>NC_137279.1:130442500-131708750 GCF_054371585.1 Giraffa tippelskirchi | reverse complement strand
CTGCCAAACCCTGATTTATTTGCTTGAGATACATCTGTAAACACAAGAGGTCCCTGTTATTATGAACTTGAATTTCAGGTAGTCACAGGCAAAAGTTAAAACAAACAAACGAACAAACAAAAAACACAGGTGATAGGATGGAGATGAATGTTCAAGGAAGACCTCAGGGAGAAGATGCTATTTAGAACAAGAAGGAACCAATCGTGCCAAGATCTGGGGTAAGAAAGGTTCAGATGAAGAAAATTATTATAATCAGACTTCTAAGGCAGGAAGAACCTGGGTGTGTTCCAGCAGCTCAAAGACCTAGAGAAGTCATATTTTTCAAAACAAATTGCATTCTGAAAGCTGCTAAACTTTTCTGGAAAAAAAGAAAAAACAAGTTGTAGTGCTACTTATGCAGAAACACTTTAAATGATAATAGCAAAGAAGAAAAGAAAAGAGAGTACTTAATTCTATTTGTTAAATTTCAGACAGTGGCTTCCAGATGCAGAGAAATACCGATGTTCCATGAGATCAGGAGAAGAACATATAAATATCTCCCTTCCTCCTCACTTCCCTTTTCCTCCCTTAAGAAGCAATGCTGAGGGGGGGAGAAAAAAAGCATAGTTAAAGGGTAGACAGAGTTTCAGATTCACATCCCACCTCTAGGACATGCTTAGTGAACTTGACCAGGCATATTATCTTACCCTTCCTGAAGCCTCCTTGTTTTCACTATAAGATGGAGACAACACCACTCATTTTGCATGGTTGTACTCAGAAATGAATTAGACAATTGTAACATATGTGCTTCTCAGAAAGAAATTAAGCAATAAAGCTGTTACTTCTACTGCTATTCACTGAGCAAACATGAAAAGACAGTATAGTGAAGTGGCTTAACAAGAGGGTTTGGAATGAAGAATGATTCGGTTCAGGTTATTTATAGTGTTGTGATTTGGGATAAGACATTTAATCCTTCTGTGCCTCAGTTTCTATAAAATGGTGGAGAAATGTCTGTTATGAAATATCAGTTATTTAACCCATGTAGAGTGATCAGTACTGAGCATGGAACACATGCTGTGCGTGCACTGGGTATTAAATTCCAGGGGCTTCATGTTCATGAATCTGTAAGATATGTCATTTTCTTCACTTACAGCATGCATAAAAGAGGAGCCACGTCCACTATGTGCCTGTCCATTATTTAAGGAAATTAAACCTAAAAATTAATATGCTTCCTATTCTAGGTTTCCCAAACTGACACCCAATCCTGAGATACATTCCAGTATATTTAAGGATCTAATAGACACCTTTTTCAACACTAAATGGTCTCTAAGATGTCTTTCAAAACAATTAATGTGAAGGTCCTAGAGAAGTCATGTTAAATCCATCTTCCCTCCTACTAGGATAGTTTCCAAAAGTTCCTTTTATGGCTGTTGAGTCATTGCTTTGCTGTCAGTGCTTTCAGTTTCATATTACTGTAAACCTGTTAGAGACGTTGCTTTACTTCTATCTGTTTGCTAAAGGAAAGCGGGCAAGACAGGATATTGAGCTGGTGAAATAGAAGTCTAACCATCTAGTGAGAGAAAGAGAAATTTGTTACAGAACCATTCCACCTGAGCTGAGAAGAAAACAGGTAAGAACTCTAGCTTTTCTCAAAGCAGATTCTTCTTCAGTGCTAAAGGAGCCCTGCTCTGGGAGCAGGAGCCCATGGTAAGATTAGTGAAGGGGTGGGAAGGGATCTGTAATGGTTAGTTTTCTAATAAATGATCAGCATCAAGACTGTAGCTCATCCTGATTTGGGACATTGGTCAGATGAGATCCAGGTGTCAGCATGGGCCATCCCATCTCTGGGTCATGACTGTGCTTGTGTGGAGTTAAGCACCAAGGACACAGGGCTAAACTGAATTTGAAATGAATTAGGATTGTCCTTCTCTTTGCTGATGTTGACTGGGGATACAATTGTATTACCATTTTCTTTGATACAACTTGCTCAATACTGATTTGACTGCAGCTAAGAAACTGAAAGGGTGACAGACATGTTATTTTCTTTTCCATGAGAAGGAAAGAATAGTAAATGAGATGCAGTGGAAACAGTCACTTGGCTCTGTTAAAGACAAGGGAAAAAACTGAAATCCAGAGTGCAAGATGTAGATTTATGAAGACATCATAGTCTTCAGTCCTATATTTGAACTCTCTTTTAAAGCGGACATCTTCCTTTAGAAACAGCGCAGGTTCACTAGGTTCAATGTGTTGGTGCCAACTCGAGGATGCCTTATACCGTAGGACAGAATTCAGTCCCACCACTTTACAAAAAGCTTTGTCTTTAAAGAATCTACTCTGGAGCAGTGCTAAAGTCACCGTTGTTGTTTACTTTGCCCTCTCTGGGCTCTCAAGGAGTTCTGGTCTTGCCTTCTGGAAACTCTTCCCCTGACTTCCTTGGCTTGGCACTAGCTCCATTCATCACCTACTGTTAGACACCTCTCTCTCTTCTTTTTAGTGTCCTGCCCTTGGTTCCCTTCCCACCGCTCTCTCCTTACCCCTCTCTCTCTTCATCTTCTTCCTGCTTCTACTTCTCCTCTACAAGATGGGAGAAAAGAACAGAACAGAAAACTTAGATTGTATGGCTGGAAATATAGCTATTTTCTTTCAATAACTTTCTTCTCTAGCTCTCTTGATCTCTTCCTGATCTTTTAATCTTTATTTCATTTTTTTCTCCCCTTACATACACACAGTTTTTAGCAACATACAGTATTAGCAATTGCATAGTTTATCCCCACTTAGTTAAAGGCTAATTTATTGTGATTTAGGTCATACCTGAATGGTCTAGTGGTTTTCCCTACTTTCTTCAATTTAAGTCTGAATTTGGCAATAAGGAGTTCATGATGTGAGCCACAGTCAGCTCCCAGTCTTGTTTTTCCTAACTATGTAGAGCTTCTCCACCTTTGGCTGCAAAGAATATAATCAGTCTGATTTCGGTGTTGACCATCTGGCAATGTCCATGTGTAGAGTCTTCTCTTGTGTTGTTGGAAGAGGGTGTTTGCTATGACCAGTGATTTCTCTTGGCAAACTCTATTAGCCTTTGCCCTGCTTCATTCTGTACTCAAAGGCCGAATTTGCCTGTTACTCCAGGTGTTCCTTGACTTCCTACTTTTGCATTCCTGTCCCTTATAATGAAAAGGACATCTATTTTTAGTGTTCTAGAAGGTCTTGTAGGTCTTCATAGAACCGATCAACTTTAGCTTCTTCAGCGTTACTGGTTGGGGCATAGAATTGGATTACCGTGATACTGAATGGTTTAGCCTTGGAGATGAACAGAGATCATTCTGTCATTTTTGAGATTGCATCCAAGTACTGCATTTCTGATTCTTTTCTTTACTATGATGGCTACTTCATCTCTTCTAAGGGATTCTTGCCCACAGTAGTAGATATAATGGTCATCTGAGTTAAATTCACCCATTCCAGTCCATTTTAGTGCACTGATTCCTAAAATGTCGATGTTCACTCTTACCATCTCCTGTTTGACCACTTCCAATTTGCCTTAATTCATGGACCTAACATTCCAGGTTCTTATGCAATATTGCTCTTTACAGCATCAGATCTTGCTTCCATCACCAGTCCTATCCACAACTGGGTGCTGTTTTTGCTTTGGCTCCGTCTCTTCATTCTTTCTGGAGTTATTTCTTCACTGATCTCCAGTAGCATATTGGGCACCTACCGACCTGGGGTGCCGGAGTCCCGCTCCAGCTGGCCCAGGGGTCCCCAAGGGATGAGTGGCATCGGTGAAAGGAAAAGAAAGGAGACAGAGAGTTTTTGATGGCCCAAGGACCATAATCTCTATTGCTTTAGTCTCTATTTATAATAGCACATCTATGTAATGATTCTTACAATATTTTTCCATTCAGATCAACATCCCCTAATTCTAAGATATGTTAAATGTTTTTTCCTAGTCTATTGTCACATTTTGGTTACATGTTTACCCTGAAATCTATTTTTATTTTACTAGAACACAGTCTATGAATCATATCAATCCATCTACTTTTTCTGTACAGCCTGCTACTACAGCAAATACTGCATCTTGCTTCAGTGAATAAGTACTATAGCGGTGGCTAAGGGTAAAATTTCTCATAGTACAGCCATGTCAGCGGTGGCTTGTTTACCATCTACCCACATAATACAAGACTATTTCTGGCAGGGGCAAGTCTTTTGCAGTTTACCTAGAAACTATTTACAATACAATTCATATAGTTCTTCTCCATTTATGCTTAGATTCTGAGGGGAAAAGGCAGTTGGCTTTGTTTCTGTGATTTTCTCTGATACATGTGCCAAGTTTTCCAGTCATCAATAACAATCTCCTCATGAGGCCAGGTCACAATAGGCTTAGGGCTTGTTTTCCAAATGATCATGGCCTTATTCCCTGGCTGAATGTTAGGGACCCCCCAGTCAGGGACCTCAGTAGGTTTAATCATTTTTGGAATGTTTCTCTGGGGCAAAGGATCATTTTCCTTTTTACTGGACTCTCATGACCTCATCATGGAAGCCCCTAGAATTCCAGCCATCAAAGAATGAAACAGAGTTAGCCACAACAAAAGCACAGAAACAGGAAGGAGTGAAGGTTCCAATCCAGGAGAGAAACTGCTTTGCAGTTTCTTCTTGAGTGGTGCCGTGAATTTGTCATCCAGCAGTAGTTTCAGAACGGCTCCCAACACTGGGGAGTTCATCTTTCAGTGTCCTATCTTTTTGCCTTTTCAAAATATTCATGGGGTTCTCAAGGCAAGAATACTGAAGTGGTTTGTCGTTCCCCTCTCCGGGGGACCGCATTTTGTCAGAACTCTCCACTATGACCCGTCCATCTTGGGTGGCCCTACACAGCATGCCTCATGGTTTCTTTGAGTTAGACAAGATTGTGGTCCATGTGATTAGATTGGTTAGTTTTCTGTGACTGTGGTTTTCAGTCTGTCTGCCCTCTGATGGAGAAGGATAAGAGGCTTATGGAAGCTTCCTGATGGGAGAGACTGACTGAGGGGGAAACTGGATCTTGTTCTGATGGTCTGGGCCATGCTCAGTAAATCTTTAATCCAATTTTTCTGTTGATGGGTGGAGCTATGTTTCCTCCCTGCTATTTACCTGGGGCCAAACTATGGTGGAGGTAATGAAGATAATGGCTACCTCCTTCAAAAGATCCCATGCATGTAATGCTATATTCAGTGCTCCCAACCCTGCAGCAGGCCACCACCGACCCACACCTCCACTGGAGACTACTGGACACTCACAGGTAAGTCTGGGTCAGTCTCCCATAGGGTCACTGCTCACTTCCCCCGGGTCCTGGTGCACATAAGGTTCTGTCTGTGCCCTCTAAGAGTCTATTTCCCAGAATAGAGTTCCAAGGAATAGCAAGGAGAGATAAGAAAGTCTTCCTCAGTGAAAGTGAAAGTAAAGTCACTTAGTCGTGTCTGACTCTGCGATCCCATGGACTGGAGCCTACCAGGCTCCTCCATCCATGGGATTTTCCAGGCAAGAATACTGGAGTGGGTTGCCATTTCCTTCTCAAAAAATTTAAAAAAAAGGAGTGAAGTCGCTCAGTCGTGTCTGACTCTTTGTGACCCATGGACTGTCCATGGAATTCTCCAGGCTAGAATACTGGCGAGGGTAGGCTTTCCCTTCTACCAGGGGGTCTTCCCAAACCAGGGATCGAACCCAGGTCTCCCACATTGCAGGCAGATTCTTTACCAGCTGAACCACAAGACAAGTCCAAGAATACTGGAGTGGGTAGCCTATCCCTTCTCCAGGGGATCTTCTCCACCCAGGAATCAAACTGAGGTCTTCTGCATTGTGGGTGGATTCTTTACCAACTGAGCTATGAGGGATCAGTGCAAAGAAATAGAGGAAAACAATAGAATGGGAAAGACTAGAGATCTCCTCAAGAAAATTAAAGATACCAAGGGAACATTTCATGCAAAGACAGGCTCAATAAAGGTCCGAAATTGTATGGACTTAACAGAAGCAGAAGATATTCAGAGGTGGCAAGAATACACAGAAGAACTATACAAAAAACATCTTCATGACCCAGATAATCACAATGGTGTGATCACTCACCTAGAGCCAGACATCCTGGAATGTGAAGTCAAGTGGGCCTTAATAAACATCACTACGAAAAAAGCTAGTGGAAGTGATACAATTCCAGTTGAGCTATTTCAAATCCTAAAAGATGATGCTATGAAAGTGCTGCACTTAATATGCCAGTAAGTTTGGAAAACTCAGCAGTGGCCACAGGACTGGAAAAGGTCAGTTTTCATTCCAGTCTCAAAGAAAGGCAATGCCAAAGAATGATCTAGCTACTGCACAATTGCACTCATCTCACATGCTAGGAAAGTAATGCTCAAAATTCTCCAAGCCAGGCTTCAACAATACGTGAACCGTAAACTTCCAGATGTTCAAGCTGATTTTAGAAAAGGCAGAAGAACAGAGATCAAATTGCCAACATCCACTGGATCATCGAAAAAGCAAGAGAGTTCCAGAAAAACATCTCTTTCTGCTTTATTGACTATGCCAAAGCCTTTGACTGTGTGGATCACAACAAACTGTGGAATATTCTTCAAGAGATGGGAATACCAGACCACTAGACTGCCTCTTGAGAAACCTGTATGCAGGTCAGGAAGCAACAGTTAGAACTGGACATGGAACAACAGATTGCTTACAAATAGGAAAAAGAGTACGTCAAGGCTGTATATTGTCACCCTGCTTATTTAACTTATATGCAGAGTACATCATGAGAAATGCTGGTCTGGAAGAAGCACAAGCTGGAATCAAGATTGCTGGGAGAAATATCAATAACCTCAGATATGCAGATGACAGCACCCTTATGGCAGAAAGTGAAGAAGAACTAAAGAGCCTCTTGATGAAAGTGAAAGAGGAGAGTGAAAAAGTTGGCTTAAAGCTCAACATTCAGAAAATTAAGATCATGACATCCAATCCCATCAATTCGTGGCAAACAGGTGGGGAAACAGTAGAAACAGTGACAGACTTTATTTTTTTCAGCTCCAAAATCACTGCAGATGGTGACTGAAGCCATGAAATTAAAAAATGCTTGCTCCTTGGAAGAAAAGTTATGACCAGCCTAGATAGCATATTAAAAAGCAGAGCCATTACTTTGCCAACAAAGGTCTCTCTAGTCAAGGCTATGGTTTCTCCAGTGGTCATGTATGGATGTGAGAGTTGGACTCTAAAGAAAGCTGAGCATCAAAGAATTGATGCTTTTGAACTGTGGTGTTGGAGAAGACTCTTGAGAGTCCCTTGGACTGCAAGGAGAGCCAACCAGTCCATCCTAAAGGAAATCAGTCCTGAATATTCATTGGAAGGACTGATGTTGAAGCTGAAACTTCAATAGTTTGGCCACCTGATGCAAAGAACGGACTCATTTGAAAAGACCCTGATGCTGGGAAAAATTGAAGGCGGGAGGTGAAGGGGATGACAGAAGATGAGATGGTTGGATGACATCACCTACTCGATGGACATGAGTTTGAGTAAACTCCAGGAGTTCGTGATGGACAGGGAGGCCTGGGGTGTTGCAGTCTATGGGGTCACGAAGAGTCGGACACGACTGAATGACTGAACTGAACTGAATTTATTGTGAAGCTAATGAATTTTAAGTTTCAGAGCCCCTTGCTTCTACAAGCCCATAGCAAACTTTTGGAAGAGTTTTAAGCCATGTGTTTCACAAGGTTACAGATTTTCATAAAATTTGCTAAAGTAAGTTTCACTTCTAAAAAAGAAGTATGAGAAAATCTGTGGGCCATTATTTCAGTAGAAATAAGGATAACTAGTGAGAAAATGCATGTCAAATCATTAAAAATTGTTCAGAGACATATATCAAGTGGTGAAGATTTATTTGTGAAATTCTTTATTCAGAGTTAGAATTAATGAATAAAAAAATAAATATTGACTACTCACAAAAAGTTAGGAAATGCAACACATCTCTCTGAATCCTATTCTGTTTTACATTTAATGTCTAGTATAAATTCCACCTCAATGCAGAGACTACAGTTCAATTCCTGGATTAGAAAGATCCACTGGAGAAGGGATAGGCTACACATTCCAGTATTTTTGGGTTTCCCTGGTGGCTCAGCTGGTGAAGAATCTGCCTGCAATGCAGGAGACCTGGGTTTGATCCCTGGGTTGGGAAGACCCCTGGAGAAGAGACAAGCTACCTACTCCAGTATTCTGGCCTGGAGAATTGCAAAGAGTCGGACTCAACTGAGCAATTTTCACTTTCATAAATTTTTAAATGTGAATCCAAACAGATTTCCATCGTAAATTAAATGGAAGATTTTGTTCATGAGGGTGATTGTATGTTGATAAGTCACGGTCATATCAATATTTTTAATGGGCTACTTTGACAATACTTCTCCAGTTTTCAAAAGGAAACAGATCTTACCCTCATCTATCTCACTGTTGACATAAATGGTCAAGGTTTTATGTCATTGGCCAAAAAATCACCAAATGCATTAGGATCATCTTTTCTCTTTGCTGATGTTGACTGTGTTAACTAGGCACACAGTGATATTGTGGGGATTTTGACATTCCTACTTCTGAATGCAAAATAATCTGATGAAAGCTCTTGATCTGTTCAGACTGGAAATTCTAATTCATCCCTTCCCTTCCCTTGCAGACAAGGCAACATGGCTTCAGAGGCCCACATGTCAGGCCCAGAGTGCCTCATTGAGAACATTAACGGGCAACTTCTGGTTAATCTGAAAGCTCTGAACATCCTGTCTGCCATCAGGCAGCCTGTTGTGGTGGTGGCTATCGTGGGCCTCTACCGCACGGGCAAGTCCTACCTGATGAATAAGCTGGCTGGGAAGAAGAACGGTGAGTGACACCAGCAGAGCCCAGCCAAGTCCCTTCTGTCCGCCCACACCCCCAGCATGCAGCACAGTGATGTGAGGAGAGGAAGGGAGAGACTGGAAGGAATATTGAAAACTAACTTTCAGTCCACAGTTATGTTCTTGTTGTCACTATGACCTGTATCAGATCACAGCTCTTTGCAGTTAGCTTCTTTTTTTAAAAGCATAAATTGTTCCTTTTCTAGAAAAACAAATAGGTTGCCCTTTTTTTCAAGTACAGTTGACTTACAATATTGTGTTAGTTTTAAGCATACAGCAAAGTGATTCAGCTATATATACATATATATTTTTTCAGGTTATTTTCCACTTTAGATTATTTTAAGACATTGTGGTTTTGCTTTGTACTTCCGTAATGACTAGTAATTTTGAGCATCTTTTCTTGTATTCATTGGTCTTTTGAATAATTTCTCAGGAGAAATGTTTATCAAGTCATTTGCTCATTTTTTAATTGGGTTGACCTTTAATTTATTTGTGTTAAATTGTAACACTTCTTTATGTATTCTGTATATCAATCCTTTATCAGATTTATGACTAGCAAATATTTCCACACAATTTGTGTATTATCTATTTAACTCTCTTAATAGTGTCTTTTGATACACAAGTGTTTTAATTTGGATGAAGTCCAACTTATGTATTTTTATTGCTATTTATGTTTTTGGTATTATTTCCATGAAATCATTGCTAAATCCAATATTGTAAAGTTTTTCTCCTGTATTTTCTTCTATGACCTTCATAGTTTTATTACATTACATAGCTCTTACATTAGGCCTTTGATCCATTTGGGTTAATTTTTGTAGAAGGAAAGCTTTCTGTCTTTCATTGTCGAATATTATGTTGGCTATGGTTTTTTATATGACTTCTACTATGCTGAGATTTTCCTTAAGTTTCTAGTTTGTTGATTGTTTTCCTCATGAAAAGGTTTTGAATCTTTTTAAGGATTTGATATTCTAATTTCCCTGTTTCTCTGATTGTAAGATTAATACTTGTTGTGGTTTCAGTTCTCCTAAACTTGATGTTGTTAACTTGCATACCAAATTCCAGAACCACCTGATATTAGAATTCCACCCTCTCTTTTCCCCATGCCCGCTTGCAGGCTTCTCTCTGGGCTCCACGGTGCAGTCTCACACGAAGGGCATCTGGATGTGGTGTGTGCCTCATCCCAAGAAGCCAAACCGTACTCTAGTTCTGCTTGATACTGAGGGCCTGGGGGATGTGGAGAAGGTAAGGAAGGAGGTTCCAATTTGGACTAAGCCCTCATGTCTGAATGTCCTCTACACTTTTAATTTTCCTTTAAATAAGACCTTTGTTTAACCACGTTTTTTCATTTCTGTTTATATGCTATGAAACCAAGTCAAGAACCAAGGGTTAGGAAAATATTCATAAGGCAGAATCTTAGAAGAAGAGCATAGTGGTCAGTGGACAGTATCTTAATTAATAAAAAGCTATAAGCTAAGCCAGTTAACACAGATGCATAAAGGGAGTACAGATAAATTCAAAGTGATGAATTTTATCCTGCAAAGAACTTTAGTTAAAGATATAGGCTCCAAAGCCGCATACCCTTGGCTTTAAATTGAAAGTCTGTCAGCAACTCAGTGACTTTTGTAAATTATTTGACCTTTTTAACCTTAGCTTTCTGATCTGTAAAACAGATGTATTAGATCTACATTTGCCTCATAGTATTGTTTGGAATATTTATAAGATAAGACATGGGAAGCGTTAGGTGAACAACAATATCCAATTGAGATAGAAACAAGTATTAGTACCCTAATATTAAGACAATTTTTCTGTAAAAATAAAGAGAAAAATTAAATTTAAATTACATATAAGACCTTAGACTGTCCACCCACAAGGACTATTTGTTTTGCAATTATCTACCAATGATCTTAAGAGGGTCTAATGAGAATCAGGCTAAAACAAAACTCATCAGAAAACTACTCAAAGTCATTTTTGCTTGGATTTGGTTTTCTTTGCCACTGGTCTTGAAAAAAAAAAAAACCCGAAAAAAACTCTAGTTAAATGAGCATCCTTTTACTACTGCTGATCAGAAAAGTGCCATAAGAATGAAACACAATCCTGGTAAAATATGTTCTGATTTCCAGGGTGACAACCAGAATGACTCCTGGATCTTCGCCCTAGCAATACTCCTGAGCAGCACTTTTGTGTACAATAGTATGGGAACTATCAACCAGCAGGCCATGGACCAACTGCAGTATCCTTTTGGGATCCAAACTACATCAAAGTCAGAGGGGAGACCAAAATTTAAAAAACAGCTGACTAACGGTGAAACAGACATGAGAAATATAAAAAAGAATTCAATGGCAAGGGGAAAATCCTATAACCTACTGAAGAATTGATACTTGGGATACTTGGATTAAGAACAAAGGAGAAATAAAAGTTTTGTATGTGGAACTAATATAGGATGGGGGTGGTTACTGTTCTTTCATGCCAGTTTTCCTTAGTTTGCTACTCAGCTATGTGACGGAGCTGACAGATAGAATCAGGGCAAAATCCTCACCCAGTGTGGATGGAGTTGAGGATTCAGCTGACTTTTTGAGCTTCTTTCCAGACTTTGTATGGACACTGAGGGATTTCTCCCTAGACTTGGAAGCAGATGGAGAGTCCATCACAGCAGACGAGTACCTGGAGAATTCACTCAAGCTTAAGAAAGGTAAAGAGGACTTAGAATTGTTAAACAGATGACAAAAGACTACAAACTTTTGTTCCTTAGTATTCTATCAACAGTTGTCTTCTATTTATAGTTTCTATTTCTTCTCAAGGGGTGATTACTGAGAAGTAATACTTGTTTACTATCTGAATTAATAGATTTGGTTTTAGATTACTTTCCTCCCTGTTCTAAGAATAAATTTCTTTTTCTTTCACCTTTCCCTGTGCTGTGATTAGATTGATATCTCCATGCTTAGGGCTTGTGATGCTGTAATTAGCCAAAGAATAGGAGTAGAATGGTCATTTATTTGAAGAAAAGAAATGCAAGCATGAACCATGCACAGTTCAGGGGTGGTAAAGGATTGCCACAGGCAAATATTGTCCAATCTAGCCTGCCAGCTGATTTTGTAACTAAGATTTTATTGGAATAATGTCATACCCATTTATTTATTGTTTCTCTATAACTGCTTTTAGGCTACAATAGGAGACTTGGGTACTCAGAAAAGAGACCATCTGGCTTGCAAAGTCTAAAATATTTATTGTTTGACCCATTACGAGAAAGGTTTGCAAGACTCTATATTAGGCAAATTCCTTTTTTCTTCCTCCAGGTAGCAGCCCTAAAGATGAAAATTTTAATCTACCTCGACTCTGTATCCGAAAGTTCTTCCCAAAGAAGAAATGCTTTATCTTTGATCGGCCCACTCATAGGAAGAAATTGGGCCAGCTTGAGGAACTGTGTGATGATGAGCTGGACCCCGAATTTGTGCAACAAGCTGCGGTCTTCTGTTCCTACATCTTGAGCAATTCCAAAACTAAAACTCTCTCAGGAGATATCAAGGTGGATGGGCCTCGTGAGTCCTCTTCCCAGTCTTCACTCTCTCTGTTAAGGCTAGAGGATGGTGTGATAACATCCATGTAGCTTTAAGTTTGAAAAATGCACATCTACTGCTATTAGCATGTTAAATTCTAGATGGCACCAACACTTCAGATAGGTTTTATTAGTCAGACTTCATAGTTGAGAAAGGATACAAAAGGCAAAGAATAAAAGCTCTAAGAGCTGAAAATTGTCCTAATAAACTGGATCTGCCCTGTCCAACATGGCTGTCACTGGATAGGTGTGCCTATCTAAATTTAAATGTAGCTAATAAAAAATATAGAAATTTAACATTCTGATCACACAGCTATGTCTCAAGGGCTCACACCTACATGAGGCTAGTGGCTTCCACCCTGGACAGCACACACAGAACACTCCCATCATCACAGGAATTTCTCCTATAACGCTCTGCTAGAATAAGCAAAATGGAGGAGTCATTCTGATTTGCTCCACAAATATTAATCATGTTTCCCATGGACTTAGCAGGGCTGATGATACAGACATAAATGAGAGAGATATGGTTTCTGGCCTAACAGTGCCTGCAGGTGAAGTAAATGTACTCAATAAACAAAAAAGATTCTCAACCTTTGAGGTATATATACCACCTGAGGATCTTGCCAAAGAAGAGGGTCTAAGCCAGTCAAACTGGGGCAGAGGCTGAGAGTCTGCATTTTTAGCAAGTTTTCAGGTGATGCTGTAAAATAAATGGTTGGTAATAAACAACATTAGAATTAGACAGAATAGAAAGTTTCCTCACTCCGCCTACAGTAAACATCATCATTGTTCTCTGTCGTAGGTCTAGAGATCCTGGTGCAGACCTATGTCAATGCCATCAACACTGGGGATCTGCCCTGCATGGAGAATGCAGTCCTGGCCTTGGCCGAGATTGAGAACTCAGCCGCGGTAAAAAAGGCCATTGCCCACTATGACCAGCAGATGGGCCAGAAGCTGCAGCTGCCCACAGAAACCCTCCAGGAACTGCTGGACCTGCACAGTGCCAGTGAGAAAGAGGCCATTGAAGTCTTCATGAAGAGTTCCTTCAAAGACATAGACCAATTATTTCAAAAAGAATTAGCGGTAATTTTTTTCTCAAGTTTATACATATTAAGCTCTTGGAAAGTAAAGTATTACTAGAAAATGAAATAGGTGCTTATTTTGTGAAAAGCAATTTTTCTAGACAAGCATTGTTTGTTATCATAAGAGGAACCAATTTTATTATGATATACTTTATTATGAAGTATTGAAACTTTTTTCTTTCATGAATAAACTAATAATCTTCCCTATAATTTCATTACATACATACAAGAAATAATCAGAGCTTCTAATCAAATCACATACTCATTTTTATCAGACTGATTGGATATTTTGGCCAGAAGCAAAGACTATTTTATTCTTAGTTATCATGAGCAGGCTTATATTGAGCTACATTTATTTCACATGCAATCATTTGTCCAGTTGGAAAATTAGGAGCTTTCACCAAAGGTGAAGCATGTAGCTCGTAATCTCTGCTCCAAAGGTTACCCTCGTGAAGAAAGGCGCTTCTGTAGAAAGTCAGGATCAGGAGGAAAGATATGATTTTGTTGCATTTCTGTGAGTTCTTCTAGTGGTCACAGACCTTTCCTACTTTTATTTTTTTGAGAAGCTTTTCCAGAAATTTGGAGATCAAGCTAACCTCTTTTCATTCCTCTGTTTATTAATACTTCTTATTTTTTACATTAAAGGCCCAGCTAAATAAAAAGCGAGATGACTTTTGTAACCAGAATCTTAAAGCATCATCAGATCATTGCTCTGCTTTACTGAAGGATATTTTCAGTCCTCTAGAAGAAGAGGTGAAACAGGGGATTTATTTGAAACCAGGGGGCTATCGCCTCTTCGTTGAGAAGATGCAAGAGCTGAAGAAGAAGTATTTTCAGGAGCCCAGAAAGGGCATACAGGTAACCAAGCTTGATTCTGGGAAGCTACCGATGCCTCCTTGAGGTGAGAGTGTGACCACGTCTATTGTACACAGATGCACAATTACGGGACCAACAGCGTTCAGGCTCTCATTCTATTAACACGTACAGGGAGCCTGTTACACCAGGTATAACCAATGTGCTCATCCAGGAGCATACACTCAGTTAACAATTGAGTTATAAACTGGATTACCAGATGGATCCAAAATTTCAAATAATGTCATCATTTATCTCTCTGCTTGTGGCTCCCCTCAACCCCACACTTCCCTCCCTCCCATTCTGCCTCTACCCCCTTTATTCAGATCCACTATCTCCATGATGCCTTCATTCTCCAACAAGTTCACCCCATAAGGGACCACAGCACCAACAGCTTCAAAATCAGAGCCCTCAGTCTACAAGAACAGAGAATCACTATTTACATGTATATCAACCTCTTAAAAAGGATTCTGCTCAGGAGGGCACCTTGCTTGGCCAGTCTGGAGCATGTGCTCAGCTGAGTGACAGGGAATCTGATCAGCAGGCACACCAGGGCCAAGAGGAGCAATTCCTAGAGGGAAAGGTGGAAAACATGAATAAGTGTTTACAATCATTTCCTACTACTAACCCTATTTTGTCTGGGTCCCAGGCTGAGGAGATTCTTCAGGAATACTTGAAGTCCAAGGAGTCTGTGACTGATGCAATTCTACAGACAGACCAGACGCTCTCAGAGAAAGAAAAGTTGATAGAAGGTGAGGAGCAAGTCAAGAGACTAGACAGCCCTGAAAGCTCTTAAAAGTTCTAACTAATTCAGCTACGTGAACCAAGGAGCCTTAAACTATAGCAACATGAGAAAAGATGTCTCTTATTTGCTAATATCTTTTCTGAGTAGGGTGTATGCAGCCAGTAGCATCAGTGATAGGTAACTGTAGATGGAAGAAAGAAGCAACTTGGTCTCACATACATTTTTCTTTTTCTGCTTCCTCCTGACAGTGGAACGCGTGAAAGCTGAATCTGCACAGGCTGCCACAAAAATGCTGGAGGAAATGCAAATAAAGAACCAGCAAATGATGGAACAGAAAGAAAAGAGCTATCAGGAACACGTGAACCAACTGACTGAAAAGATGGAGAGGGATAGGGCCCAGTTACTGGAAGAGCAAGAGAAAACTCTTGCTCTCAAACTGCAGGTATTTAATTGCAACACCGTGTGGTTCCTGTTATTCTGTTTTCCCTCTACATTCCCTGGTCACAAATGTGGCCCAGCAGTGAGAACTTGAAGCCCAGAAGAAGGACCTTGCTTGCTCACTTGTACTTTTCAAACCCCATTTGTCTGCCTGAACTGGCCCCTACAGTGTCTTGTTACTAAAAGATTTTACTTGCAGTTATGTCACACCTAGTCTTTTATCACTCTGTCGATCATGGTAGCTGTTATCTGCTAGGCATTAAGAAAAAAGGGTCTTATCTATATCAAAGCAAGAGCTGTCATGTCCTTAATACTTAGGAGATGAAAGAGAGGTTCCACAAGACTAAATAACTTTAATAGGGTCACAATGCTTGGGAAGATATATGAACTGTCTTCACCACTTAGAGGAATCCATGATTTTTTTTTTCCTGTCACAACTGGTATGACTTTTAGCGATAAGAAATCCTTCATAAGCAGAAGGACTCCTTAACTCTCACACCACTGTGTCCATCTGTCACTCCTACTGGTTTCCTATGCCCTGTTCCTGCTATGTGTTGAGTTGTGCAGAAATCCAGTATGGTCAAGTCTGGGACCCTGATCCCCTCACCTATATTTTGCTCCTCCTGCCACCAAGTTGTGGAAGCTTAGATCAAATTTCCTGATCTAAGATTCAGACAATGTATCAGATTTTGGAAATCCTTCTATTTCTGTGTCATGTGGGTATATGTGTGTAATAAAAAATAAACACGCATAGATAAGACTCAAAGCCAAACATTTCATTAAGATTGTCCACAAAGGTTGTGTACAAATAATGGGAGAAAAAATTAAAACTGCTAATTGAGATTAATCAACATATCAGAATGAACTTATATCAGGAGATGTAAGTCAAAAATCTTTCTTAACTCAAGGAGACTCAGGGAAAGCAATCACAGAGATAGAAGACTTAAGAGAAGGTATAATGAAAATTAATGATAGAGAAAATTTTATGAAGAAACTAAATATTTTTGAGTAACATGGAAACGTACATTACCAAATGTAAAATAGATAGCCAATGGGAATTTGCTTTATGGCCCAGGAAACTCAAACAGGGGTTCTGTATCAACCTAGAGGGGTGGGATGGGGAGGGAGATGGGAGGGAGTTTCAAAAGGGAGGGGATATGTGTATACCTATGGCTGATTCATGTTGAAGTTTGACAGAAAACAGAAAAATTCTGGAAAGCAATTATCCTTAGATAAAAAATAAATAAATTAAAAGTAAAAAAAAAAATCCTCGAATGTGGAAACTAGATACTAGTTAGAGATTTACTTAATGATATACACTATTCAATTTCCATTTGTATTTTTTTAGGAACAGGCCCGACTACTACAGGAAGGATTCCAACAGGAGAACAAACGACTTCAAAATGAAATACAGAATCTCCAGAAGGAAATGAATAAGCCAAGGCCGTCATGTGTTCTAAGCTAAAGAATTAACGAATAGCGCTTTCCTGGTCACTCTTACCCAAGGCATTACTCAAGAAGTTTAAAACTGAGAAAAGTGTCACCATACATGATAATATTTAGGTTTCACATTTTTCACTACAGTAAAATTTGCAGTCATGCAGTTCTATAATTGAAATCATTTTCATCTTCCTCACAATATTGTAAACTGTGTAGCAAGATGCATTTTACCTCTGTGCCAGCGCAGGAGGCATCATAATCTGGTACCACCCAGGAACTTCTTCCAGATGACCACTAGTTAGACAAGTGGATACTGAGCAAAGTCTTAGGTCAAAGTCTTGGGTTCATGAGTTTGACCAAATGCACAGGAGGTTGGGAAGAGCCATTCTAGCTTCTAGTGAAGGCAGTATATGGTGTCCCATTGTTTCAAGACTGCACAGTCTGTCAGTAGTGATGTGACTCCTGGATACCTGGAATGGGCAGTGCTTACTGGTGAATCCCAAGCTAAAGCAAATCACCTTGTATAGTGATCTAGGAGGTCTACAGAATTTCTACAGGAAGATGGAAGAGACCATTAGCATGATTATAACTTGGATCATTAATAAATGGGCTAAAAAAGGAAACTTTCCCTTCTTGTTCATTTCACTCAGATTATAATTTTAATTACTTTAATTAATAACTTTAATGGGACACTTTAGAACTTTAAGTGACACTAGACTAAACATAGTAACAGGATGACAATTATACATTGTGTTTGTAGCCATTTATAGCTTGCAAAGATGAGCTTGAAATGATGACAGATAATGTGTTAGAAAACTGAGCTAAATTAATTTTTAAATTGTTCATAACCGTGAAGTTTAGGCTCTTGTTTCCCAATTCTTGAGTCACACTTGAAAGTCTCCTTACTTTTCCCCAAGAGAATATGGGTTGTTTTTGACTTCTTTTGATCAGTAAAATAATGCTCTTGGTATTACTTAGGACTTTATCACAATTGTCAAAAGCCCTAGGTAAGTGCTTAAAACTTCTCAGAGCAATGAAGAATTATTTCAGTCTGGAAGCAAAAATGTAAAATGTTGAACTTTACATTTCTGATTTTTTATAGTTTTTCACCAAAAAAATATAATGTTTTAGTTTATATAGCCATGATTGGCTAATGTTTTAAAATCTGGGATAGTAACTATTCATGAGTATGTCCTCAACTCTGCCATAAAGCAATCACAAATGATACATAAATGGATGGTATGCCTGTGTTCTAAGAAAACCTTGTTTTAAAATACAGCTGGCACTCAGAAGCCATAGTTTGCAGACTCTTGCTTTATATAATAGAAACATTAATCAAAGTTTTTCACAGCTGCCTTATGTTCCTTGCATTTGTGAGGAATATAGGGATTACATCACATATGTTAGCATTGTAAAAAAGATTATGCAGTGTTTCAAAATATTACATGATGAGAGAAAAGCAGGGAAGCAGCTAATGCTGCTGAATCTACATTTATAAATCTGCTTGTTCTGGTTGCCTTGGGACCTTTTTTTCCATTGCATCTTCCCTCTGTTTCCCATAGCATGGAGAATATCTCCTTCCACAGTTAGGCAAGTGTTGATAAGTAGTTTTTTACTCAAACTGCAGCTTCATAGGGGACCATGTGGGACTCAAGCCTATTAAGTGGAGTATTTATGTAAATTCGCTCTGTAGTTCCCACACTGCACTGCAACAAAGGAGTAAACCAAATACATTTTTATTTAGCTAAACTTCACTGTAGAAAAGAATAACTCTGCATTCAAAACCTAATAATGGTTTCTTTGCTAATCATTTGAAAATAAGAAAATTAAAGCTAAACAACAGTAACTTCCTTTCTAGTTTTGTAGCATGAGTTTCTATACCAGATTATAAGCTATACCATTACATAAACTAAATTCCATACATTGCAGAATTAACGTAACCTCTATTAACCTATACATTTTTATCTGCCTCTAGAAGATCAAGCATGCATTCATAAGCAGAATTTGTGAGAAGACTGAGATGAGAAATCTATATTCCTATTTGCCATCATGCAGCATTTCCTTTTCCTTATTTGTGTCCATGTTAAGAAGAGGCCAATGAAATGGAGAAGCTGCCATCGTAGGATGGCGAGCACTGAGCCATCACCTGAGTCCAGTTCTGAAACAGGTTTCCAGTAGCAGAGCAGTGAAGACTGTCTTGAAACCTCGTTTCAGAACCCATAATGAGGCCATGAATCCCAGGCAAATAGGCAGGATTTGTTAGACAATAGAATTGTTTATGTTTTAGTGATGTCCCTGTGATGCGTAAGGGCTTCCTATGTGGTAAACAACCTGATTCCCAATGCAGGAGACATGAGATCAATCACTGGGTGAGGAAGATCCCCTGGAGAGGGGCAGGGCAACTCATTCCAGTATTCTTGCTGGAAGAATCTCATGGACAGAGGAGCCTGGCGGGCTACACAGTCTACAGGGTCGCACAGAGTCAGACACAACTGAAGCAACTTAGAATGCATGCATGCACATATGATGCATAAAATGAAAGAATAAGAAAGCCTTCCATGTGGAGACAAACTACATTCTTTATCTCTCAACTGGTGGAAGCTTGAGAACACTAACATCTTGGGGGTGAGCAGAGACAGAATGGGACATGCAGGCGATGACTCTAGGAGTTCTGAGACAAGGTTGTGTCTCATTTTTGCAGAGTACTTACCATGTACTGGGGCATTGTTCTAAATCCTCAGTGTGCAGAAGTGAATAAAGTGGATAAAATCCCTGCCCCACACAGCTTTAGTCTAGGGTCAGGCAGGTGATGACAAAACAAAAATAGTCAAAGTCCATAATATGTTAGATGATGGTAAATGCACTGGAAAAAAATAAGCACTGAATAAAATTATCAGAAACTGGGATAAAGATTGTGGTGCATTCAGTTACATATAGAGTACTTTGAAAAAGAGTCAAGATGAAGCTGGTCCTCAGCCTTGATGCGGACAGGTTTAGTGAAATGGTGGGAACAGGAGATGGACTGGATGGAGGAGCGACTGGGAAAGAAAGGATAAGAGCTGAAGAAGGTAGTTTGTCTCCACATGGAAGGGAATGACCTGCATCGTGTCTAGAGAAAGATATGTATACAGGTTTAATTTATTTAACTGGAATAAACAGATAGTTCTTGTTTATGGGTTGACAGGAAGAGAGAAAAAAATAGCGAAGGTGTCTGAGGATCTCCCAGGTATGACAAGAGTTCCACATCCGAGTGAGGCTCTCCTTTGTATTTTTTCATCTCAATGAGTGGGACATTTCATGACCTCAAGAGACAGAACAAATATCATGGTTACTCCTTTATTCTAAGGCGGTGCTATGCAAAAAACACATGTTCCCACACTGCTTCCAGCCCTTTGCCTGAGGTGGGATAACTTTAGACGGTCATTCAGACCCTCCTGGAGCCCATGTCAGAGGAGCTCTCTTATCCAAAGGTGCACCACAAAAAGGTCTGAGTGTGCATATTTATAAAACTTATGATTTTATCTTTCAAAATAATCACTAACATTTAGAGGCTCATTCTTCCATTTTTCACTGGGATGAATGCAGATTTTTAGGACTTGTATATTTTATGAGCTTACTTTCAATGATGCAAAAATTCAATCTGAATTACTTCACTATACAACAGAAATTAACACATTGTAACTCAACTGAACTTCAATTTTTTAATTTCTAAAAATAAGAAAAAAATAAAAATTCAAAAGTGAATATTTACTTAAATGTGTAAAGCAATCCTAACCAACAAAAAAGTTTTCAAATCTGTCAAATCATCAAACATTTTCTCTCAGCTTTCAGTTTTTCTTCTATTAGGATACTTCTAATAATTGTTGAATGTTAGTGTGAGCAATAATTCTGGAGAAACTAAACATATAGGAATGTAAAGTACTTCTCTGTATTGAGCTAGTGAAATAGAATTGCATGATCCAATTACTCTTTTACTACATCTGTAGCCTTCTGGATGGATACAGGTAGGAACTGGGTCATGGAATCTTTGTGCACTTTTGTTCATCAGCCACTTTGCCCAGAATATTCTGAGTGGATGATAAGACATTAAAAATTGGTTCTTTCATAATACCATAATAAGAACTAAGTACTAACACTTAGATGTTAGAGATTTACTTTTTGTAATACTGCAAAAACAGATTCTTAAAATGACAGATGAATCAAGAAAGCTATTACATGGAAAAAAATATCAGGAGACAAATCCATGATTTAAAAAGTTAAATATACCCATTTCCTTTGATGTGTGATGAGATGCAACTAATCACATTTTGCAAGGAAAATTTGTCTCTTAATATGAGTATACATCCTGTCCTTCTTAATTTGAATGTTAAAATATATTCTCTTTTTTTTGTTATTATTAAAGTTGAAAATGCTATGGTTTTCCTGCAATGCATGGGAGTACATTTTACAGGGACCTATAATCCAAAAGAGTAGAAGGGGAATAAGTAAATATACAGAGGCAGGGGTGACTTCTAAAGATCAGCTGGAATCCACTGTAGTCACTGTACAGGTCATGGAGAAAGAGTTTGGAAGATCAGTTGAGACCTGGGCTTTATTTCAGGGCTTTAGAGTCATGAGCTTTATTTCACAGATAGATAGGATATTGAAGATTATACTAGGCTTGCCCAGAGATGTGCTTGATGACCATCTCTCTGATGAAAGGAGGAGAGATTCAAGTGAACACTGGAGATAGAGGTCAACCAGGAGGCTGTTGCTATGGTCTGGAAGGAATGACTAATACTGTTCTAACACTCAAGGCTTATGCGAAAGCATTTTCAACAGGGTCATTCAGGGATTCCATTTTCTTCCTGTTTAATGTTCTACACCCACTAAGACATTTTGCTTATCTGCAAGGTTAGAATTTGACTACTGCCAAGTCAGTGATCCAGACAGTAAGAAGGGAAACACAGACCGGCAGAGTATAGGCTCGGTGTCTATGGCTCCATTCCACAGTGACACACGTGTGCTTCTGCTTCTATTCCATGTTCAAAGTTCATTATGTGTTCAGATGTAACTGTGAAGCAGCTGGAAAAATACAGTCTCTGACTATTTTTCCTTTAGCTCATTTGTACAATAGAATCATACAATATTTAGAATGGAAAGGTAGGCAACAAGAGCAGAGCATGACTCTAACATCCTGAAATTAAACTCACAACGTCAAGCAGTGAACTCAAATGAGTGAATTATAGTAGTCCAGGATTTCTTGAGCCACAGAAATTAATTTAGGAGGAGAGCTAGGCACATGATGCAAATCTGAATAAAGAGAATTCTTTCTAAGCTAATTTAACTAAGAGCTTCTCTCTGTGTCTTTTTTCTTTTTGTTCATGATAGTACAAGGATGTAAGTCAAGAGATGAAGAATCTAAAACTATTTTCTTTATGTTTGACTACAAAGCCAGATTACTACTATTATTCATAAAAAGAAGGAAAAAACAAATTTGTAATCTTTCTTTCAGGCTTCCCTGGTAGCTCACTGATAAAGAATCCACCTGCAATTGAGGAGATCCCAGTTCGATTCCTGGGTCGGAAAGATCTGCTGGAGAAGGGGTAGGATACCCACTCCAGTATTCTTGGGCTTCCCTGGTGGCTCAGCTGGTAAAGAATCTGCCTGCAATGTAGGAGACCTGGGTTGGGAAGATCCCCTGGAGAAGGGAAAGGCTACCCACTCCAGTATTCTGGCCTGGAGAATTCCGTGGATTATCCATGGGGTCAGCTTCCATGTTTTGTTATTACATGAGAAGAAATATCATTTAAAATTATATTCTGCTTGAGTCACAGCGAGTGACACAAGAGTAAATAGTGATAAAGTAAGAATTTTAAAAATGGTTTCCTAAATGGTTGGAGGTTAATAGAGCTTCATTTAATTGATATAATATTTCTTTACATTCAATAATTTAACTCCAGATAAGATTGCCTAGCATCTTCTTCTATAAAGTTTGTCTATTTGCCACCTGATATTATTTGCCTTGGGACCTAGTGAAAGATGTGCAGAGACAATAGTCACATTTTTCTTTTTTGGTGTAAATAACAAAAAATTTTTTTTTCTCACAATTCTAGAGGTTTGAATTCCAAAATTAAGGTTTTGGCAGAGCTCTTTCCTTGGTTTTAGCATCCTGCAGTACAAAGCTTGGTGAAATCAAAAAAAGTTGCAGAAGGACCAGTCCTTCCCACACTTTTGAAGCAGTTTCAGTTCAGAAATTTGCTGTGATTCTTCAGCTGATAAAAATAGGAGCACAAAAATAATGGTCTTTTGGGAATAAGATTCATATAGATTTGTCAAATTCTAAAACAGGATTAGAATAGCCACCATGACTTAACTGTAGGAACAAACATCTAAAATAAAAACACATTGGATATTTTTGAGCATGGAAGTACCCAGGATAAAAAAGTCAGAATTCAGATTTACACAGATGTAAGGCAGTAAAACTTTCAGGTTGAGTCAGCATAATAAATGCCATGTTGCTTGCAAACTGGAATGAAAGTTGTATTACCAAAACATATACCCTTTATTCAAAGAAGACAATGGCACCCCACTCCAGTACTCTTGCCTGGAAAATCCCATGGACGGAGGAGCCTGGTAGGCTGCAGTCCATGGGGTTGCTAAGGGTCGGACACAACTGAGTGACTTCACTTTCACTTTTCACTTTCATGCATTGGAGAAGGAACTGGCAACCCACTCCAGTGTTCTTGCCTGGACAATCCCAGGGATGGGGGATCCTGGTGGGCTGCTGTCTATGGGGTCGCACAGAGTTGGACACGACTGAAGCGACTTAGCAGCAGCAGCATACCCTTTATTTAGTTTCAGTGTACCTGGAACATGTGATATAAAGGAAAAACTTGGTAACAGAGGCTTTTAACTTGTAGGATAGCTATTTAAGGAGAAAAGAAGCCTTAAGGAAGACCCGGGTATTGACATGTTAGAGTTACATATTTATAAGTTTACAAAGTCAGGGTGGGTTTGCATGCCACATTCTGAGAGGCTCCAGCCAGTTCCCTGGTCCCCTTCTCCAAGCTGGTTCTGCCCATGATGATCCTTTGCACACATCTACCCTAACAAGAGGTAAGAATAGCCTTGTCTCACATCACTGATGGTTACTGTTGGTAATGTTTGAGACTCCTGGTCATTCTTCCTGTCAGGAGTCCCTTCACAGACTCACTGACATCCCTAGAGAAAAATACAGTGATTTGTAAATGGGTTGAAGTTAAAAAAAAAAAAAAACACCTTATCCATCTTCCCAAGATCCAATCTGGAAAACATCATATTAAGAGTTAACTGATGTGCCCTCTCCATGGGCGATGCATCGGTTTTGGTGTGGAGGGAAAGTGATCCAAATTCTCAGTTCCACTGAGGTAGCATCTAACAAATAATGGAAACTGTTAACCCTGTATTGAACACTGGCTAACAAAGTCAAGTGTGTTAGTCACTCAGTTGTGTCCGACTCTTCGTGACATGATGGACCTTAGCTTGCCAGTCTCCTCTGTCCATGGAATTCTCTAGGCAAGAATACAGGAGTGGGTAGCCATTCCCTTCACCAGGGACTCTTCCTGGCCTCAGGATCAAACCCGGGTAGGTCTCCTGCCTTGCAGGCAGATTCTTTACTGTCTAAGTCACCAGGAAAGCCCAGATTAAATTAAAGAAAGGATTTTCCTCCGTGTTTATAAATGCAGCAAGTTTTAGAAATGTCCATATCCTGTATTCCATATTGACCAAGCCGTGATACTTGTAAGTCTAGATGTATCTATTTCGGGTCTCTTTGATAGTTGTACCAAGAAAATTAGGAAGTGTATAGGCTAAGGCTCTATTCATTTAGGACACAATGAGGCCATCCTATAATCAACATACATAGAAGCCCAGCTTCCTGGGAGATGTTACATGTACACTCTAAAGCCCAACATAACAGAAGATGGTTGACTCTTATAGATTTAAGGGCTTCAGCAGAATCCAGACAGATTTGAGGCAGTTGGTGAACCATAAGCCATTTGTGTTTTTCTCTGAGATTATGACTTCGTTTACAATTTGGGGTCAGTACTTCATGAAATGCCTTGGCATTATTCATCTAGCATTGCCCAGGTCTGATCTAGACTTACCTTCAGTTTGTGCTTTGGCATTCTTTCCCATTCTCTCAGCCTTGAGTCAGGGTCTATCTCCCTTAAAGTTTCAATCTTTTTTTTATTTTTAAAAACGTATTTATTTTTAAATGGAAGATAATTGTTTTACAGTGTTGTGTTGGTTTCTGCCATACATCAGCGTGAATCAGCCATAGGTATACACATGTCCCCTCCCTCTTGAACCTTCCTCTCACCCTCTCCCACCCCTTTAGGTTGTCAGAGAGCACTGGGTTTGAGCTCCCTATGTCATACAGCAAATTCCCACTGCCTATTTATTTTACATATGATATTTTGTATGTTTCAAAGCTATTCTCTTAATTTGTCCCACCCTGGCTTCCCAGGTGGCACTAATGGTAAAGAACCCACCTGCCAATGCAGGTAGATGTAAGATACACAGGTTCGATCCCTGGGTCAGGAAGATCCCCTGGGGGAGGGCATGGAAACCCACTCCAGTATTCTTGCCTGGAGAATCCCATGGACAGAAGAGCCTGGCAGGATACAATTCTTAGCATTGCACAGAGTTGGACATGACTGAAGCAACTTAGTAGGCACTCCTTCCTCTACCGTGTCCACAAGTCTATTCTCCACATCTGGGTCTCTATTGCTGCCCTGCAAATAGGTTCATCAGTACCATTTTTCTAGATTCCAGATATATATTCCAGATATAATATAGAACTTTTTTTTTTTTTACTTTCTAACTTACTTCACTCTGTACAAGAGGATCTAGGTTCATCTACCAAAGGTTCACTCTTGAGCCATCACCTGTTGCTGCTTCTTTCATAGTTTCTGACTTAGTGGCTCCCATTCCTTCTTAACTGCTTCCTTAGCCCAGCCTACTACCCATGAAGGTTTTATGAAGAAAGCAACAGTTAGGCCTATGCTTTACTGTCCTGAGACCAGAGAAATAAATTTAAGAATAGCTGCAAAATTTCGGAATCCACTCAGTGTACACCCCATCAAAAGCATGTATCAGAATGTGAGGAGCAAGGCAAGACCTGGCTGGCTGGACATCCAACTATAACTTCACTTGTTATTGTCAGATAAGGCAGAATGTGTTCCGCAGAAAGAGATGATGTTCCTCGTTATAGGAAGATATCCCACTCAAATATGTCAGAAGGCATTGAGGGAACCTACTCATTTGCTGTAACCTGAGCCCTGCCCCTATACCTGCTAGGGCCTTCTCTCCACTGGTGAGAACTCTGTCTTTCTGCAGGACGGACTCTTCTGTTGTTTTCTGTGACTACGGGGAATGCTGGGAGACCTCAGTCACCTGAGGAAACAAGTAACAAAAATATTTCAGGTAAGAAAGATCTAGAGGGCTTCCTGGTGGCTCAGCAGTTGAAAAAAAAAGTCCACCTGCAATGCAGGAGACGTAGGAGATGTAGATTTGACTGACTGGGTCGGGAAGATCTCCTGAAGAAGGAAATGGCTACCCACTCTAGTATTCTTGCCTGGAGAATCCCATGGACAGAGGAGCCTGGTGGGCTATAGTCGATAGGGTCACAAAGAGCTGGACAGGACTGAAATGACTGAGAATGCACACACATGAAAGATCTAAACTCTTGCTAGGGAAATTAAAATGCCAAATCTGACCTTGTAAACTTTGTATCTGTTAGGAAAATTAAATAGATAACCTTGTTTAGGCTTCAGAGACAAAACAGAGCAGGCCTTGACCTTGCTTCTAACCTGCCTGCATACTGCCCTGCTTGTGAGCACCCTGACTGCCTGCTGTGAGTACAAGCCTTGAGGCCCCATATAAGATAAAGGACAAATCTTGAGATTGTCGAGCCTCTGGAGGGGGCCTGGCCAATGAAACCCAAGACTTAACAACATTCCAAGCTTTTACACAAAACAAACAGCATTAACAAGAAATCAGAACTGCAATTTGCTCGAAGATTGATGGTGATATCAGTTTGCCTCCTGTGATTATAAGCAGGAATCCCAAATTGCAATTTTTGACCTCTCACCCATGAAGAAGACACACAGCCTGGGACATTTTTCCAATCAGGACTCCAGATGTTCTG
Organism: Giraffa tippelskirchi; assembly: GCF_054371585.1. Taxonomy (NCBI): domain Eukaryota; kingdom Metazoa; phylum Chordata; class Mammalia; order Artiodactyla; family Giraffidae; genus Giraffa; species Giraffa tippelskirchi. Next base: position 131,681,614 of record NC_137279.1, on the reverse strand, counting down.
TGTCATGGAACTTTCCAGCACTATTTAAGTCTGGGAGTTGGTCAAAATCCAATTTGATGATGTATCCTCTGCTGTTTCTATTCCTCTTTTCTTTTAATGTTAGTATACTGAAAGCTTCTCTAGTGGCTCAAGCAGTAAAGAATCCGCCAGCAATGCAGGAGCTGGAGGAGACACAGGTTCAATACCTGGGCTGGGAAGATTCCTTGGAGAAGGGCATGGCAACCCACTCCAGTATTCTTGCCTGAAGAACCCCATGGACAGAAGAGCCTGGCAGCTACAGTCCATGGGGTCCCAGAGTCGGACACGACTGAAGTGACTTAGGACACACACACATATTGAAAGTCAGCTAGGTAATTCTCCAATAAATAGTGGTATTATTTATTGGTATATAACAAGTAACTTATTTTGTTAACAAATCCTTTGAAAGTGAGAAGAAAGTGAAAATTTTCTGCAAAACAGCACCCAAAGATCTTGCTTTGTTTCTTCTTCTTTCTCGTCTCTCACAAACAACAAACATTTGCTCCTCGCAATTCGGGAGTCTGGAAAGTCCAAGATCAAGTTGCCAGAAATTGGGTGTCTGGTGAGAGTCGCTTCCTGGTTCATAAACGGTGCCTTCTCATCGTGTCCTGACATGAGGAAGTTGTGGGGGAGCTCTCTGGGTCCTCTTTTATAAGGGCACCAATCCCACTCATAAAGGATACGTCCTCGTTTAATCAGCTCCCCAAAGTCCCACCTCCAAATACTTTAGGGATTCGATTTTAACATATGAATTTTGGAGAGAGAAAAATATTCTGTCTGTAGCACCAAAGAACTGTTAACATTGACACTAACTAAGGAGACGTGACAACTAAATACATGTGGGGTCCTGGCACAGAAGGGCACTCAAAGATGTGTAGAATAAATGATTGGGGTCTGGATTTTCATAATAGAAGCAGGATTGGTCTCCAGTACAAGAATCTTCAGAGAAACTGCAACTGCTCATATTGGTGAGTCAGCCTTGTGTCCTGAGAAATCAGATTATGGAACTAGAGTGAAATACAGTTGATTTTGGCTAAATTTCCAGACTATGCTGTCTCTCTGGGCTCCTTTGGATGGTTTGAGGTGCTAGTGCTCATCTGTGAAGGCAAGATGTGTGTAGATGAAGGTGCAGATAATGATACACCAGCCCAAGTGTTGTAGGTCTGGAGAAGCACTGGAGGAAAGCTTTGTCCTGAAAACAGAATCCCTACTGGAACAGCCCTGGCAGGACATCACGGGGCCTGTGTTTAAGCACTTTGCTGATGAGTCCCTGTGGTTCCGCAGGTGGACCAGTAGGGACTTGGTCCACATTTGTGTCTTTATTTCCCTGGCCACAATATACATTCCAATCTCTTTGGTGGGCTCTCCTTTGCTTTTCACTTCTCTTCTTTTCACAGCAATTTGTAAGGCCTCCTCAGAGAGCCATTTTGCTTTTTTGCATTTCTTTTTCTTGGGGATGGTCTTGATCCCTGTCTCCTGTACAATGTCATGCACCTCCGTCCATAATTAATCAGGAACTCTGTCTATCAGATCCAGTCTCTTAAATCTAATTCTCACTTCCACTGTATAATCATAAGGGATTTGATTTAGGTCGTACCTGAATGGTTTAGTGGTTTTCACCACTTTCTTCAATTTAAGTCTGAATTTGGCAATAAGGGGCTCATGATCTGAGCCATAGTCAGCTCCCGGTCTTGTTTTTGCTGATTGTATAGAGCTTTGCCATCTTTGGCTGCAAAGAATATAATAAATCTGATTTCAGTATTGGCCATATGGTGATGTCTGTGTGTAGAGTCTTTCTTGTGTTGTTGGATTAGGGTGTTTGCTATGACCAGTGCGTTCTCTTGGCAAAACTCTATTAGCCTTTGCCCTGCTTCATTCTGTACTCCAAGGCCAAATTTGCCTGTTACTCCAAGTGTTTCTTGATTTCCTACCTTTGCATTCCAGTTCCCTATAATGAAAAGGACATCTTTTTTGGGGTGTTAGTTCTAGAAGGTCTTGTAGGTCTTCATAAAACCATTCAACTTCAGCTTCTTCAGCATTACTGGTCAGGGAATAGACTTGGATTACCGTGATATTGAATGGTTTGCCTTGGAGACAAACAGAGATCATTCTGTCATTTTTGAGATTGCATCCAAGTACTGCAGTTTGGATTCGTTTGTTGACTATGAAGGCTACTCCATTTCTTCTAAGGGATTTCTGCCCATAGTAGTAGATATAATGGTCATCTGAGTTAAATTCACCCATTCCAGTCCATTTTAGTTCACGGATTCCTAAAATGTCGACGTTCACTCTTGGCATCTCCTGTTTGACCACTTCCAATTTGCCTTGATTCATGTACCTAACATTCAGAAAAAGAAATGGAAAAAAGCAAAATGGCTGTCTGAGGAGGCCTTACAAATAGCTGAGAAAAGAAGAGAGCAAAAAGCAAAGGAGAAAAGGAAAGATATACCCATTTGAATGCAGAGTTCCAAAGAATAACAAGGAGAGACAAGAAAGCCTTCCTCAGTGATCAGTGCAAAGAAACATAGGAAAACAATAGAATGGGAAAGACTAGAGATCTCTTCAAGAAAATTAGAGATACCAAAGGAACATTTCATGCAAAGATAGGCTCGATAAAGGGCAGAAATGATATGGACCTAACAGAAGCAGAAGATATTAAGAAGACATGGCAAGAATACACAGAAGAACTGTACAAAAAAGATCTTCATGACCCAGATAATCACGATGGTGTGATCACTCACCTAGAGCCAGACATCCTGGAATGTGAAGTCAAGTGGGCCTTGGAAAGCATCACTACGAACAAAGCTAGTGGAGGTGATGGAATTCCAGTTGAGCTATTTCAAATCCTCAAAGGTGATGCTGTGAAACTGCTGCACTCGATATGCCAGCAAATTTGGAAAACTCAGCAGTGGCCACAGGACTGGAAAAGGTCAGTTTTCATTCCAATCCCAAAGAAAGGCAATGCCAAAGAATGCTCAAACTACCGCACAATTGCACTCATCTCACATGCTAGTAAAGTAATGCTCAAAATTCTCCAAGCCAGGCTTCAGCAATACGTGAACCGTGAACTTCCAGATGTTCAAGCTGGTTTTAGAAAAGGCAGAGGAACCAGAGATCAAATTGCCAATATCCGTTGGATCATCGAAAAAGCAAGAGAGTTCCAGAAAAACATCTATTTCTGCTTTATTGACTATGCCAAAGCCTTTGACTGTGTGGATCACAATAACTGTGGAAAATTCTGAAAGAGATGGGAATACCAGACCATCTGACCTGTCTCTTGAGAAACCTGTATGCAGGTCAGGAAGCAACAGTTAGAACTGGACATGGAACAACAGACTGTTCCAAATAGGAAAAGGGGTACGTCAAGGCTGTATATTGTCACCCTGCTTATTTAACTTATATGTAGAGTACATCATGAGAAACGCTGGGCTGGAAGAAACACAAGCTGGAATCAAGATTGCCGGGAGAAATATCAATAACCTCAGATATGCAGATGACACCACCCTTATGGCAGAGAGTGAAGAAGAACTAAAGAGCCTCTTGATGAAGGTGAAGGAGGAGAGTGAAAAAGTTGGCTTAAAGCTCAACGTTCAGAAAACTAAGATCATGGCATCTGGTCCCATCACTCCATGGGAAATAGATGGGGAAACAGTGGAAACAGTGTCAGACTTTATTTTTGGGGGCTCCAGAATCACTGCTGATGATCACTGCAGCCATGAAATTAAGAGACGCTTACTCCTTGGAAGGAAGGTTATGGCCAACCTAGATAGCATATTTAAAAGCAGAGACATTACTTTGCCCATAAAAGTCCGTCTAGTCAAGGCTATGGTTTTTCCAGTGGTCATGTATGGATGTGAGAGTTGGACGGTGAAGAAAGCTGAGCACCGCAGAATTGATGTTTTTGAGCTGTGGTGTTGGAGAAGACTCTTGAGAGTCCCTTGGACTGCAAGGAGATCCAATCAATCCATCCTAAAAGAGATCAATCCTGGGTGTTCACTGGAAGGTCTGATGTTGAAGCTGAAACTCCCAATACTTTGGCCACCTCATGCGAAGGGTCGACTCATTGGAAAAGACCCTAATGCTGGGTAGGATTAGGGGCAGGAGGAGAAGGGGACGACAGAGGATGAGATGGTTGGATGGCATCACCGACTCGATGGACATGGGTTTGGGTAGACTCCGAGGGTTGGTGATGGACAGAGAGGCCTGGTGTGCTGCAATTCATGGGGTCGCAAAGAGTCGGACACGACTGAGCGACTGAACTGAACTGAACAGTTAAAATATGTATATACATATATTTATAAAACCTATAAATTTTTAATAAAAATCAGTAGGCTTTCATATATGATTGCAGAGTTACGCTCAGTTCATTTTAGCAGTAACGTGAAAGGATTTTCAATCATTTTAGGGAAATACAGAAATCCCAATAGATGTAACTATTGGGAGAAAAAAATCCAAAGTGGTAGAGATATTCTAAAATTTTTATGGTTATTTACTGTTAAATATATATATACACATATATTTTTATAACCTATAGTTTTTTTATAAAAATCAGTAGGCTTTCACATATGATTGCAAGCAATTATGCTCATTTAATTTTAGTACTATAAGCAAGGCTAAAAATTAAATGCCAGCATTTGGGGCTCAAAATTAAATGAGCCCCACCGTATCGTTTGTCACATTATGTTGCATTCCTTTTACTGTTTATTTACAGACTTACAGGATGATAAAAACAATCCAATAGAAATTAGTTCATAATATAAAATATCCTATTTAAGTTATGCCCTTGGTGAGGCTAGAAGGAAGGTTAGACTTCTCTAGCTTTTCAGCTGTTGGCATAATTTGCATGCTGGTAGTTCTTTCCATCTTCTAGAGTACTTCTGTTTCATTATGATGTTATTTGCTTACAGCTTAGAATAATGTAAGCAGATCGTCTACTAACCATGATCAGGAATCATATAATTGCCCATAAACTGAGTGTCTTCCATCCAGTTGGGAACCATATGTTGTATACTGTCTGCACTAAGAAGTTAGGTTCGTTTTTGTTTGTTTTATCATCAATGCCTCTCCCTGATGGCCTCCAACACAAAACCACTTGGCAAGAGTGATGTTTACCTGAGTTCAATCAAGATCCATGTGAGTTAGATTATTATAGAAACACTCCCCACTCCAGGTCACTTCCAATCCCCACTGAGAAAAATATGGAAAATTAGAGATACAAGAGAAAGTTTCCCTGATAGAACCTGCCCAATATCACTGCCAAGAGGCAAAGATAAATTGTCCCTTATAATAAAAGTCATAATCTTTTTAAGGAAGCAATCAATACTTAAACTATTGGTGCATTTACTAAGAAATTAGTAAAACGCACGTTTTACCCATTGAGTATCAAAACTTAATAATTCAATACAAAAGTTCGCTATAATTATCATGAAGTTTATTTACTGATGATTGTGTCAAGTTCTATAGTTTCTTGTTTCTTTGTGTCTTCAGTGAAAATGAACAAGAAAATGAAAATTCTAGTGTTTAGCTCTTTAGAGTAAGATGCATGTATCATCTGGTGAGTCATTCCTCAGAAGATTCTGGAGCTCCTCGTGAAGTTTTCTGTTCTCAGCTTGGAATCTCTCCTCGAGCCTTTTAGCCTCTTCCTAAAGAATGATACATAAAAGCATAGAGCTGAGCAAAAAGTGGTGTCCAGATCATTGTTTAGGGGAAGTCCCAGTCACTGACTTTCCCTTACTTATTTTAAACAATCAGTAATAAAAGACAGTCCCTAATTCCTCCTTTCCATTCATATCCATTTTACCTCCTACTCTTTGTTTCCTACTTATGTAGTTCTTCTTCCCTGAGTCTTCCTGTAGCTGCAGAAACATCATCTCTCAATCCCTGAAATATTGGTATCCCAAGAATTATATCCTAAGGCCCCTTCCCCCTTTGTCCTTAAGCAATCTGAATCATATCTTGACTTCAGTTCTCATGTACACACAAAGGAACATCAGATTTAGTATTACAAGGAGAGGTTGAAATTAGTAAAATGCACATTTTATCCATTATGAATATCATAATTTTATAACTCAATACAAAAGTTCAACTGGGTGGTCTAGGTGATATCCTCAATCAGGTGATGAGTCTGAGCCTTAGATAAGGGAATTTGTTTCAGGTCTCCACAGTTACGGGGTTAAAATAGAAGGAAAGAATGAGATCAGAAAGGCTAGATTGAAAATACTGCCTTTTGGTGCAAGTCTGTAATCTCAGAATTGTCTTGAAACAGTCCCTGGAAAACAAGGACCTATAGGTAGATCAGCCATGAGGCGGAGGATACCCTTTGACTCATAAGGGTGCTCAGAGAAGAATGTAAGTCTAGGTTTGTAGATATGAAAGCACTGCAGATCCCACTCACTGGGAAGGCTGTTTTGATAACTTGCTAGGCTGTGTGATAGTGGTGATAATTATCCCTTTGGAACTTAATTTTTCTAATCAGAAAAATGGGGGCATAATGGCCCTGACTCACTGAATAGACTAGGTGTGTATGATGCTGTGTGTATGATGCTTTGTACAGTGCTTGGTAAATAGGAACTACTGCCAACTGAGTGATAATAATAGCAGAGAACTGGATGAAACAAACCATGCAAGTTAAAGGCCTTCAGAACCAGCAACAATTAAGGTAAAGACGGGGGCATGGACGTAGTAATATGAGATTAATTTAACAAGTTAATCTATGACCAAAGGAAAAAACTAGCTAGAAAAATGAACAAAATAACAAAAAGACTAATTACTGTGGGTTAGAAATGTCCTTGGATTTTGCTTAACAAATTATAGTGCTTATTCTGTGCCAAGCACCATTCTAAACTCAAATATTGACTCATTTAAGGTTCAAAATAGCCCTGTAAAATAAGTAATATTAATATAACTATCTGCAAACAATATATTTAGTAAGAGGTGGAGCTGGGTTTCTCACCCACACTGTTTGATTCCGGAGTCTTTGCCCTAGGCCACAATATTGTGCTGCCTCTTCTATGTTGTTGGTGCTTCATGTTCTCATTGATACAGAGAGGGGAGTGTTCTTAAAATCCAGAGATGAAATAATTGATGAGTACCTGGAGCTGATGTTCCATGGCCCTCTGTTGCAGTGCCTGCTGGTACACTCTGTTCGCCTCCATTAGTCTCACTTGTTCCTGGTGTAATCTCTTCCTCTGCTCCATCATTTGCTGATGCTGCGTTAGTCTTTCCATCAACCTTTGTGCTTCAGCCTTCATAAACTCTTCTCTTATGCGTACCTCTGAGAGGAAGAAAATGACAAACTTCTCCAGGATTGAAGTACTCTTCCTTCTGCCTCCCGCCCTTATTTGTTATTGCCACTATTTCATAGATAAAATTTCCTCAGTCATTTTTTCCCCCTGCAAGTAATCATATGGTAGCTGAGGGTATATGCCCTATTCAGGTATAGACTGAGGAGTTAAGAATGGTACATCTTTGCCATTCTAGCTTTAGGGTAATGATCCCAGGTTTACCCAGGTCAAATTAACTTAAAATGTGCGGAATTTCTGTGTTGCATTTTTTTTTTCCCATTTTTTTCTCACCTTCAATCTCATTTTCCCTTGCTGTGAGAGCCAGGTCTGTCTGCAAAATGGTAAGACTCACAGACTCCTTGGACTCTAAATATTTCTGCAGAGCTTCCTCAGCCTAAGAACCCAAAAATATATAATCAGAAGTCAAAAATGATTAGAAATGTTGTAAACCTCTTTATTTCCTTTTCTTCCCAGCATCTTTTCCTCCCTAGAAGTGCTCGGCCTGTACTTAGTGGAACTGTCAGTCAAGCCTCTTCTGTCAAGGGGTGGACACAAGCTCCAGACTGGTCTGTCGGACTACCCAAAGTCACTTGATGCAGAAGATTTGGGTATAGGTGAGAAAATACTGCAACTTGAGTGTTTCAAAGACTGATATGGATGCCGGGAAAGATATCTTCTCTCCCATGAGACTGGGGCCATGAAGGACTAGTTAAGCTGGGAGCTATCAGTGTCATCTTTGCTGCCATGTGGGGTGAGGCTGCCTGAGAATGAAGTCAATGGTGAGGAATACAGAAAAAGCTGGATTTGGGATAGGAAAGAAAGAAGGAAAGGGGAACATTGATTGCATTGTTACATGTAATCGACTGATTAAACTCTTGGACGTATCTGTGTTAATACTTACAACTAAATTTAAACATTTTGCTTTTAGTTTATGTGCATCAGTGAATTATTTTCTTAGGTTAGTTCATTTACTGGGATTCTGTCCTGTGTATCCAAAAAAGTCCTTTTGTTGCAATGAATGTTGATGGTTGTAATAAAAGTCTGGTGATTATGGCAATAGTCTAGTTCAATTCCACAACTGTTATTCTTCCTGTCTATCGTCATTGATTTTTCGAAGAAGATCCCCCACAAGCCCCCCATAATTAATACATAAAGCCAAGGATACCTGTATTCCTTTCCTGGGCTCCTGATTATACTTTGCCTTCAGCTCTTCTCTCTTCTGAATAAAGAGACAATGGCCACCGGGTTTTGAATAAACCCCTTGCTTCACATTTTCTTCTAGAGGGTGAAAAATATCCTGAAGTAAAGCTGAGCAACGATTCAGTGATGCCTCCAAGTTTCGTTTATGAAAGTCATTCTGTTTGGCTACTAGCTGCATCTTTAAGGGACAAAGGCCCACGGAAAAGGTATTACCAACACTTCAGTATTTTTAGAAATGATTCACAAAGAGAATCTCTGTATTTTTTCTGGGAATTCAAAGGCTATAAGCAATACTATCTTCTTTCTACCAAACCTATTGTAAAAAAGTTCTGTGGATAATACACTGTAGAAAAGTGACTTTACTTTTGTATTTGAAGTCTCAGACACCCCTTTCTTTTGCCTCTTCTACTTTAGATAGAATCTTCAGACTACAGATCTGTAGCCTCAAGCCCTAATTTTATTTTATTTTTATTTATTTTTTTATTTATTTTAGTTGGCGGCTAATTACTTTACAATATTGTAATAGTTTTTGCCATACATTGACATGAATCAGCCATGGGTTTACATGTGTTCCCCTTCCTGGACCCCCCACCCACCTCCCTCCCCATCCCATCCCTCTGGGTCATCCCATTGCCCCTGCCCTGAGCCCTTGTCTCATGCATCGAACATGGAATGGTGTTCTGTTTCACATATGATAATATACATGTTTCAATGCTATTCTCCCAGAACGTCCCACCCTCACCTTCTCCCTCAGAGTCCATAAAATTGTTCTATGCATCTGTGTCTCTTATTCTGTCTCGCATATAGGGTTATCGTTACCATCTTTCAAATTCCATATATATGCATTAGTATACTGTATTGGTGTTTTTCTTTCTGGCTTACTTCACTCTGTATAATGGGCTCCAGTTTCATCCATCTCAGTAGAACCGATTCAAATGTATTTTTTTTAATGGCTGAGTAATATTCCATTGTGTATATGTACCACAGCTTCCTTATCCATTCGTCTGCTGATGGCCATCTGGGTTGCTTCCATGTCCTGGCTATTGTAAACAGTGCTGCGATGAACATTGGGGTACACGCGTCTCTTTCAATTCTGGTTTCCTCGGTGTATATGCCCAGCAGTGGGATTGCTGGGTCATATGGCAGTTCTATTCCCAGGTTTTAAGGAATCCCCACACTGTTCTCCATAGTGGCTGTACTAGTTTGCATTCCCACCAACAGTGTAAGAGGGTTCCCTTTTCTCCACACCCTCTCCAGCATTTATTGCTTGTAGACTTTTGGATAGCAGCCATTCTGACTGGTGTGAAATGATACCTCATTGTGGTTTTGATTTGCACTTCTCTAATAATGAGTGATGTTGAGCATCTTTTCATGTGTTTGTTAGCCATCTGGATGTCTTCTTTGGAGAAATGTCTGTTTAGTTCTTTGGCCCATTTTTTGATTGGGTCGTTTATTTTTCTGGAATTCAGTTTCAGGAGTTGCTTGTATATTTTTGAGATTAATTGTTTGTCTGTTGCTTCGTTTGCTATTATTTTCTCCCATTCTGAAGGCTGTCTTTTCACCTTGCTTATAGTTTCCTTTGTTGTGCAAAAGCTTTTAATTTTAATTAGGTCCCATTTGTTTATTTTTGCTTTTATTTCCAATATTCTGGGAGGTGGGTCATGGAGGATCCTGCTGTGATTTATGTCGGAGAGTGTTTTGCCTATGTTTTCCTCTAGGAGTTTTATAGTTTCTGGTCTTACGTTTAGATCTTTAATCCATTTTGAGTTTATTTTTGTGTATGGTGTTAGGAAGTATTCTAGTTTCATTCTTTTACAAGTGGTTGACCAGTTTTCCCAGCACCACTTGTTAAAGAGATTGTCTTTTCTCCATTGTATATTCTTGCCTCCTTTGTCGAAGATAAGGTGTCCATATGTGCGTGGGTTTATCTCTGGGCTTTCTATTTTGTTCCATTGATCTATATTTCTATCTTTGTTCCAGTACCATCCTGTCTTGATGACTGTGGCTTTGTAGTAGAGCCTGAAGTCAGGCAGGTTGATTCCTCCAGTTCCATTCTTCTTCCTCAAGATTGCTTTGGCTATTCGAGGTTTCTTATATTTCCATACAAATTGTGAGATGATTTGTTCTAGTTCTGTGAAAAATACCATTGGTAGCTTGATAGGGATTGCATTGAATGTATAGATTGCTTTGGGTAGTATACTCATTTTCACTATATTAATTCTTCCAATCCATGAACACGGTATATTTCTCCATCTGTTTGTGTCCTCTTTGATTTCTTTCATCAGTGTTTTATAGTTTTCTATATATAAGTCTTTTGTTTCTTTAGGTAGATATATTCCTAAGTATTTTATTCTTTTTGTTGCAATGGTGAATGGTATTGTTTCCTTAATTTCTCTTTCTGTTTTCTCATTATTGGAGTATAGGAATGCAAGTGATTTCTGTGTGTTAATTTTATATCCTGCAACTTTACTATATTCATTGATTAACTCTAGTAATTTTCTAGTAGAGTCTTTAGGGTTTTCTATGTAGAGGATCATGTCATCTGCAAGCAGTGAGAGTTTTACTTCTTCTTTTCCTATCTGTATTCCTTTTATTTCTTTTTCAGCTCTGATTGCTGTGGCCAAAACTTCCAAAACTATGTTGAATAATAGTGGTGAAAGTGGGCATCCTTGCCTTGTTCCTGACTTTAGGGGAAATGCTTTCAATTTTTCACCATTGAGGATAATGTTTGCTGTGGGTTTGTCATAGATAGCTTTTATTATGTTGAGATATGTTCCTTCTATTCCTGCTTTCTGGAGGGTTTTTTATCATAAATGGATGCTGAATTTTGTCAAAGGCTTTTTCTGCATCTATTGAGATAACCATATGGTTTTTTTCTTTCAATTTGTTAATGTGGTGTATTACATTGATTGATTTGCGGATGTTAAAAAAACCTTGCATTCCTGGGATAAAGCCCACTTGGTCATGATGTATGATCTTTTTAATATGATGTTGGATTCTGTTTGCTAGAATTTTATTAAGGATTTTTGCATCTATGTTCATCAGTGATATTGGCCTGTAGTTTTCCTTTTTTGTGACATCTTTGTCTGGTTTTGGAATTAGGGTGATGGTGGCCTCATAGAATGAGTTTGGAAGTTTACCATCTTCTGCAATTTTCTGGAAGAGTTTGAGTAGGGTAGGTGTTAGCTCTTCTCTAAATTTTTGGTAGAATTCCACTGTGAAGCCGTCTGGTCCTGGGCTTTTGTTTGCTGGAAGATTTCTGATTACAGTTTCGATTTCCGTGCTTGTGATGGGTCTGGTTTAAGATCTTCTATTTCTTCCTGGTTCAGTTTTGGAAAGTTATACTTTTCTAAAAATTTGTCCATTTCTTCCAAGTTGTCCATTTTATTGGCATATAGCTGTTGGTAGTAGTCTCTTATGATCCTTTGTATTTCTGTGGAGTCTGTTGTGATCTCTCCATTTTCATTTCTAATTTTGTTGATCTGATTCTTCTCCCTTTGTTTCTTGATGAGTCTGGCTAATGGTCAAGCCCTAATTTTAAATGCAACCTACTGTGTTACTACTGTTTCAATATTATATTGGGTCTGGGATTTCCAGTGAGGAGTTAGAATGGATAATTGGCCTGAATAATGAGCATATGCTATTAAACCTGAGGAGATAATCTTTTAGTAGAGCGTTTAGCAATTCTGTATACTTGATTAATAAAAAAGGAAAGTTAATACTTTATGAATACCATTTTTAACGGATAAGATTGCTTTTAAAAAACTAGTCCATGGGTGTAACATAATAAGATCAGTTATCTGTGTGTGAAACTTTCAGAATCTATGGGGTCTAGGGGCTTCCCTGGTGGCTCAGTAATAAAGACTCTACCTGCAATGCAGGAGACGCTGGTTCGATCCCTGTGTTGGGAAGAGATCCCTTCAAGAAGGAAGTGGCAACCCACTCCATTACTGTTGTCTGGGAAAACCCATCGACAGAGGAGCCAGGAGGGTTATAGTCCATGGGATTGCAAAGAGTCACACATGACTTAAGACTAAATAATGACAACAACAGTTGGGTCCAGGGTAGTTATATGCTTTTTGTTATTAGTCTTCAGAATAATAGTGAAATTTTGGTCACATAAGTGATAGTCATTATCTCTCAGTCTAGTAAGAATAAGTCCACATTTTGTATTGCATAGCAACATTTTGCCTTTTATTGCCCCTAAGTCCCATGAACTATAGCAAAAAACTTAATTACCTCTAATTTTTTCCGGTACTCTTGGTCCTCATCCTTGAAAGAGTTCTTCATGAAGACTTCAATGGCCGCTTTCTCACTGGCCCTGTGCAGGTCCAGCAGTTCCTGAAGGGTTTCTGTGGGAAGCTGCAGCTTCTGGCCCATCTCCTGGTCATAATGGGCAATGGCCTTTTGCACTGCAGCCGAGTTCTTAATGTGGGCCAAGGTTAGGACTTCACTTTCCATGCAGGGCAGATCCCCACTGTTGATGGCATTGACATAGGTCTGCACTAGGTTCTCTAGATCTTCACAGGGGTAAGAGATGCTTGAATTATTTGCAGAGAAAAAGGACATGCTCTGAACTAATTCTGAGAATGTTAATTTAGCATATTCAGCCTTCTGCACAGTGTTCAAATGGTCCAAGTAAGTTCCTTTAGGAAATTATGTGATCAAGAAGACAGATCTTTCATTCTCTGAGAAAAGAAAGTGTTCAAAGGAGAAAACTGAAGGTTTGTGTGATGACCTACATTTCATCACTCTCTAATTGAGCAATGAGGAGATGGTTATACACAGTTGTGTGTATTCATTTATTTAGAATACTATAGACCTTTTGCCTGTTTACTCTTCCCTTTCTTTCTCTCTTCCTCAGATTTCTGTTCCCTTCAGTATTTCCTTTTCTCCTCCACTTGAACATGTAAAGCTGGTGTGAGCGTTACCCTCACCTGAAAAAGCACAAAGTAGGCAAATTAGACCAGGTCACCTTACTCTTTGTTGGAACTTTCCTGTTTGTCCTCCTCATCCTTTGCCTACTTGTGTTTGCACTCATCTTCCCTTTAGATTGTAGCAATAATTTACAATACGGACTTCCCTAGTAGCTCAGACTGTAAAGCATCTGCCTACAATGCAGGAGACCTGGGTTTAATCCCTGGATTGGGAAGATGCCCTGGAGAAGAAAACAGCAACCCACTCCAGTATCCTTGCCTGGTAAAGTCCATGGACAGAGGAGCCTGGCGGGCTATAGTCCTTGGGGTTGGAAAGAGTTGGACACAACTGAGTGACTAACACACAATAATTTACAAAGTTCCAAGACATAGAGTATTTAGGAACAATTGGATTGAGAAGTCTGCTTATATTTCTTGAAGGGTTTTAGACAATCTGGGCATCTGTTTGTTTAATGTTTGTCTTAAGTACATTCCATTTCTACAATGTATGTCTTCCCATTTTCTGCCTATCTAGGCTGTGGCACTTGACAAGTACCCACTGTATTGATGGAACAAATGCTGCCAACCCATGCGGGTTAGTCTAGTTCAACAATGGATCATTTATAGGCAGAACTTTTCTAACTTGACATTTTCTTCAGGTTATTTTTCCTATTTTATCTTATTTTGCAAGCATTACTAAAAACATCTAGAAATATTTTTGGAAATATTTAATAAATATGATACCTATGATTTCTTGGTAGTATCTGACACTGCATTTTTAGCATTGACAGTGGAAGGAGAAAATTACAACAGTGCTCTCATTCTCTATTTTGAATTGAAGCAAAACCCTTGAAAAGGTACTCACGAGATCCACTAGCCTGGATGCCTCCTGAAAGAGTTTTAGTCTTAGAATGGCTAAAGATGTAGGAACAGAATTCTGCCACTTGTTGTACAAACTTAGGACTCAGATCATCATTATGCAGTATCTCAAGCTGGGCAAGCTTCTTCCGGTGAGTGGGCAAGTCAAAAATGAAGCATTTCTTTACTGGAAAGAATTTCTGTATACACAGACGGGGAAGATTAAAATTTTGAAGATGTTGGTTGGTGCCTGAGGAGGGAAAAATAGCATTTATTTAGTATCGAATTAACATTCATTTTAATCTGTTTCCCACAAATAAATATACCCTCTACCTGATGTTGGGCTTCCCTTGTGGCTCAGCTGGTAAAGAATCTGCCTGCAATGTGGGAAACCTGGGTTCAATCCCAGGGTACAAAGATCCCCTCGAGAAGGGAAAGGCTACCCACTCCAATATTCTGGCCTGGAGAATCCCATGGACTGTACAGTCCATGGGGTCACAAAGAGTCGAACATGACTGAATGACTTTCATTTTCACTCCCTGATGTTATTTATTTCACTACATTTTCACAAACCCTAAGCAAAAGCTTAAAAGGTGATCAACCAGGGAAAGGAAAATGGAAAAGTAATTTGCTCCAAGAACAGGGAATAATATAATTTAATATGGACTCTATTAGTTTGTTTAAACTAATAGTATTAATTATTTATGTGGTCGTTTAGTCAGCTGAGTAAATATAGGAAACTATAAGTTTAACCAGCAACGTACAAGAGATGATTTCTTGTGCTACTTTTCTCCCTCTTTCCAAAATTGGAGTCCGTTACCTTGCTTTGGCCTCAGTGAATTCTCCAGGTATTCATCTGCTGTGATGAGTTGCCCATTTGCTTCCAGGTCAAGGTAGAAATCTCTCAGAGTCCACACTAAGTCTGGACAGACTCTCACAAAGTCAGCTGCATCATCTACCCCGTTAAGATCAGGTGAGGTATCTATTCTGAGCAGATGTGACAGTTCTGTCACATAGCTGAGATGCAATTAAGGAAAACTTTTGGAAATAGGACCACATCTGAGCCATATTTAATTCCATGCCTTTATATGCTTTTATATTCTCTTTGGTTGTAACCAATTCCTCATTTCATTCAGTAAACATAAGGACTTCATCTTGTTCTTTTAATGTTCACAGTGTTTTCATCTTTGTGTTTGATACACCAGGACTCATGAGCTGGTGAATGGAGGAATTCTTTCTGGCTTTGGTGCCATCCTGGACCACAAAAGGATACTGTAAGAGGTCGATAGCCCCTTGGTCAATTTTGTTCATGGTGTTGTATACAAAAGTACTACTCAATAGTAGTGCTAGTACAAATATATGGGTGTCATTTATCTTGTCGCCCTAGAAGTCAGAATAAATTTCAGTCATGTCTCATGGCACTCCCATATGAGCAGTTACTAAAAACAGACCCTTGATCTACAAATGTTAAACAGGACAAACTAAAATGGTTGTGAGAAACATGGGAACTTTAGTTCTGTCACTAGCACTGATAATTTTATATAAAACCATATTTTGTTAACTTATTAGTCCCTCTTATAACTGGTTAGGTATTTGCAAAATCGACAGTCAAAGTAACTGAAGGTAACTGCAGTAGTTAAAATCAAGATTTTCAACTGTGTAAAGCAAAGTTGGTCTGTATGCATAATACATGGGGAAAACATGTACATCTATGGTGGATTCATGTCAATGCATGGCAAAACAAATACAATATTGTAAAGTTAAAAAATAGAAAATAAACTAATTAAAAAAAATAATAATGATTTAACTTCAAAAAATATATATGCATCTATTTTATTGAGTAACTATTATACACAGGGAAGTTCACATTACTGATGTTAAATTTATCTAATACTCAAAACAATGCTGTGAGAATAAGGTTTTAACTACTGTCTCTATGTTACAGGTAAGTAAACTAAACCAAAAATGGGTTGATCGTTTTGAATTGTGGTAAACCAAAAGCAAAATGAAGACATGAAAAACAAGAGAAATACAAGGGGAAGATCTTGTTTTGTGCTCAAGCCAGCTCATACCAGCTTACAACAGCTGGTTGTGTACATCTTTTCTGAGCCTTGAGTTTAGTGATTTTACTTTGGTAGCTTGGAGTCAGCTGTGATGGGAGCACTTACAAAACTGGAAAGTACTACAAATCAAGGCTTTTTTTCTTGCCAGATAGAAGTGGAAAAATAATGTGCATCTCCTGTGTAAATGATAAAATGGATGAGACCAAAGGGGAAATAGGAGATTTGAGGAGACTTTTTCTTGTTTGTCAAAGTCTTAAGAGCTGCAAGTACTAGGATCCTGCTTTGAACTCACGTTCTGCTGCCCTGAAGCCCACTGCTAACCTCTGTCCTCTGCAGGGTCAGACTCATGACAGTGGCTTTGTTTATACCATCTCTCTCTTCAGTGTGGTTAACTGCCTAGCTCCACCTTAGCACAGTCTCCCAGTTGTGATTCTGGCTTTCACACCTATTTTTCTCACTTCAGGTTTCTAAAATTTGACTATTGAAAATAGAAAGGGGAAAAAAAATATACCCTAGTCAAGTAGAAGTTAAAAAAAAAATCTTCCCATGTAACGAGTGTTCAGGGATGAGGAGATTGATTAAAAAAAATTCTTGTTCCTTACCTTCTCTACATCTCCAAGTCCCTCGGTGTCAAGAAGAACCAGGGTGTGGTTTGGTTTCTTGGGGTGAGGCACACACCACATCCAGATGCCCTTCGTGTGAGACTGCACTGTAGATCCAACTGAGAATCCTACAGGGGGAGTTGAGATGCTGTAATAGAGGAGTGGATCTGGAAACTGGAGACTGTCTTAATAATTGAGCTACTATATAAGGAAAGCAAGGTGAGGATATGACAGAAAATATAACTCTGGATTGATCTAAATTACAACAGAGGAATGCGATAATAAGAATGCCAGGTACCATAGACTGGAAATTTGACCTTTTTTTTGTTTTTGCAAGAATATTATACTATCAAAATTTAGTCACTTATAATTACATATATAGAAGTTATTTCATTGATGTCTTCTTATAATTGGAAAGTACTGTAATTTTTCTAAGTAGATACTAAGGGAAAAAATGAGGTGATATGTCAGAAGCAGAACTCTATCTTTCATCTCCCAGAAGATCAATAGCTAGATTTGAGCCAAGCATTAGCTTTCAATATTCCTCCCAGGTCTTTCACTTTCTCTCCTCACATCACTCCCAGCTGCATGCTGGGGGTGTGGGTGGACAGAAGGGACTTGGCTGGGCTCTGCTGGTGTCACTCACCCTTGTTCTTCCCAGCCAGCTTGTTCATCAGGTAGGATTTGCCTGTGCGGTAGAGGCCTACGATAGCCACCACCACAATAGGCTGCCTGATGGCAGACAGGATCTTCAGAGCTTCTGGATTAACCAGCAGTGGCCCATTAGTGTTCTCAATGAGGCACAAGGGTTCTGGCATGTGAATCAATGGGGCCATGTCCATGGTGTCACCTGATGTTCAAGGAAAGACATGGGATAGACTGAAGTTTCTATTCTCAAAGCAGAGAAAAGTCATTTTGCTTCCTCAACCCGTAGACATACTTCTCCCCAGATGATCTAAGTTTCTGAAAAAGTGAATAATAATAAAAAGATAGCAAAAGGGTCATAGTAACATAAGTCCAAGCCCTTCAACACAAGAGAAGTCCTAGACGAAACAATACAAGAGAAGACTCTACACATGGGCATCACCAGATGGTCAGGACCGAAATCAGATTCATTATATTCTTTGCAGCCAAAGATGGAGAAGCTCTATAAAGTCCGCAAAAAAAAAAAAAAAAGACTAAGAGCTGACTGTGGCTCAGATCATGAATTCCTTACTGCAAAATTCAGACTTAAATTGAATAAAGTAGGGAAACCACTAGACGATTCAGGTATGACCTAAATCAAATCCCTTACGATTATACGATGGAAGTGACAAATAGATTCAAGGGATTAGATATGATAGAGTGCCAGAAGAACTATGGATGGAGTTTCATGACATTGTACAGGAGGCAGTGATCAAGACCATCCCCAAGAAAAAGAAATACAAAAAGGCAAAATGGTTGTCTGAAGAGGGCTTACAGATAGCTGAGAAAAGAAGAGAAGCAAAAGGCAAAGGAGAAAAGGGAAGATATACCCATTTGAATGCAGAGTTCCAAAGAATACCAAGGAGAGATAAGAAAGCCTTCCTCAGTGATCAATGCAAAGAAATAGAGGAAGACAATAGAATGGGAAAGACGAGAGATTTCTTCAAGAAAATTACAGACACCAAGGGAACAGTTCATGCAAAGATGGGCACAATAAAGGACTGAAATGGTAGGGACCTAACAGAAACAGAAGATATTAAGAACAGGTAGCAAGAATACACAGAAGAACAATACAAAAAAGATCTTCATGACCCAGATAATCACCATGGTGTGATCACTTACCTAGAGCCAGACATCCTGGAAAGTGAAGTTAAGTGGGCCCTTAGGAAGCATCACTATGAACAAAGTGAGTGGAGGTGGCGGAATTCCAGCTGAGCTATTTCAAATCCTAAAAGATGATGCTGTTAAGGTGCTGCACTCAATATGCCAGCAAATTTGCAAAACCCAGTAGTGACCACAGAACTGGAAAAGGGCAGTTTTCATTCCAATCCCCAAAAAAAGCAATGCCAAAGAACGTCAAACTACCACACAATTGCACTCATCTCACACGCTAGCAAAATAATGCTCAAAATTCTCCAAGCCAGGCTTCAACAGTATGTGAACCGTGAACTTCCAGATGTTCAAGCTCATTTTAGAAAAGAAAGAGGAACCAGAGATCAAATTGCCAACATCTGCTAGATCATCAGAAAAGAATGAGTTCCAGAAAAATATCTATTTCTGCTTTATTGACTATGCCAAAGCCTTTGACTGTGTGCTGCTGCTGCTGCTACTAAGTCGCTTCAGTCGTGTCCGACTCTGTGCGACCCCATAGATGGAAGCCCATCAGGCTCCTCTGTCCCTGGGACTCTCCAGGCAAGAATACTGGAGTGGGTTGCCATTTCCTTCTCCAATGCGTGAAAGTGAAGTCGCTCAGTCGTGTCCGACTCCTAGCGACCCCATGGACTGCAGCCTACCAGACTCCTCCATCCATGAGATTCTCCAGGCAAGAGTACTGGAGTGGGGTGCCATTGTGCTTTGACTGTGTGGATCACAACAAACTGTGGAAAGTTCTTCAAGAGATGGGAATACCAGACCACCTGACCTGCCTCCTGAGAAATCTGTATGAAGGTCAAGAAGCAGCAGTTAGAACTGGACATGAAATAACAGACTAGTTCCAAATGGGGAAAGGGGTACGTCAAGGCTCTATATCGTTACCCTGCTTATTTAACTTCTATGCAGAGTACATCATGTGAAATGCCTGGCTGGCTGAAGTACAAGCTGGAATCAAGATTGCTGGGAGACATATCAATAACCTCAGATATGCAGAAGACACCACCCTTATGGCAGAAAACAAAGAAGAACTAAAGAACCTCTTGATGAAAGTGAAAGAGGGCAGTGAAAAAATTGGCTTAAAGCTCAACATTCAGAAAACTAAGCATCCGGTCCCATCACTTTCTGGCAAATAGATGGAGAAACAGAGGAAACAGTGGCTGACTTTATTTTTGGGGGGCTCCAAAATCACTGCAGATGGTGACTGCAGCTATGAAATTAAAATACGCTTGCTCCTTGGAAGAAAGAAAAGCTATGACAAACCTAGACAGCATATTAAAAAGCAGAGACATTATTTTGCCAAAAAATACCTGTCTAGTTAAAGCTATGGTTTTTCCAGTATTCATGTATGGATTTGTGAGTTGGACTATAAAGAAAGCTGAGCACTGAAGAATTAATGCTTTTGAACTGGGGTGTTGGAGAAGACTCTTGAGAGTCCCTTGGACTACAAGGAGATCAAACCAGTCAATGCTAAAGGAAATGAGTCCTGAATATTCATTGGAAGGACTGATGCTGAAGCTGTAACTCCAATACTTTGGACCCCTGATGTGAAGACTGACTCATTGGAAAAGACCTTGATGCTGGGAATGATTGAAGGCAGGAGGAGAAGGGGATGAAAGAGGATGAGATAGTTGGACAGCATCACCAACTCAATGGACGTGAGTTTGAGCAAGCTCCTGGAGTTGGTGATGGACAGGGAAGCCTGCCATTTTGCAGTCCATGGGGTTGCAAAGAGTCATACGTGATTGAGCTACTGAACTGAACTGAGGCCCTTCAGAGTTCTACTAGAGGCTGCCCCACTGGTTCTTAAGTATTTGGTGAATGTATAGAAAAGTATTTTCTGAATCTAAACTACTGTTAGTTTGAGTCTCGCTTTTCTCCATTGGCTTTTATCTTGCGTATGTTTCTTAGTTTGTATCTCCCTGAATCCCCAGGTTGAACCTCCATGACCACTGTTTGTTCTATTACACTTTTTTCCTTTACCCGATATCAACCTGCTTTTCTCTAATTTAGGACTATGTCCAGCCAGGATTAAACTAAATCCTGCCAGATTCTTATGTACCATTGTCTAGGAAATAGTAATTGTTTACTACTTAAAACTTTACTTTTAAAGAATTTTTATATAACTCTTAATATGTGTTATTCAATCAAAACTTTAATGAGTGATCATTTTATGAATGAGAAAGTGAGTGAAAATATTTTCTTAACACTTAATCATTATAAGATTCAGATTATGGAACAAAATGTATAAAAACCTAAATATGTGTGAGATTTCTTGAATTCTATTATTCATAATTTTGATCTTGCTTGCTAAAATAAAGCCTTTTTTCCTATTCACTCAGGGCACTTTTTATAGTTTGAAAAGTTATATTTGAATATATATATATATTTGATTCATTTTTAGCAATTGAGAACTCTTGTAGCAGCATTTTCTTTTTTGTTTAATATGTCTGGACTTAATAGTTCTTCAGAATGGTTCATTGAAAATCATCAATTGGTATCCCTGACACCCCTACTGGTTCCCCAAACTGCCTTCACTGTAACAGCTATTTTCTAATTTCTTTCTTTTTTTTTTCCTAGTGTATTTTCTAATTTCTTAATGTTAATTCTGTACCCTAAAGAATCCCCGATAAAACAGTTTTAAAGTTATCTGAAATGTAAACAAATGCTTGCTTTTCTGCCTTGCCATATTATAAAGAATGATTATCTTCCATTTTAGAAGCGATTATTTACAACAGAAGCTAAAAATCTCACCATCTGTTTGCCTTTTTTTAAAGGGATATCCTACAATAAAAAGGTCTGGATTCCCTTGTTAACTAATGTGAAAATTCCTTTTTTAAAAAGTGTGAAGACCCATTTCCCCCTTTCCTTAATTGCCAATGCCCCAGAGATTATCCAGGTGATAAACAGAAACTGCTTGGAAGCAGATAAAAGATCCATTGCAAATGACATAGCCCCAGGACATGGGAGCCAGAAATACCCAATCCAAGCCAGATCCAAAAAGAGGGGATTCCACATAATTTTACATTCCCAAAGGCCAAATCTCTTTTTACTTGAACCCATTTCCAAAGCAATATTGGCATCTTATGTTTGTTGAGTCCTATTGTCTGATTTGTTTTATAGCAAGAATCACAATCATTTTTAGATTAGAAAGATATAGAGATCTGACTTACAACAATTATCTAGAAAAACAGAAGATAAACAATCGAAACTTATTTGTAGATATTGAGAGCTTACCAGATCTTTTGCTATGGGATGATGTCACTAATGAGAAAGGAAATGAATTTGTCTGAATTTTCAGGCCACTTAATAAATAACATTAGGGCTGTGTATTTATACTAGTGGAAGTATTTTATATATTGTCACCAGATGTTATCTGGGTAGCATCGTGAATGTTAATCGAATAACCCGGCCTCAAAAACATCTTTGCAGATTCATTGTGTTTGAGCCCCATGCGTCACTGTTGCTCTGCTATCATAACTCAGTTTATGATGTGTGCCTTTGTTATTGTTGTTTGCCTTCACTTTGCTTTGTGTTGTTTTTGGTTTGAATTTGTAGAGGAAAAACTCTTATAAAGGAGAAAAATGGAAAGCAAACAAGAAGGAGATGTGCAAAGTATGTGCCATGATAATGAAGGAGGAAACAGACAGAATAGGCTCTATCTTGAAAGCAGGACTCCATCTGGGGACTGACTGTGGACAATGAGCTATACGCCCAGTATCTATGGAAACCACATATCAACTGGAAAACCTGGCCGCCAGAAGGAAGAGCCGCAGTGCTTGTACCTAGACTCTCCGCTCCGCCTAAAAGAATTATCTGTGTAACCTAATGGAATCATACATTCTATTATGCTTATTGGGGTATGGCCACAGGCCTATTGATAATTGCCCACTGTTAACTACCTAGGCTGAAGGCATATGAATCACCGGTTAACTTTGATTGTATCTTTCTTTTTCCTTTGTTCAGACTAGTTTCAGGGAATTTGGGGAGGTGGGTTTCACTTATGGTATATAAGGTTTTCACAAAAACTGGTCGGGGTCCTTGGCTAAGAGAAGACGCTGCCTTGGGCCCGCCGGTGTAATGAACTGCACTCGACTACCTGCATTGTCCTTCTGAGTGAGTTTGTTTCCCAGAATGCGTGGCTACAACAATAATACATTCAAAGGAGAGGACTCCAAGGAGTGAACAAAATTGCCAGAAAGTTTTAAGTGCTCAAGGAGGGCAACTGTTATATTAAATGATTCTTAATAGTAACATCAATAGAGTAGCAGAAACAGTATAAAACACAAAAGGCCTTAACGAATGAGAGGGTGTCAAGAAATCAAAGCTAATTAATTTAGGATTCTTTCTGAACAAAGAAATCCATCTTCAAACAAAGTACAAGACTAGGAATAAAATGTGTAGCCATTTTCGTGAAGCCTTGCTTCATTGTACATTCTGGGATTCAACTTTTTTCCTTTTTTCTCTTTTGTTCTTAATGTAAGCAAGCCATTTACATTACGTCTCATTCAATGCTGTTTCTCATGAAAATAATACATAGTTCTTGAAAAATTCAGGCTGCAATTTGAAGAATCTTAATCAGGTTTTATCAAAGACAAAGATAATTTAAGTGGCAGTTACAATCCCCATGGGTCATAAGTTGGCAAAGAAAAACAGTGTGAAGACATTTCACACTCTCTGTCCCCACACATGCTCCTGTCTAATTCAACCACAAGCAAAAGGAACTGACAATGAATTCTGCTGCCAGGCTGACATCACCACAGTTTACCTTTAGCGGGGGTCTGACAGTCCACATCGAGCTCAGCTGCATCATACCATGAACAGACTATTTTTAACTGGAGGAAAATTGCTTTACAGTGTTGTGTTGGTTTCTGCTATACAAAAATGCTAATCAGTCATAATTTTATATATATTTATACATAGCCCCTCCCAGTGGAGTCTCCCTCCCCTCCCCTCATCCCACTCCTCTAGGTTGTCACAAAGCACCAGGCTGGGCTCCCTGTGTTATATAGCAATTTCCCACTAGCTAACTATTTTACACGTGATAGTATATATATGTCATGCTACTTTCTCAATTCGTCCCACCCTCTCTTTCTCCTACTGTTCCACAAGTCCATGAATGGCTTTTTAAAAACATCCTGACCCTTGCAAACATTTTCCCACCCTTCCCCCAGTATTACCTTAACTGTAAATTCAGTAGCAGAAATCTTTTAGACCTGATAAGAAAGCTGCTTCATTGAAAACTTGAGTTCTTGCTCCTTCTCTTCGTTTGTGTTGGTTTCTGATATCTTTTTTCCTTTCCAATCCTAGGGATTTCTTTTCTCTTCACCCCACTCTGCCAGGCAGAGGACAAAGGATTAGAATATGAAACAGAAACTCATAGTGAAAGGGGTTTTTGAAACGTCACTGAAGGAAACGGAAACCAAAAGCCAAACTCAGTGACTAAATGATTCCAGACGGAGTCTCTTGGTTTGGATATATTTGGACTGATCTCCCAGAAACTGCATATTGTCTGTCTGGGGAAGAGAACTTTGAAATCATTTGCATTTTGTTCTTCTCCAAACTGTCTTCAAGGCTGTGAGAAACCACAGTAAGTCTATAGTAACAGTGATTATAACCCCAAAGTAAGGAAGCAGCCATCCTATGCAATTCAGGTCCTCTCTTGCTAAAAATTTAGGAATTTTGAGAGAATTGTTTTCTGAGAAAACCTGAGTTTGACACACAGAATAAGCTGCTGTATAATTTCAGTGAAAAAAAAATCTTCCTAAATAGATAAACCAGATGCTAAACGATTTTAAAGGATTTTAAAAATAATCTGTCATTAAATGGTCAACAAATGGATTTTTGCAACTGCGCCTTTCATCATTCAGGCAAATATTGAAAGCAAACAGTTTGCTTCATGAACTTAAATGTCAAGTTCCTTCCTCAGGCTTAAGAAGTTCTCAGCTATCATTTCTTTAAATAAATTCTCTGCTCCCTTTTTCTGCTCTTTTCCTTCTGGGAAACCCATTACTCTAATGCCTTTCCTATCTGACCTGTCTCTAGAGAAACCTGTATGCAGGTCAGGAAGCAACAGTTAGAACTGGACATGGAACATCAGACTGGTTCCCAATAGGAAAAGGAGTACGTCAAGGCTGTATATTGTCACCCTGCTTATCTAACTTATATGCAGGGTACATCATGAGAAACGCTGGGCTGGAAGAAACATAAGCTGGAATCAAGATTGCCGGGAGAAATATCAATAACCTCAGATATGCGGATGACACCACCCTTATGGCAGAAAGTGAAGAAGAACTAAAGAGCCTCTTGATGAGGGGGAAAGAGGAGAGTGAAAAAGTTGGCTTAAAGCTCAACGTTCAGAAAACTAAGATCATGGCATCTGGGCCCATCACTTCATGGGAAATAGATGGGGAAACAGTGGAAACAGTGTCAGACTTTAGTTTTTTGGGCTCCAAAATCACTGCTGATGGTGATTGCAGCCATAAAATTAAAAGACGCTTACTCCTTGGAAGGAAGGTTATGGCCAACCTAGATAGCATATTTAAAAGCAGAGAGATATTACTTTGCCAACAAAAGTCCATCTAGTCAAGGCTATGGTTTTTCCAGTGGTCATGTATGGATGTGAGAGTTGGACAGTGAAGAAAGCTGAGCGCTGCAGAACTGATGCTTTTGAACTGTGGTGTTGGAGAAGACTCTTGAGAGTCCCTTGGACTGCAAGGAGATCCAATCAATCCATCCTAAAAGAGATCAATCCTGGGTGTTCATTGGAAGGACTGATGTTGAAGCTGAAACTCCAATACTTTGGCCACCTCATGCGAAGAGTTGACTCATTGGAAAAGACCCTAGTGCTGGGTAGGATTGGGGGTGGGAGGAGAAGGGGACGACAGAGGATGAGATGGTTGGATGGCATCACCAACTCGATGGACATGGGTTTGGGTAGACTCCGGGAGTTGGTGATGGACAGAGAGGCCTGGCGTGCTGCAATTCATGGGGTCGCAAAGAGTCGGACACGACTGAGCAACTGAAATGAACTGAACTGAACTGAACTGAAAGAAGTCAGATAGTTCTTACGGAATTTTCTCATTTTTTAATTCTCTTTCCACTTTTGCCTCTATTATTTCTAGATTTCTATCTTCAAACTGACTAATTCTCTCTGCCATGTGGTCTGTTCTATTTCTAATACTTTCTAATGCATTCTTTATCCTGTTTATTGAGTCCTTCAGCGGCAGAATTTCTATTTGACTCTTTCTTAGTGTTTCAGGCTCTTTGGCAAAGTATTCCTTCTGTTCATTTGTTTTATTCCTGAGTTCATTGAACTGCCTTTCTGAATTCCTGGAGCACTGTCATTTTCTTTGTGTGATACAGTATTACTGTTCTTCATGTAGTGAAGAGTCATTGGTTCTTGTGCTGACGCATTTGAAGTGGTGAACACCTTTCTTTATGTAAAGCTCATGTGTGTGTCTCTGGTTCTACTTTTTTTTAAAAAGTGAAAACTATTTATTTATTTTTACAGATATTCACGCTTTTTCAGATTCTTTTCCCATATAGGTTATTACAGAATATTGAGTAGAATTCCCCATACTATATATCCTTGTTGATTATCTATTGTATATATAGTAGGGTGTATATGTTAATCGCAAACTCCTAATTTATCCCCCCCTACCTGTCCCCTTTGGTAACCATAAACTTGTTTTTGAAGTTTGTGTGTCTGTTTTTGTTCTGTAAATAAGTTCATTTGTATCCTTTTTTTCAAATTCTACATATAAGTGATATCATGATATTTTTATTTGTGGGACTTACTTCACTTAGTGTGATAATCTCTAGGTTCATCCATGTTGCTGAAAATGGCATTATTTCATTCTTTCCTATGGTTGAGTAATATCCCATTTTATTTATGTACCGCATCTCCTTTATCAGTTCCTCTGTCAGTAGACATTTAGATTCTTTAGAAATAGGAACCCATTTTTTGTTTTCCCATAGGTGGCACTATGGAAAACTTAGCACTAGCTAAAGTTTTTGATTTATCTGAGCTGCCTCTGGTTATACTTGAGGGTTAGCACTTGCCACCCTCCACTGCCTCTGGCAGAGTTGCCCCTTGGTGTCTACTTGTCCAGACTTGTGCCTCTGGGGTTGCTGGGGCCTTGCTGCTGGCTGGTATCCCTGATATCACCATGTTGGGCACCGAAGTGGCAGATCCTTCTCTAGAGACCCTAACATACATCCCTTAAAGGGAAAATCAACTTAAAAATCACTCGATTTTATTCCTACAATATGACATTTGGTTGGTTTTCCACGGCAAGCTGAGACCATACTGGGTCATTGTCTGATCTATTGTAGCATGAATTTTTAGTCATGGTGATGGTGAATGCTCAGTTTTTGGACTGGAATTTATCTGAGGTGGAATTGGAAATATCAGCTCCTATAAACTCCACTCCTAAATGCAGTCTATATAAAAGTCATATGCGAGTATAGTAGATTCTATTAAAGATGTACTCTAGGAGGCATCTCTTTTCCTAAGACTTCTTTGCTAATCACAACTTTGATAGGTATACAAGCCTTACACTCCCCCAAAACTCATTCTCTTTCTACCTTGATGACTCCACACTCTGTTCTTACTCTGTCTGCTTTCTTCTACTCACTACCTTGAGTTTTAGAGCAAACATTTCTGCTAAGACTTACATCCTTGTATTTACCACCTCTGCTCTAACAGACATGTGAATAGATTTTTATAAACATGCACATTTCCCCTTCTATCACGAATTTTGGGGTGAAGTGTTCAAATACAAAATGTGTGTTTCACCTTTTTATCATATGTTATCCCAGCAACATATGTTACACTGCTACAGAGTAGAGGGCTGAATTTAAAATTTGAGGCATTATAAATTGTGCACAGACACCCTTGCTCTGAAAACCATGTGGAAAAATGTCTTACGTGAGTATAGAGGCATGCAGCTTAAAATGAATTACATTTTGAGAGCTCTGAGTCTTCGGTGATGTTTCCAGACAAGCAGCAGCTGCTTGTGAAATTTTTCCAGCCAGTGAAAAACCGGTGGGCACAGTGGAAGAGAGAGGTATTTAGAAACCATCTTCAAAGGCACCCTCAGGGACAGTGGCTTCATTGCCCTTTGAACAATTTTAATGCAACCTGGTATAAGTTTAAATATTTTAAAAATCACATTCTTGTTTTGCTAGAACAGAAAACCCACTGATTTCCTAGAATTGAGCCTATTATACAAGTAGCTGCTTGTTAATTTCAGTTTCAATCTGAATTCTGTTCCAGCAAATGCTGTTTCATAGCCTTGAATTGAAATGAGGGATTGTTTTCCTGGCTGGAAAGCATTTACACTAGGTAAAGAAAAGCATAATATCTGGAAATGTCTATAATTTATGGTGAAAAGAAGAGAGTTCCAGCACTTCCCTTTTTATTGTTGCTTCTCAGGACCACGTGTGAGGCATTTAGGTATTTTAATTCTCTACAAAAACAGGCTGGTCAACATATTGAACTGCAGGTAGGACTATTGCCAGGACTGATGTCATGACTTATTACTTTTTATTGTTTTCAATTCATTCTCCACTCAGTAGGCAGTGAATTAAAACAAAAAACCAAAACACCTCAAGGAATCATGTCATTTTTATGTCCAAAAGTTTTAAAAAGTTGATAGCTTCCTGTTGCAGTGAGTGTAACATCCAGTCTCCTCTGTGGCCTACAAGAATCTACATAATATGGCTCCTGCCTGCCCCTCTCTAAACCCAAACTATCTCTACCACATGGACCTGCATTCAGGACCCAACATACCACACTGTTGCTCAATGAAGAGGTTTGAACAAAGTCTCGATATGCTTGGATATCCATTCCTTCATTCCTTTCCTGACTCAATGTTCTCTTAGTAAAAATTCATCTTACATGGAAGCAACCTAAACAGCCATCCACAGAGGAATGCATAAAGATGTGGCATATATATACATATATATATGCCTCATCTATATATGAACTTTCATATATATATGAACTTCCCTGGTGGCTCAGTGGTAAAGAATCCATCCGTCTATGCAGGAGATTCAGAAACGTGAGTCCTATCCCTGGGTCAGGAAGATCCCTTGGTGAAGAAAATGGCAAGCCACTCCAATACACTTGCCGGGAAAATCCCATGGACAGAGGAGCCTGGAGGGCTACAGTTCGTGGGGTTTCAAAGAGTAAGACATGACTGAGCACACACACACACACACAATGGAATATTACTCAGCTATAAAAAAGAATGAAATAATGCCATTTGAAGCAACATGGATGGACCTAGAGATTATCATTCTAAGTGAAGTAAGTCAGAAAAAGGACAAATACCATGTGATATCACTTGTATGTGGAATCTAAAAAATGATGTGATTTATTTACAAAACAGAAAGAGACTCACAGACATAGGAAACAAACTATGGTTACTGAAGGGGAAAGGCAGAGGAGGAGAAATAAATTAGGAGTTTGGGATTAGCAGATATAAACTACAGTATATGAAACAAATAAACAATAATATCCTACTGTATAACACAGAGTACTATATTCAATATTTTGTAATAAACTATAATGGAAAAGAATCTGAAAAAGATTATATATATTCTGAATCTAAGTAAGAATATATATATGTATATATATATATACATACATATATATATATATATATATATATATATATATATAAACTGAATTTCTCAGGGAGACATTTCCAACCAACTCATGTACTTTGGGTTATCCCTTTACCCTCATGTATCCTAGTCCTTTTCAGCGCTTATCAGAAATTGAAATACTACACTTGTTGGGATGCCAATTTGTTGATGTCTTCTTACTTGTGAATGAAAAAACTGCATGTACATGGGGACCATAGCTCTTTTACTAACCATAGTATTCCTGCTGCCTTCCCCAGTGCTTTCCACAGTGTCCAGGACATGGTCAGCAGTCAATACCTGCTTACTGAATAACTAAATGCAATCATGTTTAAAAGTACATGCGCTTTATCAGTCAGGTCTACATTTGTGTTTGATTTACAGCATCTTGAGCGTTTGACCTGGTAGAACAAAATGTGGGAAATCCATCCCATAATGTTCGAACATGACTTTATGAACGTGAGCCCTTCTACTACTGTACTTGTTACTTGTCATTGTCTTCATCATCACCATTATCATCTCGTGTTAGATTTAGCTTCATGGTTCTATGACCCAAAAGAAACCCTTGTCTCTGTGAAATAAGTGTGTTGTACAAGAGGCAGTAACTTTAGAAGTTAGATTTGTCTTATCATCATTTTAATGATGATGCTGGATTTTATTCTGATGCCAGTTTTTTAAAAAAATATTTACTTTCTTATATATTTATTTATAAGACTGTGCCAGGTTTTTGTTGCAGCTCTTGGGATCTTTGATCTTCGTTTTGGCATGGGGGATCTGTAGTTGAAGAGTTGCTGCTTGCAAATTTTTTAGTTGCAGCATGTGGGATTTAGTTCCATGATCAGAGATAGAACCCAGGCCCACCCCCTGCATTGGGAGTGTGGAATCTTAGCCACTGGGCCATCAGAGAAGTCCTACAGTTCTTTATTTAATATTATTCTGAGTAGAAATAAAAATAATTACAAGAGATTTTGATACTGACAGTATTTTCTTTTTTTTTTTTCTTTTTAAAATTAATGTTTATTTTATATTGGGCTTTCCTCATGGCTCAGACAGTAAAGAATCCACCTGCAATGTAGGAGACCTGGGTTCAATCCCTGGGTCAGGAAGATCCCCTGGAGAAGGGAATGGCAACTCACTCCAGTATTCTTGCCTGAGAAATCCCATGGACAGAGAAGCCTGGCAGGCTACAGTCCATGGGGTTGCAAAGAGTCAGGCATGACTGAGTGAATAACACTTTCACTTTTCTTTATTTTGGAGTATAGTTGATTTACAATGTTGTATTAGTTTCAGGTATACAGTAAAGGAATTCAGTTATACATATATGCAGATCTGTTCTTTTTCAGATTCTTTTCCTAAATAGGTCACTACAGAATGTTGAGTAAAATTTCCTGTGTTATACAATAGGTCCTTGTTGATCATCTATTTTGTATATAGCAGTGTGTATATGTTAGTCCCAAATTCCTAATTTATCCCTCCCCCACTTTTCCCTTTGGTAACCATAAGTGTCTGCCTTGATGGCACACTGTTCTAATGTTTGCAGTTCTATAAACTTCATTTATAGAAGAAATTATGGCTGAAAACTTCCCAAACCCTATGCCCCTTCTGAATTTTCATGGCTTTTTAATATGTTTGACCAGCTCAATTTAAAATTTACAATCAGTTTTTGTGAAATTTTAACTCAAAACACATAAAATTCACTGGTGAAGTAACACAATTGTTTTGTATAAGAAATTAGTCCTTTCCTCTCAAGAAAACAGTATACACCTTCATTTGTATAATTATTCATATGTGACTTTCGAAGCTTTACTTAATAAAATTTTGCTTTTTTTCAAGATATTACAAATTTGACCTTCTCTTTGTCTTCTACTCAGTTGTTTCCATTGCCACTTAAAATAACGATCCAGCCACACTAATTCTTTCCTTTGTGGGCCAGGAATTGATGTTCTATAGTAGATGATTTTTCTATTTTTTATATTAAAACTTTAATGATAAAAGAAAAAGCGCATCCACAAATAAAAATAATCCAGGTCAAAAAAGCACTTATGAAAACTTTTAATATTACCAGAATTTAAAAGAAACAAACAAAAAATCTGAGTAATTAGTGACCACACACGTTTTATCTCCTCCCAAACTGAGACTAAAACAGAAGGCTGTGAAGTATTTTCTTTGTCATTATCTTCCTGTGTCTGTGAAG
The DNA here is from genome assembly GCF_054371585.1 of Giraffa tippelskirchi. Lineage (NCBI taxonomy): Eukaryota > Metazoa > Chordata > Mammalia > Artiodactyla > Giraffidae > Giraffa > Giraffa tippelskirchi. The sequence goes on along the minus strand of NC_137279.1, from coordinate 131,649,994 downwards.
TTCAGTCCTTTTCAGTGTTTTCCTCATTATCCTTGTCATTATCATTGTTCATTGCAGCCTAAAAAATGTATGACGTGTTAGTAAACAGAACCCTTTTCAAAATCTCAATATTTCAAAAACAAGGTTTGCCATTAACAGTTTATTTTCTTTTAAAGAGTTCTTTCTTAAAGGATCATGAGAAGTAATTATTCTCCTCAGAAACATCTCCCGGTTTAGGCTTGGATGGTGAGAGGATGCATAGCACACACTTACTCATACCCATCGCTGGGGTTTCCCTACAGTCCTAACCAGGCATGAGGACGACTGTTATAAGACATTTCAGCCACGTTTATGCTATTTGGGGGAGGGCCTTCCTTGTGAATGGCACGAATTCTCTTCATATCTTAGAAATACTGAGAACTCCTAAGCTGATCGAGAAAACTGATATAAACAATTCCAGATGGGAGAAGACAGAACTTCTCTTCTACTGAAGGCTGACTCTGGCAGTTTAAACTCACCTGGAGACAGCTGCAGCCAATTTAGGAGCTGGCAGTTGCCCATGTTTCTAAGTCTGTGCATATTCAAACACTTTAGGTTAGCAAGGATCTATATTAGGGTCTTTGGATGTAGTAGCAGCCTGAAAACTGGCAGGAAGCTTAGTAAAGTGAACCAACATCTGCTTCTGAGAACATCCACCTGACAACCCTGGGAACCCCACTTAATACTGGCTCCAGGAAAATTCCAGAGATCAACCAGGAATCCCTCAAAATAGCAGCACAGGCCCTGGGAAAGTTGTCTATAGTCTATAAATCCTTGAAAGTATCAAGGTCTTCCTGGACTCTTGACAAACTCACTATGAACAGAACTCAAGCGTCCAGACATAAACCATTAAAATCCCAGGGTTTCTAGTGAATCTAAAGCAGTAAAGAATCATAGTGCTTCTCGCTACAACTTTGCTTTAATTTTCACCCATCCCTTCCTGAGGTTCCAGGGCTCTGTTCCACAGTCACTGCCCAGACCCAGACCAGACTCACCTCCAGCATCTCAATCCTCTCATTCATCTTTCTCAGAGAGTTGTCTCTTTTTCTCATCTCTTCTGTCATTTGGACTCTAAATGCCTCAAAGGATCTTTCTTGGTCCTCAAACTTTAGTTGCAACTCTTTAAGCTTTTGCTCTAAAAGCTTCTTTTTCCTCTCAGCAGCCTCTCTTTTGGCCTGCTCTTCTGCTCCAGGAAAATTATACACAGGGAAGAAAACAACAGTCAGAGGTACAATCCCCAGTCCCCAACCTGCCACTTTCTCAGTGACCATACTTTCTTGAAAAAAGCAGATGGACATGTCTGAATTCACCTGTGACCAAACATCAAGGGCAGGTGTGAGAGTGTGCTAGGACAGGTGCTGAAAAGCTGGGTGGACTCACAACCATAACTGGCCTGTTGTTTTCATAGGTAGTAAAGTGTGTTCAGAGAAGGAAAAGAAGGGTCCTGCTTCTGGAAGTTCCTCCAGTCAGAGTTCTCAGAGAACACTGCAGGATACTCCCCACCCCACTGTGAAATGAGCTATCACCCCAGTACCTGCTGAGGCCTTTTCACTTTCTCTCATCTCCTCTGTCATTTCAGCTCTTAATCTCTGAAAGACTTTTTCTTGGTCCTCCAAATTTTGTTGCAATTCTTTAACCTGTTTTTCAAGAGACTCCTTTTCCCTCTCAGTGGCCGCTCTTTTGATCTGCTCTTCTGCTCCAGGAAGAGTTTAGAGAAGGAAGGAAACAACAGTCAGACCTGAGAGCTACAACCCCCAACCCCCAACCCTCCACATCCTCAGTAACCAAACCATCCTGAAGAAGCAGGTAGACATTTCCACTTGTGCCTGTGACCACACATCAAGGGCACATTTGCAAACATGCTAGGGAAGGTACAAACTGGCTGGAGGCATCCACACCCACAACTCTCCTTGGTATTTTCAGATGAAGCACAGTATGTTCACAGAAGGAAATGAGGCTTCTCATTTCAGTAAGTTCTTTCTGTCAGAGTCTCAGAGGGCACTGCAGGAACCTCCCCACCCCACTGTGAAATGAGTCCTCCCCTGTACCTGCTAAGGCCTTTTCACTTTCTATCATCTCCTCTGCCATTTCAGCTCTTAATCGCTGGAAAATTCTTTCTTGGTCCTCCAAATATTGCTGCAACTCTTTAATCTGTTTTTCAAGAGACTCCTTTTCCCTCTCAGTGGCCTCTCTTTTGATCTGTTCTTCTGCTCCAGGAAGAGTTTAGAGAAGGAAGGAAAAAACAGTCAGACCAGAGAGCTACAACCCCCCAAATCCCAACCCTCCATATCCTCAGGGACCAAACTGTCCTGAAGAAGTGGGTAGACATGTCCACATACACCTGCTGCTGCTGCTGCTAAGTCGCTTCAGTCGTGTCCGACTCTGTGCGACCCCATAGATGGCAGCCCACCAGGCTCCTCTGTCCCTGGGATTCTCCAGGCAAGAAGACTGGAGTGGGTTGTCATTTCCTTTTCCAATGCATGCATGCATGCTAAGTCACTGCAGTCATATCTGACTCTGTGCAACCCTATGGACGGCAGCCCACCAGGCTCCTCTGTCCACGGGATTCTCTAGGCAAGAATATTGGAGTGGGGTGCCATTTCCTCCTCCACACCACATACACCCTGGAACATGCTAAGAAAGGCCCTGACTGGCAGGCTGGACCTACAACCACAACCCTGTTATTTTCAGATGAAGCAGTGTGTGTTCACAGGAGGTGAGGAAGCTCCCTGTTTCAGGAAGTTCCTCCTGTCAGAGTCTCAGAGGGCACTGCAGGAACATCCCCACCCCGCTGTGAAATGAGCCCTCCTCTGCACCTGCTGAGGCTTTCTTTCTTTCATTCAATTCCTCTGTCATTTTGACTCTTGATATTTCAAAGATTCTTTCTTGGTTCTCCGATTTTTGCTGCAGTTCTTTAACCAGAGGCTCATTTTCCCGTTCATCTGCCTCTCTTTCGGCCTGCTCTTCTGCTCCAGGAAGATTTTAGAAAGGGAAGAGAACAACAGTCAACCCTGAGAGGTACAGCCCTCCACTCTGTCAGTGACCAAACTGTCATGTAAAAGGAGATGGACATGTCTAAATACACCTGTGAGCACACACAAGGGCAGGTTTGGGAATCTTCTAGGAAAGGCCCTGACTGAGTGACTGGACCGACAACCACAATTCACCTTGTTTTTTCAGATGCAGATGCAGCAGAGGGCATTCCCTGAAGGAGAGCTCCCAGCTTATGGAATTTCCACCTGTTAGAGTCTGAGAGGGCACTGCAGTAACCTCCCCACTCCACTGTGAGCTGAGCTCTCCTCTCTTCCTGCTAGGTTTCTTTCCTGCTTCACAAAGGAGCTCACCCTTCTCCATGTAGTGCGCCTCTAGTTTTTCTGGTAACCTCAGTAAGTGCTGGAGATCAGAAAGAGACAAAGACATGTTAGGCAGGTCTAACCTGTGCTGAACTTTCACTGAAATATTCTGAGAAATGAACTCCTCTGAGTAACTTGCCTCTGTTGCTTCACATTTTTCATAGGCTGTATTTTACCGCTTGCAACCCTTCTGGTAACATTTGACCTCGGATAATATGTACAAATTTTCAAATTTTACACTACACTCTTCTTCCAGGAACATTCCACAAAGCACATTCCCCAAGTGAAATCACTGTACATATTTTGGTAAATTTGTATCAATGATATTACATATTTTTAACTTTGAAATTTAAGCTTTGTGAATTATTACTCAATAAAACTGTGTAAGAACTTGAAACTTGAAGTTTAACTTAAATTGTTAAAAATCTTGTTTAAAACTCAGGGCTTCCAATGAATTAGAAGCAGTGAAGAACAATAGTGCTTCTCTCTATGACTTTGGTTTATTTTTCACCCATCCCTTCCTGAGAGTTCAGGCTTTGTTCCAAAGTCACTGTCCAGACCCAGACCAGACATACTTCTAGTTTCTGAATCTTCTCATCCATCTTTCTCAGAAGCTTGTCTTTTTCTTTCATCTCCTTTGTGAGTTTGACTCTAAATCTCTTGAAGGTTCTTTCTTGGTCCTCCAACTTTTGCTGCCATTCTTTAATCTTTTGCTTAAGAAGCTTCTTTTCAATCTTCCATTGGACCAGCATTTCTGCTCCCAGAAGATTTTAGAGAGAGAAGAAAACAACAGTCAGCACTGAGAGCTACAAGCCCACAACCAATAACCCTTGCTTTCTGAGTAACCAAACTGTCTGGGCAAAGCAGATGGACATGTCTAAATTCACCTGTGGCCACATATAAGGGCAGGTGCCAGAATGTGCTAGAAAAGGGGATGACTGGTTGGACCTCTAACCACAACTTGCCTTGTTATTTTCAGATGTAGCAGAATGTGTTCACAAAAGGATAGGAAGCTCCTATTTCTGGAAGTTCCTCCTGTCTGAGTCATAGAAGGCACTGCAGGAATCTCCCCACCCTACCATGAGCTGAGTCCACCCTATACCTGCTGAGGTCTTTTCTCTTTCTCTTTGCTTCTCTGTCGTTTCGACTCTGAATTCCTCAGAGACCCTTTCTTGGTCCTCTAGCTGTTCCTGCAGCTCTTTAACCTTTTCCTCAAGAAGTTCTTCTTCCCTCTCAGCTGCCTCTCTCTTGGCACGCTCTTCTGTTCCAGGAAGATGTTAGAGTGATGAGGAAACAACAGTCAGATCTGAGAGTTAACAACCCTTCACAAACCACCTGCCTCCCCCCACAACCGTCCAATTTATCAGTGATCAAACTGTCGTGAAAAAGCAGATGGAAATGTCTGGATTCACCAGTGTTCACACACCAAGGGCAGGGTGGGGAATCTCTTAGGAAAACCCCTGACTGGCAGGCTGGACCTTACAGCCACAACCAGCATTGTTATTTTCTGATATAACAGAGTATGTTCACACAGGGCAGGAAGCTCCCTGCTTCTAGAAGTCCCTCCCATCAGACTTCTAAAGGGCACTGCAGGAACCTCCCAACCCCATTGTGTGCTGAGCCCATTCGTGTACCTGCTAAAATCTCTTGCTTCTTTCTTGTTTTGTCTATCATTTTGCATAAAAATTCTTCGAAGTCTTTTTTTTGGTCCTCCACCTTTTGACTTATCTCCTTATACTTTTGCTCAAGAAGCTCCTTTTCCTTCTCAGATGGCTCTCCTTCAGTGCATTCTGCTCATCCAAGAAGATTTCAGAGAGGCAAGAAAACAACAGTCAGCCCTGAGAGGTACAACCTCCTCCACCCACTAAACCTTCACTTTCCCAGTGACCAAACTGTTGTGAAAAAGGGAGATGGCCATGGCTATATTCACCTGTGACTACATATCAAGGGCCGGTTTAGGAATGCACAGATTTGGGAATGACTGGTTGGCTGGACCTAAAACCACAAGCTATCTTATTTTCAGATGAAGCAGAGCATGCTCACAGAAGTTCCAGAAGCTCATCCTGTCAGAGTTCTCAGAGGGCACTGCAGGAACCTCCCCATCCACGGTGAGCAGAGCCCTCCTCCATACCTGCTAAGGTCTTGGCTGCATCACAAAGGAGCTCATCTGTCTTCTTGGAGCATTCTCCTAGCTCATCCTTTATCATCCCCAAGATCTGGAGACACAGAGTGGCGGACATGTCAGGCCAGTCAAACCTGAACTCCCCATTGATATATTCTGAGAAAAGAACTATTCTCAATAACATTACCTGGTTGTGTTCAACTGCCTACAAGTTTCCAAAACCCTGCCTACCTCACTAACTGTCCAGCCTCCTCTGCTAGTGTTGCTTCCACCATCCATGAAGGTTCCACTAGTCAGAAAAATGTGCAGTTTTACAAAGACATAACCTTGGTCCCCTTCATATTTTCTGTATGCTGTTTTTCCTGCTTCTGGCTCTTCAGATAACATTCTACCATAGATAACATGTACAAATTTTTCAAAATTTACATCACATACCTTTCTGGGAAGATTCACTAAACCACCTTCCCTGTATGAAATCACTGTATTTTTATGTGCATAAATTTGTATCAGTTATACATGTACATTTAATAAATATAATTGTACATTTAAATGCCTGAAATTTATGGCTTCTGAATTACACCTCAATGAAACTGTTTAAATAAACTTGAATCTCTGCATCTCAGAAAAAAAGTGCTGAAATACTCTAAAATATACTAGTAAGTATCTTTATTCCTTGAGTTTTCCAGGTGAAATGTAGGGGTTTTTAATATAATGTCTATAGCTCCTCACAGCTGTAGCTTCCTCAGATTCTATCTATACGGTATGAATAACAGTAATACAACTGAAAGCATAATAAACATAAAGAAAGCTTTGGTAGGAGAAGCTCTGCAAAGGAACTTGAGTTGCTCTAGATGGGAGTGAGTGCACAGTAAAAGTAACAATCTCAAAATAACTTGTCTTTTCTAAGGACAGAAAGAAATTATGCAAGTGTTTAGTCAAGGAGGACATCTGTACTGACATTTCTTCAGAGGTCAGACAGATGTCCGGAGAAAGTGCTTCAGTTTGGAATAGAATATTACAGTCTATTAGAACTCTTTCAGAGAAATCGAGATCCCCTACTATGAATAGCACTAAGTCTGTGGTCAATAAGATGGCCTTTAAGTAGTGAGGGCAATGAGAAGAATCAACTATTAAGAAAAATGATGAGGTACTGCTTCAGTAACTTATCCTGCTTGCATTAAAAATACTCAGAATGTCTACTTGTTAAGCCTGGGAACCCCATTTAATACTGATTCCATGAGATCAACCAGGAATCTCTCAAAACAGCAGCACAAGACTTGGAAAAGTTATGTATATTCTATAAATGTTTAGAGACACCAAGGTCCTCCTGGACTCTTCAAAAACTAACTCTGAACTGAACTCAAATGCCTGGATATAAGCCATTAAAATCTCAGAGCTTCTAGTGAATTGAAAGCAATGAAGGAGAATAGTGCTTCTCTCTGTGACTATGTTTTAATTTCCACCCACCCCTTCTTGAGGTTCCAGTACTTTTTCCACAATCACTGCCCCGACCCATACTAGGTTACCTCCAACATCTCAAACCTCTCATTCATCCTTCTCAGAAGGTCTTCTATTTCTCTCATCTTTGTCAATTTGAGTTTGACTCCCTTCAAGAAGATACTTTTGTCGCCCTCCATCTTTGACTGTAATTCTTTAAGCTTTTGTTCAAGAGGTTCCTTTTCCCTCTCAGTTGCCTCTCCTCTGGCCCACTCTTCTGCTCCAGGAAGGATTTAGAGGAGGAAGAAAACAACAGTCAGATCTGAGACCTACACCTTCCAGCACCCAACCCTCCTTTCTCAGTGACCAAACTGTACAAGAAGCAGGTGGACATGTAAAACATTTCAAGTCACTTGTGACCACACATCAAGGGCGGTCTGGGGAGTGTGCTAGGAAAGGCCCTAGCAGCCTGGTTGGACTTACATCATCTTACCCTGTTGTTTTCAGATATAGCTTAGAGTATGTTAAGAGAAGGAGAAGAGGGTCTCTGCTTTTGGAAATTCCTCATGTAGCAGTCTCACAGGGCACTGCAAGAACCTCCCCACCCCACTGTGAGCAGAACTCTCCCCTGTACCTGCTGAGGTCTTCTCTCTTTCTCTTATCTCCTTTCTCATTCTGGCTCTTAATCTCTCCGAAACTCTCTTTTGGTTCTCCAACTTTCGCTGCAGCTCTTCAACCTTTCGCTCAGAAGGGTCTTTTTCCCTCTCACTTGCCTCTCTTTTGATCTGCTCCTCTGTTCCAGGAAGATTTTTAGAGAGGAAAGGAAATGACAGTCAACTCCGAGAGCTTCAACCTCTCATCCCCCAAATCTCCACATTCAGTGACCAAACTGTCTGAAAAAAGCAGATGGACATGTTTGAATTCACCTGTGACCACACATAAGGGCAGGTGTGAAAACATGCTAGGAAAGGCCATGACTGGCTGGCTAGACCTACAACCACAACTCTCCTTGTTATTTCAGATGTAGCAGAGTGAGTTCACAAGAGGTGAGGAAGCTCCTCCTTCTGGAAGTTCTCCTGTCAGAGTCTCAGAGGGCACTGCAGGAACCTCCCCTCTCTACTGTGAGGGGAGCCCACCCTGTACCTGCTGAGGTCTTTTCGGAATCATGAAGGAACTCACCTTTCTTTTTTTCAAATTTTTATCAACATTTTGTTATTTTTTTTTAATTGGAAGAAAATTGCTTTAGAATGTTGTGTTGGTTTCTGCCATACAACATGACTCGGTCATAATTATATATATACATATATATACACATATACATGTACATATATCCACTCTTTCTTGAGCCTCTCTCCACTCCTCACCTTTCTTCATGTAGTATTCCTCTTGTTCTTCCCTTATCTTTCTTAAGATCTGGAGACACAAAGGAGCAAAGACATGTCAGGCAGGTCAAACTTGAACTTCCACTAAAACATTCTGAGAAATGAACTGCTTCAAGCAACACTTCCTGGTTGCTTCTCACTGCCTACAGGTAAATTTTCCAGATCCCACCTACCTCACTACCCTTGCAGCCTCCTCACCATGTTGCTTCCCCCTCAACATGCTAGCTTCTACCCATCAGAAGAATGTGCAGTTTTATAAATATGCAAACTTGGGGACTTTTATATTTTTCATATGCTGTTTTTTCTGCTTTTGACTCTTCTGATAAGATCCCACCTTGAATAAGATGTGCCAGTTTTTCAAAATTTACATCATATGTCTCTTTCAGGAAGATTTCGGAGAACACCTTCCCCATATGAAATCAGTGTACATTCACATGAGTAATTTGTATCAATCATGTATTTTTAATACATGAAATTTACATTGAAGTTTTTTAATTATCTCTCAATAAAACTGTTTAAGAAAACTTGAATTACTCCATCTGGGAAAATAGTCTCTTTATGGTTACTAGTAAGTGTCAACTCCTTGAGCCATGTTTGCAAGATGTTTAATTTACATTAAATAATCTCTATGGTTCCTTGCAGTTGTAGCATCCTAAGATTCTATCTACAGGATACAGTTAACAGTAATACAACTAAAAGCAAAGTAAAGATGAAGAATGATCTGGTACGAGAATCTTCCCAGAGGAACTTGGTTTACTGTGACCATAGAGAATGTACAGAAAAAGCAACAAGCTAAAAATAAGCTAAGTGTGTTCCAAATAGATAAGGAAACTTTGGGCATGTTCTGTCAAGGACATCTGAGTGTCTTTGCTCTGCTTCAGAGGTCAGACAGATTTCCAGAAAAAGTGCCAGAGTTTGGAACAGGAGGAGATCACTTGGAGTAATATAGTGATTTGGACTCTCTTAAAGGAATCAAGATTCTGCTACTATGATGGTGGTTTAGTCACTAAGTTGTGTCCAACTCTTGCAAACCCATGGATTGTATGGACCACCAGGCTCCCCTGTCCATGGGATTTCCCAGGCAAGAACACTGGAGTGGGTTATCTTCCCAACCCAGGGGTTGAATCCAAGTCTCCTGCATTGCAAGTGGATTATTTACCACTGAGCCTTCAGGGTTTGAATGGTAGTAAATCTGTAGCCAATAAGATGGTGTTAAGGTAGAGTGGGTGACATGAAGAATCAACTATTAAGACAAATTACATGTACTGCTCCAGTAACATCTCCTGCACATAGTAGATACACTTAGAATAGCCACCTGATAGCCCTGGGAATCCTATATAATACTGAATCCATGAGATCATCCAGAAATCCCTCAAAACAGCAACACAAGCTCTGGGAAAGTTATTTATTTATTTATTTTTAATTAAATTTATTTATTTTAATTGGAGGCTAATTACAGTATTGTGGTGGTTTTTGCCATACACTGACATGAATCAGCCATGGGTGTACCTGTGTCCCCCATCCTGAACTCTCCTCGCATCTCCCTCCCCATCCCATCCCTCAGTGTTGTCCCAGTGCACTGGCTTTGAGTGCCCTGTTTCATGCATCGAACTTGGACTGGTGATCTATTTCACATATGGTAATATACATGTTTCAATGCTATTCTCTCAAATCATGGGAAAGTTATTTATAAATGCTTGGAGGTTCCAAGGTCCTTCTGGAATCTTCAGAAACTCACTGTGATCAGAACCCAAATGCTTGGATTTAAGCCATTAAAAGGGCTTCCCTGGTGGCTCAATGGTAAAGAATCCACCTGCCAATGGAGGAGACACAGGTTTGATCCCCGGGTTGGGAAGATCCCCTGGAGAAGGAAATGACAACCCACTCCAGTATTCTTGCCTGGAGAATTCCATGGACAGAGGAGCCTGGCAGGCTACATACAGTCCAGGGGGTTGCAAGGAGTCAGACACAATTTAGCAACTAAATAACAAACCATTAAAAACTCAGAGCTTCTAATGAATCAAAAGCAGTCAAGGACCATGGTGCTTCTCTCCATGACATTGCTTTAATTTCCACCCATCCCTTCCTGGAGTTTGAGGACTCTTTCTATCATCACTGCCCAGACCCACACCAAATTACCTCCAGCCTCTGAATCCTCTCGCTCATCTTTCTCAGAAAGTTGTTTCTTTCTCTCATCTCGGCTATGATTTTGACTCTAAATATCTGGAAGGCTCCTGCTTGGTTCTCTAATATTTGTAGCAGCCCTTTAACCTTTTGATCAAGAGAATCCTTTTTCTTCTTAGTTGCTTCATTTTTGTACTGCTCTGGTCCTCCAGGAAGATGTTAGAGAGGGGAGAAAACAAAAGTCAGTCCTGAGAGCTACAACCTCTCATCCCTCAAACCTCCACCTTCTCAGTGACCCAACTGTCTTGAAAAAGCAAATGGACATGTCTGACTTCACCTGTGACTGTACATCAAGGGCAGGTTTGAGAATGCGCTAGGAAAGATTCTGACTGGCTGCCTGGACCTACAACCACAACTCTCCTTGTTATTGTGAGATGAAACAGAGTGTGTTCATAGAAGAAGGTCCCTACTTCTGGAAGTTCCTCCTGTCAGAGTCTCAGGGGCCACTGCAGCAGAACTATGAGCAGAACCCTCCCCTGTACCTGCTGAGGTCTTTTCTGTATCATGAAGGATCCCATCTTTATTCATGCCGCTTTCTTCTAATTCTTCTTTTATCTTCTTTTAGCTCTGGAGATAGAAAGAGGCAAAGACATGTCAAGCAGGTCATACCTAGAATTCCATTAAAGTAGTCTGACAAGTGAACTGTTCTGAATAACATTCTCTGGTTGCTTCCAACTACCCACGAATGCAATTTCCAAGATTCTGCCTACCTTGCTACCCCTGCGCCTCGTTGCCCGTGTTGCCTCCCCTCAACTCCACCAAACCACGTGCTAGCTTCCACCAGTCAGAAGAATGTGCAGGTTTACAAATAGGTAACTATAAGCCCTTTCATATTTTTCACAATCTTTTTTTCTGTTTGTGGTTCTTCTGGAGACATCCCACCCTGGATAGAATGCAAAAATATTTCACAACTTACATTCCACACATCTTCCAGGAAGATTTCTGAAAACACCTTCTCCATGTGAAATCACTGTACATTTACAATGGTACATATGTTCAGTTCAGTTCGGTCACTCAGTCGTGTCCAACTCTTTGCGACCCCATGGACAACAGCATGCCAGGCTTCCCTGTCCATCACCAATTACCAGAGCTTACTCAAACTCACGTCCCATTGAGTCAGTGATGCCACCCAACCATCTCATCCTCTGTTGCCCCCTTCTCCTCACGCCTTCAATCTTTCCCAGCCAGCATCAGGGTTTTTTCCAATGAGTCAGTTCTTCGCATCAGGTGACCAAAGCTGTTGGAGTTTCAGCTTCAACATCAGTCCTTCCAATGAATATTCAGGACTGATTTCCTTTAGGATGGACTGGTTGGATCTCCTTGCAGTCCAAGGGACTCTCAAGAATCTTTTCCAACATTATAGTTCAAAAGCATCAATTCTTCAGCATTCAGCTTTCTTTATGGTCCAACTCTCACATCCATACGTGACTACTGGAAAAACCATAGCTTTGACTAGATGGACCTTTGTTGGCAAAGTAATGTCTCTGCTTTTTAATATGCTGTTTAGGCTGGTCATAGCTTTTCTTCCAAGGAGCAAGCGTCTTTTAATTTCATGGCTGCAGTCACCATCTGCAGTGATTTTGGAGCCCAAGAAAATAAAGTCTCTCACTGTTTCCATTGTTTATCAACCCCATCTATTTGCCATGAAGTAATGGGACCGGATGCCATGATCTTAGTTTTCTGAATGTTGAACTTTAAGCCAACTTTTTTACTCTCCTCTTTCACTTTCATCAGGAGGCTTTTTAGTTTTTCTTTGCTTTCTGTCATAAAGGTGGTATAATCTGTATATCTGAGGCTATTGATATTTCTCCCAGCAATCTTGATTCCAGCTTGGGCTTCATCTAGCCCAGCATTTCACATGATGTACTCTACATAGAAGTTAAATAAGCAGGGTGACAATATGCAGCCTTGACATACTCCTTTCCCAATTTGGTACATATGTGTCAACTGTAATGTTAAAAGCATTAAATTTATGGTGTTTGTTTTATACCTCAATAAAGCTGTTTAAGGAAATTTGAATTACTCCCACCTCACAAAAAGAAACTGAAATACTCTAAGACTACTAGTAAGTTTCTAAGCCCCCTGAGTCTTCTGTGTGAAATGTTGGTTTGTATTATGGTTGCTCACAGTGGTAGCATCCTGAGATTTTTCGTATTATGGTTTCTCACAGTTGCAGCATCCTGAAATTCAATATACAGGACATGATCTATAGTAATACCACTAAAAGCAAAGTAAAGAAATATCTGGTAAGAGAATCTTCCCAGAGAAACTTGGGTTACAATGAATGGGAGAGAGTATACAGTAAAAGTAACAAGCTCAAAATAACTTGTGTGTTTATAAGTTTCAGTCAAGGAGGACATCTGAGTTCTGTACTGACTTTGCTTCAGTGGTCAGACAGATTTCCAGAAAAATTGCCTGACTTTGGGAAAGTGTGAGTGTTAGTTGCTCAGTTGTTTCCAACTCTTTGCGATCCCATGGACTGTACACCTCCAGGCTTCTCTGTCCATGTCTTGTCAGTATTCCAGGCAAGAATACTGGAGTGGGTTGCCATTCCCTTCTCCAGGAGATCTTCCCAACCCAGGGATAAAACCCAGGTCTCCCGCATTGCAGGTGGATTCTTTACCATCTGAGCCACCAAGGAAGCCCTGAGCTTGGGAGAGGAGGGCATAAATTGGAGTAATATAATCTATTAGAACACTCTTACTCAAAAGAATCAGAATCTTTCTACTATGAATGGTAGTAAACCTGTGGACAACAATGTGGCTTCAAGGTATCAGAGGAAACATGAAGAGTCAATCATTAAGACAAATTATTGTGTACTGCTTCAATGACTCTGATTTGTCATCTTTGATGGAGTAGTCCATTGTTGTTGTTTCGTCGCTAAGTAGTGTCTGACTCTCTTGTGACCCCCTGGACCGTAGCCTACCAGTCTCTTCTGTCCATGGGATTTTCCAGGCAAGAATACTGGAGTGGGTTGCTATGCCCTCCTCCAGGGGATCTTCCTGACCCAGGGCTTTGAACCCGTGTCTCCTACACTGGAAGACGGGTCCTTTACCACTGAGCAAACAGGGAAGCCTGGAGTACTCCATATCTTATCTGTAGGCCATCTTTGACAGTGCCAGGATCATTTTTGTGGAAACCTCCTTCTGCATAGCTGCTCAGTTTCCACACTAGGACAGAGGTTCTCCAAACAAGGAACCGCCCATTGTTGAAGGCATCCAGGAAGGTCACCACAAACATTCACAGTACTGGATAAGTCAGGAAATTTAGGGGAGCCATGTTATATGATCAATAACTCTGAAACCACAAATTTGTAGATTTGTACAAAACTACAAATCTGAATGATTTTTTTAATCATTTATCGTATCCATGTAGTATTAACATGAATGTGAGCAAACTCCAGGAGATAGGAGACGACAGAGGAGCCTGGTGTGCTACAGTACATGGGGTCGCAAAGAGTCAGGCTCAACTTAGTGACCAAATAACAAGTAGGAAAATCTTCATAAACCACATCTCTTGCTACTAAATTAGTGATTTCCTTTCTATTAATCTTTATGGATCTCCAAGTCACTGCATTTTAAAAATGAAAGTATCTTTTTTCAGGTAACATACTCTGGTGTATTCTGAAAGAAGAACTTCCCAGGAAAACATACTAAAAATAAAACAGAGCAGTGAAGCCAATGCTAAGGGAGGACCTGGGACTAGGGTGACCTTGGGAACACAAACCATGAAATGTTAAGACACAGATTTCATCCATCTCTTCTGTTTCCTGGTCTTAGTTCTTGAGAACGGCTATAGAATTAGTGATAGGGATAGCAAGTTTTCATCAAAATCTGAGATGATTGACAATTCCAGTTTGACATATGACAAACCAATGAAATACAATATCTTTAGAAACATTTATACTAGTCAAGAGATTGAAGGAGTTTGGGTTCCAAAAGGGAAACAGTTTTCGTTTCTTTTCTCTTTTAGAAGTCATCAAAATCCTTTTGGCCACACAGTTTAACAATCACCCTCTGTGTAGGGAAATTGAGTCATCGGAAAATTGGTTTTGTTTTTCCAAATAGAAATGTGGGTCAACATCAAGAAAAAGATGTATGCTAAAAAAAAAAAAAGAAAGAAAAAGGTGTGTGTAATAAACCAATAAAAAGTATATCTTAATTAAAAAGTCAATTAAGAATATCTGTTCTTTAGTGAAGTATAACTGTTCAAAAATAATCCATGTAAAAAGACTCAGAACTGAACTCTTCCCTCAGGAGGGTCTGTACCACTCTTGGACATGTCTACCACAGGACTACATTGAGGAAGAAGAAAGTACTGCTTATTTCCCAGAAGTGCTGAGTTGGTCCTTTCCAATTTTCAGAAAGTATCCAGAAACAAGCAGCCCCATGGGGTGTCAGAGGCAGCTTGGGCCTGAGCAATGGCTTACAACCAAGGCCAGGAGGTAACATGTTTGTTTCCTAACTTCTAAGGGTGTGACTTGGGGTAAAATGAGGCTACCATGTTTAGGCTGCCTATTTGTTTGGGGAGTATCATTTTTTTCCTTATTCAATAAATAAAACCAGCCAGAACTGTCTGAGTCAAGTATGGTCTTGGTCTTCAATCAAAAAAAAAAGTGTAGGCGGTGAATCTAGTGTGGAGCCCTGTTGAGAACCAGTGATGAGTCTCTCAATGCATATACAAGTGAGAAAACTTCAGGTCATGGATGGAGAGAATGTGTCTTTCCCCTAGCCCCTCTCCAAAGAACCAGGAGAAGATCCTAATCTCTCATCTCTCCAGGTAGGGTTCTTTCCACACCATGGGCTGCTGTGCTGGCTATGTAACAGGGTGTGAGGCTGTCAGCTCCCAGGTACCACTGGTGCAAACGGAAAAGCTGAGTTTTCCCAGAATTAAAGCCAGCATCTGAATACTGCAGTCCAGACCATCAAGCTATATTCTCCCTCACCTCTCCATTCCTCACATACCATTTTGAATCCGAAATTAAGAGTTCTGATCTCAAGACTAATTTACATGCAAAAGAAAGTTGACAGATTAACATTTCTTCTCCACAGCTCTTCAGATCAGTGAGTTTCAGAAAAAGCTCCCAGTTGTTAACCACTCATCCTTGCTCTCTTTTTTCCTCCCACTTTTCTGCTGCTCTTTTATGGAAAGGGTTATTTGCTCAGTCTTGTCTGACCTGTAACCCCATGGACTGTAGCCCACCAGGCTCCTCTGTCCCTGGAATTCTCCAAGCAAGAATACTGGAGAGGGTAGCCATTCCTTTCTGCATGGGGATCTTCCCGACTCAGGGAACAAACTCAGGTCTCCTGCGTTGCAGGCAGATTCTTTACCTTCTGAGTCATTTTATAGAAGTTGAAAAGAAACTGAGACATGTTTATCATTCTCACAAAGGGAATAGAACAAGAAACTGAAACAAACTGAAAATAACGTTTGTGTTTTTGTCTTGCTTTGTTTTTGGTAAGGACTACACATTTGGAAACAATGAAGGAGAAAAAATAGGCTTAGACCTTATGGTTTACTTTAAGGGGAAGTGTGAGAATGAATTATTTCACATAAATGCAATTCTGCAGAATTTTTGGAATATTACACATGGTTAATATGTAGTAAGAATTTTTAAAAAATAAACTTGTATGTTGCTGCTGCTGCTGCTAAGTCGCTTCAGTCGTGTCCGACTCTGTGCGACCCCATAGACGGCAGCCCACCAGGCTCCCCCGTCCCTGGGATTCTCCAGGCCGGAAGACTGGAGTGGGTTGCCATTTCCTTCTCCAATGCATGAAAGTGGAAAGTGAAAGTGAAGTCTCTCAGTCATGTCCGACTGTTAGTGACCCCATGGACTGCAGCCTACCAGGCTCCTCCGTATGTTGAGGACCTTCTTTTCTGTTTTTCCACTACCCAGTAGGGTAGTCAGGAGGTGTCTGTGGTGGGAGGAGGAGGAGGGAGCAACCCCACTCAGCATCTCTTTTAGGAGGCGGGGTTTAGTCCCTCAGTTCTAAAAAGGGTCTCAGCCCCCTTTTCCGAAGGTGAGGCGGGGTGGATTCCTTCTCCCAAGCGGGGCTTTTAGGCCGAAGCCCAGGACTGAGTCCCCAGGAGGAGCACCGCATCCAGGGACATGATTCGCAGCCGCACCAGATCCAAAGGAAGACGCAAAGCGGCCCTCACACCCTCCCGCCTAGGCAGCTGGCAGCCTCCCCTCCCGCAGGGTGGGGTCTAAGCCAGGGGATCCACTGTTGTTAGCTAACTGAAATGTGCTTGGAAGGGGAAGTGTAGGAGGAAACTTACTTGGCGCGCCGGGGGTCAAATTCCCAGCTGCCCTGGCTCTTCCCTGGGGCTCCCCTTGAGTCTGGTTCCTCCGAAAACCTGCCCTGCTCTTTAAAAGTTGAAAAGCAGTGAGCAGTGAGCAGCTGGGGACCAGCCAGGAAGCAGGCCACTCCCCGACCTTCACGCCAGTCGGCGGCTCAGGGACCCGAGTGGCTCCTCCCAGCCGCCGGGCAGCAGCGGGTCTGGCGTCTCCCGGGCCGGGCCTCGGAGGGCACGCGACCAGTGCTGGGGCCGGGACAGAGAGTTGGTGCGCCGGGCGGGCGCCAGGCCGGCCTTGGGCCTGGCCGGAGCGGGGGCCCAGCGGCACTGGTGTCGCGGCAGGAGCCAGGGGTGGGCTGTCTCAGCCGCTTGCCAGGCTCTGAGAGCCAGGATGGTGATTTTACAAAGAAGACAGGTTTCCGGGGCGCTGGGCTTGGACTGCCGTGCAGTTAGGAACGGGAAGTGGGGACGCTGGGGTCCCCGTCACCTGGAGAGCCTTCTTTCTCCGCAAGCAGACCTATTTATAGCTTGGAAATAAAGGGTTTCCGGTCCACTGGCAAAAAAAAAAAAAAAGTTGAAGAGCGAGCAGGTTTTTACAGTTATCTGTTATGGCAAGCCACTCCAGTACTCTTGCCTGGAAAATCCCACGGACAGAGGAGCCTGGTAGGCTGCAGTCCATGGGGTCGCGAAGAGTCGGACACGACTGAGCGACTTCACTTTCACTTTTCGCTTTCATGCACGGGAGAAGGAAATGGCAACCCACTCCAGTGTTCTTGCCTGGAGAATCCCAGGGACGGGGGAGCCCGGTGGGCTGCCGTCTATGGGGTCGCACAGAGTCGGACACGACTGAAGCGACTTAGCAGCAGCAGCAACAGCAGCAGTTATGGGTGAGGTTTATGAGTAATGAAACCGAAAGGACACATGCAGTATCCTACGGTTAATTGCTACAGGTTTTTTTCTTTCTTAACCGAGGCTAGAGACTCAGAATGTGGGCAAAATCCAGGCAGCTCCCTCCTCCATAGTTGTCTTCGATGTCCTTACCCCACAGTGGGAACAGAGCAGCCGATGTGATTGTTTCTCAGGGGTGATTTGGGGAAGGCAATAGAGGGGTTTTGGGGTTTTAATTTTTTGCTTTGAATCTTTTATCTCTCTCTCTCTTTTAAAAGTACTCTTGTTACTTTGAGGCTTCCCTGGTGACTCAGCTGGTAAAGAATCCGCTTGCAATTCAGGAGACCTGGGTTGGATCCCTGGGTGGGGAAGATCCCCTGGATAAGGGAAAGGCTACCCATTCCAGTATTCTTGCCTGGAGAATTCCATGGAGAGAGGAGCCTGGAGGGGAGTCCATGGGGTCACGGAATTAAACCCAACTGAGTGACTAGCTCTTTCACTTTTCATACATAGCTTCACTGAGGAGGTATCATTTCTGTTGGATCTTAAAAAGTGATTCAGTCTTTTTAAAAAGGTAACTGGAGAAAATAGATTTTAAAGCAAATGAAGGCAGTCAGCAGATATACAAAAGTAGGGGCTAATCAGCCCCTATATAATCAGGTTCATGTAACCAGTGTAACAGACTCGCTGAGAATAAAGTTGAAAGACTTGGTTCATAGACTGTATTCTGCAGGCAGATAGAGACTTTGAAGGTTACTAGGCATGCTGAGTTATGTTTGAGCTCCCTCTCTCTGATGGCAGAAAAAGAGAATAAAGTGAGGACACTGGAGATAGAGATGGTTTGGGAGGGTGGTTCTATAACTTAGAAGACATATTACAGTCCCACCACTCTAGGTTCCACAGTGTCATTCAAAATTTCGGGTTCCTTCCATTCTGCTGTTCGGTACCCACTAAGACATCACAAACATGTGGAAATTCAAAGGTTGACTGCTGCCATATCAGCTGATATCCAGATCAGTTCAGTTCAGTTCAGTCTGTCTGTTGTGTCCAACTCTTTGCAACCCCATGGACTGCAGCACGCTAGACTCCCCTGTCCATCACCAACTATCGGAGCTTGCTCTAACACGTCCATCGAGTTGGTGATGCCATCCAACCATTTCATCCTCTGTCGTCCCCTTCTCCTCCTCCTTTCAATCTTTCCCAGATAGTAAGATGGATAAGAGTGACTGGCGGAGAACAGGCTCAAAGTTCTCTGGCATAGACCCACAAGTAAGGTACATGTACTTCTAATCATCCTTCTTGCGCACATGGCCACACCTGGATGCAAGAGCAGCTAGAAAAGTATAATCCCTACCTGGATTGCCATGAGCTCATCTCATAAAATAGAATCAATCATAGTGTTTACAGCTGAAAATTCTGTCAAACCACTAAAAGTATACCCAACAATATCAGAGATAGCTTTTTAAAGTGCCTTAAACTTGGTAACTTCTAGAGTTGAAACTTACCTGGGTTAAGGATAGTAACCCTGAACTTACTGAGACACATATACTGATAATAAGGGTTGGGCACTGGCCCAGGTTCAGAGAAAAAGTTTTTTCTTCCTCATCAACTGGATCACAGCATCCTGCCTGCCCTCTCTTTCTGCCTCACTCTTTTGTTTTGGTTTTTATTTTGTTTCATGAGACTATAAAATTAAAATATGATTTTAGAGATGTGAAATATAAGGCTAGCTAACTCTTTTAGTCTTTAAATCAATATTTTATTGTTATTTTATTACTATGTATCATATTTTAATGTTTATAATAACTTATTTTAATATTATTTGATTATGCTAATTTATTATTATCGTTATTATTACTGAAGAAAAATACCTTTGGAGTCATCTCCCAGCTTCCATGGGAGAACTCCAGAAAGAGTTCCATGGGAAATTATTGCAAGATAAAATATCTTTAAGAAATGTATTCTATAAATCTTGTTCACAAAATATAGTATTAGTTAAGGAAGAATTATTAAAATAATTTCCTAAACTGATGGAGGATAAAGAGATGTTATTTAACTGAAATGAAATTTTACTCATCTTCTGTTTAACTCCAGAAAAGATGACCAACCCAGCATCTTGTTTTAGGAATAATATGTTAATTTGGTACCAGCTGTATCCAGTGGACTTCCCAGGTGGCACAGTGGTAAAGAACCTGCCTGCCAACGCAGGAGACGCATTTTAAGACATAGATTTAATCTCTAGGTCGGGAAGATCCCCTGGAGTAGAAAATGGCAACCCACTCCAGTATTTTTGCCTGGAGAATTCCATGGACAGAGAAGCCTGGCAGGCTACAGTCCATAGTGTCACAAAGAGTCTGACACAACTGAGCAACTGAGTGCTCACATCCCTTAAGTTAAGACGTAACCAGTTCCCTGCCCCAAGGCTGCACTATTATTTCTTGAACGCTCCTTCTTTGTCTCTGCATCCCCTCCTTTCACTGGTGAGCAAATGTTTGAAAGGCCTCCATGCCCAGGAGCCCCACAGGGTCCTGCTTTGTTTCTTCCCCAGCTAAGCAGAATTTGCACAATCCGTGGGATTTTTCTGGCCAGTGAAATACAACGTACCCTAGAGGAAGAGTGTGGTCTCAAAGGAGAATCTGCAGAAGCACTTTGGGAACACAGATTTAATTGTCTGACCAGTTTTCACATTCTGCTACAGATTTAGATTTTCAAAATCAGGCTCTTCTTTTCCTCTTACAGAAGAGCTGCTGATTTTCTAGAAATGAGTCTGTTATAAAAAGAGTTCTTCATTGCTTTCAGTTTCAGTCTGGATTCTGTTTAAAAGAAATGCCATTTCAAGTGGCCTCAAGTGATGTAAGACACTGGCTGGCTGGAAAAGCATTATGCTAGATCATTTTAAAACCTAATTACTGTTCACCTTAAACTATGTGAGTGTGTGTGTGCTGTAGCTTAAGTCATGTCCAAGTCTTTGCGACACCATAGACTGTAGCCCACTAGGCTCCTCTGTCCATGGGATTCTCCAGGCAAGAATACTGGAGTGGGTTGCCATGCCCTCCTCCAGGGGATCATCTCGACCCAGGAATTGAACCCACATCTCTTATGTCTCCTGCAATGGCAGCGGGTTCTTTACTACTAGCACTGCCTGTGGAGTCCTCACCTGAAACTATATTGTATGTCAATTATATGTTTGGGTAGACTCCGGGAGTTGCTGATGGACAGGGAGGCCTGGCGTGCTGCAATTCATGGGGTTGCAAAGAGTCGGACATGACTGAGCGACTGAACTGAACTGAAAGCTAGAAGAAGAAGAAAGTCATGACTGCAAGCATGTGCCATTTGATGGGAGCAAGGGGAGAAACATCATGTGAAATAAAATCCATATTTTATGGCAAGAGAAGAAAAATTTAATCATACTCATTTTCTATGCCCTTTGCCCTCCTCTCTCCCTCCTGTGGTGCACTGTGTATCTGCATTATATATCAACAAAACTTCCACCATGGGCAGAAATACCTGCTCAGCCATAAACAGCAACATTCACCTGGCACCAAGACAACTCCTTAAAAGATAACATTCTTTCCTAATCTCATAAAGGGCCATGATGACACTTCATTCTCTAGGTTATGTGAACAACCAATAATATGCTATTTAATGTACAGCATCTGTCTTCAAAATCTTTTATCTCTGACTTGACTTCTAACAGGTGGAACAGTTCTTAGAGCTTTCTGAGATGCTCTTCTCAAGTTATAATCCTCAAATCTGACTCAAATAAAATTTCTGATTTCTTTCATGGATAAACAGATTAATTTTTCATCAGCAGCTGCATCAAAGGGTTACAGCACCTTTCATTTTCATTTTTTCAAGAACAAGTATATGGCACTTAGCATTTTAAGTATTTTATAAACAGGCTTTTAATTTTAGGAAGCCCCAGACTGGTCTATTTGTAAGGTTGGTGCCATGACCTGGTATCAGATTTGCCTGTGTGTGTGCTCAGTCGCTTCAGTCATGTCTGACTCTTTGCGATGCCATGGACTGTAACCTGCCAGGCTCCTCTGTCCACAGGACTCTCCGGGCAAGAATACTGAAGTGGGTTGCCATGCCCTTCTCCGAGGGATCTTCCAGACCCAGAGATCAAACACTGGTCTCCCACGTCTCCTGCATTGCAGGCAGACTCTTTACTGCTGAGCCACAAAGAAAGCACCACCCAGTTTCATTTTTAACAATCATCAATTCATTTTCACCCAGTAGTTGCAATGAGTTTTTAAATTACAAAGTAAGTCATGTCACTTTCATGCACAAAGTCTTAGAAGCATACAATCTCCGTATGGAGGCTGCAAGATCTTACATCATCCGGCTCCTGTATTCCTGTCTCCTTGTCACTTATCTCAGCTCCAGCATGTGGCTGGAGCTTCCTTCACATACCAAACACACCCAACTTTATTTCAATCAGGAATTTTTTACACAAACTCTCCTTCTATCTGCACTCATTTCTTTCCTAATTGTGCTTTCACTAAAAATTCATCTGAACTCTTCTTCTGTCAGGGAAGGATTACTGATTGACTAACTTAAACTAGGTCTCCTTTCTATACTTATTAATATTAATATGGAATGCAAACATTCCTTTGCATTGCTTGTTAGAAATTCAAATATATTTGTTTGTGTAACTTTTTTGAGAAATAAATAATATTTTTTAATTGCTAAGGAAAAGACAATTCCAAAGAAAAATAGCATAGTTATGAACAGATAATTCACAGAGGTACACATCTTAATTCCTAAAATAAAACATGAAAAATTCACAATCTCATTTTTAGTCAAGGAAGTACCAATAAGGTAGCAATTAGCTTTTCAATGTCTTATTTATGAACTAAAAAATGTATGAGCAGAGACCATGGTTGTTTTACTAATCACAGAATCCTCAATGCCTTCCCAATGCCTCCCATTGTGCCCAGCACATGGTCAGTGATCAATACGTATTTTTTAAGTGACTAAATGCAGTTACAAGTAGCCACTTTGATGTCAGTCAGAATTGTATATGACTTTTGCTCTCTGTGGTGTAACTTTGTTTAAAAAAAAGTATGGAAAATCCATCAATAATATGCAAAACATAAATTGATGAAGGTAATCTTGCTCTTGTTAAGAAGGGCATGGCAACCCACTCCAGTACTCTTGCCTGAAAAATCCCATGGACAGAGGAGCCTGGTGGGCTACAGTACTAAGGGTCGCAAAGAGTTTGATATGACTGAAATGACTTAGCACACACCCACATCGTCATCATCATTACCATCATTACCATCATCATCTACGTAATGTTTGCCTCTGTGACTCAAGAGAAACCAATCTCTCTAAAAGATAAATGTATTATATTTAAGGGTTTTACTTAGGCTTATTTTGATTTGATACTGAGAGTTTCAGATTTTATTCTGAGTTCATTTACATAATATTCTGAATTAAAAATAAAAGGAAAATATATTGAGAAAATTTAGTAAAATATGGCACACTTCCTTACCCATTAATAAAGCAGCAAAAAGCAGAAATCTGAAGAAGTACAGCCTGAATTTGTGAGCTGAATCCTATTAATTTTATTTTCTACACCAAATCAGGCAATTTAAACATCTTAAGGCAAAGAAGAATCCTATTACTTTTATTTTCTACACCAAATCAGGCAATTTAAACATCTTAAGGCAAAGAAGAAATCTTCTGTGACATTGTTAAGTGGCTCCTTCCTCCATACTTTTCTTCAACCCTGAAGACAGATCAAGTCCAGGAACACCAGTTATGAGACTGGGATGTGTTTGCATAGAGATGGTTTCAATTATTCCAGCTTGGTAGCTCCCGATGGTGCTGATTTGGCCCCCAGGTGACATTTGACAATGTCTAAGGAACAGTTAGAACTGGACATGGAACAACAGACTGGTTCCAAATAGGGAAATGAGTACGTCAAGACTGTATATTGTCACCCTGCTTATTTAACTTCTATGCAGAGTGCACCATGAGAAACGCTGGGCTGGAGGAAGCACAAGCTGGGATCAAGATTGCCAGGAGAAATATCAATAACCTCAGATATGCAGATGACACCATCCTTATGGCAGAAAGTGAAGAAGAACTAAAGAGCCTCTTGATGAAAGTGAACGAGGAGAATGAAAAAGTTGGCTTAAAGCTCAACATTCAGAAAACTAAGATCATGGCATCCAGTCCCATCACTTCATGGCAAATAGATGGGGAAACAGTGGAAATAGTGTCAAACTTTATTTTTGGGGGCTCCAAAATCACTACAGATGGTGACTGAAGCCATGAAATTAAAAGACGCTTACTCCTTGGAAGGAAGGTTATGACCAACCTAGACAGCATATTAAAAAGCAGAGACATTACTTTGACAACAAAGATCCGTCTAGTCAAGGCTATGGTTTTTCCAGTGGTCATGTATGGATGTGAGAGTTGGAGTACAAAGAAAGCAGAGTGCAGAAGAATTGATGCTTTTGAACTGTGGTGTTGGAGAAGACTCTTGAGAGTCCCTTAGACTGCAAGGAGATCCAACCAGTCCATCCTAAAGGAGATCAGTCCCAGTTGTTCATTGGAAGGACTGATGTTGAAGCTGAAACTCCAATACTTTGGCCACTTGATGCGAAGAGTTGACTCATTGGAAAAGACAAGACCCTGATGCTGGGAAGGATTGGGGGCAGGAGGAGAGGGGACGACAGAGGATGAGATGGCTGGATGGCATCACCGACTCAATGGACATGAGTTTGGGTAAGCTCCAGGAGTTGGTGATGGACAGGGAGGCCTGGCGTACTGCGATTCATGGGGTTGCAAAGAGTCGGACACGATTGAGCGGCTGAACTGAATTGAACTGAAGGACAGATTTGCTTGTCGTAACTGGCTTGGTTAATCATCTACTCTGGAAAGTTTCCCTGGAATCAATGGGAGCTTCTCTGCCCAAAGTGGATGGCCCACAGCCAATGCCTGCTGTGGGGTATTGATATCCAACCCTTTGCTGCAAGGAGGAGCCAACTCTGGTGCTGGTTGTGCTACAGTGGTCACATGGGACCAGCTTGAAGCCAGTTTCCACCTGAGACTGTAACCTTTTTTATTTTTATATTCTTTTCCTCTCCTGCTTCTCTCAGTTTCTTTCTACTGAAAGCACTCGCTCAGTGAGTCATTTGTACAAAACTATAGCTCTCAGTCTCTACTTCTGAGGAAACTGACCTAAGACATTACAAATCCTGCTTTGTGATTTAGTATATGTAAACTTCGTGTGAAGGCTCCAAGTCAGTTTTAAAAGAATGAGTATTATGTTTCACGGTGAAGGTTCTACAATTAAACATTAAGCCAAGTTTGTTCATCAAGTTTTTAAGATATTTTCTAACTTCTCCGATATTTTGATCTTTTATTTTCTGAATTACTGAGATGTGTAAAAGTCACTTTTATATTTCACAGTACAGAAATTAAAAGCCTTCTCTGTTCTTTATCTGATTATGACATAAGTGAAAAAAATTCATGCTTAAATTATCAAACTCAAAATTATTCACCTTTACTCTCCTCCAGAATAATTCAAAGACTTTAGAACACTTGATCTGTAGCCCCAATCTTCCTGAACGATTTTATGTTAATTCTATCCTCTCATTTTTTAGTCCGAGCATATATTATTATGATTGTTTCATGCAGTCAGTCATTTATTGATTGTTTCACATTCTTCTACTGTCTTAGATTTTCATTTGCTTTGCATTTCAGACTCCCTGTCTCTTGGGTCTTTTTACTTCTGATTAAAGTGAAATATTTAGAATTTCAATTAGAGTTGATGTGCTCATAGTAAACTCTCCACCAGATATGAATTTTGTACCCATTTTTGAATGTTTTTTTCCTGCATATATCTAGGTTAACAACTATCTTTTTCTTTACCTTTCACTTTCTCTCTTGCACTATCATTTTGCTTCCATTGATGCTGCTGAGAAGTCAGCTTTCACTCTGTCTTGCTGTGAACTAAATATGTTCTTCTTCTGTAAATATTCTTCAGACAGTCTCATTTGCATGCCATAATTTCACTCTGATTTCTCAGGTGTAGATTTACCATTTTTTCCACTTGGATTTAATCTTGCATTTGCACATGGATGATTTTTAAAGTTCTGGGAAATTCTCTGACATTGTATCTTCAAATATGGCATCTCTCCCACTTCTCTTTCCCTGGCTACTACTTTTGATTCCATATTGGTTAGACATCTTGTTCCATTCCCTCCATTACCAACCTATTCTTCACCCTGAATCACTTTTTATGATGTTTCCCTACCTCAATCAATTTCTCTTCCTTTGGGTCTGATCTGCTTCTTAGCCATATAGCTCCTCCCCTAGAGACAAAGATGTCCTCTTGAGGGCTCCTCGGAGTTCATTTTTCCCCTCAAGTAGAACTTGACCTTAATCCTTGTCCTTTCCTAGCCCAACTTTAGTAAGAATCCTGCTGAGTTAGTTTATTGAGATTCCCCCACCATTGATTTATGATTAAATTCTTCATCACCCACTCTTGATGTTATGGACTAAATGTTTGTATCTTTCCAAGACAGAATTTGATATCAACAACTGAGGTGCTAAAGTTTAACAAACACCTTAAAATGTGGAAGCAGCTTTGGAACTAGGTAATGGATAGAGGCTGAAAGAATTTTGAAGTAGATGCAAAAAAAAGCCAATACTGCCATGAAGAGAACTAGAAGGGTGATTCTGGTGAGAACTCAGATGGAAATGAGGAACGTGTTTTTTTAAGCTGAAGGAAAGATAATTCTTTTTATAAAGTGACAAAGAACCTGCCCCAATTTCTTCATGTTCTACTATTTGGTAGAAAATAGATGAAACTAGAAATTTAGTTGAGGAGATTTCTAAGAAAAGTGTTGAGAGAAAAGCTTGATTCCTTCTAACTGCTTATACTAAAATGTGAGAAGACGGAAAATAATGAAGTTGTAAATGTTAAGGAAAGAGGAACCAGAATGTAAAGATTTTGAAAACTCTCAATCATGCTGACCACGTTATAAAAAATAAGGAAGTATAGTCAGAAGAGCACAGTGGTGTGAAGCATGAATTTAATCAGCCATCTCAACACAAGGCAAGAACAGAGATGGGACTCTACCCACAGAAACAGACAAAGTGGGATGAAATGACTGCTTAGATTCAAGAGAACTGGAGCATAGGGATCTTCGTCAGCTAATAAGCACTCTTCTTTAAGACAAGGGAAGAAGAACCCCAAATACAATTCAGAGATCATCAGGGCTGCTACTTCCACCATAGGCACAGAGTTCATGGACATGTGGTTTAGGAGTACAGGAATGCCTTTATTTTGATTTCAAGGGGTGAGGAAAATGCCCAGTGGAGAATCTGTGGCAGTATATCCTCCACCCCACAGAGACAGGCACATGACCCCTGCCTGGCAGAGCCTCATCACACCACCCCCACCAGGCAGAACTGTGGAGGCAGGGCCAATGACTCAGTGAGTCCTGGGGCAGAATTCTGCCCCAATAAATATAGAAGGCAGTGCATTGAAAAAAACCAGGATTATTGTCCTGCCTTAAGATCTAGTAGAGCTTGCCTTGTTAGGAATTTAGACTTGCTTAGGACCCTCACACCTTCCTTCTTTCTCTCTTATTTTTCCCTGTGGGGATGGATTGTATATCCTTATACTATTTGTCCGTGCTTCACCAAGACATGCAACTTGTCTGGGTTCACGGGTTCACAGCTGGAGAATTTTGCCTCAGGATGATTCCTACTGCAAGCCTCATCCATATCTGATATAGAAGATACTTATGTGAGACTCTGGACTTTACATTTTAGAGCAGTTGCTGGAATGTAGTAAGAATTTTAATTTTGAGCCTGTTGGGATAAAATGAATATATTTTGCGCATGTAAAGGACATACATTTGGTGGGGCCAGTGATGGAATGCTATGGACATCATGTTTGTGTTCCCCCAAAATTCATATGTTAAAGCCAAAATTCCCAATGTGATAGTATTTGGAAATGGGGCTTTTTGAAAGTAATTAGATCATAAAGTAGAACCTTCATGAATGGACTTCAGCCCTAATAAAAAGATAATGAAACATAGGATCTCTCTGCTCTCTGCCATATAAAGATACAATAAGAAAACTGTTATCTACAAACCACCAGAGGCAAAATCCACTAGCACATTGATCCTGTACTTCCCAGTCTCTAGAACTATTAAAAAGTAATGTCTATAGTATTTTTATTACAGCACCTGAACTTACTAAGACTCAATGTCTAAAGCCATTGGTCTGTCTTTAGCAGGAGTCCTATTAAGCCAGTTTAGCAAGAATTTCCTTATTCTTACCTGCCTGTCTTCGTGCTGAGTCGTGTCTAACTTTTTGCGACCCCATGGACTGTAGCCCACCAGGCTCCTCTGATCATGGAACTTCCCAGGCGAGAACACTGAAGTGGGTTTGTCATTTCCTAATCCAGGGGATGTTCCCAACCCAGGGATCAAACCCACATCCCCTTCGTCTCCTGTATTGGCAGGCAGAGTCTTTACCACTGTGCCACCTTCAGTAATTTTTTATCCACTGACCCTCTAACTTTGCTAGTCAGCTATATATTCCCAGCTGACTTTATTATATTTATATCAGAGCTCAATATTTCTTCTCTATTGCAACAGCTTTGACCCCTTTTGCAAAAATCTTGAGTAAAGCCTTCCTTAACATTTTAAGAAGTGTTAGTATACTGTTTCTATTACAGTCTATTGCTGCATCAGATTCACCATTGTGCTCTGCAGAACTTTCACCTTGGACTTCAGTTGTACACCTGTTAAAATTTTTTCTTCATTCCTGACTGATTGATTAGATATCAGTTACTGAGTTCAACTCCTATCTCAGTGCTTCAGATGATAGTACAGTAAGGATAGATTTTTTATTCTTAACAGTCTATGTATAATCTTGAAACTGCATTAGAATTTCAGACATCAATGATCTAAAGCATGAGAGCTTCTCAGTTCCCTCAGTTTCTTCTGAACACCCCCATCTTGAATCCCTGCTGACTACTTTTAACTTGGAGAATCCCAGTAATAAAAAGATTCCAAGATCTTTCATTCAGACCTTGAGACCCTTCTTGGCCTTCCCAAAACACTATCATCTACACTCCATCCTCCAGTGTCTCCATATTCCCCTCTCCACTGTCCCTTTCCCTTCTGTTCTTAAAATGCTCTTCTGCCTTTCAGTTAACCTCTGAGATAAAAGTATTGAATCTCCACCTTCTGTAGATGATGCTCAAGACACTCCTACCACTTACTCACAATCAAAATCAAACATAGGAAGTAACATTTAAACCTTGGTCTTAGATAGAATTTCGCAACTAAAATCCACCAAGTCCCCGAAGGAAAGAGAGAAATTTATTTAACAATTCAGGAGTTGTTGGGTGCTTACTCTCTGAGATCCTCCAACTGATATAAGTTATCCACTTATTTGTGGAAATGCCTTTCTTTAGTTTTGGAAAGCTAAAGGAACTACTATCTTGCAAAACCTTAAGAGATCTCAAACCACTGCAGAGTCCAGTCAGGGGATAAAAAAAGTCAAAAATCATTAGAAGACATTCTGAGTTTTATCCTGTTAAAATTGATTGGTCATATATTCAAACATGAAAACAACTAAAGGAGAAACTATGGCAAATTATCATCAGCAATTAGACATCACTTAGAAAGAGCATTCAGGACTTGAACTCAGTTACCAAGCAGCCTTTGCTCTAGTCACAGCTTTCTGAATGACCTAAGACTCAAGCTTCATGACACTACCCCCTCAAAAAATTGCTCTTATTAAAATATTGAGATGTCTGAACTTCAGATATTAGCCTAGCGCTATGAGGGAAACAGTTCTTAAAAAACAGAAAATGCATAATCAAATCATATGACTTTATTTATTAAAGCAATTAGGAAAAGTTAAAGAAAGACAAAACCCCATAGTACAGGCCTCCACTGACCAGGATGCTTGCTGGTATTGCAAAGAAAAGCTCTACTGAGTTTGGGAAGGTCCAGTCTTCAGATGGAAAGAAAAGAACCCAAAACCTTCTTCACAGGAGAAATACTAACTCAGCTCTGAGAAAGCAGACATTCCATGCCCTTAATTCCCACTAAATTCACAAAATGATGTTACCCTTGTGAGTTGAATGGCACCCAATCATGTGATTATTTCACAATCACATTTCACAGTCATGTGATTGGCACCCAATCACAATATCATAGATATTGGAGTGACACATTTCACTCTTAACACTGTTTCTCTTTCTGACCCCTTTAAAATTACCAAACTGCCAGTAGTGGGCTTTGACAATTTGCTTCACAATTTGCCTGCCAGACCCTCAATATCTTTATAAGAGCCCTTCAATTTCAACACAATTTTCTTCTTAGATCAACTACCCCAATAACTTTGTGAATTTGGGTATTAAACTTCATTGAGACCCTGAAGGATTTCTTTCACAAGTCTCCTATTCACTTCCTTCACATCTGCTTCCCCTAATGGCTTTTCCCAGTTTCCCTAATCTCTGTCCTCTTCAACCTCGTACCTATTTTGCAGAGGACTTAAGCCAATTAGTGGACAGAATTTCATCTCATTGTAGACAAGAAACTCCACTGATATTGGCATCTATGTGGTGTAGAACCCCATCATAGAATGCTATGATAAGTAGATCTCTCCATGCTCCTCCTCTAGAGTCCCAATGTAATTTAGCATTAGATGGATTTGAGGGACTCTCCCCAATCATTCAAAGATTATTAGATAAGGGACTTTTGATTCCTATTTCTGGCCCATGCAACACTTGCATTCTGGCTGTTAAAAAGCCAAATGGAAAGGGTACTGGCTTTTCCAGGACCTAATGTACTAATATGTTCCCTTTCATCTAGGAGACCTCTATCCTGAGCTCTATCAGTGTTCCCTTTCCTGCATTCAACCCCCAATCCACCCATGTCAGACTTTCCCCTCCCATTCTCGCTCTTGATTTTATACAACAACTCAAGGTTTAGGCTTCTTTCCTCTCTGGGACTTTTGAGAAATGTAGGAACCTCAAATGCAACTACCAGAGGCTGATAAGACTAATTGCAACAAAATGGATATTTTATCCACTCAGATGAGTTTTTAAAACACCCAGACAGCTGTTAGTCTATAGTCTTTATAAGATTACATATCATGGCAAAAGAAAAAACTTACAAGTCTCTTGCAACTTTCACTACATTTCTCCAATTTTGATAAGTTGTATTTTCATTTCAATTCATATATTTTAAAATTTCCATTGAGACTTGTTTGACTTATATATAATGTGGAGGTGCATTGTTTAGTATCCAGCTATTTTAGGACTTTCCAGATATCTTTCTGTTATTCGTTTCTAGTTTAATTCCACCATGATCTGAGACTTGCATTGTAACATTTCTATTCTTTTAAATTGTTAAGCTGTATTTTACCATCCATAATGTGGTCTTGTTGTTGCTGTTGTCATTCAGTCACTCAGTCATGTCCAGCTCTTTGTGAACAATGGACTGCAGGATGCCAGGCTTCCCTGTCCTTCATCATCTCCCAGAGTTTGCTCAAACTCATGTCCATCGAGTCGGTGATGCCATCCAACCATCTCATCCTCTGTCATCCCCTTCTCCTCTTGCCTTTCCCAGCATCGGGGTCTTTTCCAGTGAGTCTGCTCTTCCCATCAGGTGGCCTAAATATCAGAGCTTCAGCTTCAGCATCATTTCTTCCAATGAATATTCAGGACTGATTTCGTTTAGGATTGACTGGTTGGATCTCCTTGCCATCCAAGAGACTCTCAAGAGTCTTCTCCAACACCGCTGTTCAAAAGCATCAACTCTTTGGCACTCAGCTTTCTTTATGGTCCAACTTTCACATCCATACATGACTACTGGAAAAACCATAGCTTTGACTATATGAACCTTTGTTAGAAAAGTAATGTCTTTGCTTTTTAATATACTGTCTAGGTTTGTCATAGCTTTTCTTCCCAGGAGAAGAGTCTTTTAATTTCATGGCTGCAGTCACCATCTGCAGTGATTTTGGAACCCAAGAAAATATAGTCTGTCACTGTTTCCATCTATCTTGGTGAATGTTACGTGTGGACTGGAGAAGATTGTGTAACCAAAAAGCAGAAACAACCCAATTATCCACCAACTTTATGAACGGGTAAATAAAATGGGTTACCTATCACCTCACACTGGTCAGAATGGTTATCATCAAAAAGAACACAAGTAACCAATGCTGTAGACAATGTGGAGAAAAGGGGAGTCCTGGGTACACTCTTGGTGGAAATATAAATCTGTGCAGCCATAGTGGAAGAGTATGGAGGTGACTCAAAAATCTAAAAGTAGAACTATCATATGACTCAGCAATTCCACTCCCAGGAATATATATATATATATAAAAAAAAAAAAGAGCGAGAGAAGAAACACTAATTTGAAAAGATACATGCATCCCAATGTTCATAGGAACATTATTTGCAATTGCCAAAGTATGGAAGCAACCTGGGTGTCTATTAACAGAAGAATGGATAAGGAAGATATGGTGTATATGCACCATGGACTACTACTCAGTTATAAAAAGGAATGAAAATTTTCTATTTGCAGCAATATGGATGGAATTAGATGGCATTATGCTAAATAAAATAAGCCAGAGAAATACACTACATGATATCAGTGACATGTGAAATCTAAAAAACGCAACAAGTTAGTGAATATAACAAGAGAGAAGCAGACACAGATGTAGAGAACAAACTAGTGGTTATGTGGGAGGAGAGAGGGACAGTAGAAGGGTGGGGGCAGGGAAGGTACAAAATATTGGATGTAAAATAAGCTACAACCCAGAGAATATAGCCATTAATTTGTAATAACTGTAAATGAATTGTAACCTTAAAAGTTGTATAAATTTTTTTTAATTTTTAAATAAAAATAAAATGCAGTATATTTTTGCCATGGAATAATATTCAGCCTTAAAAAGGAAGGAAATTCTGACACATTACAACATACATAAACCTGAGAACATTATGCTAAGTGAAATAAACCTATCACATAAAATACTGTATAACACCATTTATATGAGATATTCAGAGTAAAGTTCATAGAAATAGAAAGTTTACTAGTGATTACAAGGATATTGGAGAGAAGGAAATGGAGACTTGTTTATTAGATACAGAGTTTCAGTTTTGAAAAATGAGAAAGGCTAAGAGACAGACAGCAGTGATGCTTGCAACAACTATGTGCATATACTTAATTCCACTGAACTGTACTCTAAAAATAGATAAAACATAAACATTATGTTGTATATATTTCACCACAATAAAAAAAAATTAAATATTTTAAGTGGAAGGAAAATAGAACTCGATAGTTTCTGCATTTTATGTATTAGTGGACAGTCAGCAGGGACAGAGAGACATTGGGGCCTCTTCTAGTGCAAATATGTCAGAGAGGAATTCATTAATTTGCGTTTGATCAGGGACTGAAATCAGTCCTTGCATCAGTCAACTGGGCCAAGAGTGAGCACCATATTCAGTGCAACATGAGACTACTGGGCATAAAAACAGTGGTCAGGGGAACAGGATCATATTGATGAAGTAAAAGAATTCCATTCAAATGACAATGCTGAGTAGGGAAGGCACTTTTCCAAGGAAAGAGATACTAGGAAAAATATTCTAGAGTTGATATACCAGTTGTGGTCAGTCATAGAAACAGAAACCACTTCAGTTTGTTTAAACATAATAAATTTGTACAAGTGATACAGGAACAGAGATCAAAGACAGGGGCTCATGCAATAACCCTGGGGGCTAAGTAATTGCAGGAAGAAACAACATCCTAGGCTACAGAAACAAGAGACTGATACTAATGCTAAAACTGATAAAGATGCTGATACTGACGTCCAGAGGTCTGGGCCTCAAGCAGAAAGTGATGCCTCACAGGCCTCTGTTGAGGGAGTTGGAGCAACAGAGATGTACCTCTTGCCAGACACTACCTGAGGAACACAGGATGCAGAGACCTCAAATGGTCCCTTCCTCCTCACTCACAGTTTTCATCCAGTGCCTCATATCTTGGCTGAACCGAGTAGGCAGGCAGGGGGAAGGAGGAATGTGTGTAGTGCTGAGCTGAAATTTCCACAGCAGTGGAGAGCAGCAGGAAAGGAACAGAACAGACCTCAGAGCAAACAGTCCAAGACCAGCAATGATAATTTCTCCAGACACTGGTGTTAGAGAGATAAAGGG
Source organism: Giraffa tippelskirchi (assembly GCF_054371585.1). Lineage (NCBI taxonomy): Eukaryota > Metazoa > Chordata > Mammalia > Artiodactyla > Giraffidae > Giraffa > Giraffa tippelskirchi. Next base: position 131,616,106 of record NC_137279.1, on the reverse strand, counting down.
ATCTTATTATTTTAAAAAGGGCTGGAAAAGACTCATGAGCTCATTTTAGCTAGTTAAAATTTTCCATCACTCAGACCTGAAATGGAAAATCACTTTGAATATCTACCTAAGGTCAGAAACCTTTGTCCTAGCCTCACTCTGGGACTCCAGAGTTAGGGTTCAGAGCTACAAAGTTCAAATCTTGCTCTGTGAGAGAGCTTGCACATTTTTCCTATCACGACCTTTGCATCAACCCATTAACATAATCCTTCTACTTGAGATCTTGTCTGTATGTTCTTTTCATCAGATGGAAAAACACAACATTCTCAGCAAACACCTTTACTATTTTGACTATGGGTAATGGTCAACAATGGATACTGATTATCCCTTGAAATGATAAAGAAATGTTACACTTATTTAGCCAACCATTCATCTATTTACTCATTTTTTCAATCATCATGTATCCTGGGTTTTATTATGCTTTAACGTTATCATATTTGGTCCTTAGGATTCAGTAATGCACAATTATATTCCCAGACAAGAAAGACTAGATTGAAATCACCTTAAAGAAGGACTATTTGGTTTCTACTCTGAGTCTTAATCACTATCCAGGTTGTATATCTATATATATATATAGATATATATACATATAGATATATAATATATATTATATAATATATATATGCAAAATTTATTACTACCTAAATACTGCCATAATATTATGTAAGGTCCATACAGGGTGTAATCTACATGAAAACAATATCTTTACTTTTCTCTCTTCAGATAATCCAGAACAATGGCAGGTAGGGCATAAGAATTTAGCAAACTGTAAGTAATTAGAACTAAATATTCCTTAATAAGTATTAGAACAGGTATATGAATAAATTGTTAACTACTTTTGAAAGATTTTTCTTTTTTTTAAATGATCAATACAAGTTGGTTTTGTTATTTTTTATTGAAAGGAAATGAAAACAGTATTTCACAGAGATATCTGTACTATCATGTTTATTACACTATTAATCACAACAGCCAAGATATGAAAACAACCTAAACACCAATCAATAGATGAATGAACAAAAAAGGAGTGATACATATACACAACAGAATGTTATTCAGGCGTGAGGAAAGAGGATATTCTGCCATTTGCAACAATACAGATGGACCTTGAGCACATCATACTAAGTGAGATGTCAAACTAAGAAAGACATGTACTGTATGATGTTATTTATATTTCAAATCTAAAATGTCAAGACTTCTTTATGTTCTTCAATTCGGGATGTCTCTGGTCTAAGGGAATAGAACATCTGCTTAATTCAAGTTCTCAATGGGAAAAGATATACAGGTATTTCTATAGAATAATTTGCTTTTCCACTAAACCCTTTCATTTATTGGCCACATACTCTTTACTAAACAGTTTCTTCCTTAAAAGGCAAAGTCATTCTTCCTTCTGAACACTTGAAGACACAGTTATAACAGATAAAGTCATTTAAAATCTCCAGTGGAGATGTGTTAACATCCTTGCAGAGGCACAGAGATTGTGATACACAGAGGAGGTCACAGAGGAGGAGACTGTGCCAGAAAAGTTTCTTTCATTCTGGCAGCCTTTAAATCAACTTAGAGATCTTAATATAGTGTGTGAAATCCAAATTATCTATTCCTTCAGGCCTTTGGAGTGTCCATGGAACTCTGGCAATTGATAGCCATCATGCATGTGTCAGCATTTTGTGTTTCCAGCAGATTTTTATGCAGTATACTCTGTGCCTAAACATACTCCATGAAAATGTGCAGAAAAGTAGGTAATGGTTTCTGTCCTCAGGTGAACTTTACTTTCATTTGAAAACAAGCACTAGACAAAATTTTTTGTGTTGCACCTGGGCCAGGACTGCATTTATTGCCAGATCCCGTATGCCTCTACTTTAACAGGGACACTGTGAAGTCTTTTCAGGATCTGGGTATCACTGCAAATTTGGATCCTGATTCCAAGAGTCCTCAGAACATTCAGGCATTCCCATTCCCCAGCACACAGGTACCAAGTAAATTTCCAGAGGTCCCCTAGAAGGGGAATGGGAAAATCATTATCATATAACCTTGTTCTAGAGTTGCAAGGTTGTTTCTCTTGAGATCCTGCTCTCCTCTCCAGGCGATAAGTTCATTATCTGAAATTGGTTTAGATCAAGGCTACAGACTTTCTTTTCATCAAGGCTACCTCTCAGCCTCTTGATAAACATCCTTGATTCCATCTGATTGCTTCTTCTGCATCCATTTTGACTCTACAGTCATCCTGTTCTGTTTGCCATATTCAGAATTTTCTCTGGTCAAGTCCTGCTGGCTTCCACTCCAACCATGTTATGGACTGAATGCTTGTGTTCTCCAAAATTCATTTGCAGAAACCCTAACTCCCAATGTCCCAATGTACTTGTAAGTGGGGCTTTGGGGAGGAAATTAGGTAATGAGTGTGGGACCTTTATGAGTCTGACTAATGTCCTTTTAACAAAGAAATATGAGGTATTCCTTCTCTCACTCTTCCAAAACTGCTGCTGCTGCTGCTGCTGCTGCTAAGTCACCTCAGTCGTGTCCGACTCTGTGCGACCCCATAGACAGCAGCCCACCAGGCTCACCTGTCCCTGGGATTCTCCAGGCAACAACACTGGAGTGGGTTGCCATTTCCTTCTCCAATGCATGAAAGTGAAAAGTGAAAGTGAAGTCGCTCAGTAGTGTCCAACTCTTAGTGACCCCATGGACTGCAGCCTACCAGGCTCCTCCTTCCATGGGATCCTCCAGGCAAGAGTACTGGAGTGGGGTGCCATTGCCTTCTCCGCTTCCAAAACTGTGAGGACACAATAGGAAAGTTGCCATCTGTGAAGCTGCAAGAAGACACTTACAAACAACCCAGCAGTGCTGACACACGCTTTTGGACTTACAGCCTCCAGAACTGGGAGAAATAAACATTTGTAGTCTAAGCCATCCAGTCTGTGTTAATTTGTTATAGAGCCTGAGCTAAGACAAACCATGATTCTCACCACTATCATTGTGGGTACTTGACTTTTGATGTTTAAACGCCAACACCTGGCTTCCATGTATCAGCGTCTATCAGCCCCAGTACTGTCAGGGCATCCAGTTCTTCATGGTACATCCCTCCTTCTACTCTTGCCTGCAGCAGAGAGCCACCAGTGAACTTTCAAGCATGATGGGATTCCTCTCACCAGGGCATATTCCTAAAGTTTAGTAATTTTCTTCCAACATCTTTCAAGTGTACTTCATAGTAAGTAAAGGCAAAGAGTCAGACACAACTTGGTGACTAAACCACTACCACTAAAGGTTCCTCTAGCTGAGATATCAAGGGGTAACAGAAAAGTTTATACCTTATATTTGCAGCAAATGTAAGAGATTAAAAACCAAACCAAGATGAAAACAAAATTAGGATGCAAATTTTATGCCTTCTAGTGTTTTGCTCCAACTCATTGAACAGACTGATATTTCCAGAAACAATGAACAGTTTTATCATATAACAGTCAATTTCAAATTCCATTTATTATCATTTTTAGTATTGTACTTTATTCTTTCTTGTTATTTGAGAAATGACAATAAAGCTTTACAGAAATGAAAAGATAGATGATATAATGAAAAACATGTGTCCCTTCTACCCTTAACGCCAAGCTGTCCCTCCCCAGAAGAAACCAAAGATATCAGTTCTTTGAGAGATGTTCCATGTGTCCATATAAATGAGTGCACATAATAACTGCAGTGTTTATGGTGAACAGATAATGCAAACTGTTTTCTACCTCAGATTTTTTTTGTTCTACAATATATCTTCAAACTTTTTCTATATTTATGCAGGTAGACTTCCATTGTCGATTTATTTACTGGCTACATACTATTCCAGTATATGTACATGCAAAATATATATTATTAATTCCAACTATATAGATAGACATTTAAGTAGTTTTCAGTCTTTTGACATTAAAAGAGATACTTCAATGGACCTCTTGTATGTATATATGTATAAAGCAGTAGTACTGTTAGTCACTCAATCATGTCCAGCTCTTTGTGACCCGATGGACTATAGGCCACCAGGATCCTCTGTCCATGGGATTCTCCAGGCAAGAATACTGGAGTGGGTTGCCATTCCCTTCTCCAGAGAATCTTCCTGACCCAGGGATTGAACCTGGGTTTCCTGCGTTGAAGACAAGTCCTTTACCGTCTGAGCTAGAGGGAAGCTGTATATGTATATGTATGTCTGTGTGTGTGTGCATGTGTGTGTGTGTATGTGTGTGTGTGTGTGTGTGATTTTGCACACATATATTTCCTAAAAGTGGAGATGCTGTATCAAAATGTCTATGCATTTATTCTATCTAATGTGGGCCAGGCATTGATATTTTCAGTAACCACTTTTTATATTTAAAGCCTTGCTAAATGAAAGTGAAAAGCATTCAGACCAAACATAGGCCAGAGCATATATGTATATTATATATCTCTAATTTCTTTAAAAGGAGATCTACTTTTTAAATAGGGAGCTTATACCGCTCACAATATGACCAAGAAGTTTGCCTGGAACACACAATATTGAAGTAATCTCTTTACCAAATTTGTCCAAGACTAGCCCAACCCAGGAAGTATTATCAGCATTAGTATTATCAATCATATTTCTCAAATGATTTATCTCTGCACTCATCTCCTCAGATTTCTGTCTAAATCCTTCTTTAAGCAGAGCTTCCTGGTCCTAAAAAAAAAAAAAAAAAGAGTGAGGAGAGGGGTAAAAAATTTTGAATTCCCATTTTTCTCAAGGATTACATTTTCTCAAACTTTAAAACTTCATCAAACTGTCTTTGTTTTATTCCTAAAATTGTTCTCTCTTACTCAGTCATGGAAGGAGAATTTTATAAACAGAATACCTACCAGTTTGGACCTGAACATTAAGAGAAACTGTAGTTTACAGCCTTACTACTACTCATATACCATTGGATTTAGCCCGTGAAGCTAAGCCTGACATGAGGACAAACACATGTTCTAGGCAAAAGATGCCAGGTGTGATTGCACTAAGTCTCAGCCCCACTTAGGATGGTATAGTCACCCAAATCATAGACATCTCTTCTAAACACACCCAGATGGACAGTGAGAGAATTTCCCTTTTGCCACACGATAGCTTGGGTATCCACCCCTGGAGACAAGGCAGCACATTTAGAAGCTGTCCCTGCCCTGTGTTTTTTAAGTCTGGGCATTGCTGATAGTTCTATGTCAGCATATATAGGGACTTTGGGTGGTAGCAGGGTAACTGGCAGTGACCGTCATAAAGCAAACCAGTTAAATACATGTGGTTGGAATATCCATTTAACCAAGGCTCATGAGATCATTTTAAAACTCCCCAAATTTTATAGTAGGGTTTATAAATACAAACCCTATTTATATTCTCTGATGGCTTGCAGAGGCCCTACACCTCTTGAAGTCTCCAGAGTCTACTTACAGAATAGAGCTCAAAGACTTCGGAAGGATTAAAAGGCTTTGGGGTGTTAATGAATCATGAGCAGTAAATGGCAATGGTGCTTCCCTCCATGGTCTTGCTGTAACCTTCGCCCATCCCTTCCTGAGGTCCCAGGGTAATGACCATCGAGCATGACTAAGGTCACAGCCTGACCTACCTTCAGCTTATGCTCCAACATCATAGTCTGCTCTCTCAGTAGGTTTTCTCTTTCCTTCGCCAGCTTCTCTGTCAGCTGGGCTATGTTTTCCTGGAGACTCCTCTTTTGCGCCTCCATCTCCTGCTGCTGCTCCTGCAGTTTCTGTCTTAGCAGCTCCTGTTCCTTCGCAGCTGTCTCATTCCTGGCCCGCTCCTCTGCCCCAGGAAGGTTTTAGAGAGGGAAGAAAATAAGGTAAGGATTGATCTCTACCCTCCTGACCTCAGAGACAAAATAAAGTTGGAAAGGGAGGTGGGAAATCTCTGAATCCCTTGCCTTGTCCACATCACCAAGAGCACATTCCAGAATATGATGGGAGTCTGGCCGATGTCTAACCCCACTGTGATTGCACAATTTCTTTTACTGTTTTCAGGTATAGCAGAGTTGTTCCACAAACAGAGAGGAAGCTCCTTGTACAAGGGTTTTAGTCTCACACCTGTCAGAGGGCACTGCCCCAGTCTACCCATTCCCCTGTGAGCCAAGCCCTACCCCGTACCTGCTACAGCTTTCTCCCCATCAGTGAGGGCTTTATCTGCCTGCAGGATGAATTTCTCAACTGCTACCTGTGACTGCAGAAAGCTCTGGAGAACCTCATTTTCCTGAGGAACCAAGAAGGAACACAGAACTTAGATTTCCATTGGGGAGATAAGTGCAAAAACAATCACGTCCACATAATTTTTCTTCACGTTTAAAACTCCACAGTAGTTCCCTACAAGTCTAAGCTCCTTAGAGTGACCTGTCTTCCTCCCGTCTCCCTCCCAGTGCTACTTCCTTCTAGCCACTCTAGACTCCAGCCAGTCAGAACTATCTTCAGTTCTACAAACCCAAGATCTCCAGTACTTTTATATATTTGTCTTCCCAGTATGAAATATTGCCTCTGAACTGTGCTGCTGTTTTCCTCTGCTACTTGCTGGCTAAAACTTAAGACAACTTTGTTTAACCTGCTAAGCCTCTCAGTTCAGATCTTTAAGATGATGACAATAAGCATAGATGTGTCTTAATGTCATTTGAAGGATTAAAGAGTCTAAGGAAAGGTCCAGGAATCCCATTCCTGGGCACATACTCCAGTAAAATCAAAATTTGGAAAGACATATGTACCCCAATGTTCATTGCAGCACTATTTACAATAAACAGGCATGGAAGCAACCTAAATGTCTATCAACAGAGGAATAGATAAAAAAGATGTGGTATATACATAAATGGAATATCACTCAGCCATAAAAAAGAACAAAGTAATGTCATTTGCAGCAATATGGATGGACCTAGAAACTATCAAACTGTGTGAAGTAAGTTAGATACAGAAAGCAAATATCATATGATATCGCTTATGTGTGGAGTCTAATGAAAAGGTACAAATGTAGTTATTAATAAATTTCATATAGTGAATCTTAAGACCTAAAGCTTTCATGATACCCCCATGTTCTGTTATCACCCACACTTGGTGTTTTGCTCTCAGATTTTCAAGAGAACCTCTAGACTCTATTCTGTAGGCTCCCTATGCTCCCCTTGTTCCTCACCTTTACTCCTTTCCTGGGCACTTGGCAATAGTCCTGTAGTAATCTTTCCATTGCTTTCCTGTAGAGTTTGTGCCCTCCAGGAACAGAGAAATCACCTGCTGATATACTTTCCAATAGAGCCTTGGAAAGCTCATCAAGTTTAGCCTGGCAATATTTGATAGAGGCCTCTTCATTCTGCAGCATGAAACCATCCTTCTTATTTTTTATGACTTCCTGCAGGGGAAATATAGAGAGATGTCACCAGGAAAATGGAAAAGAAGAGACAAAATTTCAAAGAATCTAGTACAAGGATTGGTCTAACTGCTGCCCTCATGAGAAAAGATTTTTTTTTAATCAAATAAAAAAGCAATCACAAGACCTGATCTATCACAACCCTGAAAACTCTCTGATAGAGCACAGGAAATTTTCTCAGCCTCCCTTCAGGTTCTTCATCTGAAATGTTGGAGTTGCATTACCTCTTCTCTGTGGTTCTTTGCAGTTGCAACGTTCAGTGATTCTATTTTCAATGATATAGCAAGGAGCAACCTAAGTTGAAAATGGCTTGGAATAAGAGTCTGATTAGAAAAATTTTAGTTCCTGATCATAAGAGTGTGTTCAAAGAAAAAGAAATCAACTTAAGAATGACTTGTGTGTGTGCTCTGGACAGCACTGGAATCTGCAGAAGTATTTACTTCAAAAGGATATCTATACTGGTTTTACAGCAGAGATGAGAGACATTTCCAGATAAACTTCCCAAGATTTGGTAGAAAAAAGAAGAAAATGCAGTTGTTTGAAACTCTATCCCTCATGTGAATGCAGACTGCTTCATCCTTGAGTGAGGGATGAGCCATGGGGACCATAAGAGCACTGCTAGGCTTCATTATTCAAGGGGAGGGGGAAAAATGGTAAATACAAAGACAAATTACCACAAGACCCCTCTGGAATTCCTGATCTTTGTCCTTGAAGGAGCTGTCCATGAAGATGGCAATGGCTTCCTTCTCACAGGCGGTGTGCAGCTCCAGCAGTTCCTGGAGCGTCTCTGTGGGGAGGTTCAGTCGCTGGGTCATTTGCTCACTGTAGTGGTCAGCTGCCTTCTGCACAGCTGCTGAGTTCTCCAGCTGGGCCAGAGTTGACACTGCGTTCTCCAAGCAAGGTACAGCTCCGGTATTGATGGTATCCACATAGGTCACAACCAGAGTCCTCAGTCCTGAATAAGTCAGGATATTTAAGGGATAAATATTAAGTTATCAATCAATAGGCACCAAGATTCTAAGACTGCATTTTTAAAGACACACATGCTCACACACACACACACCATCCTGTTTTCCACTATCACTACCTTCATTTTCTTACTGACTCTTTATTTTTATGGTTTTCCAGCCCACAGGGCAGAAAAAATTGAAAATCTATCTCTATGTAACAAACTAGGAGGCATCTGAAATATTAAAAGCAAAATAGATTGCATAGGTATTAAGATGAAACAGGGTATATCAGATTATATTTACTCACAATTCTGAGGCTTTAAATGGATTTTTCAGTGATTTAAGGACTAGTATTTATTTTTGGTCCACTCTAATCTTCTGAAAAATTAAGAAACTTGAAATTAAAAGATGCTTGCTCCTTGGAAGAAAAGCTATGACCAACCTAGACAGCATATTAAAAAGCAGAGACATTACTTTGCCAACAAAGATCTGTCTAGTCAAAGCTATGGTTTTTCCAATAGTCGTATATGAATGTGAGAGTTGGACCATAAAGAAAATCAAGTGCCAAAGAATTGATGCTTTTGAACTGTGGTGTTGGAGAAGACTCTTGAGAGTCCCTTGGACTGCAAGGAGATCCAACCAGTCCATCCTAAAGGAAATCGGTCCTGAATATTCATTGGAAGGACTGATGTTAAAGCTGAAACTCCAATAGTTTGGCCACCTGATGCGAAGAACTGACTCATTTGAAAAGACCCTGATGTTGGGAAAGATAAAAGGCAGTAAGAGAAGGGGATGACAGAGGATGAGATGGTTGGATGGCATTACCGACTCGATGGACATGAGTATGAGCAAGCTCCAGGAGTTGATGAGGGACAGGGAAGCCTGACATGCTGCAGTGCATGGGGTCACAAAGAGTCGGACATGACTGAGACTGAGCGACTGAACTGAACTGAAATGAATCTTCCAAAATATCTTTTGTATTCTACTTGCAAAGAACACTTACTATATAGGATTTCAGAAAATGGAAGATTCTGTTTTTATACCCTGATAGTGAGTTTTTTCTCAGTAGAGGAATTTTTCAGATAAGTGGAAGCCACAGATTTCAGTGACAAAACTTGCCATTTAGGGAAGGGATTTGTAAATTCCCCAAAGTAAGATAATTATGAAGCATACTCATTTCTTCATGGAGTATGAGTGTCTGTAAAACCCAAATTTCATATAGAATCAAACAAAAATACTGAAAACAACATTATATAAAATATTCAGCAAACATCAACCCCCATGGAATCAGAAAAAAGACTCACGATTCCCAGTGACCATGATCCCCTCTTTGAGTGTCTTGACTTTTGCATTGGTGAAGATGTAAGAACAGAAATTGTTTGTTTGTTTCAGGAATTTAGGATCCAGTTGGTCTTCAGACACATTCTCAATATCGTGTAGGAGTTTTTTGTCATTTGTTGGCCAGTCAAACACAAAACACTTCCGTGTTGGAAAGAAATGCCTGATACACTCTCTGGGTAGATTGGATGTTCTGGCTTTGGGATTCCTGCCTGAAGGACAGAAAAACAGATTAGAGTGGGAAGATTTTTGAAACAAAGGAGCTCATGGTGTTCAGGACAGGGATTCGCATTTCTTTGCTGGCTTCTATGCTAATAACTTATTTAACATAAATACTCAGCACTTCCTTGCACATAAAACTTACACCATTGATATAACTCTGGAGAGAAATTTAGGGAGACATCTGATTCTGTAAAAGAAACCTAAAACTGATATCCGCAGACCTGCACACTATAGAGCAACTGTCTCTTAGATGTTTACTGAACTAACAGGTAAAAGGATGCAAGTTCAAATGTAAATTTTAGCTCTACTTAGTCTCATGTAGGAATTGAGCTGTGAGACCAAGAAGAAGAGCCATTAACAAGGGTTAAGGGACAATATTTGAAATATTGGGAATGACACTCTGATTATTTAGGGAAAGCAATTTTGGTGCTAAAAAATACTTGGTACAGAGTTAGTGTTCATTTTTAGCAAAAACCTCTGAAGGGTAAATGTAACTAAAATGCAATTTTAAGATGTCACCACTCATCAATCAACTCTTTGACAAAAACTGTTATATTTGATCTGACAGTTGGCCTCTTCTGACTAGACAATTTCTCAATAGGTATTCTGAGAAAGCATAAGTAGAAAAATTAAAGCAAGAATGAGTAAATGAGAATTGATATCTCTCTCAAGGTTTCATCAGATATATCCACTGTAAGTGTAGCCCATTAAAACAATTCATTAATTTGTAACTAAAGCATGGGTAAATATATGAGCATTAGGAGAAAGCTGGGATGAAGAAGGTAAAATGAATGTTCTAAAAATTATCAGAAATATTGAAAAGGCATAGGTTGAAAAGACACACTTCATCAGGTTTATTTAGAACATTAAGTAATTTTTTACATGATATTCCTAGATGTTACTAGTGGTAAAGGACCTGCCTGCCAATGCAGGAGACGTAAGAGATGTGGGTTCGATCCCTGGGTCGGGAAGATCCCCTGGAGGAGGACACGGCAACCCACTCCAGAATTCTTCCCTGGAGAATCCCATGCTCAGAGGAGCCTGGAGGGCTACGGTCCATAGAGTCGCAGAGTCAGACATGACAGAAACGACTTAGCCCAGCACATGACTATACAGGATTAGAAAGATCCCTCTTTGAGAATAAAATCTACCTATGTGAAATGCACCTTTTTTTAAATTAGATAGACGTTTCATTATAATTTCATGCCTAACAAGTATCTGGTCAGTTGTTTTCCTCAACAAAGAAAAGCAGTAGCCAAAATAGGGAACACAAGCATTTGGTCTTTGAAAGGCTTTAGCACCCATTGTAATCTGGATGCTAATTTACAAATGGTATAAAAAACAAACTGGTTTTGAATAATTTCACTTTACCTTACACTTTACTTTTCTTAAGTGAACTTCAACTCCAGTGGCTAGAGCTTTGCAACCCACTTTCCAGCCACGATTCCTAAAATCTTTGATCTAGTCTCAAGTACAAATGCAACCCTTAGTGGGAATCCCTAATAATATACTTTCACAGCCTTGAGAAATTCCAGAGAAATATCACCTGGAAAAACAGCATATATTATGAAACTGTGTTAATGATTATCTTTCATGTTTTTCTTAAGAATAATCTCCTTGTTACAAACCCCAAGGCCAGACCCAGAAGGGAGCATGACTGGGATCATGAAAGCATAGACCTTAGGAACACCGGGTGTGTGTCAGGCAAGAACGCTGCCTGTGCACTTGCTGATTGTTTCTGAGACGAGTCCAAAAAGGGAACTGCCTGGGGTAAAAACAAGGAGATCTGGACTATGTCAGTGTAGTGTCTTGGGAAAGATAAGATAAAAAATAGTCTTGTAGTCTGCAATTAGGAATAAAAGCTGGACTCAGAGTGGACTCTGCACCTCAGTCCAATAGAGGTTGCATGTCCCCTGACCCATCGCACCAGATTTCGTGTTCTGTCTTCATTCTTGTCGCTCGCTCCCGGACCGTTAGGGCAACACAACCCCAGAGATTATAGATAGCATTTAGTAAATCCCACCCTCCATTGGCCCATCCACTGCCCGGGTCATGCTCTGATACCTGGAATCAGCTTCAAGGCATTCTCCAGGTACTGATCTTCTGTGATAGGGTGACCGTTTAACTTCAGCTCCAGGGTGAAATCCCGAACAGCCCAGATAAAGTCTGGAAAGAAACTCACAAACTCTGTAGAATCTTCTACTCCATCAGGTCTTGGAGAGGACTTGGCATGGATAAGTTCTGTGAGCTCTGTCACATAGCTAGCACTTGGTTAAAGAAAAGCAACCGCCTCCCCACAATTCCTACACTTCCCTAATTAAAAAGTATTATCATCACTCTCTTTGGCCCTGGTTCCCCTCTGCTCCACCAAAGGCAGCTAAATGACAGGGAAGGAGAAAAGACTCTATCATTTTCATCAAACTCAGTGAAACTTGGAGGTTCAGTTTCTGGAAGGATACTGCAGCTGTTCCAGGGCCTGGTGGTTGATGGTGTTTGTGCTATTGTAGACAAAGCTGCTACATAGAAGCACAGCCAGGGCAAAGATCCACGAGTCATTCTTAGGGTCACTCTAGAAATCACATTTCAACAAAAGGTTTAGGAGTTTACTCCTAAATTAGAAATGCATTCATCCATTGATTCTATCATGCTTTCATGTATTATTTCAGTTAACATACTCACCATGCATAGACACTGTTTGAAGACAGACGCAAATACAGATACCAGCTTTGACAATTACAAAGACATTTTTTATGTTTGTGATTTTTTCATATATAAAGTGATTCTAATCTTCATAAGACTTTCTTTTCCCTCAATGGGTGAAGGAAAATAACATATACATAAAAACTAGTACAGTACTTGGTATGTAACTATGTATTCAATGATGAGTGTTAGCACTTATTTGTTCCACACATAGTTATTAATCATAGCTCATATAAAATAGACCAGAGTTGGCATAACTGGGTTTTTAAATTATATTCAATCAATAAATATCTGCAAAAGTTACTCAATAGTCTCCCACTGTTCTTAGATTTCAAAAAGCGATGTTAAAAATTACAATTATTTCTTTCAGGACGCCTATTTCAAATAAGTGACAAACATCCATAACAATAAATGCAGCAAAGATGACAGTACCTATAGAAAGCTGACATCTTAGTAATGTATATAAGCAGTGAAACTTATAGCTATAACATTAAATTAAAATTTATGTCTGTAAAGGAAGAACAGAGCTATGAAGTTGGAGAAAGAATGTGACATGAAAGCTTCCTTGAAGTCTTGAACTGAGTAATAAAGAATTGGTAAAATGTGGACTTCAAGAAAAGAGGGTGATCCCATAAATAGAAGCACTCACAGAGGCAAAATTAGAGATGGGAGAATACCGGGGTCTTATAATTAAAAGAGAGTTATTTCATTTGACTGGAACAGAGGGTGAGTGGAGAAGTGAATTTGAAGCTCTAGTGCAACCTGATGAAGTGCCTTAAAGGCCAGGCTAATTTGTTTGTATAAATCAAAGCATTTTCTAAATAGTAGCATAAATCTATATATTATCTCTACTGTAAACAGTGTGTAAAGCTGCTGCCTAGAGCAAATGGAAAAACTGATTTATGTCAAGACAATTCTATATGGGAGTTTGGGGGAAAATAGTCTATTCATTACTTTATTTCCCCAAAACTCAGTCTTAGAAAATAATCAATTAGAAGAAGAAGTGGCATTTACGGCAAACAATCAATTATTTCAACACCAAGATTATGTTATTATTTGATATATGAATTTCAAGATAAAAACAGAATTTCTAATACTCCTTTGGGAAGAAATATAAAAAGCTATAGAAATTTAGGTACTGTTTCCAAATAATTCTAAAGTTAATGAAAAAAAGAAATATAACTTCTTTTATCCATTAGTAGAAAGTTAAAATACCAAAAAATCCATCTTAAAATGATTCTTGTAGGACAAACACACGTTTTATATAACCACCACATCTAGAGGTATCTCACAGCATTCTAAAATGCTCTATGAGCAGTTGATGAATTTCATCATAGAAAATGTAAACCCATCTCTTAAACACATTCTTCGTCTGGTAGCTAAGAAGATGAATCAAAAATCCTCCCTCTCTCCCAGGTTGATGTTTCTCATCTTTTTTACCAACGCACCTTTATAACTTAACTGTAAGTGATGGAAACTGTGAAGTCCTGCCTGGATCACCTTTCAAGACTGAAGGACTTAGTCCCCTAGCTGTTGGGAGTGCTAGTGAAAGAGTCTTCAGGAGTCAGCCCTATTAATTAGAAAGGCTTCCAAAAGTAACTTTTCAATAATTTACTAGCACAATTGTCCCAAGTCAGAGCAACTCAAAAGGACCATTCTTGCCCAGAGCTCCCAGGGAATTGACAGGAGTTGGTGATTGCAGTGTAGTTCAACTCCCTCCTCTCTCCAACCTGATTCTTTACCAAACATACTTTATTAAATCTGACTGCACATGTGCACAAAGGTCTTTGAGAAAAGACCTTTACTTTGGTCACTGATATCTACCTTATTTGGGCTTCCCTGGTGGCTCAGTTGGTAAAGAATTCACCTGTAATGCAGGAGACTTGAGTTTGATCCCTAGGTAAGGGAAGATCCCCTGGAGAAGGAAATGGCAATGCTCTCCAGTATTCTTGCCTGGGAAATCCCACGGACAGAGGAGCCTGGTGGGCTACAGTCTGTGGGGTCGCAAGAGTCAAACACAACTTAGCAACTAAACCACCACCACAATCTACCTTATTAAGTCTAAAGGCCTAGAATTCAGCTGTTCAATAATTATTTATTAAAAGAAATCAAGTCATCCATGCAGTGCCAAGAAATAAAATATTTTATTTAATATATATCTAATATTCTTTCCTAGAAGTGGGATTCAAACAAACCATAGTTTGCCTCATTTGCAACAGTTGACTTCTGGATTTTACAAATAGACTACAGCAGCTAAAGTTCTATGATCATCGAGCAATAAGGAGAAAATCCAGAATAAAAAGGATTTATCTGTGACCTTCCACCTCACCTTTTCCACATCCCCCAGGCCCTCGGTGTCCAGAAGGACCAGGGTGTGGTTTGGCTTGGAGGGGTGGGGCACACACCACATCCAGATGCCCTTGGTTTCAGACTGCACTGTGGAGCCCAGAGGGAAACCTGCAAAGGGAGAGGAGAAAGCAATATTCAATCACAGCAGATAATCTAAGCCACCAAGGGGTTATAAAGTCAGACTTACTAGAATGTGAGTACTTTAGTACATATGATGGTGCTGTCTCTATCTCACCAAGAATGCCCTAATTTGTGTGTTCTCTGCTTCAAGGAGAAGGGGATATTAATTGTGATAATGATGCCGAGCAAGGTTTCAGCATGGAGACAAAGAGGTATCCGTGAATCAGATAAAACAGAGGTTATGGCTAACTGTAACAAGAGCACTTTGAAAGAATGGTGAGTTTCAAAAGTGGAGAAGTGGATTGCAGTGAGATATGGCCATGGAAGAAAAGTAGAAAAAAGAAATTGAGATTGTATTTTTTCCAGAAAAAAATTATTTTTTAAAAAGTGGGCGAGTTTGAGAGGTTTCAGCCACAATAGGATATGAAATCCAGGAAGAATTTTTAAGATGACAGATAATGAAACATCTTTATATATTGTTGCAAATATTCAATAAAAAACAAAATGTTTTGAAAGTGAGAAGACAACTGCAAGAGCACAGGATTTAATCAGGTAGGATAAGGTAGGATTTTTGCATATGTTGAAGAAATTTTGCTTTACAGGAATAAAACAGAGAACATGATAATAGATCACAATAAGGTAGTGATTTAGTGGTGAGAATTAGAAGTGGAAGATTGGCTTATTCAGAGGAATTTGTTTCTCCCTTCACATGACCCAGGAAGAAAACTAAGAAACTAAGATGTCAGCTAGAATCAAACAACTGGACTCTAACCAAGTACAACACTCACCACGGTTCTGTCCTGCAAGACGGTTCATCAGGTAGGATTTGCCGGTACGATACAGTCCTACAATGGCCACCACCACCACTGGCTGAGAAATCTTCTCAAGAATCTGTAGAGCTTTCTGGTTCACTGACAGAATCTGATTGTTATTTTCCACCAGACAAATGGGGTCCATCATGTTGGGTCCAGATGCCATGGCAACCTAAAAGAGCTTTCTAGAAGAAATAAGATTACAGTCAGAGTTATACAAGGCAATGCCAAAGAATGCTCAAACTACAGCACAATTGCACTCATCTCACACGCTAGTAAAGTAATGCTCAAAATTCTCCAAGCCAGGCTTCAGCAATACATGAACTGTGAACTTCCAGATGTTCAAGCTGGTTTTAGAAAAGGCAGAGGAACCAGAGATCAAATTGCCAACATCCGCTGGATCTTTGAAAAAGCAAGAGTTGCAGAAAAACATCTATTTCTGCTTTATTGACTATGCCAAAGCCTTTGACTGTGTGGATCACAATAAACTGTGGAAAATTCTGAAAGAGATGGGAATACCAGACCATCTGACCTGTCTCTTGAGAAACCTGTATGCAGGTCAGGAAGCAACAGTTAGAACTGGACATGGAACAACAGACTGGTTCCAAATAGGAAAAGGAGTACTTCAAGGCTGTATATTGTCACCCTGCTTATTTAACTTATATGCAGAGTACATCATGAGAAATGCTGGGCTGGAAGAAACACAAGCTGGAATCAAGATTGCCGGGAGAAATATCAATAACCTCAGATATGCAGATGACATCACCCTTATGGCAGAAAGTGAAGAAGATCTAAAGAGCCTCTTGATGAAAGTGAAAGAGGAGAGTGAAAAATTTGGCTTAAAGCTCAACATTCAGAAAACTAAGATCATGGCATATGGTCACATCACCTCATGGGAAATAGATGGGGAAACAGTGGAAACAGTGTCAGACTTTATTTTTTGGGGCTTCAAAATCACTGCTGATAGTGATTGCAGCCATGAAATTAAAAGACGCTTACTCCTTGGAAGGAAGGTTATGACCAACCTAGATAGCATATTTTAAGGCAGAGACATTACTTTGCCAACAAAGGTCCGTCTAGTCAAGGTTATGGTTTTTCCATTGGTCATGTATGGATGTGAGAGTTGGACAGTGAAGAAAGCTGAGTGCCACAGAATTGATGCTTTTGAACTGTGGTGTTGGAGAAGACTCTTGAGAGTCCCTTGGACTGCAAGAAGATCCAACCAGTCCATCCTAAAGGAGATCAGTCCTGGGTGTTCATTAGAAGGACTGATGTTGAAGCTGAAAACTCCAATACTTTGGCCACCTCATGCAAAGAGGTGACTCACTGCAAACGACCCTGATCCTGAGAAAGACTGAAGGCAGGAGGAGAAGGGGATGACAGAGGATGAGATGGTTGGATGGCATCACCGATTCAATGGATATGAGTTTGAGCAAACTCCGGGAGATGGTGAAAGACAGAGAAGCCTGGCATGCTACAATCCATGGGGTTCCAAAGAGTCAGACATGACCTAGCGACTGAAAAATGAACAATGGTACATAAAATACATGCGTGATGCTGTTCAGTCGCTCAGTTGTGTCTGACTGTGACCCCATGAACTGTAGCCCACCAGGCTCCTCTGTCCATGGAATTTTCCAGGCAAGAATACTGGAACACATTGCTTTCCTACTCCAGGTGATCTTCCAACCCAGAGACTGAACCCCCTATCTCCTGCATCTCCTGCATTGGCAGGCCAATTCTGTACCACTAAGCTACCTGCGAAGCCCACATAAAGCACAAACCCAGCTAAGTTCATATTTAAAAGAACCAACCATGCTATTAGAGACTTGGAACGTTCAGCCTCATTCTCCAACCTCTGGGGATCAGAGAAGAGCTGAAAATTGAGTAATCATCAATGACCGTTGATTTAATCAACCATAGCTATTTAAAGAGGTCTCCATTTAAAAAATTGAAAAAAAGCTAACTAAAAGTGTTCAGAGAGCTTCTGGCTTGATGAACATGGAGGTGACCAAATGATAGCATGTCCAGAGGGAACATGGAAACTCCATAGCCCTTTCTTGCTGCTGCTGCCTCTAAGTCGCTTCAGTCATGTCCAACTCTCTGCAACCCCACAGACGGCAGCCCACCAGGCTCCTCTGTCCCTGGGATTCTCCAGGCAAGAATACTGGAGTGGGTTGCCATTTCCTTATTCTACCCCTTTCTTACCTTTATGCATTTCTTCTCTCTTGCTCTTCCTGGTTGTAGTCCTTTTTTTTTTTTTTTAATAAAACAGTAACCTAGCAAGTAAACTATTTTTCCTGATTTCTGTAAACCATCCTAGCAAATTATTGAACCTGAGGTGGAGATTGTGGGAACCTCCACTGTATAGCCAGTTAGAAGCCCAAGTGACAACCTAGACTTGCAATTTGTGTCTGAATTGGGGGGCAGTCTTGAGGGACTCAACCCTTAACCTGTGGACTGTGGAGTATGGACTAACTCTTCAAAATTAGTGTGTCAAAATTGCTTAGTATGATACTATGCCCACATAAGTGATGATCAGAAGTGAAATACGGAGAATAGTAATATGAGAGGAGAAGCTGAATTTTTCCTTTTCAGGATAAAGACAAACAATAGATGATCAGAAGCCCTGAGGAGAGACTCTCTGGAAAATTAAGATATTTTAAAGCAGCACATATATGGGAAATTTGAAAAGGCACACACAGGCCCAGGGAAGATGCATAAAAGAAAAGCCTGAAAGACTTTATTGTTTCTCTTTAGCTCAAAACCAAGAACAAATTTAGTGAAAGACTTCCTTGGAACAAAACTGGTACACAAAGAATTCGAAATGTGACCGCTTTTATAAGTGCCCAACATCACTAATTACTAGAGAACTGCAAATCTCCAATATTTGTTATTTGTGTTTTGGGTTTTTTTTTTTTTCTTTTAATAATAGCTATTCTTATTGGCCATTTAATTTTTTTAGAATCTTACAGAAAAACCTGAACAAACTTTTTAGCCAACCCAATACATTTAGAGAGATAAATTAAATGTAGCAAAAGATCACCACTAGGTAAATCTAGATGAAAAGGAAATGGGATTTTCTTGTAACTATTTTCCAAGGGAAAGTTTGATTTGAAAAATTAGATATTAAAAGCACTGTTATACCGTGGATCTCTTGGCATATTTTTGGTTGCTACTATGCTAAAAGTTCCCTACAATATCTATGGATGTTTCATTATCAGAATGTATAAGCATGATATTATATTCAAATATCTAAAATATTGTTTCATATTTATAGGTCAAATATTCTAGATACATCTAATACTATCAAAAGATACTTCAAAAACCAAACAAACAAACAAAAAATCACTCTATCAGTTACTATTCATGTAGTCTTAAACAAGGAGCCCCACCTAGCTAAACTTAAGTTTTTAAAGATAATTATAGGGGTAATGTGAGAAAAATTATAGATCCAGTATGGTAGATGTTTTGATAATAAAATTAGATACTATAAGCTTGTATCTAAGCATAGTACACAACACAAAATAGAATTTCAGAACGTGTTTGTTGAATTAAATGATTTATCCACAAAATTGCACTGAACAGATCGGTCCGTTGGGTTGTGCATTTGAACACAATCTGTGAACTCTAGGTTACTAAGAAACAAGGTCTACAAATAAAAAATTTTTATCAGAGAAAAGCAGCAAGCAATTTCATACGTTGCTCCTGAACCATTTGCTTTTGTCTAGTTCTTCAGTGTGGGAGTCAAGAATACAAAGGAAAACAAGAGCCTCTAACAGCTACTTTGTAATTTCTAGAATTGTCCGGTTCCCTCCTTAAAGCGAAGACAAACAAACAACGAAAACCCCACAGATGTGTAGATCTCTGATTTCTTACTGTGAAAGGGCTACAAACTTCTGAGCTTCAAATTAACAAAGTGCAGCTGTTCAGTCCCACTCACGATTGGTTTTCAAAATTTGATCTACAGAAGAATTACCCAAAGGGATTGTTAAACCCAGACGGTATAGATTTCTTAAATGCTGCAAACGGCTCCAACTTCATAACCATGAAAAGCGAACCAACAAACACAACACGTGGGAGAAGAAAGAGAGAGAGAAGGAGAAGAGAATGAAAGACTTTTGATGAGATTTTAAATCTTTAATTATTAAAGGTCAGCTATGTGGGGACTAAATTTATCTGTACATAGATAAATTTCCAGAGCTCTCTCTGTGAAGTTTTCTTAAGTATGACTGATATAAAGATGAAAAGAAGTGATCTCTGTAAATGATAATTGCCTGTAACCTCCTTGGCAGGAAATACCTTGTTCTCTGAATTCAAATGCCAGCCACAGAGCTTGACAAAGCAAGACAGGCAAAATCCCATAAGGGCTCTTTCTAGAAGCAGCACATCCAAGAAGACACAGTGTGCCTCTCACTTTGCAGTCCTACTGATTCAAACAGAGAAGCTGTAGCCCCCCAAAATAAAGCCAGCTGTAGACCTGTGCACTCCAGACAATAAGCAATCTGCCCTTCTTCAATTGTCACATGGAATCAGAAATCAGTCTTAGATAGCACATGAAAGATGGACATACCTGCTCAACACACCAGGAGTCCAAGAATGGTTCCAATTGCCTCTCACCCTTTGCTCACTTGCTCCTTCCACCCTTGTCTATCCTTTATCAAAGCTAAAGAAGACTGAGCAAGCCAGTCTTCTCTTCCAGTATAGTGATGTGTTTAAACTGAAATTGAAAGTAATTCATGCTCTTTCTACGGTAGCCGAGTCATGCCAGATCCTATGACTACAGCACAAATATGGGTGTGTGGAGCAGAGTGAGAGGACATTAGAAAAAGCCAGTCCAGAATGACTGAATTAGGATTGCAGAATGTGAATCCTAACACATTCCACCACTTTTCTGTGGTGGAATTTCAGCCACGTTAAAGGCTTCCATGACCTCTCCTGGGCATAAGATTGCTTGAAGTGAGTGAAATTGAGCTGTGTAAACCAAGTATATTTCAAGCATTTTTTCTGTTAACAAGGATTCCTGGGTACTGTGTTAGTGAAGAGCTCTTAAACATTTTAAATCTGTTCCTTAACACATATATTTAATGAAACAAGTATCTTTTAAAATAAAAAGATGTAAAGATGAAAATGAATAACCCTTCATGGTATTATCCAAGGTGCTCACTACTGGCTGGACATTTTCATACTTCCTCAAAACATGGACCCTCAACTAACATAGGTACCACCTCTGTTTCTACAGAAATTTAGCCAATTGGACCAGTTTCAAAGGGATTTATTTGATCAGGTAAGAAAGTGATTGGTGTACGTTTGTTAGTGAGGAAGGCAATGGAGCCATGTAAAGAGAAAAACAGAGGTTTGGTAGGAAGAAGCCCAAGAAAGTCAGGCCATGAGGCTCCTTCTGCCTGGTCTCCATATCCTCACCGTTCTCCTTGTCTATGGAAACTTTTCCAGAAAAGGCCAGATAATAAACACTTTAGGACTTGCAGGCCATAGGTCTCTGTCACAGCTATTCAGGGGAAGCATACATAGACAAAGATAAACAAATGGGTATGGCTATGTTCCAATAAGACTTTATTTACAAAAGTAGGCAATGGGACAGATTTGGCCTATGGCCATAGTTTGTCCACCCCTGGTTTAGTTAAGTGTGCTGCTGCTACTACATGCTAGGGGTTGTCACCTTCTCATGCATGGTTGTCTTACAGGATAAATGGAATGGCCCAAGTCCAAGGTCTCAGGCTGAGTGTCTACTTCTATGGCAATTTGGGTCTAAGTATCCTTATCATTTTGGAGCAGAGAGACAGAAAAGGAATATGCTTTCTGTCCATCTGTCTGGCATCATCCAAGTGAGTTCCTGCCTGGATCCTTCAGCCATGCATCCACATGTCTACACAACTAACTGTCCAACTCTCAACGATATAGCACTGCCAGTAGCTCTTAAACAGGCCTAAGAGAAACAAGGGTGATGGCAGAGAGTCAGAGGTAATGGGGAAGAGGCTGGTTTGGTCGTGGGACACCTGTTGCGGGTCTACCAGCCTCTTTGATTGAGTGAGGAAGCCTAACATCTGGGTACATGTCAAGGTGACTTCTGCCAGCCTGAGTAAGCTGTGCTTTGCTGAAATATATACAGACTTTCCTGCTGGCATTTGCTAGACTGTTCATTCCAAGTACAGGTTAAAGAACACAGTTCCCATGGAAGCAGCACAAGGCCAAACCTAAGATATAAAGACTTGCAGACACTGCCACCATGTGGCAACTCAAAATCATGATCTATCCAGTAATATATGAATTTTCCTGTGACAAGATCTTAGTTGAATTCAATATAAATTCAATACAGAATCTATAGAAATTCAACTGTAAAAAGTGTGAATCCACATATACAAATATATCACATGTATGCAATGATAATTTTGATTCCATAAGTTTCTTAACATAAACACTGGCTATAATGTAAGTTCCCTTGTTTTTAGTCGCTAAATCATGTCTGACTCTTTTATGACCCCATGAATTGCAGCCCGCCAGGCTCCTCTGTCCATGGGATTTCCCAGGCAAGAATACTGGAGTGGATTTGCCATTTCCTTCTCCACGGGATCTTCCCAACCCAGGGATCGAACCCACGTCTCCTGCATTGGCAGGCAGATTCTTTACCCCCGAGCCACCTGGGAAGCCCTGTAAGTTCTCTAAAGGTTAACTGTAATGAAGAGAGAAGTAGTAAGATCTTAAGCTCCTTTGGAAAGAATGTTTATTCTTGGGTTCTCCCTCCCAGAAGAGAGACATGGGTGCACACAGTTTATTTGAGAAGCAGTGACAAGAAGCCAAAAGAAGGGTGAAGGGGGATAGCGAGAGTAAGAAAGGGAAAATGGAAAAAGTCAAAAAGGTGAATTATTGAGCTTGTTACCCTTGTGGGAAACTGCAGATCAATCTCAAGATGGATATTCTGAAGAACTACACTGAATGCATTTCTAAAGTGTCCCTTCGAAGGACAACATGAGGATTTTTCCAACAACTTATGTTTCCCTTCAATTAAAAGCTAATTTAGAGGTCTTTAACCCCTCTAAAATTCTAGGCTGTGCTTGTGCAAAATGAGCTGCCTTTCATAGCTTGAAGAAAATCCTGAGAGAGGATGAATAAGACACTCGAGTAGGACATAGAAGTATGCTAACTGGTACCATAAGTGCAGTGGGTTTGAGAACGGAGGTAGGAGGCAGAAGGAGCAGATAGTAAGTACTAGAAATTACTGAAGCCTAAGAATTGCAAAATACAGTGACCTAATCTGAATAATCTTTTCAGATAAAGCCCTGTACTGAAAACAAGTTAAAATTCTGCATTTAAAAATGTATATTTTAAAAGCAATAAAAATTTTTGCAAATTAGTAATGAATGGCATCATTAGGTCAAATTTCACAGGAAAGTGGGAACGCGAAGAGTTGGGTGGAGCATTGAAGCTGCTTTTTCCCAATATCATTTGCCAAACAAGGGAATGTAGCATCAGTTTTGAAGGCATTATGAGATAAGGGGCCAGAGTTCAAAAGCCAGAACTTGTCCAAAGAGTCTATGGGGATGTAATATACTACAGTTGCCATGGTGACCATAGTTAACAGCACTGTATTGTATGTTTGAAAGTTGCTAAGAGAGTAGATGTTAAAAGTTCTCATTAAGTGAATATAATCTATATTAAAAAAAAAAAAAAAAAAACTCCCAGCAAACAAAAGGCCAGAACCAAATGGCATCACTGGGAAATTACACCAAACATACAAAGAACAACTTACAGCAATCCTTCCTAAACTCTTCCAAAGGATTGAAGAGGAGGAAACACAACCAAAGTCATCCTACGAGGTCACCATCACCCTGATTCAAAGACACTACATAAAAACAAAAGAAAAGCATAGGCCCAAATTCCCACAGGCACTTCATAACGGCCAAATGTGTATGTAGTTGTAACTGTAAAAATAAAGCCGATGCTATTAGGGTGGGCATATATTAATACATGGGTTTGAAGTTTACTTCTTTTATTTATATCTTGGGAGTTAACGATTCAATACTTCTATAATGTTATAACATTTTCTATCTCTACCCTCTCCTAAGCTATTTCCTCAAAGTCTGAAATCACTGTTGTTTATCATGATACACAATCAGTTCAGTTCAGTCACTCAATTGTGTCTGACTCTTTGCGACCCCATGGACTGCAGCATGCCAGGCCTCCCTGTCCATAACCAATTCCCAGAATTTACTCAAACTCATGTCCATCGAGTCAGTGATGCCATCCAAACATTTAATCTTCTGTCATCCCTTTGTCCTTCCTTCAATCTTTCCCAGCATCAGAGTCTTTTCCAATCAGTCAGTTCTTCGCATCAGGGAGCCAAAGTTTTGGAGTTTCAGTTTCAACATCAGTCCTTCCAGTGAATATTCAGGACTGCTTTCCTTTAGGATGGACTGGTTGGATCTCCTTGCAGTCCAAGGGACTCTCAAGAGTCTTCTCCAACACCCCAGTTCAAAAGCATCAATTCTTCAGTGCTCAGTTTTCTTTATAGTCCAATTCTCACATCCATACATGACCACTGGAAAAACCATAGCTTTGACTAGATGGACCTTTGTCAGCAAAGTAATGTCTCTGTTTTTTAATATGCTGTCTAGGTTTGTTTTGGGTTCCAAAATCACTGCAGATGGTGATTGCAGCCATGAAATTAAAAGACGCTTACTCCTTGGAAGGAAGGTTATGACCAACCTAGATAGCATATTTAAAAGCAGAGACATTACTTTGCCAACAAAAGTCCATCTAGTCAAGGCTATGGTTTTTCCAGTGGTCAAGTATGGATGTGAGAGTTGGATGGTGAAGAAAGCTTAGCGCTGAAGAATTGATGCTTTTGAAGTGTGGTGTTGGAGAAGACTCTTGAGAGTCCCTTGGACTGCAAGGAGATCCAACCAGTCCATCCTAAAGGAAATCAGTCTGGGTGTTCATTGGAAGGACTGATGTTGAAGCTGAAATTCCAATACTTTGGCCGCCTCATGCGAAAAGTTGACTCACTGGAAAAGACCCTAATGCTGGGAAGGATTGGGAGCAGGAGGAGAAGGGGACGACAGAGGATGAGATGGTTGGATGGCATCACTGACTCGATGGACATGGGTTTGGGTAAACTCCGGGAGCTGGTGATGGACAGGGAGGCCTGGCGTGCTGCGATTCATGGGGTCGCAAAGAGTCGGACACGACAGTGACTGAACTGAACTGAACTGAACTAGGTTTGTCATAGCTTTTCTTCTAAGGAGCAAACATCTTTTTTTAATTAATTAATTTATTTTCATTGGAGGCCAATTACTTTACAATATTGTAATGGTTTTTTGCTATACATTGACATGAATCAGCCATAGGTGTACATGTGTTCCCTATCCTGAACCCCTCTCACACCTCCCTCCCTATCCCATCCCTCAGGGTCATCCCAGTGCACTGGCCCTGATCACCCCATCTCATGCATCGAACCTGGACTGGCAATCCATTTCCCATATGGTAGTATACATGTTTTAATGTTATTCTCTCAAATCATCCCACCCTTGCCTTCTCCCACAGAGTCCAAAAGTTTGTTCTTTACATCTGTGTCTCTTTTGCTGTTTCGCATATAGGGTCATTGTTACCATCTTTCTAAATTCCATATATATGCCTTAATATACTATATTGGTGTTTTTTTTTCTGACTTACTTCACTCTGTATAATAGGCTCCAGTTTCATCCACCTCATTAGAACTGATTCAAATGCATTATTTTTAATAGCTGAGTAACATTCCATTGTGTATATGTACCACCGCTTTCTTTTCCATTAGTCTATCGATGGACATCTAGGTTGCTTCCAAGTCCTAGCTATTGCAAACAGTGCTGCGATGAACATTGGGTACACGTGTCGCTTTCAATTCTGGTTTCCTCGGTGTGTATGCCCAGCAGTGGGATTGCTGGGTCATATGGCAGTTCTATTTCCAGTTTTTTAAGGAACCTCCACACTGTTTTCCATAGTGGCTATACTAGTTTGCATTCCCATCAACAGTGTTAGAGGGTTCCCTTTTCTCCACACCCTCTCCAGCATTTATTATTTATAGACTTTGATAGCAGCCATTCTGACCAGTGTGAGATGGTACCTCATTGTGGTTTTGATTTGCATTTCTCTGATAATGAGTGATGTTGAGCATCTTTTCATGTATTTGTTAGCCATGTGTATGTCTTCTTTGGAGAAATGTCTGTTTAGTTCTTTGGCCCAGTTTTTGATTTGGGTCATTTATTTTTCTGGAATTGAGCTGCGTGAGCTGCTGCTGCTAAGTTGCTTCAGTCATGTCTGACTCTGTGTGACTCCATAGACAGCAGCCTACCAGGCTCCCCCATCCCTGGAATTCTCCAGGCAAGAATACTGGAATGGATTGCCATTTCCTTCTCCAATACATGAGCTACTTGTATATTTTTGAGATTAATTCTTTGTCCGTTTCTTCATTTGCTATTATTTTCTCCCATTCTGAAGGCTGTCTTTTCACCTTGCTTATGTTTCCTTCCTTGTGCAAAAGCTTCTAAGTTTAATTAGGTCCCATTTGTTTATTTTTGCTTTTATTTCTATTAATCTGAGAGGTGGGTCATAGAGGATCCTGCTGTGATTTATGTCAGAGAGTGTTTTGCCTATGTTTTTCTCTAGGAGTTTCACAGTTTCTGGTCTTACATTTAGATCTTTAATCCATTTTGAGTTTATTTTTGTGTATGGTATTAGAAAGTGTTCTAGTTTCATTCTCTTACAAGTGGTTGACCAGTTTTCCCAGCACCATTTGTTAAAGAGATGCTTTCTCCATTGTATATTCTTGCCTCCTTTGTCAGAGATAAGGTGTCCATAGGTGTGTGGATTTATCTCTGAGCTTTCTATTTTGTTCCATTTGTCTGTATTTCTGTCTTTGTGCCAGTACCATACTGTCTTGATGACTGTAGCTTTATAGTATAGTCTGAAGTCAGGCAGGTTGATTCCTCCAGTTCCATTCTTCTTTCTCAAGACTGCTTTGGCTATTCAAGGTTTTTTGTATTTCCATATAAATTGTGAAATTATTTTTTCTAGTTCTCTGAAAAATACCATTGGTAACTTGATAGGGATTGCATTGAATCTATAGATTGCTTTGGGTAGTATACTCATTTTCACTATATTGATTCTTCTGATTCATGAACATGACTATTTCTCCATCTATTTGTGTCATCTTTGATTGCTTTCATCAGTGTTTTATAGTTTTCTATATATAGGTCTTTTGTTTCTTTAGGTAGATTTATTACTAAGTATTTTTTCTTTCCATGCAATGGTGAATGGAATTGTTCCTTAATTTCCCTGTTTTCTCATTGTTACTGTATAGGAATGCAAGGGATTTCTGTGTGTTAATTTTATATCCTGCAACTTTACTATATTCATTGATTAGCTCTAGTAATTTTCTGGTGGAGTCTTTAGGGTTTTCTATGTAGAGGATCATGTCATCTGCAAACAGTGAGAGTTTTACTTCTTCTTTTCCAATCTGGATTCCTTCTATCTCTTTTTCTTCTCTGACTGCTGTGGCTAAAACTTCCAAAACTGTGTTGAATAGTAGTGGTGAGAATGGGCACCCTTGTCTTGTTCCTGACTTGAGGGGAAATGCTTTCAATTTTTAACCATTGAAGATAATGTTTGCTGTGGTTTATCATATATGTCTTTTATTGTGTTGAAGTATCTTCCTTCTATACCTGCTTTCTGGAGGGTTTTTATCATAAATGGATGTTGAATTTTGTCAAAGGCTTTCTCTGCATCTATTGAGATAATCATATGGTTTTTATCTTTCAATTTGTTAATGGGGTGTATCACATTGATTGATTTGCAAATATTGAAGAATCCTTGCATCCCTGGGACAAAGCCCATTTGGTCATGATGTATGAGCTTTTTAATATGTTGTTGGATTCTGTTTGCTAGAATTTTGTTAAGGATTTTTGCATCTATGTTCATCAGTAATATTGGCCTGTAGGTTTTTTTTGTGGCATCTTTGTCTGGTTTTGGTATTAAGGTGATGGTGGCCTCATAGAATGTATTTGGTATTAAAGTGATGGTGGCCTCAAGTTTACCTTCCTCTGGAATTTTCTGGAAGAGTTTGAGTAGGATAGGTGTTAGCTCTTCTCTAAATTTTTGGTAGAATTCACCTGTGAAGCTATCTGATCCTCGGCTTTGGTTTGTTGGAAGATTTTTTAATTACAGTTTCAATTTCCATGCTTGTGATGGGTCTGTTAAGATTTTCTATTTCTTCCTGGTTCAGTTTTTGAAGGTTATACTTTTCTAAGAATTTTTCCCTTTCTTCCAAGTTGTCCATTTTATTGGCATATAGTTGCTGATAGTCGTCACTTATGAACCTTTGTATTTCTGTGTTGTCTGTTGTGATTTCTCCATTTTCATTTCTAATTTTGTTGATTTGATTCTTCTCCCTTTGTTTCTTGATGAGTCTGGCTAATGGTTTGTCAATTTTATTTATCTTCTCAAAGAATCAGCTTTTAGCTTTGTTGATTTTTGCTATGGTCTCCTTTGTTTCTTTTTCATTTATTTCTGCCCTAATTTTTATGATTTCTTTCCTGGGGTCTTCATTTCTTCTTTTTTCTAGTTGCTTTAGGTGTGAAGTTAGGTTATTTATTGATTTTTCTCTTGTTTCTTGAGGTAAACTTGTATGGCTATGAACCTTCCCCTTAGCACTGCTTTTACTGAATCCCATATGCTTTGGGTTGCTGTGTTTTCATTTTCATTCATTTCTATGCATATTTTTATTTCTTCTGTGATTTGTTGGTTATTCAGAAACGTGTTGTTTAGCCTCCAAGTTTGTATTTTTAATAGTTTTTTCCTGTAGTTAACATCTAGATGCTTGAAATGATTTCAATTTACCAAGGCTAGATTTATGGCCCAGGATGTGATCTATCCTAGAGAAGGTTCCGTGTGCACTTGAGAAAAAGGTGGAATTCGTTGTTTTGGGGTGAAATGTCCTATAGATATCAATTAGGTTTAACTGGTCCATTGCATCATTTAAAGTTTGTGTTTCCTTGCTAATTTTCTGTCTAGTTGATCTATCCATAGGTGTGAGTGGGGTACTAAAGTCTCCCACTATTATTGTGTTACTGTTAATTTCCCCTTTCATACTTGTTAGTATTTGCCTTACATATTGTGGTGCTCCTATGTTAGGTGCATATATATTTATAATTGTTATATCTTCTCCTTGGATTGACCCTTTGATCATTATGTAGTGTCCCTCTTTGTCTCTTTTCACGGCCTTCATTTCAAAGTCTATTTTAACTGACATGAGTATTGCGACTCCTGCTTTCTTTTGGTCTTCATTTGCATGAAATATCTTTTTCCAGCCCTTCACTTTCAGCCTGTATGTGTCCCTTGTTTTGAGGTGGGTAGACAGCATATATAGGGGTCTTGTTTTTGTATCCATTCAGCCAGTCTTTGTCTTTTGGTTAGGGCATTCAACCCATTTACCTTTAAGGTAATTATTGATAAGGATGATCCCGTTGCTATTTACTTTGTTGTTTTGGGTTCAAGTTTATAAACTTTTTCTGTGTTTCCTGTCTAGAGAAGATCCTTTAGCATTTGTTGAAGAACTGGTTTGGTGGTGCTAAATTCTCTCAGCTTTTGCTTGTTTGTAATGCTTTTGATTTCTCCTTCATATTTGAATGAGATCCTTGCTGGGTATAGTAATCTGGGTTGTAGGTTTTTCTCTTTCATCACTTTAAGTATGTCCTGCCATTCCTTTCTGGCCTGAAGAGTTTCTATTGAAAGATCAGCTGTTATCCTTATGGGAATCCCCTTATGTGTTATTTGTTGTTTTTCTCTTGCAGCTTTTAATATTTGCTCTTTGTGTTTGATCTTTGTTAATTTGTTTAATACAGGTCTTGGGGTGTTTCACCTTAGGTTTATCCTGTTTGGGACTCTCTGGGTTTCTTGACTTGGGTGACTATTTCCTTCCCCATTTTAGGGAAGTTTTCAACTATTATCTCCTCAAGTATTTTCTCATGGCCTTTCTTTTTTTTCTTCTTCTTCTGGGATTCCTATGATTCGAATGTTGGGGCATTTAACATTGTCCCAGAGGTCTCTGAGGTTGTCCTCATTTCTTTTAATTCTTTTTTCTTTTTTCCCTCTCTGCTTCATTTATTTCCACCATTCTATCTTCCACCTCACTTATCCTATCTTCTGCCTCAGTTATTCTACTGTTGGTTCCCTCCAGAGTGTTTTTGATCTCAGTTATTGCATTATTCATTGTTGATTAATTCTTTTTTATTTCTTCTAGGTCCTTGTTAAACATTTCTTGCATCTTCTCAATCCTTGTCTCCAGTCTATTCATCTGTAACTCCATTTTGTTTTCAGGAGTTTGGATCATCTTTACTATCATCATTCTGAATTCTTTTTCAGGTACACTGCCTATCTCCTCCTCTTTTGTTTGATTTGGTGGGCATTTATCATGTTCCTTTACCTGCTGAATATTTCTCTGCCTTTTCATTTTGTTTAGATTGCTGTGTTTGGGGTGGCCTTTCTGTATGCTGGAAGTTTGTGGTTCCTCTTTATTGTGGCGGTTCCTCCTTGTGGGTGGGGTTGGACGAGTGGCTTGTCAAGGTTTCCTGGTTAGGGAAACTGGAGCAAGCATCTTTTAATCTCAAGCCTGCAGTCACCATCTACAGTGATTTTGGAGCCCAAGACTAGACTGACCAGACAACTGTAGAGTAGTTTTCCCAACAGCAACGTAACACACGCTCTTCTAAAACACACCTGAAGCATTCTTTAAGACAGACCATACAAAGGCCACAAAACACATCTCAATAAATTTTAAAGGATTGAACTCATGTAAAGTATATTCCCTGAACACAATGGAATTCAATTAGAAATCAATAACAGAAGGAAATTTGGGAATTTACAAATATGTGGAAATTAAATAACATGTTCCTAAATAATGAGTTTGTCAAAGAAAACATCACAAGAAAAATTAGAAATACTTTGAAATAAATAAAAATGTGAATTCAACACAATATATCAAACTGTACAAATGTGGCAAGAACAAAGCTGATAGCTGTAACTCCTCTATCAATGACTAACTAACATAAAGAAAATTTTAAAGGCTCCCTTATTTCAAATGAGAAATAAACACAAGGGCAGCAAAAAGTGAGTCTCTCTTAGCCATTGGCGTAGCTCTGCAAGATTAGGACATGACACACAATTCTGGGACTTCCTCTTCAGGAGGGAGGGAGAGAAGAGGAGCGCACACTCAATGGCCAGGCTCTTCAAATCACTGCCCTAGGAAAAGGGACAGGTGGTTTATGGAAGTCACACAGCTCTGTGAGTTTGGGAGAAGGAGCATAACCTTGAGATTTCTCCCCTAGATGGGAGAGAGAGGAACAGGGCATGAATCCAATATCTGCCCTAGGTAACGGGGTGGGAGAGTGGGGGCGGACGGCAGCTGACGGTGGGTGGTAGCACAGCTGTGCAAGTCTGGGGGAAGACACACAGCCCTGAAACTTCTCTCCCAGGAGGGAGATGAGGCATGGAATGTGCACATCCATAGAAAATGTTGGAGAGGCTCCCAGAACTTCTAGCCAGGCCAATTGCTGAAAGCTTTTCCTTGCCATAGCCAGTTCATTAAAGCTACAAGGGGGAGTTACTTTTTCGAATCACAGAAGCCAATGCAAAGCTGCAGGGAGCACAAGTATCGGGGAAATAGAACACAAAGTAAATCTCCAGTAACTTATCCTAACAAATTTGACATTTCAAAATAATCACCTTAAAGAAGCTCAGTGAGCTTCTAGAGAACAACAAACTTTTTAAAAAGAGAAAGAGAAAACAAAGAATATTGAAACTGTACAAGACCCTGAGTTCTTGTCTTTTGAAGTAAAATGCTGACTCAAGAGTTAGTGATTGGGGATTGTGAAGCTGTAGAAACAAAGGGTAGCTGTTGGGCTGGGGAGCTGGTAACAATTTAGAATATAATTCTGCCACATAGCAGAATCACCAGATTCCCAGTTCCTTTAAAAATATAGATAGAGGCCTGACACACATTTCTAAGTTGTTTCTACAGAAAATATACCAAACCATAACATGCAAGACAGATTATCTAAGCTCAAACACCAGTTCATTCAGCCCACAGTCCTTTTATAGAAGAGTCCACATTCTTAACAATAACTCATAAGGACATCTGTGTTCTATAGGAAGCAGACCCCTGACCACATAAAAACTGCTGACTGAAAGAACATAGACCTTAGGCTGGTTGAAACCAGAAAGTTGATGATGCTTGAAACTTCACTTTGATGCCAACCAATCCAAGCATGGTCCCCAAGCTGATCACGCCCTGCTTCCTGAGCACTATAGATATCCTCACTCCCCGCTCCAGGGTGGGTCACACAGTCTTGAGGGAATTAGCCTGCTGTGGCCCCCTTTCCCTGGAAAAGCAATAAAAGCTACTCTTTTCTACTTACCCAAAACCGTCTCCTTGTTTCTATTCAGCACCAATGAACAGAGGCAAAGTTTCAGCAACAATACCACCACCACAACAGAAATCAGCAAAGCACAAAGGAAAGACAGGAAGAGAGGAGCAAGAGAACTACAAGGAAGACAAAGTCAAAAACAGTAATATCCAACTGGCTGAATAGGTTAAGAAAATGTGGTGTATTCATACAGTGGAATATGACTAAGCTTTAAAAAGGAAAGAAATACTGCTATTTGTGACAACATAGATAAACTTGGAAGACATTGTGTAAGTGAAGTAAGCCAGTCATAGAAGGACAAATAATGCATGATTCTGCTTATACACAAAACCTGTAATGGTCAAACTCACAGAATCAGAGAATCAAGTGATTGTGGGGGAAGGGGAATGGAGAGGAGGCAATGGAGACTGGTTGTTCAATGGGTTTAAAATTTCAGTTACGCAAGATAAGTAAGTTCCAGAGAACTACTGGACAACATAGAACCTATAGTTAATAATATGGCATCATGCACTAAAATTTTGTTGAGAGGGTAAATCTCTGGTTAAGGATTCAGAACTCCCCCCAGAAAAGAGGCACAAAATTTTTAGAGACAATGAATATGTATACCTTGACTGTGGTGATGGTTGCATGGCTGTATGCATATGTCCAAATTTATCATCTGTAGACATTACATATGTATAGTTTTTGTATATCAACTCTACCTCATAAAACTGTCTTTAAAAAAATAACCCTGATGACAGCTAGGTCAAGAGGGGGGAACTGGTAATTGAAACAAAAACCACAATTTATGTAATGGTACCATGGCTCACAGAATATATAAAATATACCAAACCATAACATGCAAGACAAATTATCTAAGCTCAAACTCCAGTTAATTCAGCCCTTTTATAGAAGAGTCCACATTCTTAACAATAACTCATAGGGACATCTGTGTTCTAAAGATAAAACTACAAACAATAGCTAAAACTCTCAGACTTCACAAATTCTAAATAATTCCTGCAGAGACTATTGTGTGTTTAACTCCCATCCCCTGCACCCTTCCTAATTTCCCAGTTTTGAGATGCGACCTGGTTCCTTATCGTGTACATTTTCCCTGACTACAACCAGCAAAATAAAGCTTTTTCCTTGGTGAGTTTTGATCAGTGAGTGTTTAAAATAAAGATATAGAATAAAAGAAGTTAAGAAACATCTTTATAATATAAATTTGAATTGAAAAATTTTTACGTATGTATATAACAGTTTGGCCCACTGAAAGGTCCTGGAAACAATAGAACTCTAATAATATTGAGTAAATGCAGCACCCAAATTTTTGTTTTTAAACAATTTTTGTTCATTTTTTTAAAAAATTACAGCAAATAGCACTCCTTGGAGAAATCAGAGGTTGCAGGTATAGGCAGAAAACATAAGGTGTAGCTGTGATATAGTTCTGTGCCAAAAAGCAGAAGCACACTCAAAGATTAATGAGTTTATATCAAGGACAAGGAGGCTGGCCAAAGGGACACCTCATGGACAAGTTTGGGACAATTTTAATATCAAAAAGAATCATGACTATGAGTGATTATAATCATACAATCCAAGAAAGTATCCTGATCTAACTTCAGTGATAGGAAACATGGGGGGAAGAAAAACAAAGTAAATGAAACTGCAAGAAAATGGACAGGCAGATTATCTGGAGTATTCTATAAGAAAACTAATCTAGTTCTGTAAAAATTAAATGTAAAAAATAAATAAATAAATAAATAAATAAAAATAAAAATTAAATGTCAGGGGCTTCCCTGGTGGCTCAATGGTGAAGAGTCCACCTGCCAATGCAGGAGACACAGGTTCCATCCCTGGTCCAGGAAGGTCCTACATACCGAGAAATGAGCCCGGGCACCACAGCTGTTGAGCCTGTGCTCTAGAGCCCAGGAGCCGCAAATCCTGAAGTCCAGGTGCCTTAGAGCTCATGCCCCAGCAAGGGAGGCCACCGCAGTAAGAAGCCCACGCACCATATCTAGAGAGTAGCCCCCGCTCTCCACGACTAGAGAAAATGGGGCAGCAACAAAGACCCAGAACAGGCAAATAAATAAATACATAAGTAAATAATAATAAAAACCGTTTTAAAAGATCTAATGTAATTTTTAAAAAACAAATAATAAAAAATCACAAGATGACACTTCTAATAGATTGATCTAGACAGATACAACATACAAATAACTATAGGGCATGAAACTTGGTTTATTCTGATTCAAAAATATAAATAAATAAAACAGTTATTAAAGCATTTTTAGATACAGTTGAGGAGATTTGACTATAGGATGACTCTCAGGTTATATTAGAGAATTACTCATTATTGTTAACTTTTTTAGGTGTGCTAGTATCATGTGTTTATTTGAGAGAAGATACTTATTCTTGGAAAATGCATGCTAAAGTGTTCAGGGGTGAAGTATTGTGAAGTCCGTAACTTCTAAAAGGTTCATCAAAAAAGTATGCAGAGAGAGAAAGTAAATGGGGCAAAATGTTGCATTAACAAATTTTTAATCTTGATGACAAATATATGGGTGTTTGTTGTATTATCCTTTCTACTTTTCTGTATGTTTTAAATGTTTCAATTTAATGTTGGGAGGGAGATAAGAAGGGTTCAAGTGCACAGAGTCATTCTTGCAGTGCTGTTGAAAATATTAAAACACAGGGTACCACCTCCAGGCTCTGCAAAAAGAAATGACTTGATCGCATTTGGTACAGCCTTAGAATGAATTCTCTCAGTCAACAATTATTGACCAAGGAAATTCTTTGCAACACATACTATCCTAAGCCCTGAAGATAAAAGATACAGAAGGCAGTGGTTCTCAGGAAAAGCCTAAAACAAGCAAACAAAGAAATGAACAAATTCATTATCAATAGGACTGACAAGGTATGCTGCATGAAGGAAATGACAAATGACAGAGAAAGCTCCCTGTGTTGAGGGATAGGGAAGACCACATGGGGTTGGCAGTATTTGAGCTGAGGCAACAAGGAGCTGGCAGGGGGGACACCTCCTAAATCTTCCCATCCTCTTAAGGGAAAGCTGAGGCACTGAGCTTTGCCTCTTAAGGCAAAGGCACTGAGGCTATGCAGCATGAAAAGAATGATGTAAATTACACAGCACAGCAAAATGATTGTATGTGGTGTGTGAGAAAAGGGATACAGAACCACTCCTATACTAGGACACAGCTCTTAAGACAGATATATACACGTGTGGGATGACAATGCAAACTGCCAACAGCCTGTCAGTGTGTTGACATTACAGATGACCTCTACTGTCCTTTCACTATCTGATTCTTCTAATGTTACTTTTATTTAAAACAAACAAACAAACAAAAAAGACCTGTCCCACTTGGAGGTAAGGAAAAGCAGCAGCACAGGTAATCCACAGTAACCCCCTGGTGCCCAGAATGAAGGTCAACCTGGACACCTGAGAAGACCATTCTGATCACTGTTGGTAACAGTCCAGGGAGAGGCAGGCTGCTCGTTCAAAGGAGGCATCCACTCTGCACAGGGAGAAATTTCTTACATTTATGAACTGCTTTGCTTTCTTCCCTGACTCCAAACCTTGGGACTGAGACAGAAAAATAGGGAAAACTATTCATAAGCTGCCAATAACAGAAAACTTGCTGACTCTATCCAATTAAATTAAAAAAAAAAAAAAAAACGAGTGTAGCTGTGACTGTTGGTAAGTGTCCTGGCTCCTGCCAGAGAGGAAAGCAACCTACAAGGAGCTCATCGCTGGAGCTAGGTGATTATCCCACCCGTTTCCACACCAGTGATCCAGCCAGTTTCAGTAGCTTTGGGGAGCATGCCTGATATCCGCAGATGCCCGCAAGAGGGCAGCAGAGGAGTTTTTTCTGCAAGTGCTGGAACACTAAGACTTGAGACAGGACAGAGGGAGAAGGCCAGGAAGAGAGAGGTGGGGAGATTTTAAATAAATTTTATAAAGAATCAAGTTTATAAGAAATTTACAAACTTTTAATAAAGTTTGTAAAAGTTTCTTAGAAGTGATTCACGGCAAATAAGCCAAATTTGGTAGAAGAAAGGTGGAAGAAAATCAGCTTTTACTATTAGTAGGACTTCCCTGGTGGCTCAGACAGTAAAGAATCTTCCTGCAATGAGAGAGACCCAGGTTCGATCCCTGGGTTGGGAAGATCACCTGGAGAAGGGAATGGCAACCCACTCCAGTATTCTCGTCTGGAGAATTCCATGGCCAGAGGAGCCTGGTGAGCTACATACATCCATGGGGTCGCAAAGAGTCGGACACGACTGAGCAACTAACACACAATAGTAAAACAAAAAAGAGAGGGAAGTCAAAAATAAAAAGAGATCAACTTTCAGCTTTCGGGGACATGGCAGGAAATATTAGTCAGCAAACCAAATATTCCGGGATATTGTGTTCCGGGAGGTTTTTTATTCACTTGGGGAAAGCTGCACATATAGGGGCATTTGAGAGACCCCAAAAGTCCTATCTGTCTATAAATATCTCCCCTTCAAGTGAGGAAAGGTTTATTTCTGTATTTCTTTCTTTTGGCCACACCACCCAGCTTATGGGATCTGAATTCCCCCACCAGGGATCAAACTCTTGCAGTCTCTTGAAATGCAAGCATGGAATCTAACCCCTGGACCGCCAGGGAAATCACTGGAAATGTCTGGTTTTTTATGTTATTAATATGATGAAAATTTTGAATCAGAACACCTACAAATACTTGAATAAACTTGAAATATAGTTGCAAATGTATATTTTAAGCCTTGAGGAATTTCTTGTTTTTTCTTCCCTTCCCCATGTTTTCTCCCTTCCTCTTCCTCTTTCAAACAAGTAGCTGGCTCTGTGCTGGCTCTTCGCTGCCTTCAGAGAAGTCTGTAACAGAGCCAAAAGCAAAAATTTCCAGGTTTTATTTCACAGATTCTAACACGGAAGGATTTAGAAAGTATGGGGGAGACGAAAAGGAAAAAGGAATTTACAAGCTGAGAGTCTTGGAAGAAGTAGCAGAATAGAGGGACTGTCCTCAGCCCGGATAAAAGACTTCCTCTGGGAGGGGAGAACCAAACCAGAAGACAAGCGGGTCCCTGAAGACTGGGGGCCAGGGAGGAGGCAAGATCCCAGAGAGCAAGAACTGTCCCATTTCAACAAAGGAGAGCAAGGCAGGAGTTGCTGCAACAGGCCTTGGGACAGAGCCTGAAAAGACCACACAGGCCCAGGGGAGGCCTGGACAGCCAATCCTGTCAGAAAGCAAAGATGTGCTCTTTTGAGGGTTTAAATGAAGCTGATCCACCACCCAGGTCCCCCGGCGGTGACCACCTCACGCTGCGTAATTGCAGAGTGGGGTCATGCTCAAAGACCCACACCAGCTAGGGGGTAGGAAGAACAAAAAGGTGAAGGAGACAGAATCCCATCCTTCCCCAGTCATGTCTGATTCTGAGTTTTGCCCAGAGGTGTCTCATCCAGGTATGATATACATCGCCCCTCTGCTCTCCACTCCAATCTCAACCCATTTCTCTGACCACAGAGCAGAAGTGGTAGAAAAGAAGGGTGGGATCACTCAGGGTGATAGCTTCCTCATCAGAGTCTAATGGGAAAGAGTGTGGGGAGTGATGTTCTACTAAGTAGATGTGGGTGCGGTCTATGAGTTTCATTCCCCCATTCCCTGCCCCCGCACTGTCCCTATTGCTTAATGCCAGTGAGGTACCAGCGAGCTGCCCGCATCTTACTAAATGTTTGATTAAAAACTGCTTGCTGCTTCCTAGACTGCCATAAATCCAGCAAATCTGCTTGCTCTCATAGTCTAGCAGGCCCAGAAGTTTGAATATCGGCTTGGGTAGAACTGTCTTCCTGACCTCTTCTAATCCGTTTTCCTTTAAACTACCTCCTTCTCTCTTCTCTACCCTTAAGCCCCAGACATCCCTTCTCCTGCCTATTTCCATTCCTTGCTGATAATGACACTTCTTTGGATCCAGTGCTAGGTGATAGAAACCTTGTCTGATAAACTAACATACGTGCTCAGTCACTTCAGTCGTGTCCGACTCTATGCGACCCTATGGACTGTAGCCCACCAGGCTCCTCTGTTCATGGGATTCTCCAGGCAAGAATACTGGTGTGGGCTGCCATGCTCTCCTCCAGGGGATCTTCCTGACCCAGGGATCAAACCTGTGTTTCTTATGTCTCCTGCATTGGCAGGCAGGTTCTGTACCACTAGCAACACATTTTTGGTTTCTAAGGTGATTGGCTATAAGTTAGAGAAGGCTTCCACCCACCCTCACAATCAACTTACATCTGCACATCCCTTCACACTGAGAGAGCCTCCAGCATAGCCAGATTATGAAGCTTCTCCCCTGCATCAGTCTGCTGATATTATCCCATCACTTAGCAAATATTAATTGAGCATTTACTATGTGCTGGCCATTGTGCTGCATGTTAGGGAGTTAAAACAAGTAAGCTATTGTCTCTATCTCTAAGGATTTCCAGGTAACCAGGAAGGGACTAAGAGAAGTTATTCAGCTCCACGATTAACTTTCTGAGACTTTCGCTGAAAGCAAGCAAAACATGCCTAGAATCCACTGTGAAGTGTGGTCATGGCTGAGAAATGCATTCTTGTCAGTCAGGGCATGTTTGAAATGGTTGACTGTGTTGCCAATACACAAACAGTTTTGTTAATCATTTTGCCCCACTTAATCCGTGAGCAGCCTGGAAGGGCAGAGTTTTGGAAAGCATGCCCCAAACCCAGAGTTGAACTCAGCCTGACCCTTGCTTCCTTTTGCCCATTGGCTCCTTGTAACCCCAACACAGCTTTGGAAAATTCAGTCTACT
Source organism: Giraffa tippelskirchi (assembly GCF_054371585.1). Taxonomy (NCBI): domain Eukaryota; kingdom Metazoa; phylum Chordata; class Mammalia; order Artiodactyla; family Giraffidae; genus Giraffa; species Giraffa tippelskirchi. The sequence goes on along the minus strand of NC_137279.1, from coordinate 131,576,930 downwards.
TTTGGCAGAGACTAGGTGCTGACTAATTGTTGACCTAAGCCTTTTTCAAAGGTTAAGTTGGATCCTTTTGAGTAAAGTTCAACCAAAACAACCGTCATATTCCTTACAGATGAACTGCTATAGTAAAGTGATATTCTGAATTTACTGACTTAGCTGGAAGGAAGCTCTTCTGTGACTGATGACTTCTCAGGAAGGCTAAGATCATATTTTCCTTTGAAAAAGCTGAATACCTTCCATATGAATGATTTTTGTAGGCAAATGTAATTGTCTAGGACAAATTCAAGGACATGACCCTTGGAGTCCATGTCTTAGATAGGCTTTGAGCCAATGAGCCCCAGCTGTGTTTGGGTGGGCCATGCAGGCTTCCTGGAACCCTCTGTGCTCAGATGCTCCCTTGCTCTCCTGCAGGAGCCCAGAGAGGAGAGTGGAGACCAGTGACAGCCTTCACACCCTCTGCCAAGAGGCGCACCGCAAATCCAGCCCTCTGGGGCTGGAAGGACAGGACAGCCATTACTTGGAGTTTTATATTTACTACAGATAACCTGGTAACAGTACATTTTAAAAAATTTTTTGTTGGAGTATATTGCTTTACAATGTTGTGTTAGTTTCTACTGTACAGCAAAATAAATCAGCTATACATATACATATATCTTCCTTTTTTTGGATTTCCTTCCCATTTAGGTCATCACAGAGCATGGAGCAGAGTTCCCTATGCTCTACAGTTGGTTCTCACTAGTTACCTATTTTGTACATAGTATCAATAGTGTATATATGTCAATTCTAATCTCCCAATTCATCCCATCCCACCTTCCCCCTTAGTAGCCATACCTTTGTTCTCTACATCTGTCTCTATTTCTGCTTTGTAAATAGGATCATCTATAGCATTTTTTTATTCCACATTTATGTCTTAATATATAATATTTGTTTTTCTCTTCCTGATTTACTTCACTATATATGATAGACTCTAGGTCCGTCCTTGTCTCTGCAAATAACCCAGTTTTATTCCTTCTTATAGCTTAGTGATATTCCATTGTATATATATATATGTACCACATCTTTTTTATCCAGTCCTCTGTTGATGGATGTTTAGATTATTTCCATGTCCTGGCTGTTGTAAACAGTGCTGCAATGAACACTGGGGTGCATGTGCCTTTCTGAATTATGGTTTTCTCTGGATATATGCCCAGTAGTGGAATTGCTGGGCCACGTGGTAGTTCTATTTTTAGTTTTTTAAGGAACTTCCATACTGTTCTCTTTACTCCATGGCATGGTGTGCATGCTCAGTCATGACCAACTTTTTTGCAACCCCATGGACTGTAGCCGGCCAGGTTCTTCTGTCCACGGGATTTCCCAGGCGAGAATACTAGAGTGGGTTGCCACTTCCTTCTCCAGGGGATCTTCCCAACCCAGGGGTTGAATGTGTGTCTCCTGAGTTTCCTGCATTAACAGGCAGATTCTTTACCACTGATAGTGGCTGTATCAATTTACATTTCCACCAACAGTGCAAGAGGGACAAGTCTAGGCTGTTCGTTTTGTTGGCATCCTTTAAAGTTGAAATTATGCATAAATGGGATGTGAATCATAATTTTAGGGTCTTTAGAAAGGATCACTGCTTACTTTGCAGATCCATATTGCTAGTTTGAGACTGGGGCTTCTATCCTAATGCAGGTATCATTGAGAGTGCAGGACAGTAGGTCTTATGGACCACTTGTGCCTCGATCTGGATGACCCTCTGATTACTTCCTGAAGCCAACTCACCAAGGACAGGAAAGACGTAAATGGGAAATAGACACAGATCTACATACAAAAGATGGGTACTGAAGGCAGGTGGGGCTGCTGCCAGGCCCACTGTATTTGGAATAGAGTGAAATATTTTCTGGCCGGCACTTTTCCAGTGGTCACATTTTTTCAAAATATTTGTTTCTAGAGAAAGAGATCTGCTTCGGCGAGATAGCCAGAGATCTTATGCACCATGGTAATATTTAAATAACTGTGCTTCCAGAGTTAAGTAAATGTTTAGATAATCATAGATACATCACCCAAAAAGTGTATATTTAATCTCCATTAAGTCTTTGGACTAAAAACACATCAGAAGGAACCTGATAGCCCACAACGTTGACATTATGTAGAAATGATCAGTGACCACAGAATCTCTTAAGTTGGGTGCTTCTGTTTGCAGTTGTGAATGTACATGGAAGGACTCCATAAAATGTTACTCAAATGCTACAATTTTACGACTATAGAAACATTGGCACAACACTGCACCTTTGCTGTGATTGCAAGTTAAACAAAAAGCCACAGTTTACATTTCAAAGATACTCCCCAGTCGCTATGCATAAATGTACTTTTCATCCCTCAATAATTTGTAGTAAATGTTAGAAATAGCTCTCTTGTATACATAGACATTTCTCTTCATGTCTCAGCCTGTGCCCAAAATCAAAGATTATACTTGTCATTTTAATGAAATCCCCATGAAAACTAGAGTAGAAATTTTAGGGGACTTCAGCACTTTTAGGACATGGAAGAATAAAAATTCATGAACACCAAACATTGTTCTTTAAGTATAGAAAAGGGAAGGGACTCTGCTCCAGAAATTAAGTTACACTATGTATCTTGGTGGCTCAGACAGTAAAGAATCCGCCTGCAATGCAACAGACCTGGGTTTAATCCCTGGGATGGGAAGATCCCCTGGAGGAGGGCATGCAATCCACTCCACTATTCTTGCCTGGAGAATTCCCATGAACAGAGGAGCCTGGCAGGCTATAGTCCATGGGGTCGCAAAGAGTTGGACATGACTGAAGCAACTAAGCACACACATGTATCCATAGTAGTAGTTCTTTTAAATACATGGTATTCATATAGGGAAAAACAGACCATTAAGCTAAATATTGAGTTCAGAAATAGGTCCAGGTACATATGGAAACTTGTCGTGTGATGGGTACAGTACCAAAGACAAGGAGAGAAAGGATGTGCTATATGTGAAATGGTGTTAAGAAATCACCTAGGAGAAAAATAAGCTGGATCTCTACCTCATACCACCCACAAAAGTGAGCCTCGAAGATTTGAGAAACTAAAAGTATGAAGAACTATATAAAGCTAATAGACAAAAATACAGGAAAGTATTTTTGTTGCCTTGGGATGGGGAGAACATTTTTAATAAGCCCCCAACTCATACATCATATGAGGGAAAATGATTGAGAGTTTCTTTTCATCAAAGAAACTCTCAATCTTAAAGTACATGTGATTAGGCAAAGTTATCTACAGCATTTATTATTGACACAATATCTACGTCTAAGTACATCTATAATAGATATTATAGAGTTAACAGAAGAATGAAGATTTGGACAAGAAATTTGAAATGTCTAACCCCAACAAAGAAGTAGCATCTAGAGCATTCAAGGGACACCAATAAATTAACAAATAACAACAAAATCTAGTTAAGCCAAGAAAGAAATGAACAAAGAATCAGTATCATATAAATTATGTATATTATTTGTATCCATAGAACAGAGAAATCTGTAAAACCAGCTAGTATATATTAAGTCCAATAGTGCTTAAGAGAATTGAAAATAAATAATAGCTTTTTGTGCCCTTTGGATGGCAAAAATCAAAGTCAGAAAATACCAATAGAACAGGAACACTTGTTCAAGTGGTGGAAGAAATGATACAACCTTTTTATAGTGCAATCTGTCAGTACTTATCCCATGACCCTTCTTCTAACTAACATGTGTATATGCCAGAGAAACTTTTGCACAAATCTATGAAGATTCATGGGCTTCCCAAGTGGCTCCATGGGTAAAGAATCCACCTATAGTACAGGAGACATAGGAGACGTGGGTTTAATCCCTGGGTTGGGAAGATCCCCTGGAGGAAAGCAACCTACTACAGTATTCTTGCCTGGAGACTCCCCATGGACAGAGGAGCCTGGCAGGCTACAATTCATAGAGTCTCAAAGAGTGGAACAAGACTAAAGCAACTAAGCATGCATGCATGCATGAAGATGCCTATAAATGGATATCCATCTGTAGTCAGGATAGATGCCCATCACCACATGGGCTGAGGTGGACAAATCCTGAACAATGCAACCAGTGAGTGAAAAAAAAGTAAAAAATAGACACACTCTAGAGCAAATACGTAACATTTAATTAAAAACATGTACATGGTGGCTCAAATAGTAAAGAATCTGCTTGCAATATAGGAGACCCTGGTTCGATCCCTGGGTCAGGAAGATTCTCTGGAGAAGGGAATGGCAACCCACTCCAGTATTCTTGCCTGGAGGATCCCATGGACAGAGGAGCCTGGCAGGCTACGTCCATAGGGTCGCAAAGAGTTGGACATGACTGAGTGACTAACACACACATACACACATGTATTATACCATAGTGTGTATTTTAAAAGAATGTGTATGAATCCAAAGACACATAGCAAGCACATTAGACACATTAGAGAGGGTTTGTTGAGAAGGCAGTGGAGGAAGTGGGAATAAGAAACAGAGTAAGAGATAAGAGTATTGAAACTTGACTAAATGAAAATTAAACAAAAGTGATACTGCCCCAGAAAAACAGTAAGGAGTACAATGATCTCAACTATGCACCCAAGACCCAAATTTTAAAAAGAAAAAGAAGAGGGGGGAGAATTTTTCTGAGATCACACACAGAATTAGAAGCAAGACCTGGGCTTTAATGGTGTTGACAGCCTCATTTACTGAGACCTTAACCTGTATTAGTCATTATTTAATAGCTTGACATTTTGTGCATTATCTGATTCAGTTCTCTCTCTCTCTCTCACACACACACACACACACACACACACACACACACAAATCATATTATTATTCCCATTTTAGAGATGAGTAAGCAGAGACTCAGAGAAGTTATGTCATTTGCCTAAGGATACACAGCAAGAAGTAGCATAGCTGGAATTAAATCTAGGTCTATATGACTCCTAATTTCATTCACTTTATTTCCTGCCATTGCTAATAATTATAAGAAATAAATGAAGTTACCAAAACCAAGTTCATTCTTTCCTACTCTACTCCTCAGTTCTCTATCACTGACCAATTTGTTACTGTGGTAAGTAGAATAATCCCCACACACACAGATATGCCCACATCTTATCATCTAAAACCTCTGAACGTTTCCTTATGTGGCGAAAGGGACTTTGCAAAGGATATTGAGATGGTAAGAGAATCCTGGAGTATTCAGGTGAGTCCAATGTAATCACAGTGGTATTTATAAAAACATCGGAGGAGACAGAGAGAGGAAGAGAGGCGATCATGGAAGCAGGAGATGGGAATGATACCAGGGAATATACAAAACGCTAATTTCCTTGGTGAGAACTTTTCCCATTTTCTTGTCTCATTTTCTTGGGCTCCAAAATCACTGCAGATGGTGACTGCAGCCATGAAACTACAAGACGCTTGGTCCTTGGAAGAAAAGCTATGACAAACTTAGTGTATTAAAAAGCAGAGGCATTACTTTGCCTGCAAAGTTCCATATAGTTAAAGCGATGGTTTTTCCTGTAGTCATGTATGGATGTGAGAGTTGGATCATAAAGAAGGCTGAGTGCTGAAGAATTGATGCTTTTGAACTGTGGTGTTGAAGACTCCTGAGAATCCGTTGGACAGCAAGGAGATCAAACCAGTCAATCCTAAAGGAAATCAGTCCTGAATACTCAGAAGGACTGATGCTGAAGCTGAAGCTCCAATACTTTGGCCACCTGTTGCAAAGAGCCGACTCATTGGAAAAAGACTCTGATGCTGGGAAAGATTGAAGGCAGGAAGAGAAGGGGACAACAGAGGATGAGATGGTTGGGTGGCATCACCAACTCAATGCACATGAGTTTGAGCAAGCTTCGGGAGATGGTGAAGGACAGGGAAGCCTGGCGTGCTGCAGTCTATGGGCTGCAAAGAGTCAAACTTGACGGAGCAACTAAACAACAACTAGATGCTAAAAACAGCAAAGAAATGGATTCTCCTGTGAACCTTCAGAAAGAACCAACATCTTGATTTTAGCCCCATAAGGCCCATTTCCAACTTCTGGCCTCCAGAACTATGAGAAAATAAGCCTGTTGTTTAAAGCCACTGTTTGTGGTGATTTGTTAAAGCGCAATAGAAATATTACAAACTCACTTCAGGATCTTTAGAGCCATCAGGTGGGGGGTGGGGATGGTAGTAGATGGGTTACCAACAAGGTCTGACAACTAGTTAATACTGAATGTGGAACTAAAATCTGGGTTTCCTGATGCCTCAGTGCTGGACTCTTCCTACTTCATCTTTCATTGGAAACACACAAGTCTCTAGAGTAATAGAAAGAGGGAATTTGAAATCAAGTAAGCAGACACTGAATGTGTGTGACTTGTTTCCACGGGGGCACAGGTTTAGACACCAGGCACAGAGACCGTATAATCCCTGTTGTCCTGTTACAGAGAATAGTTCAAGATATGAAAAGAAACGTTTCTAGGCTTAAAGTCCTACACCTGGCTATTGGTGAAGTAGAACAATTCAGTTTGATTCAACTGCTCTAATAAAAAATCACTTTCACAAGGCAAGTGAGGTATAAATAATGCTGTTATTTACTGGGTAATAGTTTACTGTATATTTTTAAAAGTTTACTGTAATATTGTAAAATTGGGCTTCCACGGTGGCTCATACTGTAAAGAATCTACCTGTAATACCAGAGACCCGGGTTCGATCCCTGGGTCAGGAAGATCCCTTGGAGAAGGAAATGGCAACCCACTCCAGTATTCTTGCCTGGAGAATCCCATGGACAGAGGAGCCTGGTGGGCTACAGCCCGTGGGGTTGCAAAAAGTCGGAGAAGACTGAGCAACTAAGCATACAATATTGTAAAAAGAGAAAAGACTGCTGGAGTTGAAATCAGAATTGAGTTCAACTTCTAACTCTGAAGTTGGCTCTGTGATCTGGGCAAGTTAGCTTGCCCCTCCAGGTCTCAGATTCCTCACCCATGAAATGACCTGCATCACCCACCACAGCTCGTCCATGCTAAGACCTAACAATTCAGTGCTCTCCATGGGGCCAATGCTGTCCTGACACCAGAACCAGGCTGGGAGCCTGAGGGAGGAGCCCTGACATTCACTGAGTGCCTGCTGAGAGTCTGGTGCTGTGCTTCAAACTTCACCTGTGTCAGGTGGGTCAATGTTCACAGCTCCACAGGGTCATAATATGATACATATTTCACAACAGAGGAAATAGAGACCCGGAGACTTATAGTAACACACTCAAGTTCCCACAGCACATGTTAGGTAGAACCAGATTAGACTTGACGTGTCGTAGTCTACAGCACTGTGCCATCTCCCATCTCTTCCCCAAAGGTTAACTAATGTAACTAACACACACAGAGACATTTTTAGTGTCAAACACTTCCACAGTCAACGGTTCACTCAGTCCAAAGAGCAATTCTCTGACAAAGCCAAGGCAGATGAGGAAACTGCCTCGGATATTTTTAAGGAACTTGTCAAAAGTCACAGAGCTGGGAAATGGGAAAGACAATGGAACATGAATTCGAGTCTCTCTGTCTTCTTGCTTTAACTATGATGCCCCAGGACCCTACTCTGCCACCACCAAAGGGGTCTTGGGTAAGTCACTTAACCTCTCTAAACTTCAGTTCCTTCTCCTGTAGTATTTCAATTATAATACCTGCCCCTGAAACCATCTTGAGGGCTAGATAAGTCTGAGAAAGTGTTTTGCAAGCTTTTAAGAATGTACAAAGGACAGGAGTGTTTCAGCTTGCCTTGAGCAATGACTATTTATGTCATCTAGTTTAACCCTTTTCTTGAAAGTTTAGACAGAACTATCATAACATGTCAGGAACTAAATAGCTCTATGAAATATAACTCTATAAAGCCTGGTACAGGCTGAGGGCTTATGCATTTGCTATTGTTAGTAAGAGAAGAGGCTTAATCACTAATTGTTCAGAAAGAGAATCCTAGCAAATGCTCAGATTATCAACAACAGCTTCTAGGGCAGTAGCCAGTCCATTAACTAGTTTTGAAACCACAGTTCCACATCACTGAATTTCAATGCAAGGGCAGAATCCATTTGCCATGAATGAAGATCAGTATAATACTGAACCTGCTGTGGGCTGGATAAACCTAGAATGAGTCCCAGTTTGCTACAGTTGGAATAATTTTGATTTCAAAAATCTTATAACTAGCCAAGAGCACTGTTTTTTAAAATCTTTTTAATGATAGATTTATTATCATTTCTGGTGAATTTCTTTGACTAGCATTTTGTTCACTATAATTATGAAATGATAATGTATATATTTAAAATAAACCACAGATACATGATGAAAAGTTGCTGAAGAATCACAGATGGTGCATTTTAAAAAAGATGTTACCAAAATTAATTAGAAATTTTGAAATATATAGAATCATTTCAAATTATTTATAATAATAAGAATTAGGAATAATACAGATTCCCAAAGATGATCTTCTAACAAAACTTTTATTATTGCATAGATTCTGGAGTTTGAAAGACACGCACTTGAGTCCTACCTCTGCCATTCACTTGCTCATGCTTAAGCTCTCTGAGCATTTCATTATCTGTCATATGGGCATAATGATGATACCCTAAGGGTTTACTTTTATCAAATTCTGTAATGACTATGAAAATGTGATATGAATTGTAAATGTTAGTTGGTACTGAATGTTAATAAATTACAAGATGCGCATTTTGTTCAAATTATAATAGAAGCTATGAGCCTTAGAATACAAAGAGATTACTCATATTGTAAGTTCTTCCCCATTGTATTACAATATTGAGAAAACAAAGAAAGGTATTTCAAACACCCAGCAAATGAAAGGCATGACTGGGTATAACTGAATCTGAAATACTGATGAACTCTAAAAATTGTTGCCAGATTATTTCTCAAGTTAACCCTATAAGGAATGTGTTAATACAATTCAGATTAAAATTATAATACTCTACTACATTTAGGTGATAGGCAGTGGTGTGTATTATGGAAACTAGGAAGATGACTAAGGTAAAATCTCTGCCTTTGAGAACAAAGAGTAGTGAATAGTCTTTAGTCATTCATCATCAGTTGGAATCATTGCTTATAAAATTAATTATTCCCTTCCCCCTCTCTTCCTCTTTCTCTTCCTCCTCCATTCTCTCTGGTCTACATGTTTTGCTATGTATCTATATACATTTACATGTGTGCATGTATACATATGAATATATATGTACAATTGAATATATGTTTATATATCATCTAATAGCCTCTGGGATAATTTCTCACCCAGAAAATTACTTGTCCCAAAACATACTCTTGCCTCAGTCTTTTTCACTAAGTAAATGGCACCACCATTTCCCTAGTTGCTCAAACCACAGGGAACCTTGAAAAATAAGAGTGAAAATAAACATATTTTTATAAATGATCTTGAAGTCATAAGAGAAGATATGATAGTAGTTAACAATATTGAAGGCTTATACATCAGATATTGCCCATCTCATTCAAACCTCAGAACTATGCTATAGTTAGAAAAAGACCTGAATAAACTTTTTGGTCAACTCAATAGTTATTTCTGTAAATCCAGTTTGCAGGTAAGGAAACTGAGAATCAGAGAATTTTAGTAGCTTGCTCAAAGTCATCCAGTTAATGTGTGATAAAACCTCGAATGAAAACCTAAATCTGTCTTATTGTAGAAATCATTTTTGTGCATGTGTTTGTGTGTATGTATTGCATAAAGTCTATGTAAGTATTATAAAAAACTGTAATAAGGAAAGCGTACAGGCTCAGTGGAATCCAATTCTTTGTGACCCCATGGACTGTAACCATCCAGGATTCTGTCCGTGAAATTTTCCAGGCAGGAATACTGGAGTAGGTTGCCATTTCCTACTCCAGAGGATCTTCCTGACCCAGGGATAGAACCCATGTCTCCTGTGTCTCCTGCATTGGCAGGTGGATTCTTTATCACTGTGCTACGTGGGGAGCCAGTAAGTAAGGCAAACTTGAGCATTTAATCTGAAATGTGAAAAGTACAAGAAGCCTTCTGTGTATATTGATGGAAATCAGATAAAGATTAAAGGCCAGATTCCATAAAAGGACATATTTTAGGGGAATGAACTGATCCTTTTTTAGGAATAAAGGAGCTCATCAAAGAGATATTTTAATAGAATGATCTTGCTGTCTTGACGTGATTAACTGCTTCTAAAGATGGCTCCCTTCTCATCTCTGTGTCCATGACCCTTCCTCTTGAGGAAGGGGAGTCTACTTTTCCTCCCTTTGAATCTGGGTTGTCCTTGTGACAGATTTGTCAAAAAGTTTACAGCAGAAGTCACGTTTTGATAGTTTCAGGCTTAAATCTTAAGAAATTTGTAGGTTCTACTTTAATTCCCTTGGACGATAGTAGCCACATAAAGAAGTTCAACTACCATGTCAGAGAGGAGAAGCCTCTTGGATGAATGGGTGCGTGGATAAATGGGTGGCTGTGTGGATGACTAAATAGATAGATAGAAAATGATTGATAGATGGATAAATGCTGGCAAGAAGATAGATAGATAACTATGTACATAGAGAGAAGCCCTGGATAATAAGAAAATTTGAAGGAAAATAGAGAAGACCAGCCAGCCCCCAGCTGATCCAGCCACTCCAGGTTATCAACATGTAAGTGAAGCTTGAATTACCCCAGTCAACACCACATGGCTCAAAGACAATACATCACCACCGAGCCCTCTTCAAACTCCAGAATAAGGAGAAAATGAATAGTTTTTATTGTCTTTTGTTTTAGTTACCTATTGCTCTGTAACAAATTGGTTCATAATACAATTTACGTTGAGCAACAGAACCAAAAATCATGACTGTATAATGACTTTCTCAGTTTTTTAATCAAGCCAAAGCTGAACAACAAATTCTTATTACTTGCAGCTTAGTGATAACTATAAAAATGTGCTAATCTAGTGCCAGTAGTGATGTATTTTTGATGTTCAAATTTGGAAATTGCAGGACTTTGAGCAAACATCTCATTTAGCTCTCAAGGGAAATATAACAGATTTTAAAAGATAAAAAAACTTGAGTCTTTTTGAAAGGTTAAAAAAAAACTTGACTCTTTTGAGAGATATGATTAAGAAGCTGGGATACCTAAACAAATTACAAATAGAAAACATTCATCCCAAAGTCTTTTTAATTTTGTTTAGTTTAAAACATGATAAACTGAATTTAGTGAAGCTGAGAATTTGAAAAGGAGAACAAGAAAGTTTTGTTTTTCTTTTAAATCAGAAACCACTTTACAGTAGCTGGAGACAGGGTGAAGTCAATTTTTGCTTTATTCCTGCCAACCTAGAAGACAGAGATGGAAGAGCTCCAAAACCACCCTTCATCCTCAGACTGGATATTAGTTTCAATCCACTCAAGTTCAACAAGAACAGTTTAAAGAGAACAGTATTTCCTTAGATTGGATTTCAAATCCCTCGACATCTAGTGTAATTGAAAATGGCCAGAACATAGACAAAGCCAAACATTAGGAAGGGTTTCTGGATATCAGGAAATATTTTAAACGACGGAAAAGTTGACTCAGAAAAGCTCTGTTGAAATTCTGGAGGTAAAGGCCATTAGTCTGCCACATGTGTCACTCCATTTATCACCAAGTTTGATGGTTGATTAAGGTGAATGAGGGCCCCATCCCCTGTCATTAAGTCCCATATCCCTACAAATGCTGCCAGGTCAATCCAGGACAGTATTCAACATTAAGGATAGATGAGTAGGTGTACTTCCCTGCTCCATGCCCTAGAAAGCTATCTGTTTGTGGCAGAGTACTCAGGAAACATTTGTGATAGTCTACCAAACATAAACTACGTAATGAATTTAAGAAATAATCAATATATTCTCCAGCCTCTGAGCGAGAGCGTAAATATCAAAAGCAAGAACTTTCTAATAAATAATAAAAGCAAAATAGTTCACAAATTCTTTAAATCTCTACCTATAAAGTTAATTTGTTTGTACAATGATCTCATTCTTGACTATTACTATCAGCACAAAAAATGTTTTATGTTCTGTCTTCTGCCAAACCAAGTTCTCTGATACAAAATGAAATAACAATACATTATATTTTTCTTAAATTCTATTTGTTTTATTCTTAACAGCTAAAATATTCCTGTGGAATATTAAAAAGAATGCATATGTGTAAAAAATTCTTGTGGTCCAAAATTCAAATGAGGATGTAATGTTAAAAGTAAAATTCCTATCCCACCTCCTCACCACCCAGTTCCCCTTCCTAGAGTTTCTTGTGTATTCATCCAAAGATATTTTATGCCTTTAAGGCATTTATTTTCCCCTTCCCATGTTTTTAATATACAAATGGTTACCTTATAGTTGTATATTTTTCTATAATATCCATTAAGATAAATTATGTTAAGCCTCAAAACTCCTTGAGGTAGGCATTTGCTCCAATTTTACAATGAAAGTGAAAGTTGCTCAGTCATGTCTGACTCTTTGTCACCCCATGGACTGTAGCCTGCCAGGCTCCTCTGTCCATGGAATTCTGCCTGCCAAAATACTGGAGTAGGTAGCTGTTTCCTTCTCCAGGGGATCTTCCCAACACAGGAATCGAACTAGGGTCTCCTGCATTGCAGGTAGATTCTTTACCAGCTGAGCTACAAGGGAAGCCCAGTGAGGACACTGAGAAAACATTTCAAACACTTGACCAAAGTTGAGATGACACAAAAACCTAGATCTGCTTATTTCAATAAACATTCCTTTCACTATAATCCAGTATTCTTGTTTATTTGTTTATCTCTCCACTCGTTTTGCAAATATATATTAAGCTTCCAGTACATTCAAAATATACGTTGGATGTTCTGGAGTGTATATATTTTGTGGTGGTGATTTAGTCACTAAGTCGTTGGTGAGACACAATATCTTCTTCCCAAAAGCTTTAATTTTACAGTGGAAATAAAATCAATTTAGATGAAGTAGAATCTTGCAGTGTTACTTTGCAAATTAACATGACGTCCAAAAGAGGAAGTAAGTATTTTACCTTGAGATATCAGAAACAGTTTCATGGTAGAAATGGCATTTGTGCCAAGCCTTAAACTATTAACACAAGTAGAATAGAAATAACTCAAACATATCTGTACAATTAAAATATATGTATTTAAAAAGTGTAATAAGTATGTATGTTATAAGGCATTTAGTTAAGCAAGCAAATAATTTTTTGTAGTAATAAATTTGGAATCTCTCTAGTACATTAATTTGCTTGTTCTTTATAGCAGTTCTATAGATAAAGAGAGCTATTTAATGATAAAATTTTCAATTCACCAAGAAACTATAATAACTCTAAATCTGTATGTATCTAATAATAATAATGTCTCAGATGATATAGAGCAAAAATTGACCAAACTTCAAGGAAAAATACATAAATCCAATATGCCTACTGGGAAATTTTACCATGCCCCTCTCATCAACTAGAGCAATGGGACAAAAATACTAACATGTCTAGAAAAGTTTCAACAATAATGTAATGACATGATATATGAAATGCTGCACAAAACAACTACAGATATCCTTTTTTTGAGCACTTTCTGGGTCATAAAATAAGTCAGAAATTTCAAAACTTGCAGGCATACAGAATGCAGTATCTTATCACAATGGAATTCAGTTAGAAATCAATAATACAAAGATAAAATTAAAACCCTCACATATTTAGAATTTTTAAAATACTCTGTAAATAACTCATGAGTCAACAAAGAAATTGCAACAAAAATCATAAAATATTTTGAACTAAATGATAATGAAAACAGTCAATACCAAAACTTTAAGAACGTAGCTAAAGCCAAACTTTTATAGTCTTAACACATACATTAGAGAGAGCCAAAAGTAAAAAAATCAATGAGTTAATTACAAAACTGAGAAAAAGAATAGCAAATTAAACCCAAAGAAAGTACAGACGAAAGAAAGGTAAGAGCAACTAACAAAATCGAAAAATAAATGTAGAATAAACAAGATCAACAATGCCTAAGACTTATTTGAAATGTATAAAAATAATGATTGATCCCTGGCAATCAAGAAAAGAGAGAAAGAAGGTGCAAAATAAATAATACTGGGAATTACAAAGTGACATCAGTATGAATCATAAAGACATTGAAAATATCATTAAGAGGATATCATAAAAGACAGTATTCAAGTGTATTTTAAAATTTAGGGGTAAATCAGTACATTTCTTTAGAAAAACTTAACTTTCTAGAATGACACAAAAAGAAATAGCAAATTTAAATAGTGCTGTAAAAGAATTGTGTATAATTTAAACATTTTCCATAAAGAAGTCTCCAAACACAAAGGATTACCAAAAACAAAAATTTTTTTTACTGATTTACCAAATACTCCACAGGAAAGGAGGTATTTAAGTTTTTCTTATTGATGACCATTGACACAAAGATCCCAAACAAAATATTAATAAAAGCAAAATAAGCACAACAATATATTAAAAGGATTATATATTACAACTAATTTGAGATTATTCAAAGAATGCAGTTAACATTTTTAAATCAATTAATATTATTCTTCACATTAACAAAATAAAAGAGAAACCCATATGATTATCTCAATAAATGCAGAAATTTCAATACTCTTTCATAATTTAATACAGCAAACTACAAAGAGAATCTTCCTTAATTTACAAAGGACACCTATAAAAGGGCCACAGAAAACACCATACCTAATGATTTGATGCAAGTGGTGGATCCTGCAAGAATAGAAACGAGATTAAAAATACATAATATACTCACTTCTATTCCACATATTTGGAAATCCTAACCAGTAAAATAAATCAAGGAAAAGAAATAAAGTGATTAATAACTGGAAATTTGTCATTATTTGCAAATGGCACAAAAATATAAAAAAAATAAACAAAAAGCCATAGGTCATATACACAGGTCGGTATTACAAAACTCAATTCTATTTCTGTTTACAGTACATGTGTATATGTCTGTAAAAGCTAGAAAATTAAATTTCAAAAGATATTAGCATAAATAAATATCAAATATCTAGGAATAATATTAATTCAATTTTTAATATGCAAGAAATCTACAACAAAAATTTATATATATATATATTAACTGTGCTTGGTCTTTGTTGCTGCACAGGCTTTTCTCTAGTTTCAGCAAGTGGCGATTACTCTCTAGCTGTGTCCGGGCTTTTCACAGCGGTGGCTTCTCTTGTTGCGGAGCATAGGCTCTAGGGCATGCAGGCTTCGGTAGCTGTGGCACGTGGGCTCAGTAGTTGTGACTCCCAGGCTCTAGAGCACAGGCTCAGCAGTAGTGGTGCAGGGGCTTAGCTGCTCCACAGCATGTGGGATCCTCCTGGACTGGAGATTGAATCCATGTCCCCTGCACTGGCAATTGGACCCTTTACCACTGACCCACCAGGGAAGCCCTACATGGAAAATTATAAAAGTATAGAAAGAAATTAAAGAAAATTTACATATACTATATTCAGGGATTAAAATCCTCAACTGTAAAGATGAAAATCTCAAAGTGATCGATAAGTAATTGCAATCCCAATAAAAGTCATAACAGATTTATATTCTTAGGTTAATTTTCCAATGGATTCTGAGATTTGTATTTGAATACAAAGGGCCAAGAGTAACCAAGACACTTTGGAAAAAATGACTGGAAGAACTACTTTATGAGATATCAAGAATCACTCATTATCAAGCTTCCATAACTAAGATACCCTGGGCAAGTGGTATTGGAACAAAGAGAGACAAATGGAACAGTGAAGCAAAACAGAGGGCTCAGAAAGCAGACCCCATGTACATGGACCTTTGTTTCGTTAAAAAGGTAGCACTGCAGAGTGTCTGAGAAAGGTTAGTGCTGGATGAATTAAAATATTTATGTGAGGGACTTCCCTGGTCAAGTGGTTAAGACTCTGTACCTCCAATGCAGGGGACATGAGTTCGATTCCTGGTTGGAGAACTAAGATCCCACAGGCCTGTGGGCCCAAATAAACAAATAAATATTTATGTGAGAAAAAAGTTAAACATTACCTCTGCTTCACACTATTAACAAAAATCAAGTCCAGGTGTATTGTAGACATAAATATGAACAGTAAAACAATAAAACTTTCAGATTTCATGGATGATATCAAGATTGGGGGGCAATGGGGCTTCATGGTGTAAAGATCACTAAAACAAGACTCCAAAAGCAAAAATCATAAAGGAAAAAATTAATTAGACTAAATTGAAATTATGAATCTAAGTTCACAAAAAGATTCTATTAAGGTAATAACAAGCGGGAGAAGAGAATTTCAACCCAGACAGTCGAAGAGTGCACGTTCAGAATATACGAAGATTCCTACTAATTAATACAAAAAGGACAAAGAAAGCAATTTACATATGGTTCTCTTAAGAAAGATTCTTCACAAAAGATGCTGACCAAAGGGCCAACAAACATATAAAAAGGCTCTCAATCCCACTGATCCTCAGGGAAACACAACAGGCCCATTAGAGTATCTAAGTCTAAGTATCAAGTGCTGGCAGACTAGGACAAAACAGGAACTTTTTCCCCTTAAGGTAGAGTTTCAATTAGTAAAACACTTTGAAAAAATATTTTCTAAAATGGTCATGCACACCCTACAGCCCTATGTAGCAGGTCTAGCTGCATAATTTGTGAGTCCAATACAAAATAAAAATATGGGACATGTTGTTCAAACAGCTGGAGAAAAGTGCTGCAAAAGGTACTAGAACAAAAAAAAATTTTCCTTTCAGTCTCTCTGGCAACTTGTGATGCTGTTTATTTTCCCTTTACTGTCTTCTAAGTAAAGAAAAATTAAAATTTTAAATTATTAGCCTGAGTTTTACAATTAATCTCTGTATTGTGCAATGCCAGTTTTAAGTGCACCTATAAAGACCTTTGACTCAGCTGTGGAATCAGCAATATTACACAATTTGTATTTTATAGCCCATACATGCAGATGTACTTTATTCTACCAAACAGTGGAAACTGCACAAAAGTAACTCTGCTATTTTTATTTCACTTCACATTCTATCTACATTCTCTAGCTTTGGCTTACTTTAGACTTTACTAAGGAAGGACTAAAAAGAAATGAAACTAGGATTTCTCCTATCTTTCCCTTTCCTTCTCTGTCATCATTTTCAAAGTTACGTGGTTGGCTAATAAAACGAAGCCATATTTCTTAGCATACATTACCATCTCCCTGCATTTGATGAAAATTATGATTCAAATGAAAGCATGGCCTCTCAAAGCTGCCATCCCCCACTTACTCTCTTCAGTCTGTAGATGTAACACATTATCTTAGAGTTGTTTTGAATCTTGTTGAACTTCCACGAGTAGTGACTCCACTGGAATTCTGTGCTTGCAGGCATTCAGTCACAGGTGAGTAAAGCCACCAGGAACTGTGAACATGGACGTTGTGCCTCTCTCCTTTGCTACGCGCCTGCTCATTAATCTATCAGGCTTCAATTACAAAACACAAGTTTCAAGGTAAAATTAAAAATTTCAAGCAGGAAAAGATGAAAGCTCTAATTTGAAAAGATAACATGTACCCCAATGTTCATAGTGGCACTATTTACAATAGCTAAGACATGGAAGCAAACTAAATGTCCATCAACAGATGAATGGATAAAGATGTGGAATATGTGTGTGTATATATATATATATATATATATATAACGGAATATTACTTGGCCAGAAAAGAATGAAATAGTGTCATTTTCAGCAACACAGATAGACCTAGAGAATATCACACTAAGTGAAGTAAGTCAAACAGAGAAAGACAAATGTTACATGATATTACCTACACATGGATTCCTAAAAATGGTACAAATGAACTTATTTATAAAATATGAACAGATTCAGAGACATAGAAGACAAACTGATGGTTACCCTAATGGGGAAGCAAGGAAGGCTAAATTAGCAGTACACATTACAACATATAAAATAGATAAACTGCAAGGACCTACTGTATAGCACAAGGAACTATATTCAATATCTTATAATAACATACAATGGAAAAGAATTGGAAAAAAGAATATATAGATAAATAAATGTATAAGTGAATTACTTTTCTGTACACATGAAACTGACACAATATTGTAAATCAAATATAATTCAATAAAGAAGAAGAATCTCAAGACAGCAATGACAGAGCATTAAACTAAGAACTGAACTTACATGAGCACAGGGCATTGTACAATTGTACAAGTTTCATGTCCATGAAGCCAGCTCTGCCCAACAAATCCACTCTTAAATTTATAGCCAACAGAAAGGCCTGCATATGTGCACCAAAAGATATACTCAAGAACATTCCTAATATCATTATTTCTAATAGCCTTAAACTGGAAATAATTCAAATGCCCATCAATAGGTTCTGGAGAAGGGGACAGCTACCCAACCCACTCTGGTATTCTGGCCTGGAGAATTCCATGGACTGTATAGTCCTTGGGATTGCAAAGAGTCGGACATGACCGAGCGACTTTTACTCACTTTACGATCAAGGATAAATGAATAATTTCATAGTAACAGCTCAGTTCAGCTCAGATGCTCAGTTGTGTCCAACTCTTTGTGACCCCATGGACTGCAGCATGCCAGGCATCCCTGTCCATACCAACTCCCAGAGCTTAATCAAACTCATGTCCATTGAGTCAGTGATGCCATCCAAACATCTCATCCTGTTGTTCCCTTCTACTACCTTCAATCATTCACAGCATCAGGTACTTTTTGAATGAGTCAGTTCTTTGCATCAGGTGGCCAAAGTATTGGAGTTTCAGCTTCAACATCATTCCTTTCAGTGAATATTCAACACTGATCTCCTTTAGGATGGACTGGTTGGATCTCCTTGCAGTCCAAGTGTCTCTCAAGAGTCTTCTCCAACACCAAAGCTCAAAAGCATCAATTCTTCAGCACTCAGCTTTCTTCATAGACCAGCTCTCACATCCATGCATGATGACTGGAAAAACCATAGCTTTGACTAGATGGACCTTTGCTGGCAAAGTAATGTCTCTGCTTTTTAATATGCTGTCTAGGTTGGTCATAACTTTTCTTCCAAGGAGTAAGCATCTTTTAATTTCATGGCTGAAGTCATCATCTGCAGTGATTTTGGAGCCCCCCAAAATAAAATCTGTCACTGTTTCCACCGTTTCCCCATTTATTTGCCATGAAGTGATGGGACTGGATGCCATGATCTTAGTTTTCTAAATGTTGAGTTTTAAACCAACTTTTTCACTCTCCTCTTTCACTTTCATCATTTAGTTCTTCTTCACTTTCTGACATAAGGGTGGTATCATCTGCATATCTGAGGCTATTGATATTTCTCTTGGCAATATTGATTCTAGCTTGCGCTTCATCCAGTCCAGCATTTCTCATGATGTACTCTGCATAGAAGTTAAATAAGCAGAGTGACAATATACAGCCTTGACGTACTCCTTTTCCTATTTGGAACCAGTCTGCTGTTCCATGTCCAATTCTACCTGTTGCTTATTTACCTGCATACAGATTTCCCAGGAGGCAGGTCAGGTAGTCTAGTAATTCCATCTCTTTAAGAATTTTCCACAGTTTGTTGTGATCCACAAAGTCAAAGGCTTTCAGTTCAGTTCAGTTCAGTCACTCAGCCAATTCCAACTCTTTTTTACCCCACGGACTGCAGCACTCCAGGCCCCCCTGTCCATCACCAACTCCCAGAGTTTACTAAAACTCATGTCTGTTGATTCAGTGATGCCATCCAATCATCTCATCCTCTGTCATCCACTTCTCCTCCCACCTTCAATCTTTCACAGCATCAGGTCTTTTCCAATGAGTCGGTTCTTTGCATCAGGTGGTCAAACTATTGGAGTTTCAGCTTCAACTTCGGTTGTTCCAATGAATATTCAAGACTGATTTCCTTTATGATGGACTGGTTGGATCTCTTTGCAGTCTAAGGGACTCTCAAGAGTCTTCTCCAACACCACAGTTCAAAAGCATCAATTCTTTGGCGCTCAGCTTTCTTAATAGTCCAACTCTCACATCCATACATGACTACTGGAAAAACCATAGCTTTGACTAGACGGACCTTTGTTGGCAAAGTAATGTCTCTTCTTTTTAATATGCTGTCTAGGTTGGTCATAACTTTCCTTCCAAGGAGTAGGTGTCTTTTAATTTCATGGCTGCAATCACCCTCTGCAGTGATTTTGGAGCCCCCCAAAATAAAGTCTGTCACTGTTTCCACTGTTTCCCCATCTATTTGCCATGAAGTGATGGGACCTGATGCCATTATCTTAGTTTTCTGAATGTTAAGTTTTAAGCCAACTTTTTCACTCTCCTCTTTCACATTCAACAAGAGGCTCTTTAGCTCTTCTTCACTTTCTGCCATAACAGTGGTGTCATCTGCATATCTGAGGTTATTGATATTTCTCCTGGCAATCTTGATTCCAGCTAGTGCTTCATCCCCAGCGTTTCTCATGATGTACTCTGCATAGAAGTTAAATAAGCAGGGTGACAATATAACAGCCTTGATGTACTCCTTTTCCTATTTGGAACCAGTCTGTTGTTCTATGTCCAGTTCTAACTGTTGTTTCCTGACCTGCACACAGATTTCTCAAGAGGCAGGTCGGGTAGTCCGGTATTCCCATCTCTTGAAGAATTTTCTACAGTTTGTTGTGATCTACAAAGTCAAAGGCTTTGTCATAGTCAATAAAATAGAAATAGATGTTTTTCTGAAACTCTCTTGCTTTTTCGATGATCCAACGGATGTTGGCAATTTGATCTCTGTGCCTTTTCTAAAACCAGTTGAACATCTGGAAGTTCACGGTTCACATATTGTTGAAGCCTGGCTTGGAGAATTTTGAACACTGCTTTACTAGAGTGTGAGACGAGTGCAATTTTGCAGTAGTTTGAGCATTCTTTGGCATTGCCTTTCTTTGGGAGTGGAATGAAAACCGAAATTTTCCAGTCCTGTGGCCACTGTTGAGTTTTCCAAATTTGCTGGCATATCGAGTGCAGCACTTTCACATCACCATCTTTTAGGATTTGAAATAGCTCAACTGGAATTCCATCACCTCCACTAGCTTTGTTTGTAGTGATGCTTCCTAAGGCCCACTTGACTTCACTTTCCAGGATGTCTGGCTCTAGGTGAGTGATCACACCATCATGATTATCTGGGTCGTGAAGAACTTTTTTGTACAGTTCTGTGTATTCTTGCCACCTCTTCTTAATATCTTCTGCTTCTGTTAGGTCCATACCATTTCTGTCCTTTATTGAGCCCATCTTTGCATGAAATGTTCCCTTGGTATCTCTAATTTTCTTGAAGAGATCTCTAGTCTTTCCCATCCTCTTGTTTTCGTCTATTTCTTTGTACTGATCGCTGAGGAAGGCTTTCTTATCTCTCCTTGCTATTCTTTGGAACTCTGCATTCAAATGGGTATATCTTTCCGTTTCTCCTTTGCTTTTTGCTTCTCTTCTTTTCAGAGCTATTTGTAAGGCCTCCTCAGACAGCCATTTGCTTTTTGGAGTTTATTTCTTGGGGATGGTCTCGATCCCTGTCTCCTGTACAATGTCAGGACCCTCCATCCATAGTTCATCAGGCACTCTGTCTATCAGATCTAGTCCCATAAATCTATTTCTCACTTCCACTGTATAATCATAAGGGATTTGATTTAGGTCATACCTGAATTGTCTAGTGGTTTCCCCCACTTTCTTCAATTTAAGCCTAAATTTGGCAATAAGGAGTTCATGATCTGAACCCCAGTCAGCTCTCGGTCTTGTTTTTGCTGACTGTATAGGGCTTCTCCATCTTTGGCTGCAAAGAATATAATCAATCTGATTTTGGTGTTGATCATCTGGTGATGTCCATGTGTAGAGTTTTACCTTGTGTTGTCGGAAGAGGGTGTTTGCTATGGCCAGTGTGATCTCTTGGCAAAACTCTTTTAGCCTTTGCCCTACTTCATTCTGTACTCCAGTTGTTTCTTGACTTCCTACTTTTGCATTTCAGTCCCCTGTAATGAAAAGGACATGTCTTTTGGGTGTTAGTTCTAGAAGGTCTTGTAGGTCTTCATAGAACCATTCAACTTCAGCTTCTTCACCATTACTGGTCAGGGCATAGACTTGGATTACCATGATATTGAATGATTTGCCCTGGAAACAAACAGAGATCATTTGTCATTTTTGAGATTGCATCCAAGTACTGCTTTTCAGACTCTTTTGTTGACTATGATGGCTCCTCCATTTCTTCCAAGGGTTTCTTGCCCACAATAGTAGATACAATGGTCATCTGAGCTTAAATCACCCATTCTAGTCCATTTTAGTTCGCTGATTCCTGAAATGTCAATGTTCACTCTTGCCATCTCCTGTCTGACCACTTCCTATTTGCCTTGATTCATGGACCTAACATTCCAGGTTCCTATGCAATATTGCTCTTTACAGCATCAGACCTTGCTTCCATCACCAGTCACATCCACAACTGGGTGTTGTTTTTGCTTTGGCTCCATTTCTTCATTCTTTCTGGAGTTATTTCTCCACTGGTCTCCAGTAGCATGTTGGGCGTCTACCAGCTAGGGGAGTTCATCTTTCAGTGTCCTATCTTTTTGCCTTTTCATACTGTTCATTTGGTTCTCAAGGCAAGAATACTGAAGTGGTTTGCTATTCCCTTCTCCAGTGGACCACGTTTTGTCAAATGCTTTGTCAAAGGCTTTGGCATAGTCAGTAAAGCAGAAGTAGATGTTTTTCTGGAACTCTCTCACTTTTTCGATGATCCAACGGATGTTGGCAATTTGATCTCTGGGTCCTCTGCCTGTTCTAAATCCAGCTTGAACATATGGAAGTCCACAGTTCACATATTGTTAAAGCCTGGCTTGGAGAATTTTGAGCATTACTTTGCTAGTGTGTGAGATGAGTGCAATTGTGCGGTAGTTTGAGCATTCTTTGGCATTGCTTTTCTTTGGGATTAGAATGAAAACCGAACTTTTCCAGTCCTGTGGCCACTGCTGAGTTTTCCAAATTTGCTGGCATATTGAGTGCAGCACTTTCACATCACCATCTTTTAAGATTTGAAATAGCTCAACTGGAATTCCATCACCTCCACTCGCTTTGTTCATAGTGATGCTTCCTAAGGCCCACTTGACTTCACATTCCAGGATGTCTGGCTCTAGGTGAGTGATCACACCATCGTGGTTATCACATAGTACACATTCATAAAATTGAAAAATATACAACAATTAAAAATTTAAAACTATAGCTCACTGCAACACTGATGACTCTCAAATTTAACGTTCAGCAAAGGCAGCCAAAAACTGAAGAATACATGATTTGTAACTACTTTCCTGTAAAGAGTTAAAACAGCCAAAATGATGCTAGAAGTCAGAATAATGTATGCTCCTGGGAAAGAAGGAAGGAAGCATTGATTGAGAGAGGAATGAAGACAATACTCGGTCTCTTAGCCTGGTTGTGCTTACTTTATGATAGTTTATTGAGTTGAATACTTATAATTTGCTCATTTTTCTGAATTGTCATACTTAATTCTATTTTTTATTTTAAAAATGGAAATATGGAAAAATACGGGGAAAGTATTCCTTTAGTTTTATTTTAGTAGTACCGTGGAAAGTATGAGTTCATTTAAAATTTTTGTCCAACAAAATATTAATGATGATAAATAGCACCTGCTATGATAATCATAGAAATCTATTTTAGTATATGTGCTGCCAAAGTGAGCACATAGAAATCTATTTTAAAATGAGCACACTACAGCTTTTTCAGTTTGCTGCTTAAGAAGTTCCTCTTTCATTACTGTTACAAATCACCATCACATGTATTTCCTAATACTTTCCTAATTTACTTTTCTAATGACACTACTTCTGGTAGTTGCAATTTGTTCTGTATACCCAAATATCATAATCATGGAAATTATTGAGATTTTATTCATTTTATCACCTTCTATAAGATTGTGACTTTGTCAACATACATATTCAGGGATTTCTTAAATTTCTGTTTATAATTATCATGCACTGAGGAAACAAAAATAGAACAGGCCTTGAAGTCTTGTATGGATTCCAGCTACAAGAGGGCAACAGCAACAATCCAACCATTCAGTATTGACAAGAATATCTTGATTTCTATAACTGCTGAACACATACAACAAATGAATTCATAGAAATTAGGTTCCTACTTCTAATGAGTTGACTGTAGGAATAAGTAAATGGTGAGAATCCCTTGTTTTTGATGTAACTTTGGAAGAGGGGTCCGTGAAAAGCAGAAATTATGCCAGAAGATTAAGTTTTGGCCACAAGAGGGAGATATGAGGTACAGAATGCATTGATTCCAAGGTTTTGAGATCTATGGCTTTCCAGGGTTATAAGAGAAATCACTAACATCATCTTCATCACTAGCTTTAGCCATTCCAAATTCTGTACAATTTTCAGCCCAGGGCCAAGGAGGGAAAATTCAGAAAAGGAGGTAATGAACGGCAGTCTTTTTTCCTGTTTGCCAACTCTATTTAATATATAGTTCTCTTCCCCATTTTTAGGACCTGATGTTGAATACGACAGCTCATGTGGATGTATTAGGAAAGAGTAGAATAAATTTATTTCTCCAATTCTCCTCAGTTCAGTTCAGTTCAGTTCAGTCACTCAGTCGTGTCCAACTCTTTGCAACCCCGTGAACAACAGCCCGCCAGGTCTCCCTGTCCACCACCAACTCCTGGAGCCCACCCAAACCCATGTCCATTAAGTCGGTGATGCCATCCAATCATCTTATCCTCTGTCATCCCCTTCTCCTCCTGCCCTCAATCTTTCGCAGCATCAGGGTCTTTTCAAATGAGTCAGCTCTTCGCATCAGGTGGTCAAAATATTGGAATTTCAGCTTCAGCATCAGTCCTTCCAATGAACACCCAGGACTGATCTCCTTTAGGATGGACTAGTTGGATCTCCTTGCAGTCCAAGGGACTCTCAAGAGTCTTCTCCAACACCACAGTTCAAAAGCATCAATTCTTCGGCACTCAGCTTTCTTTATAGTTCAACTCTCACATCACATCCATACATGACCACTAGAAAAACCATAGCCTTGACTAGATGGACCCTAGTGATCTCCAATTCCTAAAACAACAATGTATGAAAATATAAATGTTCCAGAACCATTTCAATCTTTATGATCATTAAATATGATTCCAACTTATATTAACTGAACTAACACTACCCTACTCTGCATCTATGTAAAAAAATGTAAAAGGTGAATGAAAATTACAATTGGCAGAGTTCTGTAACAATTCTGTAGCTCTCTAAGAAGTACAACTATATCTATTCCACAAATGTAATAGTATTTAATTGTGGCTTTTAAATCTTTATTATATATTTTTTCAAATTCTTTAATTTTCTCTAAAAAGACTAATTTAGATTCAAGTGGATTGATTGTTCAAGTTAACTAGAAGTCAACAAAGAGGAAGTATATAGAATGGCAAGATAAATGATTAAAACCTTCTCACCACATACTCTTTAACCACAAATCTGAACCACAAGATAAAGCCATCAGTAGGAGTTGCTCAATTTTCACTCATACAAGAATATGCTCAATTCATTTATGTCAATGCTTTACAAATTAGCTACACATGTAAGATTTCTTTTTCCTTTTCTTTTTGCCACAACTACTAATACATTGTGAAATTTAATGACCAATTGCTTTAATACCTTCATATAGTTAATATTACTTAAGTCTTCTTTTTGGGGGGATTGGGTTACTTTAAGATACTTTATATCTGAAGATCAGACTACTGGGAATCAAAGAAATTAAAACCATCTAAAACTGTCTTTCCTAGTCAGCATGTTGCCTGTGGTGATTTTGAAAGTATGCCTCAAAATTGTTTGAACCTTCTCCCTTCAGGAGGTAAAAATTAATCTCCTTCCCTTTGAGTGTAGGTTAGTTTTAATGACTAATTTCTAACGATGTGGATATAGCAAATGTAATGGTACTCACTTCTGAGACTAGAGTATAAAAAAATGTGTAGCTTCCTCCTTGGGAATGTGCTTTTTTCATTTACTCTGGGGAAGCCATGTCATGAGGAGCCCTGTAGAGAGGCCCATGTAAGGAGGAACAGAAGTCCCTTGCCAAAAGCCATTGGAATGAGTTAGAAATGGAACCCCAACCCCACCCAAGCCTCCATAGACTGCAGCCCAGCCAACAGCTCAACTAAAACCACATGAGAGATCCTGAGTCAGAACCAGGAGTAGCCAGCTAAGCTACTCCAAGCTGCCTTTGGAAACTGTGAAATAAGAAATATTTGTTATTTAAAGTTGTTATATTTGAGAGTAATTTATTACACAATTGATGGCTAGTATAGTTTTGGTATCTGGAAATGGGATGCTACTAAAACAAAATCTAAAATGTGGGAGTGGCTTAGGAATTGGGCAATGGGCATTGAAGATGGCATGAATGAACACCTAAAGTGCATTGAAGTAGCTATTAATAGATGCCTGGTAGTGTTTGATAAGGCAGTGAGTGAAGACTTACAAGAAAGTGAAGCAACAGTTTATTGGAACCCAGAATCAAGAAGAACTTCGCATTTTAATAGCAGAAACCTCAGCAACACTGTTGCATGTAGTTATATGAAAAGTATAAAGTGCAATGAACAGGGTGACATGAGAGATTTCCAACAATGGTGTTATAAAGTGCTACCTGCCTTCTTTTGCTGCTTACAGTAGAATGCAAGAGGAGAGAAATAAACTAAGGAAGAATTATTAAATACAAAGGAGCCAGAGCCAGAAATCAATGTTTTTGAAACTTCTTGGCTTTTCAGAATGACAAATGACCCTAAAATTAAGAAATGTCTTCCAAGCAAAGAACAAATCCAAGGCACTGCTAAAGGAAAAATATATGGGTCTAGCAAGAAAACAAGGGCTTTTGTTTAGACTTCAGGATCATTGAGGTGATTCTTCAGAGGGTGATCTAATCAGAAAAAGACTCTGAGAAGATTTAAAGTGTGTATCACAGATGCTCTCAATCAAACAATAGGGCCTCTTGGGATTTCCCTGGTGGTCCAGAGGTTAAGTATCCACCTTGTAATGCAGGGGACACTGGTTCGATCCCTGGTCCAGAAGATCCTAAATGCCAAGGGGCAACTAAGCCCATGCACCACAGCTACCGAGTCCATGCTCTAGAGCCCGTTCACGCAGCCTAGATCCCAGGCCCTACAGTGAGAAGCCACCACAATGCGAAACCTGCACGCCACAGCTGGACAGTAGCCCCCGCTCACCACAATGAGAAAGCCCACACGCAACAGCAAAGACCCAGCGCAACCACAAATAAAAATTAAAAAAAAAAAATGGGGCCTCTGGTAAGCTCAAGTGTATTATTGTTCCTCAGCCTTCTCAGAAAAAGCCCAAGGAAGAGATTGGGCTACATTTAAAGGATTTGCAGGTATGGCTTTTGTCTAACAGTTCAAGTTAATAAGGTTCACGGAAAATCCACAATCTTTAAAAGAATTACACACTCAGAAACATCATTCGGTTGGCCTGAGAGGGATAGAAACAGTACAATATGAAAAGTAGACTCTGGACTACAAAATTTCACTGGAAGGAAACAGGCTGAGAAAATCGTTCAGCTGCAAACACATACTATCTGTTGTGAAAAAGGAAGGATTTCTTAAAGGGCAATGCCAGGAGCCCAGAGAAAGGCACGGAGAGCCACGATGAAGTATTTCTAGGCCTGGCAACCTAATCAAGACACTTCTGATATGTCTGACTAGACTTTATAACTGCTCTGATCAGTGACTCACCATTGCCCCTTTTTGTATACTAGAATGTCTACAGTAGGTATCTTGTGCTTTTCACATCAGTGATCATTGTGTGTGAGGGATGATCCTTTTTTTTTTTCTAATTTTTATTGGAGTAACATTATCATCATCAAGTTGTTACTCAATCATGTCTGACTCTGTGCGACCCCATGGTCTGCCAGGCTCCTCTCTCCAGGGCATTCTCCAGGCAAGAATACTGGAGTGGGTTGCCAGTGCCTTCTCCAGGGGATCTTCTTGACTCAGGGATTGAACCCAGGTCTCCCACATTGCAGGCAGATTCTTTACCATCTGAGCCACCAGGGAAGCTTATTGGAGTATAGTTAATTTAAAATGTTGTGTTACTTTGTGCTGTATAGCAAAGTCAATCAGTCATACATGTACATAAATCCACTCTTTTTTAGATTATTTTCCCATATAGGTCATTACAGAGTATTGAGTAGAATATCCTGTGCTAGACAGTAGGTCCTTGTTAGTTATCTATTTTATATATAGTAATCTGTATATGTCAATCCCAATCTCCCAATTTATTTCTCCCCACCATACTCCCTCCTGTAACCATAAGATTGTTTTCTACATTTGTAACTCTATTTGTTTTGTAAATAAATTCATTTGTACTATATTTTTTTAGATTCCACATATAAGCAATATCATACAACAGTTAGGGGCTTCCCAGGTGGCTCTAGTGGTAAAGAATCTGTCTGCCAATGCCAGAGTCATGAGAGATGTGGGTTCAATCCCTGTGTCAGGAAGATCCCCTGGAGGAGGGCATGGCAACCTACTCTAGTGTTCTGGCCTGGAGAATTCCATGGACAGAGGAGCCTGGCGGGCTATAGTCCATAGCATCACAGAGTTGGACACAACTTAAGCGACTTAGCATGCATGCATGCACACAATAGTTGTTCTTGTCTGTCTGACTTGTGTCACTTAGTATGACAATCTCTAGGTCCGTTCATGTCATTGTAAATGGCATTATTTCATTCCTTTTTATGACTGAGTAAAGTAGACATGACTGAGAGACTTCACTTTCACTTTTCCTGTTCATGCATTGGAGAAGGAAATGGCAACCCACTCCAGTATTCTTGCCTGGAGAATCCCAGGGATGGCGGAGCCTGGTGGGCTGCCGTCTATGGGGTCGCATAGAGAC
This sequence comes from Giraffa tippelskirchi, assembly GCF_054371585.1. NCBI lineage: Eukaryota > Metazoa > Chordata > Mammalia > Artiodactyla > Giraffidae > Giraffa > Giraffa tippelskirchi. The sequence goes on along the minus strand of NC_137279.1, from coordinate 131,548,063 downwards.
GGACACGACTGAAGCGACTTAGCAGCAGCAGCAATACTGAGAGGGATGGATCCTTGTCTGTTCAGTTCACAAATGTACAGATCTAGGTAATTATACCTGAGAAATACATCCAAGGAGCCTCATCCACACCTGTACCTTAAATGATGAGATTCCAGATACTGCAATGACGGCCATGGGAGGAGGTGAGAGTAGGAGAGGAGGTGAGTCAGTGGGGGCCAGAGAACACACTGCCATAACCAGCTTCCTACAATTCCCAGTGATCCCCCATCTCCTGGTGTCAGACCTTTGTGGAGTCCCCTCCCATTCTGTACCAAGGTTGGTCTGTGTGACTAAGAGCATTGGTGGAAGTGACGCCATGTTACTTCCAAAATTAGATTATTAGGAATTACAACTTCTGTTTTAGGAAATGTTTCCTCTCCTCTGTCTTCATGCCCTTCACTCCCTCTCCCTGCCTCTTTTTCTCTCTCTTAGACCACTCGTTCTGGTGGAAACCATGTCATGAACAATCCTATGGAGGACCCATATGGAGAGTAACTGAAGGCTCTTGCCAACAGCTGTGACTGTCAGCCAAGCAGATTCTCCAGACCCAGTTAAGATTCAGATGACTCCAGCCCTGGCAGACACCTTGATTGAAGCCACATGAGAAACTTTGAACAACACCACCCACTTAAGCCTTTCACAGATTTCTGACCCACAGAAACTGTGAAACAATAAATATGTTTGTTGTTTTAAGCTGGTAAGGTTTAAGGTAGTTTTTTATACAACACTAGATGAGAAATACATTGACATATGCTGAATCGGATGCGCATATTTCATAGGAGCAGAAATGAACAACAGACTGGGTTTTTTTTTTTTTCTAAAAAAAGTTGTTTTGCAAATTGATTATGTGCTTTTCCTACTACTCCTGATACCACTCTATGACCTCTCATGGTTAACAAAACAAAAAGTCAAATTCAGTTCAGAAGTTCCCTTAACTATTTTCATTTTATCCATTATAAATAAATAATTATCAAGGACTGTTTAATCAAGAAATCCTATATTGGGACTTCCCTGGCAGTCCAGTAGTTAAAGACTCTGCACTTTCACTGCAGGGGCCACAGGTTCAACCCCTGGTTGGGGAACTAAGATCCCACATGCCTACTGTGGTATGGCAAAAAAAAAAAAAAAAAGAACATGGAGTTCATCTCCCTGACCAACGGACTGGGCAAAATCTGTGATTCTATTAACAGGCCATTTTGACACCACATCTGTCAAAATCGTGCAGTAAAAGATGAGGCTTAATAGAAGTAATTAGGAATATTTATAAATCATTTTGCTTTAAGAATAGTTCTTGAGTCATTTTTAATAGTTTGCATGTTTTTTTAACTAGTATAATAGCAGTTTTCCCTTTTTTTCCAGATGTTCAAGCTACATTTAGAAAAGGCAGAGGAACCAAAGATCAAATTGCCAACATCCATTGGATCACCGAAAAAGCAAGAGAGTTCCAGAAAAATATCTACTTCTGCTTTATTTACTATGCCAAAGCCTTTGACTGTGTGGATCACAATAAACTGTGGAAAATTCTTCAAGAGATGGGAATACCAGACCACCTGACCTGCCTCCTGAGAAATCTGTATGCAGGTCAAGAAGCAACAGGTAGAACTGGACATGGAACAACAGACTGGTTCCAAATTGGGAAAGGAGTACGCCAAGGCTATACATTGTCACCTTGCTTACTTAACTTATATGCAGAGTACATCATGAGAAATGCTGGACTGGATGAAGCACAAGCTGGAATCAAGACTGCCAGGAGAAATATCAATAACCTCAGATATGCAGATGACACCACTCTTATGGCAGAAAGCGAAGAAGAACTAAAGAGCCTCTTGATGAAAGTGAAAGAGGAGAGTGAAAAAGTTGGCTTAAACCTCAACGTTCAGAAAACTAAGATCATGGCATCCAGTCCCATCACTTCACAGCAAATAGATGGGGAAACAGTGGAAACAGTGACAGACTTTATTTTGGGGGGCTCCAAAATCACTGCAGATGATGATTGCAGCCACGAAATTAAAAGACACTTACTCCTTGGAAGAAAAGTTATGACCAAACTAGACAGCATATTAAAAAGCAGAGACATTACTTTGCCAACAAATGTCCATCTAGTCAAAGCTATGGTTTTCCCAGTAGTCATGTATGGATATGAGAGTTGGTCTATAAAGAAAGCTGAGTGCTGAAGAATTTATGCTTTTGAACTGTGGTATTGGAGAAGACTCTTGAGAGTCCCTTGGACTGCAAGGAGATCCAACCAGTCCATCCTAAAGGAAATCAGTCCTGAATAGTCACTGGAAGGACTGATGTTGACGCTGAAACTCCGATACTTTGGCCACTTAATGGGAAGAATTGACTCATTAGAAAATATTCTGATGCTGGAAAAGATTGAAGGCAGGAGGAGAAGGGGAAGACAGAAGATGGGATGGTTGGATGGCATCACTGACTCAATGGACATGGGTTTGGGTAAACTCCGGGAGTTGGTGATGGACAGGGAGGCCTGGCGTGCTGCGATTCATGGGGTCGCAAAGAGTCGGACATGACTGAGCGACTGAACTGAACTGAACTGATTTTACTTATAAGGAGCCTGCTAAATAGTAATATTGCATTCCTGTGCCACTCACTCAGTTATCATACGAGCCCAAGTACAAATCTGTATCTCTTTAAATTAGTTTAATAAACATTTATTATTTTATGATAAATGTTCCAAATACTAGACCAGACACCAAAATACAAGGAAAAGTTGGTATATACACTTATTCTCCAGAATCTTAAAATCGAGTAAATGTAAAAGTGAAATGGTGAGAGCAATGACAATAGTGATATACCAAGTACAGTGACAGGAAAGGGGAAGGGTACTTTCCCTGTTCTCTTATGATCAGGAGATACTTGGACTTGGAGCTCTAAGGATTCTTAGTTTATCCACTGATTCTATAGCCCAATGAACTCTAAATTCCCTGTATCTTAAACATAAATAGTTGAGAAGCTTTTTTGACAGATACATTTTTGTTTGTATGAAAGTGAAAGTGTTAGTCGCTCAGTTGTGTCCAACTTTGCAATCCCGTGGACTGCTTATATGATAAGATATCAAACTGGAAATTTTGTCTCATGCATCACAATACAATAGATATTTAATTTCAAAGTGAGATGCCAGGCCATATGTAAATTTTCAAACAAAATTATGAGAACAAGTTTTGGTTCCTTTAAAACCCCTGACCCACTTTGATGATATAAAAGGTTGAGAGCAGACTGAGAGAGTGGAATTATAAAGGAGTTTAACCTACTATAAGACCTTTATCCTTCTTCAAATGAAGTGAGGAAATCCTGAGGGAGACTCTGGGTTCCCTGCAGTTGTAGCAGCAGGCTGGGCTGGGGTTTGACCAGCCTGAGGACTATGGCTGGATTCTAGAGCTAGTGGCCAGAAGTGTCAGGACACAGACATCCAAGAGATTGGCTGCTGCTGGCTCATCAACGGAGACTGATCACTGATTGACTTTTGTCCTAGAATCATTTTAAAATTGCTGTTCAAATAGAACTTTGGCCTGATGGCAAGCGATCTCAACAGAATCTGGGCTTGGGTGGACTGCCTCAAGTCTAGAAGCTAAGTGGGAGCCAGTGGTCATTGAATGAGCGGCACAGCCCACTGTGGAGTTGAGGTCAGAGGGGCTCAGCAGGTGAGCTGTCAGATAATCCAGAATGACTCCAGAAGGAGAAAGTCAGCATTAAACATCAACCAGGCACAGAGAGTAAAGAGACAGAATGAAAGTACCAGTTAAGTAAGAACCTTCTGTTCCTTTTCTCCTTGTCCATCCTTGAGGCTAATTTAGGTGGGACAAGCAACCCATAGTCCCTCCCTGACAAGGCTGCAAGGAGACAGCTAGGGATGGGAGGGGGAAGGAGAGGGGAAGGAACTCTTATGTATAAATGAAAACTAAAATTTAGTCTAGACATTCTAATTTTTGAATCAAGCTCTATTTTGCAAGTTAAAGCAACCATGAGACTTTCTGTCATTAAGTCCCCTTGAGCTTTTATCTAGCAGCAGGAGAAACATTTATCTTACTGAATACACTTTAAAATGTCAGTGGGAGGCAAAAATAAAATTGCTTTTCTTATTATATCCCTCAAACTATGCTTATTCAATATACCAGTTGTATTGCTAGATTATGAAGAAAAACAAGAATTTAAATAGAAAATTGCATTGCTATCATGAAAAGTTATTATTAGGAATAACAGCCACAATAACTTACATTTAAAAAACTTTTAAAGAAAAAACTTAAAAATCACCATCGCATCTATTTTTCATTATCTCTACAATTCTTTGACATGGTAGCAGAATAAGATACTAACACCACATCAAGATACCTACATACACTTAGGGTTTTATAAATCTAATATAGACTTAGAGGTTTATAAATCTAATAAAATATTAGATTTATAAAGGAAACCAGCTTAGCCTGGTTTCTCATCTCTATATCTTTTCCCACCCAGAATTACTGGGTCTGGATCCAAGTCATACCAGCTGGCTGGGTCCCTAGTCCGGGCCTAGGACTGCCCCAGCCCCATGTCCCAGAGTCCCCTGTTGCTCAATTCTATTCTATTCTATTCCATTCTATTTTATCCTACCTATCCTATTCTATTCTAAACTAACCTGATATGAGTCCCTACTTCTGACATCTGCATTCCCAAATTTTGGCATCTACCTCTGTGACTTACAATTGGCTTCTGCCCATCTCCACGTTCTTGATTACTCACCTATACTCCAGTTCTTTACCAGGATATCTTCCAAAGGTCCTTTCCAAAGGATCGGGGCCCTGTCCTGGAAATCAGCCTAGAGAACCAAGCCTTCAAGTCTTCATTGCTGTGTCTTGCTCAAATGCCAGAACTCCCTGCTACATTATCGTCAGTTCTGTTACCAACTATTTTCCTGACTGAATCTTACTTAGCCCTCGGAAAGTCAGAAAGCGTGCTTACCCAAGAGCTTAAACCTCCAACCCAGCACATGCATCAGATGCCAGCTCCCCTGTAAGAGGGTTTATTGCCAGGTCTTAGGCCCTCCTATGAGTGTATTCTGCTGGGAAGAATTGATGTGCTATACTAAAACTCAATAATAATAAACATTATGCATATCTTACTAAGTTCCAGTCACTGTGAAGTATTGTATTATGTTATTTCTTACAATTCTATGAAGTAAATACTATCACCTTATGCAAATGAGGAAACCGAGGCACTTACTGGTGAGAATCTTTGCCTAATATTACTTGCTCAGAAGCAGCAGAGACCAAATTTGACCACCTAAGTAACATTCCAAGGAAGCAGCATGGGATAGGAGGGGGAAGAATTGATAATTGGATACATACACATTCACCAGGAAATAAAGCACTAGACAGAAATGACACAGGAAAACTTTAACCACATGTAAGAGAGACTAAATGCATTTTAGAAAAAGTAAAGACGAGTGAAAACGAATGACTTTAAATTTGTTGATACACAGGTGAGTTGAGCTATAAAGGGGAAAATAAAAGTTGAATTTGCTAACTGGGCAACTGGACAACCATTGGCAAGAGGCACAAGAGAAAAAGACTGGTTTTAGGAGAAGGACGTTCAGTTGCCAAAACCCTGGAGGGAGAAGGAAGCCCGAACTTTGTCCCGGTTGGACAAGAGCTGGAACTGCTCCAAAGTGCTGCGGGAGGTGTCGAGTCTGGCACACTGAGCACTTTAACTCTCAGTCCAGGAGGGTTTTCTACCACCTATTGGGAAAAAGAGCTGTAGTACAACTGTTTGGAGTCCAACCAAACTAGGCTTCTTGGATTCCATGTCCCACCACTTACTCTGAGAAGATAACTAGTCTTTCTGACTCTATTCCCTCAGTTATAAAATGGGAACATCATGATCTCCCCTGCAGGATTATGACGATGTTGTGAGACATTGTATAAACAACCACCACAGTGCCTAGCACAACCCAGAGGCTCAGCAAATACTTAACAATGGTCCCATTGTGATTTGTTGGGAGAGAAGGGGAAAGACCAACAGGATACAAAGAAAAGGATTCTGAGCTGTATTCCTAACAGAGTTCCTAGCACACAGTAGGCAGTCAAAAAAATTTTGTGTAAATAAAGGAGTAAAACAAGGAATAAATGAATCTTAGTGTTTCCATCTCAAGATCCAGAATATAGTGGTTTGCATCAGATAGGGCAGTATATGTGCTGACATCTGATGTGTCATCCAAAGTTCTGTCATTCACTGTATCTCAAGGGCTTCTGGGTCTTGCAGGCTCTGAGGCAGGGTCCAGTATGCTGGCACACTGGTGTGCTGTAGGATACTCTGATGTTTTTAATATATAGGATTCATTCATAGTAATAGATGCCACATCTAAATCACTTCAGAGTTTTTATGAGTCTAATTTGAGTATTTCCAGGCTTTACTTTTGCTTTGGAGATAGGTGGGTCAAGAAATTAAAAGACACCATGAAATTAAATGACACTTGCTCCTTGGAAGAAAAGTAATAACAAACCTAGACAGCACATTAAAAAGCAGAGACATTACTTTGCCAAAAAAAACTCCATCTAGTCAAAGCTATGGTTTTTCCAGTAGTCATGTATGAATGTGAGAGTTTAATCATAAAGAAGGCTGAGAGCCAAAGAATTGATGCTTTTGAACTGTGGTGTTGAAGAAGACTCTTGAGAATCTCAAGGAGATGAAACCAATCAATCCTAAAGGAAATCAATCCTAAATATTCATTGGGAGGACTGATGCTGAAGCTGAAGTTCCAGTTCTTTGGCCACCTGATGCGAAGAGCTGACTCATTTGAAAAGACCCTGATGCTGGGAAAGATTGAAGGCAGGAGGAGAAGGGGATGACAGAGGATGAGATGGTTGGATGGCATCACCAACTCAATGGACATGAGTTTGAGCAAGCTCTGGGAGATGGTGAAAGGACAGGGAAGCCTGGCGTGCTGCAGTCCATGGGGTCGCAAAGAGTCAGACACAACCGAGTGACTGAACAACAACAACATTTCATAGCCTAGATCCTTCAGTTGCCTGAGTAACCTCTTGGTCCACCTTCACCTGGGCTTCCCAGATGGCACAGTGGTAAAGAATTCACCCGCCAATGCAGGAGAACCAGGAGGCATAGGATCAATCCCTGAGTCGGGAAGATCCCCTGGAGCAGGAAATGGCAACCTGCTCCAGTATTCTCGCCTGGAAAATCCCATAGACAGAGGAGCCTGGTGGGCCACAGCCCATGGGGTTGCAAAGAGTAGGACACAACTGAGCATACACACACACACACACACACACACGCACACACACCTTCACATAGTAGTATAAATGTGGTAAAGAGCATCACTTGAATATAGATCCTTGAAAGTTTTGAAGTGCATAAATGTGACATCTATCATTTTGAAAAAGAATTGAAAGTTGGAGAGAAGCAGTAGGAGTTCCAAGAGTAGGCAGGGTGGATTAAAGGAAAGTCAGTATGGAATGAAATCATACAAGAAAAATGTCGTAGTCATGTAGCAAAAATCTTTCACCACATTCTAAGAGATTGACTACACTCACTCTATATCAAGAATGAAATAAAATACAGCATCATAATGGACAAGAGACTTTGAACCCTGTGATTTTTTTTTTGTCACAAAGAAGGGAACAATGGATTATTTATACTGATGGCATTTGAAGAGTATTTGAAACTAGTAAATGATGCAAAGTTCCACTGCAATTAATAGTATATCCAAAGCCAGTGATAAGGAAGGGAGAAACCAGATGCTTTTAGGGACCCACTCTTAGTGTGAGGGCTAAATCCCCACAGCAAAAATGAATACTAATGAAGAGAACTGGCTAGCAAAATAGATGACTGGAGCTATCATACGGCAGTTGGTTCAGTTCCAACTCAAACAGCAGACCAATCTGTGGCACTCTAACATCTTTCTACATCCTGGCACTAGGCAACAAATAGCCCATCTGTATTGCTGAAATGGCACCAATGAGAGCAGACATCTATTTACATAAGGACAGATTTCAATGGCTAAAATTACTCTATGTTTGGCATGGTTTGCTCGTAAAAACTGAGCATGTAATATGCCAGTGGGCTATAATTTGTTCTATGAATTGTTTTCTTCATGCATGGTAAATTTTCAGTATTTTTTAAGAGTCTAAATTTACAATTTGCAAGGGCCTAAATTGTTTTAACTTAAAGCAAGCTAACTAGAAAAGTTATTTTACATGTTGTTGGGATATAACTATGTTGCCCTTTGTACTCAAATATATATATATATTTACTACTTCCTTCCAAAATTAAGGATTTTTTTTTTAAGTTTTTTCTTTTTGGTTGATGAACTGGGGTTTTTTTGGTTTTGTTTTTGTTTTTAAGGCAAGGACTATGGAGTCCTATGGATCTGGATTATAAACTACTTTCTAGTCCTTACTAGCTGTATTACTGTGGTTATTTGTGGGCCTCTGTTTCTGACTTTCAAAGTAAGAATAGGAACGCTTTTTTCAAAGCTGTTGATGCTAAATGGGACACAGAGCATTTCACAAAGAGTCTGGAGAAATTAAATATTAGATAAATATTAACTACATCTGCTTCTTTCTTCTCTACCCTCAGTGTTCTGACACAAATGCAATGTTTTTAAATTTTAAAAAGTAATTTGACCTAAATTTAGCTCTCTGCCCAGATAGATGTATTTTTCAGGAAGTAAGTAGTTCAGAGAGGAATCTATGAAGTCATAATGATTACAGGTAAAGCTAGTGCACAAATTGAATTTTTTTAATCAAATTATTAACAATGATTTTTTTTTAAGAAAAATTTAGAGAACAGAAAAAAAGTTTATTGAAATAGTAAAAACAAACAAAATTAAAAGCCAATGATTTTTAAATCAGAGTTCACACTTCAAAAAGAATCATATGAGGTAGTAAACTTTGCTTGGAAAAAAATAATCATCCCTAATTAATCTGCTTTATAATTCTGGGTTTCTGATCCTACATGATGACCTTGTCTAAAATGGTATATGTCTCTTCCTAGTTCTTTGTAAGCCTATAATTAAATATTTACTCATCAAAGTCAATAGATTTTGAAAAGGAGTACTGCATAATGTTTATTATATTTTGTATTTAAAAACATACTCTTTTCAAGAGTAATATTTCAATTTTTTGGACTAATAGGGCGATTGTTATATTTCAGTCTTCCATGGAAAGAGCCTGCCTGATGTGTGAGTTTGTGTGTGTGCGTGTGCACGTGTGTGTTATAACATGGAATATAAGCATATACTCCACCTAGTACATAGTAGATTGCTAGTGACTGTTGATTTTAGCAAATAGTAGTGCTAGTGGTAAAGAAAAGTGAAACTTGTTCAGTCATGTCCGACTTTTTTTGACCCCACGGACTATCCAGTCTGTGGGATTCTCCAGGACAGAATACTGGAGTAGGTAGCATTTCCCTTCTCCAGGGGATCTTTCCAACCCAGGTATTGAACCCAGGTCTATAGCATTGCAGATAGATTCTTTACCAGCCTAGCCACAAGGGAAGGCCAATGGAAAACTCGCCTGCTAATACAGGAGACATAGGAGACATGGGTTTGATCCCTGGGTTGAGAAGATCCCCTGGAGGAGGGCATGGCAACCCACTCCAGTATTCTTGCCTGGAGAATCCAATGGACAGAGGCACGTGGCAGGCTACAGTCCTTTGTGTTGCAAAGGTTGCAAAGACTGAAGCAACTTAGCACGCAGACCATCATCAGCCACTAACACTTCTTTAATCGATTTAACTGGGGCAGAGTTTAAAGGGTTAACAAGAGGAGAGATAAGACTGAAAGGATGCAAAAGGTCTTATCCCCTCCGCTGAGAGTTTGGAGCTGTGGGACACTGAAGGGAAACACAGGGTCATTGAAGATAAAAATTCATTGCAAATGAAATACATCTGAGACAAAACCCATAGAAATATTAAAAACTGGCATATGCAGAGTACAGGTTATTTTGCATTACATCTTAAAGTACTTGTCCATTGTTCTAGTTGCATCATAAAATCAAAATAATAACACAAAACAATAGTGAATTATAGGTGGGTCTGATTTTGTCAGAAATCAAATATCAGAAGTGGCCATCTAATCAATCATCAGTATCATTGTGTCAAGCATTCTATCTAATCCAGCTGTGATTTCTGAATCTACTTCTACTGATATGGATAAGGAATCACTTTTTAAGGAAATTTTTTTAAGTTCTCCTAGAAACTGCTATCAGAAACCTTAAAAAAAATTGAAATGTCCTATGCTAAAAAATTTTCTTTCATGACAAATTTAAGCAATGTGAAACCCAAGAGGTTAGAAATTGGTTCAATCATGTTACCTATCTTGGCTGGCATTGAAAAAGCAGATGTTAGACTAAACTTTAAAGCATTTCGTTTGAATATAATAGATCTAATTTTTTCTCAAATGTCTTTGTTATAACTTCCGCACTATTCATATGACAATGAAATCTCTGTAAAATTTGGTTGTTGGGGTTATTATATTGTCAGAGTGCATTGATATTTCTAGGTCTGAAAGCATAACTTCTATTTTAGGAGATTAGGAGAGTTTTGTGAAGAAAATCCCCACTTTCAAATATTTCTGTGATATTCACATGGCACACCATTTGGAATTGCAGGTGTTAGAGAGTAACTTATTGCTAATATATTCTGAATTAGCAAGACACAGTGAAAAAGTGATTTTGAACTTCAGCTAAACATTCACTGTTTAGTTAGGTGCCTAATTTATCATTTAAGTAGAATTGTAGTCCTGCTGAATAGAAATTTCTCTTTCAGTTCAGTTCAGGTCAGTCTCTCAGTTGTGTCCAACTCTTTTGGACCCCGTGGACTGCACCAGGCTTCCCTGTCCATCACCAACTCCCAGAGCTTGCTCAAATTCATGTCCATCAAGTCAGTGATGCCATCCAACTATCTCATCCTGTGTCTTCCCCTTCTCCTCCTGCCTTCAAGCTTTCCCAGTATCAAGGTCTTTTCCAATGAGTCAGTTCTTCCCATCAGGTGACCAAAGTATTGGAGTTTCAGCTCCAGCATCAGTCCTTCCAATGAACACTCAGGACTGATCTCCTTTAGGATGGTTGCATCGCCTTACAGTCCAAGGGACTCTCAAGAGTCTTCTCCAACACCACATTTCAAAAGCATCAGTTCTTCAGTGCTCAGCTTTCTTTATGGTCCAACTCTCACATCCATACATGACTACTGGAAAAATCATAGCTTTGACTAGATGGACCTTTGTTGGTAAAGTAATGTCTCTGCTTTTTAATATGCTGTCTAAGTTTGTCATAGCTTTTCTTCCAAGGAGCAAGCGTCTTTTAATTTCATGGCTGCACTCACCATCTGCAGTGATTTTGGAGCCCCCAAAAATAAATTCAGCCACTGTTTCCCCATCTATTTGACATGAAGTGATGGGAACAGATGCCATGATCTTAGTTTTTTGAATGCTGAGTTTTAAGCCAGCTTTTTCACTCTCCTCTTTCACTTTCATCTAGAGGCTCTTTTGTTCCTCTTCGCTTTCTGCCATAACGGTTGTGTCATCTGCATATCTGAGGTTATTGATATTTCTCCTGGCAATACTGATTCCAGCTTGTGCTTCCTCCAGTCCAGCATTTCTCATGATGTACTCTGCATAGAAGTTAAATAAGCAGGGTGACAATATAACAGCCTTGACATACTCCTTTCCCAATTTGGAACCAGTCCATTGTTCCATGTCTGGTTCTAATGGTTGCTTCTTAACCTGCATACAGATTTCTCAGGAGGCAGGTCAGGTGGTCTGGTATTCCCATCTCTTTAAGAATTTTTCACAGCTTGTTGTGATCCACACAGTCAAAGGCTTTAGCATGGTCAATGAAGCAGAAGCAGATATTTTTCTGGAACTCTCTTGCTTTCTCTCTTAACCTAATCTAAAAAAGCAAAGGTTTTGAAATGATCTCTATCATCTACTTCACAAAACATCTTCAGTGTAAAAAGAAAGCATTTATTGTACCTAACAATGATTATGGCTCAACCTATAAATCCTCCTTTACATTATTCTTACTAAGAAATATCACACTGTCACTTATTGAAGAGAGACCAGGTGCTTGTATCCTCTGTTTAAAAAAATCTGGCTCCTTTGGAATAAATCACTGCAGGATGCTATTTAAATTGGTATTCATGGAGCACCTAAATATTTAGCTCTTGAACCACAATGGGGCTTAGGGGCTATGTAGCACCACTTGAAGTCTCTCCATTGCCAATTAATTTGAAGGAAAACATTGCCATGTGGGGTTCTTGATTTAGAGAAAAAGCTCTGCTCCTTGCTAAACCAAGTAATTTAAGCGTGTTGAGTGGGGAATGGGCCCAGAAGCATATTACCCCAAATTTTCACTCCTTGGAGGATCTTAATCAACAGATTTCAGCATTGTTGAGCCCTAACAAGGCGGACCCCAGAAGACTTGATCAAAACCAAGGGTATTTGTGCTGATGAATACCTACTGGGGCAAGTGCTGGTGTGTCCTCCCATGCATGCTGCTGCATTTCTGCTTACTATTTTATTCTCTTTGTCCCCCCCCCCATTTTTTTTACTTCTCATTTCTTTACTTCTTCTTGGACAATTTTGTGTAGGTAACAGACAGGGGACAGGCTGAGTGACCTAGGATAGGTCAGATCCAATCTCTTCATCTGCAGAAATGAAAGAATAATACTAAATTTACTGTGTTATAAGAATTAGAGATAGTAAGTGTAAACTTATTTGAAAGATGGAAGGTAGCCAATAAAAGTAGCTATTACACTATTTTTATTAATGATTACTACAGTTTTTTTATGAGGTTGATTTAGATTCTTACACTAGGTACTATTGAACTCTATTCTGAATTTCTTTACTACAGAAAATCCATCCCTAGATGCTATGAGTGTTGGCTGCTAGACAGGCTCACACCATCTCCCTTGAGATGCCTGGGAACTTGCATGCTCTCATGTCAGCACTTCTCTAAAGATTTCTTCGAAGAGGACTTGATTAACCAATCAGCTATAAATACTATGACCTTAGACTTTGCCTCTGGGATACTAACCTAAGAAAATTATTGTTAGTAGTAGTAGTGCTATGACTCAGTCATGTCTGACTCTTTAAGACCCTTTGGACTGTAGCCTGCCAGGCTCCTCTGTCCATGAGATTTTTCAGGCAAGAATACCGGAGTGGGTTGGTATTTCCTACTCCAGGGGATCTTTCTGACCCAAGGATCAAACCCGCGCCTCTTGTGCCGGCAGGTGGATTCTTTATCACTAGTGCCATCTGGGAAGCCCATTAGTAGCAATAGCAGCAGTAGTAGTACAAATATATCTTGTGCCTCCCACTAGCAACTAAAAATACTTCAAGCATTCAACTAAAGACAAGGTAATCTATACTTGATCAGTTTCTCCTTCCTACTTCCACTTCTGGCATTACAATGTGCAACCCAGACTCACTCCTCAGCAAAACTGATGAGAAGCATTTTTTAAATAGCCATTTAGAAATAGTTGGCTGGGGACTTCCTTGGTAGTCTGTGGTTAAGAATCCACCTTCAAATGCAGGGGATGCAGATTCAATCCCTGGTTATAGAACTAAGATCCCACATACGGCAGGGCAACTAAGCCCACGAGCCAGAACTAGAGAGAAGCACAGACGTTACAACTAGAGAAGCTTGAGCTCCGCGACGAAAAGTCCTCATGCTGTAACTAAGACCCAACATAGCCAAGTGAAAAAAACATATTTTTAATTATTAAAACAATAAAAAACAGTTGGTCATATAGGCATATAAAAATATAAATGGCCCTACAGCATACAAGGAAATATTTACTCAAGAATATTTACTAAAATTCCATAAAACTACAAGAGTCTGCAGTATTTGAACCAAGATGCACACTGTCTCTCCCTATTCCCAGCTCAAGGAGATGGGAACTCCACCCAGACTGGTACAGCCAAGAGCACAAGGTTCTGACTCCTCCCCAGGTCCCAGCTGGCGGACTATCTTCCTGGAAGAGATAAGAAAGACATCAGCATTTTTCATGCTGCACCCAGCTACTTGTTCCTCAGGGAATGTTCTAGATAAGTGTAGCCAAGAGGCAAGGGCTCCATTCTCCCATTCATGAGACACAGGTTCTACCTATGTAGGACACTGAGATCCCAACTACTCTTGCCTCAGCTCATAGGACAGGGGATTTATGCCAAGGGAGACAAGCCAAGGCCACCTGGGGCTGGGCCCCACATCCACTGAGCATTTAGTTCCTCAAGCTGGGGTGTCACTTAGAATTGAGCTGTTTCTTTCGATTTTTTTTTTTATATTCTTTTATTTGACTGTGCCAAGTCTTAGTAGCAACACACAGGATCTTTGATCTTCACTGTAGCATGTGAACTCTTAGTTGAGGTATATGGGATCTAGTTTCCTCACCAGGAATGGAAACCAGGCCTGCTGCATTAGGAGCACTGAGTCTTAACCACTGGACCACTAGGGAAGTCCCTTGAGCTATTCTTACTCTAGCGCCAGAGTTGTGGCTCAGACAATCCAATCAAAAGGCAGAGACTGGCAGACTGGGTTCAAAAAAAAAAAGCTCCAAATATGTGCTGTCTAACAACATTGCCAATCGGCTATTAGGCTTCCCTGGTAGCTCAGATGGTAAAGAATCTGCCTGCAACGCAGGAGATCTGGGTTTGATCCCTGAGTCAGGAAGATCCCCTGGAGAAGGACAGGGCAGCCCACTCCAGTATTCTTGCCTGGAGAATCCCATGGACAGAGGAGCTCGGTGGGCTATAGTCTATAGCGTTGCACAGACTTGGACACAACTGAAGCAGCTTAGCATACTCCAGTATAAAATAAAAAGTTTTTTAAAAAACAAACATATGCTTTCTATGGGAGACACAGGTTATTGTCAAAATTACAAATAGATTAAAAGTAAAATAATAGAAAAAGATGCACCCTGCAAACAACAACCATAAAGCTGGAGGGACATAATATGATACTAAAACTATCAGTCCATCAGGAAGATATAGCAAATGTAAATATATTTTCACCTAACCACAGAGCACCAAAGATATGAAACTAAAGCTGACAGAAATGAAAAGAGAAGTATATAGTCATCCTTTAGTATCCACAGTGTATTATTGGGTCTAGGACTACTCATGGACACCAAAATCTATGAATGCTCAAGTCCTTTATATAAAATGGTGTAGTACAGTTAGTCCTCCATATCTGCAAGTTTTGCATTTGTGAATTCAATCAACAGCCAATTGAAATTCAATCCACATATGCAGAACCTGTGGATACAGAGGGGTGACTATGTTTACATAAAGTTCCTCCTATCATAGCATCCTTAAGCCTTGGTCAGCATTTATTATAAGGCCCCAAATGCACAGTTTGGGGAATACTTGATTGAAGATTCATTCCTTTATAGTTTTTATTTTTAAAAATTAATATACTTAACAGTTTGCCTAATAAAAGGCAAAAAAGTTTAAATTTAATAAAACCAAAATAACCTATTACATTACTTTTACCACTTCTTAATCAGTTCTTTTGGTGTTAAAAAGACTTACTTTTGGATTATTTCTTTAGCTTTAAAATAAAAAGCAAACAAACAAAACAGAAATCACTTGATAGGCATAGCTCTACAGGAAATCTTTCTATGGCAATGTCCAGATTCAAACACTCCACCAAAGCCTGAAATTTTGTCCTATGCTTATTACATTTGGGTATATTCAGAAGATGTTGACTTTGCTTAAAAGCAGATGCAGTTCATAGAACTCACCTTTTTAAAGTGTACAATTCACTGTTTTTTAGTATAGTCACAGAGTTATGCAATAATCATAACTGTCTAATATCAGAACATTTCATCAAACCCCCAATAAACACTATACCCGTTAGCAGTCACTTTCTGTTCCTTCTCCACCAGCCTCTGGCAATCACTAATGTGTGTGTGTGTGTGTGTGTGTGTGCAGACTTACCTATATTGGACATTTCATATAGACAGATCACATATTATGTAATATTTCATGACTGGTTTCTTTCACTTAGCATGTTTCAAAGTTCATTTATGTTGTATATGCGTGCTAAGTTGCTTCAGTCATGTCCAACTCTTTGCCATCCAGTGGCTCGTAGCCCACCAGGCTCCTCTGTCCATAGGATTTTCCAGGCAAGAATACTGGAGCAAGTTGACACGCCCTTCTCCAGGTCATTTATGTTGTAGCATATATCAAATCTTTATTTTTATGGCTACAAAATATTCCATTGTAAGGATATACAACAATGTGTTCATTCACTCATCAATTGGTGGACATTTGGACTGTTTCATTTTGGCTATTATGACTAACGCTACTATGAACATTCATGTACAGTTTTTTGTGTGGCTGTGTATTTTCAATTCTCTGGAATATATTCCTAGGAATAGAATTGCTGGGTCATGTGGGCTTCCCTGGTAGCTCAGATGGTAAAGAGTCTGCCTGCATTGTGGGAGACCTGGGTTTGATCCCTGGGTTGGGAAGATCCCCTGGAGAAGGAAATGGCAACCCACTCCAGTATTCTTGCCTGGAAAATCCCACGGATGGAGGAGCCTGGCAGGGTACAGTCCATGGAGTTGCAAAGAGTTGGACACAGCTGAGCGACTAACACTTTCACTTTCATAGTAATTTCACGTTCAAAACTTTGAGAAACGGCCAGGTTACTTTTCAAAGTGAATACACCAATTTACAGTTCCACCAGGTATGTCATAAGGGTTCCAATATCTCCACATCATTACCGAGATTTGTCTTTTTCTAGTAAGTTTGAAGTAGTATCTCCTGTGAATTTGATTTGCATTTTCCTAATGACTAATGATATTGAGTATCTTTTCATGTGCTTATTGTCCATCAGTATTTTTTATTGGTGGGGGGGAATGTTGATTTAAACACATTACTATTTTAAAATTGGGTTATTTTTGTTTTCGTTGTTTTGTTTCTATATCCTCTGAATACAAGTGTCTTATCAAATATATGATTTGTGGATATTTTTTGACATTCTGTGGGTTGTCTTTTCACTTTCTTAACATTAATATTTTATTTAATGCTGTGTTGTGCTGTGCTTAGTCGCTCAGTCGTGTCCGACACTTAACGACCTCATAGACTGTAGCCTGCCAGGCTCCGCTGTCCATGGGATTCTCCAGGCGAGAATACCGGAGTGGGTTGCCATTTCCTTCTCCAGGGGATCTTCCCGACCCAGGGATCGAACCCAGGTCTCCTACATTGCAGTCAGACTCTTACCAACTGAGCTACGAGGGAAGCCCAGAATAAGCTCCAAAAATGTGAGTTCTCTTCTGTACCCTGAAACAGTCAAGATAAATAAAAATGGCTCCGCTGTTTTGAATTTGGGGACTTGACCTTGCCTTACCACTACCCTTCTCTTTTTATTTAAAATGAATGAGAAGGATACAGTATTTGTATAAATGTATAGCTACGAATGCTCTGGAGGAAAGGCGGAAATACAAGGCAAGGAAGTGAGACTTGGATTTTATCACAAATCAGGTCATTCTCAAGGCCATAACACCAAATCTGTACTTGCAGCACCGTAAAATATGTCTATCTGCCATATCCTATTCCTAAAATCCAGAACATCTAAACTCAAATCAGTGTCTGTCATCAAAAAACAAAAAAAAACAATCCTGAATTCCTGCACTATGAATATCTCCAGTAGAGAGCACTAATGTTTCTTGAACGTTTTGTGTAAGTCGTGTTAAGCTAGAAAAGGCTTAGGAAGCAGTTACGACCCTTTTCCATCCCCACATCCCTGGGAACATAAGACACAAGCATTTATTCCACATTTGTTAACAGTTTGGAGAGCTTCCTGGGTAGCAGGAACAGTTCATAGAACACTCACTATTTCCAGGTACCATGTTAGGACCTGGGATCCTAAAGAGGAAAAGATACACTTCTTACTCTCAAGGAATTTAGTGTCTAGTGAAGAAGCTTATCTCAATTTTCCAATAGTCTCCTCTTCCATCAATCAAGAAAGCATTTACTAACTAATCATGCATTTTTCCATCCCTAGACACACACATATATGGTAGAAAAATGCATGAACTGTCATTGCTTGAAAAAAGTAGGTCCTGGAGAGCCTTAGAGATAATCTAGTCAAAGCCTCTCATTTTGTACGTAGAAATTCTAAACCTGGTAGGTGACTTACCCAAGATCATGATCAAAGCTAAGATTAACATGGGACTTACTATGTGCTTGGAGCTACACTAACCATATTATTTATTTAATCCTAACAACCCATTTTCCAAATAGAAAGCTAAGGCATGGAGAAATTAAGTAATCTCAAAAATCAAACAGCTCATAAGGGCAAAGCCATGATTTGAATCCAGTCTTGTTCCAGAATCCATGCTTTTAAACTATACTATATTCAAGTAGCTATTTCCACAGGTAATCATGATTTTCTGACTCATGCCTTTACACTGTCTTGTTACTTTCCAGCATCTCTGATGCAAAATTTTGGTCAAAAATTATCAAAGAAATCTCAAGATATTATGGCACTTCAAAGGCACAAGACACTTAAGTTGGGAAAAACAGCCCAATCCAATGTGGATGTATACATTACCAAGGTGAAGAGGTGGAGGCATACATGTGTGTGGGTGCTAAGTTGCTTCAGTGAGTGTCTAACTCTTTGCAACCCTATGGACTGTAGCCCACCAGGCTCCTCTGTCCGTGAGATTCTCCAGGCAAGACCACTGGAGTGGGTTGCTATGCCCTCCTCCAGGGGATATTCCTGACCCTGGGATCGAATCTATGAGAAAAATAAGAAGTAATCTTATAATAGGTGATTTTTTTTAACTAGTTTTAACCAATGTTGCCACTTGCATATCATTGTTTTTTCTTCTTGACTTACCCTCATGTACTCCTCCCCACTTCCAAATCCCAGTCTTTGCTTTTTGGCTGTGCTGGGTCTTTGCTGCTATGCACTGGCTTTCTCTGGTTGCAGTGAGCTGGGGTTACTCTTTGTTGGAGTGCTTGGGCTTCTCTTGCTGCAGAGCACAAGCTCTAGGTGCGTGGGCTTCAGTAGTTGTGATATGTGGGCTCAGTAGTTGTGGATCTTGGGCTCCAGAGCACAGGCTCAGTAGTTGTGGTGAAAGGGCTTAGATGCTCTGTGGCATGGACTAGGGATTGAACGTTGTGTCCCTTTCATTGGCAGGTAGATTCTTATCCACTGTACCACCGGGAAAGTCCCAAATCCCAGTCTTTTAAATTCGCTAATTCTTCAATCAAGTAAGATCAAGTTAAACTATGAGAACTAAAGTGGACAAATCTAGGAATTAAATCCTGAGATGACCCTAGAATACACAAGATAGAAAAGATGTGCATTTCAGAAGTCTCAAACTTCATTTCATTTCACTCTTTCATTTATCATTCAACAATTACTTGTTTTGTGCCTACTATGTGTAAAACACTGCACCTGTTTCTGAGGATGCACAAATCCTTGTGATGGCTATGACCTTTGCCCTCCTGAGGTTCACAGTCTTGCAGCATTCCTCTAGAGGATGTTAGGGATGTAGAGTTAAGTAGTTGTCAACTTTCAACCTACTGGGGCTCTAAATGATGGCTAAGCTGCAAGAGGATTAATAGAGTGACTCAGCAAGTCTAAGGACTGCTAATAGATGACACTGTTAGATATACAGACTTTAGAGGAAGAACATATTGTTTAGAAATGCTTGCAACACATTACTTGAGTGATTTGTGTGAATTATATAACAGTCCATAAATAGAAATTATTTGCATTATGATTATATTTTTTTCAGAATGTAACATCCTTTTTGTCTTCTAGGACCCAGGAGGACAAAACATTCTAGTTTCTTATTGAATTGGTAAGTAAATTAAGTAAATCTAGCATTACTGGACAATCGACTTCATTGAAAGATAAAACTATAAATTTCCACCCACTCATATATCTGTTTTCATCGTTCAGTATGCTTTTGCCTCGTCTTTACTTGTAACCAAGCTGTCTGTAACTCCTCCACCTAACAGAGACCTTTGTCAGCCACCAAAAGCTGTTCCACTCACCAAAACAACAGGCTTCCTTTAAGCCCTAAGTCATTTACCCATTAGGTCTGAATTTCTCTGAGAAGTCTTTCCTACTTTAATCCACTCTTTCTTCTACTAGCGTAAGACCTGACTACCTTTGCCTCTCAATTTTGAAATGAGATTAAGGACACCTGGTTTATTACTGTTCTTTTCATAAGGTAACCTGGTTATATAACTGCTATTATAAAGTGTATTTGAGTTGTAGGTTCAGAACCATATCAATATCCTGCATTAGGAGACGCTACTTAGCCCCACAGTTGCTCATATAACCAGCTACATATTTGCCTCTATTTCTTTAAGATTTAAAACTTTAAGCTTCTCAAAGGTACATGTCTTATTGCTCTTATATGCTCCCCAAACAACAGTTTGGTGGAGATATTGAATTGGATGTAAAGACGTCTGCTGCTAAGTCGCTTCAGTCGTGTCCAACTCTGTGCGACCCCATAGACGGCAGCCCACCAGGCTCCTCCGTCCCTGGGATTCTCCAGGCAAGAATACTGGAGTGGATGGCCATTTCCTTCTCCAGCTCATGAAAGGGAAAAGTGAAAGTAAAGTTGCTCAGTCGTGTCCGACTCTTAACGACCCCATGGACTGTAGCCTACCAGGCTCCTCCGTCCATGGGATTTTCCAGGCAAGAGTATGGAGTGGGGTGCCATTGCCTTCTCCAAAAGACGTCTGCAGAGATACGTTAGTAGAAGAATAAGCAGACAATTTAAATGTGTGTCTGCATTTGGGTACACAGAATTCAGGAGACAAAGCCAGAGAGGATGGTGGTGTGGAGAAACATTGGAGTTTGGTTAGTTAGTCCTCACTGATTTATTAATATCACAGCCAGCCTAACATTCCCTGGAGGAATGCTGGGAGACCGTAGACCTCAGGAGGGAAAAGGTCACATCTATCACATGACCCAGTGTATCCCCCAAATCTAGTACAGTGTTTCGCAGGTAGTAGGCACAGAATAAATAAATCAATAAATATTTGTTGGATGATAAATGATTGAGTCTTCTTCATGGATCACAACCTTGTCAAGGCAAAGGGGTTTGTGTAACTCAGTGAAGCTATGAATCATACTGTGCAGGGTCACCAAGAAGGACGGGTCATAGTGAAGAGTTCTGACAAAATATGGTCCACTGAAGGAGGAAATGGCAACCCAGTCCAGTATTTTTGCCTGGAAAACCCCATAGGCAGCATGAAAATGGAAGAAGATGTAACACTGGAAGATGAGCCCCCCAGGGAGGAAGATGTCCAATATGCTATTAGGAAAGAGTGGAGAAATAGCTCCAGAAAGAATGAAGAGGCTGGGTCAAAGTGGAAAAGATGCCCAGTTGTGGATGTGTCTGCTGGTGAAAATAAAGTCCAAAGCCAGAAAGAAAAATATTGAATAGGAACCTGGACTTTTCAGGTCATGAATCAAGATAAATTGTATGTGGTCAAGCAGGAGATGGCAAGAGTGAACATCAACATTTTAGGAATCAGTGAACAAAAATGGACAGGAATGGGTAATTTTAATTCAGATGACCATTGTATCTACTGCTATGGGCAAGAATCCCTTAGAAGAAATGGAGTAGCCCTCACAATCAAAAAATGAGTCTGAAATGCAGTATTTGGGTGCAATATCAAAAACAACAGAGTGATCTTGGTTCATTTCCAGGGCAAATCATTCAACATCACAGTAATCCAAGTCTATGCCCCAACCACTAATGCTGAAGAAGCTGAAGTCGAACAGTTCTATGAAGACTTACAAGACCTTGTAGTGAAGTAAGTGAAAGTCACTCAGTCATGTCCGACTCTTTGTGACCCATGGACTTTAGCCTACCAGACTCCTCTGTTCATGGAATTCTCCAGGCAAGAAACCACTGGAGTGGGTTGCCATTTCCTTCTCCAGGGGATCTTCCCAAACCAGGGATTGAACCCAGGTCTCCTGCATTGCAGGCAGACTCTTTACTGACTGAGCCACCAGGGAAGCCCAAGACCTTGTAGAACTAACACCAAAAAAAGATACCCTTTTCATCACAGAGGATTGAAATGCAAAAGCAGGAAGTCAAGAAATACGCAGAATAACAGCAAGTTTGGCCTTGGAATATGAAATGAAATAGGGCAAAGGTTAACAGAGTTTTTTCAAGAGAACACAGTGGTCATAGGAAACACCCTTTTCTAACAACAAAAGAGGTGACTCTACACACAAACATCACCAGATGGTCAATATCAAAATCATATTATGTTTTTAGTAGCCAAAGATGAAGAAGATCTATTCAGTCAGTAAAAAAAAACAATACCTGAAGCTCACTGTGGCTCAGATCAAGAGCTTCTTATTGCAAAATTCAGACTTATATTAAAGAAAGTAAGGAAAGACAATAGGCCATTCAGGTACGACCTAAATCAAATCCCTTATGATTATACAGTGGAGGTGATGAATAGATTCAAAGGATTATATCTGGTAGACAGAGTGCCTGAAAAACTATGGACAGAGGTTCATAACATTGTATAGGAAGCAGTGACTAAAATCATGGAAAAAAGAATGTAAGAAGGCAAAGTAGTTGTCTGAGGAGGCTTTACAAATAGTCGAGGAAAGAACAGAAGTTAAAGCAAGGGGGAAAGGAAAAGATATACCCAACTGAACGCAGAGCTCCAGAGGATAGTAAGGAGAGATAAGCAGGCTTTCTTAAATGAACAATCCAAAGAAATAGAGGAAAAGAGTAGAATGGGAAAGACTGAAGATCTCTTCAAGAAAATTGGAGATATCAAGGGAACATTTCATTCAAGGATAGGCATGATAAAGGACAGAAATGGTAAGGACCTAACAAGGCAAAAGAGATTTAAAAAAGGTGGCAAAAACACACAGAAGAATTATACAAAAAAGGTGTTAATGACTCGGACAACAACGGGGGTGTGGTCAATCACCTAGAACTGGACATCCTGGAGTGTGAAGTCAAGTGGGTCTTAGGAAGCATCACTATGAACAAAGCTAATGGTGGTGATGGAATTCCCGTTGAGCTACTTAAAATCCTAAAAGATGATGCTGTTAAAGTGCTGCACTCAATATGTCAGCACATTTGGAAAACTCATCAGTGGCCACGGGACTGGCCAAAGGTCAATTTTCATTTCAATTTCAAATAAGGGTAATGCCAAAAAATGTTTCAGCTACTGTACAACTGCACCCATTTCAAATGCTAGCGAGGTTATGCTCAAAATCCTTCAAGCTAGGCTTCAGCAGTACCTGAACCAAGAACTTCCAGATGTTCAAGCTGGGTTTCAAAGAGGCATAGGAAACAGAGATCAAATTACTAATATTCGTTGGATACTGGAGAAAGCAAGTGAATTCCAGAGAAACATCTACTTCTGCTTCATTGCCTACACTAAAATCTTTGTGTGGATCACAACAAACTGCAGAAAATTCTTAAAGAGATGAGAGTACCAGACCACCTTACCTGTCTCCGGAGAAACCTGTATCATGATCAAGAAGTAACAGAATCGGACATGAAACAATGGACTGGCTCCAAATTGGGAAAGGAGTACATCAAGGCTGTATATTGTCACCCTACTTATTTAACTTCTATGCAGAGTATATCATGTGAAATGCCAGGGTGGATGAAGCTCAAGCTGGAATCAAGACTCCTGGAAGAAATATCAACAACCTCAGATATGGAGATGATACAACTATAATGGCAGAAAGTGAAGAGGAACTAAAGAGGCTTTAATGAGAGTGAAAGAGAAGAGTGAAAAAGTTGGCTTAAAACTCAACATTCAGAAAACTAAGATCATGGCACTTGGTCCTATCACTTCACAGCAAATAGAAGGGGGTAAAATTGAGGCAGTGACAGCTTTTATTTTCTTGGCTCCAAAATCATTGCAGACAGTGACTGCAGCCATGAAATTTAAAGATGCTTTCTCCTTGGAGGGAAAGCTATTACAAACCTAGACAGCATATTAAAAAGTAGAGATATCACTTTGCCAACAAAGGTCTGTAGAGTCAAAGCTATGGTTTTTCCAGTAGTCATGTATGGATGTGTGAGTTGGACCATAAAGAAAGCTGAGTGCCAAGGAACTGATGCTTTTGAACTGTGGTGTTGGAGAAGACTCTTGAGAGTCCCTTGGACTGCAAGGAGATCAAACCAGTCAATCCTAAAGGAAATCAGTCCTGAATATTCATTGGAAGGACTGATGCTGAAGCTCCAATACTTTGGTGACCTGATATGAAGAGCCTACTCATTGGAAAAGACACTGATGCTGGGAAAGATTGAAGGCAAAAGGTCAATGGGGTGGCAGAGGATAAGATGTTTAGATAGCATCACCAACTCATTGCACATGAATTTGAGCAAACTCCAGAAGATAGTAGAGGACAGAGGAGCCTGGTGTGCTACAGTCTATGGGGTTGCAAGAAGTCAGACACGACGTAGTGACTGAACAATAACAATAACAAATGTTTGAGTAAAATAAAATGAAATCTGACATATCTGAAAGATGAACTATATCTGTCTTCTTTTCTTATATAGTCCAGGATACATTTATTAACACATTGGAAATTAGAAACTCTAGCCTAGACTGTTAGTGGCTTGCCCTGGGTCTCATGGCCAGAAGAAACACCAAGTCTTGTGCTCTTTTTGGCATATATTTTTCTCCTGCATCTCTGAAATGTTCTGAATCTTATTCTTTTATTAATAAATTTATTTTGAGTTCTAAAATTCTTAATAAACTACATGTTTAATACACATATTAGCTCCTACTCTTAGAGAATCATTTTATATGAAAATTGAAGTCTAGTTTTTTAAGTATATTATAATTAACAGATGGCCTTATATTAGGCCAAGAAGCCACACACACAAGCACATACACACACAGCTGTTGAGGAAAAAAAAAATGGTGGGAGGTGGTGGGGAGAATCAAGGGCTGGATAGTGTTAGATATGAGCTACTTTAAACCAAAGAAATAGAAGGGTCTACTAAGAAGAACCTCAGAAGCCAGCTAAACCAGTTGCTTTTTCCAGTAGCAGGAGACTTTTTGCCTAGATTTCAACATGGTTCAGGGAACACAGACTCAATCCTCACAGGGATCCCAGTAACCACTCAGTGACTAGCAGAACCTCTAAGGGCTTTTTTCAGACTACTTTGCAGGAGCACAAATTTTGCTTTAATTCTAAGATTTCAGTCTGGCTTCACTTGTAAATATTTTCTTAGAAGTCTTCTTTTTATGGGTAGGAAAGGGACAAGAGTCAATAATTGGCTGGCTGCTGTGTGGCAGACTCCAATACATGATCCAGATGACGGTATATATTCTTTAAATGGGATGCATGGGAAACTTTCAAAGAAACATTTGGACATCTTCCCAGAAGACAGATCAACTGGGGATGCTGGGCATCCTGCTGCAGGAATTCATGTTTTTCCTTTGGAGAAGAGGCTGGAAGTTCACCTTTCTAGCACCTGTCTCATAAGGAAATGGAAATGCATATTAAAGACAGAGTGGGCAACCAGCACTGTGGGACATGAGAACACAGTGTAACTAGTCATGAGTATTCCATCCTGGGACCACGATAAAGGATCAACTCACACAGAAGTGCACAGCTGGCCCTGAACAATTAGTTTCTAGTCAAGTTCCCTTATTTCAAAAACATGTGCAATGTCCCACTCATTCTATCTTTGGAATTCTCACCACTGAGCTCATTCTCAGGGGTCATTCTCAGAATTTTCCCCATGCCCAAGGAAAGCTCATGACAAACCTCTGCAGAGACTTTCTTGGTGGTTCAGTGGTTAAGGTAGAGGCCATGGGTTGGATCTCTGGTTGGGGAATTAAGATCCCACACACAGAGCAGCCAAATAACTTAAAAGCAACAACAACAAAAAACTCCTCTGCAACCATGAAATTGAAAAGATCAGGAAAACATGGTGAAGTGTTTGGTTAAAAATAGATAAAAATCTTTGTCAGTGACAATATGCCCAAATATACACAGCTAAACCAGGGGGCTTCTGGCAAAGTTTCTGAGAATGCAAAACCATGAATGTCTTCTAGCATTTCTTTTCTTCTGAATTGATGTCTTGGTAAAACTAACAAACCTGAACCATGATGGTAACACAATATTTAAAAGTAATATTCTAATTTAGAAACTTAAAGCTAGCCAAACTTCCCCAGACCCATGTTCATTTGCAGACCCATGTTCATTTGATTCTCCTCCAACCCTGTATGGCTCACCAACCTCACCTCACCTTTAAGATGCTATATGCTATCTGGATAAACCTTCTCCATTAGAGTGCACATCTTTTAGGAAAAGGAATTATTATATTTATCTCGGTATTCTCCCTCATCTCTGTCAGATCTCCAGTGCTTTCTTTTATACACTGTAGGCATTCAATGTTTAATTAATTTAAAGAAATGAAGGATTTTTCATTATCAGAAATAATTTTAGAATTAGAAAAGAACTGTTAATACTGGATAATATTCTGTCTTACATTAATCATGAAAATTCTCAAGACACAGAGAAAACTCTTATCAAGGCAGCCACATGGAGCATAGTTTAATACTGATGTCACTCAGAATTTTTTCCCCAGGGTGTCAGCTCAAAAGGGGCCTGCCAAACCCAAAAATTACTTAACTACTTGTTGGTCATGCAGTTCAATAACCAGATGACCAAATCATAGTGCTCCTTTCGTTTCTATTATTTGTGTCACTGGGCAGAGGAACCAGCCAAATTTGCTATCTATAGTCATCCCCTTTGTCATATGAATGGCTTCCCTGGTGGCTCAGACGGTAAAGCATCTGCCTGCAATGCTGGAGACCCGGGTTTGATCCCTGGGTTGGGAAGATCCCCTGGAGAAGGAAATGGCAACCCACTCCAGTACTCTTGCCTGGAAAATCCCATGGACAGAGGAGCCTGGTAGGCTAACAGTCCATGGGGTTGCAAAGAGTTGGACATGACTGAGTGACTTTACTTTACTTACTTGTCGTATGAATATGATGAACCTATCACTCACTAGCTATTCTCTTACTCAGTGGGATGTTGTAGAAAACAGAATTTCAACTTCTGCTTCTTCTAGAAAGTCTGAACTTACCAGAAAGAGATTGACTAAGCCCTAAGAATGGATTGGTTAGTTTAAGACAATATTTGGGGTAGATAAGACAAAGATATAGGATTCAGTTTCTTTAAATTTTGCTTCCCTTTCAATAAAGTTCCCCTTTCTTCATGAGGCTTTGTATTACCATCTGCACTGATCCATCTCTTCAGTGGAGCATAAGTAGTACTTGTTTTCAATGTGTTCATCTAAGCTATGGGCAGCTGAGGTCACGGACCGAGTCTCATGCTTTTTTTTGGTATTGTCCACCATGTCTAGCATACTTATGTGCACATAATAAGTGCTTTAATATACATGTGTGCATGCTAAGTCACTTCAGTCATGTCCGACTCTTTGCAACTCTATGGACTGTAGACCACCAGGCTCCTCTGTCCATGGGATTTTCCAGGCAAGAATACTAGAGTGGTTTGCTATTCCTTTCTCCAGGCGATCTTCCCAACCCAGGAATTGAACCTGCATCTCTTGTCTCCTGCATTAGCAAGCAGGTTTTTTACCACTGGCAACAGATTTTGACAATTTGGCTGTGGAAATAGTGACTGAATCTTTTAGAGTTTTCTTTGATCAAAATAATTGATTTTCTTTCATCAAAATAAATTGCCAGAGTCCCTTAGCAGATTTCAGATACTTCTTTAAGGACTGAGCATATTTCAAGATTCCACTCATCCTGTTTTCGAAGAGATTACAATGTAGTAGAAAAACTGGGCACAGGCATAAAATTCAAACAGTATTTGTATTTCTCATTATAAAGTCTAGCCTGGGATGCCAATAATTTTAATTACTAAATACTCCTCTGTATGGGCTTGAATCATGTGCACAGTATTAAAGTTCTTCGAGAATAGCATTTGAGGTCATTTATTTTTCTCCTGTGATGTAAGCAGGAGCTTATATGAAGTGAAACAGGAGAAAGAAGAAACAAGAGAAGCATCTGTTTGATGCTACAGTTTCAGAGAAGTATTCTCAGAAGCAACATCACAAATTCAGAAGCCCACTTTCTCCGTGTCAGTAATATATGTGTCACCATGGAGGATGATTTTGTTAATGAGAACTGGAATAAGTACATTCATAAGCCACATATCCGAGATGAACCCAAAGCTAATACAGTTTTAATGAACTTGAGCACGTTAACTTCCTGCTGATGGTGACTTGCGTTATCAAGCATGGGAGTCACTTTTTTATTCCTATTCTCATAGGAATTGAAAACATAATTTTCAATTATGATCATTCAGTTTATAATCTATTTTATAGATGAAGAGGTTGACTTCCAAAAGGGTTAAGTATAACTACTCCAAGTCACACAAGTAGTGATATTAGTGGTTTTGGGAAGGAGAATATTCTTTTCCAAACATTCAAAGATACATACGGAAAATCAGACATTAAAATTTTTTAATGTCATGACTTTACAATCGCTCAGTATTTTTTATAGCACTTGCTTTTTTCCTGTTTCATATGTAATTCTGAATACATTTTATCTTCTTCTCCAGGTTTTAAGCAGTTTGATGACCAAACTCAAACCTAAATTAGCTTAACACATCTGTACATACAGTGTCTCACACTCATAAGCTATATTAAAACTCTATCAATGATCAAAGGAAGGAATGCTCTTTTGGCTTTTCCTCCAAGACAGCTGCCAACCCAGAATGGAATGGATCAGGAGAGAAAAGAGTAGTGTCATCACAAAGACAACCAACCCTCTTATTCCCTTCTGGGGTAATTCAAATGTTAGTTCTAGTCTCAACAGTTTCTGTCTGACACAACCCAGTCTCACATAACTCAGTTGTTCCGTTTTCTTTACTCCCATTTATACAAGCGGATCAGATATGTTCCAACTGTGAGTCTTTTATCGTTTCTATTTAGTTCCTTTGTGAGGTCCCTATACAAACTTTTTTTTTAATGGAAATGTGACTGCCATAGCAACTCAGAGATATAAATGTTGCCTAAGTGAATCACAGTGTTAAGGATGATAATCTGCAAAAAGACTGAGTTAAATCTGGGGTGGGGATGAGAATCGGGAGTGAATGATGATGATAAAAAATTTTGTCCCCTGAATTCCTGGCTTTGGATTTACTTTTTAACTTTTCCCACCTAACTGTGGAGGGAAAGCAGCGGGGCAGTAGACGGGGTGAGCCTGCAGTTTACCAGCAGTAAAACGCTGGTGATGAGCAAAGCAAGACCACTCTACCGCGTTGTTCTCTCCCCATGAGGAGGATAAGGACATATATGAGAAAGACGGATGCTATTGGAGGCCCAGAATCTTAACTTAAGCCGCTTAGTCTGGTACAACTGTAAACTGCCACACAGGGCTCGGCCCAGCAAGCTAAGGACACAGCGTAAGGAAAGGTAAAGGAATTTCCCGCAAACTCCACCCCAGGCTTCCCTGAAGATTCAAAACACATTATGTAAATAAGTTACTCTGGGCGTGCACGTGAGAAGGCGCTGGTCCGACACATAAATACTGTACTTCCAAAGCCCCTTGCACGTGCACCTGGACAGTCCTAAGCCCTCTTTGGTCTCTTGGAACCAACCCTCCGCGTTCCTAGCCCCAGCTCGATGGGCGCAGGGCACTGCAGCCTGCGCACCGGAGGCTGTGCGGAGCGGGCCGGGCGGCCACATGGCGCGCTCCTGGGTGATGGCAGCTGCGCTTTGTTTCCATCAGCAAGCGGTGAGTCACAGGTTCCCGCAGTTGCTAAGCTGGGCAAACCACTCGGGCCAAGGCTGCTGTAAATACAACAGCAGGAGCAACTACCGAAGCAGCCGCATCCCATTTCTCCTCTTCCTACTCCTCCTCCACCGCCACTGCCGCTCGGCAGCCGCCACCTCCGCCTCCTGCCTCCGCCCAGTCCCCTCCTCCTTCCCCCGCGAACTTAGTCAGCGGTTCGCGCCGCCGCGCCCCGATTGGCCAGCGGAACTCGCCGCGTCACAATGGAGCCGGTTGGAGGCGGTGAGCCGGGCAGCGCTGGGGCTTCCCGCTGAGCCCGCAGCAGCCGGCGCCGAGGAAGTGCGGGCGCGGGGCCGCCGCCGGCGCGCCCGGAGCGGCGCGGGGCGCACGCCGTGGGGAGCGCCGGCGCCCGGGGCCGGAGGCGCGCAGGTAGGTTGGGGCCGGACGCCCCCGGTCACGGAGGAGGAGCGGAGCCGTTCCAGGTGATGGAGGCAGAGAACCGGGCGAGGGGACGCTGCAGGTGGGGTTGGCCGAGCAGGTGCGGTTACCTGTTCTCGCCTCACCTGAGAGCCAGGCCTGCGGGCAGGTAGCTGGGCGGGAGAGATGAGAAGCGGTTTTGCCACTCCCTTGTCTCCAGGAGAGTGGGAGTGATGCCCGTGACTACTCCGGGGTGCTGGGGTCATTCGGGGCAGGAGGAGTGGACGCTGTCTCCCCCATAATCGCGGCGCTGCACCTGAGTGTGAACCCTCGGGGCTGGCGGGAATGGGTTCTGTTTTCCCTGGGCTGGAGTCGCGCCCTCCCTAGGTGAGCAGACCCGTCCGGAGGGCGTCCGCGCTTGGGTCGCTTTCCTTTGCCCCCTGCCCTGGTGCTGTTCGTTGGCACACATTTTTCTGCTCTTGGGAAACCTATTATACAGTTGTTCACCTACTGTTTGATGGTGGTGTTGGCACTCATTTGTTTGTTTAAGGGAGAAGGGAGCAACTTCTACCCTTTTCGAAAGAGAATCGAATCTGAGTTTCCCCTTCCAGGGCTGCAGCTAAGCAGGTGCCGAGAGGTCAGAAGGGAGGAGGCTGGTGTTGGCTCATCACTATGTCCTCAGCTGACTTCCCAAAGTCCATAGGTTGCCTTTAGTCAGATGACGTGTGTGGAAGACTTTTTTGTGGTCAGGAAGACCCTGTTGGCAGCCCCCTTCCCACCTCCCCCCAAAAAGGTCAAACCTGAACTTAAAAACCTACCTTTAAACTTTCTTGAATAAATTCGCCTTGCCAAAAACTTTAAAAAATCCATAAAAAGATACCGGTATGAAAATTTAATTTGCAAATAGGTTACCAACTTAAAATAGACAGTATTCAGTTTTTTTAAAGAGGAAATGGTATATGTCTTTATCATACTATTAGGTTTCCTAAACCTTAGTTAGGTTGTAGTACACGGAAGCAACCAAATTGCAGTGTAATTATTTAACTACAATAACTTCCAGGTGCTGAGGTTGAACCTCCTGAAAACCCCAAGTGCTCTTTGATTTGTGAGTGTCAAGGTGACTTCCTCTAACTCCTAGTTTCCTAGTCAACAGCTTCACCCTTGAAGGAATGTGAAATGACAGCCAATCCCGCAAGTGACTGGGCCTTTGTGATTTAAGAATATTTGTCCTAACATGTCTGATGTTACTTTTAGTTCAGGTAATGAGGGGCACAGAGTTGTCTCCAAGTGTGCAGTTGAGTCATGATACCTACTATCCATCTGCTACATGTTAGAATTAAATTTTGTATTATTTGAAACTTGTTCTTTTTTTTCTTAAATTGGAAAGGTGTCCCAACACGTCCAGCCTAGCGTGAAGATTCGCATGTTGAGAATGATTTCATTTGACTAGTTGTTAAGATTTGCTTTATAAAGACCTTTGCCCTCCCCACTGCTGTTTCACTGCTGTTTCATATCTCTGAAGCCTCGGAATGAAAAAGTTTCTATTAAATATCCCTGAAAAAGGGTACCAGGTCTTCTAAGGTGTTTTTTTGGTTTTTGTTTTTTTAAAGAGAATTTATTTTTTAAAGCGGTTTTAGGTTCACAGCAAAACTGAGAGTAACTGCAGAGAGTTCCCATATACCCCCTGCCCCCATTCATGCATCAGTTCAGTTCAGTCGCTCAGTCGTGTCCAACTCTTTGCGACCCCATGAATCGCAGCATGCCAGGCCTCCCTGTCCATCACCAACTCCTGGAGTTAACCCAAACTCATGTCCATCGAGTCCGTTCATGCATAGCCTCCCCCATTATCAACATCTCCCACCAGAGTGGGACACTTGATACAGTAGATCAAGCTACATTGAGACGTCATCATCCAAAGACCATAGTTTAGAGTTCACTGTTGGTGTCATACATTCTGTGGATTTAGCCAACTGTGTAACAACGTGTATCTGCCATTATAATACCATCAAGTATGATCCCATATCGTATGATCACTACCCTAAAAATCCTCTGTGATCTTCTTATTCATTCCTTCTGCCTGCCTAACCCTTGGCAACCACTGGTATTTTCACTGTGTCTACACTTTTCTTTTTTCCAGAATGTCAAATAGCGGAAATCAGTCTGGAGCCTTTGCAGATTAGCTTCTTGCACTTAATATTATGCATTTAGGTTTCCTCCATGTCTTTTCATGGCTTGATAACTTTTTTTTTTTTTAGCACTGAATAATATTACTTTATGGCTCTAGATTTTTTTAGACTGTGTGGGTATTTTCCTGTAAGTGGCTTGAAATTTGTGACTTTTTGTTTTGTTTTCTGGTGTGGAAGGTTGGAAATATTTTAATACGTGCAAGATTCTTGTTTGAGCCTAAATTTTTATTTATAAACAAGTTTTTGTAATTTATGAATCTATTTTGATGGTATCTGAATATTTTTATTTTCTTTTTGATTTTTTTTTTCTCCCATAGAAATAGTCTATTTAATCTAATCTCTGATGTTCATGTAGTGTGTCTCAAGTTGAATTTCCAAATTTTTTTCTCTTTCCAGCATCCTTCTAGCATACACTGGTGTTATCAGAAGCAAATGTATGCTGACTCTGTCCTGTTACCCCAGACTCAATGTCATGGTTTCCAGTGCCTTCTATATAGCATGTCCCCTCTGCTTTCTTGACTCAGGGAATACTGCTTGTTCTGCAAACATTACAAACCCATGACCACGTGTGAGGAATTTGGGAGGCCCAATTGTAGTGTAGAGTTTCTTTAATGAATTGTAAAGTGTATTCTAATTTCTGTCATGTCTGTTTTCATATTGCTGCCTTTTCTTTTATTGCTTTTGCCCACTTGCATTTTATTTCTCATCTATATTTTCTAAACTTCCTATGTACCTTTATTATGACAGGTTTTTACCAGGTGTTTAAAATAATGTCTTTGACAGACATAACAACTTGTTTTTTCCTTTTCTGGATCAGTAAGATTGATCTCAAATAAAATTAGTCCTGTCTGCAGTCACTGAATCTGTCTGCTAAGTTCTTATCAGTGCTGTTCATTTAGAAATTGAACAAAGGGAAATAATAAACTCCCTGTTCTATGACTTCCTCTTATTTAGGATTCTGCTCAGTTGCAACAGAATTTAAATTCACTTCTTCAATGCTGTTGTGAACGCGTGTAAAGGAAATGAATAAAAATGAGTTGTCAGAGCTTCAACCTTGACCTTTGCTTTTGCCTTCTTGGCCGTTATGCCTTGATATGGGTCACATGATTCTGCTTGGTTCTTTCCAGACTCTGTATCTTTGAACTTCATCTCCTGCTTCTTCAGTTTCAGGGTTCCTCTAATTCTTTGTTGTGTTTGTTTCATCCTGTGGCCATTTTCAGGGCTTTGTTCTACAATGCCTACTTCTTGGTCAACAGTATCTGTCAGAGACATTATCAGCTGCAAAGCTTCTATTTCACTTGTCTTTCCAGCTCCACGCAAGTGACTGAGATCTTTCTCTGATGGAGACTAAATTCTTTACTGTCAAGTAGCATATTCCCTTTGATGGTCTCTCAGGTAGGAAGATTTGAGAGCATATTCAAACCTTCCTTCTTTTCTTCTGTCATATTTTTTTCGGCATTTTTACACTTCCCCCTCAGATCTATTGCAGATTATAATCAAGAATTCTTCAGGCTTCCACCTAAGAGCATAAGCTGTGTAGATTGATGGGCCTGGATTTGAACCCTATACTATCACTTTGGATAAGTTACTGTATTAGTTAAGGTTAGCTGCCAGTTACAGAGACCACAAAGAACAATGGCTTAATTAAACAAAGCGATGTTTGTTTCTCTTTCATGTTAAAAAAAAAAAGTTTGCAGAAACAGTCCAGAGGTGGTATTATGATTTTGCAAATCTTTTCAGACCTAGGCTGGTTCCATCTTTTAGAACCCCAAACATCAAATCAGACCCTCAATCTTGTGATCCAAAAGGGAGCTTAGGCCGTCACATTCAGGTTCCAAGTTTAGAAAGGAAGACAGAAGGAAGGAAGAAAAGAAGACAGGGGGAAAATGTAAGAGCCCAGGGTCTCTTAAGGAAATTTCCTGGAGGCTGTTGTACACTTCTTATTACATCTCATTGACCAGACTTTGAGTAATATGACCTCATCTAGCTTTTCACTTTCATGCATTGGAGAAGGAAATGGCAACCCACTCCAGTGTTCTTGCCTGGAGAATCCCAGGGACAGCAGAGCCTGGTGGGCTGCTGTCTGTGGGGTTGCACAGAGTTGGACACGACTGGGGCAACTTAGCAGCAGCAGCTAGGATAGAGACTAGGGAATATTGCCCTTACTTGAGACAACCTTAAGCCCAGCTAAAACATGGGAGTTTTGCATCCTTAGTAAGATAGAGGGAAAGAAATATTGGAGTAGTCAAACACCACTGTTATTCTATACTTCTTTTTCTTGACTGTTATTACCCATCTCACAGGAGTCTTAAGATTAAAAGAAATATTAACGTGAAAGCATATAATACAGTATCTGGCATAAAACAAGCTTTCAGTAAATGTTAGTTCGTATTCCTCCTTACTCCTTTTTCATAAATTATCTCATTTCTCTGCTACCACATCATTGGTATCCAAATCCCATTTTAAATACTGGCCCCAATTGATGGTACTAGACTATAGTCGGGTTCCTTATCATGGGAGGGAGCAAAACATTATGACTCAATAATGTCAGCATCTACTTCTTAGCTTAAAGGGCGGCTAAGATTTAAGATATAGCTCTTGGAATCAAATATAGCTAGATATAAATCCTGGCTCTGTCACGTACTCAGTATGTAACCTCAGCCTCTTGCACCCTCAATTTCCTCATCTGGAAACTTGGGGTAAGATTCAGATATGAAGAGTATGGAAAAATTGTATTTAGAGTGCCTAAGAAATTGCGTGATAAAGTGCTAGCTTTTCTTTTAAAATTTGGCCCAATCTAGGTGAACCTTTCAGAAAATGAACTTATTCCATTAAAAAGAAGTTTTAAAATTGGTCATCTCCATACATGTCTAAATGAGAGTTGTTAAATTTTTAGTCAGACTTTTGAGAATTGTCCCCAAAATCAGTTTAAACCTTGAATAGCAGCAAAGTCTTTGCTTCTTTTAAAAAAACAAAAACCAGAATAGCTCAGCCTTAACCTTCTTCAGCCTTGATTTGAATGATTTGGGCAGATCCACTCTCAGAAGCAGAATCATTCCCACCAGTGAGTATATGTCATAGTATTTTTTTTTTCCCCAGCATCTGTTTGTTAAGCACCTACTGTGTATCAGATATGACTATGCCAGGTTCTAGGGACACAGCAGTAAGCAAAAACGTACATGGTCCCTGACACCCTGGGGGTTGCAAGGTACTAGGGGAGACAGGAGAATCAATCACTGCAAATAAATGAAAAAAATTGCCACTTAATATGGTCAGGAAGAAGATGTACAGGTGCTATGAAAGTATGTGCAAATATCTTATGGTCGGAAGTTGAATGGTGTCTTTAGGAAAAAGTCGGCCAGTGAGTGGAAGCAAAGGGGTGTTGTGGGAGTGTGGTTTGAAATGAGCTCTGACATGAGATGAGCATGATCTGAGCACGGATCAGAGTGTCCCACAGGTTTTCAGCACTATACCAAAGAAGGCATATCGTTAAGAGCCATCATTAAAATACGTGTACATAATATATAACTTCTCCATGTGAGTCTCTGAAAGGGGCTACATAATTCAGGAATAATTTAATTCTTTCATAATTTATTTATGCTTTAGTGACAAACTTTAAATTCAGATACCTTTTTTATTTTTGATACACCAAGCAGATGCATCTGAGAAAATAGGCAGTAAAACAGGGTCTTTTGAGAGGGTTAGAGGATTGATCTGCATCATGCTTAGCAAGTGGAATTTAAAGACCTTTGGCTGGACAGGGTTACATGAAAGAATGTTGACAGAAGAATAGGTAACCCACAAAGCAGCAGTGGATGATGACCTCAGGCGGGGAGGCAAAGGCATGGAGAGTGGGCTGCATTACTAAGCTTGAGATGGCCCATCTCAGGGCCCACAGGCCACCCAGCATCCCGTCTCACCAAGGCTTTCAGGCTTGCATAGATAGGACCCAGCTTAGCACCTTGACAATGGTATACCATTTTTGCTTGTCCTTTCCAGCTGAGTTAGTGGCGGCATCCTTTGGGAGAAGTGTTGCATCTCTCATCCCTTTGAGGGCCTTGGAGAGTGTCTGGGAGCCTCTGCTCCCACGTAACATGTTAAGGCACGACTGAGCCTGCGGGGCAGAGCTGCCTGCCATTGGACTTCAGGTTGTTTCTCGCTCTGAGCAGATAACATTTATGATGAATTTCATCCGTCTAAAAACTTTGAAGTTCATCTCTCTAGGCAAAACTGAGTTTGTTCCTGGCCCCTGTTTCAATGCCCAGATAGGCAACTGAGCAAGTGACTTGTCTTTAAAAAGTGCGTGTGAGTCATGATGCAGTTTCTAGATGTGCAGTGCTGTGCTTGGTGGGCAGGTTCCCAGAGAATTTATGCCCTAAGGGGCTGCAAGCCTTTTAACTTCACCCTCCCAGGAATGCCTTTGGAGCTGGGACTTCCTCTGGCTAACCACTTGCCTGGTAGTTGGAATTCCTCCCTCAGGACATGCCAACCTTGTTACTACACCAGGGACTTCTCCATTGCCTGGACCCCCTTCCCTTATGAGTCTGTGTAACGGCTTCCTTTTCAATGAATAGTTGGCTCCAGTGACCTCAGGGATCCTTTCCCTGATCACCTCCGATAAAATACATCTGCCTGCCCTCATTGTACTCTTTCAGGCTTTGGTTTATTGTTTGCTGGCTTGTCCCTCTCCCTACCCCTACCAGAATATAAGTTCTGTGAAAGCAAGGATCTTGTCTCCCTAGTATACCTACTCTTAAGCCTGATATGTAGTCAAACTCCCCAGACTGCTACATGTGGTTTGGGGCAAAAAAATTAGCTGTTTGAACATAAAATGGGGATAATAGCACCTGTGCTATCTCATGGAACAATGAGGAGCTGGAGTGAGTGTATACCAAAGATACTCCCCCCACCCCCAAACTTGCTATTCATCTTTAGATTTCATATTTTTTCAAATAGCAATACCATTTACCCAATTATATAGCCCTAAATACTTAGAACTCATTCTGGGCTTCTCTTTGCTTTGTTCCCTGTTAAACTGCTCTATAAATTATGGTAACCAGTTTGTCCAGAGGCCGCATCCTTCAGGTCCCTCCCATCAGCGCCCTTCCTTCACAGCTTCTTGAATGCCTTGAGTCTTTTCCAGGCCCTCTGCTTATTGCCTGCAACCAGTAGTTCAGTTTGTAGTCTTTCCAGTCTTTGAACACAAGAGGAAAATAATGATTATGAAAGGTAAATTTCATACTACCACTGCCTGGTTTAATAATCCTTTAATGACTTACTTTGTCAAAGCATCAAGTCCAAATGCCTTGGAGAGCTATATAGTACAGTCTTCCTCTGCCTGCTTCTTCAGCTCTCTGGTTTCACCTTACACCCCTCATCATTTATAAATCACCAGCGCATGCACTGTGGACACAGCATGCAGTCACAGCCCATGCACCAGGCATCCTAAACTGTTTGCAGTGCAAGGAGGAAGGTAAGAGGTAGCCAGATGGCTCCACTCCATGCCCCGCCCCTTTTTTTGTGTTCATATCCCCTTGTTACCTGCCCATGTTTCAGGAATCAGTTCAAGCATACTTTTTCTGGAAGACCATTCCACACCCTTCCCTCTGCCTACCACTTCCAAGAGATTCTGATTCCCTTCTCTGTGCTACCTTTGAGCCTTGTACACTTCCTATAAAGATAATTTTGTTCATCCTCTGATTGAGCTTCCTGAGCCAGGCATTATACTTGGCATGTAAATTGATATCTGGGAAAGAATTAGGCAATAAAACTCAGTATACTTATTGTCTAGTCCAGGGCTTTGTTTCAATAACATGCTTCTGACTGGTATTTGAAAATTTGGAAGATCTCCTTGAAGGTTAGAAGTAGGAAGAAGAATTATCATATATATGCTGGTAGTAGGTATCAATTGAATGACCAAAATATTTTGTCAGTGAGCTAGTGTTTACTGAACATTTATTGTGTTCAGAGTTCTGGATTTGGCCATTTGCAGGACAGGCTTGAGTCAGCTTTTGGAACTTTTCTAAAATAACTCTGGCTTTATCATTCTATCAGAAGTCAGAATTTTAGATGGTCAGCACAAGTTCTTGGTTTACAGGCAGTTTAGAACAAAGTATCTGAATGTTTTTCATCCAGTACCCCCTAAAAGGATTTTGAAACACTATCTCCCCTCTTCATGTGTTTTAAAAGTTTTACCTAAATTTTTTTATAGTTGTAAAAGATGTCACCTGTGATATATAAATATTGATTTAGAAAAACATCTTTTCTAAAGTACCCAGTGTAAGTTAAATACTAACATGATTTTGTATCTACCATGCCATCCATTTAAGAAAACACAAAAACAAGCTTGTTTAGAAAAGCTGGAAATTTTACATAGTTGTTTCCCTTGTGGAATGCATTTCATTCTTCTATAAAACTTACTCCCCATGTTATGTTTGAAAATCTTTCATTGAATTCCTTATCATACTCTTGTGACACACATATACACACAACATATTTTTTGAAGTTCTTGTGATTATAAGGCCCTAAATGTTACATAAAATTTCATTTGGATTGAGTTTTTATGATCTTAACTAATATACAGTTGACCAGAACAAGTATATTAGAATTTTGATAAGTAATTATTAAGTATAGGTAAAATTTTATGGGAAATAACTTCTCGATGAGATGCCTGGGACTTAAAAATATTTAAGTGTTAGTTGCTCAGTCGTGCCCGACTCTTTGCAACCCCATGGACTGCAGCCCACCAGGCTCCTCTGTCTATGGGATTTTCCAGGCAAGGATACTGGAGTGCGTTGCCATTTCCTTCTCCAGGGGATCTTCCCAACCCAGGGATCTAACCTGGGTCTCCTGCATTGCAGGCAGATTCTTTACCAACTGAGCCACAGGGGAAGCCCTGTAAATATTTACGCATAAGTAAATATTTCATATTGCTAAGATAAGATAGGCTTCATAATCAAGTTTTCTTTTTAAATGTAAATGCTTAAGACACTTTCCCATATGTATATGGAAATGAAGGCAGTATAATTCCGCTCTATTTTTGAAACTTCTGAGGTGTATGCCAAAATTAGTTAGTAACTGATCACAAAAATGATTTTCCATGTTCTGTTGTCTGACTTGGTTATGTCTCCCTCCAATGTTGCTTGAAGCAGAAAAATGGATACTTTTCCTTAACTCCCAAAAGGATGTTACAGTCTTCAAAGTCATTTACTTTCTTAACATCTATAACCCTACAGTTATCTCAAATGACCCTCAACTTGGGGCCTGGAGATTTTTACTCCCCAAGGCAGTGTACCATAAGCAGACTCCTGAGAAATGAAAGGTTTGCCTTTCTTATAGAGTGTGGGGAGAGGATGACTATGAAAAGGGGAAAAGGGAGATCAGCAGAAGGAACCAACTGGACATCAGGTGTTCTGAAATAGATACTTTATTTTTTGGCTATGCTGCAAGGCATGCTCAGGCTCTTTGTTCCCCAGCCAGGGATTGAACCTGTGCCTCCTGCAGTGGAAGCACCGAGTCTTCACCACTGAGCAGTCAGGGAAGTCCCAGAAGCAGATACTTTTAGACAGGGGTTAGTTGGTGATCTGAAAGTAGATTCTACCAGATGACCCCTTCTTCCGAAAACAAAAGGACCTCCAAATCCCATACTTCACTTTGTAGATCAGTTGATTGGGTGCTTAAGAGAACTTTCCCCTGTCAAGTTAGCTATCAACTCTAAGGGAAAATGCCCCTAATAAGCCAATTTAAAAATTTCTTCTTGGTGGACAAGAATATTCAATAGGGAAAGAACATGGTTAGAGTGAATCACTTTTTAAAAAAGACTTGATACCATAGTGATTGAATCACCATTATCCATTTTAAGAAGTATACTCAAACTCTCCTAGAGTATTTAGAAATACTTTTTATACCCATTGTTAGGTAGACTAAATACAAATAGAATGTTGGTAAAGATCAACAGATGCTTGACTGACAGTCACATAGGTCAGTAGGTGACTGATTTCTAATTAGTCCCATTGAAAAAATTTTTTCTGCAGTGTTTTATCAGGAAAACTAGTCCCCCCCCGCCCCCCAAAAGAGGAGGTTGTGAATTACATGTCAAAAGGTTTCGTCCCAAGCTAGGTTTTGGACATTTTTTTCTTTGCAGAGTAATGCATTCTGAAGGGAGAGGAGTTGAGCCTGGCCATCATCCCATTGATTAGGAAGTCTTTTCTGGGGTCCTCTTGATCCTAGATGCTCTCGACGCCATGTATGTAAGGAAACTGTTCAGAGGTCTGCTGTGCCCTTGCCTTCTCCCACCAGTATGTAGCAAATCTCTCCCAAAACACTTACAGAACCTCCACTGCATTACTTACTATATTTTTTGATGTTGCTTCTAATATACTAAAGGATTTATACTCACATTTATTCTCCTGATGACTTGTGGAAGACAGGGCAAGTATTAGTTCCGTGATGCAAATATGCATACTGGGTTTATAAGGGGATATGTGGCTTGTCTCAGCACACTCCACAAGTTAGCTGCAGATCTGGTACCTGATGAAGCAACTTTTTCTATGTATATTGGCTGCTTCCTTTTCCCAGAGTCTTCTGGCTCAAAAGATTGGAAAACTTGCTGTAAAGTGGTCTTATAAAAATTAAGATAAATATGCTCACAAATGCTTAGTAGAGTACGTTGTTCTTAGCAGGCCCCTAGCTACTTTAAAAAGAAAAAAGATGTATTTGAATTTTGAATCTGCTTTTCTTCATTTTATGGATTAAAAAAATTATTCAGTATTTTTGGGGGCACTTAATATTTGCCCCCAAAAATACTTTTCCAA
Organism: Giraffa tippelskirchi; assembly: GCF_054371585.1. Taxonomy (NCBI): domain Eukaryota; kingdom Metazoa; phylum Chordata; class Mammalia; order Artiodactyla; family Giraffidae; genus Giraffa; species Giraffa tippelskirchi. The sequence continues at coordinate 131,506,841 of NC_137279.1, read as the reverse complement.
ACCAGGCTTCAGCAATACGTGAACCGTGAACTTCCAGATGTTCAAGCTGGTTTTAGAAAAGGCAGAGGAACCAGAGATCAAATTGCCAATATCCGCTGGATCATCGAAAAAGCAAGAGAGTTCCAGAAAAACATCTATTTCTGCTTTATTGACGATGCCAAAGCCTTTGACTGTGTGGATCACAATAAACTGTGGAAAATTCTGAAAGAGATGGGAATACCAGACCATCTGACCTGTCTCTTGAGAAACCTGTATGCCGGTCAGGAAGCAACAGTTAGAACTGGACATGGAACAACAGACTGGTTCCAAGTAGGAAAAGGAGTACGTCAAGGCTGTATATTGTCACCCTGCTTATTTAACTTATATGCAGAGTACATCATGAGAAACTCTGGGCTGGAAGAAACACAAGCTGGAATCAAGATTGCCGGGAGAAATATCAATAACCTCAGATACGCGGATGACACCACCCCTATGGCAGAAAGTGAAGAAGAACTAAAGAGCCTCTTGATGAAGGGGAAAGAGGAGAGTGAAAAAGTTGGCTTAAAGCTCAACGTTCAGAAAACTAAGATCATGGCATCTGGTCCCATCACTTCATGGGAAATATGTGGGGAAACAGTGGAAACAGTGTCAGACTTTATTTTTTGGGGCTCCAGAATCACTGCTGATGGTGACTGCAGCCATGAAATTAAAAGACGCTTACTCCTTGGAAGGAAGGTTATGACCAACCTAGATAGCATATTTAAAAGCAGAGACATTACTTTGCCAACAAAAGTCTGTCTAGTCAAGGCTATGGTTTTTCCAGTGGTCATGTATGGATGTGAGAGTTGGACGGTGAAGAAAGCTGAGCGCCACAGAATTGATGCTTTTGAACTGTGGTGTTGGAGAAGACTCTTGAGAGTCCCTTGGACTGCAAAGAGATCCAATTAATCTATCCTAAAAGAGATCAATCCTGGGTGTTCATTGGAAGGTCTGATGTTGAAGTTGAAACTCCAATACTTTGGCCACCTCATGTGAAGGGTTGACTCATTGGTAAAGACCCTAATGCTGGGTAGGATTGGGGGTGGGAGGAGAAGGGGACGACAGAGGATGAGATTTTTGGATGGCATCACTGACTCGATGGACATGGGTTTGGGTAGACTCCGGGAGTTGGTGATGGACAGAGAGGTCTGGCGTGCTGCAATTCATGGGGTCGCAAAGAGTCGGACACGACTGAGTGACTGAACTGAACTGAACTGAACTGAATATTTGCCAGGCATCACACCAGCCCTGGGAATAAATCCAACAATGAAGAAAACACAAAAAAATGTTTTTTTGCACAGAGTGTACATCCTAGAGGAGGGAAGATAGAAAATAAGCAAACTCGACATACAGTATCAATCTTAATGAGTATCTCTTTTTAACTGTTTTGTATTGTAGGTATCCTTGAGGGTCTTTCCCAGAATAATACAACACATATACACAACATTTTAACATGCCTTGAAATCATCCTTACAACACTTCAAGTTCATTATTTCTGTTCTCAGTTTTTCTTTTTACTGATAAGACAGTAAGGTTGAAAAAAGCAAAGTGAAAATCATCCAGTATCACAACTAGTTGGCTTCCCTGGTGGCTTAGCATTAAAGAATCTGCCTGCAGTGCAGGAGATGTGGGAGACATGAGTTTGATCCCTGGGTCAGGAAGATTCCCTGGAGAAGGAAATGGCAACCCACTCCAGTATTTTTGCCTGGGAAATCCCATGGACAGAGGAGCCTGGCAAGCTACAATCCTTGGGGTCACAAAGAGTCGGACACGACTGAGCGACTACACAACAACAAAGTTGCTAGATTGTTAAACTCTATCAATTTAGTCCGTGAAGTGTCTCCTGCTTTATGTCTGTGTGTGTGTGTGCGCGCGTGTGTGTGTATACTGCTTTTATTTATGTAGAAAACCTCCCCAAGTAGCTTATGTGGCTAAGTGTAGCTCCTTTTCCCATTTCTTGACCTGTAACAACATAAATAATATCCCAAGTGTTCCAGATGTCTTAGAAAGTTTTCAATGAGGAGAACTCAGGCTGGTAGCAGAAAAGGAAAAAACAAAAACCTTAGTGGAGATCTTGGAGTGGGAAGATTTTCTTACAGACCTGATAGGGACTAACAGTGCCTTTGAAGGTCTGTGTACAGACACCAGAGGGATTGGTGGGGGGAAAGGCCTTGTCCCAGTTTCAACAGGGACAGTGACTCCCTAGGGTGACACAACAGTCACCCTCACCAACCCACCCAATGATTTCCTCTTTGGACATTTTATACAAAAACTTCGAAGATAAACTTGTCAGTTTCAGGAAAATAACCATTGTGTCAACTTATCTTCCCAGCCACACTTCCGTCACAGATGTCTCAACTTTTAGTACTACGAAATAACCAAAAATTTTAGGTAGTAATCGGACTGTGTGTACATTTCAAAATTGGATGCTGTGTAAAGGTTTTGATTTGCATGCAAGATTTTCTAATAAAACACACCTGGCTTTTAAAACCTTCAAAACTTACCAACTCCACCTCCTACGAAACACTGATACTTACTGAAATTTTAGGCTGCTTTCTATTGTTGCTCTCTTAAAGACAAAGAAAACCTACTTTTTTCCATTAGAAGTTCCCCTTAATGTTATGTTGATAGAAGAATTGTATCCTCTTCTCACTTAACCAGTGAAAAGCCCTTTGTTCCATATTCCCCATCCCCACCTCCATTTCTGGGTATTTCTAGCCTACTTTTCCATCTGTGTGCCTTGTTACTATGGTGATGGGCACCATAGAAATGGAGAACAAAGCGGATGTAATAAGCATCTCCTACATGGTTCACGGTGCTAAAAAGGGATCTAGGTTTTTTCAGGCTTGTTCTTTATTGGTAGTAGAACTGGACCAACCCAACTGGGAGGGGGCACTGGGGTTATGAGCTAATTCAGGCCCTGCTTTTCCCCTTATTCTCCTCTTCCCCAGACCTTTCTTTACCCAGAGTCATGAAGGTGAACAAAGAGTAATGGGGGCTTGTGGAGGGGATGTAGTACAGAAATTAATGCCATAGAGTCACCACACTGCAAAAGACAAATCTACTGAAGCATATTACATGGGAGGGAATCATGAACTGGTTTTAAGGTTTACCAGTCATCAGTCGATTACCTGAGTTAGCATTGTTCAGCTTTACCTCACATTAGAGATTTGCCAGCCTAGGTTTTCCTGCCTTCAAGATGCTTAGCCTGTATTAGACTTTTTTAAAAAAAATGAATACCAATTTATCTTAATTACTGGTAGCTTGCAGTATTTGCTCCCATCTGTTTGAATTTTTTAAAATAAGCAGTTAAACTAATGTGTACTTACTTTGCTTGTTTTAGAATTACAGTTAAATATTTTCCCTGCATTGTGGAAATCAGTATTTTCCATAAAATCTGGGAGAAGGTGGGTATTTACTTTTATTTTTAATTGGAGGATAATTGCTTTCCAGTGTGTGTTGGTTTCTTCCATACAATAGTGTGAATCTGCTGTAAGTATACATGTATTCCCTCCCTCTTGGGCTTCCCTTTAAACATTCCACATGCATGATCATTCTTTAATACATCTTCATGTATCAGATTCTTGGACACCCATAATGAAATACCCAAAGATTAAATAAAATATTCCAGTTAATCAATTCCATCTTCTGGACAGTTATTTTTAAGTTTTTTAAAATTATGTTTTAAGTTTTACATTGCTCATATTTTATGTCTGTTTTATGTACAAGGGAAATAATTTAGCACAGTGCTTTAGATAAAGTCATAGGACATGAATCAAATTTGGAGCTAACAAAGATGAACATTCTGTTTTTCTGTTGCATTGTAGTATGAAGGCCTAAAGTTCTTTTTGACTCTGAATTCTTGTTTCTTTGGTCACATGGCTCCTTTCTTTTTGCCTGATGAAATAGTATTTTGTCAATTTTATCTGCTATAATGGCTCTTACACTGATGTGAAAATAAGCTCGAAATCAACCTCACACTTTGTGTGTTTTAAGTGTAGGCCCAGTGTAGCCCTCCCTGCCGAAGTCAGCTCTCCCGCTTTGTGTCGTGAGCAGAAGAAGGGGAGCAACAGAGACTAGAGTGGGAGCTGGAGCTTTGAAAATTGTAGCTTCTGCTGTAGCAAAATTCATGTGTTAAAACCTAACCCTTAAGGGGATGGAGTTGGGGGAGGTGGGTGAGAGGTATTAAGTCACAGGAGTAGAACCTTCAAGAATGGGAGTCCTGCCTTTATGCAAGAGACTCAGGAGAACTCCACTGACCCTCCCACCACGTGTGGACACAGAAGGCCTCCGTCTGTGAGCCAGCGAGTGAGCTCTCACCAGATAGTGACTCTTCTGACACTTGATATTGGACTCCTCAGCTTCTAGGACTGTGAGAAATAAATGTTTATTGATTAAGCCTCCCAGTCTTTGGGATAGCAGCCCAGATGGATTAAGACAGGTTCAAAACCTGAGTGTCTTCTGACTAGAAACGAGAGAAGACTTGGGAGAAGTAGTGTAGGTTCTGTGGGAAGAATAACAACTCTTTTTGCAGAGGAGAGGTCTGTGGAAACCAGGTAATCACTCCACGCAGGACAGCTCCTTGTTTCCCAGAAGGCTTGAAAACTCTGGGCATGTTGGGTAGGTTTTGTGGGGAGAACAGAGCTTGTATTTGCCAGGAGTTTCTCCCTTCATGGGCAGTTGTTCTCTGATGCCTCCTGGGAGGAGAGAGTATCCATTGCATTTGAAATTATCATCAGTGAGAAGGTAGAAAGTAGGCCGGCTAAACTGTTTCTATTTTTACAATCAAGCAGACGTTCTGAGACACTGTGTCACTTGGCTCCCAGTTAAGGAAGATGTTAGGCAGGATAAGAGTTTACTCTCCTTAGTCATTTTGCTGACCTCTACTACTCCACTCATGACTGAAGGAAGAGGTGAATAAATGAATGCATGTTTAGTCTGCTGGTCATTTTATTGAGTTGTCAGTCAGTCAGTTCAGGCGCTTAGTTGTGTCCGACACTTTGTGACCCCATGGACTGCAGCACGCTAGGCCTCCCTGTCCATCACCAACTCCCGGAGCTTGCTTAAACTCATGTCCATCGAGTCGGTGATGCCATCCAACCATCTCATCCTTTGTCGCCCCCTTCTTCTCCTGCCTTCAATCTTTCCCAGAATCAGGGTCTTTTCAAATAAGTTAGTTCTTCCCATCAGGTGGCTAAAGTATTGGAGTTTCAGCTTCAGCATCAGTCCTTTCAATGAATATTCAGGACTGATTTCCTTTAGGATGGACTCGTTGGATCACCTTGCTGTCCAAGGGACTCGCAAGAGTTTTCTCCAACACCACAGTTCAAAAGCATCAAATCTTTGGCAGTCAGCTTTCTTTATGGTCCAACTGTCACATCCATACATGACTACTGGAAAAGCCATAGCTTTGACTAGACAGACCTTTGTCAGCAAAGTAATGTCTCTGCTTTTTAAGATGCTGTCTAGGTTAATGCTGAGCTACTTTTTATTCCCCTCAAAGATCTCTTTGAACATTATGCACATTCTGGCTGGTCTTCTGAGTTTGCCAGTTGTGCTGAAATAGATAAATTCCATAACTCTGTCTCAGTTGCCTCATCTGTAAAGTGGAGATAGCCTCATGGTGTTGTTGGGAGCATGAATAAGTTCATTGATATGAAGGGCTTAGTAGAATATGTAACATATGGTTATCTTTGGTGAGCATCAGCTTCCATGACTGAGTGTTACAATATGCTGAGTGAATTTGACTACTTCAGCCTGGCATCAGCTACTTACAAGGGCTTCACAGAACACTGGGCTTGTTTTGTCTTATCTACCTAGGAGGAGCTATTAGGGCCAGTCCCACTTCATTTGTCTTTAGATGATTTATAATAAGTTGTTTCAGCTAACTAGGCTTTAGATGGGCTTTTTTCTGGTTATTTTTAGATTCAAATTACTGAAGCCTTGAAGATTAGGCTTTTGGATAGTTATTGATTGTACAGGAACACTACAGACAAAGAATTTGTCTGTACAAAAAGCACTACAGTGTTAGAAGAAATAGCTGCCCCAGGAGCAGATTGGAAAAGCCTGTAAGTCTTTGTTTTAGCCTGAAATTTGTTCAATCTTCACATTCTCTGAAATTCAACCTTGAATTATTCAGCAAATGAACATGTAAAAAAATTATGGTCCTTCACATTTTTAATGCATATTTTTTGCGATATGTAAACTTTAACTTTGGAAAGTCTTTCATGGTAATTGATCAGCATGGGTAACAATACTGAAAGCCACATAAGTCTAGATGGTATAAAATCCCCATTGCTATTTGTTAGAAGCCTTCAAACTTTGTTTCTTTTCTTGTTGTGCATGAAGGTGACTGAATCAGTGACTGGTAGTTTCCTTAAAGCGTCTAGATAAGAGAAAGTTTATTGTAACAATATGATCTCATTTTTGAAAAATGATTTGTTTTGTTTGTTTTCTTCAATCTCTATCGGTTGTGTGTGAACAGAGAATGAGTTGTAAGGATGCAGAGAGTTACTTAGTGTGTGCAGTAGAGGATGAGAGGGGAAAGGGAATAGTGGAAGGAAACCATTCGGTAGTTCTCCCTTTTGATTCTGTGTTTTTCCTCTCAAGTGAAGTCCTCAGAGATGTTACACATGGTGCAGTCTTAACAAAAAAGAAAAACTCTTTCTGAAAACATTTTGTTTCTTAATGAGATTTATTTTGGTGCTTTGTTGTCATTGTGCTGGGAATTTTGAAATGTTCTCTGTGTATTTCTGTGATTTTTGACCTAATAATCTCATTTGGGTTTACCACGCTTAGCAGCTGTTGTTTTTACCAACTATTGCTAAATTGTGTTAATGTTCAAAGTTGAAAAACCCTGTTTTCTACATTAGCCTAGATTATCCAGAGTTTTGTAAAATTTAAGCCTTTTCCTCATTCCTTGTACTTTTCATTTAGTTGCAAGAAAACTTATAATATTAATATTCTAATGAATGGTTTAGATAGGCTGAAGCTGTCTCTCCCAGGACTCCAGTGATAGCTTGCAGTGTCATTTGTAGAACAGTATTTTTTTGATAAAGCTGTCTATCCTCTTTTTTACTGGAGGAGGGAGAGACCTTGATTCTATTGTAATTTAAGTAGTGTTTAGTGTAATATGATAAGTGTTTGCAGTTTGATAGTAATGATTATTCTCTGGCAAAGCAAAAGGAAAATTTGAGAAGTCAAAGGCTTTGAAAATGTCCTAGGAGAGAATAAACTCAGAATTATAGCCATTTTATTGGATAATTCTGCAGTTTTATTTGAAAGAGGGCATCAAATGTTGAATTTTGACTTTTCATTTAATTAAAGTAACAAGAAGTTTTCTTAAATAGCTAACAATACATCTTGCTTCCTTTGTAGTCTGTTTTTAGAGATCCTTCAATGTGTCTGTTGTAATTATAAAACAGTGGTGGGGGGTTGGGGTTTTTTTTGTTTGGTTGGTTGTTTTTGTCTTGTTTTTTGTTTCTTTTATGGCTGTGCTGCTCAGCATGGGGGATCCTAGTTCCTTGACCAGGGATTAAACCCATGCCCCCTGCAATGGAAGGGTAGAGTCTTAACCACTGTACCGCCAGGTCCCAAGGCAGTGGTTTTTGAAACTAGACTCTAGGAATACTCTTAAATTCCCCCAGGGTTTAACTTTGTTAGTTCTGAATCTCGTCTGACTTCTATTTTTCACATTCACATTTCCCCTGTTCAGAGCTTAAATCTTTTCTCATATATTCAAGATCTAAAGCAATAGTTGTCCTTGTTATCAAGTCAGATGGCCAGGTAATGATATGTATCAACAACATGCTTTGTAATTACAAAGCCATCTTTACATATATAATTGCATTTGATTCTGACAGTTCCAGGCGGCTCAGAGGTAAAGAATCCACCTGCCAGTGCAGGAGACACAGGAGATGCAGGTTCGATCCCTGGGTCAGGAAGATCCCCTGGAGAAGGAAATGGGAACCCACTCCAGTATTCTTGCCTGGGAAATCCCATAGACAGAGGAGCCTGGCAGGCTACAGTCCTTGGGGTTGCAAAGAGTCAGACATGACTGAGCATGTACGCATGCATGTCTGACAGTCTAGTGAGGAGAAGAGAGAGAAAATAGCTATAATTAATTCCTATTTTATGGGAAAACTTCAAGAAGTCACTCAATACACCCCAGAATAACATACAAACAGTAGGACAAGAGCAAGAACTAGTTGTTTTAGCTCCATGTCTAGTGTTCTCTCTGGTTTATCATACTTCGTGGGCACACTCTGTTCTATGCCATGAGATGTTTGCCATACAAATAATTGAGTCAATATGCTGTGTGAGATTGGTGTACTAAATTTTTATAAACTTTCTAAAGCCAGGTTGTTACTTAGTTCGCTTCTTACTGAGCATCATCATTTCACTGTCAGTGCAGAGCAGTTTCCTGCTTTGCAAGCTAATGACATTGTGAGTGTATAGCTTAGCAGGTCAGGAACAACAGGACAACAATAAGAGAGGCGCCCAAGGAGACATATAACTAAGTGACAGCTTCAGTGGAGAAACAATGTAGGAAGAGAGACCCAAGCAAGCCTGGTTGGATGAGATAGAATTTGGAAAGGTGATGGGAGTGGAAGGGAAATATCTGACTGGAGATGTACAGGACAGAACTGAAATACTGTATACAGAGGTACGTATTTTTGGACAGTGAGTCGGCTGCCTGTTTGGAATTAAGGGCGTGTTCAGAGGCATAGTGGGAGATGATGTTGGAAAGGCAGTGTGGGAACAGAGTTGGTGCTGGGAGGAGTTGATGAAGTCTGGGTCTCTCTGAAGTCCAGACTCTCTGGAGTCCCGATGAAGGCCAGGACTCATCATGTTCTAATGGAGTCTCTGCCGGAGTCCAGACTCTCTGGAGTCTGGGTGAGTACTGGTAGACACTGCTTCATTTTCTAGACTTGAGTTTCACTTGACTGTGAACTTAAAAATGGAGTTGCAGTACAGCCTGCTTCTTCATCAAGGATGACAGCAGCCCCACTTGGGGGCTTATTTGGCCCCATCACATCTGACATGCCATATTCCACTCTGGAACGCACGTTTAAAAAGGGCTTTTACAAACAGAGTCGATGATTGTGTGACAGAAGGTGTCACATCTTAGGAATCGTTCTTGTAGAGCATTTCATCAATTTATGGTTGTCTACCTGAAAAGGACTTATTTCCCATCTGCCAAGTTCCTGCTCTGCTCTTTTTTAAAACTCTCCTTCTTGTGTGCCTGAGAATGGGCAGTAAAAGCGAAATAAAAACACTGCTGTTGTTGTTTAGTCACTCAGTTGTGTCCAACTCTTTTGTGGCACATGTGCCTGACAGCCTGTAATTTCACTTCCTGGAAGCAGCCTTTAACAGCAGACTGAGTTACACACAGCAGCACCGAAGCCTATAGAAAACCAAACACCTTGGTGTAGCTTTCTGAAGCAAAGTTCCCTCTTCCTTCCTGCTTAATGTTTCTCTGTTGCTAAGGGAAAAGAGGTGAGAGAGAAATTTGATAGTTGGTACTATGAAGGAATTATTAATTATTTGGTTGTGATTCAGTGGTATGATAGAGAGTTAATTATTATATTTTCAGGAATTCTACAAGCCAGTTGTTAAACACAGCCTTCAAAAAAATACACAAACTTAAAGTGTTAAAATAATACTCAAAACTTAACACTTCCTATTTATTTTTCTATAATTTGCTGTAATCTGTGCTCTTAAGATTATTTATAAATGTATAAACTACTTAAGTTTATTTACATATAATGTATATGTAAAGTTCAAACTACCATACAGTTGCACTCACATCAGCAAAATCTGCTCAAAATCCTCCAAGCTAGGCTTCAACAATACGTAAACCGAGAACTTCCAGATGTACAAGCTGGATTTAGAAAAGGCAGGGAAACCAGAGATCAAATTGCCAACATCCATTGGATCACAGAAAAAGCAAGAGAATTCTAGAAAAACATTTACTTCTGCTCCATTAACTATGCTAATGCCTTTGACTGTGTGGATCACAACAAACTGTGGAAAATTCTTCAAGAGATGGGAATACCAGATCACCTTACCTGTATCCTGAGAAACCCATGTGCAGGTCAAGAAGCAACAGATAGAACTGAACGTGTAACAATAAACTGGTTCAAAATTTGGGAAGGAGTGTGTCAAGGCTGTATATTGTCTCCCTGTTTATTTAACTTACATGCAGAGTACATAAGGTGCAATGCTGGGCTGGATGCAGGACAAGCTGGAATCAAGATTGCTGGGAGAAATATTAATAACCTCAGATATGGAGATGACACCACCCTTATGGCAGAAAGTGAAGAAGAACTAAAGAGTCTTTTGATGAAGGTGAAAGAGGAGAGTGAAAAAGCTGGCCTAAAACTTAAATTCAAAAAACTAAGATCATGGCATCAGATCCCATCACTTCATGACATATAGATGGGGAAACAGTGGAAACAGTGACAGATTTATTTTCTTGGTCTCCAAAATCATTGAGGACGGTGACTGCAGCCATGAAATTAAAAGACACTTGCTACTTGGAAGAAAAGCTATGACCAACCTAGACAGCATATTAAAAAGAGAGACATTACTTTGCCAACAGAGGTCCGTCTAGTCAAAGCTGTGATTTTTCCAGTAGTCATGTACGGATGTGAGAGTTGGACTGTAAAGAAGGGTGAGCGTCGAAGAATTGATGCTTTTGAGCTGTGGTGTTGGAGAAGACTCTTGAGAGTCCCTTGGTCTGCAAGGAGATCAAATCAGTCAACCCTAAAGGAAGTCAACCCTGAATATTCATTGGAAGGACTGAGGCTGAAGCTGAAGCTCCAATACTTTGGCCACCTGATGGAAAGAGCTGACTCATAAAGACCTTGATGTTGGGAAAGATTGAAGACAGGAGGAGAAGGGGACGACAGAGGACGAAATGGTTGGATGGCATCATCAACTCAATGGACATGAGTTTGAGCAAACTCCAGGAGATGGTGAAGGATAGGGAAGCCTGATATGCTGCAGTTCATGGGGTTGCAAAAAATCAGACCCAACTGAGCAACTGAACAACAACATATATAATGTGTCTGCATAGTGGAGGTACCATATATATGCTGTACATTTCTTATCAATCCCATTGAAACTGGCAAGAACTACCCTCCTCCCCTGGTTAGAGAACTGGTTGTTAAATACATACCAGTACACTCTTGGGTATGATTATGATGTTGTGGTTATGTTTTTAAAAAATTCTTTACCTGTTGGAGATGAGGACTGAACTAAGCCTGATAAAGGATTATATCTAGAATTTGTTTCAAATAATCCCATTGGAGTGGGTATCATGTTTGTTGCGTCAGGGTAATGGACACACAGGCTTTATTTTACTACTGCTCTCTACTTTTGTGTATGTTTCAAATTTTCCATAATAAAATGTTAATAATTAAGGAATGTGCTAAGTCACTTCAGTCATGACATGTCCCACTTTTTGCAACCCATGGACTATAGCCCACCAGGCTCCTCTGTCCATGGGATTCTCCAGGCAAGAATACTAGAGTGGGTTGCCATGCTCTCCTCCAAGGGATCTTCCTGACCCAGGGATTGAACTCACATCTCTTAAGTCTCCTGCATTGGTAGGTGAGGTTTTTACCACTAGCTCCACTTGGGAAGCCGAATTTAGGAATATTACAGTATAAATAAGTTGCCTATACCCAGTAGATGGTCTGGTACCTGTCTATCCCTCAAACTTTGGTGCATCAAACATTGAAAAAATATGATTCTCTAATTTTAGAGCCCTTTCTTGTAACTGGTTGATGTAGATCATTGAAATAAATGTCTGTTTCTTAAATAAAATCAAGAAATCACTATGCACAGTTTACCCTACCTGTAAGTATAAAGGAACCCAACAGAGCCCTGTCTATGACACTGAAAAGCTCTCCCTTCACAGTGGGATGAAAATGTACTTGTTGGATTGCAATCCTGTATGCAGAAGCAGTTGGACAGATAGGGAAAAAATGAATCAAATTATTGCTCAGAGGACTACTTTGGGCTATATGACAGCTGTGTACCCTCTAGATTTATTTTCAGTCTAACTGATTTGAGTCATTGCTCAAGAAAGGAATGCTGTCAAGTGCATTGTCTTCTCTGCAGTTGATGAGCCTTTCTAAACATTGCCTTGCTGATAAAATTGATGTGTTTGGAATTGCTGGCCTATGAATTAAATTAGGCCAAATCCAATGACTTAAAACACATAGCCTAGGTTATGTGCTGACTATATCTCACAAAGAGTGCACAAGCACAATATTTTTTCTAACATATATCTATACATCAACTGGATAATTTGTAGCTTAGAATACATCTCTTTTTTTTTCTAAGTTTGAAGTCCTTTTTAATTTCATTCACTGTATGCATCTGGAGACTGGTGGTAGTTTTCTTCTTATCTTTGACTGTATAATAATTCTTACTTACCAAATGCAGTTGACCAGAGGAAAAAATTTATGTAGAAAAAGGAATGCAAGTGATCACTGTGATTATCCCATCAAGCCGAGTGGTGAGGAAATTATTAGGTTTTATGTGAGGAGGACAGGCAAGGGCAGTAAAAACCTTGAGGGGAAAGTAGTCTATAATATTTATCTTGTAACTTTAAATTATGTGAGTTTCTAGGCTGTGTAAGAAATATAGGCTTAGACCATCCTCTAGGTTTAACCAAACACACCAAAAAAAATTAAAATGTCAAGCAGTGAAAATAACAGATGTTAAACTCAGGTACCCTGGGGTCAGATTACCAAAAGGAAGTCTAGGTTGAAGCAGATGCTGAAAACAGGAACTGAGGTCAGGAAACAAGAAGTCAGAGTAGGAGGGTAGAAGAATCATAACTCCTTGTAAGACAGAGCTTGGCAGAGGAATCACCTGGAGAATCTGGGAAGGTATAACACTTGGCTACCATTTCTCCCATTTTCATTTGTTTTGTACCAGTAATCTTCAGTGCCCTACAGAATCTCACAATGATATAGGTCCTAAAAGAATTTCTTTGGAGTATATAAACAGAAATCATGGTTCAAGATGAAGTTAGAATATGGAAATTGAGCCATGATTGCTAAGGAAAAACACGTGTCAAGTTTGTGAAGTACGGAAATCACAGGACTGTGATGTATTCACTCAGCAGTTATTTACTGAGCTCCTATTATCTGGGTTAAAAGCTAGAGAGAGAGATGTCATTGAACTTCACAGATAAAGGCTCTATGCTCTTGGAGCGTACTGTGCCTGGTGGGTAGACACAGAAAGTAGACAAAATAATTATGTAGTACACTAAACAGAGATAAATTATACAGAAGAACAAAACAGGAAGTATTCTTCAGAATTGGATTCCCCAAGGGTACATTTCCCAATTCTATCAAAGCTAGCAAAGGAAAGATTGATATTTATAATTATACAAAACATACCACATCTGAAATTCCTTCCTGTTTCTATTAACTCTGTTGATAGGCTAAATATATTCACTATTCCTGCAACCAACCAGTAAATTTATAGCACAAAATGAAGTGTAAGTAGCATGAAAGAGAACAGCTTTTTTACACCGAAGTATACAATGAAAAATCTGCCCTTACACATTTTCTTAAAGACTTGGCCATTCATGATCAGGAAGGCAGTGAGCACCTACAATGGGAGACTGGAAGTTCATATTTAAAGTCTTTCAATCCTGTTTACCTCCATTTGGGCAGACAAGTAAAAGCCACATTAAGAGGTATGTATATGTGTGTGTGTTTTATAACATACAGATTTTATATTTTAGTCAACTTGATTGCCTTCATAAAAAATTAAATTGTCTCATCTTTAAATAAAAATATTCACAAAGGAAAGTATTAAGTGAACTACTTTTTATAGGAGATAGACTCAGTCTACATTTAGTTTTTTATTTTTAATAACTTATTTTTTCAAAATTACCAAATGCAAGCCTTTATTTTAAATAACTTATTTTTTCAAAATTACCAAGTACAAGCCTTTGAATCCAACACTGGCCATAGTCAGTGGCAAAAACAGTCTAACAATTCATTCATATGTTCTCCTCTCCACAGGACTCCAGTTTATTTCCTTCTGCCTACTAAACATCACCACCTGAAAGGTACCGCAAACTCAGTCTTTTTAAAAAACCGTTCTCCACTGACCAATTTTCACCATTGACCCTGGGTCCAAAACAAGGGTGGTCACTTGCCCTTGAGTCCTGGCTCTCCTTATCATCGGGTTTGCCACCAGTCTTGATTAGTACCTGAGTAAGCCCTAGGATCCATGCCCATAAATTATTTAGCAAAGTACCTGCTTGAAAGTACTGAAGAGTGATGGTACTTTAAAGTATTTGCTTTTATTCCCCCTTTTCTCACACTCAGTCACATCGTAGTTCACGCCTTCTTTTTTGTTTTTATCCCTTGGGCTATTGATCTGGTCTCTTGCATTTCCCCCTTCTAATGAATCCTTCATGATACCAAAGCAGCAAATACTAAATTTCTAAATTTGAAATTTAACACTGACCAGATCATTTCACTTCCTTGTATAAAAACCTTCATGGTTCCATAGCATGGTACCCAAGTCTCTTTATGATCTGAACCTAAGTGGCCTTTTCACCTCACCTTCTTCAACTGTCCCACAGGGTTCATTCCCAAGAGCAATACTCAGTCAAAACTTAGCCTAGCCAAACCCCTAATAAAGGAATAAAACCTTTATTATGTTAGTAAATTATCCTTGATCAAAGTGAAAGCGAAATTCACCAGATTGCTCATTGGCCTTCCAGTGAATAATTGCATATTAACTCACACTTCATGATAAAGCCTTTCACCCAACTTCATTCCTATTTCCTTTCCTCATCTCTCCCATCAGCCAATACTTGTCAAGTTTTTTTCTGTTGCTGCTACTTAAATTCACTCCTGTTGTTTTCACCGACACTACCCTGTTTGGGTCCCCACCACTCGGTTATTGAGTTACTGCAGTAGGATCCTGCCTGGTTCCTTTGCCTTCGTTCTGTCTCCCCTCACTTCTGCCCCAGGGGATCTCCCGTGCCCCACCAGGTTCATTTTCCTAAAACATTCCTTGCATTCTATTTTAGACTATATAGTGCTTCTCTTTTGTGGGTCAAGACAAACTATATTCTTCATTCTGGAATCTTAAGTCTTAAAAGTGTCCTTTTATATCTTTGTGAAGTCATTTCCCTTTGGCTAGAAGACTACCATCAGTCATCAGTGGGACCTGCTGACTCACTGCTCTTCCTCACTCAGGACCTCCCTGCTCTTGCCCTTCCCCAACTGGAATTCTTCTTGATCCAGCTCCATCATATTCCCAAAGTCTCAGGTTCACATCACCTGTGCTGCTTTCTCCATTCCCTGAACTCTTACTGTTGGCCTTTGTGAGAGGCAGCATTAATAGTGAGAACAACACCATATTTGGTGTCCGTGATGGGATCAAGCTCTCTTGTTCACCATACGTCTGACTTAGGCAGCAATTTTTTCTCTCTGAGCTGGTATCCTTAGTAAAGTCAAGTGAGTGATTTAAATGACTTATGGGAAAAATTACTCCATAGACTTTAAAGCATTATGCAGGTGAATCTCACTGTCATTTCAACTATACTGTTTAATCCTTGATTATATATATTTCTGTTCCCTATTCATTTTGTGTATATTTCCTGTCTCCCTAACTTTTGAGTGTTTGAAGGGTAGATATGAGGTGAAATACAAAAGTAAAATGAATTCTCATTTAGTGACTGTCATTCCTTCGTGTCCTGTTTAGCCCACAACATAGCAAATGTTCAATAATTTCTCCCCTGTCAAGAGAATCCAATGAATACAAATGTAAACTAAAAGGCACTAGAGTGGAAAGTACAGGGAGAGAGAGTAACTGGCAGACAATGAAATGACCAGAGAGAAGGAGACTGTCAAGGCCACTGGCCTGCCTCAGTACTGACTTACTTTATCAGTTTTCAAGTGGGCTCATTAGCCCCCTAGGCAATATCTTTAGACAGTGAAATAGAATTGCCTCATTTTCTTGGGAATAATACAGTTCTTGCATAGAATAAGCTCTCAAATGTTTATTGAATTCACTATCCACATAATTAATTATGCATACTATTATATGCATACAGTTTTTACAGGCATATATAGTGCCCGTGTATGTCACTAACATTCATAGTTTTTTTCCTTTAAATTTCATTCTCATGTGTAGCAGCAGTGTCTGCTCTATCTGCAGAGGAGCACTGGCCTGTTTGCCTTTGCATTGTGTTTGTGCAGTGTCTGACAGGGAGTACCTGATTCCTTGTTGAAGCCTAGCTTATTTACCTAAGAAATGTCTATGGAAATATTGCATTATTTTTATACTAAGTCAAATCCTGCTTAAAATTAAGAATAAAAGTAACTGTCAGTAAGCGGGAATTCCTTCTATTTTTGCACAAGTATCTTCCAGCTGCCTCTTCCACAAGGCAGACCTCTAGGAATGAAGGAAAAGGTGCAGAGTGCAGGTGCTTATGAGTCTACTTGGAAGGGGAATATGATCTGTGACAAGTCTTGTTTGATAACGTTTCCTTGAACAATAAAAATAATCATTAGATACGTATAACTCTTGTTATGTCTGGGTCACTGAGTCTTCATACTCAGTGAAAAAACAAACTGATCAAACAGTAAAATATGGTTCCTGTTTTTAAGGAGTTTATAATTTGAAGTAAATCACAGGGAATGACAGAAATCTCAGCAAAACCATTAGGAGGAATGGAATTTGCTTGTTACCTTTGCAGCAAAAGGCACATTTCTCCAAAGTAAGTTATTAAAGACTGCGATTGTTTTTTGTTTTTTTTTTTCAGAACTGACTTTGTATCATGAAAATGATAGCTTAACCCTGTTCTCCATTCACCAGGCAGGTGGGTGAGCACCCTCATTTCAGATGAGCCAGCCCAGCTGCAGGAAAAGGCATTTGCATAGGAGGTTGAGGGGAATTGCCAAACAACAAAATGAAGACTTCTGCTTTTGCAATTCCTCCTGTTACCACTTTAAATAGATTGATGTTTCCATAGGAATGAACTTTTACATGAAATCTTAATAGGGCTTCCACAGATTCCAAATGTATTCTTTCTGCTTTCACAACGTGATCATATTTGTTCTCACTTCCTGGTTTGTCCACACAAGCATGTTACTGGGGAATATTTAAACAAAGTGTTTATGAAAGAAGAATATAGTTTTTAATGGATGTGTTTTGATTTGATTTAGATTTAGTTCCCATAGTAATTTTTATAGAAATAAGATTTCTGATTTCTAAACTGGTAAATCAGTTACATAAAGAAAACTTTAAAAAAATCTCTTTTTGCATTGAATTTAATTAAGTTACCTTGTGGTGAAGTCTACAGAACTGTTTGATTAGGCACCGGTTGTGAAACAAATGAAATGTTGGCCCATAATTATAGTAACTTGATTTTAAACAGAGATTTGGTTGCATGGTGAGTGACATAATGCCTAACGATTTCTCCAAAAGAAAAAACCCAGTATACTCTTGGATGGATGGCTTGCCTCGGGCATGTCTAACATGGCCACTTGTGTTTCTGGCACCATTGTGTGTGTGTGTGTGTGTGTGTGTGTGTGTGTGTGTGTGTATTTTAAATGACTGTTCTTCTCTGTTATAACATTGCATGAAATATTTGGCTACTAATTCTAAAAGTATTATTTTTATCTCAAAGCATCTAATTTCTACCAAAGTATTCAAGTACCATCTAGTGTAGAGAAACTAATCAGGAATTTTCCTGGCAGTCCTATGGTTAAGACTCCATGCTTCCACTGCAGGGGGCATGGATTCAATCCCTGGTCCAGGAACTAAAATCCCTACATGCCGCGTGATGCAGCAAAACAGTAATAACAACAACAGAAACTAATCAAATCCTTCTCTCTTTTGAAAACATCAATTATGACTTCTAGGAAAACTCTGTCCCCTCAAAATCTAATTGTTTTGTCCAATTGCATCATTTTACTGGCTAATCTGAAAGCTTAATATTTTTAAGCATAATTGCTTTTCTACTTGGTATTTCAAAGTTCCATTATGTTTTTTTTAATTAGTTTATTTTCTATTTTAATATTGTATTTGTTTTGCCATACATGGACATGAATCCACCATGGGTGTACATGTGTTCCTCTTCCAGAACCCCCCTTCCTCCTCCCTCCCCATCCCATCCTTCCAGGTCATCCCGGTGCACCAGCCCCGAGCACCCTGTATCATGCATTGAACCTGGACTGGCGATTCGTTTCACATATGATTATTTACATGCTTCAATGCCATTCTCCCATGTCTTCCCGCCCTTGCCTTCTCCCATAGAGTCCATAATACTGTTCTATTTATCTGTGTCTCTTTTGATGTCTCGCATACAGGGTTATCTTTACTGACTGACTAAATACCATATATATGTGTTAGTATACTGTATTGGTGTTTTTCTTTCTGGCTTACCATTATGTTTTATTTTACAAGGTGACATGATATTTCCCTAATACAGAATTAGGCTTACTGCTCTCATCCTCAAATCCTTTCCAATGAATTCTTCCTTATGCTTTCAAATTAATTTCCCTAATATATACTAATATGCCCTTAAGTTTTTTTCCATCATTTCTCTGCTCACGTGCCATCGGTGGTTTCCTATTGCTTGTATGTTCTAATCTAAATTCCTTTCTGCTCTCATAAAAATACTTGACTATTAATTCTAAAAGTGATATTTGTGTCCCAAAGCAATTATTTCTCAGGTGCCTATTACACACCAAGGGCTGAGATGCATCTTGAAAAATTCTTAGCCTGACAATCTAGACTTTAATATTTAACACTAATCTACTTTACACTCACCTCCATTATTGTTGTCTCAAAAATTCCACTCCATCTACACTAAATTCTACTCCAGTCTCTTCACTAACTTCTGAAATATCCTTCTGCCTTTTTATTTGTTCCCCATCCCTTCACATTAAATATTATGTGCCCCTTATTAATCCTCCCTTCTATCCCTCATCCCATTACCTCCCATTTATATAAATCCTGTGCATTTTTCTTGGTCCAACTCATGAATCTTGTGCAATGACTACTATTTCCTTAGCATATATTACCTTAAAACACAACTGTGTAATCCATTTGTTTGATCTTTCTTGTATTCATGCTTTATTTACCAAAGCATAAGCTCCTTTTGAAGTTCATGTCTGAGTCTGATACCTTTCTGTCCCCTTCAGCACCTGGGATGATGCTTTTGCACCCAGTAGAGGCTAGGTCATGATTGTTGAGGATACCTAGTGAATGAAAGATGTGACAGTCCTCCTACACTCTCTGAACCCCATCTCTGGTTGGGACCAAGTTGGTGGCACATAGGACGCTCTTCATTTCTGTCTCTGTTCAACTCACAGTGACTTTGTTGCTGCCTTCCTTCAATGAGTAAAGACTTTCCACAATAGAAACACGCGATGTTGTTGGGTGGAAATAGAAAAATGTTATTTATTGTGTATGGATTAAGGGGAAAAAAAATAGAGATAGAAAAAAAAGACACCATTACCTTTTTTGGTACAATCTTTCTACCTTCAAGTTTGTTGCTGAGATATAATCGTAGATTCATTTGCTGTACACAGAAGAGAAACCCAGGTCACTGACCAAAGATGATACCTGCTGTGCTGCTGAATTTGTCACTGAGCCAGGCAAAGCCCCACCCTGATTTAGAAGTCATGTATTAAACTTCCAGACAGAGAGTGTGGCTTTTGTTTCCTGGAAGCCATCACAACTCTAAACTTTCAGAGAGAGCATGGTTTCTCTCCTTTGCTAACACCACATGAAGCCACAGAGTCCTCTGAGTTCTGAAGCCCAAAGCCAACCCGGTGTGTGGAAACCCTACCACCCCCCTTCTCTGGAATGTGGACAACCTACCTGATTCCTGTTATTACAGTTCTTTGTGGGTTCTTTTAGAAGCCTGACCTTCCTCTTATCACCTCAGTAACCCCAGAGCTGCCTCAAATTATTCTTAAGGCCATGCCTAAACTAAACCTCTTTTCTCTACTGACAGGGCTAGAATAGAGACTTAATTTCCTAAAGGATTCTGGGGTCTTTGCACGTCAAGTGGAATTTGACATTATTTGGTGATTTGAAGGTTAGAGGATGCAGTGTTTGTAGGAAATGGTTCTTGCTTCAAGCAAAGGGGGGGGAGTTCTAATTTTAATTATTTTAATGTTCATTTAATATTTAATAGCAGTTCTGCCTGGTAAGCCCTGGCATACAATGATGAGCATGAGACATGTAGGCCAGACCTCCTAGAGCTTATCATTTTAGTTGAAGAGAAATAAACCTCAATTGAATGATTACATAAAGGTGTGTAATAAATGCTGTGAAAGCAAGGAATAGAAAACTAAAAAAGCTGGATGTGAAGGTTCTAGTCAAAGGTGTCCCTTAAGAAGTAACTTCTCTAAGTCATTAACTCAGGACATCCATGGCTTAAGTGACTGCCTGCTCTGTTTGGGCCTTGAAGGTGAACCTGACTTTCTAAGTGGACCACTTGGCACTGTTTCAGACTGAAACTATTTTGAATAAGAATAAGCGCTCCTGTAAGACTGTTCTCATGCAATGTGATGCCATGAGTGGTATAATAAATACATGTATGTTTGGTCTTTGCCTTCAGTTTATAGAACAGAGCTCCTAAAATCCTTGGAATTTCCTGATAGAAGCATCTTTTGTTACACAGGAAGAGCCCCTTTCAACCCTACCCGAGTTTATGCAAATAGAGTGACTCTGGGTGAGCCCCTAGATGGCTTCTGGATGGGGGCTGATTGCCATAGGAACCAACCAGATGATTAGAGGGTTGGAACTTTCAGTCTAGCCACTGAGCTCTGAGGAGGGAGGAGGGGGTGTCAAGAGATTTCTAATCGCCAGTGGCCAGTGATTTAGTCAATCGTGCCTATGTAATGAAACTTCCAGGAACATGCCTAGACTACAGAATCTGGGAGCTTCCAGACTAGTGAACATATTGAGGCTCTGGGAGGGTGTCATACGTAGTGCATGAAAGCTTCACACCCTCCGCCACCCTCCCCACAACACACCACCAAATATTCACCCTGTGCATCTCTTCCATTTGGTTGTTGCAGAGTTATATCCTTTACAATAAACCTGTAAACATAAAGTGTTTTCCTGAGTTCTGTGAATCGTTCTAGTGAATTACCAAGCTTGAGGAGGGGGTTGTGGGAACCCCTGAATTTGTAATCACATTGGACAGAAGTGTGGATCATCTGAGTCCCTGGGACTTGAGACTGGCATCTAAAGTAGGGGTGGTCTTGTGGGACTCTACACATAAACCTGTGGAATCTTGCACTAACCTAAGTGTCGGAAGAGGATTGCGTCAAAGGCTACCCAGTTGGTGTCAGAAAAGGCAATGTCAGAAAAAGACAACTCACTATGTTTACCCTAAATGGAAACCAGACATTTCTCTGTTCCAGCAGAGGAGCAAATAGAAGCCAGTGTTTTTGACCACCAGCAGCCATTAACCAGGGTTGCAAATAGGAAGCACTGATTTAACACCGAGGTGAGGGTGGACTTTTTAACCTCTGAAAAGTGGATGATATAAGAGCTTGCTTTTCAAAACTGACCTACTTCTGTCTTAATGCTCTTGCTCAATCCTTTACTTCCCACACTTTCCAGGGAAACCAGGAGCCAGATGAGATAAGCAGTCTTGGCTGATAGAATGTTTTAAAAGGCCTCTGGGTTGGGCAGACAGGCATGGCTGCACTTCTTTGGCATTGTGAACCAGAGATTGTGGGTGTTATTTTTTTCTTTTTCTTTCTTTCTTCCTTCTTTCTTTCCTTCATTCCTCTCTCTCTCTCTCATCCCTAGTTGACAGTATGAATGGTCCAGTTTCAGTCCATTATTGCAAGGTAAATTTGGAGAAGACCCATGTACTCGAGTTATTGTTTTCTCACAGTGAAGAGATTATTGCAGTTTTATGTTTTGGTCACATATTTCTACCCAGACCCCTGTGCCTTTTTAAAAAATTCTTTTTTGACTTTGTAGCAGGACTTCGATGTGAGGGGGCGTCACTGACGTTGTAACATTTGCTGTTTTGTTTCCTTGGAACCAAGGTGGTGTAAATAAGGCTCACTTCATGGGCTGTTTTGTCCAAGGTGGTGTAAATAAGGCTCACTTCATGGGCTGTTTTGTTTCAATTTAGGATAGTGCTCCAAGGCCAGAAGCATCCTCCTCTAAAATTACTTTACCAGCAAAAAAAATTGGCTTTCTCTAATGGGTTCCCCTTTATATTTATGTACACTTTTAATGATTGAAACGTGCTTCTGCAGTATTTCTTTATCACTACTATCAAGTCTTGGGGCCAGTATATATTGGCCCTATTTCAAAGCCTAGGACATGGTAGCCTGGACTAAGTGAGTGGTTTGCTCTAGCCCCTGCAGATGGCGATGCAGGCAGGCCTGGGAATCATTCCAGTGTACATTTTCCACTGTGAGCAGAGAAAACCGGCCCCTACCTCCTACTCTCACTTGTGGGTGGAGTGGAGGATTAGGGGAACAAAAGATATGAATAAATAAAACATAGGCAGTTTGCAGGCACCTAAAGCAGCTCCAGAACATTCACAGAGCAACACCTGTTCTCAAGTGACTGGTAATCACAGAATAAGGTCCAGTCTGCCCAGCCTTTGGGGAAGGAAATAGCAAGAGCTAATAAAACCACAGAAGGGGCTGGATAGCTCTCCTTTCCATCCTGTTCCATTGACAGCTTCCCTCCCACCCCCCTGAGACATTGTCTTTATAATAACAAATAACCAAATCAGGAGATGATAAGTTTTAAAAAGAAGTCTCTAGCTACAGTATGGAATTGGGACTAAGGAAGTCAAGAAAGGAGGCTATTCCAGCTGTCTTCCCCAAAGATGAGGCAGGCTTCACCCAAGGCAGTGGTAGCAGGGATGCAGAAGGGAATAGTTTAAGAAAAGAACCAATTGATTTCAGAGACTAGAGGAAAAGAAGGTTTGCAGTTAGGTACCTGAGTTCTGGATGTTGCCATCAACCTTCAGCATCATTCAGCTATCAGTGTTAATGTTGCTTCCAATATTCAGGCACTCAGGAAGAGCAGGTTTGGTGTGGGTGTTGAGAAGTGACAGGTTCAGTTTGGGACATGCTAAGTTTCAGTTTTCCACACATCTCAGTGTGTAGCCAGGAAGGTAATGGGCAGGTGATTCTGTGGTTTAGGATTAGGGAGCTGGGCTTGTCGTGTAGTGTTTGGGAATCATTTGCAGGGAGATGTGGGTGATTCTTAATAGAGGATGTTCCCCCAGGAGAGCATATGCATGCACAGAGAAGCTACTGTCCAAGGACTGAATCCTGGCAAACCCTGCTGCCTAAGGGATGGTAGTGTTAGGACCCTTCGATGGTCCCCACTTACCTTTTTAGCTCAATTAAAGCCAATACTTTCATCTTATGCTAGACCTGATGACCTCCTTTCTTGCGGCGACCCACTTTTCCTCTCATTTTGGCAAGACCAATTTATTAGTTTCTAATTGCATACCATTCAGTGTACTCTTTTTCTAAGAAAACACAGCATTTACCTTCAGGTTAATGCTTTTCCTGGTCATATTGCTTTCTTCTCTTAAAGCCCTGCTCAACTCTCATCACTCCCAAGTGGTCTTTTCAGATTAGGTCTCACTTAGCTCCAGCTTCAGTAAGTCAACTCATAGGATGGTGGAATGCTGGGGATTGAGGGTCTTATCGTTTGGCTCTCTATAACATGACAAGTGAGGGAAGTCAGGTCAGATGAGGTGAGATGACTTGTCTAACATATGATCAGTTAGATATAAAGTAAAGAGTGGAAATTCGGCGTTCCCATACCTAGTCAGATTCTTTCTGTTAGGGCATGATGCCTCAGACTCTTGATTCTTCCCTATGCCATGGTGATGGTTTCCTTCATTTAAACCTCTAATCTCATTACTACATTCCCCTCATTCTTCTTCAATATAGCCCTGTAGAGAGTCAGAGCAGCTATTTCTCATTTTAAATTGTCTCTCATTTGATATGGACCATCACCTTTATTCACTCATGCCTTGAATGGACGTTTCTGCCACACATAATGCAGAGACCAAGGAAGTAACAAGGCAGTCCTACAAAATTGTGTGTTATTATGAAAGCCTCAAGGATTGATTGATTGACCACTCTAAGAGCCCAATAAGTATGTCTGCTATCAGGCAAAGGATTATGGTGAATCTTCTCTAACCACTTCCACACACAAACACACACGCATGCAATCTCTCCACTTTACCACCAACCTCTCCCTCCACCCTGTGTCACACCCTATAAGGGTATCCTAGATGCTTTTTGCTGAACTGACCTCTTAATAAAAGAAGATTAACAGGAGGATCAAATACTTTCCAAATTCATCACAAGTTATTAATGATTTTTATAAACATGTGGGTTCTTCATTTCTTTTAGGAGGAAAAAAATAAAGATCTCATATGTGTGTGTTTACCTAACTAGTCACTAGAAGATTTTTGAATGTCTTAGCTTCTTCATATATGGTTGTTTATCTAGTATAAAAGAGACCCATGCCTTTTCTGGGAAAATTGGTGAGATCATATCTCCCCCACTCAAATCCTTCCAATTAAAAGTAACCAAAGAATTCATAATGAAATATTTAGTGTTATAATAATTGGTGAATTATGGACAAAGCAAATTTGACACAGTATTTTTATGTGTTGGTATGTTTTCTGGTACATGGGGGCCCGCTGTGTATTTCATTTGTGTAATCCATTTATGCTCATTTTAAAGCAGTCAAGGGAATTCCCTGGTGGTCAAGTAGTTAGGACTCTGTGCTTTCATAGCCAGAGGTGTAGGTTCAATCCCTGTTCTAGGAACTAAGATCCTACAAGCTGTGAGGCATGGCCAAGAAGAAAAAAAAAATGAAGCAGAATAGTTTTCCTGTTTCACATGAGAGATTTTTTTGTGGTAAAATATATATAACATAAAATGTACAGCTTTAACCATTTTAAAGTGTATAGTTCATAAAATATATTCACATGGGTGTGCATCTGTGATTATAGACTTTAAAACATGGTCTTGGGTGACATTAGCTGTATCTGACTTGTCTGCAGCATGAACCTTGATTGGAAAGATAGGCATTGTGTGAAACAGTGGAGGTTACTTGGACAGGTTAACTTTTTTAAAATGTTTCATCACCCTGTGTTGTTTTGGCTTCACAATACTTGGTCTTCCCTCTGTGTCAGATATTAAATAACTGAGGTAAGTTACATTTATATTTGTATTTCACAACACTTTGTAGTAACTGAAGTCATGTGATACATTGCAAAATCTGGCATGGAAATCACTAACTTGGGTGGAGAACCAAACTCCCTAATATCCAGTCTGGTTTCTCTTTACAGGGTAATACTTTAAAGGCAACTTTTTAAGAATTCATTTTAGATATACCTATTACTTAATAAATTACCAATTTTGAGCATTTACTTTGGACCTCCTGCTGTGCTAAGCATTTGATTTTTATAGTTACCTCATTTAATTCTTAAAACATTTAATTCTTATTGTCATCGTTTTGCAGATGAGAAAACTGATACTTAGTTTATCTAAGATCAAGCAGGTGGTGAATGACACAGAACTTGATCTTAACCATTCTGCTACACTCCCTTCCTCATAGGAGTGTCAGATAAGAACTAGGCCTAACAAAGCAGCTAACAGATTAAGACATGCAATGCTTCTTTATTAAGTCATCCAGAAAGGTCATATTTAGGTGTTATGACATAAATTTATTTTGTTGTTGTTTTAGTTGCTAAGTCATGTCCAACTCTTTGTGACCCCATGGCCTGTAGGCCTCTGGACTCCTCTGTCCATGGGATTTCCCAGGCAAGACTACTGGAGTGGGTTGCCATTTCCTCCTCCAGGAGATCTTCCCCACCCAGGGATTGAACCCACGTCTCTTAATCTCCTGCATTGGCAGGCAGATTCTTTACTACTGAGCCACTTCATTTTAATAGGAAGACCAGGAAGAAAAGCCATGTAAAACATCATTTAAATACAGATGAAACTTGGGTTACTCCTCTTGTCATTACAGGGATGAGTGACTGTTTCTCTATAAGAGGCTGTGGCAGCAAGATGCACGCCTGCTCTGGCTGGCTGTCATGCTGATCTTAATTACTTAATAGAGGCAAGCAGGATGGAGGGAGCAGTTGGTGATTGTGTTTCACTAGATGGAATACTGAGTAATGAACAGGAAAACTTTATAGATCTGATTTTTAGTTTGTGTCTTTCAGTTTCTCTAAAAGATAATCTGTAGGTTTTTGGGGTTTTTTAAAGCATTATCACATTCTATATAAAACTCCTTTTAACATAGCTCGCTGGGGAGGCGGTGTAGCAGATGGCTCTTAGTCAGAGCTCGTGTGAATTCTGGCTTTGCTTTGTGAGATTGAGCCTGAGCAAGCTTCTTTGTTCCTCTTGTTCTTACCTTTCCCACCATTAGAGTTGAGATCATAATACCTACCTCACAAAATGCACATTAAATGGGAGCCTTCTCCTTTCCACCTCCCACCACCTTTCTCCATTTGTCAGACAATTACTGAGAATCTTGTGTGTTAGCCCCTGTCTTGCACATGAACTCTTCTAAGAGCTCATGGTGAGAGGCAGGAAGACATCTGACCAGCTCTTGGTGATGCAGTTTAATAGAAGTGGTACAACACTCAGTACTCCCTCAATGCTGAAGAAGCACCAGGTATGGAACCACTACTTGTTTTGGGGGGTGAGTGAGTAGCAGTGTTTACTTTAAACATCTTCTGTGTTTAATGTTTAGTGGTCATTCAGTACTTGGTGAACATTACACTTTTGTATTTTGTGGTTGAAAATTAGCTTGATCTTAACACGAGTCTGATTTGCAGTGTGTGGCAATTTTATTTTTGTCATTGGGTTGACAGTATGGTAGTGCAGATATAGCATTTTTTACAGTGATCACGGTCAGAAGTTACTGGTTTTATGAGACTGAAACCATCCCAGGACATGAATATTGTCAGCTTGATCATGGCACGCAGGATTGTGGAACTACAATAATTAGGGAGCACCTAATATGTGGCAGGCCCTGGGCAACGTCCTTACCTCCCCAGAGCCTGTGGTCTTGGGGGAAGGTGAACTGGGCATCAAATGGGCACAGAATGACTTGGTGCACATTATCCTTGTTAGGTGGTAACTTGATACTTCCTCTGGCCCACGCGGTTTCTCATTGCCTTATACTGTTAATTCATACAAAAGAAGAATTGTGAAGTCATAATTTGATAAGATATTAAGGTCATTTAAGAATGTCGTGGCATTTATCCAGCGATCCATCACTGATTCAAATTGACTCACTGTCATTATAATGCAGCCAGTCAGGCTGAATTTGACAGCACTTCTCTATTCAGATTTGTGAGATGTCATGTTTGGTGAGTAAGTTGACAAATATGAATTTTTCTCCTTTCTTTCTGAAGGGTAAAGGCTTAGCCTCTGCTTCTGAATCTCTGCACCTGTCAAGAGCTGATGGAAATGCCTGAGGCTCTGTCTCCACTGCTTTGCTTATCACCCTTCCAGGCCCACTGTCTGTGCTCGAGCTGTGTGCACATATCTTTTAGAAAGCCAGGCCTGCTCCTCCATACCCTTGGTGCTTAACTGGGTGGGGAAACCTGATCTGGTATTATTGGTTCACTCGATAGTTACTTAGTATTTATGATGAGGGCAAAGGCAGGGCTGAGACATGAGAGTACCCTAGGTGGGCTATTAACTTGTCACTCTGGGCAGGCTAATGATTTGATGCCACTTCAGCCTGCTATTCTTGAAATATTTGTTCACAATATTGTTAAGAGAAGCCAGGAGCTGTACAAGAGATAATAGGGTAGCCAAAGAGCGCCTCTAGTTCCCCCTTTTGCCAGTTCTCAGGATCTCAACTGACCAGAAGAAAAGTATCAGACTCCTTGCCTTTTCTTCCAGCCATGTTCTGTACCATCCCTGAGAAAAGGCATAATACTTTAATTTTAATTTCACTAACTTTCCAAAGATGTTTGAACACCCCATTGAAGAATTGGTACAGGGAAGCTGCCATAATATCCAGGCCCTAAGTCTAGCCTTAGAAAGAGACACTGGGCTAGATCCTGAGAATATAGGTAAATAAGA
Organism: Giraffa tippelskirchi; assembly: GCF_054371585.1. Lineage (NCBI taxonomy): Eukaryota > Metazoa > Chordata > Mammalia > Artiodactyla > Giraffidae > Giraffa > Giraffa tippelskirchi. The sequence goes on along the minus strand of NC_137279.1, from coordinate 131,478,684 downwards.
TTCTGCCCTAGTCCTCAAGGAACTTGAAACAGTAACTTATTACATGTCATAAAATAGTGGGAGAGAACTATTGTTCAGTTGCTCAGTCATGTCCAGCTCTTTGCGACCCCATGGACTGTAGCACACCAGGCTTCCCTGTCTTTCACCATCTCCCAGAGCTTGCTCAAACTCATGTCCGTTGAGTAAGTGATGTCATTCAACCATCTCATCCTCTGTTGTCCCCTTCTCCTCCTGCCTTCAATCTTCCCAGCATCAGGGTCTTTTCTAATGAGTCGGCTCTTCCCATCAGGTGGCCAAAGTATTGGCATTTCAGCTTCAGCATCAGTCCTTCCAATGAATATTCAGGGTTGATTTCCTTTAGGATTAACTGGTTTGACTCCCTGCAGTCCAAGGGACTTTCGAGAGTCTTCTCCAATACCACAGTTCACAAGCATCAATTCTTCGGTGCTCAGCCTTCTTGATGATCCAACTCTCACATCCATACATGACTACTAGAAACCATAACTTTAACTAGACAGACCTTTGCTGGCAAAGTAATGTCTTTACTTCTTAATATGCTATCTAGGTTTGTCATAGCTTTTCTTCTAAGAACAAGCATCTTAATTTCATGGCTGCAGTCACCATCTGCAGTGATTTTGGAGCACAAGAAAACAGTTTTCAATTTCCATTGTTTCCCCATCTATTTGCCACGAAGTGATGGGACCAGGTGCCATGATCTATTAGTCTTCTGGGAAAGCAGATGGAAGAACAGTGAATGTAGCCTGTGGAGGTCAGTGTGGCTCAAGGCAGTGATTCATGACAGTGATCCTAGGGCAGGATCATTGGTGAAGTGAAATACCCGTTCTTAATTTTAAGTAAATCTGGTATTCAGAGTTTGCATCTTTCCAATGGATGAAAATAGGATGCTTTCATTTTACACAACCTAAAGCCTTAAACTTATGGAATTGCACAAGGCAGGTTGAGTAAGTGTGACATTGCAGTGATTCTTGCCATGTTGACCTGGTGGCTTGGACGGTAAAGAAAGATTCTTGACTCCTTGCTACATCTTAAAAGGAATCTATCACTGAGAGACAAATCCTCCCAAATGGAAGGCCTTTCTCAGATTCTAAAATTTTACAGTAGGCCTTTGCATTACTACCCAGAAGTTTGTTTCCTCAGACTGCTATCTCCATTGACTAGAAGGAAATAAGAGCCCCTGGACGTCTCAGTTTTCAAAGTAAAAGACTTGGGACCTTTTGTGTTTCTGTCTGAAAGCTGGTTGCCCCCTATTGTTCCTTAATCCTCAGTCCCTTGGGAGGCTTCTGTTTTGTGTCCCTGCCTGGGACTTCTGAAAAAACCTCTTATTTGAGAAAGGGAGTTCTCAGTGTTTGTCATCTCCAGATCTTCCAGAATACATTTTTTAAGGTTATCTTGGGATTGATTTTTTTCAGGGAAAATAAGCATCTTGTGTTTTGCCTCTGGGGAGAGTAGATGTTTTTCAGAGGGTAGATAAGGCCAGTTCTGTAACACTCCAGCACAGCAAGCTGGGGAACTCGCTGATGCTGCCTCAGCAGCTGGGTTTGTCACAATGACTGTCACAGTCCAAGTCCTATTTTGATCTTGCCTAATATGGAATATTTATTTCTATTCTTAGAAGCATTGTGACTTAGTACTTTCACATTTCATTATTCCAGCTTGTACTGTTGTTTGGTGCTGGGGAGGAAGAGAGGTGTTAACTTTTGCTGTTGTTTCTAAAATGAGTTTGAGTGATTTGATTTTAGGCTGGATAAAGACACTGAGCTACATTTTGTTGGTTGTTTTTTTTTTTACTTGACAACAGTGGCTTCACTCTGAGATGACAAGCTGTCATTGTGGGAGAGTTTGCATTAAGTTCTATATTTATATCTTCTCAGCAAGATACTCCAGTTTAGGTAAATGTGAAATGGAAAAGAGTAATGAAACTCATTGTTGAAACATGTTAGGAAGCATTCAAGCCAGTTCAAAGAAATGTACAATAAAGCAACAATGAGATTCTTTTCATATATGGAATTAGCAAAGACTTTTATTTTTGAAGATGATTCCCACCTCTAATGAGGGTATTACTCATACTGTTTACAGGAAAGAAAATTAGTGTAATCTCCTTGGGAAATAATTTGATATATCAGAAGCCTTAAAATGTTTATGCTCTTTAGCCTAGTACTCTTACTTTCAGAGATCTCTGCAAAGGAAATCACATGAACAGAGTTACATATTAGTAATAATATGCATTATTAGTAATAAAAAGAGAAAAATCTATGATTCAGTAGGGAAATGATTTTGTAAACTATGACATATCCATGTGTGAACTATTATGATTTAAAAATGATGTTTAGAGAAACTACAACATCAAGAAAGCCTATGAGAAATGATGAGTCAAAAAGATCTCAATATCTTATCATTGAATTTTATAATGGTATAATTGTATAAAACTAACAGGCCAGCAAAAACCAAAACAAAAATAAAACTGGAAGAAGAAAATGATCCTAAACATTAGGTTGTTTTCTCCCCGTGTTTCCCTATTTTCTGTAAGAAGCATAGATATTTTCAATGAATTTTTCTTTTAGTTAAGAGAAAAAAATTTTCTTGTAGTGGTGCCTTAGATAGAATGCTTATCTCATTCTTCATTAAAAATTTAAAGTTCATATTTTATGCCTTGTAAATTGCCATGGTGATGGGATTAAATGCTTAGCTTATGACATGCATGTGTGCTAAGTCGTTTCAGTTGTGTCCGACTCTTTGCAACCCTATAGACCACAAAACCCCTCTGAACGTGGGATTCTCCAGGCAAGAATACTGGAGTGGGTTGCCATGCCCTTCTCCAGAGGATCTTCCCAACCCAGGGATTGAACCCGCGTCCCTTAGTCTCCTGCATTGGGAGGCAGGTTCTTTACCACTAGTGCCACCCAGTGATTTATTTACCTCCCTGGGTTTTAGTTGACAACTTTTGTGAGAGGTTAAAAGTGACCTCTTTAACAGCAATTGCTTTATTAAACCGTTATCTTTTGTATGTTTCAGAAAGTTGTTATAGATGTTTGAAACTTTAGAACCACAAAAATGGATAAAATTGTCTTGCAGTTTGTGATGGATAAAATGTAACAGTATGTTTATGATTTCTCTTTAGGAATTTTTCAAATAGAAACTAATTGCAGCATTTCCAGTTGACCAGCATTCATAGGGTAAGATTAATATTCTGAATTGTGAACATATGGTAAAGATAATTACTTTTACATTGGTAGCTTGGGGCAAATAAGTACTGAATACTTAGTATGTAAAAAGAGATTACTATTCTTACAGATGTTTTGAGTAAAATCCTTTTGATATTTTAAAACCAATTAAACAGAAAATTAAATCTGTATACATTTTGGTAAAATATCATCTTCCTATCCTTTGTTTATTTTGTATGTAGGAAAGGATATGTGTGTATGTATGTGTTAGATATTTGTAATTTTTTAATGTTAAGGATCTAAAGAATATAATGAATGTTTATGAGAGGTTTAGACTCCATGACTCTATTTTTCTGATTTTTGTTTAAGGTAGCATTTTTAATGCGTAGAATTGGTTTGTTTGGTATGTTTCCATAATAAAACGATGGCCTTCCTTTCCTCGAGTAGGTAAGTCAGAAGTAAACAAGTCCCATCTCCTGTTGCTTCCTGCAAGCATCATTCATCTTTTATAGTTGTGGAAGTTTAATCTTGAGCTAGCTCTGTGGCAGAGCTTTTGACTTGGACATAATGAATGATTAATTTTTATGTATTAAATTGCATGGCTCTCCAGTGTTCTGAATATGGCACATGTCTTACTTAAAGCTGTGTCACCCAGCTCTGAACATAGTCCCTGTAAAGCAGTGCTGAGGACAGTGGACCTGTCTCCTACTGTTTTCTGAGCATCCTTCTTTTTACGGATGAAGGTAGACACTTGGACTTCTTGAGTATATCCACATTTTCCTGTTGAATTATTGAGTTCACTATGAATTCTGAAAAGCTAATAACAGATCAACCACTTTTCTTCTTATGACTCTTCAGTGGCTTTTCCACCACTCCTATACTACTTGTTATCTGAACTGTTTATCTTGCCTGCAGGTCCTCTGTTACTCTTACTTTCCCCAGGCTTCTGACTCTGCAGCCAAGTGTCCTCCTTTCTGATCTGCACACATCCTAAGCTTCTTGTGCCTTCTGCTTGAGATGATCTCCCCCAGTATCATCACATGGTTGGCTCCCCGCTCATCTCTCCCTCTAAAGAGAGAGGCCTGCCCTGACTCCCTGGTCTAAAGTAGCTGTGTCTTCTTCGTAGCCTTTCTGATTTTGTCACGTGCATGATGTATCTGATTTTCTGTCTCTCCTTACTACACAGTAAGGTCCCTGGGAGCCAGGATCTTGTCCGTCTTGCACATTTCTGTATTTCCCTAACACTTAGAACTCTGTCTGGCACTTAGTAGACATTCTAAATATTTGTTGCATAGCAGACTAAAATCCTGACCTCTCTTTGACAAGCACTGCTTTACTATTCTCCGTAATGTTTCACCCATTCTCTTTGGGTATTTTGTTTGTGTAGAACCAAAGGCAGTGCTTATTTTTGGCCACCATCCTACTCATTTTGGCACTGAAATGACAGTATAAGATGGTGTTGCTAACTCTCAACTGTGCAGGTCATCTCTCCACAATAGGATTTTAAATTCCGTGAAAGCAGAAACAAGGCCACGTGTTTCCTTGGTATACCTTTGTGGTCCTAAACTCCATGATGGAATGCACATAAATGTTAACTTTAGAGAAAGGGTTAATGGCTTAATCATGTTTTTAAGAATCTAGATACTTAAAAATATAATTCTGGTTTGTGTGTCCTAGAGCAGGAAAAAAAAAAAAACTTCTCATTTTGATTTATGGCTTAAAATATTGATAACATAGAAATGATCTGGACTATTTTTGCAGTTTCATGTTCTAAAACTGTTTAAGAAAGCCTATTATTACTTAGGCTAGGTGACCAGAAGCAATGTTCTCAACTTCCCAGTTCTTTTCGAATTAGGCAATAAACCCATGTTGTACTACCCTGTGACCCTAGAGAAGCTACTTAAACACCTCTGAAATTTAGTTTCTTTATTTGTAAAGAGTTAGACTCTGATCTCTATGGTTTCTTCTTGGGTTAAATAGTCCATATGATTCTGCTCCTGTGAAAGGTAGGTCACCTGTGGAAGAATTAGAAGCAAATAGACTGATGACTGCTGTTGTCATTTAAAAGGAGAGCATGTGTGATTCTCCAGGGACTGCGCAGGGACTGAGTTTGGCTCAGCTTTGTGATTTGCTGACCCTGGGATGATGGGAGGGGGTCAGGAAAACAGTTTTATAAACAATGAAGATGGTAGAGAAGGGTTTGAGGTTGCTGTCTGTTTACACATCCTAGGAATTTTGTAGCCACTGGTGGCTTAAGGTTTACTGTTAATGAGATACAGTAATAGGGCTGCAGGTTCTCTTCATTTTATTCTATATGATTTGGTAGCTTACTTAAAGCATCAAAGAATTGAGAGGTCTTTTTCTGAAAGCACAATTATCATGTAAATTAAACACATGATGTATTTTGTAACCATCAGAAACAAGAAGTGAAGCAATGTTCCCTAAAGTTCAACAACTCCGATTTAATTAAAATTTCTAGAGATGGCCACATGCTCTCAATTGTCATATTCAGTAACTTTCTCCTGGGGCTTCAGATGATTAGGGTAATTTTTCTAATATCTAGCATATCATTTGATTGTTTCACAGATCTCTTACCACGCTACAGCTTTGGATAAGAAGCTGTAGAATGACAGTTACCCGTCACTATTCTCCTTTGGTTTCTCTGTTTTGACTATGATGTCAGATCCTTTGATTTCTGTGCTCCAGAAACACTGTGCTGCTCTTTTACCTGTTTTTCTGTCCACCTTTACTCTTCATTGTCTGATAGCCCTTCCTCATCTGGTATGTTATAAAGGAGAGAGAGATTCTAGTCTTATTTCACCAGATTCTTCCAAAGAATTCATTTCTTTGGCACTAGCTGCTACTTAAATGCTCAGGACTTCCCATGGTGGGTTAAAGATGGCTGCAAATACTTTGTGATTTTTTTCCCGTCAAGAGATGGAGTCTGTTTCCCGTCCTTTTAAATCTGGGCTGACCCTGTTATTTTTTCTGACCTGTCACATGTGGCAGAAATGGTATGGGGTAAGGCTGGGCCCTAAAGGGATTTGCAACTTCTGCTTTTGTGTGCTTATAATTTTCTTAGTTAGAACTCAGCCACCTTGCTGTGAGGAAGCCTAAACATCCATGTGGAGGAATGGCAAGGCCCCATGTCAGTAGCTGGAGCTGAGGTCCAGGCCAAGCTGCCAGCCAGAATACCAGCCCTGTGACTGAGGCATCTTGGACCTTCTAGCTAGCCCGGTGTTCCAGCCAACACCATGCAAAACAGAAGAACTGCCTCTTCATCCCAAAGAATCATCAGAAATGATGAATGGTTATTTCAGCTGCTAAGTTTTGGGCTGGTTTGTTACATAGCAATAAAGAACCAAAACAAAAATTGGTTCCTAGACCCAAGGTGTTGCCACAACAAAACATCTAGCATTGGCTTTGAGACCAGGTACCAGTGAACCTGAAGGGGAAGTAAGAAGATTATTAATGGTGGCTGGAAGGGCAAAAAGAAAATTTCTACTGGAGGATATAAAACAGTACCCTTGTTATGTATTGGCAGAAAACTTGACAAGACTGACACAGTAACGTGGCATATAGAAAATGAACCTAATCGATTTGTATATCTAGCTTAGATTTTCCTTCAGAATATTGGAAGTACTAATTGACTTCTTAAAAACACTTATGACTAAAGAGAGATATTAATTATAGAAGAAACAGTTCAGATTTTAAGTAGACTTTTAGAGGACATATTTCCAATTCAGAATTTTCTGGGGTCATGAATAAAACTGTTCCTTATCCTAGCTTCTCTTACAAGCGAAAGGTACTCAAAGATGAGATCCAGAGCAGCGCTAGTGCAGTAAAACTTGGTCTCAAGGTAGGAATAAAGGCCAGGGCACAGGTATAGGGCCCTCTACTTAGACTTCAGAAAGATTTAAGGCAGTGCCTCTTCTCAGCTAGATAGAAAGGCTTCTAAGAATCTGAAGGGTGTTGTCCCATAGTATTCCGAACATGATTTAGATGACAAGATCTGGATTTTAAGCCTGAACTTGATGCCATAGTGGAATAAAACTTTGGGCAGAGGGCAGGACTTGGGAGAGGGTGAGGCTTTCATGTGAGAAGAATGTAAATCATTTGTGGGTAGAGAGTCGACTGATGTCTGCACATTCTTTGCCGTTCTTCCACTGAGAGGAGGCATTTATCCCTGAATAAATCTGGGCTGGTACATGACTCCTTTGGCCAGTAGTGTATGCTGGGCATGACACCGTGATTTGAGAGCTGTGCCATAAAAGAACTGCAGTTTTCACCTCTCTGGAATGCACTATCATAGAACCCAGGCACTGCTGTGTGAGGATACTCGAACAACCACAAGAAGTCTCACATGAAGTTTCAGTCAGCACCAAGTACCAGCCTGATGAATAAGGACATTTTGGACCTTCCAGCCGTCTTTGTGCCAGCCAACTCCAAGAAGTGAAAGAACCACCCACAGAATCACAAGAAATAAACTTATTTTTAAGCCACTAAGGTTTGGAATGTACAGACTAACTAGCCAAAATCCTTCCCATCTATATGCTTCCAAGATCTTGCTTCTCCAAGGAGAGGCTTAATCCCTTAGATACATCCTGCCTAACATATGAACATAATACGCTTCTGCCTTATGCATTTTTGTACATTCAGTTATTTATTGTACAAATACTTACTGTACACCATGTGCTAGAAACTGTGGAAGATCCTATAGTGCCATAGGATCAGAATCAGAATTCTTTTGACCCTGCTTCTCCATTGTCCTCTCTTAGGATATTTGATGTTGCTAAGTGGTGTTGAATTTTCATTTACAGTGACTATTTTATTCATTGCTTTTCTTTCCAAATATATTGCAGAGGTTTTCGGTGTTATTTCTGGCCCACATGACTGAAATAACCTTTCAGCTGCCCCCCTGTTTCTAACCCCATCCACCTTAAATCCATCCTGCAAATCTCTGTAGCTCAGTGACTCATTGTTCCCCCCTCTCACCTGAAGATTCCTGTGGTTGATGGTAGCTGTTACTTTGTAGTCTTTGGGGAAGGGGAGCACTCTAGACATCTGAAACTTCCAGAAAGACTTAAAAGACAGGCAATTTCCCCAGTTATTTTGTTGCCAGTCTATCTTGTGAGCTCTCTCCTCTGACCTCACTTCCAACAACTTTAAGAGTAGCATCTGGGCTTAAGTTTCTTATAAAAGTGCTCCAGGTAGTTCTAATGTGAAACCAAAGTTGAGAACCACTGTCTTAGATTTTTGATTCTCAAAAAGTAATCTTGCACCAGTAGCATCAACATTACTTAGGAATTTGTTAGTAACACACATTCTTGGGGCCTACTGCAGACCTAATGAATCAGAAACTCCAAGAGTGGGGTTTATCACGTGATTTCACAAGCTCTCCAGTGATTTATGAGCATTAGTGTTAGAGAAACACTTTACTAGATGAATCCTATGGTTTCCTTCTAGATCGCAAAACTAGTGTCTGGCTAGTAAAAGTGCTTGAGGAATGCTAAATAATTGTCATCAAACCTCTGAAGAGTGGTTCAGAGGATTATTTAGTATAAAGCAAAGGAGCAAATGAGTCCTGGACACTAATGCATTGTTTCCCAGAGTGAATTTAAATTTCAGCTAAAGATATGTTAGACCCAAGAAACATCTTGATGAGAAGAGTAGGACTAAATATTTTGAAAGACTATAAAGTGATTTTTTAAGTCAGTTATCGGTGAGAGTAGTGTACAGAAACCCCATTTTGATTTGTTTGGCTATGTCCCTGCCCGGAGCCAGAGACAGAGATCTTTGAAGTAGCGTCCAGTTCTCAGCATAGAATGACTCTAAATACCATCTGATCATCATTTGTTTATTTTTTCACTGGTTATTTTGGAAATGCTTTCAAAGTAAAATTAGGACTAGTGGGAAGTAAAGACCATCTAACTTGAATGTTGTTGTTCCAATCTTAGAGACTTCGGGGTGAGACCGTCAAATGAATTCATGTGCTTTGAAAAGCTTTTATGATTTTTTAATAAGGTTTAAAAGCTAAAGGAATGGGATTAAGACCATAAAATCCTTTACTTTTAACATTGTTTCTTTGAACTGATTTAGTGCATTTGTGTATTAGAAATAGAGATCTGATTTGGATTGAATTGTCATTGTTTGCAAAAATATGGTCTGGAAAAAATTTCCTGGACACACAAACAGTATTCAACTTTGTAACGACAAAGGACAGCTATGTTCTAACTCTCCACCAGTTAAGCACTTCAATTAGAAAAATTAACATCATTTAATATATAGGAATGCTTGAGACTTCATACAGCATTAAATGCAGATGCTATATATTTATATAAAGTCTTAAATAGTTCAGTGGAACATGTTTAGTAGAAAAAGTTTAGCTGAGAAAGCAGATTATATAGTATGTAACTGGAGACATTGCAGAAAGCTATACATTTATATCCTGGTCTTTCCAAAGATTAAAAATGGAACCCACTTATAGTGCAGATGTTGGAGTAAGTTGATGTCTTAGTCCCTTCAGGCTGCTATACAGCAAACTACTGCAACAAACATTTATTTCTCAAAGTTTCTGGAGGCTGGAAAGTCTAAGATCAGCAGACTCAGTGTCTGATGAGAGCTCACTTCCTAGTCCATAGATGGCCACGTTCTTTCTATTTCCTCACAAAGTGGAGGGGGCAAGAGAACTCTCTGGGGTCCCCTTTATAAGGGCACCAATCCCATTCACTAAAGCACCATCCTCGTGACCTACCTCCCAAAGTCCCACCTCCTAATCCTGTCATGTTGGGGCATTAGGATTTCAAAATACATATTTTTCAGGGACACAAATATTCAGTCCATTGTAGTTAGGGGAAAGAGTTAAATATTAAACTTTTTGTTAGCTTTTGAAAGAACTGAGATTGGTATAGTTAACTGGATCGAGTGGCCTAGACCATGTGGTCTGGTGTGGACGAACCTTGAGATTTTAGCCTGAGGACCTAGGTTCTAGTTGTAGCTCTTTCTTGCTGTTCTTGTCACCTTGGGCAAGATAACACCTTTGCGCCTGCCTTATTTTCCATGTTTATAAAATGTAACGAATCATACTTATTATAATGATTTGTTGTAGGTATAAAACTAATGTAAGTGAAAGTGCTTTGATAGTAAGAAAACCGATATTAGATTATCAATAATAGATATTTATTGGTTCTCTTACTGATGAGGAACTTATCCAAGAAAGTCTAAATTAAGTGATTAGAGGAAAAGTTTATAATTCTTAAAAAAGAGGAACAGGAAAAATGATTTACAAATAATTTAGAATAAATGTCACAAATTTGTAGTGAATTATGGTCCTCCAACGGGTTAGTTATAGTAATCGCTCATGCTGATTATTTTAAAACCATTACTGTAGTTGGAAGTTTGTGATTCTGTTTTTTTCTTCTTATATCTGAAGTAGAAAATATATTTGCAGTCTTTAGGGAAACTGTGTTGTATAGTGAGTATTGTGAGCAGCATTTTAGAATTATGCAATAAATTCTCTCCTGGTACATTACAGCTGCAATGCAGTGGAACAACATGTAAAATGTTTCACACATCAAATGTCTTTATCGTGATTACTGCACATAAATGCAGTTGTCTATTATATGTTGTCAGTCTTTTAAAAATGAATTGTGAATAAGAAACTCATACTCCAGTGGTGCTAAGTATGAGTTCATACACAGTTGGGTTGTCACACACTAACTGTGCTTCCTGGCCTGAAAAATAATTTGATCCTGGGTAGTAGTTATAAAGAAGCTTTTATACATGGATTGGTAAATCCAAAGTAAATTTCAGACATGCTAACTTTTTGATCTTTGAAAATGACAAGGTTACAAGAGTATTGCTAAAAGTACATTAAGTATAATTTGGAGTCAGTACTCTGAGCTGGATTTCGAGTACTTAATAAACCAAAAAAAGGATTGTATGTTCCAGGCAAATATGTAAGCCTTCTCAGCAACTTTTCAGAGGATACTTAGGCACTAAAAAATACAATTTTCACACCCAACTAAAAAAATTTTGTATGTTTTAAAATGTTCTCACATTTCAAACTAATCAGTGTATGTGTAATTTAAATTATTGAAAATGATTGAAATAGATGCTCAGAATGGCTTTTATTAACTTACTATGTACAAAACAAAAACCTATAATGTAAAGGGTAGCTACATTTAATAATATAATTTCAGAGAATTTCAGTCTTATTTCTGAGCTTGTGTAAGTTATTAACTTGTAACTACATTTAATGAATTAGTAGGCTGAATTTTAAGAGCACTCTCATTTGGATAGATGTGTGATAAAGTGCAAAAATTATATGATTTGACAGGCCATCTGATGAATGCAAATAACACCAACTGAATGAGCAAAATTAGAGTATGTAGACTGCCTGGAAAAGGCTAAGTGTTCACCCAAGTGTTGTAGCTATGGCACTTTAAAATATGTTATTAATAACATGTAAATTTCTGTAGAAACATCTCTGTAAATTAAGGAAGGTCAGAGGTCGTATGTGATCTGGTCTGCGGGTGGGGTCTTATATAAATAGCTTTGCCAGAATGTCCTCCAATGTGAAAAGTAAACTGAGCTATGAAAATCCACTTGCCATGTCTTATGATTGAGAGGGCGTCTAAAGACAGTATCTCCAATTTTGTTTGTTTGAATGATCACAGCTATTTCAAGATATTTATACTTTCTCTTAGAATGAAGACAATCACAGAGATGGTGTGTCTAAGAAATTTCAAAAGGTGTAGGCCTCCTGATTGAAGTACAGTCAACTTACTGGATTCATTTTTTTTCATTATAGTAAGTATAAACATTTAAAGTATATTGTTTTGGCCAATGTTGACTTGTATTCTTTGTTGAATAAATATTTGCTCTCTGTCAAATACCCTTATTGTTAAAGCTGTTTGTGTTTATATTATTCTATAGTTTCAATTGTGTATCTTTAAGGAATTGAACTCTGAGGATCTTTGAGAGAACAAATAAAGCTATAGACTTTGAGCTGGCAGAGTCCTTAGAGATGATCTCTTTCACTTTCTTTATCCATTACAAGAAATTCCTTCACAACATCCTTGATGGATGGTCATCTTATTTAGCTCAGTCCTGGTAGGGAGAAGGGCCTAAACTATTTCACAGAACTATTTCTGTGGATGTCCCAGTACAAATTAAATCAAAATACCACTTTCTAAAATGTGCACCCTCTTAGTTCTGCCTCTGGAAGAAATCTACTTATTCTTTAATCCAAGAGGTAGTCCTTCAAAAAGGTAAAGATGAATTCTTAGATTCCCCTAGTCATCTTTTATCTCAGCTGAATATCATCAGTTTCCTGTGTTCCTCCAAGGGAAATGGTTCATAGACAAGTAGCTCCTGATTATTCAGTGTCCAATTAGTCTTTAACCTGTGACTCAATGTTGGGTTTCAGATGTGATCTCACCAGGCAGGCACAGAAGGACTGTTGCCCCTTTATCTGGGTTCATGAATTAATATGGCCACAAATTACAGTCATATTATAGCTATATGGAGCACAAATATAGCTATATGTTGCATAACAGCTGTGACACAGTTAGCTTAAAGCATGCATTCATGTCAGCTAAAATCCTTAGGTATTTTTCCCATGTTCACCCAGCAGTGTCTTCTGCCATCCTTCCCTCCCATCATATTTATGGTATTTTGGGGTCCAAGTCCAGACTTTCTATCTGTTGCCTATAATCCTCTTGTTTTGGTTTTTTGTCATGTCTTGACACAGTTATAATTAACTGCAGTGGATTGAGGCAGAAAGGGAGGAGTTGAGAGTTAGAAAGAGATCCACTAAACCAGAGTAAAAGAGGGAAGCCCTGAAGAGTTATTTAATCAAGTCATGGGTCCTAAGAGGAAGTTGCCTAGAAAGGATCCAGGTGGAAACTCGTGCTGCAGGCCAGTAGTTAAAACCAGAGATCCTGGGATGCCCTACCAAGGGGGAGAGCATGAAGGTATAGGGTTCAGAATCAGATGGCCCGTTATATGGTAAGGCTGACCAGCAAAAGCAAAGACACTTATTCATAGGTACCATAGCCTCTGTAATGGGATTTTAGGGTTCAAGGCAGGATACCAGTCCCTCAGAGGAGGACTAATGAGAGCAAAAAAGTTTGTCTTGGTGATGCTAACAGGACTAGGGTATCTAGAGAGAGAAACTCAGACCCAGGGAAGACAGGAAGACTTTAGACTCAAAAAAGTGCAAGAGAAGTCCTTGGATGAAGGTTGTAGCTGGACCACTAACAAGGATGACCATACTACTGTGATTCTTTTTAACCAGAATTGTTATTAGATCCACATATTTCCTTTTTATCTGTCTTTACTCTGTGCCATCATATAGGTGATCTGGATTTTACCAGTTAACAGTTTTTAAACAATTGGTTTATGTAAGGCTGAACACCATGTAAGTCATTTCTGTAAGGAGCGTTGTCTGAATACTTTTCAATATGAAAATGAAAAATCCACCTTGTTGTTTCTGAAGGCAAAAATAATAATAGCATATGCCCTTAATCATTTGTACTATTAGTACTTTGCCATCAAAACACTAAATACAAGAGAGTCCCCATAGTAGGGTGTTGTAACTGGGGCTTTCTTCCCCATCCATTTTTTTAAGCCATTACCGTTATGTATCACCTTTTAAGTATTCTAAGTTGGATGTGAATTTAAGTTACAAAGTTAGAGCTTGGGGGAAAAGGAGATAATATATTAAATCATAATTTTCCTGAACATAGATAGGATTGGTAGATCCTGCTAATCCTAAGGGATAATTTTATAAAGTGTAGTGCTCGCTCAAAGGAAGTTCCTGTAGTGGTTGAAACACAGCTCCTAGGCTGTAACCGATGCTCCAGCCTTGGAAGTGGGATGTGAAATAGAGCTTATTCAGACCTTTAGAAGGTACAACATGTGGTTGTTAGAAATTAGTAGCATAGGAACAGATTTTCCTAATGTTGATTGAAGAAAATTCAGCTTCTGCTTTTTAATAGATTAGCATGAAGTGGAGATGCAGGAGGAAGCTAGATAGCTGCTTCACATCCTACCCCAAATACCTTTGCAGAGATCCAGTCTGGCGGTCACCAAATAGTCTCTCATCTAAGGGACTTTATAGTTCTCAGTTGGCATAGCCTAAGGTTTCGAATGAAGCCAGGAGACTTTGATACTTTTTGATCATCACCCCTGCCTGCCAGGTTTTGCCCCTGAGCTAAATCCTACTTGGATATGTACAAACATTAGAGTTTACCCTCACTTGGGGTACTTGCTTCAGTGGTTTTTCTTTTCTTTTCCTCTTCCAGTTTCTGTCCTCCTACAAGGGAAAGCCATGATTACACTAACAGAGCTAAAATGTCTAGCAGACGCCCAGTCATGTTATCACATCCTGAAGCCGTGGTGGGACGTCTTTTGGTATTACATCACCCTGATCATGCTGCTGGTGGCCGTGCTGGCTGGAGCCCTCCAGCTGACACAGAGCAGGGTTCTGTGCTGTCTCCCCTGTAAGGTGGAATTCGACAATCACTGCGCCGTGCCTTGGGACATCCTGAAAGCCAGCGTGAACGCATCCTCCGATGCCGGGATGCCACTTCCTCTGCCCCTCAGAATCCAGAACGACCTCCACCGACAGCAGTACTCCTACATTGACGCCGTCTGTTACGAGAAGCAGCTCCACTGGTTCGCCAAGTTCTTCCCCTACTTGGTGCTCTTGCACACCCTCATCTTTGCAGCCTGCAGCAACTTCTGGCTTCACTACCCCAGCACCAGTTCCAGGCTCGAGCATTTTGTGGCCATCCTGCACAAGTGTTTCGATTCTCCATGGACCACCCGCGCCCTGTCAGAGACGGTGGCCGAGCAGTCAGTGAGGCCCCTGACCCTCTCCAAATCCAAGGTTCTCCTCTCGTCCTCAGGGTGCTCAGCTGCCGACGTGGATTGCAACAAGCAGTCATTGCCCTACCCACAGCCTGGCTTAGAGTCAGCTGGCATAGAAGGCCCGACCTCTAGCGTCCTGGACAAGAAGGAGGGCGAACAGGCCAAAGCTATCTTTGAAAAAGTGAAAAGGTTCCGCCTGCATGTGGAGCAGAAGGACATCATCTATAGAGTGTACCTGAAGCAGATCATAGTCAAAGTCATTTTGTTTGTCCTCATCATAACTTACGTTCCATATTTTTTAACCTACATCACTCTGGAAATTGACTGTTCAGTGGATGTGCAGGCTTTTACTGGATACAAGCGCTACCAGTGTGTGTACTCCTTGGCAGAAATATTCAAGGTCCTGGCTTCGTTTTACGTCATCTTGGTTATACTTTATGGTCTCACCTCGTCTTACAGCTTGTGGTGGATGCTGCGGAGCTCTCTGAAGCAATATTCCTTTGAGGCACTGAGAGAAAAAAGCAACTACAGCGACATTCCAGATGTCAAGAACGACTTCGCTTTCATCCTCCACCTGGCTGATCAGTACGACCCGCTTTACTCCAAACGCTTCTCCATATTCCTGTCGGAGGTCAGTGAGAACAAACTGAAACAGATCAACCTCAACAATGAATGGACGGTCGAGAAACTAAAAAGCAAGCTTGTGAAAAATGCCCAGGACAAGGTAGAACTGCACCTTTTCATGCTAAACGGTCTTCCTGACAATGTCTTTGAGCTGACAGAAATCGAAGTGCTAAGCCTGGAGCTGATCCCTGAGGTCAAGCTCCCCTCTGCGATCTCGCAGCTGGTCAGCCTCAAGGAGCTCCACGTGTACCACTCGTCCCTGTTGGTCGACCACCCCGCCCTGGCCTTTCTCGAGGAGAATTTAAAAATCCTCCGCCTGAAATTTACTGAAATGGGGAAAATCCCACGCTGGGTGTTTCACCTGAAGAATCTCAAGGAGCTTTACCTGTCGGGCTGCGTGCTGCCTGAGCAGGTGAGCACCATGCAGCTGGAGGGCTTTCAGGACCTGAAAAACCTGAGGACCCTCTACTTGAAGAGCAGCCTGTCCCGGATCCCGCAAGTCATCACGGACCTCCTGCCTTCGCTGCAGAAGTTATCCCTTGATAACGAGGGGAGCAAGCTGGTTGTATTGAACAACCTGAAAAAGATGGTCAATCTGAAAAGCCTGGAGCTGATCAGCTGCGACCTGGAACGTATTCCACACTCCATTTTCAGTCTGAACAATTTGCATGAGTTAGACCTCAGAGAAAATAACCTTAAAACTGTGGAAGAGATCATTAGCTTTCAGCACCTCCAGAATCTTTCCTGCTTAAAGTTGTGGCACAATAACATTGCTTATATTCCAGCCCAGATCGGGGCGTTGTCTAATCTGGAGCAGCTCTCTTTGGACCATAACAACATTGAGAACCTGCCCCTGCAGCTTTTCCTATGCACCAAACTACATTATTTGGATCTAAGCTATAACCACCTGACCTTCATTCCAGAAGAAATCCAGTATCTGAGTAATTTGCAGTACTTTGCTGTGACCAATAACAACGTAAGTAAACCCATTCTTCCCCTTTTTTGGCCAGTCATTTGAGCATCTGCTGTTGCAGTGTGTGATGTCACTAAAGATAATGGACTTTAAGTCATGCTAAGCATCTTGAGGTTGGCCTGACTGCCACTTACTAGACATGTGACCGTGGATGAATTATCAAAACACTGAGAGTCAGTTTTTAATGTAATTTACAAGTTGTTGTGGAGATTTTACGAAAAAAAAAATATATAAGCATTTGACACAGTTTCTGGCACGTAGTAGGTACTCAAATATTCTCTTTATCCTCTTTCCCTGTTTTTTAACATAAACATCACAAAAGTTATGGCAGAGCTTACTTTCGTTTCAGAAAAGGCTTAAGTACAATATTAAGAAAGTTTCATAAAATTTTTCAGTTTTCCAAGTCTGACATAGGAGAACTTCTTGTAAAAAATTCTGGGATTGTGAATTATTCATAAGTTCTTTCTGTGATGCGGTAAGAAAGACTTGAAATCTCCATGCACGACTAGAAAGACAATTCAAAATGAAAGGCCTGGTTCTATAATGCAGCACTAGGGCTTCTTAGAAGCTTTTTCCAGCATCCATGCTTTAAAAATGAACCATAATTTGCAACAGTAAAGCCAAATTAAGGAGAACTTAACTTAGCTGAAACAAGAAAAAACAGAATAAATGAGTAGTTTCCTAGGTTAAAATGTGAAGAAGAAGGACAAAGACAAAAATCATGTTGGCTGAAAGGGCAAGAGAGTGATGGTAATATCCATATGGGAAGAAGAAAAAAACCGTTAGAAATCAGGTCTGCCAAAAGATGAAAGGGACTCCCTCTAGTTAAAATGGGAACTACTTTCTTCTACCCCACCCAGAAATGTATTATCTCCTACAAAAATAAAAATAAAGTTATTTTTAATTGAAAGATAATTGCTTTACAATATTAATTTGATTTCTGCCATACATCAACATGAATTAGCCATAGATGTACTCCTAGACTTTTTATAGTTTATATTGTATGCATTGAGTTGGCCAATAAACATATTTATTGACCAGAGAGTGTTTTTAGAAACCATAGATTGTTGAAAAAATAACCAGAGTTAGGGAAAGAATAGAATTTATGCTGACTTTTAGAACTCTGTGGCTTCACTATACGTAGAAGGATAGAACCCATTATAAGATTATGAGGTTTTAAAACTCCTTTAAAAGTTAGCAGTGTACCTTAGAATTACCTAGAGGGCTTGTTGAAACAGATTTCTTGGCCCCACTCCCAGGGTTTTCATTCAGTAAGTAGGTCTGGTGTAGGATCCAGGAGTTTATAGTGCTAAATATCTCAGGTGAAGCTGGTGCTGCTGGTCTAATGACCATGCTTTGAAAACTACAGGTCTAGAGATTTAGTATTAGTGTTGCTTAATTATGCAGTTGATTAATATTAGCATTTTGGTCACAGTTTTTCCATTGTTAAACCTGTACTAAAAAATATAAATAATTGGTTTCACCAAGTTGTTGTCCAATTAAATCACTCCATGGAGTTTTGAAAGTCACAGCTGATTAAACTGTCATCTAACCATAATTATCTAAATGTATAAGCAAGTTAATGATTTTCTCTAGTTTAATGAAACTGTGAGACTGTTGGTACTGTTGACACTAAGTTTATTGACTTCTTTTGTGGCTGAAAGGGAGACTAGGTGTTAGTATCAGATGTATTTTGTCTTGAATAAGGAAAGGGTACTTGGTAACGTATGAAAGTTCTTATGCTTAAGATAATTTATGGCCTAAGAACAATGCTGTCTTGGGCTATGTTGTCTCAGAAGTCATAACGAGCAGTTGTGAGCATCCTCAGAACCGTTGTAATGACTGCAAATCTTGGACTGGGTGAGAAACACTCTTCTCAGAACTCTGAAGAGACTTACCTCCTAAGGATGTGGTGAAATTGGAAGACAGTAGCCAGAGAGATGAAAGGTTCCTCTCTGGTGGGACAGGGTAGCCTAGTGATAGGAAACACTGGGAAGGGAAGAGAAAGAGAATAGTCCACACTATTGGTCTTCTGTTCAGAAGCCCTACTTAGGAAGGAAAGCCTATTGGGAGTTGCTGTTAGTGTTAGAGCTCAGACAAGCAAGAGAAGAGTTCTCATCTTTCCCAAGAAGGCTGTCCAGAGACTGAATGAACATCTGAGAAGGGAGAAGTGGTTTTCTTAATAAAATTGTCCAGGTATCAATTGTTAGCCGCTTGGTGGGAATATTGGTAAAGGGAACTGAGGATTCATGTTTTATGTAGGAATTTAACTAACTTGAAGGTTTCTTCATGAAACCTTAAGGTTCTCATGACTCTATAAGGTAAACCAAAATATTTATAAAACTTAGAAAATAAAGTATCAAACCTGCCGCATAAATATTTAGATATGCTTATACTCAGAAATGTAAGTTGATTCTTCTCTCTGGAGTGGAGGTTGGTAAAGATTCCAGAAAGAACACTTTTTTAAAGACTTGGGCAGTGTGTCAGGTTCATAAGATGTAGGCAACAAATGCTAACTCTGGGGTTAAGCAGAAAAGACATTTATTGTAAAGATGTCATGTATCTCATTACTGTCACGCTTGGGAAACAAAGAAAAGTTAGATAGCAAGAGAAAAGCAGCCAAAATCATAGTACAAAAGTAAAATGAAGAGGCTACCCCAACACTGACCATACCAGCACTGAGCACCAGTATGAAAGTCGCTCAGTCGTGTCTGACTCTGCGCGACCCCATGGACTGTAGCCCGACAGTGTCCTTTGTCCATGGGATTCTCCAGGCAAGAATCCTGGAG
Organism: Giraffa tippelskirchi; assembly: GCF_054371585.1. NCBI lineage: Eukaryota > Metazoa > Chordata > Mammalia > Artiodactyla > Giraffidae > Giraffa > Giraffa tippelskirchi. The sequence continues at coordinate 131,459,239 of NC_137279.1, read as the reverse complement.
TGGATTGCCATTCCCTTCTCCAGGGGATCTTCCCGACCCTGGGATTGAACCTGGGTCTCCTGCATGTGCTGTCCTGAAAACGATGCTGCTGTTACTGTGGCCCTCACTCTCCCACGAAATCAGTTCTTCGTGGTTTCTGCTTTATGCCTTGAGCCCCACATCTAAGCAACTGATAGAGCTTGTGAATGCTCATGGGCTTCCCATGTGGCTCAGTGGTGAAGCATCCACCTGCCAATGCAGAAGATGCAGGAGACACTGGTTTTATTCCTGAGTCAGGAAGATCCCAGATCCCTTAGAGAAGGAAATGGTAACCCACTCCAGTATTCTTGTCTGGAGAATCCCATGGACAAACGAGACTGGCAGGCTACGGTCCATGGGGTAGCGCAGAGTCAGACCGAGCACACACACACACGCTTATGCTCATGAGTGCTCACACTCAAGCTGCAGGAGATCTGGGAACAGAAGAATCTGGTGTTGTCAGTCCTCAAGTGGGAAGTGGGCACTGCTTCCCACCAAGAGCCCCATGAAAATAAGGTAGAGAATTCTCTAGACATTGAAGATGTTAGACAGCCCCCAGATGAAAGACATTCACTGAGAGGACACTGCAGACTTTACTCCACAGGATGGTGATAGGTCTTCTCACAAAAAACATGAAATAGTTTTTAGCATGTTTTTGAGGCAGGATTCCTCAGAGCCTTTGTCATATGAACAAGCATTGTGCTTCTCCAAGAGGAGGATAGGGTGTGCAACATTTCGCACACATATCTGAGCAAGGCGTTCTTTTTTATGGTAACTCTTGAGAGGAGTGTTCTGAGAACACTGATTGGGGAAATGTGGAAGGATAGAAGTCACGCCCAGAAGATTGTCACTGGCATGCCCATGTGTAATAAGACATGAGAGCCTTTAGACGGTGGGTCAGAATGGAGACTGCCTTGAATTCTGCCAGTCTAGTTCAAGTTTGAGTCATTGGGTGGTAGCTAAGATGAGGCTTGAGCCTGACAGTGCTAGGTAACCTGAATTTGTGCCTCCAAGGAGGCGCTGGTTGCGGCATACTCAAGGGTTGGGAGAGGACAGTTGAGAAACAGAACCCCATGGGAAGTTTTAATCATTTATGATTAGAAGGAGGAATATAGATTCAAAAGAGACTCATGTATGAAAGGAATACTGTGGATCATTGGTCCTGAGGTCAGCAAAGTACAGCCTCTGAGCCAAATCCATGCACAGCCTGACCTAAGAATGGTTTTTAAATTTTTAAGTGATTGGGGAAAGAAAATCAAATAATAATACTTTCTCATATTTGAAAATTATAGGAAATCCAAATTTTAGCGTCCATAAATAAATTCCATTGTTCTCCCTAATGGGCCTATATTACCAAAAAAATTATAGTTATTATATTTTTCATTACATCACTTAGAAATATATGAAAAATTTTTCTTTTGTTATTATAATTATCTACATAGTGTTTTCAGTTTTCCTTTTGGCCTGCAGAACCTTCAAGATATTTACTATCCTGCTCCTTTTTTTTTTTTTTTAAGAATTTTTTTGATGTGGACCATTTTAAAGTCTTTATTGAATTTGTTACAATATTGCTTCTATTTTTTGTTTTGAGTTTTTGAGATCTTAGTTCCCAAAGACATATGGGGTCTTAGCTCCCCTGCACCCCCTGCATTGAAAGGTGAAGTCTAAACCACTGGAGGGAGGTCCCTCTTGCTCCTTTTGAGAAAATCCTTGCCAACCTCTGTTCTAATCCACTGCCCTCACTTTTTTGATACTGAAACTGAGGCTCAGAGCAATTTGCCTGGGGTCCGAAGTTTCCCAGTGATGGATCTGGGCTGGAACCTCTGTTCAGCTCCTCCTCCGGTGCTCTTTCTCCTGCAGCTCAGATGCATCAGTCCAAATGATGCTCCGTGGGAAGCAGTGGTGTGTGTGGTTGATGAGGTAGGAAGAGGCAACCTCCAGCTCTCTCCAGTGCCAAGGTGTAGTTGGATTATGATGGTGTTGGATGTGACCAAGAAGCACAGGAAAGGAGGAGGATTTAATGGCTTTTCTCACTCAAATCTTAAAAATGACTAATTTATACCTCGGTCTTCCAATTTCTCTATTTCTGCATTTAAATGCATTTTATTAACTCACAGACTTTTAGCCCAAGGGTGAATAGTGTAGAAATCCCCTCTAAAGATCATTTATGTGACAATGTTCCATGTTGGTTTTGACATTATCACTTAGATATGGAAATATTCAGCTTTGTCTCTTGAAATGGTTGGACTTTATAGATTTAGGTTGGCATTCTGAAATAACATGTGTCAATGGCCAGAAAAATAGGAAAGCTGACGTTGAGAAGAATTCTGAAGTGAGGTCCCAGCCTCTGGGAAACAGTGAAATGTTTAATTGTCAATTTCAGCTATGAATATAGGAAGAGAACCATCCTTCCTCGGATGTCCTGAGGGCTTCAGTACATTTGGCTGAGATGGACACTTAGTGCTCAGGAAGTGTGCATTGTCCACAGCCTTTCACTCACTTTCTCAACAGTGACGCTACTGAGGGGCCAACCCCAGAGGCTCACTCTCAATGCCTGAAATCCCTCACCTGTACTGGGGGCTGAGAAGAAGCTAAAATCACAAATTCAGAGATTTGAAAGAAGATGAGTGAGACACGGTAGTGCTGATAGCCAGAGAGGGCAATGGCTTAGGGTCTTCACCCAATAAAAAATCAGTACAATTAAGCAAGATAGCTGCTGGAGTCTGGAAACTTGACTGAAGAAGAGAGATTGGGATTCTTTGATGCAGCCCTGGTTAAGGCACTCTCCTTCGCAGCAGCCACTGTAGACTAATGGTCTCCATAATTGTTTAACACTTCTCTTCCCCAGTAGACCAGTGCTTCTCAAAGGGGGGGCAGTTTTACCCTTCAGAAGACATTTGTCTGGAGACATGTTTAGTTGTCACAACTAGAAAGGGCAGTAGCACTGGCATCTAGCAGGTAGAAGTCAGGGATGCTGCTGAACACACAGGGCACCCACACACAAAGAATTATCCCACCCCAAATGTCCGCAGTGCCAAGGTGGAGAGACCCTGCGTGGGTCTTAAAGACCCATCTGTCTTGCTCAGCATTTTATCCCCAGCACCTGGTTGGGAGCCTGGCACAAAACAAGGCTCTCAGCAGGCATCTACTGAATATAGGTGAGACAAGTCTGCCCTCCTTTCAGCCTGTTTGCCTAAGTCATTCCTTTTGTGCCAGCAGGCACTCTCAACCCTGAGCACATTCATTGCACAGGACTGATCATTCCCTCTACTTGTACGTCACTGACCCTACTTTTGAGCTGCCGATAATGTCTGATCAGAAGGAGATTACGTTTTTTTCTCTCATTTCTCTGCCATATCTATACCGAAATTGACATATCTGTGGTTTTCTATCTGCATTCTTAAGGAATTAAATAAAAGGGTAGATATTTTCCTTTGCTTATACCACCTAGTATTTTGATGTAGAATGATGAGTTATGTTGTATGATAGTCTTAGAAGCAGTGATCATTAGATTTATTTTCAACGATATCCAGTACTGAATGTATGTTTGAGTGATAGAGGAAGGGGCAGATTCCAACATAATAAGCCTTTTTTTAATGCAGTCTGACCATCTTTTACACTGTATAGGGAATGTTTATCTTTTTGAAGAGATATTTCTGGAAGGCTCTGGAAGTTCCTGCAGAGAGCTGGCTCAGTGGGGTTGTGCTAGGTCTTCAGAGGAGCAAGTTGAACTCTGGAGTGCCCCTTTCATCCCTCTTTCTAACAAAGCAACTTCTTGAACTAAGGAGCCTGCATTGTTTCATAGTTGCAGAGATGCTTGGTCTAGGCCTGTATAAATTTGTGAAGCATTAGAGGGTGGAGTATGTGCAGTCCAGCTTAGCCTGGAGCAAACTTTCAGTTCAGTGGCAGGATGAGAGCTGAGCGCATTGAGTATGCTAACCTTTTCTCTAGCTGTCTTTCCCCAATTAGCCCATTTCATACAATAAACTGCGGAAAATTCTGAAAGAGATGGGAATACCAGACCACCTGACCTGCCTCTTGAGAAACCTGTATGCAGGTCAGGAAGCAACAGTTAGAACTGGACATGGAACAACAGACTGGTTCAGATAGGAAAAGGAGTACGTCAAGGCTGTATATTGTCACCCTGCTTATTTAACTTATATGCAGAGTACATCATGAGAAATGCTGGGCTGGAGGAAGCACAAGCTGGAATCAAGATTGCCAGGAGAAATATCAATAACCTCAGATATGCAGATGACACCACCCTTATGGCAGAAAGTGAAGAAGAACTAAAGAGCCTCTTGATGAAAGTGAAAGAAGAGAGTGAAACAGTTGGCTTAAAGCTCAACGTTCAGAAAACTAAGATCATGGCATCCGGTCCCATCACTTCATGGCAGATAGATGGGCAAACAGTGGAAACAGTGGCTGACTTTATTTTTCTGGGCTCCAAAATCACTGCAGATGGTGATTGCAGCAATGAAATTAAAAGACACTTACTCCAACGTTGGAACGTTATGACCAACCTAGACAGCATATTAAAAAGCAGAGACATTACCTTGCCATCAAAGGTCCGTCTAGTCAAGGCTATGGTTTTTCCAGTGGTCATGTATGGATGTGAGAGTTGGACTATAAAGAAAGCTGAGTGCCGAAGAATTGATGCTTTTGAACTGTGGTGTTGGAGAAGACTCTTGAGAGTCCCTTGGACTGCAAGGAGATCCAACCAGTCCATCCCAAAGGAGATCAGTCCTGGGTGTTCATTGGAAAGACTGATGTTGAAGCTGAAGCTCCAATACTTTGGCCACCTGATGCGAAGAGCTGACTCATTGGAAAAGACCCTGATGATGGGAAAGATTGAGGGCAGGAGGAGAAGGGGACGACAGAGGATGAGATGGCTGGATGGCATCACCGACTCCATGGGCATGGGTTTGGGTGCCCTCAGGGAGTTGGTGATGGACAGGGAGGCCTGGCGTGCTGCGGTTCACGGGGTCCCAAAGAGTTGGACACGACTGAGCGACTGAACTGAACTGATATACACACTGTGACTCCCTTAGAAACTCACATGCAACCTTCCCACCAGATAGAGGAGCAATTCAGTTGAGCATTTCTAGGTGTTCACCTAGTTACAGGCTATTTATCATATTCCAAATGATTTCTCTGTTTCATATGACTTAAAACTCTCGGGAGCAGATAGAAAAAGAGTTAATACTCATGAGTGTGCATGTAGAGGAGAATGAAACGTACATGTTTATACAATCGCATCCTCTTGTCTCTGCTTCTGTCATCTTTTTTTTTAAACCAGAATAGTTTTTTAAACCAGATAGTTTTCAGTCTATATTGTGAAACCCTAAGAAATAGCCTTGTGTCTGTTTTTGAGGGTATAGCTCATTACCTCACACGGTAGACTCTTTTTGAGGACTCTTGAGATTGAGTTGCTTCTCCTGAGTTACTGGTTTGTAAATGAGTATGTAACTGATAGGTTTCCTTTGAGAGTTGAGAACTGCTTTGTTAGAGCTAATCTGTTGCCCACCCATATACAGCAGGGGTTTCGAAGTTCTTGGTGGCCTCAATCCTGACTCCAGAATGTCCTTATTTTTCCTGTAAGTTTCCCATCTACTTCAAATATATCATCATTGTTATATGTACTTCTGTAAAATGTCTGGAAATGTTTTGGGGAAAAGGTAGGGGTATAAATAAATACATGTAGTATAGTAGGCCCTCAAAAACCAGTTTTACTGGCTTCTTTTTTTCCCCTTTCCAGATTGAGATGCTTCCAGACGGGCTGTTTCAGTGCAAAAAGCTGCAGTGTTTACTCTTGGGGAAAAATAGCCTGATGAGCTTGTCGCCTCACGTGGGTGAGCTGTCGAACCTTACTCATCTGGAGCTCATTGGTAATTACCTGGAAACACTTCCTCCTGAACTGGAAGGGTGTCAGTCCCTAAAACGGAGCTGTCTGATTGTCGAAGAGAATTTGCTCAATACTCTTCCTCCCCCTGTAACAGAACGTTTGCAAACATGCCTAGATAAATGTTGACCTAAAGAGAGAATAATTTTTAAAAGTACATTCCAGGGCTTTAAATGAGAACTAAAATTTCCTAAGTTATAAAGATGAATAGTGGATAATTGCGACTAACTATAACCAAATGTCTTATTATAATAAGGCAACTCAGTGTCTAAATTAAACAGGTAAAAAGTATTAACACTGAAACAAAGTTTTGTGAATAATTGATCTTTAACTTATGGAGATGTAAGAAGTGTACACTTGGAGGGTAGAATGGGGCCATGAAATTATTGAATCTCTACACTGCAGTTTTTATCTTTTGAAGATGAGGTATTACTTGCATACTTGTTTTAACTGACTTCCTGTTTTGATATTTATCACCTAGGCTATAAACTCATCAACATAAATTCCCTTGAGGTACACTCAGCACTGTATTTGATTTATATTCTTAAATACTTTTAGGCAGGATGCATTGCGCTTGGCAGAGTTCCTCCTTGGCTTAATTTTTACTTCCTGCCTCAGCTTGTTTGAATCTTCCTTCATCTGGTTTTCTCTTAACAACAGTGATGAACCCTGAGAAAGTGCCTGCCTGTGGCCTTTGCACAGAACAGGAGCAGGGTATTTAGGACAAGTCATCCTCAGGCCATCCTGAAATTTAATGTATCCTCTGCAATTTCTTCTATACCATCAGAGCCTTTTTTATTTGCTACTAATTTTTATATCAAATGTAAAACATATAAATATTTTCTATTGTGTAATCTTGGATTCAGAATCTGTGAGAATAGTTTTTGTAAGGTACAGAGAACACATCCTTTTCTTTAAGAACTTACTGTTAATATACTTGGTTTCAGCTGCTTACAACTCTCACGTTTGTGCACACTTGGCTCCAAAATGTTTTTGTAGTCTGCAGCTAATTATTTCTGGATAACAAAAGCCTTGTGTTTCATGCCCTAAAATATTTGGGGGTTTCCTTCCAAGAGGATGGCCGCATCACCTACCTCCCTCTTCCCTAGTTGCTGTGCCATTGTACGGGTAACCATTCTTCATTACTTCAAAAACTGTGATGGAGGGGAGAGGTACACATTTGGATCTTTAAAACTGATTTTCAAACACTCTGTAGAAATTAAATAAAAGTTAAACAAAATACTTTCTTCTCCACATCTGCATGATCTCTAGATAGGATTATAATGTGAAACACTCAGCCTCTATTCATTGTTTAAGATGGTTTCTCAAAGCTCACAAACAAATAGATCTAATTAACTGGAATTCATCTCATGCCTTTGTCTAACTTTTCTGGAATACATTTTGCTCTTTTTTTTAATAAAGAGTTTTGTGTCTGGCTTTTTATTATGCATATTATAAAATGAATAAAGCCGACTGACTCATTTGGGGGAAATGTACATTTTCAATGTGTTTTTCTCTGTGTCTAGGCATTGTGATGCCATTTCAAACTATGAAATAATATATTAACTGCACCTTGACAAAACTGGAAAACACTATGGGTAAAAAGTACTGTAAACATGGAATTGTGATGAATGGTATGTTTTTTCCCTTGCCTTGTCCCTTCCAGAAGGATGAAAAAGTTTTTAAATTATGGCCAAATGTAGCTTCCCTCACCTGCCACACACCTTTGAGCTGACATTCAGAGAAAAGAATTTTTCACATCAAACAAAATTTGAGTAATAACTATAAAAAACATAAAACACCAAAAGCTGCTTAAAACACTGCTGTTTATTCTGAATGAGGAGGAACAATGTAAAAATGCAATTCTTACCAAAACTTGCCTTTAGTCAGAACACTCAAGCTCTCAGGGACCCAGGCATAACTGATGAAACTTTCTTCTAGGACTTCAGAAAACAGATTCTGACTCTATCTAGGTTTTTTGTTATTTTCATTCTTTTTAATGTGAGATCATTGTCATTTTAATGTTTCCCATCTGTGTTGCACAGTAGAATTGTCATGTATACCAATTCCAGTGTTGGATAGAATTATCTTATGTTTGGAACATGAATATGATACATGGAAATAGGTTCATTTTGGGTCATATAATTACTCATAATGTGTATGAAAAATCTTATCCCTTTTGATAAGGAAGAGTTTTCAAAACAAATTTCGGATTTACTAACATTCCCCTGGGGCTTCCCAGGTAGCACAGTGGTAAAGAATCGTCTGTCAATGCAGGAGCCGTGGGTTCGATCCCTCGGTTGGAAAGATCCCCTGGAGGAGATGGCAACCCACTCCAGTATTCTTGCCTGGAGAATCCCATGGACAGAGGAGCCTAGCAGGCTACAGGCCATAGGGTCGCAAAAAGTCGGACATGACTGAGCGGCTGAGCACGCACACACCATTCCCCTGACAGTCTACAGCCCCTCCTGGCTAGTCACTGGGTTCTGTTCACCTGCAAAAGGCACTAGCTAAATCTTCCTTATCACCTGTCTAAATTTCTGGAAGCAAGTTACTATCATAATGAGTTTTGTAAGCTGCTTTCCAAACATAAGAATTTGGTTGCTAGTGCAAACTCTGTTCTTGATGCATAATTTTTAAGTTAACATTTTTATTTCAGTCCTATACACCAGTGTTTAAGTAGCTTTGGGAATCATGTAGCACAGATGCCATGAACTCTGAGACCACCACTCAACATGCAAAACTGTGGTGTTTGCCAACTTTAATGCAATATTGGAGCAGATCTTCATTTTGGAAGAGGATTTTCAAAGAAGCAAATGAAGTTTATTCAATTATAATTTTGAGACTAGTTAGCACTTGCTTTCCAAGAATGTGTAGTGCATTTTCCTAAAAATAAATATGGATGTTATTCAGAACAAAGTTGATGGCTTATGCTAGCCTAGATGTATTTTATTTACATACACACACACAGATACACAATGATGAGCCTGCATGCACATCCCTATGTGTACAAAGTGTAATTTATTCATTTTGGATATATGTAATATTTTTCCAAAGTTGCAAGTGGTTGTAGGTTAATGCTAAAATATTAATTCTTTTTTATTCCTTACTTGTAATCGTGGAGTGCTCTATTCTCTTAGCTATAAGTGAAAAAAATGAAAATGAAAGTCGCTAAGTCGTGTCTGACTCTGCAACCCCATGGACTATACAGTCCATGGAATTCTCCAGGCCAGAAAACTGAAGCAGGTAGCAATTCCCTTCTCTAAGGGATCTTCCCAACCCAGGGATCAAACCCAGGTCTCCCAATTGCAGGCAGATTCTTTACCAGCGGAGCCACCGGGGAAGCCCAAGAATACTTATTAAAAGAAAACCAAATGCTCAGACTTGGTCAGCAACCTAAGTGGTTTTGAGCATTGCAGGTAAGATGTAGTGAGTGTTCGCTCCCTAATGTACATCAAGGTCCATATGTGTGGCACACAGATAAGGTGTTTCCATTATTCATCCTTCGTCTTCATTTTCTCCTGATATCACGTTTCACTGTCACTTAGCAAACGTTTGTGTTAAACAGGGTAAATAGAGATGCCAAGGTCTCATCGTTGTGGCATAGCTCCAGTGTATGTGCTGTGGGGAGCTGCAGTGAGTTATCTGTGTAAAATTATTGTTTGATAGTGGAAATATTTGTTTCTGTTCTTCAGGTGTCTCATGATTTAAATTTTGTATGTTGATTTAAAATATTGCATAATATTGATGGGTTAAGAAACCATTAAAATAATGAGACAATTATTCTGTGGGTTTAGTTTTATTTCCTTGTATTTTCAATCAAATACTTTTTCTATCTTCATTCTTGTAGCATTGTCCCATCCATATAAGCTATTTTGTTTTCCCTCTCTGCTCACCCACCTCCTTAAATTGATATATTAATAGTAACAATATATTTGTGCTAGAGAACTTGAAATAATACCGGAGCATGTATTTATTTGGGGGGAAGCCAAAGCCTGTAATTATGCCTAATTGAATTGTTGTACTCAACCCATCCTCACAGTGTTCATAGCTGATCCAGTGATCCTTCATCCATATCAATATAACTGAGAGAATAAGAATATAACTGTAAATCCACTTTGTTTTCAGGAACTGTATATTGCATCAGAATCTGTGTTTATTTCTTTCTAGAAACAAGAGGAAGTCTGGTCTGGGGAGGAGTTATTTTGCACCCTGGTTTGAATTATGAAGACATTAAATACATGAATTTGCCTAAACTAATAACTGTTGCAAAATGCCCTGGATATAATAATTTCTTCAGCTGTATCTGAAAGCTGAAGCAGTGAAAAGAAACCAATTTAACTGGTTTCTTCCTGCCTCTGGTCCATCACTTCTACATCCACTGAGACCTATCTACTAAATACCTTTTGGTAATGAACTACATTTTCTTCGCCTTTTTTTAAATATGAACAGTTCCATCAGAACCTAAAGTATTAGCATAGAATATAAGAGCCAAAGTACTGAGTTGAGATGGCTTCCGATTGAACTGAATTCATATTTAAATTTTGCATTTGACTTGTATAATACACTAAGGCTGAGAAAAACAATTAGGAATGCCTCCTGCATGTTACATGTTATCTCTTAACAGAGATGGTGCAATTTAAAAAATTCAAAGGGGCATAGAATTAGAATGGGTGTGTTTGTACATATATGTATTGTGTATAAACCTAAATATTCATGCTTAAATATTTTTCAAGCTCTTCAAATGTTTCACTCTCAACAAAATAAAGGGCCAATTCTGAGAAGAAACATTTTGTGTAGTTAGCTTCACAGGGAATGCTAGCATTTGTTATTTTGTTTTTGTCATATATTTTGAAGCATGTACATAATTGGTTTTTGCTTCTGGTAATGAATTATTAGAAAATATAAGATTTTGTTGTGAGCTGAATGTTTTTGGCCCTCAGGTTTACCATGTAAATCTGGATTTTGGTGTTCAATCCCTCTGCCTGAGATTTAGTACTTTTGAGTGAACTTTACTGTTTTTAAAATAACTTTTATGTAACATACAGATTCAATTTTTATAATAAATAGCAAATAAAAACAGATTCAGTGTTGGAAGAAGTTGACTGGACTAATTTTACCTGTATACATTTATCAGTGCCCAAGTTCCAGAAGTGAGTCCCTACTCTTCTCAGGGTTCCCTGTGCAGTTGTGTTGTTATATTGTTCACCAAATGATAGATTTCATATTTATGTTCTGTAGTTGTCTTCCAGTTGCTAAGTTGTGTCTGACTCTTTGCAACCACATGGACTGTAGCCCTCCAGGCTCCTCTGTCCATGGATTTCCGAGGCAAGAATACTAGAGTGGGTTGCCGTTTCCTCCTGCAGAGGATCTTTCTGACCCAGGGATCAAACCCCCGTCTCCTGTGTCTTCTGCATTGGCAGGCAGGTTCTTTACCACTGAGCCACCAAGAAATGGTGTTATGACTATCATCACAGTAATATGAGTTTTTAAACTATACTACAATGGCCACAAGGCTCTGAAGACTGTTGGACTGATCCTAGAATACACTGTGGGAGGGTACGCAGTCTGTCACTCTCCTGATTGATCTGTACAGCAGTGTTCATCGTCCCTTGGGACTGGTTCACAAACCAACCCATCTCTCTCCCTTTCTTCTTCTTGGCTCCTGTTTCTCCATTTGCTGTTAGTTTAGCACTAACATTGACTAGTGGACCAGATGAAATAAAAAGTAAAAAACTAAGACAGGAGATGTTGAAGTTCAGGTAGGGAGAAGAGATGGAATTATCTGTTAAAGCAGGTACATAGTAGTTTGAACTTTTGAATAGAAGACTTTTGCCTATCTCAGTCACATACACAGAGTTTCAGGAGCACATTAGGAAGCAGATACCAAGACCTTTTCTCTGCTGGAGGGCAGAACTTGATATAGACTGAAGCAGGTTATGAAGGAAACTAGATGGCACTAATTTTCCCTGGAAATGTACTTTAAGCAAGGCTTTCTCTCACCTCTAAATGCCTTGAGAGTGGGAATATGTTGAGGAGATGAAACCGGTGCCTGACCTAAGGCATCACTGCGAGGTGCTTTGGCTGGGCCCTGTCCTAACAGCCCAGAAGACAGTCACCGGCCCTCACAATCGTGACAAGGGTGGCTCCGCGTTCTTCACTCCTTTCCACTTTGCAAATCACTTTTCAAACATGCTGTGAAGGGAGCCTGGCTGTGCAGACAGAGGCTGCAGCCATGCTGTTGAGGCCACAGCCTGATGCTCTGGAGCTGCAGCTCATGGTTGGGTTTCTGCCCCTTGTTTGGATTCTCTGAAATCCAGGTTCCTAGCTTCTTTTCTGTGTCCCTCTCATCTCTGAAATCCAGAGAAAAGCAGTTTATCCAAAGGCACAAAGCCAGAGCTTGATCTCAGCCCCATATTTACAGAAGAATATCTATATGCCAAGGAAGGATCAGAAAAAAGTCATCTTTCAACATGTGTAGTCTCTTTTTGGAAAATATACATCTCTCTTCACCCTGTGTTGTCTCATTATGCTCCAGATGAGAGTTCTAAGTCCTGCCTCCTAAATACCAGTACTTCTATATAACAGCCTGTGTGCCACTGAGCTTTTCAGATTACTTCTTATATAGCAAATACCTTACGTTTTGTGTGCCTTTTTACACAGGCCTGTTGGCTTGTGTAGGGCTTCAGGCATGTCATTTTTTTACTCTCTGCCTCCCTCTGCCGCTGAGAAGAGAATAAATCAAATAGAAGCTTGCCTAGTTCCTATGTCTTCCCCTTTTATTCAGTTTCTCCTTGCCTGCCTCCCGAGGGAAGATCTTTAGAATTCAGTGGCCCTCACTTAATCTCAGAGACTCCATCTCAAATGAGATGCACTTAGAAAGCCCTATGCAATGCCCAGCACCAGGATCAGACAGGACATGTTGGGTGCCTGGGCAGGAAACAATTCAGCAACCTTGAAACATGCTTTGAATGTTCATTTATTAGGTATTTGGTAAAGATGAGGGAGCTGGTTTTCTACTAGTAAAAATCATGAACCTTAAATAGGCTAATTATTTCTTTCTCCAAAAGCAATACTCTCACAAAAAAGTGAGGTAGAGCTTAAAGATGACTGAGCAGAGAGACAGGTGGGGATTGGGGAGATAGTGTAAATAAGTCCTCAAAGCATTTCTATCAAACACCCCAACAGTCTCTTCTCCCAGGCCTCATGAGCAGGCCCATCAGCTGCCGGGTCTCCCCTCTCTTTTAATCCCCCCAGAGCATCCTTCTCTTTTGACCTAACTCTTTCCCTTCCCAGATTTCAGGTGCTACACCCTTCAGTGTCTCTGTCTCTGACTGGACTGTTTAGCATTGTCCTAACCACATATTCCAAGCTTACATAAGTCACCCTTTACTAAATCCCAACTTTGAGAGTATTAAATACCCATCATATCAAGGGAGATGTTTTACTTTGTAGTCATCAAAATAAATGTCTTTGAAATCACAGTGTCCAGAGGAGTATGACTATCAGCTGGCTTGACGTGCTTGCAACCCTAGGAACTGGAGGCAAATGGGATTATACTAGGGACAGGATGGTTACCCAGGTTCCTCAGGTTGTAGGTTTACCAGAAGAGGAGTAATAGATTTGGACCATTGAATATAACATGCTGAATAAAATAGGATGCATTTGAAAATAAATAAATAAATGTCTTTCAGTTATTAGGATTCTCCCTTCCTACAAAGTGGTTTCCTATCACAATTTCAGATTCCAAATGATAGGCTTATTCACTGTGCTGGATGGAAGCAGGACCAATTTGCAGTCCTTAGGCTGGTAACCTAACGAATTACATATGAAAATGCAAGTTAATTGGTCCTGCTGCTGTTAAGTCACTTCAGCCGTGTCCGACTCTGTGCAACCCCATAGACGGCAGCCCACCAGGCTCTGCCACCCCTGAGATCCTCCAGGCAAGAACACTGAAGTGGGTTGCCATTTCCTTCTCCAATGCGTGAAAGTGAAAAGTAAAAGTGAAGTCGCTCAGTCGCGTCCAACTCTTCGCGACCCCATGGACTGCAGCCTACCAGGTTCCTCTGTCCATGGGACTCTCTAGGCAAGAGTACCGGAGTGGGTTGCCATTGCCTTCTCCGAATTGGTCCTGACCTATCATCAATTATTGCAATAATATTTGGTGTTCTTTGTAAGGTAGTACCGAGACAAATGTTGGAACACTGAGGGGACCAAATGCCACCTGTCTGAAGGGAGTTTCCCTCTAGTCTTTCCTTAAACTGGGTTAGGATTCACATCCTTGTCTTATGTGCTTATGTCTTAACGTGCTTCTATGGCATGTCCTAAAAAAACACAGGTCATTTTGGGTTTGAGAAAAAAGCAGTTCTGTCACCCTTTTCATAACAGACTGGACCAGTCTCAGGCAACTGCTCTGTAAAAAAGGAAATCAGAAGAAAAAGGAGCCAAGTGAAAAAGCATTGATTCAATCTGCATTCTGAGGCCTGAGGGAAATTCGCTGGCCCGATGATTCCTGGGCAGAACAATATATTATAGACCTCATTAATGGCTTCAAACTGAGGAAAGATAAAAATCTAATCATTTCATCCCTGCTCCTTCAGCTTGGAGTCTGCCACCTTGGGGGAAACATCATATTGGGATACACCAATAACATCATTTACCTTCTGCGGATTCCCAGGTGGCAGCAGTGGTAAAGAATTCGCCTGCCAATGCAAGGGAGACAAATTCGATCCCTGGGTTGGGAAGATCCCCTGGAGAAGGAAATGGCAACCTGCTCCAGTATTATTGTCTGGAAAATTCCATGGACAGGAGCTTGGCAGGCTACAGTCCATGGGTCACAAAGAGTTGGACACGACTGAGCGTGTACCTCCTGCAACTGGCCAAGTACTCTAGCGGGTCCTTCATGTGTGCTGTCTCAGTCCATCCAGCAACCTTATTTGGGGTGTTATTCCCAGTTTACAGATAAGAAAGCAAACTTAAAAATGAGAACTTTCCCAACATCTTGTGACTGTTCAGATTTACAGGTCTGCAAAGCTCTTTCTACAGAGATTTAGATAAACGGCACCCAGGATGAGCACTTCAACCTCTCGCCCACCTGAGTATTTGAAGACTCACAGATCATGCTCTGCTTTTCAGAGTTCACTGGTCGCCTCTTGGTAGCTTTAAGCCTGTTGCTTCCTCCTGTTCCATATCTATCTTAGTTTGTCTTCTCCTGAGCCAATGAGTCACTTCCTGTCCATACTATTTCCCCCATCCTCTCCTAGGATCACAGAACTTTCCAGCAGAAGAAACCATGGAGACTTTTTAGACGAGGAAAACCTAGGTGACTTGTCTAAGATCCCAAGCCCACTGCCTGAGAGAGGTGGCACCGAAATCTGCATATCCCCCTATTTAGTGCTCTTCTCAGGAGCACAGGAGTATATAATAGTGGTCTCCAACCCCCAGGCCATGAACCAGTACCCATCTGTGGCACATTAGGAACCAGGCCACCCAGCAGGATGTGAGTGGTGGGCAAGTGAATGAAGCTTCATCTGTATTTCCAATCACTCCCCACTGCTTGCATCCTTCTAATTCATGGAAAAATTGTCTTCCATGAAACCAGTCCCTGGTGCCAAAAAGGTTGGAGTGTGCTGTGCTTAAATCGCTTCAGTCGTGTCCAACTCTTTGCAATCCTATGGACTGTAACCGCCAGGCTCCTCTATCCATGGGATTCTCCAGGCAAGAATACTGGAATGGGTTGCCATTTCCTCCTCCAGGGGATCTTCCTGTCCCAGGGGTCAAACCCACCTCCTGCATTGGCAGGCAGGTTCTTTGCCACTAGTACTTGGGACGCTCCACTGGTCTAAACCAAAGACTAGTGGAAGAGCCAAGACTAGCACCCAAACTTCCTCCCTAACTGCAAGTCCTGTGCCTTCTCTAACAAGCTATATTCATTTTAGCTATGTCCTATATCCTGATAATAACACTTTCTGTGCACAGTGTAGTACTGGGCCCAAAGCACTTGAGGCTCCTATCCCCACTTCACTTATCAGACAGCTAGGCTCTGAAAGGAGCCATCAATAATTAATCATTATTGAGACTTTTGAGTTCAATGGTCATAAACTTTATAAATGTGTTTAAAATATGTTAAGATAGGCACAGTCTCCATTTATAGAAAAGAGAAGTCAATCCAGGATGGTTAAATGACATGAGGTGACATGTTAGATTATTTAGCTAGTATGTGGCAGACACAGGTTTTGAACTGGAGACTCTAGCACCAAAGCACTGCTTTTTGTATAGTGCACACTGCCAAGATCATGTGACAAGCAAGTGATGGTGGTGTGAGAACAGCCTAGGATTTCAGCATCTGATCCAGTATTCTGTCCTTTAGACTGTGAAGACGTGCTGGGAAAGGATTGATATGCACATAGATATATCCATATACACAAACACATTGTTTCAAACACCCTCTAGTATAAATACAACAATTTCATCCAAATGACTGACATAATTGTAAACTTGTGGTTATTTTTGAAACTGCAGAGTTTTTCTTTCAATGTCCTAACCTAAACTATGAGCACATGTGCTCTCACCAGAGGAACAGAGTGCCATTCTGAGTTTCAGACCCTGTGGGAGATGATGGATAAAGACCTTATCCTGTTAAAAAAAAAAAAGAGTTGTCAATATTTTGGTTCTTGCTTCAAGGTGCACATGGGGCTCCCAGTCAGTTTGGGTTTAATACAGAATTGCTGTTACAGTTTAACTCCCTGAGAATGTTGGTTTATTATACAGAGATGCTGGCAGACATTTTAGACTTGCAAAATGACTACCAATCACAGTTCAGGCTAAATTGATTCTAAATTCGTCCTGCTGATGTGGACTTTTGGAGAGTGGGAAGGAAGGGTGGGTGATGCTGTCCTTATTGAATTCCTGCTGTGCTCTGGATAAGGCAGTGTGTTCCTCACCCCAAGCTGGTGATGTGTCCCTCCCTGGCTCTGCATATTGGCTGAACATACCCCTAAACATGGAGAAAGACTCACCTCAGGCTCTAAGAACACACTCCTTGAAGCCTTGGTTCACTTGGCATTTCCCCTTGGTTTCTTCAGAACGCCTGCCCTTCAAGACAAGGGCACGTCAGACCCACTGTGAGCTGCCCGATCAACCGCCCCCAAGGCCCTTCACACAGTGGAACTGCAGCTCTCAGATGCCTTTCCACCCCGGCCACCGAGCTCAGCTCAGGAACAGAAGATGGCTTACCAAGTGACTTTGCAACATCATGTTAGCTGCTTTTATAGTCTTCTAGAAGGTGAAAGAAATTAGCCTGCCTCCCTTTTTCTTTCCGATGATGAGTCTAATTCCCCCAGCTTAGAAAAGAGCACCAACCGAGAATTTTTTTTTTTTTTTGTAAGATTGAAAATAAGCCAAATGGCTCAGGTGCTGTCTCAAACAATCAGCACGAGCCCCAGCTGAGCCCTGGGCCAGAGTGGCTACAGGGAATCCCCTCCTCGGCGTGAGCTGTGGCTCAGGAGTTTGGACATGTTGAGGATGCCAGGGGCCAGCTCGTAGTGGGAGAGAATGTGGGATCCTTGTGACTTTTAGGATTTGGCATCGGCCCTTGCAACTGCCATTTCCAGTGTGATCTGTGGGTGCCTGTGTGCTAGGATCCCCATCTAACAGAGCCCAATGAGAGGGTGAGCTTAGGTGTTCCCTAGGGTGCCTTCCAACTCCAGCATTCTGATCTACGTAAGATGCTCAGTAAGTGGGAAGTGTTGATCAGGGTTATTATTGAGTAATTTTCTTAAGAGCTCGAGCATGTCATACATTTAATTTTTAGCTTTATAAGTGACTCATTTTTATGGCATATGAACAAGTCTTTTATTCACTTAAGAACCTACTGCTTAACAGCAGGTGAGGGAGGACGGGATGGTTTTTAAAGGGTTGTTCTGCCAAGCCTCCCATCAAGAGAAGCAGATGTGCGATAAAAAGGAGCCATGGAGGGCAGGGCAGATAGGAGCATTCCCAGGAGGTCCTATGTCATCTCAGGTTACAGTTCCCTGTAAGGAAAAAAGACCTTGGGTGGCACGGGTAAAAAGGTGACCTGGGAGGTACTTGACCCTCTTTGGCTTTAACAACAAAGCATGAAATCCAAGGCTGATCCATCACCACTGATGTCCAGCCCAGAGTCTAACCTGAGACCAACTGCTGCCTCCAAGTTTTCAGTTCTTTGGTTTCTGTTTCATGGGGCTCTGGGCCTAAGTGTTCCATCAGCTAACAGGCTCCAGCTGCAGAGACACAGTTCCAGGCTTGGGTGCACTGAGAGGTGTCAGCTCCTCCCTGCTTTAAGGGTACAGCCCCGGCAGGGTGCCAGCGCCAAGGGCAGAGTCATCTGGCTGATCTGACCCATGATTGGCAGCCCTGGAGCTGTGTGCTGTGCAGCTACTTTGTGCCCTGGTACCCAGCTCAAGACTGCTCCAGGCCGAGGTGTGAACTCTGCTGTGTTTAGAAGAGGAGAAAGCAAGCCCCTTGTCTTAGAGCTGGCTGTCAGCCGGCTGCACCCTGGGTTGGAATCTTATCTCTACCAGTGAGATCTGGGTAACCTTACCTCTCTGAGTCTCAGTTTCCTCATCTGTAAAGTGTAGACTCTGTCTTACAAATATTTAGTGCTGCTCCCACACAGGGACTACCTTAGGTATTGAGGACACAGTGGGATCAATAAGGACAAGACAAACAGCGTCCCACCCTCATGAAAACAGACCTCCTTTGGTCTCAGGAGGATTCCAGGAGATTACATACAATGCTTAGCATCATGTTCAACCCCAGTGAGTGTTCACTACATGTTAGCGGTCATGAGATTTCCTCCCAAAGACAGATGGTAGAAAATCTTTTAAAATGTATTCTTTCTCACCTTTATCTTTACACATGTATTTCTCTTCCATGTTCCATTTGTCTAACTAACTTGAGTTCTTCCATTTCTGGGTTTAATGGTCACTTCCCCAGCATAGCAGCTGCCTCACCAGGTCCACATTTAGGCTCCCCTGTTGTGCGTTCTCATGGCGACTGGCACTCTACTTTGAGGTAGCCATCCCCTTGGTAACTACTACTCGTTTAACGTCTGTGTTCCTGACTAGACTGTAAATCTGGTGTGGAAAGCACCCACGGCTGCCTGAAGCATCAGCACTGGGCTTTGAGATTCTCCATGAATGTCTGCCAATCGGACTGGCTTACACGTGGAGGGGACGTTCTCCTCTGAAAGAGAAAAGTACATCAGACCAGAAAACGGAGAACCTGATCCATTAGGAGCACATGGCTCCTTTCTTTCCTCCCTCTTTTCTCTCTGCTCATATGAAGAGGACAGACAGCCAAGAGATGGCTGAGAAAACCAGCCATGCCCTGGACAGCACCCACATCTCCCTGGAAGCAATCAGGTAACCAGGAAGGTATCAGTTACCTGATATCAGGCATCAATCAGGTAACCATATTACGATGCAAAGGAAGGCAAGAAGGGTTCCCTGTTAGTACCAAGCATGTACCCACCACCTCGCAGGGCACTGCTGAGAAGCCGGCAGGCAGAGCCTTCTCTGAGACCGTGCACCACAGTCACGCTTGTCTGTTCTTCCACAGTCAGATTGTGTGATTAAAGGAAGAAGCCTTGTCTCATGTAGCTATAGAGAGAAGAAGGTTGAGAAAATGAAATCTGACTCCACATGACTGGAATGATAATTAGCAGCAGAAATGTAACCATGTTGACTTTTCACTCTGTCACCCAGAGTGACAGGAGCCGCCCCCTCCAACCTCCCACCTCAGTACCTTGAGAAAGAGACACAGTCATTTACATGTGACTCACTGGAAAAGTTCATATTCTTGCCCTCTAGTACACTGTGAGATTTAACAAAGCAGCACTGTGACCTGACCCCAGTGATTTGCTTCTGGCCAGAACCCAAACCCTCAGGGCAGTGCTGTACTTCCCACATGCATTCCTATAGACCCACCACAGGGAATGGCAGGGAACAGCATGGCAGTCCACCAGGCCAGGCCTTCCCAAACCTCCATGCCGTGGCCCACTCTGTTCTCTCACTCAGAGGCCCCTTCCTTCAATATAAATTTGGAAGATTATCTATCATCTATCTACTATTTAAAGAGATGGGAATATCAGACCACCTTACCTGCCTCTTGAGAAATCTGTGTGCAGGTCAAGAAGCAACAGGTAGAACTGGACATGGAACAATGTACTGGTTCCAAATCAGGAAAGGAGTACATCAAGGCTGTATGTAGTCACTCTGCTTATTTACTTATATGCAGTGTACATCATGCAAAACGCCAGGCTGGATGAAGCACAAGCTGGAATCAAGATTGCTGGGAGAAATATCAATAACCTCAGATACACAGATGATACCACCCTTATGGCAGAAAGCAAAGAACTAATGAGCCTCTTGATGAAAGTGAAAGAGGAGAGTGAAAAAGGTGGCTTAAAACTCAACATTCAGAAAACTAAGATCATAGCATCTGGTCCCATCACTTCATGGCAAATAGATGGGGAAACAATGTAAACAGTAAGAGACTTTATTTTCTTGGGATCCAAAATCACTGCAGATTGTGACTGCAGCCATGAAATTAAAAGACGCTTACTCCTTGGAAGGAAAGCTATGACCAACCTAGATAGCATATTAAAAAGCAGAGACATTACTTTGCCAACAAATGTCCGTAGAGTCAAAGCTATGGTATTTCCAGTAGTCATGTATGGATGTGAGAGTTGGACTATAAAGAAAGCAGAGCGCCAAAGAATTGATGCTTTTGAACTGTGATGTTGAAGACTCTTGAGAGCCTCTTGGACTGCAAGGAGATCCAACCAGTCAATCCTAAAGGAAATCAGTCCTGAATATTCATTGGAAGGACTGATGTTGAAGCTGAAACTCCAATATTTTGGCCACCTGATACGAAGAACTGACTCATTGGAAAAGACCCTGATACTGGGAAAGATTGAAGGCAGGAGAAGGGGATGACAGAGGATTAGATGGTTCGATGGCATCATCAACTCGATGGACATGAGTTTGAGCAAATTCTGGGAGTTGGTAATGGACAGGGAAGCCTGGCGTGCTGCAGTCCATGGGGTCACAAAGAGTCGGACACGACTGAGCGACTGAACTGATCTATCTCCCTACCTCTCTATCTACCTAGCTATCAACTTCTCAAACCTGCATTCATTCTTGAAGATTAAGACAAAATATTTTGTCTCTGATCACCTTCCTTCCCTCAAGTTACAGTTCAGTGCTTTTATTCTTAAACTTTATAAAAATGTAGTGAAGTTATTTATAGATTTTCTCCTCACTAAACTGACAACAGAAACCAAATCTTGTTAATCTTTCTTTCCCTTTCAACTAGTAGAGTGCCTAGCACATTGTAGATACAGAATGAATGAAAAGCAGCTTGCTGCTGCTGCTGCTAAGTCGCTTCAGTCATGTCCGACTCGGTGCGACCCCATAGACGGCAGCCCACCAGGCTCCCTGTCCCTGGGATTCTCCAGGCAAGAATACTGGAGTGGGTTGCCATTTCCTTCTCCAGTGCATGAAAGTGAAAAGCGAAAGTGAAGTCGCTCAGTCATGTCCGACTCTTAGCGACCCCATGGACTGTAGCCTACCAGGCTCCTCCGTCCATGGGATTTTCCAGGCAAGAGTACTGGAGTGGGGTGCCATTGCCTTCTCCAGAAAAGCAGCTTAGGCATTGGCAAACCTCATCCCAGGACCAAGGGGTCAGCCAGAAAGCCCAAGGAGAAGTACATGTGCCAGAAACTGCTCCTGGGTACTTTTTGTGGACAGACTGTGAATACAATAAGACTTTGAAGGCTTGTGGGCACATGAGCAACATGAGGGAGTGGAACTTTGGGTGCAGACTTTGAGGGTAATGGGAATGATGAGGTTATGATATGAAAATCTTACGCTCTTTCTACAGATGAGAGAACTGGAGGTTGAGAATGTTAAATGTTTCTGTAAAAACTCACACTGCTGGTAAACAAATCTGGCTTAGAATCCAGATCTGATTTCAGAGGTTGTATTCTTAGATACTATGCAGAAACTCAACCAAATGTGCAAACACTGTCTTGAACTAATATCCTTTAGGTCTTCAGGGAACATTCTCCTAGCTTGTGAAGTGACTCCAGCATGTCACTAACCCTGACTATGCCTACTTCAGTTTCCTATTCAGGAGCACTGAGGTAGGTGACTATAAAGGCAGTTTCAGGCTCTGATTTTCTCTGGAATGCAAATGGTTTCCTAATCTGGGGATCAGTGTGGTCAAATCATAAGTGTACTTGTGTATTAGCCCTGAAAAGCTTTTTCACAGGTTGCAATCATGACTCCAAAACACAACAAAGACTGTGAAATATGATCTTAAGTATTATCTTAAAGGTCTAGTCATTCTTCCCAAATGGGCAGTTAGAATATGCTCAGGCACTAAAGCATGACTGTTGAATTCACAGAAATCATCTGTTTATCTGAATAGTCGTACTCAAGTCACAGCAAAGCTTTCACTTGCTCCCTACCGCCTTACGGCCTTTATTCTACCTGTAATTCTGTATCATAGTGAAAGAAAGCTCAGCACTGCACTACTCCGACCTGTGGCACCTCCCCCCACCCCATCCCATAAGTCTCCATCAGACATAAATGCATTTCTCTGCCTTCAGGCTGAATCTTAGGGTAGAGCGTCTCTGAAAATGTCTGTGTGGTTCAGGATGAACTTCACAGTGAAAAGTTCCCACCCAAACCACTGACTAACATCCTGTTGTTGTTTTCATCAAATCTATGCAGTCCCTCCTTTAATTTGGCTTTCATTTGGAGCGATCTGTCCGATGCCATTTTCCTGAAACATTCAGAACAAGATACAATCTCATTATGGTCAGTGACAGAGTGGACCTTTCAGAGCATAAAGAAACATCTGTCCTCCATCTGCAGTGCCTAAAAAATAGGGCTTTCAATAGAGTACATTGTAGGACTCTAATGCCTTTAAAGGGCAAGAAATTCATTTCTGACTAAAATCTCCATAACTATGTCTAACAGAATATTTTCCTCTTACATACTGTTTTTCAAAGAGCATTTAAAGGCCACTAGTGAAGAGCATTTAATAAGAACATAATCTTTAGGTTCAACCAGACCTGGTTCAAATTCTTTTTCTGTCATGTAGTAGCTGTGTGATCTGGAAAGTGACTCAATCCTGATAATATTAGATTATATCAGGTATGTAAAATAGAATAATTGTACCTGCCCTGGGAGATAACATTGTCAAAGAGAATGACGTGTGTGTGTGTGTGTTAGTTGCTCAGTCATGTCCAACTCTTTACAACCCCATGGACTGTAGCCCGCCAGGCTCCTCTGTCCATGGGATATCCCAGGAAAGAAAACTGGAGTGGGTAGCCACTTCCTTCTCCAGGAGATCTTCCTGACCTAGGGATCAAACCAGGTCTCCTGTATTGCAGGCAGACTCTTTACCATCTGAACCACCAGGGAAGCCTGAGTGACACTTAGTTGGGCACTAAATAAACATCAATTGTTCCTACTTCATTGTTGCTGCTGTTAATCCTCAGGGCAGAGTGGCCTGATTTCTCAGGCAGCTGAAAGAGCACAGGATTTGGAATTAGAAGACCTGAATTTGCACCCTGCCACTGCCACTTACTAGTTGTGTGGCCTTGGGGAAATTACTGAATCCTCCTCAATTCAGCTTCCTCACCATAAAAGAAGGAATATAAAAACTGATGCCAAAAGCTCAATTTCTCTGCACACTGGTGCCAGATCAAACCTCAGAGACAAGAGTGAAGTAGAGAAGGAAGTTTTATTACTTTGCCAGGCAAAGGGGAATACAGCAGGTGCCTGCCTCAGAAAACTATGTGTCCCCCCACATGGAAAGGATAGTGAGTTTTATAGTAATGCTTCAAAGAGGGTTTGTGATCAGCTCATGGACGCTCTTCTGATGTGTTGGTGGTGAGGTAAGGAGGAATCTGCATCATCAACCTTCAGGTGTCAACTGGTCTGGGGTCTACATGCTTGTGGGCAGCATACCATGGTTAACTGTAACTTCTTCCACCTGGAGGGGGTTTCGGTATCTGCAAAAAGCTCAGACATTGTTGTGTGTATCCGTTGATGGGGAAACAGGACCTTGTTTCTCTTGACTGTTTATCCCTAGTCTTGCCTGCCCTCCCTTCCCTAATTAACAACGGCTTGAATTTGCCCATTGGGACTCAGGAAGGTCATGGAGGCTGAATAAAGGTTATTTCCTATAATCAAAGAAATGGGGGACACAGAAAGGCTTTGTGCCCAGGAGCCCCCATAGAGCCCTGTTTGGTATCAACACTAACTTGTGAGGTGCAAATGAGCTGGCTTATGTGAAATATATTTGCCAACTGTCAAACTCTAAGCATTTAGCATTAGCATTATTTTGTCATTGTTAATATTATGGGCTGAATGTAAATGTCCCCCCAAAATGCATATTGAAACCCTAACTCCCAATGTGATCATGTTAGGAGGTGGCAGCTGCTGCTTCTAAGTCGCATCAGTCGTGTCCAACTCTGTGCGACCCCATAGACGGCAGCCCATCAGGCTCCCCTGTCCCTGGGATTCTCCAGGCAAGAACACTGGAGTGGGTTGCCATTTCCTTCTCCAATGCATGAAAGTGAAGTCGCTCAGTCATGTTCAACTCTTAGCAACCCCATGGACTGCAGCCTACTAGGCTCCTCCATCCATGGGATTTTCCGGACAAGAGTACTGGAGTGGGGTGCCGTTGCCTTCTCCGTTAGGAGGTGGGGCCTTGGGCAATAATTAGATTTAAGTGAGGTCATGAGGGTGAAGCCTCTAGGATAGGATTAGTGTCCTTACAAGAAGAGAGAGTCTGGAACTCTCTCTCCTCTCCCACTCCCCATCTCTCTTTTTTTAATTTATTTTTTAATTGATGTATAATTGCTTTACAGAATTTCCTGTCAAACCTCAACATGAATCAGCCATAGGTATACGTATGTCCCCTCCCTCTTGACCCTCCCTCCCATCTCCCTCCCATCCCACCCCTCTAGGTTGATACTGAGCCCTTGTTTGCGTTCCCAGTGACATACAGCAAATTCCCCTTGGCCATCTATTTTACATATGGTAATATAAGTTTCCATGTTACTCTCTCCATACATCTCACCCTCTCCTTTCCTCTCCCCATGTCCATAAGTCTGTTTTGTCTATTTCTCCATTGCTGCCCTGCAAATAAATTCTTTGGTACCATCTTTCTAGATTCCATATATATGCATTAGTATATGATATTTATCTTTCTGACTTACTTCACTCTGTATAATAGGCTCTAGGGTTCATCCATCTCATTAGAACTGACTCAAATGTGTTCCTTTATATGGCTAAGTAATATTCCATTGTGTATGTGTACCACAACTTCTTTATCCATTCATCTGTCAATGGACATCTAGGTTGCTTCCATGTTCTAGCTATTGTAAACAGTTCTGCAATGAACACTGGGGTACATGTGTCTTTTTCAATTTTAGTTTCCTCAGGGTGTATGCCTAGGAGTGGGGTTGCTGGGTCATATGTTGGTTTTATTCCTAGTTTTTTTTTTTTTAAATCTCCATGTCATCTTCCATAGTGGCTGTATCAATTTACATTCCCACCAATAGTGCAAGAGCGTTCCCTTTTCTCCACACCCTCTCCAGCATTTATTGTTCGTAGACTTTTTGATGAGGGCCATTCTGACTGGTATGAGGTGATATCTCATTGTGGTTTTAATTTGGATTTCTCTAATAGTGAGCAATATTGAGCATCTTTTCATGTGTTTGTTAACCATCTGTATGTCTTCTTTGGAGAAATGTCTGTTGAGGTCTTTTTCCCACTTTTTGATTGGGTTATTTTTCTGGTATTGAGTTGTATGAACTGCTTGTATATTTTAGAAATTAATCCTTTGTCAGTTGTTTCATTTGCTATTATTTCCTCCCATTCTGAGGGCTGTCTTTTCATCTTGCTTATAGTTTCCTTTGCTGTGCAAAAGCTTTTAAGTTTAATCAGGTCCCACTTGTTTACTTTTGTTTTTATTTCTACTACTCTAGGCGTTGGGTCATGGAGGATCTTGCTTTGAGTCATCGAGAGTTCTGCCTATGTTTTTCTCTAAGAATTTTATAGCTTCTGTTCTCACATTTAGGTCTTGAATACATTTTGAGCTTATCTTTGTGTATGGTGTTAGGAAGTGTTCCAATTTAATTCTTTTACATGTAGCTGTCCAGTTTTCCCAGCACCATTTATTGAAGAGGCTGTCTTTGCCCCATTGTATATTTTTTCCTCTTTTGTAAAAAATAAGGTTTCTGGGCTTTCTATCTTGTTCCATTGGTCTATATTTCTGTTTTTGTGCCAGTACCATACTGTCTTGATGACTGTAGCTTTGTAGTATAATCTGAAGTCAGGAAGGTTGACTTCCTGAAGGATGTCCTTCAGGAGAATGTCCTTCCTGAAGAATGAAGGACCAGCTCCATTCTTCTTTCTCAAGACTGCTTTGGCTATTCAGGGTCTTTTGTGTTTCCACATGAATTGTGAAAGTTTTTGGTCTAGTTCTGTGAAAAATACCATTGGTAATTTGCTAGGGATTGCATTGAATCTGTAGATTACATTTGGTAGGATACTCATTTTCACAATATCAATTCTTCCTACCCAGGAGCATGGACTATCTCTCCATCTGTTTATGTCATCTCTTTTATCAGTGGTCGTATAATTTTCTCTATATAATTCTTTTGTCTCTTTAGGTAGATTTATTCCTAGACATTTTATTCTTTTTTGTTGCAATAGTGGATGGGATTGATTCCTTAATTTCTCTTTGTGATTTTTCATTGTTGGTATATAGGAATGCAAGTGATTTCTGTGTATTGATTTTGTATCCTCCCCTCCCCATCTTAATTCATCTTTCTACAAGCCAGGAAGAGGGCCCTCACCAAGAACTGAATGTTGACCTTGGGCTTCCAGACTCTGGAACTGTGAGAAAGACATGGCTGGCTGTTGTTTAAGCACCCAATCTGTGATATCTTGTGACAGCAGTCCAAACAGACTAAGACAACACCACCACCATCGAATATTTTTCAGAACTTTTAATTTACAAAAGTCTTGATTATGTGCTCAAGTGATGATAACTGATTTCCACTCAGCCTCTGAAGTGAGGGTTCTGGGACAGACTAAGGGAGCACTGAGGGTAAACCATCTGTCTTCCCCAACAAAACCTCACCATTACGTATTAGGTGTATGAGTTAGTGTGGATCTCCATGGACATTTAATGTTCACATGTCTGAAGAGATGCTGAGGCAGAAAACGGTTGTTGACTATGGCCTCTGCCTATCATGTGTTGTTTTTCTGTTATAATTGTTTGGTTTTTCATATTTCACCTCCTCCCCATCCCCACCCCCACCACATTTAAAACAACTGGCAATCCAGCTCCTTCTACTTTCCTGGGAACTTGATCCCTTTGTCCTGCCCATAGGGTGGAAGTCCTTGGGCTTAGGGCTTTAAAACTAGCCAAACTTAAGTTTGAAGTCTGCTTCCCCGACTTTCTGTGTTACCTTGGTCAAGTCACTTAACCTTTCCACACCTCCATTTTCTCATATGCAAAATGGGTGAGACTACCTGGTTGGGAAAAGTCAATAAGACAGTACATTTAAAATTCTGAGAGCCACATCTGTCAGCCAGGGTCACTCACCAGCTTCACCCTCCTTCCTGGAGCTCTTGTATTATCCCTGCTTGCTTCTTTTACCTGATTATTGACACCTCTCCAGGGCTTTTGGTGAGATGATCACCAACAGAGTCAGCAGCTATTGTTAGCCTGTAAGCAAGTATTCTTGGGGAAATACTAATCAATACTGTATCTCAGTAAAAACAATACACTTTATTAAATATATATGCTGATTGAATATTTGAAAGAGAGTGTGTAAGCTTGGATATTCACAATATCTTTGGTGGATATATACACAAAAAAAGGTAACACTGTAGACCCTTTTCTCTGCATATCTTTTTGTATTTTCTTTTAATTTTGCATCATGTGCATATAATAACTATTTTTAAATTTCTTAAAAAATGTCAGTGATATGGGAATATGTTCTTCATTTGGATATTCTAGAAAGAGTTCTCCAATGCCCTGAAGGTTAGCATAAACTCCAGAACTTTCTAATACATGGATAGGGGAAATTGTGTTTTTTGAAGCTGAAAACCACTGTCTAATAATAGCTTATTAAAGGCTAGAAGAAGAGATTTTAATTCTGTGGCCTCTTTGCTGTAGAACATCTATAACCTCTCACCTCAAGGTGTGCAAAGAAAGCATTTGTCACCAGTAATAGGAGTAATGTTAATGGAGAGCTCACTGTGTCAAGCACTGTTATGTGCATATTTCCCACATTACATCAAGTTAATTTTCACAACATTCTTGTGAATTGAGTCATTATTATTCATATTTTACATAGCAGAAAGTTGAGTCTCAGAGAGTTTCCTAATTAGCAAGTGACAGAGCTGAGATTCAAACCTACTAAAGGTTTTTTAATGTTTCTTTTTTATTGGATAAATTTGGCAGGTAACATTGTGTAAATTTAAGGTGATATTTATCACATTACATACTTATAGTATCATCATCTATATTATACTGTACATTAGATCTCAGTTACTTATAATTACTCATTACAAGTTTGTACCCTTAAACACTATCCGTCTTATTCCCCTACCACTAGTCCTCTGGTAACCAGCATTTTATTCTGGTATTTTTATTTGTTTTTATAGGTCAAACCTGTTGTAGGTTATGATAAGGGGCATTGGACTATTATAAGGATTAAATTAATTAATATATTTAAGTGCTTAGAACAGAATTTCTTATAAGTATTCATTTTCATTAAATACCAATATTAACATCTTGGAGTCAGAGAGGAGTTTTGTAAGTTAGAAATAAGTGCAAGTCAGCAAAAGTACAGGAAGTCATTTTTATAAACTGAAATATGTTAAGGTCCCATTTAGTCTTTAACTTAAAAGAGTTCTATGTTTTTCAAGATAGTTTTCCTTGTTTTCATTTCCTATGTATGCCATTGCCTAGATCTTCCTAGAAGCTCTCCTGCCATAAATTTTTTGTGCTGCTCCTCCTCCCCCAGCATTTTACGCTTTTTCATTACAGACTTTTTTTTTTGGCCCTGCCATATGGCTTGCAGGATCTTAGTTCCCCAACCAGGACTGGAACCCATGCCCCTGCAGTGGAAGTTCGGTGTCCTAACCACTGAACAACTAGGGAACTCCCCCATCATAGACATTTTTAACATAAAAAAAGAGAAAGATAATATATTAAGGTGTAGCTATTAGGATGACCACCCACACAAGCAGAAGCTTTGTGTTTGGATCTTCCTGAGTGGTTCTGATTGGGCTGTGTTTCTACCTGTGGGAGCTGAGAACAGGTGAAGCAGGAGACTTGCAGGGCAGTTTGCTGTTCCAAGTGGTTAAGTCATAAAGACAGTTTGAGATCCTATTTTCAACATGTACGGGAATAGCAACTGCATAACTGCTTGCTATATAAAGCAAAAGAACAAGAAATATCTGAGCCTGACTGACACCATGTTTCTGCAGTCACATGCCGGGCTCACAAAAATACAAAGCAAGAGAGGAAAATCCCTTCCTTTTGCCACCAGAACTGCCTTATTCTCCCACCAGAACTGTAGTCTATTTGAGCTGCTCTAACAAAGCACTGGGGGCTTAGGGGGGGTGGGGCCTGGACTTCTTGCTATTCCTCAACAATAGCAGGTAATCTCCCATTTCAAGGCCTCCACCCAAATGCTCTTCTTCAGATACCGGATATCCATGTGGCTCATTCTCACACCTCCTTCAAGCCTTTCCTCAGCTGCCTCCTTTTCAGTGAGCTCTTCCATGATCTACATATTTTAAATTTGTAATTGCCCATCCCAATTACTCCCTTCCCCTGCTTTATTTTGCTCCATAACCTTTATCACCAGCATATTTTAGCTCCTACTCATTTGCTTTAGTGTTTATCTCCCTCCAAGAGAATCTAAACTCCACAAAGGTGGAGACCTTATTTTATTCACTGCTATCTTCCCAGTTCTTAGAACTGCGCCTGCCACAAAGTAGATGTTCCATAAATATTTGTTAAATGATTGAATGAAATCCTCAGAGGAGGATAATGAAGCAGAGAGAAGCTCAGTTTTAGCCCAAGATCACAGGACTAGTGTGTGCAAGGTTCAGCATTAGAACTCAGCCAGAGCTCATTTCACTCTTTCAACCTTGTTCGGGGCTTCTCTGGTGGCTCAGTGGCAAAGAATCTGCCTGCCAGTGCAGAAGACACAGGTTCAATCCCTGATCCAGGAAGATTCCACATGCCGTGGAGCAACGAAGCCCATGAGTCACAGCTAGTGAAGCCCATGTGCCCTAGAGCCCATGCTCTGCCAACAAGACAAGCCACCACCATGAGAAGCCCGTGCACCACAACAGAGTTGCCCCTGCTGGCTGCAAATAGAGAAAAACCCAGCAGCAATGAAGACCCTGCACGGCCAAAAATTTAATACATAAAATTATATTTTTAAAATTCTGGTTTAGCAGCTGAGAGGGGGGACTCCCCATCCAACCATAAGAGCTGGCTGGCTGGGCTATACTGTGGGGGAGGCACTCACCAAGGTTCAAATGCAAATCCTGCTAGAAGGGCTGAGCTGAAACAGAACCAAGTCTTTTGGCAGCACTGTTGAGAGTCTGATTAAGGCAAGTCATTTGAAGGCATATGAAGGAGCGTTCCAGTTTTAAGACTGGCTTTAACTATTTTTCTTTCAGCTGTAGCTTTCCGGGACGATGAATGTACCATATGTCAGTATCTCCAGGTTCCCATACAAATTAGGAAACTAAAAATGCCCGATGATTAAAACAGATTTCTGCTTGTTTCCATGGGAAATCAACTGCTCCAAAACCTTAGGAAACTGGGAGGGAGGGAGACTGTTCAGCTCGAGGTGCTGTCTCGGAGTGGCTGCACTCTGCCTCCTGCCTAAGTTTCCCTTCAGTCTGTTCAACATTTTGGACAGGCAGGGGGGTGGGGTGTAGTCCTAGGTGGCCCACCCTGCTGGCAGCCAAGTGACACAGGAAGACCAGTGTGTCTTATCCAACTCCTATGAGCCTCCTGCCTCCAGGGGACCAGACACTCGACTCCAGGCCCTTCAGTGCTGGCTCCCAGGCCAACCACATAGGAAGGGCCGCTTACTAATGAAAGACGCTGAACAGTGCCGAGCCTCCGGCCTCATCCTTCCAGCATGGTTTCAGCAAGTGTTGAGCCCACTAGTAGTCTTCTGGTAGACCAAGGGATGTCCCCTCCAGGACTCTTGTTTGCAGACTCACTGCTGGCTACTCACAAGTAGGCAGTGATAATTTGGAGAAGTGGGAGGAGTGGCCTCAAAACAGCAAGGGGGCCCTGGGCAGCTATACCAAGGATGTCTCTAGAAGGCTGTGATGTTGCTTGCTCCTGCCTGCCCCAGAATTAGCACCAATTTGCCTAAAAGAGAGAATGTTCAGAGAAAAGGCTGCAAAAAGATTTCAGTGTTGTCTTGCCAGTGGCCATCTTTTATCTTCTTTGGCAAAACTGGCTCAGGTGCTTACCTTAGCCTAAGTTGCTGTTTAGTTGATAAATCGTATCCGACTCTTTGTGACTCCATGGACTTTAGCCTTCCAGGCTCCTCTATCCATGGTATTTTCCATGCAAGAAAACTGCAGTGGGTTGTCATGTCTTTCTCCGAAGGATCTTCTTGATCCACAGATCAGGAAGTATTGGGAGGTGGGTTCTTCACCACTGAGCCAACCTGGAAAGCCATAACTTAAGTTCAGGGTTGATCAAACCACACCACTACTCTCCCTCAACCATCAGGCAAGCTGAGGGTGAAAAAAAAAAAAACTTTTTTCTGCTTTCCTAACCCGTAATGCAATTCAGGCATGCCAGGGTGAGGTCCAAAGCTGGAAACTCAGCAGTAAAGTTGCGAGTAGAGTTTAAATTTGGATCCAGACAGCTTACTAACTTACTATCTGGGAGACCTCAGGGAACTCAGAGTCATAGTTTGAGTGTCTCTAAAGTGGTGATGACGATACCTCTTCCTCAGTGAGGTTACCAGAATGAAATAAACTAACTTAAGTAAAAACACTCATACTGAGCCTGGCAGTAGGTGCTCAGTGCCTATGGCTTCTCTCTTCTTTCCCTTTGTTGCTATGTTTTACTGCCAAAATTGGAAACATATAGCTTGGTGAGCAATAAATAGGCAATGCTCCTCCCATAGCCATTATTACCAGCACTAGGAGAAGGCAATGGCACCCCACTCCAGTACTCTTGCCTGGAAAATCCCACGGACGGAGGAGCCTGGTAGGCTGCAGACCATGGGGTCGCTAAGAGTCGGAAACGACTGAGCAACTTCACTTTCCCTTTTCACTTTCATGCATTGGAGAAGGAAATGGCAACCCACTCCAGTGTTCTTGCCTGGAGAATCCCAGGGACGGGGGAGCCTGGTGGGCTGCCGTCTATGGGGTCGCAGAGAGTCGGACACGACTGAAGCGATTTAGCAGTAGCAGCAGTTCAATTCTTCTCAGAATTACTACTGGCGATGCAGATAGTACAGAGGATTCCAAATCCTTGTATATATTATCCCGCTGGTAACACATCAGCCATGCTTGGTTGTCTTGCCTGGGTGGAATGTTTCTCAGAGACACTAAATGGAAAAGGACAGTGTGTCTGTCTTCTGCCAAAATAAGCCACTGGTAGGTCCTTGTGGAATTAAGACCATAGATCACAATGCATTCCAAGTGCCTTCCCCTAGGCTAGTCAAAATATTTTAACTTCTCTAGTCTTTAAATGACTCACAGGCGTGATTCCTTACCCTGAGGCCATCCTCAAAGGTTCCATGAAATCAAGATTAGAAGACACAGGCAAGTGTTATCATTTTGTGGTCCTGGAGAGGCTTTCAGTAAATCAATCTTTCCATCACAGCTCTGCTATACAAAATCATGCTCTGGTGACTTGATCTATTTCTGCAGATTTCCAGTAATAGCTTCTCAATACTGTCAGCTCTGTTTCTACCCCAGCCCAGTTCTAACACTTAGTACCCAGAGTTGACACAAGCTCCACAGGTTAAAGGCGAAGTCCTCCACATGACTATCTTCACTTCAGATGCTAGACATAGTCTTGGGAGGTCCCCAGACCACCCACTCTTCTGCCCAACTAGCTACAAGTTTGGGGGTTCCATGACTTTCCCAATGGCTCAGTGGGTCAAGAATCCAACTGCAATGCAGGAGACACAAGAGATGTGGCTTTGATCCCTGGGGGAGGAAATGGCAACCCACTGTAGTATTCTTGCCTAAAAAATCCCATGGACAGAGGAGCCTGGTGGGGGTGCAAAGAGTCAGACATGACTGAGCATAATAAGCACAATAAACAATATGACGACTTGAAAAATTCACTAGAGTGACTAACAGAGCTCAAGTACTAGACTGATTATAACTTTACTGGATACAACCAAGAGCAGCCAAATGAGATGCATGAAATGAGGTCCAGGAGAGAACACAGAGCTTCAGTGCCCTCCCCCCATGGAGTCAGGGCATGTTACTCTCCAGAAACATCTATGAGTTCATTAACCAGGAAGCTCCACTGAGCCCCAGTGTCCAGGGTTTTTACTGGGGTTTCATTACATAGGCACAATTGATTAACTCATTGGCCTCATGATTGAACTCAATCTCCAAGTACCCCAATCCCCAGACGTCAGGCTGGCCTAAGGTTCCAACACTCTAATCACATGGTTGTTCCTTCTGATGTCCATCCCTCATCCTGAAACTATCAAGAGACCCAGGTGAGTCACTTCATTAACAAAGACACTTCATCATTCAGGAGATTCTAAAGGTTTTAGGACCTCTGTCCCAGGAATGGACAAACATCAGATATATTCTTCATTATATCACAGTCTCTTAATATTTACAAACCATCAGGGTTTTGAGTTTAAGCTTTTTCCTTGGGGCAGTGGAGAGATATTTGAAATAAATTGAAGTCATCATGTATTGAGAAACTACTATGGCCAGCCATTCACAACACGTGCTGAGAGTAGTATTTGGACAATAAATTGGGCAACTGTGTGGAGGGTGGTCTGGCTGAAGCTCAAATGGGGAAGACTGAGAAAGAGGCAGCAGCCGCTGTGTAGCCACAAAGTGGTGAGAGCTAAACTAGGGGAGCAGAAGTGGAAATGCAAAGGGAGACGCTGAGAGAGATTTTGAAGGAAGCTTTCAACTGACCATTTAAAGTTTTTTTTCCATTACAAGAGACTACACAATGGACTGAGAAATTAGAACTACTTGAAGAGTTAAACTACCTTCCAAAGATATCCAAGTAATATTGACAAAGTGGCTCCTGTGTGATTAACAGAACTTTGTATTCTAAACATTAAAAAATTCAACTAACATTAGAGATCTTAATGCTTTACCTCTTGAATAAATTTCAGGACCCCTGTCCTCATCATTAATACCATATTCCCATTCATTCTTCTGAACAAAAAATGGGGACTCCCCTTGTCTTCAAATGAAAGACTTGTTTCTGTTTTAAAATGAATATTGTCAGTTTTCACCTTTCAAATAGCCTTCTGAAATTTCTTCACGTCTAAGTTCAAGATCCTTCATCTCCTTTAGATCAAAAATTCATGATGTATCCCTGAATAAATTATGTATAAAAGAGAACCTGTAATATTGTTGCATTAAACACTAGCTATTTCTTCCTGCACACAGATTTCAGTAAACAATAAAAGCAATATTTCAGAATTCTGTATGTTTTTCTCACACTAATTATTAAAACACTGAATTACTCATATCTGTAGAAGTTCTGCAATATGACAGATGTTTTAGATAAGAATTTTTCAAATAAAGTAATTTAACAGAGTTAAATTTAGGGGCAAAGAGAAATGATGATTATTTCATTGTATAGAAATAGAAATGAAATAACAAAAATTACATATAGTTTGCTCAGGCAATAAGCATTCATTTTGTTGTTATTTTTCATTTGCTAAGTCATGTCCAACTCTTTGATACCCCATGGACTGCAACACACCAGGCTCCCTTGTCCTTTACTATCTCCCTGATTTTGCTCAAATTCATGTCCATTGAGTCGGTGATGCTATCTAACCGCCTCCTCCTTCTCCTTTTGCCCTCAGTCTTTCCCAGCATGAGGGTCTTTTTCAGTGAGTTGGCTCTTCGCATCAGGTTGGCAAAGTGTTGGAGCTTTAGCATCAGTCCTTTCAATGAATATTCAGGGTTGATCTCCTTTAAGATTGACTAGTTTGATCTCCTTGCAGTCCTAATGTTTACTTTAAAATTTTTAAATTATGTATCAAGCTATTAGATGTTGACTTTTAAGAAAATTGGCAACTGGCAATTCTTCATGTTTGTCAATATGCTTTAAAAAATTTGGAGAAAAGACTCCTTTGACATTATATTAAAATAATTAAGTGAACAAGTAGTTTTTGAACCTCAACTCGATGGGAAACAGAAAAAATCTAAAGTGTCAAAAAAGATGTAATTAGCTGTTGAATATTAATAAAAATTAACATTTACTGCATGTTTACAATGTGGCAGGCATTGTGCTAATCTAATCATCACAGTCACACTGTAGATATTAATACTATAATTTATCCCCATTAAACTATGGAGAAACTGAAGCTCAGAGGTTAAGCAACTTACCCAATTTCTCACAGCTAAAGATTCATTACTATAAACACTTACAAAAAAGAAGTGTTTTTAAAAAAACTTTATGGAGAGAGAATTTGAATAGGACATTTAAAGACTGATGGAATTTGGAAGAGAGTAGAGAGATGAGAAAAAAATGAGAGAAAGCAAAAGGTAGTGTGAAGATCTGCACAAAGTCAAGGTGATAGTAGAGTCACAGAGCCAATGAAGGTATGTGCCAATGGGGTGAGAGTGCCCCTCAGGGCAAACGACTGCAACACTTATGAAGGTGATTTGGACAAAAATTGGGTCCCTGGGCATTCAGTTACCATATTAGAAAAACATGCAATGCAGGTTAAAATCCAGATAAATCCAAATCCTTTTCATTAAGGAGTTACACTACTTCTGTCCAGCTACTTGAGGCCTTGCTGGAATCAGAAGATGGAACCCTACTTATGTTGGGGGAGGTCATCGAAAAGACGTGACAACTGGTTTGACCTGCAAACTGGACCCGAGCAGTTGGAGGTACCCTACCTCCTCTCCTGTCCTTGGAATATGTGTTCTGTTTGCTTCCCCCACTCCCAGAAGCTGCCCCACGAGGACGTCCCTGGAAGTCCAGCAGTTAAGACCCCATGCTTCCACTGCAGGGGATGCAGGCTTGGTCCCTGGTTGGGGGAACTAAGATCCCGCATACCACTGCTGCTGCTGCTAAGTCGCTTCAGTCGAGTCCGACTCTGTGCGACCCCATAGACGGCAGCCCACCAGGCTCCTCCGTCCCTGGGATTCTCCAGGCAAGAACACTGGAGTGGGTTGCCATTTCCTTCTCCAATGCATGAAAGTGAAAAGGGAAAGTGAAGTTGCTCAGTCGTGTCTGACTCTTAGCAACCCCATGGACTGTAGCCTACCAGGCTCCTCTGTCCGTGGGATTTTCCAGGCAAGAGTACTGGAGTGGGTTGCCATTTCCTTCTCCACACATACCACTAAGTACAGCCAAAAGAAAAAAAAAAGGCTGTTCCCAAGGATGAAGCCTTGAGATAATAATCTGGTGATGAGACTAGATTGCACACAACCGAACCCAGTTATGGATTCCATATAAACTTTAAAGATTCTGGTGGGCAGATGCAGAAATCTACTTGTCCTGCATCTGTCCAATATAAGCCTTATAGTAAATCCCCTTATGAAGCCTGCCACCTACCAATCTGGAGTGGTCTGCTCCTTTGTTCCTTCTCTCCCTGACTTCTGGGTATGGGCTTCAGTTTCAGATCACACCTAGGAAGTTCCCAAGGAGGTTTGTGAACCATCAACTCACTTCTCTTAAACCTCTAGATTCACTCCAGATTTGAGAAGAAGCAGCTTCTTCCAGTCCTTGACAGAAAAAAAAAAGTACTGACCAATCTCCACAAAAGTTGTTCAGCAAAGCCCATGATGACTCCTGTATTTTCTTGTGAAAATGGTGGCAGGGGATGCAGAAATGCATCTTGTTCTTGCAAGTGAAATTTGTGCTGTACCATTTGTCTTCATTAATCAGACACTGAACAGATCTAACATTGCAGAGAGTTTTGTAGGAAACTTTCCTATCACTAATTTTCAGAAATCGTTTTGGAATTTTAGAGACTGGCCAGAAATCTATAAATGCTGTGCATTAAATGATCTCATCATTCTAAGTAGTAGCCAGCCAAGATTTTTAAAATTCCTTTCTTCTTAAAGCACTCAAAAGTCCCCTACTACTGCCCACCTCCACGCTCTTTGGGAAGATTTGCTCGGATAAGTTTCCAGTCTGATTTGAAGAAAAGCACTGTGATGTGATGTGATTGTTAGCCTAGACACAGTCACAATGCACCCATCTGGGGACTGTGGCAACTGTGGGTGACTTGTGGGCTGGTAATACCACTCCTGATAATGAAAAATTAAAGCTTGCCCAAGTAAAGAACTGGTAACTTTAAAAAAATATTGTTACTTTTACCTCCTTCACTGGATACAGACTGTAAGACTAACATGCACTGTCTATTGTATATTTGTTTTAGATTATTAAAATATTTTTCAAACGCATCTTGTGTCAGGAGTTTGACATGCATTGAAATGGAACATTTCAAAGTGGCAACTGGAGTATCTCCCTACTCAAAATGAGCCACACAATATCTCCCTTCTCAGTCACTGTGGGCTGATGATGGACATAATTCATCCTTAAATGGTCCTGAAATATATTCATTATGGAGAGATGAAGAATAAAACATTATATTTGGGAAGATAATCTAGAGATAAAACTACAAAGAAGCAAGGAAATTGATGTTTATTTCTCTTAAGCAGTCCAGAAAAAAAATCACATTTTCTAGAAGTTTAAAAAATTCTGATGTTATAAGGCAGAAAAGGATACAAGACTACAGTAAGAGTTCAGGCTTTAGGGTCAGGTGCCTTGATTCCATTTCTGGTTCTGCCACTTTCCCAGATGACACTAGTGGTAAAGAATTCATCTGCTAATGCAGAAGACGCAAGAGACATGGGTTCAATCCCAGGGTCAGGAAGATTCCCTGGAGAATGAAATGGCAACCCATTCTAGTATTCTTGCCTAGAGAATTCCATGGGCAGAGGAGCCTGGTGGGCTACAGTCCATGGAGCTGCAAACATCAGACACAAAGTACACATGACCTGGGGCAAGACACATTGCTTACCTGTGCCTTCAACTTCCCTGTCTGTGAAATGGGGACAGTGATAGCACCTACCTCATACTGTTGTTACATGGATTAAATAAAATAGTAAATGTAAAATGCTTTAAGCCCTGCCTGGCTGTGAGCACTCAACAAACGTTTATTGATACTACCCTATTTGTAGCATTCAAATCACTGTAGCAAACTATCAGACAACCTCGTAAAAATTCCTGACTAGGTTGCTCACAAATCAATTATTGTTATATTCTAAAGTCTCTGAAACTCTTTTGATCAGAAAACGTGTTTCAAAGCAACTGATCAAAAGCATTATTATAGAACACATAAAGTTTGAATTCTGGTTTAGTCAATGAATTCACCATGAAGAAGTCTCATCAGATAAGATGTAAATAGACTGTTGTCAGGAGTATCTTACAAGCTGAAGAATATTGTTGACATTCAAGAAATCTGGATGTTTTCAGTTTCTTAAATGTGATCACTGTTGTTTTCATGTTATCATAAAATGATCCTCCCTTTGGCCACATGAAGCAATTTATCTATCCAAACTCCAGTGTTTTCCTTTATTTACACTGCTTTTGGAAGAAATTAGTGAAGTTACCTCAGAAGTACCCCCCCACATACACACATACACATTATCTATTCTTTACTGTAATATGGTAAATTTCTTTGCACTGAGGATTAATTTTTAAATTCCTTTAAAGTAACAAGACAGAACATAAGATATTTTATAGTCATTTTAATGAAAACTTATCATGCTGGAAAGAAATTCATGGTGCCTTTCTTTGATAGCCCATAATCAGAGCACATCATTTCTATCAGCCCTCTATTGAATGCTCCTCAGAAACAGGGATGGACAGCTGAAATGTTACAACAGGCCTAGAGAAGCATTCATAGGAGAGTATGTTCACAATACCAGGGAGGGAGACCACCTAAGGTTATGAATTATTCCACCCATGTTCAATTCATAGGGAGGAAAAAGCCAGTTACTGTCAAGGACTGTAAAAGGCTGGAGACTTTATTATTTGCAAGCTAAAAAAATCAGCCTGCCCCAGTTTCTTGGATGCTGGTAGAAGACATTAAACTCCTGGATCAGAGATGGGGAAAAGTTCATTTCTCACAGCAATGGCTGGAGCCAGAGTATCAGGATTTTCTGTGTGTTTGTTCCCTGAGCTTCAACATACTAACAGCAGGTTGTGTTGCAGAAGAGGAACCATGATCTTAGGTAGTGTGAACCTTTTATAATGAGTGTGTCTGCCTGTCCTTTGCTCTGGAGAGAGACATTATAATATTATTATACTGAGCAGTCACTATGCTTGGCCTTTGCTCCAGAAGGATGCATTACCACTACTGTCAAAGCTGTTCACCATATAAATGTCTTTGAAAATTTAGTCTGGAAGAAAGGGCAGTCAGTGTCTTGCTCACAAGATGTGCAGAAATATTATAGATGCATGGACAGTTGTCTTCTGTCAGTCATTGGTAAATTATTCTATGCTATCCCTTCAAGTGCACGGAAAGTGTTAGTTGCTGAGTTGTGTCTGACTCTTGTGCGATCCTATGACTGCAGCCCACCAGGCTCCTCTGTCCATTGGATTCTGCAGGTAAGAATACTGGATTGTCATTTCCTCCTCCAGGGGGTCTTCCCAACCCAGAGGTGGAACCTGGGTCTCCTGCATTGCAGGCAAATTCTTAACTGTCTGAGCCACCAAGGAAGACTATAGAAAGAACCTAAAGGCTAACACAAACATGTAAAAGGGAATATTCCTCAGTATAAAGGAACAAGGCCACACTATTACCAGTGAGAATGACGGCTCCTTATCCTATTAAAGATGACAGGTATTCTATTATGGCTATTTGTAAGGAAAATGCCTGCAGATTGCATCTATCAAGAGGGCTTATCTTCATAAGCATTGATTAAATTAATAGTTAATAGGGCTGATAATTCCCTTCTCTTTCCAAGGGGGGGAAATCTTATGAAGGTTCTGACGTCTTTAACTCTAGAATAACAATTCAAACATTCTATTCTGAGAGATTTTATTCTTCTTGGAATGTTGATAGATGGGATGAAGGAAATCGTTCCATGGTAAATGAAATTAGAGAAATGCTAAGTTCAGCAAAGTCAACAAGTATTTTTAGAGTAGGACTTCTCAGAGCCCTTAGCATGTTAATATTCACTGTGAATACCCAAGAGGAATACAGTGTTCCCCAGTGGCTCTGACCAAAGACCCCTATTTCTCAGGGTACTCAAAGGGTAATTCTACAAAATGCTACTTGGAAATACTTCAGTACAGGAAAGGCTTTATCTCACTGGCAATGGATGGTGGAAGACACAGGTGCTTTGGGAAGAAATTGGCTGACTGGTCTGCCCCGCTTTAGACATATTTCCCATAGATAACAGCAAAGGATGCCTTCCTGCATCTTTGATTATATGTTGGTGACTATACCCATTACTTCCTGAAATCTAGGGAGGATAAATATTACTAGCAATAAACATGATCACCAAAGATCTTACCATTGTTACTGAGAAGGCAAACCCGGCTTTCTTGTTTCTTTCTTCAGAGAGGTAAACAATGTGAGTAAATTTAGGAAATTAATAAATGAACTCCAAAAAGTCTCAAGAAAATGAACCTGTGTCAGTATAGGTGGCAGCTTTAAGAAGACAACATCCAGGCATGGCTGTAGCATTTTCTTAGTGAACAAAGCACCGTCCATGATACTTTTCCAAAGATAGAGTCATGTTTATGTAACAAGAGCATCTTCAATTTCACTACCCTGATAAGGTGTCTTAAGCCATGGATATTCATGCCTCAGAGAGACAGAGAAGAGCAGCATTTTAGTCAGAGGAAAGAAGCAATTCTTCAGGCCTGAAATCAGGTGCTTTGTCAGGGCTGATGTCACTGAAATTTGAAGCAAGTTGATGTTAAAGTGTGATCTGATATGTTCTAGGGTACATTCTACATGCATTATATGATATGGTGTTAAGAAAAGGCTAAAAATGTTTAGTCCTGGGAAAAAAATGAGTTACTTTCCTTAGGAGGTAAATCCTAATGTAGTTTGTTTAATAAAAAAGAAAGTTCTAACCCTCTTAACAGTGTTTCATTATCTTTAGAATAATTTATTTCACGGCTAGAGCCAGTCACTTGTAGATTTAATTAACGAGTTAATACAGGTAAAGTTCTTAGATCAGTAGCTGTACATGATTAATAAGTTCAGCTCAGTCGCTCAGTCATGTCCGACTCTTTGCGACCCCATGAATCGCAGCACACCAGGCCTCCCTGTCCATCACCAACTCCTGGAGTCTACCCAAACCCATGTCCCTCGAGTCGGTGATGCCATCCAGCCATCTCATCCTCTGTCATCCCCTTCTCCTCCTGCCCTCAATCCTTCCCAGCATCAGGGTCTTTTCCAATGAGTCAACTCTTCACATGAGGTGGCCAAAGTATTGGAGCTTCAGCTTCAACATCAGTCCTTCCAATGAACACCCAGGGCTGATCTCCGTTAGGATGGACTGGTTGGATCTCCTTGCAGCCCAAGGGACTCTCAAGGGTCTTCTCCAACACCACAGATCAAAAGCATCAACTCTTTGGCGCTCAGCTTTCTTTATAGTCCAACTCTCACATCCATACATGACTACTGGAAAAACCATAGCCTTGACTAGATGGACCTTTGTTGGCAGAGTAATGTCTCTGCTTTTAAATATGCTATCTAGGTTGGTCATAACCTTCCTTCCAAGGAGTAAGCGTCTTTTAATTTCATGGCTGCAATCACCATCAGCAGTGATTTTGGAGCCCAGAAAAATAAAGTCTGACACTGTTTCCACTGTTTCCCCATCTATTTCCCATGAGGTGATGGGACCATATGCCATGATCTTAGTTTTCTGAATGTTGAGCTTTAAGCCAACTTTTTCACTCTCCTCTTTCACTTTGATCAAGAGGCTCTTTAGTTCTTCTTCGCTTTCTGCCATAAGGGTGGTGTCATCTGCATATCTGAGGTTATTGATATTTCTCCTGGCAATCTTGATTCCAGCTTGTGTTTCTTCCAGCCCAGCGTTTCTCATGATGTACTCTGCATATAAGTTAAATAAGCAGGGTGACAATATACAGCCTTGACGTACTCCTTTTCCTATCTGGAACCAGTCTGTTGTTCCATGTCCAGTTCTAACTGTTGCATCCTGACTTGCGTACAGGTTTCTCAAGAGACAGGTCAGATGGTCTGGGATTCCCATCTCTTCAAGAATTTTCCATAGTTTATTGTGATCCACACAGTCAAAGGCTTTGGCATAGTCAATAAAGCAGAAATAGATGTTCTTCTGGAACTCTCTTGCTTTTTCGATGATCCAGCGGATGTTGGCAATTTGATCTCTGGTTCCTCTGCCTTTTCTAAAACCAGCTTGAACATCTGGAAGTTCACGGTTCACGTACTGCTGAAGCCTGGCTTGGAGAATTTTGAGCATTACTTTACTAGCATGTGAGATGAGTGCAATTGTGCGGTAGTTTGAGCATTCTTTGGCATTGCCTTTCTTTGGGATTGGAATGAAAACTGACCTTTTCCTGTCCTGTGGCCACTGC
The DNA here is from genome assembly GCF_054371585.1 of Giraffa tippelskirchi. Classification (NCBI taxonomy): domain Eukaryota; kingdom Metazoa; phylum Chordata; class Mammalia; order Artiodactyla; family Giraffidae; genus Giraffa; species Giraffa tippelskirchi. The sequence goes on along the minus strand of NC_137279.1, from coordinate 131,416,413 downwards.
TGAGTTTTCCAGATGTGCTGGCATATCGAGTGCAGCACTTTCACAGCATCATCTTTCAGGATTTGAAATAGCTCAACTGGAATTCCATCACCTCCACTAGCTTTGTTCGTAGTGATGCTTTCTAAGGCCCACTTGACTTCACATTCCAGGATGTCTGGCTCTAGGTGAGTGATCACACCATCGTGATTATCTGGGTCTTGAAGATCTTTTTTGTACAGGTCTTCTGTGTATTCTTGACACCTCTTCTTAATATCTTCTGCTTCTGTTAGGTCCATACCATTTCTGTCCTTTATCGAGCCCATGTTTGCATGAAATGTTCCCTTGGTATCTCTAATTTTCTTGAAGAGATCTCTAGTCTTTCTCAATCTGTTGTTTTCCTCTATTTCTTTGCATTGATCGCTGAAGAAGGCTTTCTTATCTCTCCTTGCTATTCTTTGGAACTCTGCATTCAGATGAGAATATCTTTCCTTTTCTCCTTTGCTTTTCGCTTCTCTTCTTTTCAGAGCTATTTGTAAGGCCTCCTCAAACAGCCATTTTGCTTTTTTGCAGTTCTTTTCCATGGGGATGGTCTTGATCCCTGTCTCCTGTAAAATGTCACTCATCAGGCACTCTGTCTATCAGATCTAGTCCCTTAAATCTATTTCTCGCTTCCACTGTATAATCATAAGGGATTTGATTAATAGCAAGCAAATATTATTTAGTAGTGCAGTTATAGCAGTTATATTTGGATACAAAAAAAAGTCACTCCTGAGACTATCAAACTCATTTTTACTTAAAACTTATACTACATGTCTATCATGTGAAAGCTATTTATTATTGGTCTGTATAAACATAAAAATTCCAAGAATGAGGCTGCCTGGTATATTTCACATTACCTAAGCTCAGAACCACAGACACTTCACGTTCTTTCATTAAGTTTGCTTTCAGTCATAAAGTGCTTCTCAATTAAAGAGCAAGCTGTAAAATCATCCCAGGAAGGCACATTTAGGATATGAGTATGCTACTGGGAAAAGCACAAATTAATGCAATTTCAAAAAGTGTTGAAAAAGTACATCATAAACCTTACTGAAAATACTTGATGGATTCATTTTAAAAATACATATTCCTTTCCCATGTGATTGAATAGTGGTTAAGTCCAAGCACTCTGAAAGTAGACTCACCTGGGTCCAGATCCTAAGACTTCCACTCATTGGTCATGTGGCCTTTGGCTAGTTACTCTGTGGCCTTTGGCTAGTTACTTGATTACAATCTGCCTCTCTATTAGTATGAGAAAATAACACTCTCTACTAGCTGGGGACAGCAACTAAATGATACAATACATATAAATATTAATATAAAGCTAGTACTTAGCACATTAGCATGTACTTTGTCAAGTGCTTCTTCACCATTATTTCCAAAGAATATCTCACAAGTTAGTGGGACTTCAAACACTTACATATTGTGTTTGCATGTGCACACACATGCATGTGTTTTGAGGGAGATGTATAAATTATGATTTTAGAAGAATTTGACACATACTTTTCTAGAATCCTATTTTAAGTCCTCAGCAACACTACCCTCGCTTCTGGCACAATTCTACTGCCATTTTAGGATCAAGACCACATTTGACCACATTACCTCTTGGGCAACTTCCTGCTCACAGGACATTTTCTAGGGAAGGTTTCTCTTGTCTGAGCATTTTTATTGGCATACAGTCAAGAATTTAAAAACTGTAGCTAAAGGTGGGTTTTGTCTTGCAGCTATTAACTCAGAAAGTGCTAATGGTTGCAACAATGTTGACAGCTGAAACTTAAAAACAACCACGTTTCCTGTTAGTTCAGGATCCTTCCCACAAAGCTCAGAGGAGGTCTGCGGAGCAGATGTGCAGAGGGTGGGCAGAGAATGCTGGGTAAAGTTCTGCGGGTGGTTTGGGTTTAGAATTTAGATTTTACTTTCACTGTTACTAGGCAGGATCAACTGACATCCCATACAAAACACACAAGCATAGCAGGTTGATCTTAAAGAATGAGCCCAGCATTGAAAAATGAAGGTTTAAGCAGATACATGTACATAACACATAATTTTAGTATAAACTAAAGGGTTGAGGTTTTAGAGACTGCAGTTTAATACAAATTATCCTGAAAGTCAGAACCAGTATAGGAAATGGAAATATTTTTAAACTTGTTCTTTCGAAATTTATTGCCAGGCTCTCTGCTAGTATTGACGTAGAAGTGAATAGAGAACGAGTAGAGAAGCAAAACGTAAAGAGATAAATGGCGGCATGTGACACTGAAACAGAGATTCAAAAATAAGTTCTATGGCAGCACAAGGAAGAGAGAAGTATGCTTGCCCGGAGCCTGCAGAGCTCTACAGAGAAGGTCACTTTTGAAATATGCTTTCAAGGAATGAGATAGCTCAGGCTGCTTTTTATTGTAGCTAACAACAAGATAATGTAATATAATCACCATTTCCATATAATCACGGCAATTGCATATATTCTTTCTAAGCCTCACTGGAACCTTAAAAAGAGGTATTATTCTTCCAATAAAGATATGGGAAATGGGGTTCAAAAATTAAGAAACTCACGATTGCATAGCTGGTGAGTGGCAGATTCAGGATTTGAGCCCAGATCTACATCATTCCGGGCTTCCCAGGTGGCGCTAGAGGTAAAGACTCCACCTGCCAGTGCAGGAGACATGAGACATGAGTTTGATCCCAGGGTTGGAAAGATCTCTTGGGGTAGGAAATAGCAACCCACTCCAGTATTCTCGCCTGGAGAATCCCATGGACAGAGGAACCTGGTGGGCTACAGTCTATGGGGTCACAAAGAGTCAGACACGACTGAAGCAACTTAGCATGCATGCACTACATCATTCCAAACTTTGTACCATGGTCTTGAGTTGCCCAGAAAGATCTACTTCTGTTACCTATTGTCAACCAGTATATGGTTAACTTGTAACTATACAGAATTCACCCTGGAAGCCCATCTGGAATGCCAAAATTTGGTCTAAAGAACTGAATATTAAATGAAAGATCAAAATGGTAGCCCTGGCCCACAGGGCTCTCTCTTTTCTCTGAACTTCAACCACATTTAGTTTAAAATGGTTTATATTGTGTCAAGTGCATGCCAGATTCCCTCTCCCATGCTCTGTGAACACCTGGAAATCAGAGACTAAGCCTTATCCTTCTTTGAGACCTCAGGGTCCAGCAATCACAGAAGTTGGCTGATTGCTAATTCACCTAGTGTTTTACAAAGGGTTGATAAGTGTGTGTGTTGATTTCAGTTAAGTTGACTTAAGTGAGGTGACTATAGACTTAAGGCTTACATTCTGTAAAATAAGGAGACCTAGGCAGTACAATATAATGAGTTTCAGACTAGCGCCTCTCAGACTTCAGCGTGCATGGGAATCACCTGACTACACACAGAACTGTCCAGCTCATCCTACTAGAAAGCAGGCACAGAGTAGACAAAGGTATTGCAATTAATGGGGTGGAGCAGGGAGGGACTCAAATCCATCTCCAATCTTCATTGCTGTTTCCGGTCCTTTTGTTCTCTGAGCAATAGTGCAAATCGCTCACTCATGTCTGACTCTTTGCGACCACATGGACTGTAGCCCACCAGGCTCCTCTGTCCATGGGGATTCTCCAGGCAAGAACACTGGAGTGGGTTGCCATGTCCTCCTCTAGGGAATCTTCCCCACCCAGGGATTGAACCCATGTCTCCTGCATTGCAGGTGGATTCTTTACTGTCTAAGCAATGAATTGTAGTAAATACCACAGCTACAATTTACTAAGTACTTATAAAGTGTTTGGCCCTGTTCTTGGTGATTTAAGTGCATTATTTAATTCTCACAGCACCCTATAGTACTATACTTACATTGTTGATGGGGTGAGGGGAAGTAGCAGTAATTTCCTTACATTTACACAGGAAAAGCAGGGGTTTCTTTCTGGTTCACCTCAGTCCAAAGTCTAGGATTGTGGTTCCTTGACACCGGGCATCGAGGCAGCATTTCAGGGAGGACTAAGGTCGAGTTTAGGGTAGCAGTGGCACAAGGAGGATAGAAGTGCAGGCAGGAAGCCTCTGGAGAACAAAGCCCTCTGCAGGCTATTTGTGGCCTTAGTGCTCATCTCGCTGTTTAAATCCAGGTAAGGTATTTACCTTAACTGAGTTAACTAGTTAACTCAGCTAGTACCTGGTGGCCTGCAAGGTACTCAAATTTTTATTCTTTTTAATTTTTTAATTTTTTTTTTTTAGCAAATTGCTAGTCAGCCTGTCTTTTCTCTAGGAAACTTCCAGGAATTTTCCCACCTGTTATCTAGGAGGAAGGCCCCTAGGTAGAATTAAGTGTTATTCTCTAGGTTAATTAAGGCTCCTAAAGACTAAGAGGGTTGAAGGATTTTCTTCTGTGAAAGACACCCAACAACAGTACTGGAATTGGAAAAAGTGTAGGAATTTGCCAGAGGAGCATGGAAAAATCAGTTAAGACTAAGAAATCAACTTTTTTGACAAATTTCAATTTTGACTTGGAGATAAAAAGGGGTAAAAGGAGAGAGGCCTGCTTTCTTAAGGTTTGGTGTGTAAGAACAAGCCAACTAGCAAAAAAAAAAGATTAGCTGTCTGTGAATTGCTCTGCTGGCATACACCCCTCTTTTCCTGAATGCCAAGACAAAGCAATAGTTTAATTGTTGGTGCTCTTAGAAAAACTCATATTGGTAAGGCATTCCAGAAGATCTTATATTACTTAGTAATCTTGTCTGTACATTTTTCCACTGGGGAGATTTTCTATACAGATGACTCGGCTTTCAATAAGGCAGAGTTCGCTTTTCATCCTGAAATTGGGCAGGGAAAGGTGGAGAAGAAAAGCGTGGTTTAGGTCGATTTAAGAAGGGTGGGGGAGAGAACGAAACCCCCTCCCCCATATTCTCTAAACAACAGGTGGTTTTGACGAGAAAGATCAACTCCATGCACCGTAGAAATTGCAGGCGGAGCATTCGATTTCAGTCCCCCAGAACCTGGCGCCAGGTTGTTAGGATGCGGGAACAAGGAGGTTCCTAGCGGACGGCAAGCTCAGGTGTCAAGGGAACGGCTCCTGGGCTTTATGGCCCAGGAAAACTGGTTTTTGGCTTTGTTCTGTCTCTCTCAGTGTGTCCCACCACTCCCTCTCGCCCTTCTGCTCATCTTATGAGGGGAGCAGGATAATGAGGAAGGATTATCTCCATCCTGACCCCAGTCCTTCCGAGGAGTGCCCAGAAGGGCTATTTTTAGTGGTAGCGGCTCCCCTCCAACTTACCCCGGGGTGGAGCTGCGACTGTGGCGCGGCCGCCCAGCGCAGGGAAGCCTCGGGTTAGGGATGGGGAAGGTAGTGGCCCCGGTCCATTCCTCAGGCACTGGCCGCCAGGTGGGCGTTCCAGAGGCCGGAGTGGCTCCACCGGCGAGCGGCGGGAGATCTTCTTGAGCGCCCTGAAGGAAGTCCTCGGCTGCCGGCGGCTGTCCTCGGCGGCCGGCCCGGTCGCGGGGTGGTCTCTGCGGGGAGGAAGTTCCCGGGCCCGGCGGCCTGCGTCACAGCGGGCTGGCACCGCGGAGCCGACCGGCGGGCGGCGCGGCGACCCCGGGGCCGGGCGCTGGGCGGCGCTGGCTGCCGCTGGCCCGGCTGCTCGCGGGGCGGTGCTGGAGGCGGCTCCGTCCGCGGCCGGGGAGGCGGAGGGGAGGAGGGCTGCGGGGCTGGGGCGTTAGCTGAGTCCCGGCTCGGAGCCCGCGAAGAGGACTAGGAGGAAGGCGCCGCCGTGGCCGCGGCCGCAGTGCTTCGGGGCGCGTGGAGCCATGAGCAGCCGCCCGGCGGGCGACCCCGCTGCCGCTGGCCGCCGCTGAGCCCAGGCGGGAGACGGCTCGCCGCTCCCCAGCACCGTTCGCAGCCGGCACCCTCGCGCCCAGAGGTAAGGGCGGGGACCACCGAGGGATGGGATGGGATGCGATGGAGAGGGACGGCCCGCTGAGGACCGCCGGCTCGGTCCTCTAGGTGTGCTGGAGCCACGACTCGCCCCGCCTCGTTCGCGTCCCTGCTTTCCCCCAGCTCTCGGGCGGGAGGGCTGTGGGCTCCTGCCCGGCGTGTGGTCCCTGGAGCCATCCGCTGCCGGGGCTCGGGGACCCGCCAACCCTTACCCCACCCATTCCGCGCCAGCCCAGCGTCGGGTGAGAGACCCCATCCTGGCGCCAAGCGCAGCGCGGCAGGTTCTGCGGACTTGGGGGGATGGGGCTGGGGGACCAGGAGAATACGGGGCCACGCAGGGGGAGATCGTCGTTCTTTTCAACCTTAAACCTCCCTGAGACCTCAGGGTCTTTACCTACTGGTCTGCTCGTCCCTTACCACCCCCGAGCCCCTGAAGTTAGCACTTTGGGGAGAGAGAGGAATTAGGGTCTCCGAAGGGAACGAGAGCGCTATGCCTGCTCCCCAGCAGGACCCGAGGGGAGAGAGGGTTTCGCTGGATCTCGCGGGCCCCAGAAACCAGGTGTCTAGGCCGGCGATTGAGACCAAGACCGCTGCTTTCGACACAAACCCAGGCTCGCAGGTCTTTCCAGCTGGTTCTCAGCGACGACATGGCTAGGGATGGAGTTAGAGACTCAGCAACCGTAGGATGTGCTCTGTGGAAGCTAATTCCTTTCTTCTCTCCCTCTGCCAGTTCTTCCCTCCCCCACCCACGGTATACATCGGATTCTAGTCCCTTCAAAACCTTGCTCTCTACCTAGCTTTGGGTGCCACGGACACCTAGCCCACATCCTGGGACAGATATTTCAAAGGGTTAAGGCCAAACTTCACTTTCGAATTCTTTTTAAGCATTTTAAACTCCCAGCAAACCGGTTAGGAAACACTTTCAGGTCCTTATCCACCTTAAAGTAAAAAATAAGCACCCGTCAAACTGTGTGAGTGCCACCAGCGTTGGGCAGAGGGAGATTTGAATGACTATTTCATGCAGACTTATGGGGGAGGAACAGGCAAAGGAAATGGCAAGACTTATTTTAGTCACACATTTCTTACAAGCTCTCGATAGTGTAAAAAGTGTAGCGTTAACCAACGGTCACATTTCCAGACAGGTATATAGTGGTTTCCTAAGGCATACTGGAGGCTTCTTCATCGACAAGTTATTAAAATGCCATCCAGATGAGAGATGAAGACAATTGGTCTTAACTCTCTTGGCACAGTAGGGCACGGTCACCTCAGCTGTCAGCTTTATAGTTTTTATTTTTCTTTACATTCTATTTTTAAACGATTTGTGTAAACCTCAAAGGTAAGCCATACTTCACAAAATTTGCTCAGATTCATAAACGTGTGGACATGGGTAACAGATTAAGTGTCTACAGCTCCAATCTGTGATATTTGCGTTCTTGTGACTTGGTTTGATAGGGAAGACCATGGACCTGACCCAGACTGGCTTTACTTTGGAATGATCAAATACTCTCTTTAGGTCAGGTTGTTTGTTTGCTTTTGAGGGAGAGGTGGGGAGCAGCTTTGCAAGGATGGATGCTTTTCATGGTTCATATAACAGATTTGACCACAGATAAGGCCCACTCACCCACCAGCAGTATCAGAGATAGCAAGCATGTTTAACAACTTTCTTAGTAATAAAATGATCAAAGCCTTTGTTAACGGTATTAATCTCTTTATTTCTCAGATGGACTAGGCATTTAAGGAAATGTGTTTTGAGAAGAGAATGCTTTTAGTGTAAAAAAAAAAAGTATCTAATTTTTCCAATTTGTTAATGATTCTTAATAGTCTGTAGTTAAGTTGTAGTCACCCATAACTTCATAGTAAAACCCAAGTTTAAAAAAGAAATAGAGTGGAAATACACACTTATTTTGCCAAGTGTGGTGTTAATAATCTAATATGGAGCATTCCTGTAATACAGGCTGCCCTAGGTGCCTGACATGCATCATCTCAAAATCTGACAACAAACCCTTAAGGCCATTCACACTTCACAGAAGAGAGAGGCTCAGAGTGTGTGATTTATCCAAGACCATACAGCTGAGTTAATGCCTGAATGAAGCTAAGCCTCTAGTTGTCTTTTTTTCTTTTTTTTTAAATTTGTATTGGGATATAATTGATTTACAGTGTTGTGTTAGTTTCAGGTGTACAGCAAAGTGAATCTGTTATACAAATATATATATCCAAATCCTCTAGTCTTAATGATTTACTTTTTTGTTATTCAAAGCTGCCTCTCTTTTTTTTCTAAATAAATTTATTGTTGACTTACCAGAAGGACTGTATGAGGAAATGAGGGATTAAGGAAGTCAGGTCACCTGTTCAGGGTTTTCTGGTATATAGCAGAATTCACATTTGGAATCAGAGCCATCTGTTTCCCAAACCCCTTTTATTGCCACTGCTCTCTATTAAATGACTGATTTAGAGCTTAACCTAATGAACATTTCACTCCGGCTCATCGGCTATTCTCATTCGCATGATAATGATGCCCTCATGAGCTGCAACACACTCCCAAAGACTTTATACTCAGTCCCTGGAGTGCTGGCTATGTCTCCAGGCCCGGAAAACTCATGAAAGCATATTGCAACCAATGAGGTGACAGGTATCCTAATGCAGGTATCCTTAATTCACTTAATGTCTCTTAAAATATAAATCATTGTAGACTGGTATGGGGTAAAGGGCATGGCCTCAAGATAGGAAAAGCTGGTACAGATTCTGGCTCTACAGCATAGTACAAGTGCCAACTAATTCACATTATTGAGCTTCTCTGAGCCACAGTTTCTTGGTGTGTAATGGGTTTATAAGTAAAGCCTACCTAGCTGGATCATTGTGTGCATTCAATGTAACAGTGCTTACAAAGGACAGCTCCTGAAACCTGTGTGTTGTGTGTTCGTAAGTTGTGTCTGACTCTTTGCCATCCCATGGACTGTAGCACACCAGGCTTCCCTGTCCTTCACTATCTCCTGGAGTTTGCTGAAACTCATGTCCATTGAGTCAGTGATACCATCCAACCATCTCATCCTCTGCTACCCCCTTCTCCTGCCCTCAGTCTCTCCCAACATCAGGGTCTTTTCCAGTGAGTTGGCTCTTTGCATCAGGTGGCCAAAGTATTGGATCTTCAGCTTAAGCATCAGTCTTTCCAATGAATATTTAGGGTTGATTTCCTTTAGGATTGACTGGTTTGATGTCTTTGCTGTCCAAGAGACTCTAGAGTCTTCTCCAGCACCACAGTTTGAAAGAATCAATTCTTTGACGCTCAGCCTTCTTTATGGTTTAACTCTCACATCCGTACATTACTAATGGAAAAACCATAGCTTTGAGTATACAGACCTTTGTTGGCAAAGTGATGTCTTAACTTGTTGATACACTGTCTACATTTGGCATAGCTTTCCTTCCAAGGAGCAAGCGTTCTTAATTTCATGGCTGCAGTCACTGTTCACAGTAATTTTGGAGCCCAAGAAAATAAAATCTGTCATTGCTTCTACTTTTTCCCCTTCTATTTGCCATGAAGTAATGGGACAAAGGGCTTCCCAGATGGCACCAGTGGTAAAGAATCTGCCTGCCAATGCAGGAGACATAAGAGAATCTGGTTTGATCCCTGGGTCAGGAAGATACTCTGGAGGAGGGCATGTCCACCCACTCTTGTATTCTTGCCTGGAGAATCCCATGGACAGAGGAACCTGGTGGGCTACAGTCCATAGGATCACAGAGTCAGACACAACTGAAGCGACTTAGCACAGTGGGACAAAATGTGGTCCTGTCACCTAGTAGGTGCTTAATAAATGGTAAGAATTACTGTATTCTACCACTGATTGAAATTTCTGCTTAACTTTACATATGTATATTTTACATGCATATAGCATTTAGTCAGCACTGTCAGTGATTCACTCTTTTATATAAAGGCCTTATCTGCTTTTTAGCATCTTTAACTTTTGAATCATATCCTTTTTTTGTAGTCTTGACTTATAAACATTTACTCACCTTATGTAGTTTTTCCTTTGCCCTACTCTGCACATTTTTTAGAATATTAATAGCCATCTTTCAATGGGATGGAATTTGTATATCTTGGCAAATGCACTATCCTGTTTTCTGCCTCTCCTGATATCTCAGCCTTGCTTATCACTCAGAGCACCATGGCCATCCTAGTATCTCCCCACCACATACCTCACCCTTCACTGAGTCTCTACCAGCTGATGTTCTGCATCTACTTCAAGGCCCAACCTAAATGCTACCTCCTACGTGAGCTATAGACCTTCCATTTTTAATCATTTGTCAGTTCACTTATAATTCAGATAACATGCCCCCCTAATGACTTTTACATTTTTTAAGGTTATTTGTCCAGGTAATATCCTACAAAAAACTGTAAACTCTTTGAAGTAAGGGACATTTTTCTATTTCTTTATATGCTTTGCCTCAAATAAAACATAGATAGTTTCAATTTCCTGAATGAAAGATGAGTCAGATATTCAGAGAGAGAGATCCTCACAATAATTAGGAAACACACCCAAGTTATTTGTCTCTCTTACATGAGTAGTGGCACCTTCCTCTTTATTCTGAGGCTTGTTCATCCCAGCCTTCTTCACTCCTTTAACTGGCATTACATTTACTGGAAGGCCACAGTTCTTCAAAGCCTTGGCCATTAGGTACCAGGTAAGATAGCTATGTTTCATTGATCAATTGCTCCTGTGGTGGTATAGTAACCTCATTAGGTTGTAAATATATTGAGTACATCAACAGTATTTGAGTAGTTTGGCATTTTAGATGGGCTTATGATCCCGATGGATTTTTTAAATTAGGATTATAATTTACCTATGGGAAAGAAATGCAGGTTTCCCCCATTATCTGCAAGCAGAGTTCCTCTGAAAGTTTATGTAAACTGAAATAGCATAAAGGGAAGGAACAGTTATCTTAGGACACATCTTACTAATGGATGCACAGAATACATGGAAATAAAGTGCAGATGCTCACAGATACTGTTGAAAGTTATGGGTCTTGGTGTGGAGATGCTGAGTGTAGTTCTTGGGGAAGGAGCTTGGCGGTACCACTGTCGCTGCTGCCCTGGGTGTTCACTGCCTCTGTATTTCTGCTTACTGCAAAACCAATGCTGAATACTATTTTGGATTTTAGCCTTTCTTTTCCATAAGTGCAAAAATCCTTTTTGGATTTCTCTCAGTTAGTCAAAACAGGCACTACTATAGGTCTTTCATAAAAGTGAAGTGGTGTAAAGGGAACTTTAAAAAAGCAGGTATACCTGTACCTGCCTTAGAGAGGTTGAGATAATAAGCAAGGAGGATATCAAACCCCTTGGTTGAAAATAGAACTAATCATGGCACAGTATGGAGGATACAATCAAAATTGACTCTCATGAGAGAATTCAGTTTAGTTCAGTTCAGGCGCTCAGTCATGTCCAACTCTTTGCAACCCCATGAACTGCAGCACGACAGGCCTCCATGTCCATCACCAACTCCTGGAGTTTTCCCAAACTCATGTCCATTGAGTCGGTGATGCCATCCAACCATCTTATCCTCTGTCGTCCCCTTCTCCTCCCGCCCTCAATCTTTCCCAGCATCAGGGTCTTTTCAAGAGTCAGCTCTTCTCATCAGGTGGCCAAAGTATTGGAGTTTCAGCTTCAACATCAATCCTTCCAATGAACACCCAGTACTGATCTCCTTTAGGATGGACTGGTTGGATCTCCTTGCAGTCCAAGGGACTCTCAAGAGTCTTCTCCAACACAACAGTTCAAAAGCATCAATTATTCTGTGCTCAGCTCTCTTTATAGTCCAACTCTCACATCCATACATGACTACTGGAAAAACCATAGCCTTGACTGATGGACCTTTGTTGACAAAGTAATGACTCTGCTTTTTACTATGCTTTCTAGGTTGGTCATAACTTTCCTTCCAAGGAGTAAGCGTCTTTTCATTTCATGGCTTCAGCCACCATCTGCAGTGATTTTGGAGCCCCCCAAAATAAAGTCAGCCACTGTTTCCAGTGTTTCCCCATCTATTTGCCAAGAAGTGATGGGACCGGATGCCACGATCTTAGTTTTCTGAATGTTGAGCTTTAAACCAACTTTTTCACTCTTCTCTTTCACTTTCATCAAGAGGCCCTTCAGTTCCTCTTCACTTTCTGCCATAAGGGTGGTGTCATCTGCATATCTGAGGTTATTGATATTTCTCCCAGCAATCTTGATCCCAGTTTGTGCTTCTTCCAGCCCAGCATTTCTCATGATGTACTCTGCATGTAAGTTAAATAAGCAGGGTGACAATATACAGCCTTGACGTACTCCTTTTCCTATTTGGAACCAGCCTGTTGTTCCATGTCCAGTTCTAATTGTTGCTTCCTGACCTGCATACAGGTTTCTCAAGAGGCAGGTCAGGTGGTCTGGTATTCCCATCTCTTTCAGAATTTTCCATAGTTTGTTGTAATCCACACAGTCAAAGGCTTTGGCATAGTCAATAAAGCAGAAATAGATGTTTTTCTGGAACTCTCTTGCTTTTTCGATGATCCATCGGATGTTGGCAATTTGATCTCTGGTTCCTCTGCCTTTTCTAAAACCAGCTTGAACATCTGGAAGTTCACGGTTCACGTATTGTTGAAGCCTGGCTTGGAGAATTTTGAGCATTACTTTGCTAGCGTGTGAGATGAGTGCAATTGTGCGGTAGTCTGAGCATTCTTTGGGATTGGAATGAAAACTGACCTTTTCCAGTCCTGTGGCCACTGCTGAGTTTTCCAAATTTGCTGACATTTTGAGTGCAGCACTTTCACAGCAAAATCTTTTAAGATTTGATATAGCTCAACTGGAATTCCATCACCTCCACTAGCTTTGTTCGTAGTGATGCTTCCTGAGGCCCACTTTACTTCGCATTCCAGGATGTCTGGCTCTAGGTGAGTGATCACACCATCATGATTATCTGGGTCATGAAGATCTTTTTTGTACAGTTCTTCTGTGTATTCTTGACACCTCTTCTTAATATCTTCTGCTTCTGTTAGAATTATGAGAGAATAATGAGAGAATTAGCACGGGCAGAAGAGCCAGTTAGTCTCACCACAAATATCAGAGGTGGAAAAATTTTTAAAGGAACAGGTAAAAGAAGTGAAACACTATAATATTACTATACTATGCTATATTCTTTCTCTATATGTCTGTGTGTGTGTGTGTGTATATATATATATATATCACACACTATAACACCCTATGACAATAATAACAAATACTATTATTTATTATTAATAATAGGTCTGCTAGATATGGGTCATTCCTGGACTATAGAAATAGGAAAGAGACTGTGGAGTCAAGATGGGCAAGAGTGGAAACTAGCGTGGCCTCGAATACCTAGAACAATAATGTACTCCGATTCGCTCTCAGCACGGCCCGCAGAAGGGCAAGAGGGCAATCTCAGAACTTTATGTAAAGTAGATTGGCGGATATAGTGAAAATCTCCTAAACGTATTAAAAGGTAGAGAATACCTGAACTCTTTTCCAATATCGGGCATGAAACAAAAAAATAGCCTGGGCTACCTACTTAGAAGTGTAACGCACTGTCACAAGTTCAGGGAGTGAATTTAAAATCCTTTTCTGGTGTTGGATGGATGTCCTTTTAGAATGTGATTCTATAGTCTGTGAATGGCAGTCAGATATTCAGAAAATGAATAGAGTTAAGAAAAGAGAAAAAGGCAAAATTCAAGAACCGGTTTTAAGAAAAATGTTGTAAAGCTTAGGGGAACAACTGAAAGTGTTCCAGACGACTGGGTATTTGAGGTCAAAGGCATCCCGGAGAACTATAGGTTCTTTAAAGAACTCAGAAGAATGAAAGCTCTGTCCTTACTGGAGATGGGTGGGAAGGAAGAGCAAGGAAGAAAGTTATTTTGGCTGAGCTCAAACACTGCCCAAAGGTAGAAGAGCAAGAGAGAGTAAGAAAGCTCTTAGGAAAGCATTTCTCAACCTTTAGTTCATGCCTACCTTCCTTCCAGAGATACATATTTTTAGATACATTATAATGCCACAGATATCCTGTCTACCCACTTAGCTACTGTGGCCTGTTGGCAGGCTACAACCTGAAGATTCTTTTACTCTGCCCTGCAGACCCAATAACCCACTCCAGTATTCTTGCCTGGAGAATCCCCACAGACACAGGAGCCTGGCGGGCTGCAGTCCATAGGGTCACAAAAAGTTGTACACACCTGAGCAACTAAGCACAGCACACAGGGACCAAGTGTTTGACAGGGACAGGATTACCCCCCGCATTGCGAACAAATGGAGGAACATGATTCTAGCTTATGTTTGAAAATCACAAATGAGCCATGTGGAACTAAAAGACATGAAGAACAGTGTATACATACACATTTTTCCTTTATAAGAAATCATATTTCATTGGCTCTTAAGCTGAAATATATTTGTAAAAATGTATCTTCCAGTTGTACCAGTTTCATCTTGGCAACATTATTACATTCATTAAGTTATCTTCCAGACCTGCCTCTACCTGCATTCTTTTGTTTCAGGGATGGGAAACCCTCCCCAAACTTTAAATGCCCAACATCTTGTATTTACTTACTTCTGTTATGCTGGCAAGGCTCTGATACTAACCATTCATTCTTGTGATTGTTCCGTTTTAATGAGTATAAATTAGTTTGTCTTTATTAGAGCATTTGCATTTTATGGCAGTTGTTTATTATTATGAAATACTGTGTTCTCTATCAAAGAAATTTTAACTCACAACAAGTAGACATTTGATGGTGGGGTTTGGACTTCTGAAATCACTCTTAGCTTTTTCGTGTTTATTTCCATGCTCTGGTTCAACAGGGAGCATAAGCCTGGGCTTCTGACATGGAATCTCAGAGCTTGTAGGGTTAGAGGAGCTTGGTTTCTTTATATATTGGCTTCTTTTGACATTTGGAGGCTGTGGGCTTCCCAGGTGGCGCTAGTGGTAAAGAATGTCCCTGCCAGTGCAGGAGACACAAGAGCTGAGGGTTTGATCTCTAGGTCAGGAAGATCCCCTGGAGAAGGAAATAGCAACCCACTCCAGTGTTCTTGCCCGGAGAATTCCATGGACAGAGGATGCTGGTGGGCTGTAGTCCATGGGGTTGCAAAGAGTTGGACACCACTGAGTCCACACATGCACAGCCTTTACATGCTCCTTCCTCCACCACAACTCATCTTCTTCTTTCAGCTTTGATTTTAACTGTATTGTTCTTTCCCCCTCTCCTTTTCCCTCAAGCCTTCAGAAATATCTTTGTTTTCTACATCTTTTCTCTTTGTTTGATTTTTAGAGCTAAACTGAAAGTCCCATGAGGGCAGAGGCCATTTGGCCATATTGGTCTTATTCACTTCTATGTCCACAGCACCTGCACAGTGACTGGAACAGAGCTGCTCAAGAAACAGTTGTGGAATAAACACTTAATGATACATTTTGCACTAAAGTTTCTAACCTGCCATCTTACAGTCTATCCCATTCTGTTATTTTAAATTCTAGAAATGAAATTTAAGAGTGGAATTAGAAGTTATTCTTCTTAATAGGGTTGTGACATATGTACACAGAAATATTTCTATATGTCATTGGAAATTTGGAGTATTATATAAAGCATGAAGTCAGAACATCAAAACAAATCCTAGATAAAAGTTACTACATAAGCTAAGTAGATGAAAACTCATGGGTCCAGTAATCAATAAAAATTACTAACTACTCTTTCTCGAATACCTTAGGAATGTATAAAAATCAGAAACAGATTCAAATATCTTTTTTTAAATAGGAATGGTATAACCTATAAATCCAGCTTCTGGAAAAATACTTTGGGGGTCATTTAGCTAACACCTTGATTTTTAAAAATAACTATGAGAATAGCTTCATTAGGAAAACACCTTCAAGCTAATTTATATTTTGTCCCTTGAAATTAGCAAGGTCCAGGATAATTTCTCATCAGCAAAGTTAGGAAATACTATATATAACACACAAAAATACCTTTCTAGTTAATGCACAGCTATGTAGATCCCTGTAACCAGAAAATGGTGAAAGTTGAGGAGCTAGCACTAGGGGTGTGTCTAGGGTTTGGATATTTGTGGAGTGTTTAAGCATTTTATCTAAGGATCTGATGGTATAACATGTATCTTATATTTCTGTATGTGGCTCCATGGTGCATAACATAGTGTTGAAGCAAGAGTTAGAAATGAGCTTGGCAAAATAAGGTAAAAATGAAGGAAACAGTCAAAACTAAGCACTGAAATTCACTTAAGGAAAGTATAGGATTGTACCTTGAAGAAAAATAAATAAACCAAACATAAAATATACTAGACTTCTGTTTGTTTTGTTGCGTTCATTTCTATATCACCAGTATTTAGAATAGTACCTAATATGTTCACAAAGGATCAGTAAATATTTGTTGAATGAATAAATGAATGAAATGCAAGATGGAAAAAGACTAATTACATGCCATTAGGGCAAAAGTAAAGTTAATCCTATGGAGATGGTGATGGATAACTAGTAGACTGAAGAAACTGTTAGAAAACACTTTTTGGACAAATCATTTTTGAGTCTGTGTTACAGTTTTATTTTAGTCTTACATATACAAGACTAATGCTAGGTCAGAAGTAGTTTAAAAATTCATCCTGACTAGGGACATTTTATAAGCATAGTGGATGGTTAGATATTATTGTTAGGCTAGATAAAAAAAAGTGGGTTCAAGGTAATTGGATTCTTGTCTAACAGTTGACAGTTAACTGATTAGCTCTTTAGCTGGTTTCCAAAGACAAGTCTTCTCCCCATTTAGCATTATACCGTATTTTGTAGGAGACTAGCCAGTACAATAAGGATGAAAAAAATTGAAGACATAAAGATTGAAAAGGAAGAAGTAAAAGTATGTCTACTTACAGACTTTGTGTTTGAAATTAGGATTCCATATCCCAAGGAATCTACAAAGCAACAGCTAAAGATAAATGCCACACTCATCTCTAATTAACATGTGGGTATTTAAAATTTAGAAACAAAATCTTTGAAATAAATCTGTTGTCAGTGACTGTTTCAGTCAGCCCTTGTACCTGAACTTGAAGATGATTTTACTTATCCTGAAAGGGTATCTAATAACATAATCATGTTAATAATATTTTATTTAACTTTTTTACTTAACAGCTCTCCCCATAATGTGACTGCAATAAACAGAACAGCCTACTGTTGACCTAATTAAGGAATTTAAGGAGCAAATCAATTAAAACTAATTATTTCCAGCATCTCTTTTACTTGTGAGTACTGCATCCTGGATTATAGGAGAGGGAGCACACCTTTGATGTTACCTAGAGGCTGTCTAATGTGTCTCAAACTTATTTTGAATATTAAAAAAAAAAAACTGCTTCTTTTTTATTGCTCCAAATTAGAAACAATCTTAAAGCAACATTTTAAAATGTTGTCAGATAAGAATACAGATGCCCAGTAATAAGAGAAGGCCATATGGGTGGCTGGCTTATTAACTACAACTAAGAAAGTGTTTAAGAAATCTCAGAATTTTAATTTATCTGGAGTCCAGGAATCTCTTATTATTCTGGTTGTTTGCTTTTAGTTATTTATGATTTTGAAATTTCAAAAAGCAGCCCAAAAGCAGGAAAGCTAATTGCCCCTTCTGAAAGAACACATTTGGTTTGAGTGAGGGAAAAAATATCTTTCATCAATTAGGTAGAATATATGGTAAGTAAATAATTTTACATCTTTATATTGGGAAAAGTTTTTTCTTAGTTACCAGTTACCTGTTCTATTAAGCTAATTAAAAACAGTTAATTTTATTTCAGTGCATTATTTATCATGTAAATCACATAAACTAAACAATGGTGGACAACAGTATTTAAAGTGTTACACTTCAGTTCTTAAAATAAATTTTATAAAGCATGTTATAATCATAGTATTATTATTTAAATGTTATAAAGAACAAATTATATTTGTGTATAGATATGATACAGAGGTTAAAACTATCATATGATATTATTTGCCAAAGTTTGTTCATTAATTAATTATTAGTCCCAAGTCTTCATATTAATTGTCTTTAATTACAATTTATACTGCCATTTAAAAATGATATAATCACAGTTCATATTAGAATGTATCAGAGAAATATGACATTTCATGGTTTCAAATTACTGTAGGAGTACAACAACCATTAAATAAACTGGCACTAGTTATAATTCAATGTTGTTGAACATATGTACAAAGACATAAATTTTTAGTGTAAATAATGATCTTGGGAGCAGTCTCTCAGAACTATCTGAAATGCTGTGTTCTCAGTTTTATATGCCAAATAAAACATAATTCTCAGCAACAACAACAAAAATGATCTGACCTTGGGCTTCCCTGATGGCTCAAACAGTAAAGAATCTGCCTGCAATGTGAGAAACCAGGTTCAGTCCCTGGGTTGGGAAGATAGATCTCCTGGAGAAAGGAATAGCAACCTACTCCAATATTCTTGCCTAGAGAATTCCATGGGCAGAGGAGTTTTGCGGACTACAGTCCACGGGGTCCTAAAGAGTCGGACAATGACTGAGTGACTAACAATTTCAGTTTCACTTTCGTGAGACAAATACAAAGTTAGTAACTTCCAATTAAACAGGCATCCTGTCAGAGAACAGGTCAGTCATGCAGGAACTAAAATACATTTTAACAGCTTTATTGAGATCTAACCCTTCTTCTGTAACATTTATTTTTTTAAAGTATACAATTCAGTGGTTTTTAGAATAATTACATAATTGTACAACCATTACCATAGTCTGTTTTAGAACGTTTTCATCACCTCCCCAAAAAAATCTGTACCCATAAACTATCCCCAACATACCTCCACTTCTTCACCCAAGTTCTAGGCAGCTGTCTGTCCTCAGTCTCTATAGATTTGCCTGTTGTAGAAATTTCAGTAAATGGTATCATATTATATGTAATCTTTTGTGACTGGCTTCTTTCACTTAGCATATATTTAAGATTCATCCGAGTTGTAGCATGTATCAGTACAGCATTCCTTTTAATTAAAAAATAATATTCCATTATAGGGGCATACCATATTTTCTTTTTCCATTCTTCAATTAATGGGCATTCATTCAGGTTGCTTCCACTTTGAGGCTGTGAAGAGTAAGGCTCCTATGAACAGTCATACAAGTTTTTGTGTGGACATGTTTTGATTTCTGTTAGACAGATCTGTGTAGAAGTGGAATTGCTGGGTTATCTGGTGTCTCTGTGTTTAACATTATGGTATAAATGAGCTATAATTTTTTCATGATCTCCCAATCTAGAATAAAATCAGGGCTAAGACTTTTAACTGTCTTTTAATGAATTTAAGAAAATAGTTTAATTTGTCCCGAGTACATTACTTTGCCAACAAAGGTCCGTCTAGTCAAGGCTGTGGTTTTTCCAGTGGTCATGTATGGATGTGAGAGTTGAACTGTGAAGAAAGCTGAGCGCCAAAGAATTGATGCTTTTGAACTGTGGTGTTGGAGAAGACTCTTGAGAGTCCCTTGGACAGCAAGGAGATCCAACCAGTCCATCCTAAAGGAGATCAATCCTGGGTGTTCATTGGAAGGACTAATGTTGAGGCTGAAAATGCAGTATTTTGGCCACCTGATGCAAAGAGCTGACTCATTGGAAAAGACCCTGATGCTGGGAAATATTGAGGGCAGGAGGAGAATGGGACAACAGAGGATGAGATGGCTGGATGGCATCACCGACTCGATGGACATGGGTGTGGGTGGACTCAGGAAGTTGGTGATGGACAGGGAGGCCTGGCGTGCTGCAGTTCATGGGGTCACAAAGAGTCGGACACGACTGAGCGACTGAACTGAACTGAACTCATTATCAGGAATATCAGTTGAACTTTGAATTTTATGTAATGCAGTGCAGAGTACTATAAAGCTTTGCTAAACTCTTTGAATTAAACATTCTGATTGAGAAATATAGAAAGACCTGTTGAAGGGTGACCAGAAAGCTATTTGCATAGGTTTTAGTTCCTCATCCTTACTGACAATTCCACCCATTACCTACAAACTTCCCTTTTGTGCCTTTTTCTTCTTTTTGTTGTAAGACAGTGGTGAATATTTTTTGTGTTTCCTTATTCTAGGTATATATGTTTATTACCTCCTGCTTGGAATATGTGAATTCATTCTAATCTTTACTGTCCTGTTAATTTCCCTCTGGAAAGAGGGAAAGGCACTTTTAAAAGTAAAACACCTTTCCTTGGCTAACATTCTTTCAGGTACTACTCTTTTGCCCAGGACGGTGAGAGAGGGGCTGTCTTTTTAAACTGTAGATTCTATCTTTTTTGTCTATTTGAACTATTCTTTTAATCCACTGTCAGACCAATTCCTGACAGAAATTTCCCTTGACTCTTTACTACACAGCCTTATGAAATCACCCAAGCAGATTTCCCCTCCTCCCTTTATTTCAAAATGAATCTATTTAAGGAGGTGTTTTTCTAGGGGGAAAAAGGACAAACTCTGACCACTTAGCCTTTATTCTTAGAGATATTCAAAGCAAGGGAAAAAGTATAGTTGTAGTAAGTGGCCAAAGAATTCACTGACCACAAAGTAAGCAAACAAACAAACAAACCAAAAAAAAAAACAGAGCACTGTAAATAACTATAGAAACAGGCAAATATACAAAAAAACCTCTGAACCAATTCCTGCATACAGTTTTTTAACTGTTAGACAGATGTAAATGCAAGTGCAAACGTATACACAAACAAACCCACTGTAAGCAAAACACAAGATAAGACTTCTGTGAATGTTGTCAAGGGATAATTTTTAAAAAGTTAAACATGACTTGATGAATATAGAATGAACCTGTCAGATTTATTCAACTCGTCATTGAGGGAGCTGGTAAGATGGCAAAGCATTTAGTTTAAAGAGCATTCCAGGAACTGTTTGAAAAAGGAATGTTAGAATAACATTACTAGGTTAGATACAAAACTAGGTAATGTCCTTCAGGGCAATAAAAAATCATATGTTTTGGGTTTTCTTTTCTACCAACAAAAATCTACAAGTCTGGGATGTAATCAGTAGCAAGTCAAATAAAAGTATATTTCCCTAAATTATTCTTGGGTAGGCCAGTTAAACAGTTCTGCAGTATAATAATAAAAGGATATTCTGCCCTCTTGTTGCCTCACTTCCAAGTTTTAGATACTTTTTTTCCCCTAAAAATGCATAGTTGTTCATCCTAAACTTCCTTTTGAAGGGCTTTTGTTTTTCTTAGTATTAGAGATTTGGCTGTGGAATGTGTCAAATTCAAAACACTGGTCACTGAAATTCTCAAATTTAAAATATGGGATGGAAACTTTGGGTTCTACACTTGACCCCCCCTCTTGGGAGTCCTTTACGTCACTCTAATATCAAAATAGCCTCTCTGATCTCATCTTGCGGAGGAGTTCTTTAATACCAATCCCAAGTTTAACCAATTCTTACAGTCTAGACTGCTCTCCAAACTCTCAGTTCAGATAGTAAATCATCATAAACCCAGTGGAACACGAGTCCTTTCAAGTGGCCACCAGACTTTGACATTCAAGAACTAAAATTGCTGTAGATCAACAAAAAAATACTCCAGGCTCAGGAAGAGAAGCAAAGGATCTCAGTAGTGTACATGCCATGAAGTTTCTTGATCCAGTGGCTGCTGTTTTGCAATGAGCAAATCTCCACGGGACCTCCAAGAACCGTGACAACAAAAATCAGCAAACTATGGGCTGTGTAGTTTGGGTCTGCAACCTGTTTTTGTATGGCCCACTTGCTGAGATTGGTTTTTACATTTTTGGAGGGTTGTTTAAAGAAATTTTAAAGAATGTATAACATAGACCAGATGTGATCTATAAGGCCTAAATATTTACTATCTCTCCATCTGTAAAGCTTCCCTGGTGGCTCAGATGGTAAAGAATCTGCCTGCAATGTGGGAGACCTGGGTTCAATCCCTGGGTTGGGAAGGTCTCCTGGAGAAGGGAATGGCTACCCACTCCAGTATTCTGGCCTGGAGAATTCCATGGACAGAGGAGCCTGGTAGGATACAGTCCATGGGGGTGGCAAAGAGTCAGACATGGCTGAGCAACAGGACTTTCACTTTCTCTCTATAGAGTAAGTTTACTGATGCCTGCATTAAAAAAAAAAAAAAAAGACAATTTTGTTGTTAGCACGTATCAAAGAATTCCAATAGATTCCCTACTGTTTTTTTTTTAAAGCTCTCTAGTAGGCTAATTCAAAGATTTGCTTTTCCTAGGGACATTTTATAGGAAAAGAGAATGGTTAGAAAAGTGTTAGAGTCAACATCAAAAGAAAGTAGTATTTGGTTAAAGGCTACTAAACTCTTGGTTGATGACTTATCACTGGTTTTTTTTTTAAAAAGCCCTTTAGTAGGCTGATTCAAAGATTTGCTCTTGTAGGGATTTTATAGGAAAAGAGAATGGTTAGAAAAGTGTTAGATTCAACATCAAAAGAAAATAATATTTGGTTAAAGGCTACTAAACTTGTGGTTGACAATTTATCAACTGCTTGGGTTGGCAACTAATCTCCCAGAATTTCTTGATGTCATTAAAGTTTATTAGAATAATTTAATTAAGCATTGTATCAGGAACATTAATTTCTTTATGGGAGGAGGTTGCAAGTTATATTACACAAACAGATTTGACACACTTTTTCATTTATAAGGCAATATATTAGTATATATTAAAAACATACAATGGGTTACAATAAAAGTAGACTCTAGGATTCTTTTGACACCACATTATTAATATTACAATTTAGGACTACACAAATAGGAAGATGAAAAACTTGGAAAAGAGTCAAAAGACCATCACAAAGAGGATTAGAAGATTGAAAAAGCAAAATCTATGTGGAAAAAATGAAAGGACCTGGGATATTTCAGCTAAGATGAGGAATACCAGGAGAAATTGAATAATTACTTCCAGTGGTGTAAAGGGATCTCCAGTTGAATCTAAAGAGTGATTGTATATCTCTTTTGAAAAGAGATAGGAGTTTAACTTTCAGCATAAGGATTTAAAAAGAATTTTCTGACACCAGGTCATCAGACTTGCCACAAATTTTCATAGAGGCTGTGTCTTTGTTTAAAAATTGAACAGAGTTGAGGCTCTCTGCCCTGCGTTAAGTATGCTCTTGCCTGAAGGTTTAGACAGATAATCCCTTGAGATCAGCCATGTGTTTTGAAGACCATACTGGGTGCAAACCACCACCCGATCTGCTCTCCTTTGAGGAAATTAAAAACCAGCCACTATCCTTCATAACATACTCTGTAACAGATGGGGTAGGGTAAACAAATACATGTGTGGCAAAGATAAGAGGTAGTACTACCATAGAAGAACAGGGAAATATTCACAAGTATTTAAATATCTGGAAAGAGAAACAATAAAAATATGGTTCATGAGGCAGAACCTGGTGGAAGGGAGGGAACCATCCATATCTGAGGAGAGAGAGAGCCAAGAAAAGGGAACAGCAAACACAAAGGCATATCCCTGGCCTGATGGGCCAACAGCAAGGAAGCCAGTGTGAATGGAAGGTGCTGAGCAAGGGGAAAGTAGTAGCTCTTAGAAGAGGATACTGTAGGCCAATGGAGTGTGTGCCCTCCTCTCCTATGAGTAAACTGAGGAGCCATTAGAGGGTTCTGAGCAAGTGAGGGTCAAACTATGACTTGAGCTTTTTATTTTATTTATTTATTATATGTATTTATTTATTTGACTGTGTCAGGTCTTGCTTGCAGCATGAGGGATCTTTGTTGCAATTCGTGGGCTTCTCTCTGGTTGTGGTGTGTGGGCTCTAGAGTGCAAATGCTCAGTAGTTGAGGCACACAGACTTTGTTGTTCCATGGCACATGGGATCTTAGTTCACTGACCAGAGATCAAACCCACATACCCTGCATTGGGAGAGGATTCTTAACCATTGGACCACAGGGTAGTCCCATATGACTTGAGTTTTAGAAGGATCACTCTGGTTGCAGTATAGAGAAGCCATTAGCCAGTGGCTTCAGTGCTTTCATAATCTTAAAAATTTGTTGAAGACTCCCAAAGAGCTTTACATCAGTTATACCTCTAAATATTTACTATATTGGGCTCCCCTGGTAGTTCAGATAGTAAGGAATGTGCCTGCAATGCAGGAGACCCAAGTTTGATCCCTGGGTTGGGAAGATCCTCTGGAGAAGTGAATGGCTACCCATTCCAGTATTCTTGCCTGGAAAAGTCCATGGACAGAGGAGCCTGGCAGGCTACAGTCCATGGGATGACAAAGAGAAATTTAAAACTGTTAAGTATTTATTCAGTTCAGTTCAGTTCACTCGCTTAGTTGTGGCTGACTCTTTGCAATCCCATGAATCGCAGCACGCCAGGCCTCCCTGTCCATCACCAACTCCCGAAGTTTATCCAAACTCATGTCCATCGAGTTGGTGATGCCATCCAGCCATCTCATCCTTTGTCATCCCCTTCTCCTCCTGCCCCCAACCCTTCCCAGCATCAGGGTCTTTTCCAATGAGTCAACTCTTCACATCAGGTGGCCAAAGTACTGGAGTTTCAGCTTCAAAATCAGTCCTTCCAATGAACACCCAGGACTGATCTCCCCTAGGATGGACTGGTTGGATCTTCTTGCAGTCCAAGGGACTCTCAAGCGTCTTCTCCAACACCACAGTTCAAAAGCATCAATTCTTCGGTGCTCAGCTTTCTTCACCGTCCAACTCTCACATCCATACATGACCACTGGAAAAATCATAGCCTTGACTAGATGGACCTTTGTTGGCAAAGTAATGTCTCTGCTTTTTAATATGCTATCTAGTTTGGTCATAACTTTCCTTCCAAGGAGTAAACGTCTTTTAATTTCATCGCTGCAATCACCATCTGCAGTGATTTTGGAGCCCCAAAAAATAAAGTCTGACACTATTTCCACTGTTTCCCCATCTATTTCTTATGAAGTGATGGGACCAGATGCCATGATCTTAGTTTTCTGAATATTGAGCTTTAAGCCAACTTTTTCACTCTCCCCTTTCACTTTCATCAAGAGGCTTTTTTTTTTTTTTTATAAATTTATTTATTTTAGTTGGGGGCTAATTACTTTACAATATTGTAATAGTTTTTGCCATACATTGACATGAATCAGCCATGGGTTTACATGTGTTCCCCTTCCTGGACCCCCCACCCACCTCCCTCCCCATCCCATCCCTCTGGGTCATCCCATTGCCCCGGCCCTGAGCCCTTGTCTCATGCATCTCATCAAGAGGCTTTTTAGTTCCTCTTCGCTTTCTGCCATAAGGGTGGTGTCATCTGCATATCTGAAGTTATTGATATTTCTCCCGGCAATCTTGATTCCAGCTTGTGCTTCTTCCAGCCCAGCGTTAACTTATTTTAAAATAACAAGAAAACATGTTAACACACATAATGTATTTTTATGAAAATAACTGTATTTTTCCCCAAAGAAAGACAATGTCATTGTCTTATATTGTTACATATGTCTTTAAAGCCTGGCATTCAGTATGTTCACTGACATCATATAGCCTGAAGAAAACTCTATCCACTCACTAGAGAATGTGAGTTAAAAAGGAAATTCATGTGTAGTATTTGTACAGGAATAGTTTTGACCTCACTGATTTTCTAAAAAGGCACATGTTGAGGAAAAATAAAATGGTACAGACTAAACAGTAGGAGACAAGGATGGAAACATGGAGACTGCTGCAAAAAACCACATGAGACATACTGGTGGTTGGGACTATAACTGGTGGATAATTAATGAGAAATGGTCAGATTCTGGATATAGTTTAAAAGTTGAACCATTAGACTTTGCTGACAGAATACACCTGGGTGCAAGATGAAGAAGTCAAAATTAGCTTCAAGGTTTTAAACCAGAGGAGCTATAATGTAGAAGATTGTGGGGACAGCAGATTTAGAGTTGAAATGAATTCTGTTTTGAACTTACTTATTTTGAAATGCCTACTCAACATCCAATTGTAAATGTCAAGTTACCAGCTGGATATATGTCCAGAATTCAAGGAAGAAACTTTTTATTGCCTTTACATCCCTCAGTACTTTTAAAAGAAAGAAAGCATAAAGCTGAGTTTTCTGAACTTTTCAGTATCTGAAATATATTATTTATTCTACTTTCAGAGTTGGAAGTTAGTTTGGTTGGATATTGAACTCTAGCTTGACATCTGCGTTCACGAAGAATTTCAGATATTTCAAAGAGGACACTGCAATTTGGGAGTACTTTTAGACATATTCCATGAATGGTAGATATAGAAAAACATACAATAAGTGGAGGTTTTAGAATCCAGAAGCTTCCTAGGAGAGAAGCCTAGCTAATATTTTAATTAAATAATGAGGTTGATAACTGTCATATTTACTGCCAAGAACTTTCCCAAGTGCGCATGATTTAAAGAGACTGCCACAGAGTTAGATTTCAAACCTCGGTCTTTCTGGCTTGAAAATTTGCATTGTAGCCATTTCATTATTTTGAGTAAAATGGTGAATGGAGATAACTTACTTCCATTTTTACTTTTTAATGTGAATGCTTATGACTAAACTTAGAGTTCTCAAAATATAGATGTTCAGTGAGGTAGTATATACCCATAAAAGAATAATATTAATACTTTTGTTAGTTTTACTGTTGGCATATATTGCTTTGGACTAAGGATTTTATAATCAGCCTTAATATGCAAAAATGAAATCATTTCATAGAGAAGAGAATTTTTACAAATTGCCCTGAAGCTTTATATTAAAATACTATTAATAACTTGTAAGTGCCACAAAAAGGAACATACGCCACCTTTATGAATGGTCTGCCTGGTAAGCTCAGTCAGCAGTGGCCATAGTGGTTTAGAGGAAAGATACTTAGTATGATGACAGTGTGTTCCTGCAAAATTTTCAGGAGACCTCTTCCTTACTAGGGGCTTCCCTGGTGACTCAGCGGTAAAGAATCTGCCTGCCAATGCAGGAGATGCATGTCTGATCCCTGGGTCGGGAGATCCCCTGGAAAAAGAAATGGCAACCTGCTCCACTATTCTTATCTGGGAAATCCCATGGGCAGAGGAGCCTGGTGGGCAACAGTCCATGGGGTCACAAAAGAGTTGGACACGACTTAGCGATTGAAACAACAACAACATTCTTCACTAGAGCAGCAAAGAATTTTAGACCCAAACTGGAGCCATGCATAAGGGACCATATCACATTAGAATATTTGATATGCAAAAATAAGAATGTTTTAGGTGAGGCAACAAGGTGGCAAGAAGCAGATATATTTGTAGAGACTGAAGAATGTGAGTATCTGAGAGCATCTTTATAGCTGAGTGAACTCAGCTGTATTGAGATTTTTTTAAAAAATTGAAATATACCTTGCTTTTAAAAAGCCCCCTTGTGCCACATCCAAATCTGAGCAGAATAGGTCCCTTATATGAGGAAACCACAAATCTTGAAAACAGTGGTGTTCCTTGATGTTCTTTGGCTGCACTAATGTTTGGTTTAACTAGCATTTCTGGCAGTGGAATCACTTGAGTCTCAGAATTAGTTTGCTTAGAATTTTTATATTTTCCTGTTGACACATTCAACCTGAATCAAAATTATTTGTGTGACATCATAAGCAGTGTAAATATAGCATTTGAAAACAGTTTAAGGCTATGATATGTTAATTCATGTATTTGAGTGTGTTTGCTTGGAAACCGGGAAGCCTGTTTTAAAGTATATCTGTCATTTAGAAAATCTGAGAAAGAGTCAGAAAATGTTTAACCTCTCTGACATTTTAAAAGAGTCATTCCCTATCTTTCAATGTCTCATATACCAACTAAATCATTTATTTAGTGAAATTATGGAAAGTAACAGACATACTGTACTTGAAAATAGGCAGTTAATCCTCCTTTTAAGAAAAATTATACCTAAGCGTCATCAGTATTTTTATATTAGAATCACCAATGAAGATTAAAGAAATCTTCATTATCTTTAAAAAAAAAGCATTTGATATAAAAATTGAACCCATGTATTATCTTTCATTATCAAGTAATAAACTATAAATTTTTAAATTAAAAAATATGGAAATACAACAGGAAAATGGAATAGCTGTGCTCATTTAGGATGAGATAGATTCTACTCTTAAAAATATTTAAAGTTTAAAGTTATTAAGTGCTTGACCAAGAGACTGAAGAGCTAAGAGATTTAAAGCCAAAAGCCAAAAAGATAGGAGCCAACACCAATGGAAAAGCAAACAGAAAATTAAAATTAAATCTAAAAATCTAAAATTAAAATTAAATTAAAAATAGAATCTCTTAATATATTATTCTGAATAATATGAATTTAAAAGAAAGCATTGCTGATTTTATAATGTAAGTTAATAGGACTTTAAAAAATTAATTAATTAATTTTAATTGGAGGCTAATTACTTTACAATATTGAGGTGGTTTTTGCCATACATTGACATGAATCAGCCATGGGTGTATATGTGTTCCCCATCCTGAACCCCCATCTCACCTCCTTCCCCATCCCATCCCTCAGGGTTATCCCAGTGCACCGGCCCTGAGTGCCCTGTCTCATCCGTTGAACCTGGACTGGCAATCTGTTTCACATATGGTAATACACATGTTTCAATGCTATTCTCTCAAATCATCCCACCCTCGCCTTCTCCCACAGAGTCCAAAAGTCTGTTCTTTACATCTGTGTCTCTTTTGCTGTCTTGCATATAGAGTCATCGTTACCATCTTTCTAAATTCCATATATATGCGTTAGTATACTGTATTGGTGTTTTTCTTTCTGACTTACTTCACTCTGTATAATAGGCTCCAGATTCATCCACCTCATTAGAACTGATTCAAATGCATTCTTTTTAATAGCTGAGTAATATTCCACTGTGTGTATGTATCACAGCTTTCTTATCCATTCGTCTGATGATGGACATCTAGGTTGCTTCCATGTCCTGGCTATTGTAAACAGTGCTGTGATGAACATTGGGGTACACGTGTCTCTTTCAGTTCTGCTTTCCTCGGTGTGTATGCCCAGCAGTGGGATAGCTGGGTCATATGGCAGTTCTATTTGTAGTTTTTTAAGGAATCTCCACACTGTTCTCCATAGTGGCTGTACTAGTTTGCATTCCCACCAACAGTGTAAGAGGGTTCCCTTTTCTTCACACCCTATCCAGGATTTATTGTTTGTAGACTTTTTGATAGCAGCCATTCTGACTCACGTGAGATGGTACCTCATTGTGGTTTTGATTTGCATTTCTCTGATAATGAGTGATGTTGAGCATCTTTTCATGTGTTTGTTAGCCATCTGTATGTCTTCTTTGCAGAAATGTCTGTTTAGTTCTTTGGCCCATTTTTTGCTTGGGTTTATTTTTCTGGTATCAAGCTGCATGAGCTGCTTATATATTTTTGAGATTAATTCTTTGTCAGTTGCTTCATTTACTATTATTTTCTCCCATTCTGAAGGCTGTCTTTTCACCTTGCTTATAGTTTCTGTCCTTGTGCAAAAGCTTTTAAGTTTAATTAGGTCCCATTTGTTTATTTTTGCTTTTATTTCCTTTACTCTGGGAGGTGGGTCATAGAGGATCCTGCTGTGATTTATGTCAGAGGGTGTTTTGCCTATGTTTTCTTCTAGGAGTTTTCTAGTTTCTGGTCTTACACTTAGATCTTTAATCCATTTTGAGTTTATTTTTGTGTATGGTGTTAGAAAGTGTTCTAATTTCATTCTTTTACAAATGGCTGACCAGTTTTCCCAGCAGCACTTGTTAAAGAGATTGTCTTTTCTCCATTGTATATTCTTGCCTCCTTTGTCAAAGATAAGGTGTCCATAGGTGTGTGGATTTATCTCTGGGCTTTCTATTTTGTTCCATTTATCTGTATTTCTGTCTTTGTGCCAGTACCATACTGTCTTGATGACTGTAGCTTTGTAGTATAGTCTGAAGTCAGGCAGGTTGATTCCTCCAGTTCCATTCTTCTTTCTCAAGATTGCTTTGGCTATTTGAGGTTTTTTGTATTTCCATAAAAATTGTGAAATTATTTGTTCTAGTTCTCTGAAAAATGCCATTGGTAGCTTGATAGGGATTGCATTGAATCTATAGTTTGCTTGGATAGGATATTTTAAGTAGTCACATTTCTAGTTTTTCAGAAACTCTTCTTTAGAATAAGGGAAAACACCCTTGCCTGCTAATTCATAAATTAAATCAAAAAGAAATTCAATTTTCAATTCTGTTATCCATGAAATGTTAGGTTTAGTGACTTACTTAGAATAATTGGCTCTAAAAACAGATCATCTGGGTTGTATTCAGGCTCCTCTACTTACTGCTGTGTAACCCTGGGGACATTTGACCTAGTAAAGTCTCCATTTCTTCTGTAAGGGTACCCAGAACCTAGGTTGTTTTGAGATTAAATGATATGATACATGTACATGCCTAAACCTTAGCTCATACTGTGATGGAGATGCAATTTTTTTATTTATAAAGGGATCTTTGCTGTTAAGATTCACACTCACTGTTATTCTCAAATAAAAAAACCTCTAAAGTTAAAACGGACCCCATCAGAACCACAGTTCTAATGTTCAAAGCATCATCTACATTCAGAAAATGTTCTGAAGGGTTAAATCATTACCATGCCTGTGGCACTCCTTATCGTTATGCTCAGACAACGAGGTTAGAGGCTGGGAGTGCCAAAATGAGTAAGGTAGTATCTGCCCTTATAGAACTTAACAGTGTGGGTGAGGAAATAAATGCATATATAAATAACCCAGGAGAGTGAAGGAGTGAACAGACCAGGTAGGGAGAGAGTTGATCTTGGCCTACATATGAAAACATGCAGCCACAGGCTTCCAGAATTGAACACTGCAGTTACGGTCATGATCCTATCAAGTGTTATCCTAGCAGCATGCTCTTTCTGCAGGAGGGTGGGCCACCTGGGGGAGCCTGTCAGTCCTGATGTGCTAATCTGGGAAGAGGTAAGGTACCTATTAACTATAGACTCGAAATGAAAATGTGAGTCCATAGAGTACTGAAATCATTTTAAACTAAGCAAATTCTGCTTTGGTAGGCCAAGCTGAAGCTCTCATTTTTCTTTAAGACCTTGCCTGGTTCATAGGTTTACTTTTTATCACAAAAGGAGGAAGTGGGTTTCTAGGGAACTAGATCTCAACCTCAATTGCATGTTGGCATCACCTGGGCATGTTTAAGAAGCAACTTCTTGCCTGGAGTGATTTTCTGATCTAACTGGACCTGGGGCATTAGTATTTTTAAAGCTTTCCAGCTGATTCCACACATTGAGAGCCTCCACTCTATGTACCCTGGGTTTCATTTCCTCCAAGATTTTCTATTTCAGGATCCTGGTTCAGCCCAGATGTTGTCAACAGGTTTTCCGATGGGTCATTCCTGATTTGACATCAGTCTGTGTGACTTCCCTTTGGGAACACAAGGTGTTCTCTGCAGATTCAATAAGTGATGTTGGTTCCTGGGGAAATACCCATCTTAGGCTCTGAGCAGAGCGGCAGGGGGCTTTCTCAGCTAGCACTCCACCTCTGGGTTTTGAGTGTGAGTTTCACCCATTTTTCATGTCTCCATGGCATGACCAACCCACAGGTTTTGTTCTAGAACGTTCTATTGAATCATTCAACAGCGGGCTCTCCCTGTTTACCCTAAATCTCTTATGCAGCAGTTTGAGACCTGTTTTTACATCAAAATTGGAGTACTTTGTATTTGGCCATAGTCGATCCATAAACTTCTAGGTTCTTGCATCATTCCTTTGCTATCTCGATTTTTATATTAATAACATGTCTGGGTAAGTTCTGTTTCTACTGGTTTATTCTTTCAATCAAAAAGTATCTGCTGCTGCTGCTGCTAAGTCGCTTCAGTCATGTCCGACTCTGCAGGACCCCATAGACAGCAGCCCACCAAGCTCCGCCATCCCTGGGACTCTCCAGGCAAAAACACTGGAGTGGGTTGCCATTTCCTTCTCCAATGCATGAAAGTGAAAAGTGAAAAGTGAAGTCGCTCAGTTGTGTCCAACTCTTAGCAACCCCATGGACTGCAGCCTACCAGGCTCCTCCATCCATGGGAATTTCCAGGCAAGAATACTGGAGTGGGTTGCCATTGCCTTCTCTGCAAAAAGTATCTATTGAATGACAAATATGGGCCAGATACCCTCCTGGACATTAGGGACAAAGTGGTGTCCAAATCTGACAAAAATTTCTGCTTTCATGGGAATTATGGTCAAGGAGGAGGAGACGAGAAATAGTAAGTAAAATGTATAGTATGTTCAAAGGTACTAAATGCTATGGAGAAAAATAAGACAGGGCAGGAAAAAAGGGACTTCTGGGCCTGGGGTGGGCTTGTAATATATTAAATCAGCTTTGCAGTATTATCCACGCGAGAGCTGGTGAAGTCTCAGACTAAAGTGGTAGTGATAGAAATGGTGAAAAGTGGTTGGCATCTGCATGAGTTTCAGCAGGGCCTGAAGAAGGCAAGGGATTGAACCCTGCAGGTATCAGGAAGAGGAGAATTCCAAGCAGAGGATAGGGTATTGCAAATACGAGGGCTCTGAGGCAGGAGTGAACCTGGGATGTTGAAGAAACTGCAGGAAATACCAGTGTGGCTAGAGCAAGCCAGAGCGAAGGAGGCTATGACACTGGTGCTGAGGGTGGGGAGGAGGC
The DNA here is from genome assembly GCF_054371585.1 of Giraffa tippelskirchi. Classification (NCBI taxonomy): domain Eukaryota; kingdom Metazoa; phylum Chordata; class Mammalia; order Artiodactyla; family Giraffidae; genus Giraffa; species Giraffa tippelskirchi. The sequence continues at coordinate 131,383,861 of NC_137279.1, read as the reverse complement.
AGATTACATAGGGCCTATAAAGATTCTTGTGAACATTTAGACTTTTTCTGAGTGAGATGGAATTATTAGAGGGTTTTGAGCACAGAAGAGACCTAATAGGACCATTTTGGCTGCTCAGTTGAGACAAATCTATGTGAGTCAGTGATAGAAACAGGGAGCCCAGTTGTGAGGATATTGCAGTAATCTAGCTGAGAGATGATGGCTTGGACCAGGGTAATAGCAACAGAGCTGAGTCGGAAGTGTCAAAATCTGGATATATTTTTGAAGGTAGAGCTTGTTTCTCTTAAGTGTCCAATATATTTTCACATTTCTCTTGAAAGGTGGAACTCAAACTCCAGTTAGGGACCAAGTAATGCTAGTTATAGCAAAAGGTTGACTTGCAGACTCTTGTTACTGCCAATTCAGTGCCCTGATTTTTTTTACAGAATGATGGTAGGTACACCATGGCTTCCCATAGTCCTGACTTTCCCATTTTCCTGCTCTTGTGCATTACTGGGCATTTGCCATTGAGAATTCTAACCCAAATGATCAATGATCACTCTGGCCTGCTATTGTTTAGTAAGTACCTGTCCTTCCCTTCTTTCAGTCTTTACCTTATTCAGTGGTAGGTCCCTGGAAGGTGATTTAGACAGGCAATGGGAGTGAAGAACGTGATACCACTGCCATTATTACATAAGAGCCCAAGGTTCAAAATAAATCAGGTTGAAAACACCTCTTTTCCCACTCCTCCCCTGTCTTCCCTCTTCCAACTTCCTGAACAAAGCAGAGAAAAATTTCCTTTTCAACCTCCATGTAAATCTTCCAGGTAGCCTTTTATGCCTTCCTTGCTTCTGTGCCCCAAAGAAGAGTGTAGGAATCATGAGAAAATGCAGAGTGTTGCAAAAAAAAAAAAAAATCTGGTGATTCTCTTCTTCAAAACTAAGTACACCTAATGCTAAATTCTGGTATTCATGTAAGTATTTCTGTTATACAGGCATACCTTGGAGATGTTGTGGGTTTGATTCCAACTACCACAATAAAGCAAATATCACGATAAAAATGAGTCACATCAATTTTTGGTATCCCAGTACATATAAAAGTTATGCTTATACCATACAGTAGTCTATAAAGTGAGCAATAGTATTATATCTAAAAAACAATGTACATAGCTTAATTTAGAAATATTTTATTGCTAAAAAATGTTAACTATCATCTGACAATGCTGGGAGGCCACAAACTTTCAAATTGTAAAAATCACAGTATTTGTGAAGTACAATAAAACAGGTATACCTGTTCATTTTTAACAATTGAGAGAATTCCGAAACATGTGTATACTCATTTTCATTATTCATTCATTTACGACATTACGACAGCAACCATTTATTGAGTGCTTTTTATGTGCCAGGCACTGTTCTGCACACTGGGAGGTATGAGTGAACAAAATGAAGTCCCTGTTTCTTAGGAAATGTACCTTATAATGCAGGAGAAAGACAAAACACAAATAAATAAGCCTGTATGTAGTACATCTGATAAAGATAATACTGTTGATAAAAATCACTTAGGAGAATGGAAAAATGGACTGCTGGGATAGTGTGCCACTGATGGTGGCAAGTTAGTATTAATATTTTAAAGAAGGTCATCAGAGACAGTGTTACATTATCATAATAATGATGATATGACATTGTCACAGTAACCTAAAGGAAGTAAGAGAGTGATTCAATATCATATCTGATAGGAAAATGCTCCTTGCTGCAGGAAGTCCTTAGGTAGTTATCTTGTACTTCCTAGTGACTTCATCCTGTCCCATGGCTTTAATCCCTTCCTGTACCCTGATGAGCCCCTGATTTATATTCCTGGCCAGATCTTTCCTAAATCTAGCCTAGTATATCAAACTTTCTGAAGTCCCTCCCCTTAAATGTCTTAATCACTTAAGTTCAGTTCAGTTGCTCAGTCGTGTCCAACTCTTTGCAACCCCATGCGCTGTAGCACACCAGGCTTTCCTGTCTATCACCAACTCCCAGAGCTCGCACAAACTCATATCCATTGAGTTGGTGATGCCATCAAACCATCTCATCCTCTGTTGTCCCCTTTTCCTCCTGCCTTCAACCTTTCCCAGCATCAGGATCTTTTCCAATGAGTCAGTTCTTACCATCAGGTGGCCAAAGTATTGGAGCTTCAGCTTCAGCATCAGTCCTTCCAATGAATATTCAGGACTGATTTCTTTTAGGATTGACTGGTTTGATCTCCTTGCAGTCCAAGGGATTCTCAAGAGTCTTATCCAACACCACAGTTCAAAAGCATTAGTTCTTCTGTGCTCAGCTTTCTTTATGGTCCAACTCTCACATCCATACATGACTACTGGAAAAACCATAGCTTTGACTAGTCAGACCTTTGTTGGTAAAGTAATGTCTCTGCTTTATAATATGCTGTCTAGTTTTGTTATAGCTTTACTTCCAAGGAGCGAGCGTCTTTTAATTTCATGGCTGCAGTCACCATCTGCAGTGATTTTGGAGCACAAGAAAATAGTCTGTCACTGTTTCCATTGTTTCCCCATCCATTTGCCATGAAGTAATGGGACCGGATGCCATGATCTTAGTGTTTTGAATGTTGAGTTTTAAGCCAGCTTTTTCACTCTCCTCTTTCATTTTCATCAAGAAGATCTTTAGTTCTTCTTCACTTTCTGCCAGAGGGATGGTGTCATCTGCATATCTGAAGTTATTGATATTTCTCCTGGCAATCTTGATTCCAGCTTGTGCTTTATCCAGCCCAGCATTTTGCATGATGTACTCTGCATATAAGTTAAATAAACAGGGTGACAATATGCAGCCTTGACATACTCCTTTCCCAATTTGGAACCAGCCTGTTGTTCCATGTCCAGTTCTAACTGTTGCTTCTTGACCTGCATGCAGATTTCCCAGTAGGCAGGTCAGGTGGTCTGGTATTCCCGTCTCTCAGAATTTTCCAGTTAGTTGTGATCCACACAGTCAAAGGCTTTGGCATAGTCAATAAAGCAGAGGTAGATGTTTTGCTTTTTCTATGATCCAACGGATGTTAGCAATTTGATCTCTTGTTCCTCTGACTTTTCTAAATCCAGCTTGAACATCTGTAAGTTCTCAGTTCACGTACTGTTGAAGCCTCACTTGGAGAATTCTGAGCATTACTTTGCTAGCATGTGAGATGAGTACAGTTGTGCTGTAGTTTGAACATTCTTTGGGGTTGAAATGAAAATTGACTTTTTCTAGCCCTGTGACCACTGCTGAGTTTTCCAAATTTGCTGGCATTTTGGGTGCAGCACTTTCACAGCATCATCATTTAGGATTTGAAATTGCTCAGCTGGAATTCCATCACCTCCACTAGCTTTGTTTGTAGTGATGCTTCTTCCTAAGGCCCACTTGAGTTCGCATTCCAGAATGTCTGGTTCTAGATGAGTGATCATACCATTGTGGTTATCTGGGTCATGAAGATCTTTTTTGTACAGTTCTTCTGTGTATTCTTGCCACCACTTATCTTCTGCTTCTGTTAGATGCATACTGTTTCTTTCCTTTATTGTGCCCATCTTTGCGTGAAATATTCCCTTGGTATCTCTAATTTTTTTGAAGAGATCTCTAGTCTTTCCCATTCTATTGTTTTACTCTGTTTCTCTGTATTGATCATTTAAGAAGGTTTTCTTATCTCTCCTTGCTATTCTCTGGAAGTCTGCATTCAGATGGGTATATCTTTCCTTTTCTCCTTTGCCTTTAGCTTATTTTCTTTTCTCAGCTATTTGTAAGGCCTCATCAGACAAGCATTTTGCCTTTTTGCATTTCTTTTTCTTGGGGATGGTCTTGATCACTACCTCCTGTACAATGTCATGAGCCTCAGTCCATAGTTCTTCAGGCACTCTATCAGATCTAATCCCTTGAATCTATTTGTCACTTCCACTGTATCATCATAAGAGATTTGATTTAAGTCATACCTGAATGGCCTAGTGGTTTTCCCTACTGTCTTCAATTTAAGTCTGAATTTGGCAATAAGGAGTTCATGATCTGAACCACAGTCAGCTCCTGGTCTTGTTTTTGCTGACTATATAGAGCTTCTCCATCTTCAGCTGCAAAGAATATAATCAATCTGATTTTGCTATTGACTATCTGGTGATGTCCATGTGTAGAGTCATCTCTTGTTTGTTGGAAAAGGGTGTTTGCTATGACCAGTGCGTTGTCTTGGCAAAACTCTGTTAGCTTTTGTCCTGCTTCATTTTGTACTCCAAGGCCAAACTTGCCTGTTACTCCAGATATCTCTTGACTTCCTACTTTTGCATTCCAGTCCCCTATGATGAAAAGGACATCTTTTTTGGTATTAGTTCTGGAAGGACTTGTAGGTCATCATAGAACCATTCAACTTCAGCTTCTTTGGCATTAGTGGTTGGGGCGTAGATTTGAATTACTGTGATATTGAATGCTTTGCCTTGGAAACGAACAGAGATCATTCTGTCATTTTTGAGACTGCACCCAAGTACTGCGTTTCAAACTCTTTTGTTGACTATGAGGGGTACTCCATTTCTTTTAAGGGATTCTTGCCCTTATATCTACAGTAGTAGATATAATGGTCACCTGAATTAAATTTGCCCATTCTGGTCCATTTTAGTTCACTAAAATGTCATTGTTCACTCTTGCCATCTCCTATTTGACCACTTCTAATTTACCTTGATTCGTGGATCTAAGATTCCAGGTTCCTATGCAGTATTGCTCTTTGCAGCATCAGACGTTACTTCCATCACCAGTCACATCCAAAACTGGGCATTGTTTTTGCTTTGGCTCCATTTCTTTATTCTTTCTGGAGTTATTTGTCCACTCTTCTTCAGTAGCATGTCTCATATTTGTTGTTGTTTATCACTAAGTCTTGTCTGACTCTTTGGAACCCCACTATAGCCCGCCAGAGTCCCCTGTCCATGAAATTCTCTAGGCAAGAATACTGGAGTGGGTTGCCATTCTGTCCTCCAGGAGATCTTCCCAACCCAGAAATCAAACCCAGATCTCCTATATTGCAGGCAGATTCTTCACCGTCTGAGCCACCAGGGAAGCCCTGTCTCATATATAGTATGTCTCTAACCAAATTCCTCATGCCCTCCCCCAAACCAGCTCTTTCTGTTGTTTCCTTTAGAAACCGTCATCTCTGTCCATTCTGTTTCTCAAGTAAAAAATCTTGGTGATATCTTCTTCTGTCTCACACCCCACATCTGATCCATCAGATACATCATGAGTTACTTATATTGGGGAAAACTAGAAAAGAAGGAAACTTGGGGAGTTGGGATGAAAAAATTGAAGTTAAATATTAATAGAAAGCAGAACAGTAATAGAAGTATCTGCAGGTGGAATTTGATGATACGAAGAAAATAAAGCTAAGGGATCATGTGCCCTAGAACTCAGGTTGACATAAAATCATATCATAAGTCAGATTCTCCTAAAAGAGCTACAATCTCAGAGTGGCCCACCTGTTTGGATATGTCTTAGCATTAAGAATTAGTTGGCAGAACTCAGGCTGTAACCCCATAGATTGGGATAAGACTTTAAGTACCCATGGAAATTTTTTACATAAAGGTCACCTGAAGAGTTTTCTGTCCCCTGCTTCTGGAAACATTGTGTGACCTGAATGGGGAAGCAAGAAATTCAGAATCATAATTTTAAAAAGACAATGAACACTTGAACCATTTTTAGAAAAACAAACCCTCTTTGTGGGCATATCTGCAGTAAAGCAAAACACTTTGCTGAAGCATCAAGAAAAGGAGGTTCTGGTGCTTTTCTAGGGGCAAGAGACGGTTAACAGTTAGTGTCTCGACCAAATTAACTTGAATAAGAACAATGAAAAGGAAGTCAGTATTCACTGTCCTTCTGTTTTAGTTTGGAATATGTTTCCCAGTATTCAGATTCTCAGTACAGAAGGTTTTTGCTGTTTTGCCGCACTGAGTTCCTGAAAGTCACATGCAGAACCCCTAAATGAGACTGGAACAGCGTGAAATTGGGCCAATTTCATTCTCCACCCAGGGCTTCCCCGGTGGCGCAGCAGTAAAGAATCTGCCTGCCAATGCAGAAGATGTGGATTTGATCCCTGGGTCAAGAAGATCCCCTGGATAAGGGCATTGGCAACCCACTTCAGTACTCTTGCCTGGAGAACCCCTCATACAGAGGAGCCTGGCGGGCTGCAGTCCATGGAGTCGCAAAGAGTCAGACACGACTGAAGTGACTGAGCAGACCAGCAGGTTCTCCACCCAAGGATTGACCATTATATGAAAAATAGGTGTAACCAAGAGTATCACATGAAAGTCCTTCTGTGGTTCTGGTAAAATTCAATTTTGCTAGCTATTTACAACAGAAGTGTCAATGCCATACTAGTCACTTACTCCCTTGAGAGAAACCGAGTCCTTTATAAATTTTAAAAAGATCTTTCCTCAGACCGGATGTCTCGCTCAGTGCCAGATTTTAGACAACTGGATGCTAGTCACAAATCTGACTGCCCTGGATTTAGTCCTCAGATAATAGCTACCTCCCCAAATAGGAGTTTTTGTCAATGGATGACAAGGCTGAATTTCCCATTAAGGAGGTTGTTAGAGACTTAAAAAATTTCTCTCATGAAGTGGAATGAGTCTGAACTTTGGAATCTGACAGAGCGGAGTGGGAAGTTTTGCTTTGCCCTCACAGGCTTTGTAACCTTGGAGAAATCATTTCATCACTCTTGCACATTTATTCTTCTGAAGAGCTAAGATAATACCTTACCTCATGGGTTTAATGTGGAAGCTCAACAGATAAAACTTGATTAATACCTGCTGTATATAGGCATAATAATATTAAATGTTCGTTGTTACACCTTTCCTCTCCCCTTTAAAAAAAGTGAGCTCTCACTTTGTTTCTTTTGTTTTATAAAGATTTGTTTTAGTGTGATACCTCAAGTTAGAGCTGAAGGCCATAAATGCCACGCAATTCTTATTCTTCATGGTAAATTCCCTATCACATTTATCAAATTGTATTGTTAGCTCTATTGGTAATATTAGCAGTTGTCATATCTGAGTGCTAATTTCCTACCTAGAAAAACAATTAGTGTTTGCCAGAATTACCTTTTATACACTTCCCAGAAACTCTGTGAAGGAAGATACCATCCTTTTCTCCATTTTAAGGAAGCAGAAGGATTGAGTAACTTGTTCATGGTCACCCAGCTCCCCAGTGGCAGAGCCAGGATTCAGACCCAGGTACTTTGACCTCAGTGCTATGCCATGAATACTAGAGTAATCCTTTGGTACTGAAGAATTACATTAATATGAAGGTCTCTTCTTGCTTTAATCACCAGGGACATAACTCCTCCCTAAAAGTAGAGAATGAACATGGAAAATGTAACCTATTCTTTCTGTTTTTCTTTCTTTTGCCTTTTCCTATAATAAAACCAGAGCTCTAGACTGGGTGAGAGAGTCTGTACCATTTGGGGAAAAATAAGTGGGTGAAAGTAATGCATTAAGCTGGACTTTTAAAATCATTTAAGATCACATGTCCCTGAGAAAAGTCTCATTCATCCCTGCAGACCCTTTGCTTTCCCCCTATTTGATTCTGTGAGTTAAAAGAAAGGTACAGATTATTTATTAGATCAGCTTAGTCTTTATTACTGTGCTTCCACTCCCTTGGATATTTTCTTTCTTTAATCTGTTTACATGTTTTTCGCCTGTTGCCATGGTAAAGCTCATTCCATGATGTGAGAGATCTCGGTGCCAAAGAAGGTTTTCCTAATGTTAAATCCTGCATTTTCACTTCCACATTTTATCTTGGTGTTACTAGGGCAACCCAAATAATTTCATTTTCTCTTTGAAGTTGATACCTTTTGAAGTTTTTATACCCTCATGCTGACTCATTCATGTTCTTACTATTTTTTTTGTTTAATTCCTGCAGCTACTTTCTTTACACACACATTTTCTGCTTCTCTATAATCATAATAGCAGATGTACTGTGGTGTAGTGATTAAGTATTTGGGGGATTACAAATCCCACTGGGGATTAGAAAAAGCCTATGAACTTTCTCACCAGAAAAACAACAGTAGTTTAAGAAAAAAGATGAATATACAGTGGGGAAAGGACTGTCTCTTTAATCAATGGTGTTGGGAAAACTGGACAACCACATGCAAAAGAATGAAACTGAAACACTATTGTATACCATACACAAAAATCAATTCAAAATGAGTTAAAGACCTGAATATAAGACAGACCTGAAAGCATAAAACTCCTAGGAGAAAACACAGGGAATAAGATCGTTGACATCAGTTTTAGCAGTGAGCTTTTGACACCCAAAGCAATGGCAACCAAAGCAGAAATAAACAAGTGGGATTACATCAAACTAAAAAGCTTTTGTAGAGCAAAGGAAGCCATCAAGAAATGAAGAGGCAGTGTATTGTATGGGAGAAATTGCTTGCAAATCATATATAAGTGATTAATATCCAAAAAATATAAAGAACTCATACAACTCAATAGAAAAATGCAATCTGATCTTTAAAAACAGGCAGAGAATCTGAATAGATATTTTTCCAAAGACAACATACAAATTGCCAACAAGCACATGAAAAATGTGCTCAACATCACTTATCATCAGGGAAATGCATATCAAAACCACAATGAAATCTCACTTCCCTCTGACTAGAATGCCTATTATCAAACTTAACTCATTGCTAAGTGGTAAAGAATCTGCCTGCCAGTGCAGGAGACATGGGTTCAATCCCTGATCTGGGAAGATCCCACATGCTGCAGAGCAACTAAACCTGTGTGCCACAGCTGTTGAGCCTGTACTCTAGAGCCTGGAAGCTGCATATTGAGCTCACGTGCCACAACTACTGAAGCCTTCATGCCCTAGAGCCCATGCTCTATAACAAGAGAAGCCACCACAATGAGAAGCCTGTTCACCGCAACTGGAGAGTACCTCCCATTTGCTTCAACTGAAGAAAAGCCTGTGCAGCAACAAAGACCCAGCACAGCCAAAAACAAATAAATAAAGTTATATTTTAAAAAAGAATGCCTATTATCAAAAGGATGAGAAATAACAAGTATTGGTTAGAATATGGAAAAAGGGAAATCCTTGGGCACTGTTGGTAGGAACGTAAATTGGTGTGCGCTTGCATGCTAAATTGCTTCAGTAGTGTCTGATTCTTTGTGACCCTATGGATTGTAGCCTGCCAGGCTCCTCTGTCCACGGGATTTCCCTGGCAAGACTACTATACAAAACAGTATGGAGGTTCCTCAAAAAATTAAAAATTGCCATATGATCCACCTCTGGGTCTTTATCTGAAGAAAATGGAAACACTAGCTGGAAAAGATATCTGTACCCCTGTGTTCATTGCAGCATTATTTGCAACAACCAAAACAGAAACAACCTAAGTGTCCTTTGATGGATGAATGAATAAAGTAAATGTAGTAGCTATAAATATATACAATGAAATATAATCATGAAAAAAGAAATTCTGCCATTTTCAACAATATGAGTGGATGTTGAGGGCATTGTGCTAAGTGAACAAAGTGAGCCAGAGGAAAAGAAACACTGTGTGATCTCGCCGATATGTAGAATCTTTAAAAAAAAAAAAAGCTGCTCTACGAAATCATAGATACAGAGAATAGACTGGTGGTTACCAGAGGCAGAGGGTAAAGGGTGGTGGCTGAAATGGGTGGAGGTGGTTTGAAAAGTACCCAGTTATAAGATAAATGAATTCTGGGGACATAATAGACAACATGGTGACTGTAGTTAACAAGACTGTATTGTATATTTGAAAATTGCCAAGAGAGTGGATCTTTAAAAGTTCTCATCACAAGCAAAAAGTTTGTAATTGTGTGGTGATGGATATTAATTAAACTTGCTCTGGTAATTATTTCACAATATACAATATCAATATACCAAATCATTATGTTGTACAGCTAAAAGTAAGACAGTGCTATTTGTCAGTTATATCTCCATTACAAAAAGAAATAATGGATAGAAATATTCAATAAATAGTCTCTTTTACCCAAATGTATTTGGTTCTTGGATTTTGAATAGCAAGTTGCAAGAATTTGTATGGCAAAAATCTATCCCAATCTATTCCAGTTCAGATTGTCAAAATTAAGGTACCTATTTTTTCCATTTTTATTCTTACTTCATCCCAGGACAATTTCTTGCCTGTTTTCATATCTTTATCCTTCACTGGCAGGTCTCTTGGCCAACTACCTGCAGAGGTTAAATGGTTAGTTGGTATGCTTCTTTCCTAATGCAGGTTGGGCTCACAGAAACCCTTAGGGTTTGAATCTGTGCAAAGAGCTAAGGAGCAAAAAGAAGGGATAACATTTTGAGTCTCCTTGAGAGCACATACTCAACTATCACTTCTTATTTCTCTTTTATCCCCAGTATTTGACACACAGTGGTTGGATAACAAATGTTGGAAGAGGGAGAATGGGAGGGAGGAAAAAGCAGGGAATAGGAAGAAAGAAGTGGAAGGAAGAAGGTTCTACCCAAGGGAGGAAAGGAGAAAAAAATAAAACAGACTAAAGGAGACTCTCCTCTGACTAAAGACTGAATTTCCTGTGTGACTCAGAAGTCAGCTCCACGGGAGGAGTTCTAGAGAGATGCTGAGTGAGATGCACATTTGGATGGATGCAGGTGAGAAGAGCAGCCTCTGGTCCTCATAGTTGCCACCTTAGAAAAAGAATCCTGGGGAGTCCTCGTGACTTTTTGCCCTTTTCAGTCTAGGAACATGTAACTTGGGGACTCCCTCTGTCTCACAGAATCTGAACCAGCTCAGGCTACCCCTACCCTCATGTCTCCAGAGATAGAAAATATCAAGTTCAACCTTATTTGAATAAACAGAAATAAAACCTTTCTAATGAGTGATGGAGGGCAAAATAAATGTCTCAAGGGGGAACAAAAGACATCACATTGTAAACCTTTCATTCTGCCCAGATGTTCTCCTGGCACTGCCCTTCCAACTTTACCAAAGTAACTATTCGTACCTCTACTTCCTATTTTCATGCAGGCATCACTTGCTAAGCCCCCAGTATCTCAGTTCAGTTCAGTTCAGTTCAGTCACTCAGTCGTGTCCGACTCTTTGCGACCCCGTGAATCGCAGCACGCCAGGACTCCCTGTCCATCACCAACTCCCGGAGTTTACCCAAACCCATGTCTGTTGAGTCGGTGATGCCATCCAACCATCTCATCCTCTGTCATCCCCTTCTCCTCCTGCCCCCAATCCTTCCCAGCATCAGGGTCTTTTCCAACGAGTCAACTCTTCGCATGAGATGGCCAAAGTATTGAGTTTCAGCTTCAACATCAGTCCTTCCAATGAACACCCAGGACTGATCTCCTTTAGGATGGACTGGTTGGATCTCCTTGCAGTCTAAGGGACTCTCAAGAGTCTTCTCCAACACCACAGTTCAAAAGCATCAATTCTTCAGCGCTCAGCTTTCTTCACTATCCAACTCTCACATCCATACATGACCACTGGAAAAACCATAGCCTTGACTAGACGGACCTTTGTTGGCAAAATAATGTCTCTGCTTTTAAATATGCTATCATAACCTTCCTTCCAAGGAGTAAGTGTCTTTTAATTTCATGGCTGCAATCACCATCAGCAGTGATTTTGGAGCCCAAAAAAATAAAGTCTGACACTGTTTCCACTGTTTCCCCATCTATCTCAGGTACCTCCATATACTCACTCCCAGGGGATCTGAAACTTCCACTTCATTTTACCTGTCACAGTTGTGATTAAATGATGGTGTGTCATGTTTTCTTTTTTTTTTTTGTACTGAATGTCTTTCCACCATCATATATGGTCCATCGGACAAAGGTTCTGTCTGTCTTAATCACTGGTATATCCACATTAGTGAGCTCAATACCCTGCAGATAAAAGCTACTCTGGTACCTGTAGAAAGAGTGAATAGCTGCCAGGCACTGTGTGTGGTAGGTGCAAAGGATATAATAAAGCTTTTCAAAGGCACTGCATCTATCTTTGAAAAACTCTGTGCCTCTGGAGTAGCTATCTCTAATGATAATATATCCCTCTCTCAGCCTCCAGAAAGGAAAGATGAAAGATGAATCAAAATCCTGTAGCTTTTGACACCTCATTCCCCTAAATCCCACTTCTTTCCCACAAAAATACATCTTTCATATCTAAAAACACTGAGTAGAAACAAACCAATTTATCTTCTCACCAATTTCTGTTCCTTTGTTGAATAGACATTTATTTTGCTTTTCTGGAAACAATTTTGATTTATGTCTGTATAACCATTTTTTAAGGCCCTAGAACATTGCTCTGTTAAGTTTTTAACATGGGTCATCTGAAAATAGGATTAAACATTACAGGACAAGTAAAAACAAACAAATCCCCACAGTTGTTCCATAAATTTGTCCTTTCCATTGGCCCTAAGCTACCCAAAAGATCGTTCACTCATTCCTAAATCCCATTTTACTTCAGAACTTCCAGAACTCTCTCAGCTTTGAAATGTTTGATTTTCTTTGGGGTGGGGGGGCTTACTTTTTTAAAAAAGTTTATTATTGGAATATGATTGCTTTACAATATTATGTTTCTGCTGTACAACAAAGTGGAAATGTTAGACTTTTAAAAATAACTTTTTACTTGTTTCTTCCTTGCTGTTTCCTTCTAAATCTATTTTTAAATAAATGATAGTCTTTTCTACATAGCTTTTCAGTATTTGTGACTAGCAATGAAAACTTCCCAACTTAACAACTCTTGAATCAATTTTGTTCCTTTCAAGCATCCTCAATCTACCTTTTCATCCTACTGATGAGGTTGTTTGAACAAAACTGCTTTAAATAACTAGATGCTTTAGATAACTAATTGTCAACATACAAGTTGATGTATTACTGGGCGTTAGTATCTTGTTTTCTAGGTCTCTGAACCATTTAAAAATACATTTGGCAGGACTCAGTATCTTTGAAATAGTTTCCTCATCTGGCCCCAAGCCATCTTTCTTAGTAATAATAGCAACTGTGAGTAAACAATTTTAAAATACTATACAGTTTGTCTATAAACATGGGCACTGTTTTGGGTCTCATTTCTAGTTAGCTGATGGGCTCTAAATTTTACCCTCTCTTTTCTTTTTGCTGACAGAGTATTCAAATGAATAAATCTGAGATTTCACACTGGGAACTGTTTTTGGAACTTTCTTTTTAATGAATTATTCATTTGTCTGATGAACATATATTGAGCACCTGTTATGTGCCAAGACTGTTAGGTGTTGGGAAAACAATGGAGACCAACATTCATTTGGAAGCCAAATAAACAAATGGGAAATGGTGCCTGTGATGGGGACCACAAGAGAGATCCACAGTGCTGTGAGAGCCTGCAGGGCTGGATTTGACCTAGTCAGGGAGACCAAGGATGGCTTCCCTGAATAAGCAGTACTGGAGGCAAGCTCTGCAGGAGGCACAGGAGTCTGAAAAGTGAGGAGAGATTAACAAAACATCTCCATTATAGAGTTAGCACCACAAGGACCTGCTACGGTTGCTGGTATCTCCTTTGTGGTGACTTCTCAAGAGCCCCACACATCGCTCAACCTTTGCAATCAAATAACGTATATCACCTAGTTTCACTCTGCTTTTTTTGGAGGAGGGGAAAGAGAGGTTTTTTGTTATGTTCTCTATTTTGGTTTTGGTAAAGAATATATCATCTTCAGAAACAGATGTATTTTAATGAATTGGTTTATATTTTCTGTATTTTTTTTTTCATTTAGATTTTTGGCACATTCTCAGTCTGACTTAGTCTGCAAGTAGACTTTGACCATATTCTCCTAGAACCTTCATATACGGAAACTTCTTTTGCCTTTTGTCAGCTTCCAGAAGTGAGACTCGAGGAGAGTTGAATATCATCATGTTAGATTTCATTTAGCTTTGCTGTGAGAAAATAAGAGTTGGAAGGGGGAACTCATATAATGTCTAACTTGGAAAAGATGAGCCGTTAAATCAACATGTTAACTTTAGAGCCAACCCCAACAGATATTTTTCTTTTAAGCACAAAACTTTGCATCAAATATTTATTGGCTGTATGGGTAAACACAAATACTCCAATTTCCAGGTAGTTTTAATAGTCTGACAGTAAGATTCTGGTCATTTTCTCCTGTAGTTCCCCCCACCTCCTCAGAGGCTGGAGGATCTGAACTTCTTTCTTCCATCATGGATTTTACTGAGCACAGCAAACAGAAAAGACAAACCAAGAGTTGACTTCTTGAAAACAACTTTCTTGAAAAGAGATTTACTCAGCATTTAATATTTTTCTGCTATTAACAACCCTACCATGTTCCCTGATCTTAAAAGGGAAATTGTGAAAGGTAGATTCTTATAAAGATGAGTTTAATAAAAAAGATGATAAAAATGATGATACTATAAATCCTCTAGTCTTTCAGTCTCTCACTTTAACCTCCAATATCTTTGTTTACTGAGGAGTGTTGCTTTGGCTCCTACTGTATTTAACATGGCTGGAAATTTAAAATTTTACCCTATTAAACAACAAAAAAAGAGCTTAGTGGCAAAGTTTTGATAACAAGTTACTTTAACTTCCCTATCACTCTTGATTGGTGCTCTGTTTTTATAAGTTCCAGACCACCTATGTGTGTGAAAAGTGTTTGTAAAACACAGCAGACTTTCTACTGAAAGAGAAAAGGCAACTCCCCCACTCCCCCTCACCCCTGCCTCCTGCCACCGACCCCTGTAGAATCATTAGGAATTTAACTCAACCAACTATTGCCCCAGAGCAAGCAATATGAAATAAAAGGTGACCCCTGCCTTTTCAATCTCCTCTATTTTGTGAAAAATAAGCAAAAAAACCTTTAGTTTTAATGTTCTGGAGAGCAGGAACGTTTCTGTCTTCTCCACCTCTCTCTCCTCCCAGTTCTTTCCTCAGAAAGTCGCCTTCCAGGTAGATGGCTTCCAGCACTTGTTTTGTTTGAATTTTCTGGCCTGCGCTATATATTCATGATGTGTCAGCTGCTTAGAACTGTTGTGCTTTCTTTATTCAAGGGGGAAAAGCAGACTGGAGGTAAACCTCAGTCTCTTTTTGTCCTTTGAAGGAAGAGTGATCTTCAGAACAATCATTACAGATATATTCAGTTGAAATCTAGACTTGGTTTTTGGATGTGGAGATTGATAAGAACTGAAGTCTTGTCTAAATTACATTTGAATGTTATCAACCATTTAAGAGGAAACACAGTCTTTTCAGGGGTTTAGAATCCTATGGGATGGGGATGGGGGTGGGGGTTAAGTATACACTAACATCCTGGAAGACTATTCCTGGTTTAAGGAAGGCAGAAACAGTGTGGAATGAAGAGGTGACCGAGAAGCAGTGAGGTGCAGAGAGTTGAAGCCTTAATTCTCAGAGAGATTTTAGGTGTATTTAGAACAACAGAGATGAGGGAGAGAATGAATAACATTTGATGATAATCTTTTATGGTCAGGTTTTAAGAAACTATTAGATCACTCTTTAGCCTCATTTTTGAAAAAATTTCTGAGTTTACTTCAAATGTATAGAATAAGCATTAAATAATTATTAGTGTCATTCAGATGTAGCTGAAGTTCTTTGACAAAAATTCCAAAGAAGTAAAAGTCTCACCAAGATTTATAAATGCGGTATTCTAAACCATTATATTGTAAATAAGGCTTTTATGTTTGGATCTGTTTCTGTCACCTGTTTCTTAATAGAGTAATATTCTGATAAGGAAATCACAAAATGTGGGCATTGGATACTGGCTGGTGCTTAAGAAGTCATCGTCGATCGATACATCCTCTTGTAACTAGTGACAGACATATCGTACGTTAAATTTTCAATTACCCTTAACTTTGAAATTATAAATTATTCCTGACTCATTCTCTTCTCAAACAGTTTCTTCAGTAGTGGATGTTCTTTCAATAATCATTATTCAATGATTGTGAAGCTGTGTGGTAATAGTCGTACTCTTATTGTAGCAGCAAGCTATAACAGAAGATAAGAGTAGAAAAATTTGTCTTTACTACAAAATGCTCATATGGGTGTGTGTATCTGTTTACGACTATGTTTGCATGTTTAGGCCTCTTTGAATTTAACAAAAATGTGTTGAGGGTCTGTTCTAAGACATTGTGCTATTTTCTAGAAGATACAAAGATCAACAAGATATAAATCCTGTCCTTGGTGAAATAAAAACAGCAACCTCTTTAAATGCACCATTGGCACTGGAAACAGTAATCAAAGAAGATCAATTATAATTCATGCTTTCACGGGAATTTGTTTAATGCACATTCTCCTAGAAGTGTACACAGGGGTGAGGCAGGCACTTTGTCTGGTTTATTCCCCCAGCACCTAGCACAGTGCTTGACATATCTTAAACTTTATATTTTTAGTGTACAGTTTAATATACATTTTAATATATATTTCTTACAATGCTATAATTATTTATAGCAAGTGCATAAGTAAATGAATTATGCTTGTGAGAGAAAAATAAGCTACTGATAATAGTACATAACAAATATTTAGTAAATTAAAAGTTTATGACTATGCTAAAGATAACTGGATACTGGTGTCTAAAGCAATAGCCTTGTGATACCTGATCTGAAGCAGTGATTAAAGGGTTTTTCTTTAAATATGGGAAGGATATAATGAGAAAAGGTTATAATTATATCTTAATTGAAAAAGAGAGAACTAAAATTGCCAACTAAAATAATGTTTAAAATTGTTTTTTATTTGGCTGCACTGGGTCTTTGTTGCAGTATGAGGGATCTTTTATTAATAGTTGCAGCATTAATAGTTGCAATCTCTTAGCTGCTGTGTGAGAACTGTTAGTTGCAGCATGTTGGATCTACCCAGGGATGGAACCTGGGTCCCTGCATTGGGAGCATGGAGTCTTAGCCACTGGACGATCAGGGAAGTCCCGAAGGAGTAATTTTTGTTCCCTCCCACTCTTAGAAAAACAGGTTAAGCTCATTTTGAACGCTTCCCAAATAATGTGATTGGGCCATTAATTTAACACATGACATCATGGAAATATTCAAGGAGATGATAGTACCAAAGTATCCATTGGGTTGTCAGGTCAACTTGCCTTCTGAGTCTAAAGTTCTTGTTTATGGGACTGTAAGAGCACTAGAGCTTAAGAATCCTTTAAATATGTTAATAATAGTTTATTTTTCATTTTATGTTTTCAAAGAGAGACATGAAACAAGAAATTCTATTTAAGCCATTTGTTTCTTAGTATATATTTTAGATTCTTTGCATTCAGATCAGCATGATGTATTATTGACTAAGAGCTGTAGAGTAAGAGGTAAGGTTTGATTAGAAGTCAAGACACCACTAGCTGTGTTCCTTGGGCAAGTCACCTAATCTCTCTCGGCTCAAGTTTTTACTCATAAAATGAGAGTTATGGAGTGGAGACTTCTGAAAGTGCCTTTCAGATTCTGAACAGTTATAACCCACCTATGAGTTTGTTTAAATTAAATAGATTTCTATAGAACCATATAATCATGGTCTTCTTCAGTGGATTTTTCTAAAAAAATTTTGTCATGTATACTGCAATTGCAGAATAAAATACAATCCAGAGTCATGCTCTCCTAAGAGAGAAATAAATCACTTTTATATAATTAGGAAACTTGGCTTTTTGTCCTGTTTTTTATTTCTATCTTTGCATTGCTAAAGGAAAAGTAATTTGTTTTATAATTGATGTTTTGAGCATATTCTGATGATTTTATTTTGATTGGTACTACTGAAAAGAACCCATAAATAAATCATGGTATTCCTGTGCTCTTTCTCTTGTGCACTCCTCTGCACTGGCCGTGGCTGTGCCAATGTCAAGGCCCTGCACTCTGGGATCTTCCTCCCATGACAGTACTTAGACACACACTTTGCTTTTATAATTATTATTTCCAAACCAAAAGGCAATCACCCCTCCTAACTTTATCAAAATTACTAGTTATTCAGTAATTTATTCAGCAAATATTGAGTGCCTACCGTATGTCAAGCATTATTTTCTAGGTGCTGGGACACATCAATATACAAAATAAAATTGAAAAGAAAATTCCTGTCATCATGAAACTTAAATTATTTTACGGGAGACAGACAATACATTAAGGAATGTATAATTTTTGACAGATAGAATGTGGGATGTAAGAGATGAAGAAGACTCAGGATGACTCCAAAAATTTTGGTCTAAGCAACTGGATAGACGTAGTTGCCATCAAGGGAGGAAAGTTACAAAAGGAACAGGGCTTTGCCAGGGATAGGAGAGGTAGGGATAAGGAACTGGAACAAGAGTTGGTTCCAGACATCCTGAGTTTAATGTGTCTACTGGGTGTCCAGATGGAGATACCAAGTTGGCAGCTGGGTCCACCATTCAAAGCATGATGACTTGATGTGCTCACAAGGGAGTAAATGAGGTAGGGAAGAGAATTGGACCAAAGACTAAACGCTGGGCACATCAAGGCCAGAGGTCAGGGAGAAGGTGAGGAAACAGTCAAGGAGTTAAAGAAGGAACAGCATGGAAAACCTAAAGGCTGTAGCATCCTGAAAGCCAAGTAGAGAATGTCATTTTATACCAGATGCCTCAGATAGAGCAAGTAAGATGAGGACTGAGAACTGACCATTAGATTTAGTTAGCCACACAGATGAATTATATATGTGGGTTTCTTTCCTGTAGAAGTCACATTTGTTGTACTCAGGAATTATTGAATTTTTAACACTCATTTTTGTAAGGGGCCACTCACTGTGTTATTGATGTGATTACTACGATCACTTGGAATTGGCTCTTGTTTTCTTGAGCGGTACTATACTGTCTAATGTCTAATGCTATTTTCCAACAGCCAGAAAAATGTGAGACAAAGCACTGGTAGTATATACCCATCTAATAGCCATTGGAAAACAGTGTTAGCAATCAGATTTGAATCAGAGTAGAATATATTTGATATTCTTAAAAGTCATGGGTAATAAACAGAGTAGAATTTGTTCTGTATAATTAATTCTAGAGAAGAAGATATTAAAATTCTCCTGAGATGGAGAAGAAGACATTGTTTCAGGGAGAACCAAATAAATGAAAGAAATAAACTCTGGGTTTGCAGCTAACTTTACCAATATTCTTCACGAAAAGGATTATAGATCTGTATATTTTTGAGAGGTAACATTTTATAAACAATGAAGCCTTTAAAATGAGTTTTGGTAATAAGTATTTTTTTAACTTATTTATTTTAATTGAAGGCTAATTACTTTACAATATTGTAGTGGTTTTTGCCATACATTGACATGAATCAGCCATGGGTGTATATGCGTTCCCCAACCTGAACCCCCCCTCCCACCTCCCTGCCCATCCCATCCCCTAGGGTCATCCCAGTGCACCAGCCCTGAGCACCCTGTCTCATGCATCAAGCCTGGACTGGCTAGTTTTAGTAATAAGTATTTTTAATAAAAGTAATGCAAATGAATTTCTGCAAAAGGATACAGAGATAAATATATAACAATGTAAAAGTTTATATATTTTTGATTAGGATACAAGAATCTTTTGATTTAATTTGAAATGCCATGTTTCTAAAGGCATTATCAGATAAGCAAAAATCTTACATAGTAAATTAGAAATTAGAGTTGGAAGAAATATCAATATAATCATTTATATTTCTAAAATAGGAAAAAAACTATATAAATAGAATTATCCTGATTGATCTTTAGGGGAAAAAACTATGTAAACTTAGCAGTTTATTCAGAAGTGGCTTCTTAAACTTGAAATGATAACTCTCAAAGTGTCACAGATCATTTGGAAAGTACAATGATAATGAAAGAGAAATTGTGTTGTCACTGTAATGCACAGGGAGGGGAGGAACGGTAGGGAGGGAAGGGAACGTATATGTAATTAGGGCTGATTTGCGCTGTTGTTTGGCAGAAACCAACACAACACTGTAAAAAGTTTTTAAGATTTTGAAATAAAAAAAGGCGGGAAAGCCCTGAAATTGGTGAAAGAACACAAAACTTTTTTTCAGTTAAGCAAGTGCAAGATTCTTTCACCCTCTCTTTAATTTCAGAGGTTTTTAGTCAATTCCTATATTTCCTCTCTTCCCCCCGCTTTTTTTTGCATCAAAAATAATTCCAAGGATTAAATCTGTGCTGGATATTGCCTTTGAGCCTTGTGATATGTTAAAACAATAAAGTCTACATGTGTGTATTATACATGTGTCCACATACATTTATATGTAGTATGTGTGTACATACATATAAGAGCATGTACATACCACAGGCACATACACACACTTACCCTGAAGAGGTTAAGTACGTTAAGAGTAGAGTTATAACACTAAAAGTCTGTTTCACTTTGACTGTTTTCTCTGACAATCCCTCTTAACTAGGCTGTACCAGTATTAGGAAGCAGTAGACAATACTTAAGTTTCCTAGATTGCTTAGTTTGTCTTTATTTTCCACATTAAGAGGATGATGCCAATGAACCACCGAGGACTGGGAGAGCCTCGTTGTTATGAGTGCTCTAGGCCTTTGCTTTTTCAAGGCGAGCCATAGATGAAGGAACAGTGAACCTCTACCACAGTGGCTCTCAAAGTGTGGTTCATGGAACACCAGTCACCTACACATTTTTAGGGGGTCCACAAGATCAAAGATCAAACCAGTCAATCCTAAAGGAAATCAGTCCTGAATATTCATTGGAAGGACTGATGCTGAGGCTGAAAGTCCAATACTTTGGCCACTTGATGCAAAGAACTGACTTATTTGAAAAGACCCTGTTGCTGGGAAAGATTGAAGGCAGGAGCAGAAGTGGGCAACAGAGGATGAGATGGTTGGATGGTATCACTGACTTGATGGACGTGAATTTCAGCAAGCTCCGGGAGTTGGTGATGGACAGGGAAGCCTGGCATGCTGCAGTCAATGGGGTCACAAAGAGTCAGACACAACTGAGCGACTGAATTGAACTGAACTGACAAGATCAAAACTAATTTTTAGTGCCAAGATATTTCTTGCATTTTTCACTGATGGTACAAAATCATTGGTGGGTAAGTCATCTTAGTGTGAATCAAGGTAGAGGCACCAAATTCTACTGTATTCCTATTGGCACACATTTACAACTTAAAAGAAAAAAATGCCAGTTTTATTTAATGTCCTGGTTGAATCAGTAAAAATTATTATTTTAATAGCTCTCGACCCTTGACTACATATTGTAATAATACATGATGTGATGAAAGGGAAGAATACGTAAAGCACGTCTGCTGAATTCCAAGTACAGTAGGTAGGTATCTCAAGGGAAATCTTTATTTGAGTTGAAAGTTGAATTAGCCACTTTATCATAATGTACCATTTTTAATTGAATAAAGCAACTGATATTCAGACTTGCGTATGTGGAAGATAATTTCTCAAAATGAATGAAGCGAGCTTGAAATTTCAAGGAGAACAACATAATATTTGCTGCCACAAATAAAATTCAAACTTTCAAGCGATGATTAAAATTTTGGAAAATTTATACACCACCATGAGCTTGACAGGCTCCAGTTACTTAAAAAATTTTCTGATGAAAGCGTTAGTGATTTCAATGAATGTGATTTCTAAGTATAATTTGTCAGCATTTGGAAAATCTGCATGACTAAATGATTCAGTATTTTCCATAATTTTCAAATGACCAATGTCGTTACCAAACCATACACAGATAAAAGATCCATTCAAAGTGCAAGACAGATGAATGAGTTTTAACAGCAAGGAGTTTGAAAAGTTCATTAATACAGTTTTCAGGCTCCATACTGCAGCTTATCAAGTTAATTTGACATATTATCAAATTATTATTATCCACAATTATATGAAAAGTCTGTTAAGATAGTCTTTCCTTCTCTAACTGCATATATTTGATTCATAAATTTCAGTCAAAGCAATGTATCAGAGCAGACTGAATGAAGAAGCAGATATGAGAATCCAGCTATTTTCTATTAAGTCCACCGGTAAAGAGATTTGCAAAAATGTGAAACAATGCCATTATTCTCATTAATTGTTTTTGTTTTAGGAGAAGGCAATGGCACCCCACTCCAGTACTCTTGCCTGGAGAACCCCATGGACGGAGGAGCCTGGTGGGCTGCAGTCCATGGGGTCGCTAAGAGTCGGACATGACTGAGCGACTTCACTTCCACTTTTCACTTTCATGCACTGGAGAAGGAAATGGCAACCCACTCCAGTATTCTTGCCTGGAGAATCCCAGGGACGGTGGAGCCTGGTGGGCTGCCATCTATGGGGTCGCACAGAGTTGGACACGATTGAGGTGACTTAGCAGCAGTTTTTGTTTTGGAGAATATAGTTGTCTTTATAATAACATAATTTATGTTAACTTGGAATGGGTTTATTATTTTTAAATGAGTTAATGTATATATTTTTAAAATTTAATTTTAATTTCTAGTGTAGTAAGTATTGATAGGTATTACCCACCTAAAACGAGCTCTTTGAGGTCCTCCTCCTACATTTTAGGACATGAAGGGATTCCCAAGATCAAAAGTCTTGAGAACCACAGCTCTATATTGGTGTATTTTATTCCTGAAATTATTCCTTGCTTCAAAGAACAAACCCAGGTCCCTCCAAGGTGTATAGGAAACTTATCATGAAGGAGACAATAACCAAATCTATCAAAAGATGTAAACTGTAGCACAAGTACCATACTTGTTGGTGCTGTCACTGCAGCTGGCTCGGGTCACGACTAATCTGATTAGGTGAGCACTGCTTTATGAACAAGCTTCTGAATCAACTCATCCATTTAACAGACAGTTGCTCAGGGCCTCTTGTTTTCCAGGCACTGTGGTAAGTGATGGGGGTGCCAAATAGAATAAAACAGTAGCTTCTAGGCAGAAAGTGGAAGTTAAGATGAGTTTTAGTGCCTGTCTGTGACTGCCACTGGACAGCTGTGACTAGAAAACATTTGGGGCCATGAGATTATAATGATCCATTGAGAAGAAAAAGGTCCTAAAGTGTCAGGAAAATCAAACTTTAGACTAGTCTGAAATGTTAATAACACTAGGAGTAGGCGAAGTTATTTAGTTTGGGTGGCTTGCCTGAAACATATGTTTTGAAAACACACATATGATAACATATAGGTTCTCCCTTCAAGAAGCTTGCAACCCAGTGGTGGTGAACAAAGTGGAGTTGAGAAAGTTGTGTTTCAGTAAAATGAGGAAATCTTATCAAATGCTGCACAGATGTCAAGTAGATAGATCATA
Organism: Giraffa tippelskirchi; assembly: GCF_054371585.1. Taxonomy (NCBI): domain Eukaryota; kingdom Metazoa; phylum Chordata; class Mammalia; order Artiodactyla; family Giraffidae; genus Giraffa; species Giraffa tippelskirchi. The sequence continues at coordinate 131,360,711 of NC_137279.1, read as the reverse complement.
GGTAAAAGGAACGCCAAGCAGTTGTATTTTCCATGTTGTATTAAGACAAATTACTGCTTAAGAAAAAGTCAGGTAAAGCAGTGAGATGGAATGGAACATATTATAATAATTTCCAAAGATAAACACTAGTGAACCCAAATAAGAGGCTTTCATTTTCTTTAGCCTGTTTATTGTACAGCCTTTAATTCAGTATTAGTGAAGAGAAGATCCAGGAAACAAAAAGGCTTGGGAAAACAAGCACCAAATGCAGCCTTTCCCTGCTCTTTAATCAGACTACATAACAAGGGCAGCTGTAAAGAGCGAGATTGTTGGATCCAAAGATGGCAAAAGAGAAACTTTTTTTGGCCCTCACTGGCCACCCTTTTTCCTTCCCATGAGATAAGGAAAAAATATTCCTTCTCCCAGTAGCCAGATGATTAACTTGAAGTCTTAAATCATAATACAGGCAATGGGATTAAGCCAAAAGATAGAACAGTGCAGGCGAAGAAAAGGATGTGTCTCTTTTCCTAGAGCCTCAGTATACCCTATTCATCTTCTGTCATTCGGAGAGAGAGGCTGGGGCTCCCCTGGTGAGTCAGTGGTAAAAAAAATCCATCTGCAATGCAGGAGACGAAGGCTCAATACCTGGGTCAGGAAGATCCCCTGGAGGAGGAAATGGCAACCCACTCCAGCATTCTTGCCTGGGAAATTCCATGGACAGAAGAGCCTGGTAGGGCTACAGTCCATGGGGCTGCAAAAGAGTCAGACACGACTTAGCAACTAAACAACAACAAACAACAGATGTTTCCAGGGAAAATTGACTTCACAGAGGATAAGTTTGAGGTTCACAGTGCAATATAAAGGGTTTAGGAAATAGAAGGGGAAAAAATCAAGTCAAAAATCACAGGGACCAAAAAAAAAAAAAAATAGGAGGGCAAAAAATAAAGTTCTCCCCAACACCTCCTCCCCACATGAGATGATCCCATTTATAAGAAGAAGATTAGTGGCAAAGTCGTTTGCCTTCCCCAGGGACCAAACAGCTTTACAAACAGGACTTAGTAAATAATTAATACAAACCAATGCTGAGGTTTACACTTTAAAAATAGTTCAAAGCAAAAAACCCAAGATGACAAGATAAATAGGAAAAACATTTTAAAGTATGGGCTGTGCTCTTTCTGGCATCTTCTGGCTCTTTCTGGCATATCTTTCTGACATTAAGGGAAAGGGAGAGACCAGGAAATAACAGGCAGCTTTGGTCACGCTCTCTCTCTCTGGGCCTTTAGCTTTGGCCCAGTGGAGCTAAAGGGCATCACTGATTGGACAGGAGTTAGTAAAGGTGCTTGCTGTTTCCATGTGGGGCTCCTTATCTCCTCAAGGGGTGGATTTCTCAATGACTTGTTAAAACCCTAAAGTACAGTGACAGCTCACGGACTAATTTAGACCACTGAATACGACAGGTTGGAGCAGAATTTTCAAATGCTGTGAACAATGCAGTATGTTGTGTGTAAAGATAAATGAATTCACCAGTCACCTCTCTTTTCTCAGAAACATGATTCCGGTGACAGAGTTCCGGCAGTTCTCTGAGCAGCAGCCTGCCTTCCGGGTGCTGAAGCCATGGTGGGATGTGTTTACCGATTACCTGTCTGTGGCCATGCTGATGATCGGTGTGTTCGGATGTACTTTGCAGGTAGGTGCCTGGATTCATGTCAAAAAAGAGGCAGAGCAAGACACTAAGCCGTTGAAACCTCTTAAAAAAGAGTGTGTGATTTTTAGCCATGTATACATTCGTTGCTCTTTCTCTGTTTGCGTGTGGTATTTATAATCATGGCAGGGAGCCTGAAGCCTAATTTCCTGAACTTCCCTAATAAGATAAATAGGATATTTAGCTGAGTTCAAACAGCAGTTGAGTATAGTCAAGTAATATTTGATGTCATGAATATCAAAGGGAGTCCTTTATCTTCCAAAGTTGGCTTTACAGTAAAATATAGCATATATACCCACAGTGCCATTTACATTGTTAATATCAAGCTTTTTTCTTTATCTTTTATTTTTACTCCTAAGATTTTCTGAAAGAACTGACATCTTGATGAGATGTTTTCACACCCAGTGCTTTAGTTCTGAATTAAAAGTAACTGAATCATAATTTATTCTGTAGATACTGCACATTCATATGTTGAATCTAGTTTTTTTTTTTATATCTATGTGTCAGGCACTATCCTTTGTGGCCATAAGCAGTTCATTTCTAGGGGGAAACTAAACAAGCAATCAGAACAAGTTGTGATAGAGGCTTCCGAAGAGCTCTTGAGTACAAAGGAGGGGAACCAGAGAAATGGTTGCAATATTAAAACTTGAGAACCAGTCAGGAAGAGGGAGCTGGCAATAAAGAAAGTGCTAGGAAGAGGAAAGAAAGCTCTAAGTCATGGATGTGAGAAAAGGACATGACACCTCTGGGAGACAGTTTGTAGGACTGGTACCCTTTGGGTGTCGTCAGTGTGAGAGTTGAAGCAAGAAGCGCCTGGGGATAGAGTCAGACCGGGAGGATGCAGTTGGTGAGGTAACGTCAGGAATGGCAGTAAAAAGTGAGTGATGGAAACTGCTCTGGAAAAGGCTAACGAGGGGCAGCCCTAAGGACAGGTGGAAACCAGGAGAGAGGAGGGGCTCAGGTGTGGTCAGTGAAGGCAGGTGGTTCAACTAACTCACAGGCTGAGGAGAGAAAAACAGCAACTAGGCCTTTAGAAACCTTAGTGCATGTGGTTGGAAAACTGAATGGAAGTTAAAGGCTGTGGGGTAGGTGGGACTTTCATGTATTGATAGATCATCTGAGAGGAAAAGTCAGGAAAGAGGGAAGTAGCTAGAAGTGGTACAGAGTAGAAATAAAAACCTTTTTGTTGTTGATTTTAATAACAGTTAACATCTAGTGCTTCCTACGGCTTCCCAGGTGGGTGCAGTGGTAAAGAATTCACCTGCAATGCAGGAGACGCAGGTTTAGTCCCTGGGTCAGGAAGATCCCCTGTAGAAGGAAATGGCTATCCATGGGAAATTCCACGGACAAAGGAGCCTGGTGGGCTACAGCCCATAGGGTCGCAAAGACTCAGACAGGACTAAATGTCTGAGCACAGTGCTTCCTACGTGTCAGGCACTCTTCTGAACACTTCACATATGTTTTAAATCATTTCGTCCTCATACCAACCCTAGGATGTTCTATTATTATCCCCATTTGTAGATGAAAAACTAAGGCACCAAGAGATTAGGAAAACTTCCAAGGTGACTGACAAAACCCTTGTTGAAATCCAAACAGTTTGGCCCCAAGTCCCTATCCTAATCCCTAACACCAGGCTGCATTTTATTTGTGGACTGAGAATATTTCGCCCTCCTCCCCACACCAATAAAATGATGCCAGTGAAAAACTAGAGTTTGAAAGAAAGGGCATAAATTCATTCACAAATAAAACAGCTAGTTGTTGAAGAACCTACTGTGTGACAGGCACTGTTGTACAGGCCAGGCATTGTCAATGCAGGAGATAAAAATAAAAGACAAATCTCCTAGCCTTATAAAATTTAAGTTCTATGGGGAAAAATAATAAGCAAAATCAGTCAGTTATACGCTGATTCACTGGAAAAGACCCTGATGCTGGAAAAGATTGTGGGCGAGAGGAGAAAGGGGCGACATAGGATGAGATGGTTGAATGGCATCACTGACTTGACGGACATGAGTTTGAGCAAATTCCAGGAGACGGGGAAGGACAGGGAAGCCTGGCGTGCTGCAGTTCATGGGGTCGCAAAGAGTTGGACACAACTGAGTGACTGAACAGCAGCATCAGCATACATGTTAGAAGGTAATAAGAACAATGGAAAAGAAAATAAAGCATACAAGAATGGTAGGAAATCCCAGCAGCTGAGATTAGCACTTGTGGTTCTCAAACAGGGTGCCCTCACCAGGGAGGTGACTTGTGAAGAAGGAATTGAAGTCAGTGCGAGAGCAGCCCATCCAGATATCCGGGAAGGAGCCATCCTACCAGAGGGAACAGATGGAGCAAAAGACACAGTGAACAAAGCGGTCACAGTATCCTTCCCCTTCTACTGAAGAAATTGGCATTTGGCTTTCTCAGCTTTCTATCTCAGTTTCCCTGGAGCCTGATACAATAGAATGTTAATTGTGTTACTAGGCAACATTGCTCATGGCATCAATGGCTGCTGATTGATCAACTACATCTGGGCTCGGGGAATGATAAAAATGCCTGGTAGGAAGACATAGATGGGGATTTCTGTGATTCTGGTGACACCTGTAACTGGGCATGTCCCTTGACACGTGGAATATCTATCTACTAAGTTACAAGAGTTGTTGGCTCCTTGGGAACATAAGGCATCAAAGTCAGAGTAAATCTGGAACCTGCATACTGTGGATTTCTCTTCCGTGCACCTGAGATGATCGGGGAGGAAAAGCCTGGGGAGAGACTAGCCCTTGGGCAGTAGTGTGGACCACCATACAGATAGTTGTGAAGATTCCCCCCAAAGGGAAAGAGCCTGATGCTGCCTAACTGGCAAGCTGTGACTCCAGTCCTGTTTCCAAATGATTCTGGAACCAAGCAAAATCTGTTATAACACTATAAGTTTGAATGTTGAGGTGATGTTACAGGCCTGAAGCAGGAGTGTTCCTCACACACTGAGGGAAAAGCCAGGAGGCCAGTGGGCTAGAGCAGAGTGAGGAGTAGAGTAATAGAAGATGAGGCCTGAGAGGCAACAGCTGCCAGATCTTGGAGGGCCTGGAGTCAGCTGTAAAGATTCTGTCTTTGCTCTGAGTGAGATGCTCTGTGTTTGGAGGCTTGTCATTATCTGACTTAGGTTTTGACAAGACCACTCTAGGTGCTGAGAATACAGTGTTGGGGGGCAAGAATGGAAACGGGGATTACTGAGAAGGCTAGTGCAATAATCCAGGCATGACACAAATCAGATGGCTTGGGCTAGGACTGAAGCTGTGGTTCTGGATATATTTTAAATGAAAAAAAATGAGAGTTGCTAAAAGATTGGATTGAATGAGATAAATGAGAGAAAAAGAAATCAAGAATGACTATAAGATTTTTAGGCCTGAGCCACTGGAAAAAGTTTGTTTTCGAGCATGTTAAGTTTGAAATATGTTAAATGTCCAAGTGGAGAAGTAAGCAGTTGAATAGAAGACCTGGGAGTTGATGGTAAGAGAAGAATGATCATCTTCAGGAGGAAGGAGGTGTTGGATCCAGGATCCAGGGGGGATTATCATTGATTTGGGTAGAGGGAGCACCTTCTACAAGAACAAGAATGATGGCTACAGAGACATTTTTTGCAGGGAGAGGAAAGACACAGTAAGATGGGAGTGTATGCCTTAGAGCTTCCACGAAGTAGAAAGTGACCCATCTGCTGAGAGATTGTGGGGGAAGGGAGGCAGCAAGATGCGGCAACAAGGTGAGTATGGATTGGGGTCCCCGAGGAGAAGGGCGGATTTTGGAATGGCAAATTGGGGAAATAGCAGAAGGAGGGTAACACAGGTCTGCAGGAAGACTCTGCATCTGTCTTACTTTATCACTGTGCCACGCATGACAGCAGAACTGCTGCAGGGCCTGCTTATTAATAAGTGCAGGAGTTTCTCTTGCTTGCTTATTCCATCGTAGAAAAGGGAAACCACAGAGCATCTGTAAGAACTAGTAGCTAACTTGGAACAAGATAAATGAAAATGGGAGTGTGTACCTATGAAAATGCCATGATGAACATCATTTAGGGATATGGCTGCTGTGAGTTCAAGCACAACTTAAGCATCTCTTCCCGAGCCCTGGTCAGAACCATCTTCCCGGAGCACAGTTCCCATCATGTCTCTCTGCTACACAGAAGCTTCCCACTTAGCACCCTGCCCAGCACATCGAATACCGCTGCTCAGATGGGTGACCCAACCTGGAGCCTTCACACACAGGCCTGTTTCATCCTTACTGCCTTTAAGAATATGGATGCCAGTTGACTGGATACCAGAAGTACAATCTGAGATGTCAAGGTTCTAAAACATCTGAAATACCCCAAAGGAAGATTGCATCAGAAGGTGAAGGCTACAAAGCTCAGAATTCATATGGGGTAGACCATGGTTCAACAAACATCTCTAAGCACCCTCAGTGTATCAGGTGTTGTATGATGTGCTGGAGACACTGAAAGAGAATACAGTAACAGCCCCTGCCCTTGGATTGCTAACAGTCTACAGACCATAGGAATACAGAAGCGATGCCATGCAACGTGTAAGCACCTTAATGGTGGTAGACTTCAAGAGCATTAAATATGATGTCATCTCAGCTACTGGAAGTTAGGGACTTGAGGAGGCGAATTTGAGTGAATTCTCAAAGAATAAGTATATAAAACGAAAATATACATTTTTTGAAAAGAAGAATTAAAGGAAAAAATCAGTATAAGCAGTAGATTTAGTGTGATTATTTCAGAAAGCCCTCATTGATGGGTCCTCATAGCCTTTTCAGGGGCATCCTGCTCTGGGTGTGGCATTCCCACGGAATCTAGGATGCTAATAGCACTCCCACTGAGCGACAATGGTAAGGAGCCTGTGATAGAATCTGTATACATTTTATTTAGCTCCTATAAGGACCCTTGGGAGGTAGATCAGTTCCATTTTTCAGGTGAGAATTCTCATCTGAAAGGTTAGGTGATGTCCCAAAGCCAAGAGAGATGCAGCCAGGGTTCAGATCTCAGGTCAGTTCTCCACCATGTACCTTTCACTCCTGTGTACTCTGCTATGGGTGAGATAGTATGGAATCATTACAGTTGCAAATTGTAATAGCCAAATTTTGGCGTGTAAAACAGGCTTTTAAGTAGAAACAGAAGTGCAAGATGACTGAAAGAGAAAATAGAAAGTTATAACAAGATTGTTTTTTTCTTAATTACAGCTTAGGTTCTCTAAAAGATTATTCACTGTACACCTACTATTAACAAATAATAACTTCTAACCTGTAGTGAACATTAAAGAGACAAGAAATACAATATAAATTACTAAAGAGAGTACAACCACCCAGTATTTGTATTGCAAATGAAAGTAATGTTCCTGAGGGGGAGAATTTAAGCTCTTACTTTAGCTCTGCTGGGATAATCCTGTTTAATGACTGATAACTTCATAAACAAAAGGTTCTCTTTGAAGCTCAAAATCCTTTCCCATTTCTAAGGGGATCTTACAATAATCACAATATGTTTTTATGCCTTGATTTTCCCTTTGTGCAATAAAAGTGCAGTCATTCATTTTGATCATGTTTATAAAATAAGATAACTCTTGGGATTTGAAAACATAGCAAAGCAAAATGTCAGTAGGGTTAGAAGAGTACTCATTGGTGGTAAAATATTATTCCAGCAGCTTTTTTACTATTTTATAAATGGCCTCTTCCAATAGGGAACAATTGTTCATTATCTCTTTTTTTTTAATCATTATACAGTTACCCTTTTACTTTATTTTTTAAATTAATTTATTTTTTTAATTGGAGGATAATTGCTTTACAGTGTTGTGTTGATGACTGCCATGCAACAATGTGAATCAGTCATAATTTCATATATATATGCATATATCTCCTCTCCCTCTTGAGCCTCCCTCCCTCCCCACCCTCATCCCACCCTTCTAGGTCGTCTCAGAGCACCAGGCTGGGCTCTCTGTGTTATATAGCAGCTTCCCACTAGCTATCTATCTTACACATGGTAATGTATATAATTATCTCTTTATTCCAAAAGAGATGGTGTGCATATAGGTTTAACACTATACAGCTTTGAAAATACTGGGGAAAGGAGGAAGATATTGTCTTATCAATGGTGTGTTGATTCTTGCCTTTCGATGTGAAGGGATCAAAATCAACATTTGTCTTACTCATCTGACAAATATTTATTCATTTCTGAGCAAGTGACTATTTTCAAGGCTGCCATGGACTAAGAGCACGCATAAAGAGCATTCCTTAGATTGTATCAGTCCACATAACAAACAAATATAAACTCATTGTAAACCAGGAGAGTGTATGTATCCTATTTCTGTACAGTCACACACCCTCAAGGACCAATAGCATAAACACCCAACCTTGTGCTATAAACAATACTATTCAAATACTCACATTCAATAAAATAGACGAAATCCTGAAAGGTCAACACGCTGCTTCCTGGAAAAATAAGATTGCTTTAGATCTCTGCTCCATGACTCCAGGTTATCTTATTATGACCAAATCCAAAACAGCCCATGGTCAAGCTGTTACCAAATATAGAGTTAACAGTTAGAAACCAGCAACAGGAACTGGAAGACAAGCCCCCTGGAAGCCCTAGGGGACTGCTCTGTGACTGCTACACAGGAAAGACATTTCCTGCTTTCTGAATTAGAGGGGGAAAAAGCCAAGAGAATGATTTCAATAACTTGAAATCACCTACAAAAAAAATCCTAATAGACTAAGCCAATGGCCAGGAGCAAACTGTCCAGTAGAGTCACACTGGAGAAGAGTTTGGGACATTGGAGCTTGCTGGTTGGAGTTGATCATCACTTTTATTTTTGCTTCATACTCAACTGCTTCTCTGATTTAGAACCATCAGCATCAACTCCATGGCAAATGGCCTTCAACTGAAAATACTCACAGGCAGGTCACTGGAAAGCACAGGTGGTAAAAATTAGTGATTTCAGAGTAGTTCATTTTTTAAAAAAATTTATTTTGCTGTGCCAGGGCTTAGTTGCAGCACGTGGGATCTTGGTTACTATGTGTGAGATCTTTTGTTGCAGCATGCAAACTGGGATTGAACCCAGGCCCCCTGCATTGGGAGCTTGGAATCTTAACCACTGGACCACCAGGGAAGTCCCAGAATAGTTCATTTTGATTACACACCCTGAATCCTTGCTTCTGCCTCTCTCCCCTAACCCTTTGTCCCATACTACCCAGGATCTCTAGTACATTTTTCCTTTGCCAAATCTGAATTGACAGATGGAGACTCAGAAATTCTTACTTAGATTAGCCTATTGTTTAAGATGAAATTCAGAATCCTAATGAAACAGCAGATAGTACCAGTGGGTAGGCTTAAAATGAAGACCTCATCTAAGATATATTTTATAAAGTTTCTGTGTACCCACAACAAGTTACCATTCTACTTCCCTCTTTGGGGAATATAAAATAAAAATCATTTGATGGTGAAAATAATTTTAAAGAGCAACCTTTCTCATCTCATCATGGTGGTGGATGCTGTGAGAGAAACACTATTTCCAAATCCCTGTTACATCTCGTAACAAAAATATGCCTTAGTTAGGATTTCCTTGTTATGATGGTTTATTCAAACTGATACTTTTTCTTCCCTAGAACTTTATTTCTTGTCATCTATCACCTTGACAACTTAATGTGCAGTGAATTCCTGACCACAAGAATAATATATGAGTGCCTTTCACCTCGTTCTCTTGGGTTTTACACAGGACATGAATCTAAATGCTTTTCTTAGACCATCTGATGCCGCCCAATGCCATTCAGTGAATGGGGAACGTTTCTTTTTATTTCACTATTATGGATTGTTATGACTTTGTTGCCTATTGATTGTTTAATAATACATCTTTCCCTCAGATAACAAAGCACTGACAAGAGTATTGAATTTTTTCATCTGTGAAGCAACTGAGATTTACTTATATTTAGTCTCTTGTTAGGACTTGCCTAGTGGCTCGGTCGGAGAAGGCAATGGCACCCCACTCCAGTACTCTTGCCTGGAAAATCCCATGGACGGAGGAGCCTGGTAGGCTACAGTCCATGGGATCGCTAAGAGTCGGACACGACTGAGCGACTTCACTTTCACTTTTCCCTTTCATGCACTGGAGAAAGAAATGGCAACCCACTCCAGTGTTCTTGCCTGGAGAATCCTAGGGACAGCAGAGCCTGGTGAGCTGCCGTCTGTGGGGTCGCACAGAGTCGGACACGACTGAAGCGACTTAGCATAGCATAGCATAGCATAGCATAGTGGCTCGGTTGGTAAAGAATCTGCCTACAATGCAGGAGACCCGGGTTCGATCCTAGTCTCTTGTGGATCCTATGTTGTAAATCACCAAAATCTGTGTTTAAAAATCTCTATTAAGCGGGTTTATCATGAGATGGAGGGAGATAACCTTGTATTTCTAATCAGGACCTTTGATTTGGAGACCCTCCTCGATCCTCTCATCCTGTCAGGCAAGCAGATTCACTCCTCCTCCTCTGCCCTAGCTTGGTTCCTCCCTGAGACCCCTCTTTCCCATTTCACTGGGAACACTGAGCACGTCTAGATCTTCTCGGCCTACACAGGGTCTCTGTGCTAAGGGTTAGGTTAACACTTGGCACTACATTTTAATTGCAAGGCTTGTAAGTTCCTACATTATATCTGGAATCTTACATTTAACATACATAATGTGTGCTGTTATTTTGTCCCCATGCTACTGTTTTTCTTTGTAAAATCCTGCATTTTTGTTATTTTTATTTTACAGTTCCTATTGTTTTGGAACATCTGTCCTTCCTACAGTTTTTTAAAAATCTAGTATTATTCTTTTGTATTTACTTTAATTTAAACTATGAAATAAAACACTCCCAACTAGAAAGATACACACCAACTGAAAGATTTAACAAAATATAAGATCCCACTCACAGTGGCAATGAAAGCTATTAAGTATCTAGGAATTAAGCTAATCAAGAATACACAAGAACTTCATTAATAGCTTTTAAATGCCTCATAAATGACTTATAAGACAATTTGAATAAATGGAAAGACATTGTGTCTTTGGATGGCACAAACTTGACATTACAAAGATGTACAGTCCTCAAAAACTAGTTTATAAATTCAAAGCAATATTAAGAATATACTAGTTAGTTTATTTTTGAGAAACTTGGTGAACATATATCAAAATTTATATGAAGAGTTCTCATTTGTGGTGGTAAAGGGGAGTAGAATGGTGTAAGCTGATAAAAGGAAAGAAAAGAGAGGAGGAAGAGGAAATGGGGAGGGAGGGACTTTGCAGGAACTGATAAAATACTGTGCTTGGAGGAATACGGAAGGTTCAGCCCTCTGCCCCTGAGGGTTCCCTTGCCCACCACACACGCGACAAAACACATTGACTATATGAACTAATGTCTTCAGATTTCCTTTATAGAATATGGGGCAGAAGCTCCGTCTAATTCTCATTCCGTTCCCAATTGTAAATTTCTAAATCTCTGCAAATATTCTATTTACAAGCAGGAAATTTCCTAACTCTAAATTTCACAAGTGGGTACGTCATTAACTCTTAAGATTTAGCATCCCATTGTTTCAAAAGCAAAACTCTAGCTGAAAGAATTCTCTCTAATTGTTGGAAATAGAAACCTTGCAAGACCAGGCCTCCCCTGGAAGGTTCATTCATTTGTCCCCGTGAGGAAAGACAGTGGTGGTCCTGGATAAGTAAGTACTCACCAGAGTTCATTCTGTGGAATGACAGGATGAGTGCAGAAGAGTGGATGAGACATTTTTGCCATGTGCTAATGTATGGTGAGCATTTGTGTGCTAAGTTGCTTCAGTCGTGTCCAACTCTTTGTGACCCCATGGACCATAGCCTGCGCGACTGCTCTGTCCATGGGATTCTCCAGGCAAGAATACTGGAGTGGACTGCCATTTCGTTCTCCAGGGGATCTTCCTGATGCAGGGATCGCACCCGTGTCTGTTATGTCTCCTGCTTTGGCAGGCAGGTTCTTTACCACTGGTGCCACCTTAACAGCCTTGAAAAGGGACTGAGACCTTTGAATTACAGAGATACTGTGCTTATTTCTGGGTATTTTACACCATAACTTAAGAGACTGTGACCAGTAGAAAAAAGAGACCAAAAACCTGTACGAGACCTAGTTGAAGGTATACATAGCCTAAAGCTGAGAAAATTGATGGTATCATGAGAAAAGATAGCAGGTACTCAAAGGGCTGCCATGTGGAAAGTGTAAATGGTCTAAACTGATTTCATGTGTCCTAGGACACCAAATAGAACCAACAACAGAAGTTTTAGAAAGAAGATTTTGGCTCAGTACAAACCCAACTTTCAAAAAGTTAAGCTCTTTCTGAAAATACCATGTTCGGTTGTGAGTTTCCCATTATTGGAGATGCACGTGCAGAGAGTGAATGGCCTGATGGAGGAGAGCCTACAGGGACAATCCTCATGTCGAGAACTGTGGGCATTTATCCTTTACATACAATTAAGTTCTAGGCAGTGAGTTTAGGCAGTGATAAAAATGACAAGCCCTACCAAAAAATATCAACTGATACATCTGAAATATAATGTCAGGTGTATTTTAAGTGCTTTGTGAAAAAGCAGTGTAAGGAGAGAGACAGGGGCCTTACTTTAAGTAAGGTGGTCAAGGAAGTCCTCTCTGAAAAAGTAACACTGGAGCAATACCAAAGGAGCTGAGATGGGGAGGCATGGGGGTATCCAGAAGAACATTCCAGGCAAAGGAAACACAAGAGGCCAGTGTGGCAGGCACACAGGCGAGTGTGGTGCCTTCCACTGTTTTCTTGCTAGGATCCACCGTGTGAGGCTTGACATCAGTATTGATATAAGTGGAGCATTACCACAAATGTCAGGCACCTGAGATTTAAGCTTCAGACTTGTCAGAGTTAAGACAAAGAATTTAATACTGCAGTGTGTGAAATCTGGGACCTTATGACCTACCAAAGCAATTAGTATTACCTCTTTGTTGACACTAACCACAGGGTATAGAAGAAAATATTAACATATCTCATTGCCCGTTCAAGACTTCAAGTTGCCCAAAGGCAGGATCTGTGTCTGGTACATCTTTGTACCCACTTTTGTGTCTTAGACCTAACACACAAGGAATGTGTGTTGAGTGAATGCATCAATGTGCTTCAGCAGCTCTAAGAATTTATTAACTGTCTTACTAAAAACAATTGTACAAACACTTAATTTAAAACTGGATCATAAACTGATGGAGGAAAGCTTTGTGTGGTATAATTAATGAGAGGAGATAAAAATCGGATCTCCCCTGCAAAAAAGTAGAAAAAGCAGCCAGTAGCAAGTGATCTTTCTTTAGGAGTATCAGAGATTAAGCACAGCCCTTTGCAGAACTGGATAGGAATGTGAGGAGCATCCTCTCTAGAACAATTATCATAAACCCAGTGCTGGAGAAGGGAGACAGGCCCTTAAGCTTGAACAATAAACTTGAAAGAAAAAATCCTTTGAGGATGTACTGCAAAAATATGCTAAAAATAGATGAACAACTCCTGACTTGTATGTTATGTGCCCTCATGTTTTAGAAAACTACAACCAAAATTGTGTAAAAAAAAAAAAAATCATGCTTTTATGGCAAAGAGAGTTAAGAAATTGTAGACATTGAGGCCACCTTGGAAGAGCAAGTTACAGAATCACTGCAGTGAAGCCAATGAAGTATATTTTTACAGAACCAAGAATTTGTTGTGTTTTGGCCATTTGTGGTTGTTTTATAATAAAGTTGAATGCCATGGTGAAAATCAGGTTTTTCTTGTACAGATGATTGTCCATTCATACGATGTTGGGTAGAGAAGTATTTTTAGGGCATCCCTAAGCAAACCTCATTGTAAGTGTTGACTGAGTTCTGTAATGGTATTAGTACTTGACCTTATACCCATGGAATAGATTTTACAAGCTGCCTTGAGAGTCTAAAAACCTCCATGTTGTTTTGTGGGAAAATGGTTTCTTCTTTCTAAACAACCAGTTTTCAAACGAACTTTTGAAGGCTTGCTTATGTTCATTAACTATTTAGTATAGTTTAGTCTTTCAGACGGAGAAGGCAATGGCAACCCACTCCAGTACTCTTGCCTGGAAAATCCCATGGATGGAGGAGCCTGTTGGGCTGCTGTCTGTGGGGTCGCACAAGAGTCGGACATGACTGAAGCGACTTAGCAGCAGCAGCAGCAGTCTTTCAGAGATTAAAAAAATTTTATTTAAAATTTAGTGGTTTCTGAGTAATGGTGATATTTTCATGATATTGGTTTATTCTAATCTAAAAAGGTCATTCTAATCTAAGAAGGTCCTGTACTAGTTAAATTTCTTTTAAAGAAATAAAAGTAATAGAATTTCAGAATTGGAAAAGAATTTAGAGGTGATTTAGTATAAGTTCTCATCCAATATAGAAATCTCTTTTACAGCATCCTTGACAAATTAATATCTGGTTTCTATTTGAGCGAATTTGGTAATAGGGAGAAGTGTGCTGTTTAATCACATTTTTGCTATGAAATCGCAAGTAAATCAGTACATATTTACTGAATGTTGACTAGGTTCCAAGAGCTGTTAGATATTATTGGGAGTAAAAATAATTTAAGGCTCCATCTCTTAAGAAGCTTAAGGAATAGTTGGAAAGCAAAGTAACACATTCATTCATTGTACCAATTTATTCAGTATGCTATGTTATAGACACTGTGCTAAGTTCTGATAACATAAAACTTGCTCTTGGCCCAGAAGATGTTTAAACTGTTGCAAAGATAGACATTCAGATACATCCTTCTAAAACACAATATAATTGCTGGGGGGTGTGTGTATGTGTGTGCGCAGGCGTGTGTGTTCATATTGTAATGACCATAGATTGCAATAGCTGCCAAAGAGGAAGAATAGTTAAGTCTACCTGGGGAAATCAAGTTTCTTGATATTCTGTGTAGGATGGTTTAGATTATATTCCTGAAAAAAAAAAAAATGTTGTGATGTGTTACAAAGAATAAGACTTGTAAGGCAAAATAAAATTTAATAAATGTCCATGTGGAAGTGTCTAGCAAATAAAGACTTACAGCTTTTTAGATGTAACAGTATTTTATTTCTAAGAATAAAGAAATAGAGGCTTTGAAATGTATACATCACTGTTCATTATGTAATAGCAAGTTAAAAATCTTTAGGCTTCCTAAGAAGTAAACTGTTCTAACTGGCAATATTAGAATTAGCTACTTTAGATTTGAGTTGGTATCTCCCTACTCAAAGTATATTAGTCTTAAGAGTTGGCAAGATTCTTTGGACCAATACCTAAAACTAAGGCTGTGTAATCCTAAATTCAAATATGTTAGCTTATGTTTTGGGATGTTAATGTAAGCTTTTAAAATGTTGGAGCTGGACTCAGGAAATGCCTAATGCATGAGGAGACTATGTTGTAGAGATCCTCTTCTGAATCACTCTTGTGTATCATTTGTATTGGTCAGTTGCTTAATTTTAAACTTTTAGAATTCTGTAGTATCAGCCACAAATCTTTTGTCTAATAAACAGACCATCAACTGCGTCATCAGTTTACCTTGTAAGTAACCTCATATGCTCCCTGGGAATCTTAAATCTGGGTTAATTTTTATAATTTCAGCTAGGTCAAGTAAAATTAAAGAGAAAAGTTGAATCTTTCCCCAGAGCTTCAAGCAAAAAAAATGGGGACTCTGCCATATGATGTTGGATAAAACACATGGTCTTTCTGAGCCAGTTTCATTAAATGAGCAGTATTGGCATCATTTTCATTTCACAGATGATGGGAGAAACATGATGGTAAAATAGAAATGTATTATGTTTAGTCTCTAACTCTAGACTTCAAAAGCCTTCTCTTCATCTGACATTTCGAGATGTCATAGGTGTGATTAGTTGAGTCTCTGGCAAAGAGATTGAAAGATGTCTAAGATCAAGGTCCAAATGCCCAGTTCTTCCCTCTCACAGCTGTCTGCTTCCCTCTTCCAAAGGATCTGCAGGAGCTATATAGGCAAAGGACAGACAGACAAAAGAACATTTGATGAAAACTAAGCTGTGGCCCCAGACCTCACTGCACTCTCCCAGTGAGCTAGGCCAGAACTCAGATAAGTCACAAGGACTTCCTTTGGCTAAACGCTGAAGGCTGAACCGGAAGCCGGTGGGAGAGCACAGGAAGCCTCCTTTATCCTCTTTCCCTGTGCTTTAATCTGTCTCCCTGGAGCAAGAAAAGGGGAAGCTGGGCAAAGAAGAGACTGGGTGAGGAAGGGGTGGGGAGGAGGAAACTGGCTGTTGATTCTCCAAAAAGCCAGCAGGAGAGCTTGTCTGAGCAATCCTCCTCAGGCCCTCCCAGGGTATAATCCACTTCTAAGAGGGGGGCAGCTCCAGACCCACCTATCACATCAACTTCAGGGAATAAGAGAGACTTCAGAGTGATGACTCCTGTGAGAAGCTCTAAAGAGAGACTCCAAACAAACTAATTCTTAGAGAGCCCCTGCTCAAACTCAGAGCCTTAACCCCTTAACCCCTTAAGCACCAAGGTTCAATACCTTTTCCTTTAATGTTACCATCTCTACCAGTCCTCTTTCTCCTAGAAAGAAAAAAGGAGGAATAAAGTAGAGTCTTGAGTTCTGCCCAAAGGTCAACCATCAGATGAGTTAGAAAAAAAGAAAAAAAAATCCACAGCTGAAATTTACCTTATATGGTAAAATATCTATTTGCCTGGAATGTGTGGAACCAAATTAATGGTATTTCTGGAGTCCAGATAGCTTAACTTCCAAAAAGCATAAAATGATTGGAAAAAAAAATTCTCCAACCATCCATCACACCTAAATAACTGAGGATTGGCATGACTCTTGCCTTACCTGCAAGCCTTCTGTAATATCATGTAAGTTAAAGTGTTTGTCACTCAGTCGTGTCCAGCTCTTTGAGACCCTATAAACTGTAGTCTGCCAGGCTCCTCTGTCCATGAAATTCCCAGGCAAGAATACTGGAGTGGGTTGCCGTTCCCTTCTCCAAAGGATCTTCCCAACCCAGGGATTGAACCTGGGTCTCCCGCATTGCAAGCAGAATCTTTGCCATCTGAGCCACCAGGGAAGCCCTGGTGATGTCATAGCGAAGTACAGCTGTTCTCTCTTGTAAATAATACCATCTATTCTTTCACATAGATTGGACCACAGCCTGGCAATTGACATCATTCATTTGCTGAGTAGTAGAGCAAACTATTTGATTACTATAGAAAATTTCTGAAATAAATTATCACTTTTTAAAAGATTCTTTTAGTACTTCTTTGT
The DNA here is from genome assembly GCF_054371585.1 of Giraffa tippelskirchi. NCBI lineage: Eukaryota > Metazoa > Chordata > Mammalia > Artiodactyla > Giraffidae > Giraffa > Giraffa tippelskirchi. The sequence goes on along the minus strand of NC_137279.1, from coordinate 131,343,750 downwards.
TTATGTGGTTGGTGCCAGTGGTAGAATTCTGTATCTCTGTGCTGTTTGTACACTGGTGTGAATAGTCCAGAAGATTTATGTTTCTCTGGGACTCTTTCAGTTTCTATCTTAACTCCTGCTTACAGATTTGTCAGTGAACTACAGGGTGTCCAGAGATAAGTCAGTTGAACATAGAACTAAGATTTCAGTCCCTGCGCCTTGCTTCAGAAAGAGCTTTTTCTTCATTATTTCAAGAGCATAATTTTAAATATTTCAAAATTCTAAGCAACAGAAACAAATTGTCTTGGTTATGGATCACCAACAGTATGTTCCTCTTGTTTATCCATAGTTTTTGTATACGCACTGAATTTTCTCATATGGACTTCACCTTGAAGTGGGCGCTTTCCACTTAAGTCGTAATGGATGAAATAATTCATTAGCCTACTTGGCTTATCGGAAAATGCCATGAAGCAAAAAGAAAACAGTGTTTAATTTTATCCACTTCCTCATTTTTCTTTTCTATTTTTGTGTGTCCTAAAGAAGCTTTCCTCAAAAGAAAAGGGATGAAAACAATGGATACAACTAAAATTCAAGAGGTAGGAAAGGAAAACATTCTTGATGACTAGAAAGTCTCAGGCTAACCAGGGTTAAAAAAAATTAACATTCACAGTATGTATAGTCAGTGTATGTATATTCATAGTGGTAGGAGAATTGCTTTTATTAAAGCGAGATATCAAAATGCAGATAGGATCCTAATGTAGATGTGTTGGTTTCTCCTTTTACTTGGGAATTAAATGAATGGGTAGTGCCTCTCAAATCTGGCACTCTCTTTGTGTATCTTCAATGAGTCAGCCCTTTGCTCCGGCTTTAGGAATCACTAGGCTGACATCACTTGGCAATTTGGAGGTTGTGTGAAATGAGCTGTTTCATCTCAGAGGAGGATAGCTAGAAGGCCAGTTTTTCCAGATGTTCACTAGCATCTGATTTTATACATGTGTGTACTTGCCACTGTTGCAGTTTGTTTTCTTTTGGGGAGGGGGCACAGTGTTTATTTACTCACCTCATATTTATTGCACACTTACTTTGTACCAAGCAATGTCAATAAGGATGGAGCTTATCTGTATCTTCACTGGTCTAGAAGGTAAACTGATAATAGAAAATTAGACTATGTTTCCATAGGTGCTACAATAGAGGGAAAATCCAGACTTAAAAAACTGCTCCCATTAATTGTATAGTTTTGTTCTATACAGTAATGACCCAGGTAATTATGCTTTAACTTTTTCAGTGTTTAATTCTTACACCAGACTAGTGGCATTTGATGTTCCTCAGAGAAATTTTTGATGACACTTCACTAGAGAAGATCTGCTTGATGTCTGGTTTTTAATCATGTACAGATGAATCCTACAGCATGTGTACTATTGCTGTACCTTACCACCAAGAGAATTGATTAATTCAAAAATCTAAGTTTTAATCAGTTCATCCCTCCAATCCCTTAGATTTTTTTTCCTAAGGACATTGATTCCATGCCTCAGAGGTGCCAGGGTATGATTTTTTTTTTTTCTCCTTTTCCTATTAAGGAAATAAGCAACCAGTAAAAACAGACTTTTTACTCAGTCCTTATGTTTATTAATGAACATCTTAAAATTTGGCAATTTTCTTTATACTATTCTTTCTCTCTCTCTTTCTTTCTCTCTTTACACTCTGGGTCTAAACTTCCTCTATATACACAGGGTGTTATTTCCTGACCATCACATAAGTTTTAAACATCATCATTAAATAAGGAAGATACCATGTGCATAGCAGGCAGGAAACAATGCCACACCCTTGCAGTTTTGCTTTTCGATTTCCTCTGGAGACAAGGACTTGTTTGTGTTGGTGAGAGTGATGCAGTGTGTGTGGTGGCTCATCCGTGTCTATTTTTGTTCCCTATGGTGATTGCCCCCAAGTACACATGTATTGGGCTTGGAGAATAGCAAGCTTTATGAATAAGACATTTGCTGAGAATTCAAGCATTTAAATCTTCACCCTTTTAGAACCATCTTCCATGCCTTTTTCAGTTCCTTTTGTTTCTCAGTAAGATTTTTTGGTACTTAAAATATTCTCAGTAGTTAGCCTTGAAACAAATTCTGGCATTCTGAGTTAATCCTGTCACTGATGAGGGTAAATCTTATGCCTCTTGAGGACAGAGGCTTTTGTCTCCTGGCGTGTTTCTGAGAGAACATAATTAATGCAGTTTGTACATTAACTGATAACTTAGTGACATGAAAGCTAATTCCCTTCCCTTGTATCGCCATCATTCTTTCCCAGGAGAAATGGGTCTACCTCATAAAGGATGGCGACAGTCTGTCTTTTTAATCTTTTTTTTAAAAATCTATGTATTTATTTATTTATTTTTGGCCATGTTACACAGGCATGTGAGATCCTAGTCCCCCAACCAGGGACTGAACACCTATCCCCTGCAGTAGAAGCACAGAGTCCTAACCACTGGACTGCCAGGGAAGTTCTGTCTTTTTAACCTTATCCCTTGTTCTTTGCAAATGCATCCCTTTGCCTCCTATCTCTGGATCCCACAGGGTTCTGACCTTATCCTCCCTCCAAACCTATCTAGATCCAGCAGCTTTGAGGCTCCAGTGAAGTTGCTCCTACTCCATGAATCCTTCTCCGCTCACTGCAAGCCTTAGCTTATTGCACTTACCACATCATTCCCTTGATGTATATACAACATTGTGTGCACCCTTGTTTGACTTTTCATGTGGCTATTTATGTTTCTCCAACAAGAATGTAAGTGCTTTTAGAACAGGGAATGTTGGTTATGCCTCCTTGATTTTCCTATGATGGTTAGCATAAAGTAGATCTTCAGTAAGTTTTAGTTAATAAAGGATAGACTCTTATTAGTATCTGTGAATAAGCCCTGGGGAATAGATCTTTGGGATCTGTTTCTTACTAGACATTCTTAGATCAGCAGAGATAACTTGTTCTATCATTCTGGGGACAAATCTGCTTGGTCTTCAGGGTCCAACCCTCTGGAACCAGTTGTATCTGGAGAGTGGAGGGAAGGTAAAGGATAAAGTTAATCACCTTCCTATTGGTCCACCTGTCATTTTGTGACTCCAGTCTACCTGTCTATGTCCAACTTGCCATAACCAAGTTAAAGCATCATCTTTTAAAAGAACAGGCCACTATCTAAAGAATATACCTGAGTCACACATTAGCATACTGGAATGATGACTGCTGATTTATCATATGCAGCAAGTTTTCTCACTTCTTTCAGTGATAATACAGTCATAGCTATGATTTAAAGTCTAAACCAGAAAAATGACTTAGGGGTTATAATTCATAGAAAAAGAGTACTGGACTTAATTGTCAAAGTTGTAGGAAAATAAGACCTCTCATATGCTGTTAAGGGGAGATATAAAGAAATCCAGACTTTTCTTGGTGGGAGAAGAATTTGACGTAAGTTTGTCTTGTTTGGCACTAGCCAAGCAATATTGTTTATTTGTAATGGTAGCTTGCTCATCAGTCATGTCCAACCCTTTGGACTGTAACCCACAAAGCTCCTCTGTCGATGGGATTTCCCAGGCAAGAATACTGGCATGGGTTGCCATTTCCTTCTCCAGGGAATCTTCCTGACCCAGGAATTGAACCCGTCTCCTCTGTTTTCCTGCATTGCAGGTGGATTCTTTACCCACTGAGCCATTGGGGAAGCTCATAATAGTCATGAGACTAATTTTTTTTTTTTATTTCGACACACCACCTCTCTCTTCTGAAAAGATAGTAAAGCAAGAGTTATGCTTGAAAACACTCTCTGTTCAATGTGTATAACCATGATAAAGTATAAAGAGAGATACCAAAAACGCATACATGGACTTAAACGGGAGATAAACGGTTCTGTGGAGCACGAATGGAATACTGAGTGCGGCTGAGGCAATAGCCGGGCTCTCATCCAAATGTAGGCAGTAGCAGCCAGGAGTTCAGCTCCTGCCAGTAAAGGAACTAAAAATGCACCAAGCAAGATAAGAGACTGGAGTCCGGTCACTGTAGCCAAAGGCCCTCATTTCCAAAAGGAAGCTAAAAAGAATGGCGATGAACTGACTGCTAGAGCTGGTGCTTCAGAGGAAACCATACATCTGGGGTACCTCCCAACCAGGAACTGAGTCAGCCTGCCTGGAATTGTGAGATCCTGACATCACAGTGGAGCAGCAAAACATCATGACAGGTCCTAATGGTGGACTGGGAGGCTGGGTGCAGGAAACCACAAAAGAGCTCGCGAGAGAAAAACAGTCTCTTCAGAATAAGCGTACCGCCCAGAACGCATGAAGACAGCTCTGCTAGCAAGTCTCTCAGCAAAATTGACAGTTGGAATATTGATTCACTCCACTCTAGAGGAAACGAGGCTTTGCAACAATAATGAAGTTAAAATAAATATATTTACTAAAGTGTAAAAAAATTAAATGAAAAGCAGAAAAAGTAAATTTAGAGTGGTCAAGGAGATAAAGACAAAACATTAAAAAGTAGGTAATATGTCATAAGATCAAGTGAATATAAAAAATTTAGAAATCATAGAAATAAAAAACCACTGAAATTTAAAATATCAACAGGCAGAAGAAAAACACTGTACTCAGTTGCAAGAGGAAGTAATGAATTAGAATTCTGAGTTACCCAGAGCCCAGCGTAGAGAGAGATGGAAATTAAAAAGCACACACACACCCGTGGAAGATCAATTGAGAGACCCTAACATATGTCTAATAGGAATTGCAGGAAAAAATGGAAGAAATGATGAAGCAACTTTTGAAGCAATTATTTAAAGAGATTTTCCTAAAGTTTTCCAAAATTGAAGAAAGTCAAGTCCTTGGCTACAAATATTGAGCAGTGTTCATCTACATACATTTAAAATTAAGGTGAAAATGTAAAAGATCTTTTGTTAAAGATAAAATCTTCAAAGCTACCCTAGAGAAAGAGAGATTGCTCCTCAGAGAACAAACTCAAGCTGACAACAGGCTTCTCATCAGCAAGAGGCCACAAGAAAATGGAATCATATGTTTAAGTGCTGAAAGGAAATTACTGTCAATGCAGAATTTTATAATTTACTAAATTATTATTCAAGAAGTGAAAGCAATATAGACATGTTCAGACGTATGAGGCATATGAATTTTCTATCCACAGGCCCTTATTAAAAGAACTATTAAAGGATACACTTCAACCCATAGGCAAAGGAACTCAGGGGGAAGATAAAGGATCTGAGACAGTGGGTGAGCACATGATTTAATAAATATGTAGATAATCACAATGAACTGTAGATTTTTTTTTATATTATGTGTTTCAAAGGAGAGCTAAAACAGACTCTGGGAACAACAAAACAGGATAGTTCGGTGGGTAGTTAAAACATGCTTGGAAGAGGAGGTAAGGATTCTGAAAAGCTTTAAGTGTATACATTCTAAGAAATTATATGTAACCTTTACTACAGAAATTTAGTCTACACATTCCCAACCAGCTGAGGCAGGATGGAAAATAGGAGATGTGGACAATGTTATCAGGGCAACAGAAAGCAGGAAGGAGGAAGAAGTGGTATATATAAAAAAAAAAATATGGACATAAATCCAAATATCACTAAATATCCAAATATCACTAAATATCCAAATATGAGTGAAGTGAGCCACAAAAATGTAATAGATTAAATTCAGTTGTAAGAAGAAAGAGGTGATTAGTTTGGATTTTTTAAAAAGTCCATAAAACAGACACCTAAAAAAATAACAAAATCACAAAGTTTCTAAATAGAGATTAAAGAAGGATATTAAAAAACAGGAAAAAGCTAAAGAAGCTGTGTTAATATTAGATAGTATTTAGATCTTCTGTTTTCAAAAATGCACTCTTTATCAAAACAAGGTATATTTTTAAATTTTAGAACATGCATAAATTCTTGTAACACCACACAGGATACAAAAGAATCTCAACACCCCGAGGAATTCCCGGGTGCTGAACCTTTGCAGTGAACCTCTGGCAACCACTGATGTGTTCTCTGACCTGGTTTACAGAATGTCATGTAAAATCAGGCAGCATGTAGTTTTTGAGACTGGCCTGAATGCAATCATCATTGAAATATTTTTCATGAATTATAGCACATCTATACCATGTAGTAATGTAGCCCTTAGAATGAAGTAGATCTCTATATGTGGATGTGTTAGAGTCTGTAAGACATACTATGAAAGTGAAAAATTTAAGGGGCAAAACCAATGCATGTAGAAAGATCCCACGTGGTTTATACGTCGTGTGTGCAAAGTCACTTCACTCATGTCCGACTCTGCGACCCCATGAACTGTAGCTTGCCGGGCTCCTCTGTCCATAGGATTCTCCAGGCAAGAATACTAGAATGGGTTGCCATTTCCTTCTCCAGGAGATCTTCTTGACCAAGGGTTTGAACCCATGTCTCTTAACGTCTCCTGCATTGGGAGGAGGATTCTTTACCACTAGTGCCACGTGAGAGGTCATGTCTATGTCAGTACACAGACATAGAGTACCCACCGAGCTTATCAGGGCTTCCTAAGGAACGGCAGGGGAGTGGGAAAGGTGAGGGGAGTATGCTCCCCTCTATGCTAAATATGCATCTTTTAAAAAAATATTTATAATAGCAAAAAATAAAATGTTTAGGCATAACTTAATAAATGCCCAACATCTATTTAAGGAAAGATATGAAACACTCGTGGGAGATACAAAATTAGATTAAGCCAAGTGGAAATACACACATGGAGAGGAAGGATCAACACCATAAAGATGTCAGTGCTTCTTAGTTTACAAATGCAATATAATCCCAGTAAAAATACCACCAAGGTGGTTTGTTTTTTTTGATCTAGACTATAAAGTTGATCATAAAGTTCATTGTGAAAGACAAGCATGAATTTGAGCACTTACAACACTCATTACTGATTTAGTCACCTATCTCCTGTACTGGCCCTTGAAGGGTGCCTTGCTCTTGGTATCTCTGACATGATGTCTGACATACAGCAGGTCCTTCACTAGGAGTGACTTTTCCTGGGGCACACTCAAAAACTAGTTGACACTTGTGTTCTACACGTCCCACACCACCCCCATCAGTGTCATTTATGTCTCCTGCATGTAAAAGATAAACTGGCCCTTATTTATGTTTCCCTGTCTTTGTTATATCAAGCAGTTTCTCTGAAGCTGAGTGGTTTTGTTTGGTTGGGTTTGAATCTCAGCCCTCTGGTGTCTCATTCATGCACATGTTGAACTGCTTCAGTAGGTTACCCTGGTCCCTGCGGCTTCTCACTGCACTGCCTTTCTGGAAACTGCCTCAATTAAGTAGATCTTACTTTTTTTACATTGTTATGATTCTAACAAAGGGACTGAGAATCAAATAACCATCACCAAAAATATAATCAAAGATGTAGGTGAACATTAATAAGTTAAAATTGTGAAAGTTACTGTTAAAAGGTCCTAATTTACATTGACCATGCAAGATATTTCAATATGTGATCAAGTGTATACATATTCCACGTAAAAATGTATCTCTTTGCTGGTATAAATTTGGCAATTATGATTTTAAATATTTTATTTCTTTTTCTAGCTCAGAGCAGCATTCCAGGACATAGTTTAGATAGGTGGCTTCATTTTTTAAGGAAGTTTGAATTTTACTTTGTTTCTCTTAAAAACATACCTTGTAGAAAGCAAAATTAGGAAATGCAGTTTATTTCATTGACCCTACAGTTTTTTTCCAAAAACAGCTGTTGTGTTATCTGAAAATAATTTGCAAATGGGAATTCATAAATTTGGCTCTTAGTGAGCCCATTTCTCCAATCACTGCAACCTTTGTGTTTCTTTTCCAGAAATATTATCCAGGTATTAGGACAGTCATGGAACAATTTTACACATATATTTTTTATTCCTCTAGGAACTTTAGTTGTAAAGTCTTGAAGAGCATTTTATATACTTTGTTACCTGGATGTCAGCTGCTCCATAGGATATAGAGGATAATGTATCAAATTCCAGTCCATGAGCTGTCTGCATTCTGACAGACTCCTGGAAGAATTAGGTTCTCATGGTCCCAGTTCCTGCTTCCATGGAAACAATTTAGATTATAGATTTTTAGCATCCCAGGCAAAATCTCCTTGTCTATTCACTTTTGATCTAAGCATAAAATTATTTAGTCCTTTTGCCTGTGATTTCTACAGTTCATTCATAATAGAGGGTGTGTGTGTGTGTGTGTGTGTTTAGCAGATTTTACCAAAGGTTTAGGGAAGAGTGAAAGGTATTTACATCTCCAAATGGAAATAATGAGTATATACTGCAGCCTCCTACCACATTGCTTGACCTGTTTCCTTCAATTCCACCCCTCCTCTACTGATTCACCTCCCCCTCCCTCCAAGCCCATTCATCCCACTATAGCATGGGTGGTTTAGCCATCTTTGTTGCTGGTTTCACCTCACTCTCTCCCTCAGTGACTCATGTCCTTCTATGTACAGCTTTTCCTTATTCTGAAACTAACTTAGGTATTTGCTTTAACTTAGATGATTTCATTCAAGAATTATTCTCAGAATTTCCCTGGTGGTCCAGTGGTTAAGACTCGGGGCTTCCCACTGCAGAGCAAATGGCTTTGGTTCCTGGCTGGGGAACTAAGATGCTGTGCTGCGCAGCCCCAAAATAATAATAATTATTATTATTCTCAAATCTGTTCTTAGGGTAGTAGCTTTCTTATCTTGATGTATCTTGGATCAGATTCTCCTGTTCATCTTGCTTTTTAAATTTTTTTCTCTTCCCCTTGACCCCATTTCTTTCCTCTCTTTCTCACCCTTCCCCTACATAAACACACTGTGTAGGTGTAGCTCTAGTCTCAATGCTTTATTCCTCCAAAAGCAGTCTGAGAGTTGTCCCTAGAAGAAAAGCATTGGATTTCTCATCTGTGTGACACATGTATGGTACAAGCTGGTGGTGATGGTCTGAGCCTTGATGTTCTACAGAACAGGATATGGTGGTAGAGCTTTCTTCCTGCTCTTACCCTAAGCATTCTTCCTTAGTCCTGCACTGCAGCCTGGAACCCTACCATTATTCCTTTTAAAAAATTTTTGCAGCTATTCTTTAAGGCTTATTTTGTACTCTAATCTTTAAATTTCTGGATTAGGTAAAGAGAAGTGAGGTATAGGTTTAATTAGGCAAGCTTCTCAAAAGAGCAGAAAAGTTGAAACAAAATCTTTTAACTTCTTACAAGCTGCTATTTACAAATATCCCACAAAACACCCTTTACCCTTTTCTTTTTTAAAGGAAGCCTTTCTGTCTTTTTCTCTTTCTTTCACTGTACCTTTGAAAACATTGATGCTTTTCCCGGTTCTTCTCAGTGTTAGAGTATTTACACTAATCATAGAAAGTAACTTCCTTCCTCTCTCCTATGGCTATTTCACTGTTTAAATCCCCACAGTCTTTTCTCTTGGGCTCTGCAGCCTGCCCTCTTCCTTCTCATAGTGCCAGATAGAGAACCTGCCACCACATCTTTGGGAATTCAACTCCCAGCTGTATCCCTGCTGGAATCTTCTTGTGATGTGTCCTCTTGGCAGTATGAGCAGCAATTTTACTTAGTGACTAAATTCCAGCATCTTTTTTCTACTCTCTGCTCATTTCTGACTAGTTAACAGCTTCTGGAAAGGATATCACTGTCTCTACCTTCCTAGGATTTAAATAAGCACATTTAAAAATGACACCTTGAAGGACTGAAAGAAATATGACGTCGGAAAGCTGAGAGGAACTTCCAGAGTTCATCTATATATTACCCTCCTACGTTGGGCTGTTCTCTTAAAGCCATCATAGCAGAAGTTTGGAGAAATGAGGAGACTGTCTGAAGTGGTGCTGTTTCATAGCTGTATGAAGGTTGGCAAGTTGTTGAAGTTCTCTGAAGCTTAGTTGAGTTCTTCTGTAGAATGGGGAGAAAATGAACTACTTCTGTAGCATGGCAGATGCTAGCCAATCAAGTGCCTTTGTCCTGAAAATAAAGAGGTATCCCAGGAGGGTACACAACTGAGCCAGGGAAGCATATGCAGGATTTCAGGCCACACTTGCCCCTCAGCTGGACACCCTGGTGCCGGGCATAACCTGAAACCCTCTGCAGCACCCAGGCTCCAGAGGTTAATCATCTGCCCCCATGAGGAGCAAGTCTGGAGAAGAGCAGGGCAGGAGGCAGTAGTGGGACCATCTGGGTGCTTGGTAGGAACCTACCTGCCTTTTTACCTTCTGGCTGATCTTGCTTTCACACCAATGTGTGTCTGTTTTCATCACATCGTTAACAATGTTGTATTAACATACTTGGAGAAAGAAATGGCAACCCACTCCAATATACTTGCCAGGAAAATTCCATACACAGAGGAGCCTGGTGGGCTATAGTCCATGGGGTTGCAAAAAATCAGACACGACTGAGCACAGCACAGCATTAACATGCTAGCTCAAAGGTGTCACTCGTGGAGAAGGTGCTGGGGAAGCACTTCTGTCCATACTGGTCTCTAGCCCCCACCTTCTTCCTGCTTCACAGATGCTCTCAATTGCTCAGTTGTGTCCGACTCTTTGCAACTTCATCAACTGTAGCTCCCTAGGCTCCTCTGTCCATGGGATTTTCCAGGCAAGAATACTGGAGTGGGTTGCCATTTCCTTCTCCAGATAATTGAAGCTTCATAGATAACTGGAGCATTAAATGAGACTACAATTGGGAAAACGTCTAGAACATGACCCCAGACACTGAATTTCTTTTTCTGTTTGATATTTCTGCAGGGTAGACTCTAAACATCCGTCTAGGCTTTCTCCTACTAATTTCTGTCCGAGGAGCGTCCATGGTAGAGTGCTTGACCCCAAGAAATATAAAGGATGCCCTATTGAAATATGAGATTAAAATGAAAACTTTATGTTTATTTTAAACTTAGAGGAAAAATAAGCTTTCTAATATTTGGTTGAGGGATTGGCAATACTTTATGGTTATAATTATAAATAGATATATGTGAGTGAGTGAAAGCCAATCAGTTGTGTCCAACTCTTTTTAATCCCGTAGACTATACAGTCCATGGAATTCTCCAGGCCAGAATACTGGAGTGTAGCCTTTCCCTTCTCCAGGGGATCTCCCCAACCCAGGGATCGAACCCAGGTCTCCCTCACTGCAGGCAGATTCTTTACCAGCCAAGCCACAAGGGAAGACCATAAATAGACATATATATGCCCACAGATATGGACATGTTTAACATTTTTCTCTGATACAGGTAAGTGATTAAAATGTTTGTTTGAAGACATTCTCAAACATTCTCACACCACTGTAGTCACCAAACTCTCTGAATGCAGTCACGTTTGTTTTTCTTCCCTACCATCTTCTGATTTACATAGTAAATAGTAGCCCCTGTTATATCTTCTAGTCTACAGCGTTTATATATATCTTTATAAACAAAACTTCCTCTCTTCCCCCAACCTCATTCTTTCATTGTTATCCACATAGGCTATGGGAAGACGTAAGCTTTTCCCCTAAAACATGTACAATTTATAAAAGGTAATTTGTTACTTAGGATGAAGTAAAATTGAGATCGTTTTGGCTTAATCCTAGAAACTCAGTAAAATAAAATAAGAATGTGGGTTCTGGGTCCAAATGGCCTGGGCTAGATGACATTAAGCAAGTTAGCTAAACTTTCTGTGCCTTCGTCTCCTCTGTGAAATTGGGGTAAAAAGAATAATCTGCCTCATCACATTAAGGTGACAATTAAAATAATTAATATCTTTGACATTGGAATAGGATTACATATTAAACACAACAGCAAGTTTGTTGCTGTCATCACTGTGATCACTGTCCTTATCTTTATCCCTAGGAAAGATCCACGCCCAGAACTATGCACCTCTGAATTGGAAGGACTAGTGTCAGTGTCAGGTCTAGATTCATCCGCTTTCTCAGCAAATATATACTGGCGGTCTCCTATATATCAGATACTCAGCTAAGGGCTGGACGCTCCACTGCATTGTCAAACCTTGTACAACACTTCTCTCTAGGGGGCTGTATCTTCCACGTCACCAGCTTGTGGTCATATTCCTCATGCCATAATAGTCCACTTTGCAATAGACTCAGTGTACACTTACGTGTACTTCTTCCTGGAGATGATTCCTCCATGTTGATTCAAAGTGTATTTTGCCTCATCCTATCTCATCTTTGGGAAGAAAATGTTCTCTCTTACTGAAATTGCAATCTTATGAGACTGCTGGACATTCTTAGGGCTTAATATTATTTTCAACAAACTGAAGCATTAGTAGGGAAATTGAAGTTGATGTAATATTTTGTGTGAAAAGCAGCAAGTTTAGACATAACTATTTTACTATCAAACATTTCTATAGTCTTTCATCTCTCTCTGAATAAATAGTTTTTACAAAAGCATAGTAAATTCCCATTTTATTAAAACTAGTCATATTCATCTATGCATGACTAGGATATGGGTAGAAAGAAAAGAGGAAATGATAAAGACAGGAATTTCTCCCATATTTCCTCCTTTTAATCCTTTTACTTCTCACACAGAAACTAATATAATGTTGGGAGCCATCCAATTCGACTGAATCTGATAAGAGGATGTACTTCCCAGACCAATGACTGATTCCCCAAGGTTTCAGTGAAAGAAGAAACGCAAATTTTTTAAAATATGTGAAATGTTCTTCAAATATTTATTTTGTCATGAACTGTTCTGTGTCCTGACAAAACTGCTCCATTTTGTGTCATGAGTTAGATGTGGCGAACAAAGATATACATTTCATTTTCCCAACCTGTGGGCTAAGAATAAAAATCTCGGTGCTGGAATTGAACATTGTATTCTCCAGGCAAAGGAAATGGACATTTATTGGATGTTATTGCTGCTTTCCTTCTCACTAATGACATTATGAAAGCTCTTTGAGTAATATAATTTGAAAATATTATTTCTGTGTTTCAGGTCATGCAAGACAAGATAATCTGCCTTCCTAAAAGAGTACAGCCTTCTCAGAACCACTCTTCCGTTTCAAATGTCTCTCAAGCAGTGGCCAGTACCACCCCACTGCCTCCACCAAAACCATCTCCTTCTAACCCGGTCACTGTGGAAATGAAAGGGTTGAAGACGGATTTGGACCTTCAGCAGTACAGCTTTATTAACCAGATGTGCTATGAGCGAGCCCTCCACTGGTACGCCAAGTATTTCCCATACCTTGTCCTCATTCATACCCTGGTCTTCATGCTCTGCAGCAACTTTTGGTTCAAGTTCCCTGGCTCCAGCTCCAAAATAGAACATTTCATCTCAATCCTGGGGAAGTGTTTTGACTCTCCCTGGACCACACGAGCCTTATCTGAAGTGTCTGGGGAAGACTCAGAAGAGAAGGACAACAGGAAGAACAACATGAGCAGGTCCAACACCACCCAGTCTGGTCCAGAAGGCAGTCTGGTCAACTCTCAATCTCTAAAGTCAATTCCTGAGAAGTTTGTGGTTGACAAATCCACTGCAGGGGCTCTGGATAAGAAGGAGGGTGAGCAGGCAAAAGCTTTATTTGAGAAGGTGAAGAAGTTCCGGCTGCATGTAGAAGAAGGTGATATACTGTATGCCATGTATGTTCGTCAGACTGTACTTAAGGTTATAAAATTCCTAATCATCATTGCATATAATAGTGCCCTGGTTTCCAAAGTCCAATTTACAGTGGACTGTAATGTTGACATTCAGGACATGACTGGATATAAAAACTTTTCTTGCAATCATACCATGGCACACTTGTTTTCAAAACTCTCCTTTTGTTACCTGTGCTTTGTAAGTATCTACGGATTGACGTGCCTTTATACATTGTACTGGCTGTTCTACCGTTCTCTGAAGGAGTACTCTTTTGAGTATGTCCGGCAGGAGACTGGAATTGATGATATCCCAGACGTGAAAAATGACTTTGCTTTTATGCTTCATATGATAGATCAGTATGACCCTCTGTATTCCAAGAGATTCGCGGTATTCCTATCTGAAGTGAGTGAAAATAAATTAAAGCAGCTGAACTTAAATAATGAGTGGACTCCAGATAAACTGAGGCAGAAGCTGCAGACAAATGCCCATAACCGCTTGGAACTGCCTCTCATCATGCTCTCTGGCCTTCCAGACACTGTTTTTGAAATCACGGAGTTGCAGTCCCTAAAACTTGAAATCATTAAGAACGTCATGATACCAGCCACAATCGCGCAGCTAGACAATCTCCAGGAGCTCTCTCTACACCAGTGTTCAGTCAAAATCCACAGCGCGGCATTGTCTTTCCTGAAGGAGAATCTCAAGGTCTTGAGCGTCAAGTTTGATGATATGAGGGAGCTGCCTCCCTGGATGTATGGCCTCCGGAACCTGGAGGAGCTCTACCTGGTTGGTTCTCTAAGTCACGATATTTCCAGAAATGTCACCCTTGAGTCTCTGCGGGATCTCAAAAGCCTTAAAATTCTCTCGATCAAAAGCAACGTTTCCAAAATCCCACAGGCAGTGGTTGATGTTTCCAGCCATCTCCAGAAGATGTGCATACACAACGATGGCACCAAGCTGGTGATGCTCAACAACCTGAAGAAGATGACCAATCTGACAGAGCTGGAGCTGGTCCACTGTGACCTGGAGCGCATCCCTCACGCTGTATTCAGCCTGCTTAGCCTCCAGGAATTGGACCTCAAGGAAAATAATCTGAAATCCATAGAAGAGATCGTTAGCTTCCAGCACTTGAGAAAGTTGACAGTGCTAAAACTGTGGCATAACAGCATCACCTACATCCCAGAACATATCAAGAAACTCACCAGCCTGGAGCGTCTGTCCTTCAGTCACAATAAAATCGAGGTGCTGCCTTCCCACCTCTTCCTATGCAACAAAATCCGATACCTGGACTTGTCCTACAATGACATTCGATTTATCCCACCTGAGATCGGAGTTCTACAAAGTTTACAGTATTTTTCCATCACTTGTAACAAAGTGGAGAGCCTTCCGGATGAACTCTACTTCTGTAAGAAACTCAAAACTCTGAAGATTGGGAAAAACAGCCTATCAGTACTTTCCCCCAAAATTGGAAATTTGTTATTTCTTTCCTATTTAGATGTTAAAGGCAATCACTTTGAAATCCTCCCTCCTGAACTGGGTGACTGTCGGGCTTTGAAGCGAGCTGGTTTAGTTGTAGAAGATGCTCTGTTTGAAACCCTGCCTTCTGATATCCGGGAGCAAATGAAAACAGAATAACTTATTTTTGTTTAAAGTTTGACTGAAACATGCTTCTACCAAATACAGTATAAATAATTAGGTAGTCTTAATGCCTTTCCTACTTTATTATTATTTTTCTTCTTTTTCACACAAAACAAAATGTACACAAAGAATAAGTAAGGAGTATGTATTTTTTAATAAAAATTTAATTGTATTTTTTCAATATTAGTATTTTAAAGGTTTTATTTGTCCTGGAACCTAATGTATCTATTATTGTTTTCTACTGACAGAGACAGATGGTTCCACCTGTTTTTGTTTGGTTTTTTGTTTGTTTGTTTGCTTGCTTTTTTGTTTGTTTTGGTTTTTTGGTAAATTCTTGTGAAAGGAAGGGAATTTTAAGTTGCATGCTTTTGGTATTTTTTTAAATCGATGAAGATACTTTGCCACGGTCATTTTCTAGCTTGTTTACATCTGTACAGGGTCTTTGTTTTTGTTTTCATTGTATGTGTTCCAAGGAATCTCTGCTAGTTATTTTAATACCAGCTGCCTTCTGCATTGGTCAAGTATATCATTGTATAGGAAACTCTTCTCTGGAGTATAAGCTCACATAAGTGCATTGTCATGGACTATTATTTTCAAAATTTCCCCTTGCCTAAATTGTATTCTTTCACATACCTGACAGTTATTTATCATTAGGCAAGGATTTTGTAAGTGAATGAGGACGATAATCTTCCATGGTCAGCTTGCTTGGATTGGTCATTTATAATGTAACTGATTTACATTTTTACCAACATTTTTAAAATGTTGAACATATTTTCCTTCAGTGAAAAAGGAAATGCAGAAGCTCCTCCCCTTTAATATCAATGTTGTTATGTAGTTCTGGTGAACAACCTTAGAAAAGCTAATTTATTTTAATTAAAATAGCTAATTAAATTTAAAAATCAGAATCAGAAGCCTGCTTTTTAGTAATTTAATCATCTTTGATATCTTGATATGTGAATACATCCGATGGAAAAAAAAAATGTGCTACTAAAGCACCCTGCTAAAGAGCTGGTGCATTCCAGTCAGGCACACTGGTTCCTCTGGGCAGTGTGGCAGTGGTGATCTTTATTCAAAGTCTGCCTGTTACACAAACTAACCAATGTATACATATATGTATTAATCAATCTCCCTCAAGTCTGCCCTGGCTATGAATGCTAATGATGCAAGCACAGAAATTCTTATCTGTTCACTTTGGCTTAAAAAAGTTTATCTCATCTAAAATAATTCTATTCCTTTATTTTTTTAAGTGTGAATAAATAACTGAGTGGATATCACTTAGAAATAATTTTTGCCTGGTGGTCAGCAGAGCTTTTATTTATCTCTATACTAAAAAAATCCAACATAGTATGAAAGTGAAAGTAGCTCAGTCAGATCTGAGTCTTTCGACTGTATAGTCCATGGGATTCTCTAGGCCAGAATACTGGAGTGGGTAGCCATTCCCTTTCCCAGGGGATCTTTCCAACCTGCGATCAAACCCAGGTCTGCCACTCAGGCGGATTCTTTACCAGCTGATCCCCCAGGGAAGCCCAACATGTATGGGTCTTGGGCAAAAGTTTTCACTGACTATTAAGCTGTATAGAACAGGAAAGTGAAAACACTATTTGTGCCCTCAATCCAGGACCAGTGCTATCTATCATGGGAATTTTGTTTCATGCTCCAACTTCACATTCACTGTTTTCAGAACCCTAGTCTGATCTAATTTGGTTTTATGACTTAACAAAAAAAAAGTAGGAAGATGGGTTGGGTTTCAAAATGCTGGTTTTAAAACTTACTCCTTGATCCTGGTAACTTTGCTTAATGACGCTTTGAGTCATACACAGGACACAGCTCTACAAACTACTCAGCAGATACGTGTACTTCAATTGTGTTTTAAACGTTATGATACATCATGGGGTAAAGGATTTGGGGAAGAGATGCTTTTCATTTATTTACTAATTTAATCATGTAGACCAAAGTGCTTTGCTGTTTCTGCTCTATGTTTAAGTGTTAGAATGGTGATTTTGTATAGCTGGTTTATTTCGACCTGGAATTGAAACAATATGTTTAAAATAGCAACATGGTTTTACTTCTTTGATAAAATATTCAATTCTAGTATGCTTTTAGGATCTTGACTATGAACCCTGAGTTGTATTTAGAGACATAGCACTACCTGTTTTAGAACAAACAAACCTGGAAGATTGTCCGTCACTGAGCATGGCACGAATACCCCTGTTGAAAGGTGAGCTTTGATAACTACTGTTAAGACACTGGGTGCATTATTTTTCTGGATAAAATTTATAGTTGTTTTCTATATCACCCTTAAAAAGGGATCTATTCAGGTTAAACCTCATATTTATGCTGAAATCTTTATCTGGTGTTAACTTATAATCTCCCATGGGTTCATAACTGAAGTAAGTCACTAGTAATTAGTCTTTGTGACAACTTGCTCAAAATGTCAAAATAATTTTATTTACTTCCTTAATGATTTCACAGGTTGACCCTAACCTAAGTTCTAAATAACATCCAGTAAATCAGCATAGTTCTGAGTTTATGGTTTAACTAGGAAGGAACATTCATAGATGTTTGTTAGATTTTATAAAAATTCAAAATGTTCAAACTTCATCTTGAGTCTAAATTTTCCAACTTGATCCTTTTAAATAGTGTATATTTTTGTTCACATTCTTAAGTAAAAAGCATTTAATTACTCTTTAGCCTTTAAATGGGAAACTCAGGTAAATGAACTGCTGACTTTTCTAAAGTTCTTTAATGAATCAACTCGGTGTTAAAAGGGGTATTTACCTAATCTTTTTCGTATTTTTACAAGTGCTCTTGCTAAAAAGGAACAACTAGCTCTATTTCTCCAACTTCTATAAGATTCATGAGAAACTGCTTATGTAAATATAAAAGCATCATACGTACTCAAGTCCTATGGCTACTGGACACCCTTGGTGAGTATGCTTTTTGGTCAGTTTTAATGGTTAAGTATAGATCAGTTGTTGGTGGATGGTCCGGTTGAAACACAGCATCTAAGTATATCCTAGTGGAACTCGCCTAAAAAGACCACACCTCAGAAAGCTAGTTATTTGTTGGGTTTTCACTCACTTTGTTTTGTTTTTAGTACAATGGTTTTTAACATAAATGTTCTTAAGTCAGTGAAACCTGTTATTTACACTGGTAAATTTTCTGATTGTTCACCCACCTTTCCCCTGCCTTAGGTTTCCCATGTAGTTAGTGCAATGAGTTCTAAAAATTTCCATAGCATCCCATGTGCTGGCACTACTTTTTCAGACAGGCTTGTAAAATAAGCCTGCTGTGAGTATTTTGTTCATTTATAGGTGCCTCCTTCTCTGCCTCTGAAGCCATCTTTACAGAGAGGGGCTTAGCAACCTGAAGTATTCCGTGAGTTACTAGGGATGAACAAAGTTCACATTTTTGCAACATACTATCATATGATTTCTGTTATAAGAAAGGGAAGAAAAAAAATATTTACATCTGTTGTTACCATTCCCCCCAAGAGTTTTGCTGTGGTTTATGTTCTTAATTCTAAGAAAAGTTCATTTTTTAAGTAGTGTTTTACTGTCTAATATAGTGTGGTGTTAGTCACTCAACCGTGTCTGACTCTTTGCCACCCCATGGACTGTGTGTAGCCCACCAGGCTCCTCTGTCCATGGGATTTCATAGCAAATACCTGATCTAGTAGTGATGTATTTATTATACTTAAACAGTGACCCATCTTTATGGAAACTGCAGTATTTAGTAGTAAACAGATAAGATAAACTTCAAGACAATTTAAATTTGTGTTTAGAAACTAAATTGATTTGGTTTGTGTTCTCCTATGAATCTTGACTGTGATAATGCTATTCAAGCAGTTCACATTTTTGGTAGGATCTCAATAACTCAGGGTAGGTAGGGTTCCATAGCAAAATAGCACAGTTATTAGTGAGGGGAATGCCTCAAGGGTCTGTAATATTTTCTCATTTTTTTTTCCTGTCTATTCAGACACATTGTAAGAAAACTTGGACAGTCTCAGACCTGCCATTGATTTTTCAGATTTAGGCCTCAGTGACATGCTTCTAATACAATTTCACACCAGTCTTTCAAACTAGCTATCCACTCTTACTCCATCTTCCCAGAGACTTTCACTGATAAAGGTAACATGCTTGAATTCATTTTGGGGAGATGGGAAGGAGAGAAGCTCTCCTCCCACGCCAAGCAATTTTTTTTTTTTTTTAAATTAGAAGACCTTAAAAAGGGGTATATAACTTCAAACAGTTTTTTGGTCCTGTTAAATAACAGTTCCTATGCATGGTTTTGGATATGGTATAAATTTGCTTTCTGCTGAACATTTTTCACTCTCCCATATGATTCTGCCTATTTGATCAAAATTTTTTGTGGGGTTGAAACTCAATGCCTTATGTGGTCACTTAGATTTCCTTTTGCTGCTTGTTTCCTCTTACTATATATGTTCAGATTTTGTCAGTGCTGGCAAAACCTCCAAGACTGTCAAGAAAATGCTTGAAAATTGGTCTGTCATAGTGTAAATTCATGATACAATGTCTTAATGTTATTTGGCTATGTAGTACATAGGAACAGAAAATAAATTAAATAAAATCGTTTTTGTAATTTAAAATTGAGATCAGTCCCTTTCTTATTTATTTGTAGAAATCATATTTCTCTTCTGTTTTTGCATATTCTGTTACCAAGGCTCCCTGTACTCTGCAGGAAATAGGCTGCATGCATTTTTTTCACTTTGTATTTGGCTAGTTTCTGCAATTGTGACTAATGATTTCCTTCCTTAATTCTCTGTACTGCATCTACCTAAGGTGCCCCTGGAGTTTCATTTGGGTCATTAGTGCCTTGCTATGTAATCTGGAGTGCAGTTTCTGTGTATTCGCCAGATCAGACTATACAATGGCTATCCAGCTCAGCTCTCAGTAAATACTTCTATGGTAATAATTGAGTCTACTTAAAGAAATCAGAATGGTTCTGTACAACTGGAAAGACTTCCCTAGTTAAACACATACACTCCAAGCATAGGGAAGTGCTTAATAAAATAACTATGAACCACTTATGCATAAGAAAATTGTGACTGGTAACTTTGAAGCCAAATTATCATTTTACAAATTTTTCCATAGTTATTTATGACTCATTATTTCACTGATAATCAACTGATAGTCCTTTGGGAAAGAACTGTCAAGATGAGGAGAGATTGTGAGTGCGATGAGAGAGGCCTTGCGAATATGTGTACAGAAACTTAGAAGGAATGATAGGAGAGCAATGGAGAAACTTCGGAGACGAGCTGAGATGGGCAGCAGATCAGAAACATCTCGTGATTCCAGTGCAAGTTGCACAAAGAAAAAGTCTCTGTCCACTGCCACCTCCCACTGCCCCATCTTCCAGTCCTTTCATTCATACAGAATATTGAGATAAACACTAAAATTAACTCAGTTGTTTCAGTTAGCAAGGTACAGGATAAGCACTTTGATTTGGATGGAGAGATATATGAAAGTCACTAAAATCAGTAGGGTACTTAAACAACCATAGCACCAGGCCTGTGTGTTTCTGAATGTATATTTGAATGTCATTCTAAATATCCAAGCAGGAAAAAGTGAAAAGCTCTTCATAAGCTGCATTATTTTTATGTACAAATCTTTGAATACAGGTTATACTTTAGGTTTCATATTTAAGCATTTTTGAACAAAGCAAGGTGCGAGTAAAGTAAACATTTATGTGATCAGGCATACCACAGTGATGAAGTATTTTCAGAGTTTGGATATTTTGCATAAAAATCACAGCACTAGGGGACTTCCCTGGTGGTCCTGTGGATGAGAATCTGCCTTGCAATGCAGGGGATGTGGTTTCAATCCCTGGTCGGGGAACTAAAATCCCACATGCCTCAGAGTAACTAAGCCTGTGCACTGCAATTACTGAGCCCAGGCGCCACAGCTAGAGTCTGTACACCACAAAGAAGGATTCCACGTGAAGAATCTGTATGCTACCATTGAGACCCGACTCAGCCAAATAAATAATAATAATGAAATAAATAAACATTTTTAAAAACAAAGCATCAGACAAAGATTTTATCACCAAACATCTTAACCAAACTGGCCATTCTGATTATTGTGATTCAGGGGTTCCTCTGTTGTAAAGTTTGGAAACAATTAGAAGATGGACTTTCTCTTTATTTTTTTAGTCCTTTAATTAATTTTTTGAACTGAAGAATAGTTGATTCACAATGTTGTGATAGTTATTATGCAGCAAAGTGATTCAGATACATAGATATTGCTGCTGCTATTTAGTTGCTAAGTCTTGTCCGACTCTTTTCCAACCCCATGGACTGTAGCCTGTCAGGCTCCTCTATCCATGGGATTTCCCAGGCAAGAATACTGGAGTGGGTTGCCATTTCCCTTCTCCAGGGAATCTTCCTGGCTCGGGGACTGAACCTGCCTGTCTTGCTTGGCAGGCAGATTCTTTACCACTGAGCCACCTGGGAAGCCCCAGATTTATGGATATAAAAATATATATTCTTTTTAAGATTTTTTTCCATTATAGATTATTAAAAGATATTGAATACAGTCCACTGTGCTATGCATTAGGTCCCTGTGGAATTAATTTTATTTCAACTCAGGTTACATCTAGACATCACCATTAAAAAGTATTTACTTCCATTCTTATTAGTCTCAGGTAATATAGATCTTGAGAAAAGTGACACAAAGAGGCCACATATAAGTTTTGCATTTTGTGTCTCTTCCATAATTCTTCTAAGAAAAAATCAACTCTTCAGCAGTGATTTTGGTATAGGGATAAACAATATTTCTATCTGAATTACAAAGTTCTTGGGATTCCATTGTAATTTCACATAGACTATGTGGAATAATTTTGTTAAAATCATACTCTAAGTAACATTTGAACAGCTTTCAACTTGTCAGGCTGATTTAGTCCGAGAATAAATAAAATCAATACAAGAACATGAAGCTACATCATTGTAAACTTGAGAAATAAATGTCCACAAATTTATGAAGTAGTAGGGTGTGTTCCATTTATTCTATTGAGTTATATGTATAAATTATAGTTCTTAATGGTTTAAATTGCTTCATGAAAAATACTTTACTATGTAGCCAGTCTCAACAAAAACCTGAGGCCATGTACATTAATGACCACTAAAGTGGTATTAAAAATAAAAATTAATCTTGATACTGGTTAGAGTGGTAAAGATTTTATTTAGAACTTGTTATTTATTCAGGGTTGTTTCTTAATTCTCTCAGGTTCTAGCCTCTGGTGATGTGACTTATAGACCTTCTTGGAAGTCACATTCTGAACTTTAACAGTATCAGCATGTTCACAGGTTTAGTTGTTTTATGTATCCAGAAACAAAGACAGGATGCTAACTGCCCTTACTTTGGTGAGGAATTGTTTTCCCCGCTTTGGTTGTTTTTTCAAATTGAAGTACATTAGATTAACAATGTTGTGTCAGCTTCAGGTGTACATAAAAGTAATTGGGTTTTATATGTGTGTGTATGCGTGTGTGTGTCCATACCTTTCCAGATTATTTTCCATTATAGGTTATTACAAGAAGTGAGGAAGTATTTAAAATGAGTTCATGCTTGTAAAATTGGAAACTAGAGATTCAGCTTCAATCTAAACTATTCACTCTAAGCATTTAGCTATATAAATATTTTGTTTAGTCCAGATAACCTCTCAGAGAAACTGAACTGGTGTCTATGGGAAATATGAAAAATGTCAGAGGGATTAAATACCTGGTTTATTTACATAAGGCTTTTGTTCGTTGTGAGGGCATGGGGAATAGAGGCGTGATTGACTTAACCAGGAGCCTCCTGATGAAGTATGCTCAGTGCACTTTCTAAACTTCAGGCTGACTCATTGCCTTTCAGTTCTATCAACAATGTTAAAACCATCAAATCTCAATTATGGAAAACTAGCTAGATCATTATTTTCAGAAAACTTCTCCTAAGTCAGAAACTGATATAATAAACTAAATAAAAATAAATGATTTTTAAAGAGTAACTACTAGTGACTATTGAGAGCTTTAACTATAAATCTGACCAAGAAGTCACATCAAAAATGCCTGAAAGTTTACTGCAAAACCTTGTAGAAAATACTTGTAAGATAGAAGTTACATTCTAGGTTGTTTTAAAATATTTAGACTCATAGATATTTTTTCCTTATGCGTACAAGGAGGAAAAAACATTATACAAAAATGTGTCTAGGACTCTATAAATGCTTTAAATAGACATGACAATAAAGGAGTTATCAATAACCTCAGATATGCAGCTGACACCACACTTACGGCAGAAAGTGAAGAGGAACTAAAGAGTTTCTTCATGGTGAAAGAGGAGAGTGAAACATCTGGCTTAAAACTCAACATTCAAAAAACAAAGATGGTGACATACGGTCCCATCACTTCATGGCAAATAAATGGGGAAACAATGGAAACAGTGACAGACTTTGTTTTCTTGGGCTCCAAAATCACTGCAGATGGTGACTGCAGCCACGAAACTAAAAGACATTTGTTCTTTGGAAGAAAAGCAATGACAAACCTTGACAGCCTATTAAAAAGCAGAGACATTACTTTGCTGACAAAGGTCCATCTAGTCAAAGCAATGGTTTTTCCAATAGTCATGTATGCATGTGAGAGTTGGACCATAGAGAAGGCTGAACGTCGAAGAATTGATGCTTTTGAATTGTGGTGTTGGAGAAGACTCTTGAGAGTCTTTTGGACTGCAAGGAGATCAAACCAGCCAATCCTAAAGGAAATCAATCCTGAATATTCATTAGAAGGACTGATGCTGAAGCTGAAGTTCCAATACTTGCCACCTGATGGCAAGAGCTGACTCATTAGAAAAAATCCTGATGCTGGGAAAGATTGAAGGCAGAAGGAGAAGGGGATGACAGAGGATGAGATGGTTAGATGGCATCACTGACTCAATGGACATGAGTTTGAGCAAGCACTGGGAGCTGGTGAAGGATAGGGAAGCTTGGCGCGCTACAGTCCATGGGGTCGAAAAAAGTTGGACATGACTGAACAACAACAGCAATTGATTAGACAGGGATCCACAGGTTGTTAAATATTCATAAAAATGCCCCTTCTATCTTCAGTCCTATCCATCCAAATCTAATTTTGGCTCTACTTATATTAAGATCCAAGAGAAATTTTAAAAGAATTTTAAGATATTAAGAATTTCTCTCAACACTTTCTGCATGCCTCATTATCTACCACGCTTACCACTTGTACTATGATTATTTTAAACTTACCATGTCTCTCCTTCCAGAGCTGGAGTTCCAATGATTGTGGAAACCAAGACCTAATTTATTTTTGTATTTTTTTAAGTGCTTCTCATTCTGACTTCTATGAAATCAACCCTGAAAAACCATTCCATTAACTGAGAGCCTTGGAACTATGAAGGGCCATCATCCCTGTTCAAACTGGTTCTTGAACGTAGTTGTAACAAACTACCACACACTGCGTGGGTTAAACAAACAAAGTTATTGTCTCATAGTTCTAGGTCAAGGTGTCATCAGAGTTGGTTTCTCCTGATTGTCACGAGGGAGAGACTGTTTCATAAGTCTGTGGTTTGCAGGCAATCTTTGGTAATCTTTGGCTGATAAATGCATCACCTGATTTCTCCCTCCATCTTCATTAGGTGTTATCACAGGCATTATCCCTGTGTGTCTTTCATTGTAAGGACACAGTAATATTGGATCAGAGCCCATGCTAATGCCATCATCTTAACTTGATAATCTGCAAAGACCTTATTTCCAAGTAAGTTCACATTCACAGGTAGGGGTTAGGACTACTTCTTTGGGGGAGGGGACACAATTCATGACACTGAGCAACATAATTCTTTCTTGATAAAGCTATTACATTCTAGGTTTTTTAGAAACATGGGATTTGGAGGCCTTGGTTGATCCAGAGGTTTTCAAATAGTATTCCAAGAGCTCCAACTCTCTGAAAATGTATCTCAGGAGGACTCAGAGACCAGATAGTTCTCCTGATTTCATATCTGTACTACTTACTATTGTCTTGTAAAAAAAAAAAAAAAAAAACCAAAAATTTACTAGGGTGAAGCAAGTATTTATTACACTCCCAGATTCTGTGGATAAGGAATTTGGAAAGGGCACAGCAAAGACAGCTCATCTCTGCTCCAAGGTATCTGAGACCCCAGTTGGGAAGACTCAGTGGATGGATGCTGAAAGCATCTGAAGACATCTCTACTCCCATGCATGGCATTTGATTCTGGGTGTTGGCTGGAACCTCTTTGGGCCTCTCCACACAGCCTGGGAAGCTTCAGGGTATCAGAGATCTTAGAAGATAACTTAGGGTTCCAAGGTGGCTATTTCAACAGGCAGAAAGTATACAGCATCACCTTTTATGACCTCACTTCTGCCATATTCTATTGGTTGGTGCTGTTGTCCATTCGCTAAGTCATGTCCAACTCTTTGCAACCCCATGGACTGCAGCACGCCAGGCTTTTGTGTCCTTCACTAGCTACCAGAGCTTGCTCAAACTCATGTCCATTGAGTCGGTGATGCCATCCAGCCATCTTATCCTCTGTTGCCCACTTCTCCTCTTGCCCTCAACCTTTCCCAGCATCGGGGTCTTTTCTATTGGTTGAAATAGTTGTAAATCTTGTCCATGTCAGGGGCAGAGGAGTGGGGACACAGGCCCCACTTTTCGATGGGAGGAGTGTCCATGTCCATCCACATACGTGGAACAGCAGATACTATTGAGACAAATCTGAGAAAAATATAATCTGACACATAACCCACATCATCCTCTTCAACTATTGGGCAGCACCTCTCTACTGCTGATGTTCACTGGCACTTGTAGCTAAGAAATGCGGGATCCATAGAGGCCAAGCACACTCACAAACTTCCCACAATCTTTCAGTATGTCCAGTGATTACTGTAAAAAAATAGAGAATTGAGAAAGCTAGGATTTTCTTCACTTCTTTGTTTCTAATTTCTTTAGGAAAGCTGGGAGAGCCTGGCAGAATTTCTACTATGAAATAACTGGAAGAAAGCCATCGTTTCATTTTATTGAAATCTATCTTAAAGATCATCAGCTTTTTGACTGAGTATAAGCAAGGTGCATTCAGAAATTTTATTTGATATCACATGTTTCTCCCAATGTTAGCCAAAAGTTCCTCAGTTGCTCAGAGATGCATGTGTACACACATATGCACACTCCCCTGGTCTGTGACACAAACTCTTAAGAGGAAAAGTCCTGTCAGTGTCTGTGGGGGAAAGCACCCTGCTCCCTTTGTCAAGTTTCTTAGTTAATGTTCTTTTCCAGGGATAGAAGTCTTCCTCCCACCCCAGCTCCCTGCCTGACAAACCCTCACAGTGACTGCAAGACAGACAGCAAGAACAGGTCTATTAAGCCTCTGACCTCTTGCTTGCAGCAACGGTCTCTGTTAGGTCCCACCCTTCTAGCCCAGGAGGAACATTTGGGGGCTCCAAAAGTTTTCTAGGAAACAATTACTCATGAACAAAGGAACCAGAAAAGTCTCAGAGATGTTTTCCAGCAGACAATTTAAGCTAATGACTTGCAGCTGGGCAGCCGGCCCTGCAGCAATTGAGGTGAACTGTCTATGTGTTGCTGCCTTAAGATCTGTGTTCTCCCCGTGTGTATGTATGTGCTCAGTCATGTCCAAGTCTTTGCGACCCTATGGACTATAGCCCGCCAGGCTCCTCTGCCCATGGAATTTTCCAGGCAAGAATACCAGAGTGGGGTGCCACGCCCTCCTCCAGGAGATCTTCCCAATCCAGAGATTGAACCCATGTCTCTTGCATCCCCTGCATTGGTAAGCTTCCCTTGTGGCTCAGACAGTAAAGAATCTGCTGCAATGCAGGAGACCTGGCTCAATCCCTGGGTTGGGAATCGTTGCTTTGAGCTTCACTTCTTTTAACTATTCCTCCTGTCTTCAAAATTTCCTGCCTTTCTCCTTCCCTCTGAAGATCCCAAATCTCCAAGTTTAATCCTCACTCCTTCACCCCTCTTCGTTCTTACCTCAGCCACTAGCGATCTCATTTACTTTCGGGGCTGTGCAGGTGTTCTAGAGCCACTCACAGATCTCTGCCTCTAGTTACCACTTCTCTTCTGCCTCTCACTTTCACCTGGCTTCTGGGCGCTCCTGCTTGTCCTGTTAACTGAAGACATGTCTTAAATGTATCTAGAGCAAATCTCATTGAAGCAAAACTGGTCAGGGCAACAGCCTCCTTCATGGTCTCCCCACAAACCTCCCATCCCTCCATCCTCACTTTCTCTTCTACATTGGTAGTTTTCCAAAGTATAGTTCTGATTGTATTGCCCCTCTGTTCAAAAATCTTCTCACTGTCTTCTTAATATAGTCTTAGAATTCCTTTCATGATCTAACACAATCCCGGCCTGACCTGCATTTCCAACACAGGCCCTGTTATCCAATGCAAACTCAAATTGTCACTCTCTGTATACCTGCTGTATGACTTTGGGAAAGTGAATGTGAACTCTCTGATGTCTGTTTATGTTAAAGATGTCCATATTTTGGTCTTTCCCAAGAAGTTCTAAAATGTTACATAGCAATACTGGTACCAATTTTGTCCTTACTAAGTTGTACATTTCTTTTCTTAAAATGTATTTTATTGACATATAGTTGATTTATAATGTTAATTGCTGCTGTACAGCAAAGTGATTCATATATGTATATACTTCATATATATATATACACATTCTTTTTTGTATTATTTTCTATTACAATTTTATTACAGGATATTGAATGTAGTTCCCTGTTCTATACAGTAGAGCTTGCTTATCTATTCTATATATAATAGCTTACATCTGATCATCCCAAACTCCCAATCCATTCCTCTCCAACTCCCTCTCCTACTTGGCAACCATGAATCTGTTCTCCATGTCTGTGAGTCTGTTTCTGTTTCATAAATAATTTCATTTGTGTCCTATTTTAGACTTAAATATAAGTGATATCATATGATATTTGTCTTTCTCTTTCTAACTTACTTCACTTAGAAAGATAATCTCTAGTTCTATCCATGTTGCTGCAAATGGCATATTTCATTGTTGTTGATGGCTGAGTAGGCTTCAGCAGTATGTGAACCAAGAACTTCCAGATGTACAAGCTGAGTTTAGAAAAGGCAGGGAAACTAAAGATCAAATTGACAACATTCATTGGATCATAGAGAAAGCAAAGGAATTCCAGAAAAACATCTACTTCTGTTTCACTGACTACGCTAAAGCCTTTGACTATGTGGATCACAACAAACTGTGGAAAATTCTTCAAGAGATGGGAATACCAGACAAACTTATCTGTCTTCTTAGAAACCTGTATGTAGGCCAAGAAGTAACAGAACTGGACATGGAACAACAGACTGGTTCAAAATTGTGAAAGGAGTACAAGGCTGTATATTGTCACCCTGCTTATTTAACTTATATGCAGAGGACATCGTGTGAAATGCCTGGGTGGATGACTTACAAGCTGAAATCACGATTGTTGGGAGAAACATAAACAACCTCAGATATGCAAATGATACCACTGTAATGGCAGAAAGTGAGAGGAACTAAAGAGTGTCTTAATGAAGGTGAAAGAGGAGAATGATAAAGCTGGCTTGAAATTCAACTTTCTAAAAACTAAGACCATGGCATCTGGTCTCATCGCTTCACAGCAAATAGAAAGGGGAAAAGTGGAAGCAGTGACAGATTTTATTTTTCTTCAGCTCCAAAATCACTGCAGACGGTGACTGCAGCCATGAAATTAATTAAAAGATGCTTGCTCCTTGGAAGAAAAGCTATGACAAACCTAGACAGCATATTAAAAAGCAGAGACGTCATTTTGCCAACAAAAATCCATATCATCAAAGCCATGGTTTTTCCAGTAGTCATGAGTGAGACTTGGACCATAAAGAAGGCTAAGCACTGAGGAATTGATGCTTTCTAATTGTGGTGCTAGAGAAGACTCTTTTGAGAGTCCCTTGGACTGCAAGGAGATCATCCAGTGGTCATGTATGGATGTGAGAGTTGGACTATAAAGAAAGCTGAGCGCCAAAGGATTGATGCTTTTGAACTGTGGTGTTGGAGAAGTCTCTTGAGAGTCCCTTGGACTGCAAGAAGATCCAACCAGTCCATCCTAAAGGAGACCAGTCCTGGGTGTTCACTGGAAGGACTGATGTTGAAGCTGAAACTCCAATACTTGGCCACCTGATGCAAAGAGCTAACTTATTGAAAAAGACCCTGATGCTGGGAAAGATTGAGGGTAGGAGGAGAAGGGAACGACAGAGGATGAGATGGTTGGATGGCATCATCGATTCGATGGACATGGGTTTGGGTGGACTCTGGGAGTTGGTGATGGACAGAGAGGCCTGGTGTGCTGCGATTCATGGGGTTGCAAAGAGTCAGACACGACTGAGCGACTGAACTGAACTAAACTGATGGGAAGAGCTGACTCGTTGGAAAACACCCTGATGCTGGGAACGATTGAAGGCATAAGGAGAAGGAGGCAACAGAGGATGAAATGATTAGATAGCATCACCAACTCAATGGACATGAATTTGAGCAAACTCCAAGAGGTAGTGGAGGACAGGGAAGTCTGGCATGCTGCAGTCCATGGGGTCACAGAGTCGGACACAACTTAGTGACTGAACAACCACCACAACAAAATATTCCTTTGTATATTCATACCACGTCTTCTTTATCCAGTAAATATCTTTCCATAGGTTCTCACTGAACCTGGTTCCAATCAAGATAAAGACAATCTGTACTCTTGAAATCCTACTTGAACACTTGAAATTCTACTTGCACCCGCAGCCACAAATCATAGCTATTTTCAAGGTCTCTATGATACAACCTAAAGTTTGATAGCCAGAAAGTAAAATGAAATGACAGTGTAGTATATTGCAGTGAACCAAATGACTGGTTAGTTATATGGTGGAGCAGTTAGCAGGGACTGTGAGAACAAGTGGGTAGAGTTAGGGAAGGAAAGCTTGTTTGCTTTTCTTGAAAGTTCAGATACTGAAAGGTAACTGGAGATATGCGGAGGAAGGGCTAGAGCTCAAAGGCAGGCTGCCTCATAGCATGTGAATTCAAACCAGAGTTTACATCTCATCTCTGCCACTGTCTGGATGTGTATATTGGGGCAAATCCCTCAGCTACTTGAGTCATAGTCTCTTCATAAAATGGGTGGGTGGTAGGTGGAGGGGTACACATCTTAAGGGCTGTTGTGACGATTAGTTGTGTGATGTGTAAGACACGCTCAGCTAAGTGCTTGTACTCAAGAAATCTGCTAATATTACAATGACTATGGACTGAGCTCTGGATAATGTAAAAAGTAGTCTACAATACTGCACACTTTCCTAAAGTCAACACTCATTTTGCATCTAGAATGTGCTAGGCATTGTCTTAAAGGCATTGTCCTCTGCCCTCAAGGACCTGGAGCATCCCAGGAGAACCACAGATAAGCGATTACCATTGGGCAACATGCTGAGCAGTGCAGCAGGCATGTAAATGCAGCAAGTCACCCCTTTTTATCTGCAGGGGATTGAGTCTGTGGACTGTAAAAGCCCAGAACGCTGCAAATAGGAAAAGAGTTTGTTTAGGGTCTGAAAATTGCATTTCAGGAGACACAGATTCAGGTAAAGCCAAGAGTATTCCAGGGAAATGAAAGAGTCAGGGACTTATAACGGCAAAAGCCATGAGGCTGTATTCTGACTTAAGAAAAGAAATATTTGTCCTTAATGGCTGACACTAGTTGTTTTAAGGTAAGTGTCGAGTAAGTATCTTGAGTTTCTGGCATTTGTTCTGGTTGCCTGCATTAAGGCAGTGGTAGTCAAAAGGTCTGATTCTATCTAGGAGAGATGAGTACAAGCCACACTTCCTCAATGGCTCCACAGCTTCATTTAGAGAGCTCTCTTAGCAACACTGGTGTCATATTGATTTTCCTTTCACAGCACCAGAACCTCTTGCAGATACAGAAATCTGTGGCTGCTCAAGTCCCTTATATAAAATAATGTAGAATAATCTGCCCTCTGTATCCACAGAACCAACTGCAGTACTCTGAAATCATAGGCACTTTGTCTACCAGCGAGCACTTTCTGAGCACATCGCAGGGACCAGATATTATTCTAGGTGCTGAAGGATACAAAATGAATATGATTCCTGTGTTTAAACAGTTCATAATCCAGTAGGAAATGACTGGATTGTTTCCAATAGCTACAGTATGTACTGAGATCTCACCTAGATGTGCATTCACACTACATGTGAGCACAGGGAAGATGCAGTCAGATTCACCTGATGTTAAGAAGGGTTTCAGGAGGTGAACCTGACCTGGGTCCAGAAGCTGGTGACGCCCAGGCAGAAGTGAGAGCACTGTGGGGAAAGAGATTTCCGAGTGAGCATGGAGGTCTGAGAGATGCGTGACATCATTGGAGGGCTTAGGAGCAGGGAAGGATCAAGAACCTTTGAAATGATGGGAAGTAAGGATGGATAGATTAGCTTGAGGATGCCCTGGATATGCCACCAACACCAGAGAGCTCTTTGGTTTATCCTTCAGGCGGTGGGAAACAGGAAGGTATTTCATCCTACCCTCAGTTATATTCCAAGCCTGGACAATCTTACAGAGGCTGTCTGAGATCTTCTTCTCTGTTTTCAAATCCTTGTGAAAAAGAAAAAAAAAAAAAAACAAACAACTACCATCTGGTCTTGAGGAAAACCAAAGACTGCAAGGAGAAGCCAAGCGTGGGCAGACTGACAATGCCCAGAGCAAATTTGGCCGAGCATAATGAGACTCATAAGCAGTAATGTGTTGCTTTAACTTGTCCTTGGCACTGGGAGACCTCAGGGAAACCACCCAGCCGACTCAATCTCCTTTGTCCCTGCCTCTTCCTCTCCTTTCACACCCTAGTTTCTTCCTTTGCTTTGCTGCCATTTTTTTTTTTCTTCAATAGACCAGCTGATTGCAGGAAACTTGCCCTGTTCAGAGTCTGGAAAATCATAACGGAAACCACTCAGTTAAACTGAACTCGAGTGTTATTATCAGGGCAAAACTTCTCCCTCCGCTTCTGCCCCTTGTGGTTTTGAGATGCTCATTTGGAGGTGCCATTGGTCTCAGGGCACAACAGGATGTACAACTGTACCTGCCCACCCTCTCTGAAGCCAGCTCCCGGCTGAGCCCAGGCTGCCTGCTTGAGTCACTTGGGCTGGATGAACCAGACCCGGAGATGTGGAGGAAGACGTGGTTAGACTCAGCCAAATGTCCCTGTCTGACCTCTGCTCTTTTTCTGTCCCCAGAGGAAAGGTGGAGCTTTCCTGCCCACAGAACTTAATTTCCATTTCCCCATTCCTTACCACACTGTACTCCTGTCCCACCTCTTGGGGAGAATGGGATTTGGTTTTTCACATGGATAGCATTCTGCAGAATCTCCTTTTTCTCTAAACCAAGCGCTTTGACGGGCCTACTGGGAAGACTACACATTGAAAGACGGGGTTATCCCCCGTCTCTGCTGGTTCCGTTTCTTAGTTTCTTTGCACTTTCTGCTTCCCTCGGGGTGAGGCTCGGTTTCTGGCAGGTCCCCATGAGCCAGCCACAGTGGGAGCATCTCGTAACCCATGTTCACCCTGACTAGACCAGGGGAGCCCTCAATCTGATCTCAGCTGGCGAGGCAACAGTGAACAGTGGCATGAGGCAAGATCTTAATTCCCTGTCCAGGAAATAAACCTGGGTAGCCTAGATGAGAACCAGGAATCCTACCCACTAGACCAGCAAGGGCTAGAGTCTAGAAGCTGTTGTTTCCCTGGATCTCAGCCCCAAGTGAAAAATGTGTTTATCATGGAGGCAGAAACTGTAAATGCAGGTACAAAATTTATTGTTAGAGACATAGCACAACAACAAGTGGGAGAGCACATAGAGATGTAGTTTGTTTAGTTGAGAGAGGAGCGAGGCAGAGATACACACTCAGAGAGAAGAGGAGGAGTGCAGCAAAGGCACGCACTCAGTCATGTCCAACTCTTTGCCAACGCCATGGACTGTAGCCCACCAGTCCTCTGTCCATGGAGATTCTCCAAGCAAGAATACTAGAGTGGGTTGCCATGCCCTCCTCCAGGGGACCTTCCTGACCCAGGAATCAATCCCACCTTTCTTGCATCTCCTGCATTGGCAGACAAGTTCTTTACGACTGGCACCACCTGGGAAGCCCAGCAAAGAGGCAGTTAAGTCATTTATATAGGTCAGTTCTTCCGGGTCTTTGTCTTCCTTCAGGCCAATTATCCGGTTTCTTTTTCCACACCTGACCTACCCTGGGACCCTCCCCTGGGGTGCACACACACCCCTCAGCCAAGAAGGATCTTGAAGTGAAGGCTTCTGAGAGAAGCAAGCCTCATTATGGTCTGGCATTGGCTACAATGTGACAAACAGTTGTGTCTGACTCTGCAGTCCCAGAGACTATAGCCTGCCAGGCAAGAATACTGGAGTTGGTTGCCATTTCCTTCTCCAGGGGATCTTCCTGACCCAGGGAGCAAACCCAGGTCTCCTGCATTGCAGGCAGATTCTTTACCAACTGAGCTACTAGGGAAGCCCCCTGGTCTGGCATTATCCCCTTACTTTTGACCCACGAAGAATCTTTCTGGGCATGTGTAGTATCTCCCTTGTCCCAAAAGAGGGAGGAGTGGAGATCCCTTAATCTTTTACTCAAACAGGGTTTTGCTTCTCTTTTTCCTTGCTATGACTATTACCTTAAGGTGTTTACAAGAGACAAACACTGACTACCCTGTTTCTGTTGTTGATTCCATTTTGGAGGGCCAACAGAAGGCTGATTGTAAATGCCTCAACTGGAGCCGATCTAACTCTTATCTCAGGAAATGCAAACAGGAGGCTAGTTGTCAATGTCTAACCTGGAGCCCATCTATCTCCTGCATCAGCTCTTTCAACCACTTTCAGGCCCAGAGGAAGCACCACCCCTCTGAGTGTGACTCCACTCCCACAGCAACCAAGGGACCAGATGACACTACTCGGAAGTGGGGAGGAGTTTATGCCCACAGGGTTTACTTGAACCAAAGTAGACCCAGGGTTCCTCCCTGCCATGGGTCATTCTGAGGCTCAGTTGTCAGGTATGCCCTGCCAGAGCTGTCCCATGTCACCAAGAAACCTGTCAAGTTTTATCGTGAAGCTGTGACCAACTCGTTAACAAGTACTCACTTTACTCCTTCCCTGCCTTGCTTTTCTTTTTCTCTCACTTTCACAACCTTGCCATTGCACCTCCCAGAGAAACATTAGCAGGTAAGCTTTACTTCACACTGTTTTCTAGGGAATAGCACTGACCCATTAATTTGGTTCGTTTTTTCCTAGGTTGGCCTGGGCAGGTTTTAATCACCTCTTCCCTCTAATGCCCCAAAGAAGATTATTCCTTGCTTCTGTCTTGGAGCAGAACACATTCAGATCTGTAGATCCCCAGAAAGCATTTAGTCAGAAGGAGAACCATCACAGCCCTATTAATAAGAGGGGAAAAAAAGAAGTGGAAACAATCTAAGCTTCCCAAATTGGACAGTGTTATTTTAAATGTTAGATAAACATTTAAGATAATGTTGCAGACATATTTATTGACAAACTTATTTATGACTGTTAATTGAAAAAAATTAAATCTAAGCACAGTGTAATCTCACTTTTGCAAGAAACAAAAGAAGATTATCTCTTTGTAGAGAAAAGCTGGAGAAAGTTGTATATCAAATGCAAACACAAGTTGGCATCTGGTGGTGGAGTTATGAGTGAGTTCTTTTAAAAAAAATTTTTTTTTAAGAAGTTGGCTCACATAGTAATGGAGTCCAGCAAGTTTTTAGGAAGGGGACTCAGGTAATAGCTGATGTTGCCATCATGAGTCTGATGGTTGGAAACTCAGGCAGGGTTTCTGTGTAGCTGTCTTGAGAATTCCTTCTTCTTTTACTTCCTTTTTTTGCTGTACTTCCTATCATGTGGGATCTTAGTTCCCAGACCAGGGATCAAACCTGCACCTCTGGCATTGGAAGAATGGAGTTTTAACCACTGGACTACAAGGAAGTCTCTCCTTTGTTTTTTATATGTATCATTATTTTAAGTTTTCCCTCTAAGAAATATAATTAATTGCGATTTTTTTTTTTTTATTTAAAAGGAAAAAAACACCCTGGGCCTGCCTGGTGCTCATCAATTCACATTCTCCAGCAATATTCTGTCATTTTAGAAGAAACCGGAGATGAAGATCCCAGAGAAACTCTGGAAGATCAAGGATAACAGAGAAACTTTTATTTTTGGCAAGAATTATTAAGAGGAAGTACAGTATACTAATGCATATATATGGAATTTGAAAGATGGTAACGATAACCCTATATGCGAGACAGAATAAGAGAAACAGATGCATAGAACAGTCTTATGGACTCTGAGGGAGAAGGTGAGGGTGGGACATTCTGAGGGAATAGCTTTGAAACATGTATATTATCATATGTGAAACAGAACGCCATTCCAGATTCGATGCATGAGACAAATGCTCAGGGCTGGGGCAATGGGATGACCCAGAGGGATGGGATGGGGAGGGAGGTGGGAGGGGGGTTCAGGATGGGGAACACATGTAAACCCATGGCTGATTCATGTCAATGTATGGCAAAAACCACTACAATATTGTAAAGTAATTAGTCCCCAACTAAAATAAATAAATTAATAAAAAAAAGAGGAAGTGCTTTGCAATCATTCCAACAATGCATATTTGTTGAAGTTTGAAGGTAATATGTCCATGTCTCTATCAAGAGAAGGGTTACAGTATTGCTGCTGTAACTCTCTTTTATGAGGCGGTTCATAAAGCATGACCGCTTGTTTCATTACTTTATTATAATTAATAATTTTACTCTTCCTGAAATAAATGTATTGTTTCTTAGATACTTCTATTGATATATTTTTTTCTCAGTTCAGTCGCTCAGTTGTGTCCCACTCTTTGTGACCCCATGGACTGCAGCATGCCAGGCCTCCCTGTCCATCACCAATTCCTGGAGTTTACTCAAACTCATGTCCATTGAGTCGGTGATGCCATCCAACCATCTCATCCTCTGCTGTCCTCTTCTCCTGCCTTCAATCTTTCCCAGCATCAGGGTCTTTTCAAATGAGTCAGTTCTTTGCATCAGGTGGCCAAAGTATTGGAGTTTCAGCTTCAGCATCAGTCCTTCCAATGAACACCCAGGACTGATCTCCTTTAGGATGGACTGGTTGGATCTCCTTGCAGTCCAAGGGACTCTCAAGAGTCTTCTCCAACACCACAGTTCAAAAGCATCAATTCTTCGGCACTATATTTTTGTAATTCTTGATCATTTTTAAGAGTAAACCATCACATTTGCACGGGGTGGGACAAATAATGGGCAAACCACTTATTCAACATATACTGAGCTTTGTCCATTTTTTAGAAACTAAGCTGGGACCTGGGGAATCAGAAGTGGAAGACATACATTCTTCCCTCAGTGAGTTGGTAGGGAATAAGGATCACCAAACTGACATTGCAGTTGACCGTTGTGGGCATTCTATGCCCAGGTCACAGAAGGACATACAGTCTGGATTGTGAGTGGTCAGGAGACACTTCTTCAGAGTAGGTGGTATCTGAGCTATATGCTAAAGGATATGTGGGAGCTATCTAAAGAAAAGGAAAAGGACATTCCAAGCAGAGGTTAGAAGATACAGAAGCGAGAAGATCCAAAGGCTGGAAAAAGCTAAATCTGTTGATCAATGGTGTCCAGAACTATCTGTAATGATGGGAAAGTTACTATATTGGGGCTGTTCAAAAAGGTAACTGCAGGTGGCATGTGGCTATTGAGCAAGTGAGGAACTGAAATTTTAATTTTATTTCAATTTTTA
Source organism: Giraffa tippelskirchi (assembly GCF_054371585.1). Taxonomy (NCBI): domain Eukaryota; kingdom Metazoa; phylum Chordata; class Mammalia; order Artiodactyla; family Giraffidae; genus Giraffa; species Giraffa tippelskirchi. Next base: position 131,306,714 of record NC_137279.1, on the reverse strand, counting down.
AATTTAAATAGCCACCTGTGGCTAGTGTGATTTTTAAACCACTTTATTAGGGAGTGATTGACATCCAAAAAGCTGTGCATAATTGATGTATACGGCTCGAAAAATTTGGAGAGAAGTGTACACCTGTGAAATCATCACCACAATCTATGCCATAAACACATCCATCACCTCCTAAAATTTCCTTCTGTCCTCTATTTATTAGTCTTTTGTATAGGCAGTGAGAATGCTTTACCTAAGGTCTAGTGTATATTGAGGAGCATAGCTCTAGAAGAAATCTGTTTTTTTCTAGTAAATTTCATTTTCACCCTGAAGGTAAAAAGGAGTCACAGCAACATTTCAAAACAGAATAATTACTTAGGAGAAACTTTATATGCAAATTTGGAAGCAAAGTAATTTCACCTTTCGTATAGGTCTAAAGAAATGTAACTTTATGTTGTTAAAAAATATATGATCATCTGACTTCCTTGATTCCTTTTTTCTTTTAAAATATTTAATCAGATGACTTTGTTTTGGAGGGGGAGAAATAGTGCTTTCTTTCAGTTGTTTCCACTTTTTTCTGCCATTTGTGTTTCTCTTTTATGTTCAATGTTTCAAATACGGTTATTTAATCTGGACAGTTTTTAACATGCATTCACTTTCCATGACCCTCTTAGAGAAGGTAACAGAAAAGAAGCACGCTGAACAAACATAGCCATAAAATTTATCTTTGGAAATGATCTGACAGTGGAAATTGCCAAACAATTAGGTCACCTACAAACCAATAAGTAAAAGGATAGCCATCTCAATAGGAAATTGAGTAGTTGGCATTAATGAACCATTCCCTAGGGCTCGCATACAAATAGCCAATTAAACATGTAAAACAGCACTCAACCTTACCAGTATTCAAGCAAGTTTCCATGAAAATGAGGTTCCCATTTTTCAACAACCAAACTAGTGAAGTTTTATTTTGAAGACTGTATATCATTGAGGATGTAGATATACAATTGGTCTCTTAACCATCTTAGGAATATGAATTGGTATATTCTTTCTGGAAGCCAGTTTTGTAGTACTTTAGCCAAAGACTTAAAAAGTTTAAGCCTTGTCAGCCAGCTATCCCATTTCTGGGAATTTGCCATAAGGCAGTAATTGGGGTTTCTTGCAGAGATATATGTACAAGGCCGTCTATGTCTGTACTACATGCAATAATGAAAAAAAGCAACCTAACTGTAGTTGGTTTTATTAACTAAATCATGATAGACTTATTAAGTAAATCATGATACATCTACACAAAACTGGACACTACATAGCCATTAAATGCCACGTTCTCTATGGATACTCATCTGCATGGAGGAAATGTCTGTGATATATTTTTAGTGGAAAAAATATCAACTCTATTAATATGGAAGATTTACATTGAATATAAAAAATTGTGTAACTAGAAAGAATACTTGACAGATATTAACCAAAATGTTAGTTTATCGCTTAGTAATGTGATTACGTTGGTCTTCGTATTTTTCTGTTTCTCTATATTTTATAATCTACAATGAAAACATATAGCATTTAAAATAGAAAAACATTTTTTAGGTTGAAGTTGTTAATTTGATGGGTAGAGTTCAATTGTGACAGAAGCAATTGAAAGAATGTAATTGCCACACTCCTGCTTTGCTGGATAAAATAATTAAAGTACTAGAAGGCATGTACTAGTCTAGACTTGTGCACAGTAGAGGTTTTAAAGAGGCTGAGTCACTTTGGAGTCCTTTCCAGAAGCTCTTCCCTGCTGTTGGTAGCAGCAGAAGTGCTTTGATTAATCAAGATAAAATGTTTTCAACCAGAGACAATTACGAACATGAGATGATCCTGCAGTCAAATAGGTGGATGGTTTATAAAAAGAAGGGATTTTCCCATTGTTGCATGCATGCTAAGTTGCTTCAGTCATGTCTGACTCTGTGCAACTCTGTGGACTGTAGTGTAAGGTAAGTGCAGAGAAAAAGAGAGAGAGGCAGGCAGGCAGTCAGGCAAGAAAAGGGGAATTTATTAGAGGGAAAAGAGGATGACTGGCCCTTAAGGAGAACCAGCGTCCTCCCTTTCTGATAGGGTCTTTCTTATACCCCATCAGTGAAAAATTCTCTGAAGGGATGCTTAATTTTTAGCCTGTTGTTGAGTCCTTGGTCACATAGCTGGAGGTCTGGAATATGGTGGTCTCGAAGCTTTGAGAAGATAGGCATCAGTGAGAAAACAGAATGTCATTTGGGCAATTTGGTCAGCCTCAAAGATCACTGTGATTTTATTTTTTGTTTGTGAGGTTAACATAATGAGCCATCTTAACAATGAGACCCCATGTGGGCCCTATCATGCAGCCTGCCAGGCTCCACTGTCCATGGGATTCTCCAGGCAAGAATACTGGAGTGGGTTGCTGTGCCCTCCTCCAGGGGATCTTCGCAACCCAAATCTCTTATGTGTACCTACATTATAAGGCAGGTTCTATACTACTAGAGCCATCGGGAAGCTCCTACCCCCTTGTTAGGTTCTTCCTAAAATTTTAACCCATACACATCTGGAAAAGAAGAGAGTGGAAAAGAAAGCTTTAACCAGAGACCAAATAACCAGAAACTTCAGTTAATCAGAAATTCATCTGCCTTTGATTTTTAGGAGAAAATGGAAAATTCACACAAAAATAGCGACTATTAATCCTCAAATAGTCAATTGAGGATTACTCATAACAAACTTTCAGTACATTTTATCAAGGATTTATCAATTCAGACTAGTCCACAGACTTCCCGCATCAGTATTTGTCATTCTATCCAATGAAAACAATTCTTAATGGTGAGTTTGGAATTCCAGAAGTATTTTCATTATCAACCAAAACAGACTCAATAATGTTCTATTGAGTATAGTATAGAATGTTCTATACTCTACTTACTGCTCAGAAGGAAGTGAAAAAAGGAAGGTAGGAAGGAAAGAAAGGAGGGAGGTAGGTGAGGGAGGGAGGAGGGGAGACCATATAGACTGGGAAGATTGGATCTCATCCAAAGAACGACATATTTGTGGTGTGGTCATATACTTAAGAGTGGAAAGAAGAAAAAATAATCTTCTATTTCTAAAGTGATGTGGGTGGGTAATGGGGTTTGAGCTTAGAAGCAGAAATGAAGGAGAGTTGACCGGCAGATGATGGCAACTATGGGTCTCAGCACATTAGTCTGTTGAGTTACTATTATGTGACCAAGGCTGGGTGGGGCAGGACTGGGTTATACATAAGAAAAAACAAGAACAGTATCAGAGTTGAAGAAACATATCTGCTTATAATAAGTACATTTTAGATAATTTCATTCAGTAGATGCTATGGCAGAGGCAGTGTAAAATGAATGAGCAATTTCACATTTTTGAGAGACCAACACAATAATCTAAGGAGGGTTCATCCAGAAACTCCTAGATTCCTGGCTCCTAAGAATACCTGGAACCAGTTCTTTTTTTTTTTTTTTTTATCAAACCAGTTGATGTTCACACGCATGCAGCCCTAACATGCGGCAAAAAAAAAAAAAGCTCCCTCTGTAGAACTGGCTTTCATTCACCGAGCTTGGGTCCGGGTCTTGGGTGCTGTGGTCTCTGACTCCCTGCTTTGAGCTGGATGTGCCCTGATCATTGGTGCTCGCCTGAAGGAGACTTGGATAATCTGAGATTCCTGTTCTATATATCCCAGGATTTTGACCCCAGCTAGTTTCTGGAAATTTGACTTCTGTTTTCAGAAACTTCCTGCTCAGCCTTCCCCTAATTCCATGTTCTACTGGCTACCATGCCCAGTTGCTGAGTGTGTCTGGGTGAGGCAGTCACATTTCAGATGTGGTACCCATATTGATGCTGCAAGTATCTCAACCAGAGGTATAGACCTGCCTTCACATTCGTGCTTCATGGGTGGAGAGGAGGATAAAGGGACAATGCGTATCAGGCTGCTGGCAGGTAATAAGTGACACGGCTTCTCACAGTTTAATGGCTTTCTCCTTCCCTCTTTTCCTAACTTATCTGTGGCTATAGATACCTTGGAGTGTATAATACTCATGTAACTTCCATGAATGTCAGAAGTTGCACCCCCCCCCCAAATCTGGTGCTTAGCACATAGTTGATGTTCAATAAGTATTTGTTGAACAAATGGACGTGAATAATGTGTGTGACCACTCTTAACCTTATATGGCTTCCTCAACACTGATCACCTGGCATGAATTTCCAAACCCTGCCCCCATTGATGTTTACCTTTGCCTGAGGAAATGACTGCTCTTGGATGAATTAGTTACTTAGTGTAAGGGCAGTTCACCAGAAGTCAGCCCTCTTAAGCAAGGCTGTTTTCTGATGGATCACTCTGCTTCTGCTCAGTGCCCTGTCTGTATAAGAAGACAGGCTGCATTCTGTACGGTCTTGTAGCCCAATTCCAGCAGAGCATCTCAGTCAGGCAAAGTGAGGGCAGGGCTGCTGGTGTCCTGTCTGTTCTTGCTCCAGGCCCAGATTCCTGTCTGCAAATGAGAAGACCTCTGACCTCACGGCCAATTTATCCATCAGACAGAGGGGGCCTAAGGTCCATGAAACTTTTTAGAGACCCACAGAAAATGCTTTCATTTTCTTTTAAAATCAGAAGAAAATGAATATAATAATGCATATGTAATAATGATTCCAGCCTGCATTATATTTATTTTTGTACCAATACAATCATAAAATAACATTCTTAATTTTTTTAAAATGGAGGAAGGAGTCCATGAAAATCATAATGCCGACTTGGGTGTCCTGGGCAGAAGAGCAGACTCGCCAAGCCCTGTGCTGCCCCAGGAGGGCTGGTCCCTCAGGCACCTTCCCAGAGAGAAGCTCACTCTTCCGTATGAAGGCAGAGAGGGCTTCCAAACTGCCCCGGCCTCTTAAATAAGGCACATCCCAGTCCAGTGTACCCTCTCTCCTCACTCCTCGACCTGAAATATGGGAAAAAACAGCATGATCTCACTCTTCTCCTAAAGAAGACAAACCCAGAAGTGACCTCATCCCCTGAGGCTCAAGCAGAGAAAGCTCATCGATGACCTCACCTCCTTTTCCTTCAAAAGTCAAGCTTAACCATGACCATCCCTCAAACCCAGCAGGAAAGATCAGGCATGATGTTAGCCGACCCCCACCCCACGCCTCTCTCCCCACCTGGCTGGCCGATGACTAGTTTTCACCCCGAGGAAGGAATATGGCATCTGATAAGTGACTCTGCCTGGAGGTGTGGGTGGTCTGGCTGGCTGCTGCTTCCTCTCAGTCTGGGGCAGGCCCTTCTGCCTAGAAGGCAGCCAAGAGTCAGTGAGGAGTCACACGAACCGTGACTCAGCACGTGGCAGCAGACAGGAATTCGTTCAGGGTTCAACATCCAATAAAAAGCTTTCAGGCAAGTCTAGAGGGCAAGATGAGCCAGCTCACAATGACAAACTGAAAAGCAAAAAGGGAAACCCAGGACTGAGAAATTCCTAGGAGGGAAAAAAAAAAAAAAAAAAGATGTGTAACCTTGGCCAGGAGAAGGGTGCTTGAATTGACAGGGATATGAGGCAGAGGCGGCCTCAGACCTGCATCAGCTCACAGCTCTGCCAGCACTCAGAAAGCCAGCCATCTCTAGGTCCAGGTTTGCTGTATGCCCTTCTGACCTCCTCTGCAGGTGCTGGGTCCTCCTTGCAAAGAAGGACCAGCCCCAAGAAGGACAGGACAGCCTAAGTGTGCATCAGGGCCTCAGCACCCAGGGAGCAATAGTGTTTGAGTCTGCAGCCCAGATTCAACACATGAGGAGGGAACAGGACACGGAAGAAGTTGCCCTTATAAATAGCGGGGAGGCTGGTGGCTGGGAATGGGGAGGGGTGGGAATTTTCTGTACTTTCCACTCAATTTGCTGTGAACCTAAAACTGTTCTAAAAATAAAGTCTAGTTTTTTTAAGTTGACTGAGATAAAAAAAAAAATCTGTTCTGTGGCCATGGAACTCCAGGTAGCATCACGCAGAGAGGTCCATTCTAGCACAAGGAGACCAGTAAGCAAGCTGACTAAGCCATCCTGACTATAGGAGCCACAAACAATGGAACTTTTCCTCTTTCTCACACTTTGGGCATAGCCTCTGCTGACATAATTCCTTAACTGTGTACAATAATTTTGTGTTCTAGAGCTAGGAAGAAAGTTATAGCAAATGCTTCTGGAAGAGATAGACTCTGGTATAAGAATAGCTAGTAGATCTATTCTTGAGAATAAGTTTTTATATTCTAAGCCTCAGTTTCTTCATCTGTGAAATGAGGATAACTGTATTATCTGTCTTCCAGAGATGTCATGTGGATCTACTTTCAGGTTTGCCATCCACCCTATTTACAATAACCACACCCTCCCCTCCTCAACCCTCACCAGCACTTCCTAGCACCCTACTTCATTTTACTTTACTACAATGCATGTATTTACTTATTTTACAATGCATTTATCATTATCTTTATATCATTTGTTTTACCCTTTAAATTCTCTTTATCTCCCTTTGGGATGTAAATTCCATATAGGAAGGGATTTTTGTCTGCTTTATTCCGTATCCCCAGCACCTGGAATATTTTCTAATATGTAGTAAGTTCTATATAAATATTTATTGGATAATATTCAATTTATGTGAAGTGCTCAGCAAAATGCCCTGCATATGCCCTGTGTGTAATACATATTAACCATCTTTATTGTATTTTCCATGTTGCAAAACAGTAAAGACTGATGAAGTTCCAGAGAGGAGAAAAAGGGATAAAAGAGAATTAGTGAGGATTTGGGGACATAAAAACAGACTTCCTGAATGGCACAGTTTTGCTTTGGGTTAGGTCTACAGATGTCAGTATGTGAATGGCTTCAGGCCTGGCCCCCTAAACAGCACAAAGTGCCCACCATAAATGATGATTGACTGTGTCTATCTCAGAGAGCTTAGAAAACAATGTATGTGTGCTCTTTAGCCAACTAGTTCATCTTTTTTTGATTCTTAGAGCAGAATCTGCTCTGGGCCAGTTGGACTTTTCACTACAATTTTCATCACAAGCATTACATACTTTCAGTATTTCATTTGATGCTTAAAAGGAAATATGAAGAATTGTTCAAAACCAGCTCATTATCCATCCCACAATAGCACCATCAGGAGCATGCTGGGCTGTAAGTACCAAAGCAGAAGCTCAAAGTGACATCAAAGCAGAAGGCTGGATGTGCTAAAGCATGTGGATCTGAGCCATGACACAGGAGAGAAAGAAGCATCCTCAGTAGATACCAAGCTATCAGGGCATCCTGACAAGGCACATTTCTGTTCTATGAGCCCACAGACTGTATGTGGCCAAAATCAGTGAACAGCCTGCCTCCCATCTTGTTGGGAAGTTGGTTCTTTCAAAATGTGCTTCTGTCTCCTCACTTTGTAAAACACACACACACAAACCACAAATCCTCTTCTATCAAGCTCAGTTTTCTCATTGAAATACTCTGCTGATCTTCAAAGAGAAAAAGAGGAACGCATCAAAATCATGATGAAGGGACCATTGTTCCAATGCTTTGGGAGAACTTTGCTCCTCTCACCTCCCACCTTCCTAACATGGAGGTGCACTCAGGCCCCAGACAGGAGAGCCAGGAGCTGAGCTCCTCTGGGGGTCAATCTGCAAAATTCAGGCACACCACCCTGCCTCAGCTGTCCCAAATGAAAAAAGCATGGAAGACAGCTACAAGCAGGTGATGCAAGGGGCGAAGCTACACTCCCAGTGCCTTTGGGCAAACTGTAACAAGTTGCCTCTTCCAGGCCCTTGGATTGCAAACATTTTTTTTTCCTCAAGGCTGGAGCACTTGTGAGAGAAGTAGGACTATATTTCTCCTTGGTTGGACATCTTTGTGCAGGACAGAAACTGTAAAAGTGCACCTGGTGGTTGGCTATGTGAGAAGGGAGTACTGGAGGGCTGAGGTCACGAAAAACAAAATGCCTGACCCCTATTGTATACACCCGAAGGATGAGAACCTTTTCCTTTGCAGCTGGAGTTTAATCTGTGGTTGGATCTCCTCTATAAGATGCTAACTTCCCAGTCTTCCCCTCCGTGCTATCAATAGCACTAGCCCTGCTCGAAGCCTATGGTATCAATACTTAATGTAGGCTGAATATTCAGAGAAGGCCGATATGATGTCACGGCAGGGCCATGGAAGCAGCTGGCCCGGCAGGGTGGCTTGATAGTGTCAACTTGGTGAGGATGAACTGCCTTTCCCAGAGTTCCCTCCCCTGCACGTGTCCCATTAGAGTGGCCACAGGAGATATTCTTGCAGGAGATTTGAAGGGGAGAAGCAAAGCAATGGTCATTTTGTAGCTCACACGTGTTGCCACTAATCTTCTGAGTCACTTCATTGGCCCCAAGCAGGTGTCTTTTATTGCTGTTCTTGCCTCCCCAGAACTCTCCAGTGAGAGAGCAACCGCAGCTGCCACCCCACCTCCACGACCTCATTCCAAACTTTCCAGCTAAGATCTCTTGCATTCTTAGCTGACAGCTAAATAAAACGACCCCATTCCTGTCAGCTGACCTCCCTCCCCTCCCAGGTAAAATGCTGGCGCTTTCTCAGGGGCTTTGAGAGATAGGACTTCTGTGCAAAGAAAGGTTGGGAGCAGAGTTGGTAGGCACCAGACCAGACTGGTTAGGGAAGCGTTTGGGGTGGTTTCCTCCAAACCCCACCATGACTGGCATTACGTACTCTATATGGATTCACAATAAAGGTGATTATTTATGATCTTATTAGCAGAGACTATAAATATCTCAAAGAAGGCCTCCAGTGTTTAAATTCTTTTCCAGTCTTAGGAACATGCTGGAATGCTGAGCAATTCCGACAAGGAGGTCTTTCACCCCTCCCTGCCATTTTATCTTCTGCTCCATCTGCACCCTCCGCTCCTGACGTCAATTTCTACAACCTTCCTCCTGCCACTCTTTTTCTTTCATCTTGCTGTGTTGTCACCCTGTCTTCCATCTATCTTGCCAAAAATGAATAAAGGGATATAAGCTATCCTAGGACAACTTGACATAGAAAATATGTCTTTTCAAAATCCCAGAATGTCACGATGAACTCATTGAGAAACTGTATGACAGACTGTAACAGCTTTTTAAAAGCCAGTCTCTGGAAAAAAGTGTTGAATACTTGACTCATTCACTGACAACTTGGGACAGTCAAATAGGGGAGGAAGAAAGGAGAAAGAAAAAAAGAGTAAATAAATGGTTTCTTTTTATCTATAGGTATCTGAGTCAGGTGCCAAGGCTCATGAATCTTGGAATACAGTCAGTTACAGTCATGGATGATTCCCAAAGAAGAGGCCAAACACTGCCAAAACAAAAAGCAAATTTGAACCATCACATTCCTACTGTAATGGATGCTGAGAAATGGATGCAGTACAACCACCCACAAGTTTCCTGGTACTTGCTGCTGTCATTGCAAAATCCTGGCTCCTTCAAAGTATCATCTCTTGCTCCTGCCAGAAAAAAACCAGTCTTTAAGAGAAACTAAATCCAAGGTCACTTACTTCCACATAAAGAGAATATTTTGTCAGCGGCCAAAATTCATTTTTCTAATATACTCTTACCCAATAACTTAAGCCTGGTATGCTGGGCAGAGTCCAACTTGGGTAATTCCATCCTCCCAACCAAATTTCCCCAAGGACTTTGAACTAGACACGATATCATTCTTTACTTTCTCGGCCGTGCTCTTATTAATCAAACTGATGGTTTTTATTTCAGAGTGATGTGGATATGGAGGTGGAATTTCTGAAAAGGGATTATTCTTAAGAATTTAGTAATGAGAGGTTCCATTATATGAATTCAGTCAAGTTCTTTGGAAGTCAAGTCTGAACTCATTTATTCAACAAATAGTTATTAAAATATATGCCAAGTACTGTCCTCAGCATTGCTGATGCAACAAGGCACAAGAAAAGGTTTCTGCCTTCAAGAAATAAATATTAGAATAAGTATATGAGATGAGGTTGAAGTGAGAGGCAAGAATCAGACCATTTAAGCCATGATCTAGAATTTGGATATTATTATAAAGACATTTCGGAGAAGGCAATGGCACCCCACTCCAGTACTCTTGCCTGGAAAATCCCATGGATGGAGGAGCCTGGTAGGCTACAGTTCATGGGGTCGCTAAGAGTCGGACACGACTGAGCGACTTCACTTTCACTTTTCCCTTTCATGCACTGGGGAAGGAAATGGCAATCCACTCCAGTATTCTTGCCTGGAGAATCCCAGGGGCGGCGGAGCCTGACGGGCTGCCGTCTATGGGGTCGCACAGAGTCGGACACGACTGAAGCGACTTAGCAGCAGCAGCAGCAGCATAAAGACATTTGGAGAGTATTGGTGGAGCGATGTGATCATATTTATTTGTTTGTTTGTTTGTTTTAAATAAGATCACCGTGAAGGGGAGGAGCCATTATACAGGATATCTGTGGGTCAGGGTCCTAGTCTACTGTTATTTCTCACTGGAATTGATTTATTTGGGAGTCAACACAACCATGTCCCTATTCTCCTCCCTGCAAGCTTTTCAAACAGCATTGAATCTTGTTATGCTCAGAGGGCTGAAAGGCCAAAGTTTGGCCACATAGGCCATCAGCAGTGGATTGTTCTATGATGAATGCTGCTTCCCTCTTCCTCTCTACATCTGGCTGTACTTCATAGGCTCCCTTTGGTCATATGGGACACCAGACAAAAGAAGGTAAATGAAGAAACATCAGCTCGTCTCCTCTGCTCCAAGAGCTGCCTGTGCTCTGCTGCAGGTAGTTCAAAGACAAAATCAAGGAGAAGCGTCTATACTTATAAGTGGCTTATTGAATGGTGGCATTCTTAGATAAGCACTACCATTGAAAAGAATCATTTTAAACTTTCTATTTATTGCCCACCCTGTGAACAGTGACAAACATAATTGAGACAGTCATAGAATCTGGGCATAGAAGGGAACATTAGTGGCCATCACGTCCAATCTTCCACCCCATGTAGATGCTTCTATGCAGCTCTGACAGGGAGTCCTGCAGTGTTCTTCATCCCTCCTATGTCAGATGGGGGCCAGACGATGACAATTTCACTGTACATCATTCTGTTGGTTTGGGAAGGTCATTGGTGATGGTACCTACTGAGTTATGGTCTGAATGGCCAAAGGGCAGATAGAGAAAGTCACAACCTGAAAAGGGAACACCAAATAAATTTGCTAATCTCAGGAGCAAAAGAGAGAATAAAGGGCATAGAGCCACAAAAGCAGATACACAGGATGCTAGTGGAGGAGAAATAAAGAGTAGGTGAATTTGAGGTGAGCAGGACTGGAGAAATTCCCAAGGGTTTCTGTGGGTGCTTATGATGGGAATTTTAATACAATTCTCACACACATTTGTATGATTGTGCCAAGTACTTTCAGAGAGGCTGGAGGGGAATCTGTATCCTACTTCTGCTAAATGGTCACTGCCTCACCTGGAAGCCCATTTCACCATTAAGAAGTAGTCTTCCCTCTGACCCGACATACAGAACAAATCTAATCCTTTTTCTTCAAGACAGTCGTTTGGATAATTACAAAGAGCTCCCATTGTGCCCTTTCGTTACTTCCTGCTTTACGCTACACATCCCTAGATTCTTTCAGCTGTTTTGGGATAGCATAATTTCAGGTTGAAAAGGACTTCAGAAATTCAAGTCCAGATCTCTCATTTATTCAGTCACTCAGTGATATCTGACTCTTTGAGACCTCATGGCTCCTCTTCTCCATGGAATTTTCCAGGGAAGAATACTAGAGTGGGTTGTCATTTCCTACTCCAGGAGACCTTCCTGACCCAGAGTTCGAACCCGCATCTCTTGTGTCTCCTGCATTGGCAGGTGGATTATTTACCACTGCTGCCACCTGAGAAACCCTATATTAATATATATATATATATAAACCCTATATTAATATATATATATATAGATAGATAGATACAACAAAATGTTGTTGTTCTGTCGCTAAGTTATGTCTGACTTTTTGAAACCCCATGGATTGTGACACACCACGCCTTCCTTTCCCTCATTACCTCCCAGAGTTTGCCCAACTTCATGTCTATTGAGTCAGTGATGCTATCCAAACATCTCATCCTCTTCCACCCTCTTCTCCTTTTTCCTTCAGTATTTCCCAGCATCAGGGTATTTTCCAATAAGCCAGCTGCTCACATCAATAGAGTATTACTCAGCTATAAAAAAGATTGAAATAATGCCATTTACAGTAGCATGAATGGAGCTAGAGATTATCAGACTAGTGTCAGAAAGAGAAGGATGCATTCCATATAATATCACTTACATGTGGAACCTAAAATATGACACAAATGAACCTACCTATGAAACAAAAGTAGACTCATTGACATAGAGAACAAGCATGTGGTTGCCAAAGAGGAGTGGAGGTGGAGGAGGGATGGAGTGGAAGGTTGGTGTTAGCAGATGCAGACTATTATATATAGAATGGATAAACAAGGTACTACTATAGAGCACAGGGAACTATATTTAGTATCTGTGATAAACTGCAGTGGGAAAGAATATGAAATTAATGTGTATATATATGTGAGTCACTTTTCTGTGCAGCGGAAATTAACACAACACTGTAAATCAATTATACTTTAAAAAAAAAACTCCCTTTTTTATTTTCAGCTCTTCTCCTCAAAGATGACCTACAGTGATTTTTTTCCATTTCCAGGGTTGTCATTGCTTTAATGCAGGGATCTACAAACTACAGCTTAGCCCAAATCTGGCTAGCTGCCTGCTTTTATAAATAAAGTCTCATTAGGGCACAGCCACACCTATTCATTTCCAAATTATCAGTGGCTGCTTTCACACTACAAAAACAGTCTTGAGTAACTGCAACCACGACCACATGGCCCACAAAGGCTAAAATATCACCTTTACAGAAAACAATTTGCCAACTCCTGGTCTAGGGTAAATTTCTGAACTCATTTGAGGCAGACTATGTGATTTCTTTCTGTCAGCTCATCTATATTTGGATATGCTTCCTCTTCTGCCTTTACAATTTGATATATATTCTTTCTATTAAAGAATTCAAAATAAAATAGCTGCCTATTATCAACTGTTGACATATATCTTCTGCCCCATGCAGTGTCTCTTCCACATTTGGAACTTCTAAGGGTAAAGATCATTTATTTAAGGCAAAAATCACTATTTTCCTCATTTTTAAATTACTCATTTACATTTTATTTCTTTCCAGTTTTATTGCGATACATGGCATAGAACATTATAGAAGTTTAAGGCACCCAACACAATAATTGGATATATGTCTACATAGTGAAATGATTACAGTAAGTTTAGTTACCATCCATCACCTCTTTACCATTTGTTCTCCTTGCTCTACACCTGTGTAACAAAGTTCACTGCATCACCTAAGGTTTTTGGTAAGATGCCTTTCACTCTCAGTTTCCTTTTGCAGGTTATATTCTTGATTATGTATTCCTCTGCCAATGATCCTTTAAGATACGAACTTACCAAAGAGTTCTCTTTGCAGACACAATAATTTCTTCCTTCAGGATTACCTCCACTTGTGTTATCAGAAATTTTTTTGAACATTACTTATCTATCCAGATTAGATCTCTTGATTATACTGTGAGTTTTTCTTTTTTTCTCCCCAGAAATTTTCAAATGTGGTTTTGAGTTTTGAGAGCACGTCAAGGAGCCCAGATGTCCTTCCCAAGCAATTCAGATGATTCCTACTCCCCTTCTATTTATCATCCAGTTCCCACCTGGTCAAGATTTGGGTTGAATTATTTTCCCTCAAAAAGATGTGTTGAAACCTTAACCCCCAGCACATCAGAATGCAATCTTTTTTTTGGAGGAGGGGAGGAAATAAGGTCTTTATAGAGGTAATCAAGTTAAAATGAGGTCATAATCCATAATAATGGTATCTTTATCTCCAACAAAGAGAAGAAATTTGGACCCAGAGACAGACACACCATAGAGAAAACACGAGGTGAACTTGCAAGCAAAGATGGGGCAATGCATTGCAAGCCTGTAAACATCAAAGATTGTGAGCAGAGGCCCAGGATCCAAGACAAAGCCATGGGAGATGGTCTTCCTCCAAGCCCTCGGGAAGAACCACGGCTGCCCACATCTTGATCTCAGACTTCTAACATCCAGAACCACGAGACAACACATTTCTATTGCGTAAGTCACCCTGTTTGTGGGTCTTTGTTACGGCAGCCCTAGCAAATGAATACAGTCAGAATCAGTCCAAAGACCTGTGAGTTTGCAGGCTGATTCCAGCGTGAGTTCCACCTCACTTCCCCTGGCTTTGCTGACTTTAGCTCCTCCTGTTAGAGCCTGGGGTCAGCCCAGGAAAGAGCTGCAAACTTGAGGCTTGACCTCCAGATTCGTTCATCTCAGTAACTCCAAGGTGGAGTCCCAGGTCTGACTCTCATGAAGCCATAGAAGTGATTCTGAGGCATGAGTAGCAGGGAGGGCCTAACCCACTTTGTGATGTTTAGTCTCCTCCCTGGCCCCAGGGCCTTCGCACAACACCCGAGAACGGACATACTCACGTCTGCTGCAAACCCCAGACAGGATCCAGTGCTCCCAGTGGGCTATTTGGTTGCCTGGTGTTCCCAAGTGCCCCTTCCTTAAACAGATCTGCTATTAATGGGTAGGGGTCTGCTATTTCTTCACCCTTGCCAGTCCTTCTTCTGGAAGACCCCTAACTCCAGACCCTGGTCTAGTGGCTGGGCCAATAAGCTCTGAGGACAGGTCTCCCAAATGAGTGTCCCAAATGATTCTTCTCAGTTCCCATGTGGGGAAACTGAGGTATGTTAAGGTTAAGAACCCTGTCCAGGATCACAAAGCTAAGCAATGCCCCTGGGACTTGAACTTATTAATCTGCCTCTAGGAGCTACACTTTTCTCCCACTTTTCCTATAAAGGAAAAACAGCTTGCCCATCATGCCAGGCTAGTTTGAAACAGGTCCCCTATCATCCATCACTCTATCTACCTGCTTCAAAGAGATGGCTGCCAGCAAGTCCCTCTAGAGAAATCCTAGAATGCCCTTGGGGATACACTAGACAAAGGGAGAGAGTGTTGAGTGCAGGCAGGGGTCAAGGGCTCCCAACCCTGATCCTGTCCCACTAGTAGAGTCTTTCTCAGAAGAGAAGACAGACCAACAGATTACTAACATCAGTCATTTAAGGACATGTCCCCTGTCTAGTGGAGCATCCAAGGTGCACTTAAGGGGTCTGGGTGGCTGTGATCTCCCTCAATCTCTCTGCCTTCACCTGCTATCTTTATTGCTCCACTTTCTCTTCTGCTTGACTTAACCACCTTCACAAGCCACAAAAATAATTTCTTGTTATTAGCCTACAGTTTTTTAGGCATTATCAAGCAGCCTCTATAACCTGGTGTAGCTCAGGTCTTAGGCACAGAACACCTTGGCACAGCCCCACCACCCTTCCCCCACCTCTAACCATTCAAGATGGTCCTGACAGGCAGCCTGTTAAGGAAAATGATTCCTGGCTGGGGTTAAATAATAGAAAGCTTCTAGAAACCTAGATCTGACACTGATAACTGAGAGATTTAAGACTAAGCATAAGACTGGGCAGGAAAGACTCTACTCCATTTCCTGGCATTTGAACTTGCCTGTGATATAGGTACTGTCTGCGTGTGTGTTCAGTCACTCAGTCGTGTCCAATTCCTGCAACCCTGTGGACTGCAGCCCACCAGGCTCCTCTGTCCATGGGGTTTCCCAGGGAAGAATACTGGAGTGGGTAACCATTCCTTTCTCCAGGACATCTTCCTGACCTGTGGAGCAAATCGGCATTTCTTGTGTCTTCTTCACTGACAGGCAGATGCTTTACCACTGCACCACCTGAGGAGCCTTGTCTTGTCTAGCTTCTGATAAATCCTCCCTTAGCTGATAGTTTATACCTTCATACTTAAGGGATCATTAATCAGCAAAACATGGCAGCTAACTTGTAAAATGAATGGTAAAAAGGAAAGGCAATAATTTCCTCACTAAATGAAGAGATACGAACCTGAGAAACACAATTGAAAGTAAATTACCAGCTGATTAGATGGCTGTAAGTACAGAGAGAGAAGCCTGAATTTTACAAGGAAGAGGGAAATTATAGAGGGCATAGGAGGTGCTGAGCACAGACAGGGCTGTGCAAAGAGGAACAGGGACAGCTCTGTCCCACTGAGATTACAGAAGCAGAAAGGAAATTACAGGAAGTGCTCTGCAGATGGAGCCTGCATGAAAAGGTGGCACTTTAACTCCCACTCTCTGAGCCCCACCTCCCTAGGGAGCCTGCAGGGGTTAAACTGTGGAACCTATATCCTGCAGCAGTGAGGAGGGGTGGTTGTTATTGCAACACAGGAAGTATCAAGGATCTCAGTTCAGAGGGGGAAACCTGTTTTAGCTTATACTCAATCTGAAAGCTTCTCCCTTCCTGCCAAAAAGTTAGGGACTTAAAACCACTCTCAACTCTGCAGCCTACAGGGACAGAGTCCATGCAGACTTCAGTGGGAGAAGTGTGTGCTCAGTCTCTCAATCGTGTCTGACTCTATGTGACTCCATGGGTTGTAGCCCACCAAGCTCCTCTGCCCATGGGCTTCTCCAGGCAAGAATACTGGATGGGTCTGTCATTTCCTCCTCCAGGGGATCTTCCCGACTCAGGGATCGAACCCATGTCTCCAATGTCTCCTGCACTGGCAGACAGATTCTTTAACACTAGGGCCCCCTGGGAAGCCCCTCAGTGGGAAATACTATCCTCCAAATAGCAGCTGTGCCAATTCCTACAGACAGCAGAACTGAAAGAAGGACCCCCCCGCGAACTGAGAACTCTATAATCAGCAGGAGTTGGGAGCAAGGAAGGACAGAGTAATGTCACTATAAAACTCGGGACTCCTCTGTGCATCCCAACAGAGATCCTCTCTTTCTCTGGCAAGTCAGGTGAGAAAGTGTGATGTGCCTATAAGGTGACAGGGCAGAAATGATGGGAGAGAAGGATGACCTGGTTTTTGCTCCAATGATGGAAGTGAGCATAGCAAGGAAGACAAGGGATGGTTTAGTCCCATTGGGTGTTATTGTTTCCAAGCCTCATCCCACAGCATCTGTATCCCAAGCAAGGCAGCTGTGTGCCCTCATGGTCCAAGGAGAGAAAACAAAGAGGACACATAATTGCTCGTTAAGTTCAGCAACACTCCATCTTTGTGTTTCCTCTGGGTTCCAGCCCTCAGGCCCTGGACATGCTTTTCATCACAGGTAAACTCTGGGGGACAATGGGCACAATGACCACATCAGCTACAGTTTGCATTCAGAAGGAGCTGTTCCAATAGAACATGGCAGAGGACACGTGAGAGGTTGTGTAAGCAATATAGAATAAGGATGATGGGGGAAGGAGTGGGGAAAGAAGTCTTCTTTGAGTTCAGATCAAGTCATTTGTTTAGCCACATCTGATGAAGGTTGTCGGGGTTTCCCAGGTGGCTCAGTGGCAAAGTTTCCACCTGCCAGTGCAGGAGATGTGGATTCGAAACCTGGGTTGAGAAGATCCTCTGGAGGAGGAAACAGAAACCTGCTTCAGTATTTTTGCCAGGATAATCCCACGGACAGAGAAGCATGGCTACAGTCTATGGTGTCCCAAAGAGTCGGACACCACTGAGCACGCACAGAAGCACCATAAAAGCTGTCATTAATTCCCTAAGGTGTAGGCATTTTAAGTTACAATGTACCTAATGCCACTTGAAGTTTACTGTGTTGATATCACATTTAAATGTTAACTGATATAACAACTGTTTAGATAACTGGATACAGTTCTCACTTCATGTTAGGTTTGTCCTTCTCAACAAATCTTTTGATTGTTGATTTCTATAAAATTCAGAGTTAATACCTTAAAAGCATCTGGGGATGCCCCAAACTGTTGTCCATAGTCAGGATTCCCGCAATCTGAGGGCAAAGTTTGGACAAGTAGTCATTGCTATCAAACGTTTCCCTAGCAATGCTTGCAGTGGTCTGATGTGATGCCCATCACAGACCCAGTATAAATAATGTCACTAAAGGAGCTCACAATATTCAGCCTTGCCCACAGTGAATTTAGAGATTATTTTTTTAAAACTAGTTTGGGATCAACTTTTGGATGAGGACAGAAGGGGAACTGAGTTCATTTCATTTGGTGTTAACTTAAATGAAGGTTAGGAACTTCCTGGAGGTCCAGGAGTTAAGATTCCAATCTTCCTATGTAGGAAGTACAGGTTCAATTCCTGGTCAGGGAACTAAGATCCCACATGCTGCCAGGCCAAAACAAAACAAAACAAAACAAAACAAAACCTCTATGCCTGTCGTGATGGTAGGCAACTCTGTAAATATATCAAAAATCATTGAATTGTGCAAGTAAAAGCAAGTGAATTGTATGTAAGTTAGTACAACAATAAAAATTTTGAAAATCAAATAAAATGAAGGTTAACATGCCATGTATCTGGGTCACTGACTAAAAATAAGATAACAGATTGGAGAACTAAAGTTGCGACAAGGAGGATGTGGTGAAACCCAAGTGAAGGGTGTAAAGACAGGAGGATCTGATGCCCGAGCTGGCTCCCTCATGGGTAAGAAGCATTAAGAGAATACGGGAGGAAAACAAGAGCAGTGACAGGGAAGTTGGAAGGCCTTCAGCAAAATTCCCCTTTACTGTACCACCACCACTTCTTCCCCTGCCCTCAGAACAGTTCCTGACGGTGCTGGAAAGAGATGTATTTCCAATAAATCCACACAGTCTTCCTTCTCCATCAAAGTGGAGAAGAGGATCAATTTGGCTGAAGGAGACACTTGGTTCTCACAGACTCAAGAAGTATAACCTAATTCTCTTAAGACACCTCTATTTTGTGTTCCTAAGACAATGTATGAATTAAGAAGCTACAACGGGCACTGAAGAAGCCAATTAGAAGCACTGAGTCTGTTGAGGAAGAAGAAATCTTTCCTCTGCCCTTCTAGGTTCTTCTGGCTGGTCTAAGAATTAAATTGACATGAGACATTAACAAAAGAAAATCAAACTTAAATTCATACGTATGGGAACCCTACATACATGACAGGGTCAGAAACCCCACATACTTTGTTTCAAAGACAAATAAAATGAGGTATGCATGCCATCTGAGCTAAAGAATGGGATAGGGGCCTTGGGCTTCCAAGGACAAGGAATAACCAAGGAGGGTTATTCACAGGACAAGAGGAAGAGCAGATGTTTGGTAATTTTATGTTTGTTCAGCCATAAAGATGAGGCCATGTCAATAAAATTTGTCTCTGGTAATGACTCTTTTCTGAGGAACATCCCTAATTCAAATTCTTCTAGGTAGCTAAGGGAGGAGCAGTAGTTTCTCTTGAACTCCCAGAATCTCAGTTGCCTTTAACTCAAAGTAATTCTCATATAAAAGTGAGACATTTGGGGGAGGCTTATTCTGAACCCCTCTGGAGAAGGAAATGGCAACCCATTGCAGTATTCTTGCATCAGAAATCCCATGAACAGAGGATCCTGGAGGGCTACAGTCCACGGGGAAGGAAGAGTTGGACACGACTTAGTAACTAAACCACCACCACCACCCATTTGGAACACTTACGAGTCTTCTTAATTTCTGGATTCTAGGATGGAACAATATTTATTAATGAATCTTATACCAACAAGAGCCCCCCAACTTTTCCACATAGAGTTTCTTCTCTATAACCAAAAAAGAGATTGTATTGGCTGGAAGTAAAAATATACCTTTAACCAGGTAAGACTTTAGGGCTGTTTTTTTAAAAACCTTCTGCTACAAGAAAAAAAAAATTATCTTAAAACTGACCCATATTAATGTAATTCCAATCTAAATCTTAGCAAGTTTTCCTGTAGGCCTATACAGGCTTCTAAAATTTATACAGGAAGAGAAAGGCTCTGGACCAGCCAAAGCTGTTTTGAAAAACAAGAATAAAGTGGGAAAATCTCTCTTGTCAATGTTAAGGTCTAGTTCAGTTCAGTCGCTCAGTCATGTCCGACTCTTTGTGACCCCATGAATCGCAGCATGCCAGGCCTCCCTGTCCATCACCAACTCCCGGAGTTTACCCAAACCCATGTCCATCGAGTCGAAGATGCCATCCAACCATCTCATCCTCTGTCGTCCCCTTCTCCTCCTGCCCCCAATCCTTCCCAGCATTAGGGTCTTTTCCAATGAGCCAACTCTTCGCATGAGGTGGCCAAAGTATTGGAGTTTCAGCTTCAAACATCAGTCCTTCCAATGAACACCCAGGACTGATCTTCTTTAGGATGGACTGGTTGGATCTCCTTGCAGTCCAAGGGACTCTCAAGAGTCTTCTCCAACACCACAGTTCAAAAGCATCAATTCTTTGGTGCTCAGCTTTCTTTATAGACCAAATCTCACATCCACACATGACCACTGGAAAAACCATAGCCTTGACTAGACAGACCTTTTTTGGTAAAGTAATGTCTCTGCTTTTCAATATGCTATCTAGGTTGGTCATAACCTTCCTTCCAAGGAGTAAGCATCTTTTAATTTCATGGCTGCAATCACCATCAGCAGTGATTTTGGAGCCCAGAAAAATAAAGTCTGACACTGTTTCCACTGTTTCCCCATCTATTTCCCATGAAGTGATGGGACCGGATGCCATGATCTTAGTTTTCTGAATGTTGAGCTTTAAGCCAACTTTTTCACTCTCCTCTTTCACTTTCATCAAGAGGCTCTTTAGTTCTTCCTCACTTTCTGCCATAAGGGTGGTGTCATCTGCATATCTGAGGTTATGGATATTTCTCCCAGCCATCTTGATTCCAGCTTGTGTTTCTTCCAGCCCAGCGTTTCTCATGATGTACTCTGCGTATAAGTTAAATAAGCAGGGTGACAATGTACAGCCTTGACATACTCTTTTTCCTATTTGGAACTAGCCTGTTGTTCCATGTCCAGTTCTAACTGTTGTTTCCTGACCTGCATACAGGTTTCTCAAGAGGCAGATCAAGTAGTCTGGTATTCCCATCTCTTGAAGAATTTTCCATAGTTTATTGTGATCCACACAGTCAAAGGTGATGGCATAGTCAATAAAGCAGAAATAGATGTTTTTTCCAGAACTCTCTTGCTTTTTCGGTGATCCAACGGATGTTGGCAATTTGATCTCTGGTTCCTCTGTCTTTTCTAAAACCAGCTTGAACATCTGGAAGTTCACGGTTCACGTATTGCTGAAGCCTGACTTGGAGAATTTTGAACATTACTAGTGTGTGAGATGAGTGCAATTGTGCAGTAGTTTGAGCATTCTTTGGCATTGCCCTTCTTTGGGATTGGAATGAAAACTGAATTTTTCCAGTCCTGTGGCCACTGTTGAGTTTTCCAGATTTGCTGACATATTGAGTGCAGTACTTTCACAGCATCGTCTTTTAGGATTTGAAATAGCTCAACTGGAATTCCATCACCTCCACTAGCTTTGTTCGTAGTGATTCTGAGAGATGGGAATATCAGACCACCTGACCTGCCTCTTGAGAAACCCGTATGCAGGTCAGGAAGCAACAGTTAGAACTGGACATGGAACAACAGGCTGGTTCCAAATAGGAAAAGGAGTACCTCAAGGCTGAATATTGTCACCCTGCTTATTTAACTTCGATGCAGAGTATATCATGAGAAACCCTGGGCTGGAAGAAGCACAAGCTGGAATCAAGACTGCCAGGAGAAATATCAATAACCTCAGATATGCAGATGACACCACCCTTATTGCAGAAAGGGAAGAAGAACTAAAGAGCCTCTTGGTGAAAGTGAAAGAGAAGAGTGAAAAGATGGCTTAAAGCTCAACATTCAGAAAACTAAGATCATGGCATCCGGTCCCATCACTTCATGGCAAATAGATGGGGAAACAGTGGAAACAGTGGCTAACTTATTTTGGGGGGCTCCAAAATCACTGCAGATGGTGAGTGCAGCCATGAAATTAAAAGACACTTATTGCTTGGAAGGAAAGTTATGACCAACCTAGACAGCATATTAAAAAGCAGGGACATTACTTTGTCAACAAAGGTCCATCTAGTCATGGCTATGGTGTTTCCAGTGGTCATGTATGGATGTGAGAGCTGGACTATAAAGAAAGCTGAGTGCTGAAGAATTGATGCTTTTGAACTGTCATTTTGGAGAAGACTCTTGAGAATCCCTTGGACTGCAAGGAGATCCAACCAGTCCATCCTAAAGGAAATCAGTCCTGAATATTCATTGGAAGGACTGATGCTAAAGCTGAAACTCCAACACTTTGGCCACCTGATGGGAAGAACTGACTCATTGGAAAAGATCCTGATGCTGGGAAAGGTTGAAGGCAGGAGGAGAAGGGGACGACAGAGGATGAGATGATTGGATGGCATCACCGACTCGATGGACATGAGTTTGAGTATATTCCGGGAGTTGGTGATGGACAGGGAGGCCTGGCATGTTGTGGTTCATGGGGTCGAAGAGTCGGACACGACTGAGTGACTGAACTGAACTGAACTGAACTGATGCTTCCTAAGGCCCACTTGACTTCACATTCCAGGATGTCTGGTTCTAGGTGAGGGATCACACCATCGTGATTATCTGGGTCGTGAAGATCTTTTTTGTACAGTTCTTCTGTGTATTCTTATCACCTCTTCTTAATATCTTCTGCTTCTGTTAGGTCCATCCCATTTCTGTCCTTCATTGAGCCCATCTTTGCATGAAATGTTACCTTGGTATCTTTAATTTTCTTGAAGATATCTCTAGTCTTTCCCATTCTATTGTTTTCCTCTATTTCTTTGTATTGATCGCTGAGGAAGGTTTTCTTATCTCTCCTTGCTATTCTTTGGAACTCTGAATTCAAAGAGTTTCTCCTTTCCGTTTCTCCTTTGCTTTTCACTTCTCTTCTTTTCAGAGCTATTTGTAAGGCCTCCTCAGACAGCCATTTTGCTTTTTTGCACTTCTTGATCCCTGTCTCCTGTACAATGTCACGAACCTCCATCCATAGTTCATCAGGCATTCTATCTATCAGATCTAGTCCCTTAATCTATTTCTCACTTCCACTGTATAATCATAAGGGATTTGATTTAGATTATACCTGAATGGTCTAGTGGTTTTCCCCACTTTCTTCAATTTCAGTCTGAATTTGGCAATAAGCAGTTCATGATCTGAGCCACAGTCAGCTCCCGGTCTTGTTTTTGCTGACTGTATAGGGCTTCTCCATCTTTGGCTGCAAAGAACATAATCAGTCGATTTCAGTGTTGACCATCTGGTGATGTCCATGTGTGGAGTCTTCTCTAGTGTTGTTGGAAGAAGGTGTTTGCTATAACCAGTGCGTTCTCTTGGCGAAACTCTATTAGCATTTGCCCTGCTTCATTCTATACTTCGAGGCCAAATTTGCCTGTTACTCCAGGTGTTTCTTGACTTCCTACTTTTGCATTCCAGTCCCCTATAATGAAAAGGACATCTTTTTTTGGGTGTTAGTTCCAAAAGGTCTTGTAGCTCTTCATAGAACCATTCAACTTCAGCTTCTTCAGCATTACTGGTCAAGGCGTAGACTTGGATTACCATGATATTGAATGGTTTGCCGTGGAAACAAACAGATCATTCTGTCATTTTTGAGATTGCAGATTGGGAGGGCTTGGTAAAATGCAAATTCCCGTGTTGATTCTATAGATTTGGACAGGGCCTGAGAAATCTGCCTTTAAAGCAAGTTCTGCAGAAGATTTTTTTTACTAAAATTTGAGAATTCTCACTGCTGTTCATCCTAGCAAACTGTAAAGGAAGAACCACATTAGAAAGAAAAACCAACTGGGACTGGGTCATGTGTGCCCTGAAGGGGCAAATGAAGAACAGGGAATATTATTTCAAGATAATCAAGAAACAAGAAGTGTTATGAATAAGTTCTAAGAAGAAGCTGTTAGCTTAGCTGCTCCCTAGATTTCTCAGGGTGTGAATGAAATGTTGACAGAGACGCTCCCTGACACCCTTTCCCTTCTACACA
Organism: Giraffa tippelskirchi; assembly: GCF_054371585.1. Classification (NCBI taxonomy): domain Eukaryota; kingdom Metazoa; phylum Chordata; class Mammalia; order Artiodactyla; family Giraffidae; genus Giraffa; species Giraffa tippelskirchi. Next base: position 131,282,764 of record NC_137279.1, on the reverse strand, counting down.
CATTCTAGCATACAAGTATGAGGAGAACTTGCTGTGTATGGAGAGACTTGGAAAACACTCTTACAGTCCTGCTGCTCAAGGGGCCTGGTGCCCCCTGGTTGTGTTTCCAAGGGGTTGTGAAGGCCCAGGACAGAATCTGTTCTCTGAAGGTTGGGGGCACATTTTGGCAATTTGAAAAAGTTAAAGCGTTAGTCGTTCAGTTGTGTCCAACTCTTTGCCACCCTCTGGACTGTAGCCTGCCAGGCTCCTCGGTCCGGGAGTGGGTAGCCATTCTTCAGGGGATCTTTCAACCCAGGGAATGAACCCAGGTCTCCTATACTGCAGGCAGCTTCTTTACTGTCTGAGCAACCAGGGAAGCCCTTGCAGTTGCAAGGGAGACACTCATTCCCCAGCTGAGCCCTTGTCTTTGAAGCCCATGTGAGTTGGGTCTGTGGGAAACCCATAGACAGGGCACCAGCTATTGATGATAGATGAAGGCTTCCCTGGGGGTGGGAGGGCTCTGACATCACCTTCTACCACCATTTCCCCACCCATTTCACATAAATATATACACAGGCTAGAAGTTAAGGAGCAGCTCCTTCTCACAACCCCAAAAATAATCCATGCTTCTGCCTCCACCATTCTTCTTCCAGACCTCCACAGGGAGCAAAAGAAGAGCCTAAGGGCAGAACAACATGACTCAGTGCAGACCCAGGTTGAAGCCAGGGCCCTCTAAGCAACTGGTGAGTAAGAGGCTGTGACCGTATCTCTGGGAAATGTGGACGGGGCCAGCCTAACAAACAGAAGCAAAAAACCACCCAGGGGAAGGTGAGGTGGATATCTGTCAGCCCATCAAAAAGTGAAGCAGTGCTTAGTAAGATCAAAATCAGCCCAAAGAGATGCTGGGCTGGCCCACTCATCTGCACCTAAGGGCTGGAAGGATCACTTGCCTGACCCAGGCACCTGGGCTTCTGAGATGGCCTTGTTGCCCAAGGGGACTGCTGAGTGTCCTCCTGGCTCCCTGTACAACCCAGCTCCCTGGGTTTTCCATCCTTTGCTCATTTGCCACTATTGTCTGTCCTTTTTGTCAAAACTGATAGCGGCTAATTAGTGCTGAAGCCCAGACTGGAGTTCACTTCCGTTTGTCTCATTATTTGTTTCTCTTTTGGGCTGAAGCCAAGCAAAAAACATTAACATTCCCCCTGCATGGCAGGCACACACAGACACACACAAGCATGCTCACACGCACCCAATCTCACAAGTAGGCACACATGTACACTAACACACGTGCACCCACATGTGTACACACAAGAACTCACCCACACACGTGCACACATATATGTACACATGTCCTCACTTATATAGGGGCTTCCCTGGTGGCTCAGTGGTAAAAATCTGCCTGCAATGCAGGAGACCTGGATTCTATCCCTGGGTCAGGAAGATCTCCTGGAAGAGGAAATGTCAACCCACTCCAGTATTCTTGCCTGAAAAGTCCCATGGACAGAGGAGCCTGGCGGGCTACAGTCCATGGGGTTGCAAAAGAGTTGGACACAACTTAGCGACTAAACAATGCTCACGTTTATATACACCCTTATACATATGCATCCACATGGGTACATGTTCACACACACTTCAAACCTGGGACAAAGAGAGGAACACAATAACTGCTGGCCCAGCTGAGTAACCATGGAGAGCAGATTCAGAATCTCTGGAGCCTCAGGCCCCTGAGGCCAGGACCAGCTAAGGGCTGCCTCTGGAGTTCTGTAGGCAGCTGTTTCCTCCTCCCCACCTCCTGGTCCCCCACCTGCACTACCGCCTGCATTCATCGCTACATCTTAGACTCGGTTTCCAGTCATTGTCAATCAAGTGGGAGACCCTCTAAGTTTCCGTGTCAGTGAAGATCAACTGCTCTAAACCCCCGCTACCCTGAAGCATTCCAGGGCCAGCCTGACTTGAATTTTAAACAGCAGAGAAGCCCTCCCTGGGCGCGAGCAGGCGAGGCGGGGAAGCCCTCTAGTGGCCGTGGCTGATGTGACAATAGTCTTTGAGGGCTCAGGGACTCTGCCCAGGTCAGTCAGCTCTCTTAGAAGACTCAGGAAGGAAAAGCACGTAATAATATATTTAGAGCCTAACTCCTCGCTCTCCATAACCCCTAGAGGACCCTGGGCACCAAGTCCTATCAATTTGCTCTCTCAACAACTCTCCTGTTGCCCAGCCTAGCTCTGACCTCATCACCCATGCTGAGTGATGCTGCCATAGTCTCTTTCCTGCTTCTCTGCCTCCATCTCTTGTGTCTAATCCTTTCCACACCTTGTTGCCAAATTTGTCTTCCAGACATTCATTCTTGCCTTCCTTGTTCTTTGTTTAAGAGTCTTTCTTGCTTCCCCATTACCTAGAGTGCCGATTCTCAAAAGGGAGATGCCCTTCCTGAGAGGCGTCTCAGTGTCTCAGGACAAGTAAGCAGCGTGCCCACATGGATGCTGGCGGTATGGATGCTTTTCCCTCAAACCATGCTCCTATTGAACCCCTCTTACTGAGGGGTAATTTCTCAAACCTAGAAAAGTGGTGAAAAGATGAAGAATCACAAGTTCTCTGGGTAAAAAAATTCAAATATCTTGGCCCTCCAAAATCTGACCTCAGATTTCCTTTCTAACATTAATGCTGCAGTGTAATGTCTAAGTTAGGCTAGAATTAGATTATCTGGGTTACAGTCCCAGATCTGAAGCTTATCAGTTTTGTAATTGTGTGGAAGTTTCTAAATTGTTAGTTTCTTTACTGTTAGGAAACTAAGATATTTAATGAGCTGGCCCATGGATCAGATTTAGCTCAGTGCTTGGCACATAGTTCAGTTCAGTTCAATCACTCAGTCATGTGTGACTGTTTGTGACCCTGTGGAGTGCAGCATGCCAGGCTTCCCTGTCCATCACCAACTCCTGGAGCTTGCTCAAACTCATGTCCATAGTGTTGGTGATGCCATCCAATCATCTCATCCTCTGTCGTCCCCTTCTCCTCCTGCCTTCAACCTTTCCCAGCATCAGGATCTTTTCCAATGAGTCAGTTCTTCCCATCAGGTGGCCAAAGTGTTGGAGTTTCAGCTTTAGCATCAGTCCTTCCAATGAATATTCAGGACTGATTTCCTTTAGGATGGACTGGTTGGATCTCCTTGCAGTCCAAGGGATTCTCAAGAGTCTTCTCCAACACCACAGCTCAAAAGCATCAATTCTTCAGCACTCAGTTTTCTTTATAGTCCAGCTCTCACATCCATACATGACTACTGGAAAAATCATAGCTTTGACTAGATGGACTTTTCTTGGCAAAGTAATGTTTCTGCTTTTTAATATGCTGTTTAGGCTGGTCATAGCTTTTGCAAGGAGCAAGTGCCTTTTAATTTCATGGCTGCACTCACCATCTGCAGTGATTTTGGAGCCCAAGAAAATGAAGTCTTTCACTGTTTCCATTGTTTCCCCATCTATTTGCCATGAAGTGATGGGACCAGATGCCACGATCTTAGTTTTTTGAATGTTGAGTTTTAAGCTAGCTTTTTCACTCTCCTCTTTCACTTTCATCAAGAGGCTCTTTAGTTCTTCTTTCCTTTCTGCCATGAGGGTGGTGTCATCTGCACATGGTAAGTGCTTAATTATCACTCCCCCATTACAGGTCCCGCACAGGCTTTGCACTTTTTAACTCTGGGCTTTGGCTCTTGACACTTGATTTGCCTGGAATGCCCTCTCCCTCCTCTCTGATACCAAGATTCCACTATTGTCTCAAGCCCAGCTCAAATCTTAGGGATTAATATAATAACATTGGTCCTGTCAATCTCACACATTATGTATTGTGAGAGGAAACTTACTTATTTCAGTGCACCATATAAATATATATGTGGATGTTTAATAGATAAGTATGATATTTTTATTAACTGTACCATCATTTTGAAAAGCTAAATAAATCCTTTAATGCATGCTGATGTGTTATGGAAATTAGTTATTTAAAATCTTTTACATTTTCCTTCTCTCCATAGGTAGATTATAAATGTCATAAAGATAAGAGCTCTGTTTTCTAATATAGTCTCCATAGACCATAGCTAACATAATATTCACTATATTAGTTATTTAGTAAACACCACCTTTGCTTAATTAAGTGACTGCATCTTTAATTTAGTGACTGCATCTCTAATAATAATATTAATGTATGTTCTTGTATGTTGAGGGAATTTTCCATTCATTGTCTCATGACCTTTGATTATCTAACTTCTATAACAACTCTGAAAGAAAAGCAAAGCTTAAGCCTATTTCATAAACAATTTCTTATTGGCCACAAAATCTTGCAAACAAGTTTTGTTATTTATATTTAAGTAACATCACAATAACACAGTGTCCAAATGGCAAGGTTTTCTGGGTCAAAATTTACAGGGGGTCAATTTTTAGAACGGAGAAGGCAATGGCACCCCACTCCAGTACTCTTGCCTGGAAAATCCCATGGACGGAGGAGCCTGGTAGGCTACAGTCCATGGGGTCGCTAAGAGTCGGACACGACTGAGCGACTTCACTTTCACTTTTTCCCTTTCATGCACTGGAGAAGGAAATGGCAACCCACTCCAGTATTCTTGCCTGGAGAATCCTAGGGACGGCGGAGCCTGGTGAGCTGCCGTCTATGGGGTCACACAGAGTCGGACACGACTGAAGCAACTTAGCATAGCATAGCAATTTTTAGAAGTATGCTTATGCTATGTTTGGCCTCCCAGGTGGCGCTAGTGGTAAAGAACCTGTCTGTCAATGCAGGAAACATAAGACTAGAATTAGATCCCTGGGTTGGGAAGATGCCCTGGAGGAGGGTATGGCAACCCACTTCAGTATTCTTGCCTGGAGAATCCTGTGGACAGAGGAATCTGGCAGGCTATAGTCCATAGGGTCACAAAGAGTCAGACATGACTAAAGTGACTTAGCACGCACGTACATACCATGTTTATTCACAATTTACTTGGAGTATAGCCTATAAATTAAATTCTGAATCCTAAAACATTTTACTATGAATTTCAAAAATAATTGGTATCCCATGATGAGATACCATCGCATCCCTATTAGAATGGCTAAAACAAAAAATGAAATTGGCCATGTCAAGTGCTGACAAGGATGCAGAGCAACTGTAATCCTCATACAGTGCTGGTGGACTTGCAAAGCAATACAGCTGTTTAGAAAACAGTTTGGTGGTTTCTTATAAAGTTAAACAAACAATAAGCATATGAACCAACAAACCCATGCTTAGGTTTTTACTCTAGAAAAATGCACACTTATGTGCAACAAAAACCTGTACACCATAATCTATACACAAAGAACAGATCAGTATTTACCAGGGATCAGGAGTGAGGATAGTGTTTGACTAAGATGCAGCATAAGAGAATTTATGGTGAGGTTGATAGAAGTCCTGTTGTGGTAGTGGTTGCACAAATCTATTTATGTGTTAAAACTCATAAAACTGTATATCAAAAATGTGAAATTTACTGTACTGAAATATAAAATAAACAGTACTTTTAAAAAAGCCTCAGAAGCAAACATGTAATTTAATCTCAGGAAGTACAGAAAAAAGTGAATGGTATCATTAATTAGTTCAATATAAAGATATTGATCACTTTTTATGTATAAGGCACTGAATGAGCTTGACAAAAAGGAAACCAGAATCCAGTGATAAAGCAGTTTTAAGAACTTTGAAATCTGCTAGAGCTAAGATTGAGCCCCTGGATTATCTCTTATGAAATATGTGTCCTTAGGGATGTTGCTTAATGTCTTTGAGCTTTAGTTTATGAGGATAATAAAACAGAGATTATGGACATAGTAAGAGGGCTGAAAATGATTATTATTATTATCATAGCATTGCTAATACTAAAGCCGGTTATGCCAAGAATAAGGATGGCTCTCCATTAGAAATACATCCAGAATCTAACTAGTCTTGACATGTCTCTGTCACCATCTGGCCCAGGCCAGGATCACCTCCTGCAACAGTTTACTACACACACCCTGCGGTCCATTCTCAACCAAGAAACCAGAACTATCTCTTTCAAATGTAAGTCAGTTATGTCACTCAACTGCTCAAAACCTTCTTGTAGTTCCCCATTTCACTCAGAGTAAGAGCCAAAGTCCTCCCTGTGTCCTACAAGACCCCCTACTCTGGCTCTATTTGCCTCTTGTATGTAATCTTCTACTGCTTTCCCTCTCACTCCTTCGACTTCTTCCACATTGACCTGTTTCTTTGACTTGAATGCATCAGGCATTTATCTACAGCCTTTGCACTGGCTCTTCCCTCTGCTCAGGACATTTTCCATGTTCCTGCATTGATCACTCCCTTACCTCTTTTGTAACTTTTCTCAAATGTAACCTTCTCAAAAAGAAAAAAAGAAAGCTTATCCTAACCACTGTATTTCAAATTTCAACCTACCCCACTTTCCTCCAGTGTTAACAATTCCCTTTGTCTTGCCCAACTTTTTCTCTTACCACTTTCTATATAACAAAATCAAACACTAACAAATGGTTGTCTCTTAAATTGTGGGAGTATAACCTGGTATGACCACTTTGGAAATCATTTAAAGATTTAATGAGTATCTACTAAAGCTAAAAATACCCTAAGCTATGCCTGGATGTAAACCCAACAGAAAGGAGGGCTTCTATCCACCAAAAGACACATATTAAGAACATTAATAGCAACTTTATACAGAATATCTCCAAACTGGAAACAACTCAAATATCTACCTATGTGACTGCGTGCTAAGTCACTTCAGTTGTGTCCGACTCTTTGTGACCCTATAGACTGTAGCCAGCCAGGCTCCTCTGTCCATGGGGATTCTCCAGGCAAGAATACTGGAGTGGGTTGCCATGCCCTCCTCCAGGGAATTTTCCCAACCCAGGGGTCCAACTCATGTCTCCTTTATCTCCTGCACTGGAAGGCAGGTTCTTTACCACTTGTGCCACTTGGGAAGCCCCATCTATCTACAGTACAATGGATAAGTAAATAGTCATATTTTCAAATGATGGGATAATACATGGTGATAAAAAATGAATTACTGATACTCTTTCCAACATGAATGAATCACCGACCTACTATTGAGCAAGAAACAAAGGAGAACATTTTATATGATTTAATTCATTTAAAGTTCAAGAAAGGCAAAGACTTTAATGATATAAGACAAATAGAGCTACTTACTTCCTCAGTGGGAAGGTAAACTAATCTCTCTGAAAATAATAATAATATTCATCTTGAAGGGCTGGGCTAATTGCAGATAGCGTATATCTAACAGCTAGCACCCAATCTGGCACAGAGTATTGAGTAAATAATTGATAGTTTGTATTCATATATATTCTCAATTCATGTCAGTTTAATAATTGATAAGTAAAGGATAGTTTTTTTTGATATTCAGCCCAAAAGTTCCAACTGCATGTAACATTAGTTTCTTCCAAATAGCCATTCCCATTTTCTTCCTGACCAGTAAAATCCATGTTTTTATTCAGAAAAATCATATGCTCAGCCCATAAAGATGAAGTATGACTAAGCCAAACCTAGAACTCCCATGACCCTTTGCCAGACACCCACTTTCCCAATTCCCTCTTCTCGTAGAGGTGCCCATGTGCCCAGTTTTGGCCAACGAGACCTACAGAGGAATTCTGATGGAAAACTGTTTAGAAAGACTTTTCCTCCTTGCTAAAAGGAGATAGGCACATACTCTCCCACTGTCTCCTGTTTTTGGCCTTTGGATAAATGATTCATAGACCGGACACGACTGAAGCGACTTAGCAGCAGCAGCAGCAGCAGCAGACATGTGACAACTGTCTTTTGACCAGGAGAATCACAGAGACAAGGACCCAAAGTCCCAAAATAGCAGAATTATAAGGTTTCCTACCTTTAGATGTTTCGTTCTAAGAGCTAATTAAGCATCTTGATTATTTAAGCTGCCATTGGTTGAGTATTCTGTTACTTCCAACTCAAACTGTTCCTGACTATTCCCTTATAGAATATGTGTACAAAAGAGAGTCCTTAAACTGATCATTAAGGGATCTTCTCACGCTCTCTTTAATTTTCCCAATGTCTGAGTACAACCCACTCCTTCCATGAGCCTCCTCCTTGCTAGTTTACCAAATACCTTCATTTCCTAGGTCAAACACCTTTCAATGGTATATGATCACCATAATGAGGTCAGTAACTATCCTCAGGGCTTGAGGCTAGGAAATAAGATTTAGGAAAATACTTAATTGCTGACTCTTGTCGGAGGTTGGCCAGCTGCTAAACATAACCTAACTGCATTTGCCCACAAACACCCCAGTGTGCCAAACTTGTGAATATAAGTGTGATGTGAATAGATGGATCATGCAAACAGGGCTCTCCTTCCTGGTTGGCAAGGCAGATTGACTTTGAAGCTAATGACATCTAGGTCCCTCATATGCACATGCCCCTTTCATAGCCCTGTTTAGGGCCCAAGCAACATGTTCACACGATCATATGCTTTTGTAAAATGTGAAGGTTATTTTAGCCACTGTCAGCTAAGACCTCAATCTCTTCCCTCTACAACTTACTCTCTGTTAACACTTGCCTTTCTGTAGACTGGTGTTAGAAACCACGGGCTGCTTGGGATTCAGGTGAGGGGAAGCTGAGTTGGAGACACAGAGGTTATGTTCAGAAGGTTATATTTGTGGGGTTCACTTTCACATCAAGTTAAGCTATTGTTAGCTATTCTGGTACAGGAATGGCTCCCGGCAGTGCTCCCATTGTCTGCTTTGGCAATGCCAGAGGAAATGAATGTGACCTATTCACAAGGCATTGGAAGTATGTGGGTATTGAAGGAGCAACAAGTTTTCAAAAATGTGAAGCAGAAGCTGGTCTATGAAAGTTCTGCCAATCTTCAGGTATCTACTATTATAAGCAGGGCATTTGATTCTCACAAATGTCTAGTCAAAAGTTCAGTTCTGCCATGAATATATTTCATAAGCAGTCATAAAATATGTTTGCATATTTATATGCAATTATAAACCCACAATATACATTTTCTTTTTTGGTGTAAATTTCATAAATTAGAATTTATCATATTTCCTGAGTTTGTAAGGTACAAATCAGTGCCAATTCCGTTGTGACCAGGCCTATTTGTTTGGTTACATATTTTATACATCCAACATGTTGTTGTTCAGTCACCAAGTCGTGTCCAACTCTATGAGACCTCATGGACTGCAGCACATCAGGCTTCCCTATCCTTCACCATCTCCTGGACTTTACCCAGGTTCATGTCCATTGAATTGGTGATACCATCCAACCATCTCATTCATCCAACATAATGGATCACATTACATGCTGAAGAAAATCAGCAGTTTTAGACAAAAAGATGAAAAGTTATCCATCAATGGAGCATAACAGCTTAAAGAGATAACCCAGGGAAAGAATCACTACACATACTTATAAATAAATCAATGTATATAAAAATAGTATGATTATATAATTAATTAGCTTAATACAATGTAAGTGTTTTAACACATTTTAATTATTCCTGCACATGCCTTAATTTCAGATAGTTTTCTATATTTATTCAGAATTCTTGAATTATATCAAAATTCAAAAGAAATTCTAGAAGCATATATTAACATGTATATGACAATTTATTCACAAAAACATGTAATTTTTCTGGATTTTTGATGTTTCTGGTATTAGCAATTTAAAATTTGTAATTTGCTATAAATTTTTTTCTAAGTAAATATCTGCTTTCCTATCCAATTTGTGTTCCTAATCCTGCATTTTTTTTCTTAAACAATGCTCCTCAAATTGTGAAATCTTCTACATAACCCAGAGCTGCCTCTGTTGGTCAGGCAGTGGATACAATCAATAGAGATCGCATTTTAAATTTGGACATATGTTAATAAATTACCTTCCAAAATCTTGCATTAATGTTTACTTCCACTAACAGCTTGTGAAAATTTCTTCATATCATCACTGTTTTATTCTACTTTTTAATATTTATTAACCTGTCAGATGAAAAGTGGAACCCTATTATGCTTTTAATTTTTATGTTTAATAAGTTAGTCAATTATGAATGAAAAAAGATTTCTAATATTATTTACCAATCTGTCTGGGAACTTTGGAAATTCTTTTAGCTTCAGGCTTTGAGAGGACAAGAATACTAAGTGAGAGAAATTGAAGCTGCTGTATAGAATGCCCTACTTAGAATTTAAGTGAGTGTAACCTGATATTAAATAGAACAATTTTCACCTCAATTTCTTCAGAGGGACTGATGTTACAGCTCTCTGTACCAAATATGTGACATGGAGTGCCACAAGAAGACACTTTAAGACAATCTGGAGGTTTTGAAGGTTTGGTTTCAAAAATCCAGGATATTTATGCAGGGGCTTCTTTTGAATTCCAAAAGTATAACATGTTTTGACAGAATGGGAAGGATGTCAAACAATTCTAGAGAGAAGAACTTCTTTTGGAGAAATTTGTCCTAAGAACCTCAAACCCTCTCACCCCATGAGGAAATGAAGGAGGTCAAGCCTTGGAGGTGTTTAACATGGCCACTTTGAGAGCCTGGCGGGTGTTGTCCGGAGACTGGGAGTCATAATGAGCTGAGGGCTGATTTCTGCCCCAGAAAATATGCCAGGTAGGACAGAAGCTGTGTTGGAGTCAATGCAAGTAGCCACTTTAAAGCCTGGAAAATTACTTCAAGCCCCTATGGCAGCAGGACACCAAATGTTTTTGCAGTACAGAGCCCCCAGTATCAAGGGTCTGCCATTCTGAGGCTATTTTAGAATCCCCCTGAAAGGACCACCTAGAAAGTGCAATGGGATTCCAGCAGTGTGTGGATGGAAGCTCAGAGAAGAGGGTGGGCTGCCAGCTAACAGAGCGGCATCAACAAAAACACTTCTGGAGAATCCCAGAAGAAATTCAAAGGCTCCCAAAAGTGCACTCAGGAAAATGTCAGCTTTAAACACAAGTCTAGTGGTGCACTGGTAAAGAATCCACCTCTCAATGCCAGAGACACAAGAGACACATGTTTGATCCCTGGGTGGGGAAGATCCCCTGGAGAAGGACATGGCAACCCACTCCAGTATTCTTGCCTGGGAAATCCCATGGACAGAGAGGCCTGGCGGGCTACAGTCCATGGAGTCCCAAAGAGTCAGACATGACTGAGCACGTATGCACAATGGACTCATTCAACACAAAGCCAAGGAATGGCAAATAAAGCAGGAGTAAGATCATTTCCTGCTCCCATTTTTCCTTTCTCTGTGTTCCAACCCTCCCTTTCTCTGTGAGAGAGGAGCAAGAAACAATAGATAAGGAGAGATGTGGGGCCAGAGAAAGTGAGATTTGTCATTAAATGGAATTCAGGGTTTTAATTATTCCCAGGGCTGTGTGTTTTAATGTGTCTTAGGCTGTGTTTGCAACTTAAAACGACTACAGGACTGACTGTCCATTGTTGTTGTTCAGTCGCTCAGTCATGTCTGACTCTTTGCAACCCCATGGACTGCAGCACACCAGGCTTCTCTGTCCTTCACCATCTCCTGGAGCTTGCTCAAACTCATGTTCTTTGAGTCAGTGATGCCATCCAATCATTTCATCCTTTGTCACCCCTTTCTCCTCCTGTCTTCAGTCTTTCCCAGCATTAGGGTCTTTTCCAATGAGTTGGCTTTTTGCATCAAGTGGCCAAAGTACTGGAGCTTCAGCTTCAGCATCAATCCTTCCAGTGAATATTAAGGATTGATTTTCTTTAGGATTGACTGATTTGATCTCCTTGGAGTCCAAGGGATTCGGCCTATTACCTGTGAGTGAATCATACTTATCCAGGACAAGCAGAGTGCCACACAAATCTCACCAATAAAAACAAAAATAGAGCTGTGTCTTATCACATCCATAAGTCAAATCTGTCTATCTTGTATTAACTTAAGAATGAACAATTAGAAAACTGTAAATAACCTAAAGCTATAATTATGATATCGATTGGATATTATTTTCTAATCTTCTTTTCTAAAATCTTTATTGAAATCCATATTCAGAGGTAGCCAAATTCATGTCTCTGTCTTGGTCTTGGGCTTCCCAGGTGGTGCTAATGGTAAAGAATCCACCTGCCAATGCAGGAGACATAAGAGACTCAGGTTCAATCCCTTAGTAGAGCTTCCCTGGAGGAGGGCTTGGCAATCCACTGCAGTATTCTGGCCTGGACAATCCTATGGACAGAGGAGCCTGGTGGGTTACAGTCGATAGAGTTGCACATGAATCACTCATTATCACTCATTCACTAAAAAAATATTTCTTCAGCTTTTTAAATGTTACTTTGGTCCTGCCCCTTCCCTACTCAAGAATCTTCTGTAACTCCCCCTTGCAGTGATTTTCCCAGGGAGGAACACTCCTCTGGGGAGTAATATCACTAAGGAAGGGCTTCAAGCCACCCTCACCTCCCTCTCTTTTCAGACATTCAGAGCCTTGCCTCTGGGGAGAGGGGAATGCCCTTCCCTCCGTCTCCAGCCCACCCTTCTCACCACCCTAAAAGCCACTGTGTGATATATCCCAGGACTCATTTAATTTGCTCTCTGCAGAGCTAATATCCTTTGTCCACTGAAATCACTTGGATAAAAAGCAGATAGAATTATATTTCATTTGGATTGAACTTCCATCTTATTTTTTTTTCTATTAATAAGCTGGGAATACAATATTCTCTGTTGTATCAGCCCAGTGATAATCATTTTAGCTCAAATCACTTCTCTAATGCTGTGTCCTAGGGAAGGAAAGCTTATGGGGCTTCCATGACAGTTTATCCCTGGAGACTCTCTGGTCTTTTGCCTCTTGCACCTGGTCTGACAGAAGGTTTAGAGGCTTGGGGCGGGGGGTGTTGGGGTGGGGGTCAATCAGTCTAGTTGGGAGAGGGAGGACTCGGACAGTAGGTATAAATGTCTGACCTGTACATAGCCGGTAAGGTATTTTTGTTAAGTCTTCATTTTTGTATTAAGCCTTCATACACTTAATACGTACACACTGCTATATTTAAAATGGATAACCAACAAGGACCTACTGTATAGCACAGGGAACTCTGCTCAATACTGTGTGGCAGCCTGGATGGGAGGGGAGTTTAGGGGAGAATGGATACATGTGTATGTGTGGCTGGATCCCTTTGCTGTTCACCTGAAACTATCACGACATTGTTAATCGACTGTAGTCCAATATAAAATAAAAAGTTTAAAAAAATAATATTTAAATATTAAATTTAAATATTTTGAGACAGTATTCCTCTCTCCTCTCCCCTGTGGTCTCCAGTCTATCCTGTTGGAGATGGCATTAAAATGATTTTTTTTTAATTAAGTATGATTATCCTGTTGCAGGGTCTTATTTATCACATTAAAAATGTTAAAAATAACTAATAATGAGAAACACATTCAAAATATAGGTATTAGGAAATAAGATGAATACTTGTATAAGTATATTTTAAAAAATTACTTCTTTATTCTCACTGTTTAAACTCAAGGCAACAATTACTTACTATATGCTAAATATTGAGGATTTAAGAAATCTAAAGAAAAGACTGGTGGTTGAGGGGGGTGATCTGTGGTACATGTAGGGGCAGCAGGAGCTAGCTTGACTTTGATTTTTAGCAGCTACCCCAAAGCCACCCAGTAACATGATGGTGATGACAGTAAACAAAAAGTGTGAAATTGAATGAAAATGTAATTTTTATTCATGTAAATAAAACCTGCAGTCTCAAAACATACGCTCGTAATTGGGCTTCCCCAGTGGCTCAGTCAGTAATGAATCTGCCTGCAACGCAGGAGACCTGGGTTCAATCCCTGGGTTCGATCCCTGGGTTGGGAAGATCCCTTGGAGGAAGGCATGGCAACCCACTCCAGTATTCTTGCCTAGAGAATCCCCATGGACAGAGGAGCCTGGCAGGCTGCAGTCCATGGGGTCACAAAGAGTTGGACATGACTGGGTGACTAAGTACACACGTGCTTATAATGAAAATACAGCTTCAAGACAAGGCGTGACCCCTTCTTGCTGTCAGTCATTTTAAGTTGTCACAAGAGAAGCTTATGGTCTACTGGAGTGTGAGACTGATGTGCACACAATTAAACAAAGTACTAGAGGGTAAACGCTTTAATTAGGTATTGTGTTTTCCTAATGAACCTCTCCCAGGATGGGCCAAGAGTGACCATTTTCTTCTGGTAAATAACCATCTGGCCCTGAGAGGTAATCCTTACCCAAACATCCAATCAGCCACCATCAGCGTCTTGATAATTTCAGGAGATGTCCTCCTGTGGTTTGACCTCCTGGATAAGGCTGTGAAGAAAGTTCTCCTTGCATCCCTGAACCTGTTGCCACTTTTTACTAAGCACCTTCCCAGAAAATCTGCCATATGTGGGAAGATGTCTAAAGATCACTGGAGACTGCTGGATTTTCTTCTGCCTAGAACAAAAGAAAGAACTTTTTGTAGCGTCAGTAGGTTTTTCCATAAACTATTACTTTTGGAGCATTTTCTGTATGCACACTGCTGTACACTGGACACAATATGATAAACAAGATGGATGTCCCTTACTAAGTTTCTCACAAGATAAATTGCCCTGGCATTTTAAGTTTTCATTTTCCTCCCTTACCAGGAAGACTAACACAGCTTTCTCCTCTAGAAGCTGCCCTAAAAAAGGCTGGTTCAGTGTTATTCTACACTTGAAGACAATTGCCCATTTACACATATTTCAGTGCATAAGAAATAATACGCTTTCACCATAATTCTCTATTAGCTTATTAGCTGCCTTCCTAATACCTATAGTCTGAGGATATTTCATTAATCATTTAGTTCCCTTGTTCATGACTGTACTCTCTCCCTAGTACATAAAATCAAGAACCACTCTGTCTTATTCCCAGCTGAATAATTAACTCCTTGCACACTGTGAAAAGTGAAAGTGCTAGTCGCTCAGTCACGTGCGACTCTTTGTGACCCCATGGAATGTAGCCCACCAAGCTCCTGTGTCCATGGAATTCTCCAGGCAAGAATACTGGAGTGGGTTGCCATTCCCTTCTCCAGGAAATCTTCCCGATCGAGGGATGGAACCTGGGTCTCCTGCATTACAAGCAGATTCTTTACTGTCTAAACCACCAGGTGCTCAATAATAGCTGTTGAATTAATAAATAAGTGGAAGGAAGGCGATAGATGGAAAAAAAGAAAGAGAAAGTGACATAAAATGTTACTCCAGACCTAAGCAAAGATGGGGCATCTGATTTCCCGAGGACTTCATGCATCCTTGAATCCATTCCATTTATAATGGGGTCACGAGTCTGGGGTGTCACCTTGGCCGTGTCTAGAGATTTACAAGCAATTCTCCCAGACATTCTCTCAGGGCAAACAGTGAAGTACTTTGGGCCTTGCAGACCTTGATCCCCCAGCTGAAAGTGATTATTATTACTTTGTGTCACTGAGTAGAGAAGAGAAAGGGGACTCCTGGGCTCCAAGCAGCCTGGTTCAGATATCATCTTGGAGCAGGACACAAGCAAGACACAGTAATGTTTTCCTTTAACCAAGGCAAAAGTGCTAATAAAAATGTTTCTTATTTATATATATATATATATATATATATATATTTTTTTTTTTTTTTTAGTTCTACCAGCTTATTGCTACCAACCCATCTCCCTCCACCCTCATGCACGCGTGCTCAGTCATGTAACCCCATGGACTGCAGCCCACCAGGCTCCTCTGTCCATGGACTTTTCCAGGCAAGAATACTGGAGTGGGTTGCCATTTCCTTCTCCATCTTATTTTTATAAAACTACCTTTAAATATAGTTTTTCTAATATCCTTAAATGTGTTTTTCTTGTTAGATGACACAGACTGGCAACAAGTCTCTTAAACTGACCAAACAAGGATGTGTGTAGACATGAGGTCACTGCAAAGAAATGGGTGTGATTACAGAGGTATAATCCTTTAAAACCATAACCTAGACCTGGGTTAAGAGTTTTAGGTACCTGAAGTCATTTGCTTATTCCTATTTTATGCATTTATTAAACATTTACTGAGCACATATTATACTTACAGTGGATTAATCTATTCAATGACAAACATGGAGGACAAAACTGAAGCACACTGGTTGGTGAGGTATACCATGGTGGCCATTGCTGGATATGCCTGGATGCTTAGCAGAGTTGTTCTGTGATGCTGTGTATTGGAGGTAAAAAACACAACACTTCTGCATTCACCGCTCCATCTATCTGGAAAGAAGTGTATCCCAGTTCACATTTTTGTGAGGTTAAAGTGCCTTTTGGTGCTACTGAAGGTACAAAGATGTCACTTTTAAAAAATCTTACATCAAAAGATGTAGTGAGTCTTGCTGTTTTTATTAGCATCCCATTTACATGAAAATGCTAGTGAGGTTATTTCTTGGCTAAATCAGCAACTGCAAACACTGGTGCTTGTGTGGGTACTAAGTTGCTTCAGTGGTTTCCGACTCTTTGAGACACAATGGACTGTAGCTCACCAGGCTTTTCTGTCCATGGGTGTCAGGATACATTTAACAGGAGGCTTCCTGTGTGCTGTTTTCAGTCTTGCATGAATTCTATGTTTCTTAACAGCACCTGAATACAGGTGCCAGAGGGCTGGCAAGCCAGCTTTCGGGGATAATAGAAATTCATGTATCTCATTCGTATGGAAAATAGCTTTTCCATACAGAGAACAGCAGCCATTTACAACTCTCTTCCCTTCTAATATGTGAAGTAACTTTTTCAACCCCCTCTCTTGAGAATGATTCTAGCCTCTGGCTTTCTGGATGACTTGTTAGATTTCTTGATCCTTGTCTCTGCTAAAAAGGGCTATCTTGTAAGAGAGTATATGTATGCCCACAATATGTTAAATAAACGCCTTTGTTCCACCAGAGCACTGGTCCCTGCGTCTTTCTCTCTCTCTCTCTTTCTCTTTCTCTCTCTCTGTCCCCTTCAAGCTGCTCAGCCTCTTTTCTTCCTTCTTTTACTTTCTTATCGGTTGACACTGTACCCCCAAGTTCCGGCCCATTTAAAGGGCCATAACACTTGGAATTCTCCAGACAGCATACTGAAGGGATTGCCATGCCCTCTTCCAGGGGATCTTCCCTACCCAGGGATTGAACCTATGTCTCATTGGCAGGTGGATTCTTTACCACTAGTGCCACCTGCAAACACTGGTACACAACCCAACTTGTAGCCACACTGCATTGTGTATGTAAGAGAATCACAGGGCCAGGCTGCCATTATTCCTAGGTCTCTCAATCTCACTTTTTTATTTTGAGATATAAAAGCATTTGGTTAGGTTGGCCTACCTAACCCAGCCTTACGTTGTAATTGAAGTATAGTTGATCTACAATATTGTGTTAATTTCTGTTGTACAGCAAAGTGATTCATTTATACATTTATATATAAAATGTATACAAAAATATAAATTATGTAAAACATATATATAAATGTGTATAAAATGTTTTTAAAATATTCTTTTCTATAATGGTTTATCACAGGATGTTGAATATAGTTCTCTGTGTTATACAGTAGGACCTTGTTATTTAGCCATTCTATATATAATGGTTTGAATCTGCAATCCTAAACTCCCACTCCACCCCTCCCCCAGCCCTCCCTCTTGGCAACCACAAGTCTTTTCTCTGTGTCTGTCTCATACTCATTTTTTATATTAGTGCCAGAATTCACATTTCTCTGGGTTTCTGGTTTGCCAGTAGGTACTCTGCACACTAGTCACCTTTGGATTACACTGAGATGTAATGGTCCTGTCCTCCCGCTGACCCACCTGAATCCTGTCTCTGGGCAGCCACTGTGGATCACTCTCTGGCATTGATTGATCAGCTGCTTTCTGGTGATCCTGCCTGGCCATTAGATATGGAACACGGCTCACATGTGCCATGAGGCTGTGAGAATCCCAAAGTCCTTGACACAGAGGTCATCCTTGTATTATTTTTTGACTGATTTCTGTATGGTCTCAAGAAGAGTCCCTTGATTCTCTCTCTCATCTGAAATAATCTTTCTCAAGCTAAATTCACAACACGTCAGCTGCATCGTTCATGACTTACTTTATTGTTGTATCTCTCCTGCTAATCTTTGAAGTCAAGAAGGTATTAATATGTGTAGTAAGCAGAAAAATGGCCCCCCAGAGATGACAGTGTCCAAGTCCCTGGAATCTGTGACTATATGATAGGCTAATGGAAAGGGAGAATTTAAAGTTGCAGATAGAACTAAGGTTGTTAATCAGCTGTAGAGATGGGGAGATTATCTGGATCACCCAGGCAGGCCCAATGTCATCACATTGGTCCATATAAGTGAAAGAGGGAGGCAGGCCAATCAAAAACAAAGAAGGCATGATAACAAAAGGGTTGAAGTGTTGTGATTGTTTTTCACTGAAGTTCAAGGGGCGAGCCCTAAGCTAAGGAATGCAGATAGCTTCCAAGGAAATGGCAAGGAAACTGGTTCTTGACCAGAGCCTTCAGCAGGAACACAGCCCTACTCTACCTTGATTTTTTTTCCCAGTGAGACTCATTGTGAACTTCTGACCTTCAGGACTGTAAGATAATAAATGAACGTTGTTTAAGCCACTAAATTTGTGGAAATTTGTTACAACAGCAATAGGAAGCTAATACATTATGTCTGATTCATCTTTCTTTAAGTGTCTAAGACTAATACTCTCCAATATTCAATAAGTGTGTGTTGAATGATTGAATACCAAGGAAACATTGTTTATACTTACAGTTGATTAATTTATTGTGGTAAAATATACATAATATATTATTTATCATTTTAACCATTTGTAAGTATACAGTTCAGTAGAGTTAAATTCGTTCAGAATGTACAATATAACCAACTGCTACTTTTTACACCCAAAAAGTTTTAATCATCTCCCCACCCAAAACCTTTCTATTCATTAAACAATAACTTCTCCTTTCTGCTTAACCTATTAGAAGTTATTAGCAACCTCTAATAATACTTTTTGTCTCTGTGAATTTGTCCATTCTAGGTACCTCATAAGGGGAATCAAACAATAGATACCTTTCTTTCTCTGGCTTATTTCATTAATCATAATGTTTTCAAGTTTCATTCATGTTGCAGTATATGTGAAAAGTTAGTTCTTTTTATGGCTGAACAATATGCCATTTTATGTATAATGCCACATTTGTTTAGTCATTTATCTGTTGATAGACACTTCAGTTATTTTCACCTTTTGCCTATTGTCAATAATGCTCTTATTAACATCGTTGTACAAATATCTGTTCAAGTCTCTGCTTTAAGTTCTTTGGGACATTTACCTAGGACTGAAATTACTGGGTCATATGATAGTTCTGTGTTCAACCTTTTAAGAAACTGCCATGGCATTTGCCACAGCTGCCACACCATTTTACCTTTGTACCAGTAATGTATGAGGTTTCCAATTTCTTCACATCCTGGCCAACATTTATTTTCCATTTTTTTCTTTTTTAATAAAATTATACTCATCCAAGTAATTGTGAAGTGGTATCTCATTAGGGTTTTGATTTACATTGCTTTAGTGACTAATGATAGGGGCTTCCCAGATGGCTCACTGGGAAAGAATCCACCTGCCAAGCAGGAGACGAGGGTTCAATCCCTGGGTGGGGAAGATCCCTGGAGAAGGAAATGGCAACCCACTCCAATATTCTTGCCTGGGCAATCCCATGGACAGAGGAGCCTTGCAGGCTACAGTCCATGGGGTCGAAAAAGAGCTGGATATGACTGAGTGACTAAACAACAACATAACAACAATTACTAATGATACTGAGCGTTTCTCATGGGCTTATTGGTCATTTGTATATCTTCTATGGAGAAATATCTATTCAAAAATTTTTTGCTCATTTTTTAAAAAATTCAGTTATTTATTTGTTGTTGAGTTTTCCATGCTCTTTATATATTATAGATAATAATCTCATCAGATAAATGATTTGCTAATATTTTCTCCCATTCAGTAGGCTGTATTTTTGCTTTCTTGATAGTATCCTTTGGTGCACAAATCTCCATGAAACTGATAAAGTCCTATTGTACCTTTTTTTTCTTTTGATGCCTGTGCTCTTAGAGTTGATTTCAACCTGAATGACACATGGATTCTGAGTGTCTTACAGACACTTACAGAAAGTCTTACAGAAAGCATCCTAGGGTTCTTGATCTTGTTTTCTACTCAGTGTCTACCATGATATAAAGAATTGCCCAAATACCAGAATATTTGTGGAGCTAAGACTTTTTTTTACACATGAAAATCTCTGATTAAGCAGCTTTACTCAAAATAGTCCAAAGTTATAAACAATCCAAATGTCCATCATTGCTGTTGCTGCTGCTAAGTCGCTTCAGTCGTGTCCGACTCTGTGCGACCCCAGAGACGGCCGCCCACCAGGCTCCCCCGTCCCTGGGATTCTCCAGGCAAGAGTACTGGAGTGGGTTGCCATTTCCTTCTCCAGTGCATGAAAGGGAAAAGTGAAAGTGAAGTCGCTCAGTCGTGTCCGACTCTTAGCGACCCCATGGACTGTAGCCTACCAAGCTCCTCCATCCATGGGATTTTCCAGGCAAGAGTACTGGAGTGGGGTGCCATTGCCTTCTCCTGTCCATCATTAGTAGAATGGAAAAATAAACTGTGGAACATTGATAGAGTAAGACACAACAATAGGAAAAAAAAAAAGAAAGAAAGAAAGTAGTCCTACTGCAAATACAAATATAAATGATCTCACTGATATACTAATGAGGAAGAGGCCAGACATGGAAGTACATATACTATGTGTACCCATTTATTATGAAGTTAGAAAACAGACAAAGCTAATCTATGCTGATGGAAGTCAGATTCCTAGTTAATGGGTGGAGAATTAACTAAGAAGAAGGAGAGCTAAAGAAGGCAAGAAAACCTTCTGGAATGTTGAAAATAATGAATGTCTTGATTTAGGCAGTGATTACATTGTGTGTGTGTGTGTGTATAATTATCAAGTTTACACAAGATTTGTACACTTACTGTTTACATGCTATAACAATAAAAAAATTGGAATCTCTAGCTAATGGTGAGGTTCACAGGATTCATGTGAGTACAAGATTTTGGTGGTGTTTTCCACCAGGACATGGTCTGAATTAACCCTCAAAAACGCTTGGCCTTCCTTGGGAAGCTTAAAAACAATAGCTGATGGAGTGTTAGCAGCGAATAGAAGCTCCTTAAGCTGTAACAGGAAGTGTTACCTTGAAGACAGAAAGGCAATAAATCATTAGCTTCTAGATTCATGTTCGATTCCTAAAATAAAAAGAGGTTGCCTGGAAAATATCAGCACACAGCCAAGTAGGATGTTTTGAATGCTGTAGTTTTGGGAACCTATGCCCTTGATTGTTGCTTGAAGATGTTGCTAAGATACATTAGATTAGGTACCAAGAAACAAGACTGAAAAGGATGATGCAGAATTTTTTAAAAAATACAAGTGTAAGTTCAAGCAGGTGTCACGTTAACGCAGACTCAGAGGTGATCTTGAGAACGCAGGAAGTGAGAACACTTGACGGCAATTTGCCCACTGACATTTCCTTTCAACAAGGTATCTGAAGATTCGGACACAGCCCTGTAATACATGATGTTTGAAGAAATTATATTTAAAAAATCATTTTGATGAAGACTAAGGTGGCTAGAAATATCAGTCATTGATCCATATCAATGGAGCAGGGACAAGGTGATCCATGATTACAAGGGTGAGGTGTGAAGGGCTGGCAGAATGAGTAGGCAACCCTGGATAGGACTATTACACCTGAGAAGATTAGACTACTATTCAAAATTAGATTAATAATGTGGCCCACTAAAACAAAGATGAAATACATACAGCAAGAAGGAAGGTATGAGGTTGCATATTTGGTCCAATTCATCTCGTCCTGGGACAAGATGGAAAATAAATTACTAAATAAAAGTGCAATGAAAGAAGAACTATGACTTTCTAAGCAAAAATCTTACTTCAGTAATGTGTGTTATTTCAAAAGCTTTTAAGACACAAGGATGGGACTTCCCTCATGGTCCAGTGGTTAAGAATCTGCCTGCCAGTGCAGGGGATGCAGGTTCAATCCCTGGTCCAGGAAGATCCCACATGCAATCAGGGAAACTAAGCCCACGAGCTACAGTTACTGAGCCCACGTGCTCTGATCACTGAAGCCCATACACCTAGAGCCGGTGCTCCACAACAAGAGAAGCCACCACAATGAGAAGCCCTCACACCGCAACTAGAGAAAGTCTGTGCTCAGCAGCAAAAACTCAGCAAAGCCATAAATAAATAAATGATTTTTTCTAAAGACACATAAATGTGAGATAGAGCTCATACTTCCCATCAGCAGAAATACGACATAGACATATATTATTAAAGATCTAAAACAAGTCCTCCATGTGCATATTGTTGTCTATATAGTGTTTTACTCACTGACTATTTAGAAGAGATATTTAAAGATGGGTTAATTCTTGAAGAAATTAGGGATTCAACTTTTACGAAGCAAACACTGTATGATAGGAGTGGAAGCCCAGAGACCCTCTGACATGATCTGGGCACTACACAAGTTTCAGGAAAGCTCCCCCATCCCATCTCTTTAAAAGGAAATATCAAAGAATTAGGAATTGACCTTACTTGGGGAAAAAAGTACAAGAGTTACTTCATATATATCTCAAGTATGCAACTTCCAGGGTTAGCATCTGATTAAGGGCTACCATCATCAATTGGGGTCAAAACAGAACTGAGCTTAAGTGCTATAAAGACATTCCAAGACATTCTAATTTGGGATGGAACCAGTAGCAGAAATTATCAAGTCTATCTCAAAAGATCTTTAAAATAGGACCAATCCCCTCCTGTCCTTAACAGTTTGAAAGTGAAAGTGAAGTCACTCAGTCGTGTCCACCTCTTTGCAACCCCATGGACTGTCGTCTACCAAGCTTCTCAGTCCATGGGATTTTCATTTTTTTTTTTTTTTTTGTTTTTTTTTTAGTCAGCTGCTTTATTTATTTATTTATTTTTATAAATTTATTTATTTTAGTTGGGGGCTAATTACTTTACAATATTGTAATAGTTTTTTTTTTTCCAGGCAAGAGTACTGGAGTGGGTTGCCATTTCCTTCTCCACCTTAACAGTTTAGGCATTATCTATATTTTGGAGTCAGGGACTCAATGATTTTAAGTACCTCATATACAAGAGCTTGTCTTCAAAAGCTCCCACAACCAACAGATGGCAGAATTGTCTATGCTGTTCTTCTATGATTTAATACAGATCTATATACGAAGCAGAACAGATATTTTTTAAAGATGTGTGTGTATTTCCCTAGGAATCATGGATATCTTACAAATTTACATGCATATACTCTTGTTCCTTCCCATCTCAAAGTACATTTCTGAGCCTCTTTCACCAGGACTTACCAAAAGAAAGAAACTTACCTTTGGCTAGTCCCCCAGGTCAATAGCACATTCAATTCAAGAAAGGATAGCGCTCATGAACAAGGATATGAGATAGACCTCTAGACTTTTCTTCACAGAAATCTCATTAAGACAGAGCAGTCCTTCTAATAAATAAAGAGTTTAGACTCAGTATAAACTTCGATCAGGGGCTTCCCTGATGGCTCAATGGTAAAGAATCCACCTAGCAATGCAGGAGACGTGGGTTCAATCCCTGGTCCAAGAATATCCCACATGCGTCTGAGTGACTAAGCCCCTGGGCCAGAACTATTAAGCCTGTGCACTGGACCCCACATGCTGCAACTACTGAAGCCCAAGCACCCATGCTCCACAGCAAGAGAAGCCACCACAATGAGAAGCCTGTGTATTGCAACTAGAGAGTAGCCTGGCTCGCCACAACTAGAGAAAAGCCTGCACAGCAACAAAGACCCAGCACAGTAAAAGATAAATAAATATATGAAAGTATAAAAATACATAAATAAACTGCCATCAACCTTCCTGTCTCAGAATAACTGCTGAACTGTCACCATTTCCCAAAGAGGTCCTGGGATGAATCAGACCTGACCTCAAGCCAGACCAGAGTTCTCCTGACCTCTGTTCCCTGGGCCCAAATTGCAACTCCCAAAAGAGTTACAGCCCACATCCTTCTCTTGTGCACTTGACCACCCCCTCAGTCCATGTGAGAGACTCAGACTTTTGCTTATAAGTCTATTCTAAGGGGAATTCAGCTCATCCCTGAGGTTAGATCACACACACAAAAGCGAGGAAATGAGGGTCCTGATCTGACGTGCATGTGATTCATCTTCCTTTTCCTGCAGGATCATAGGGCCAAACACCAGTATACGTAGTCTCTGAAATGCCAGGAATCTCATGACCCCTTCTCCACTACCAAAAAGCAATAGTTCACACTCATTAAGTATGTGTTATGTGTCAGACACTAAATACTGTAACTGCATTTGTTTATTAATTTATTCATTGCACAAATTTTTATTGAGCGACCACTATTTTTCAGGCATAGTCCTGAGTGCTGGGGATATAGCAATAAATAAGCATCTTCATAGAGGGCATAATCTGGTGGGAGTACAAAAGCAATAAACAAAAATAAATAAATTATATAATATATTAGGAAGTTCTAGGGCCCATAGAGAAAATAATGCAGATGAGAGGGATAGGGAGTAGCAGTGTAGGATGAAGGACAATTGTTATTTTAAATAGAGTGATCGGGGACCCCACTGGAAATGGGGCATTGAAAAGAGAAAAGAGTCAATGCAGAGGTCCTGGGGCAAGAGTTTGCATGGCAAGTTCAAGAAAAGCAAGAATACTGTATACGGAGTGGAGTAAACAAGGGGTAGGGTCATGAGAGATGAGGCAAAGGAGGTACTGGCAGGATGGCTGGGAAGATTATGAAAGGGCCTTTAGGTTACTTTAAGGAATTTGAACTCTGAGTGGAAAGGAAAGTTTTGGCTATTTTGATCTAAATTATGTTTTCACAGAGTCATTGCGTCTGCTATTAACATGTTGAGAAGAATCTGCAGAGAGTCCAGGGTATAAGCATGGAGACCATTCAGGGGGCTAGTCCAACAGTTCAAGTGAGAGACTGCCTATGTTTGGGTCCCCTGGAAACAAATTCTGAGATGGGAACTTGCATGCAGAAGGCTTTCAGGGCATGTGTTTGGAAATACACCTGTAAAGACATGAAGAAGGCAGATGAGGGCAGAGAGAAGACAGCCTGCAAGATGGTAGCAACTGAGGCCTCAGCGACTCCTAGGGAAAGCCTTTGGAGCTGGCATCGCCCTTCAGAGTTTCCAAAATTGCATGAATTTCCTGTGCCTGCTGTAACAAAATACCACAAACATAGTGACTTAAGACAAATGTCTTGTCTCATAGCTTGCCGTCCTCCTGGAGGTTCTAAAGGAAAATCCAATTCTGGGAATCCATCACTTCTAGCTGTATTCCCCTTTTCCCATCTCCTTCACTGACTTCTACCCCCTCTTTCATATATAGGGACCCTTGTGATTACACTCATTGGGTCTACCTAAATGATCAGGGTAAGCTCCCCATTTGAACGGCAGTTCACTTGCCACCAGGGTTCCCTCTTGCCATGTGTCCCTAATGTATTCACAGGGCTGGCCTTGTGAAGAGTGTGCACACTTTGAGTGAAGCAGGTTGTGCATTCAACACCCAATACCCAGCAGGTGGAGGATGGGCACACTAGGACATCTGGGAAAAACAGGCACAACATAACCACTGCAGAAATGAAGGTGCCATGACCAGATGACAGCAGTGAATATCCTACAAAGCAGTGAGATTCTGGAGATATTTTTAAAGTTAAATCCAACAGGATTTGCTAATGTGAGGAGTCAGGGGTACTCCATGATTGGGGGCCAGAACAATGGGAAGTTTGAACAGCCATTAGACAGGGAGCACTAAGTCAGTCCTGCCTCACAGAATCCTCATAATTAAGCAAAGTCAGTTCTGCCTCACAGAATCCTCATAATTAAGCAAGTACTTTTAATAGATGCATAAGGCAACTGAGGCCAGAGGTATAAAGTAACAAAGCCAGGATTTGAGCTCACGCAGTCCCACTCAAAACACTCCGTTTTATTATTTTAAAAAAGGAATAATGGACTCTGAGGGAGAAGGTGAGGGTGGGATGTTCTGGGACAATAGCATTGAAACATGTATATTATCATATGTGAAACAGAACACCATTCCAGGTTCAATGCATGAGACAAATGCTCAGGGCTGGGGCAATGGGATGACCCAGAGGGATGGGATGGGGAGGGAGGTGGGAGGGGGGTTCAGCATGGGGAACACATGTAAACCCATGGCTGATTCATGTCAATGTATGGCAAAAACCACTACAATATTGTAAAGTAATTAGCCCCCAACTAAAATAAATAAATTTATAAAAAAAAAAAAAAGGAATAATGGGACCCCTTTTCCAAAATGTTTGTTTACGGACTCAGACATTGAACTTATATTATCTTACAGAAACTTGATCTCTCACCTGGGCTTAGAACAGTGGCTGGCACACAGAAGAATGTCCAAAAATATTTGTGGACTGACTGCAGGAAGATCTAGTAGTATTTACAGAACACTTGTATGCAGGCTTTTTAATATCATGTCCTTGCCCCAAAATCTTCAGTGTTGCCCACCTCTGTATTTATAAGTCCCAAACTCTTAATTACAAATCCATGATGTGGCCCATGGCTCATCTCTCAATGAGTCTCAGCCCCTTCCACACTGTTTCACACATCAGCTCTTTACCTTGCTCTTCTTCAGGTACTAAACAGATCTGTTAACCATGGTCTTCCCAGACCTGCTGGTTTCCCACCTTCCCCTGAACCTACTCTGTTTGATCTGCTTCTGGTCATTGGGCCAGATACACTCCATACCTGGTATGCTGCTCTTTTCCCAACCTAGCTGAATATGCCTGACCTTCAAAGCTTACAAAAAGACTAGTCTATGAAGTTTTCTGTATAAGTTAGGATTTCATTCAGTTACTTGTAACAGGAACTTGACTGCATTACTTTAACCGTATAAGGGTTAAGGGTTTATTTTTTCTCACACATCAGAAGTCTAGAGGTCAGCAATCCAGGATTGCTACAGCTGCTTAAAGAAATCATCAAGGACAAGGCTGCTTTTAACTTTCTTGTCTGCCATTCTTAGTGTGTGGCTTCAGTCCTCGTGGTTGTAGAATAGTTGCTCCACTCCAGGTATTACATCTGTGCATGCATGTTCAGTTGCTCAGTGGTGTCTGACTCTTTGTGACCCTTATAGACTGTGGCCCACAAGGCTCCTCTGTCCATGGGGTTCTCCAGGCAAGAATACTGGAGTGGGCTGCCTTTCCTCCTCCAGGGGATCTTGCCGACCTAGGGATTAAAGTCGCATCTTCTGCATTGCAAGCAGATTCTTTTACCATTGAGCCACTATTGTGTCTGGATCCCAGGTAAAAATAAAGGGCAAGGACAAGGGCAAAGGGTCAAAGGTGCATGCCGACTGAATCTGTGCCTCTATTAGGAAAAGAATCGCTTTCCAGGAAGCCCCATCCAGCAGACTTCCTCTGTCATCTCCTTGGCCAGAACTTGATTGCATGGCCACCTCTTACTGGGCACATTGCTATCCTGAACAAAACTGGCATTTGGTTAAAAGGAAGAGGAAGAGCCTAAAGCTGACACAGATAACCAGCAGTGTCTGCCGCACCTTCAGATCCTGCTTCAACTTTACCTTTCTCTGGGGAACAATGTAGTATTGTAATTTGTATGCAGATGACGGGTAGCGTCCTTGTCCATATCCCCCTAACTGAGTGCCGAGGAAGTATACCTCTACATTGTTATCACAAATGTAGGGGCAATATGGACTATCCCCCGGAGAAGGGAAAGGCTACCCACTCCAGTATTCTGGCCTGGAGAATTCCATGGACTGTACAATTCATAGGGTTGCAAAGAGTCAGGCATGACCAAGCAACTTTCACTTCACTTCACTTCACGGGCAATATGGCATTGCAGGTGGCCTGCGTTTGAATCCTGGCTCTGCAATTTACTATTCATTAGTTCTGCATCTTTAGTCAAGTTACTTCTCTGTTCTTCAGTTGTTTCATGGATAAAATGGAGGTGACATGGTAATGCATAGTTTACACAATTGCGATAAGGATTAAGTTAATTTTGATACAGCATTTAGACTAGTAAGCACAATGCAAGTGTCTGTTTAATAAATACGTGATTGCCACCTATGTTAAAATTTTACCTGAAAAATGGGACATACAATTCAACAAGTGAGAGCATTTTCATAAACTAAAGGGACAGAATAGCTGAAGCCAGGACTGTTGAAGACAATTCGAATTCATGGTGATCACTGTGGTTAAGATATCAATTAGGAGACTGGGTAGCAAGTTGCTCAGAGTTCAGACTCAAAGGTCAGGTTGTCCAGTTGTTGTTGGGTAGTCGCTAAGTCATGTCTGACTCTTTGCGACCCCATGAACTGTAGCCCGCCAGGCTCCTCTGTCCATGGAATTCTCCAGGCAAGCATACTGACGTGGGTAGCCGTTCCCTTCTCCAGGAGATCTTCCCAACTCAGGGATCAAACCCGAGTCTCCTGCATTGACAGGCAAATTTTTTACCACTGAGCCACCTGGGAAGCCAGGCTATCCAGATTGGCTACTATCTTTCTCCCACTTATTAAATGTGTACCCTTGGGCAAAGAACTGACTCATTTTGTCTATGATGTTGCCATTACATGATTGCAAGAACAAAATAAAATACTGAATTGTTTATTTAAAAACTTGACTACATACTAAGTTGATTCTATGTTAAGAAAATCTCCCTCAGTTAGAATAATAGAGAAATCTAGGTCAAAATCACTAATATCTATTTGTAGAATGAAAGCACACAATGTGGAAAATATTCTTTGTGAAGTGTTTTTTTAATCCTTTTAGGTAAAATATGCATAATTTACACCAGTATAATGTAATAAATTAAGTGAGATTAACTAAATGACTAAAGTTATAGTTTAAAATAGTAGAGTGTCAGGACCATACAATTCTTTGAATATAAGAAGTAATTGCTGATTCCCAAAATGGACTGATTGCCATTTAGCTGATTGCCAAATGGATTCCCAAAATGCATAGTGAAAAACATAAATTTTTTACCCCTTGCTTTGAAAATAAAAGAATGCTATGAATTTATAAATTAGTCTTGGAAAATACTCAGAAGAAATAACCTAAAAATTTTAAATTCAGTAAAATGTATTTGAACTACCATAGAATTTCAAGAAGTATTTACCAAGCACCTACTATTTGTATAAGCGTATATAATAGCTCATTTACCACTAACTCTCCTATAAGATGTATATATAACACAGACCTTTCCAAGAAGCCAGAGATCAAACATCTTAGCCAATATCACAGGGTGGGATTTTAATCTGTTTTCTAACTTTACACTTGTGATTTGTTACATTTCAAAACAATCTCCAGTTTTATAAACTCAAACTTAGAACAGTCTGAATTAATGTGCATTTTCCATGTTCTCTACATAAAATCCCCCTCTTAAATAATTTATGACATAATGTTGCAAACAAAAATAGATGACCTGGATAGAAGATCAGAACCCTTCAATCTCATGCTCCACTTGTTCCTAACCCTCTGAGAAATTCTGGAGGTGGACACGTATACAGAAGACTGTGCTGTGCCAAGGGAAACTGAAACTTGGGCTTTGGCGTCCAATGCCACTGTACTCCACTAGCAAGTGATGCTGAGCCAGTTAAAGTGGCCCAGAGTCTAGAAATAAAACTGGTCCCACAGCCAATTTAACCCTCCTAGTCTAGTCCCTACTCGTCTCGGCACCCTCATTCCAGCACTGGATGGCAGGGCAAAACCAAGTCAACTACAATCAGGAATGGGGGCCAAGAAAAGCAAAGCAGTGAGCCTGTGTGTGTACCAGTTCCCAGGGCAGCCAATCCCAGCCTTCAGATGAACTCAGTCCTGCCTTTCTCACTTATCCAGAGATGGGAAAGAGGGCGAGGGAAGAAAGAATCATGAGATTCAAGAAAGAGAATCGTAAATTAGCCAGGACTCCGCCTTCTTCCTTCCCCTCGGGAGGAAAATTATCGGCAAAGACGGAAGTCTCATTTAAGCTCCGCCTCCCATACCCCACGCCTTAGAAAGCATGACTCAAGAATATCTCTGCACATTGGATGGGAACGTGACCAACCTGTAGAAACATCCCTCTTCTTGGGATGGACCTCAGAGGCAGATGAGGGAAGCACCAGGAGCTTCCTTTCCCTAAAAGCCGACATATTTTGTTTCACAGTTTTGATTAAACATTTTAGAACTTAATAACCTTATACAGCATAAAATAATAAATTTGGGGTTTATGAAGAGCCTTGGAAATCCCCACCCTGCTATTGGGGATTTGCCATATTGTCTCCTAATTTTACCCTCAGAAGCAGAGATAATCCCTGCTCCTGAATGAATTTATAATGCAAAACCTTCAAAGAATGGAGTGTAAGTTTCACCTACTTCATTTATACAAAAGGGGAAGATTATTTCCAGGAAGGGATTTTGAAGATGTGAATACTAAGGGAGCAATGCCATTATATGTATGTGAAACGGAAGAGTCTCCCCGTGTTTAGGAACTGATGCAGTGGACCAGACCTGGTTTTAATTATGTAGAAGTGATTGGTTGCAGTAAAACTCAAACCGGAAAATTGCCTCAGAGTTAAAGTAAAGAATTCATAAGATTTTAGAGTTGGCAGAAACCTAAGGGATCATCTTATTCAATGGTGTCCTACATTTGATTTAATCCAGTCAAACAAATATTTACTGGACACCTATCATGTGCCAAGAACTCAAGTACCAATGTTCTTTTTAGTGTTAAAAAAAAAAATTCACAGTCTCCTGTATGACAATAATTCTACACTTTAGGAAAGAAAAGTACTTAGTGGGATAAAATTATGTGTACAAACATAATATGTAATATGTAAATATTACATTTTAATCATTACAATGGGCCTCCAGTCAGTAACCAGCTAGCAACTGAGGTGAGCATGGAAGTAAATCCACCTGTAAATCTCAGTTAGACCTCCAGGTGACTGCAGCCCTGGAAGACATCACATCTGCCTCATAAGACATGACATGCACCAGAATCACCTATATGAGTCACCCCCAGCTCCCAACCTATGGAAACTGAGATAATAAATGCTTGTTGCTTTGAGTCACTAAATTTGGAGTTTGTAGTCCAAATAACGGGTGCACTCATTGGATATGTTAGGTATTTTACCTTATACAAGGCTTGGGAGGTGCTGTAGCATGCTAGAATAGTCAGCCTGTCTCCCCTGGTGAATAGGCTAATTCCATGGAAATTTGTTAATGCTCCCTAGTTTACTACAGGATTAGAGGTGATGATGCCTATAAACACATCTCTTCTTAATGAATTTTGAATGTGTGATTTCTGGAGGTGAGGGGAAAATAGGTACTCTCACCAAGCATTACCCCAGACAAAAGAGGCAAATTGGCATCAAGCTTTACAATTGACTTACACTTAGATTTTTTTCCTGATATTTTAGTGAAATAAATTTATCCATGTAGAAGGCAGTTCTCTCATCAATCATTTAAACGGCCGTCCAATGCATTGGGAATAATACCTGGTACGGTTTACAAAATAATTGTAATAGCTATGGACTCCACCCTTTCCCTCACTGAACATTCAGTCAGCCACTCTGCCCAGTAGACACCAACTTCTGAATGTCCCCAGGGTCCCTCCTGCTGTCTGAGGTCCAGGCTTTCCTGCCACATTGCTTTCCAAGGTGGGTGGGTGGTACCTTCCACACAAGGACTCAAAGAGCATCCAAACTGAGCATGTCCCTTCCTGAAATAGTCACCATAATTTCTAAATTCCAAATCTGGACATATTTTGATTTGGAACTGTTTTAAAAAATCCAGGACTCAGGAAGGATCATCAACACAGAGAAATGGGCTGACCTGGCCTCCAGCTTTCCTGGTCATTCATTCCCCAGATATTCCAAGAGCACCCATGTGGGCCAGAAAGGGCACTGGCACCATGAAGGGGATGAGTCCACTCCCTGCCCTTGCTGCTGCTGCTGCTAAGTCACTTCAGTCGTGTCCGACTCTGTGCGACCCCATAGACGGCAGCCCACCAGGCTCCACCGTCCCTGGGATTCTCCAGACAAGAACACTGGAGTGGATTGCCATTTCCTTTTCCAATGCATGAACGTGAAAAGTGAAAGTGAAATCGCTCAGTCATGTCCAACTCGTAGCGACCCCATGGACTGCAGCCCACCAGGCTCCTCCGTCCATGGGAGTTTCCAGGCAAGAGTACTGGAGTGGGTTGCCATCGCCTTCTCTGCCCCTGGGGCTCTTATAATCTAACTTTCAAAGCTCCTGCCCACTCTGCCCAGGGCTCCCTCAACTTCTCCCAAGCTGGGAAGTGAGTGGAGTCACCCAGTCTGTGCTTTCCTCCACCCCCTGGAGTGGAGCTCTTTTGTACTGTTGCAGGGGGTTGGCGTGGGGGGGTGATATCAGGATAGTAGGCTCGCTGGGAAGCTGGGTGACAGGACCTGTCACTCTCTGCTAATAGCTGGAGAAGAACTTGAACAGGTTTTTTTTTCAAACACCTGAGGAGCTTAGGGAGCAAGGGATGTATTTTATTCTCAGTCAAAAGCAATTTTTGTGATCCCAAACCCCGCTTCCTTGTCTGTTAGCGTATCTAAGACCACAGTGGCAGAGAATCCTGGGATGGCCTTTGAGGACAGAGGACAGCAGGTGGCAAGTGCTCCCCTTTCCCAGAGTGGGTTGCTAGCTCTCCTGTGCAGGACTTGCAAAGGAGGAGATAAGAATGGTTTGAGACCTTAGCCTACTATCCAGTCCCAGCCTGAGAGAGCTTGAGGAGTCTGAGAGCTAGACTGGAAAGTGCAGAAGGAAGAGCTGGTCAGTGGATGGTGTGTGGTTCACCCCCAATCCTCACAATGCAGACCTTCTGAAGCAATTGAAATATGTCCCTGGAGGTGGGACATGGACCATATCAGCCCCAGGCCTGAGAAACCTAAAGGTCAGGAGTCTGACTGAAGCAACCTGTGACAACAGTGCAGAGGGTGTCAATTAAGAAGTAAGTTCACATCACTGGCAACAGGGCAAAGGTGCGTGTTTACCGTGAAACAGAAGTGCAGTTTGGGAGTGTGCAATGGTCAGTTGACCTGGAACCTCCTTAAAGAGATTTTTCCCCAAAGGGCCATTCCTAAAGGAATTTCAACAGAGAGAGTTCAGCTCCCAAAAACAGAGGCTAAAAGGGGGGTTTCAAGCAGCCAGTTTGTGAGTAGATAATGGAATTTGGGATGTGCAGGTGAGAGACCCCAGGGTCTGGGTGTCCGAAGAGTCTCAGAGCAGCCTGTGTGTGCAAGAGTCCACTCTGAACATTTGCCCATGGCAGAGAGCACTGGCCACTGAGATGGAGGAGAAGGAACAACCCCATGCTTTGCTGGGGTTGAAATCACAGGGTGGGTTGGGTCAACCACAGCAAACGGGGATGTGAGGCAGAGAGGATTCCATCCTTGCCAGTCTCCCACAGTCTTACCAGTCCAAGTCTGCTCTGTGACCACCAGCATCAGCACACCCCTGAGGGCTGGGTGCCAGTTCC
Source organism: Giraffa tippelskirchi (assembly GCF_054371585.1). Taxonomy (NCBI): domain Eukaryota; kingdom Metazoa; phylum Chordata; class Mammalia; order Artiodactyla; family Giraffidae; genus Giraffa; species Giraffa tippelskirchi. Next base: position 131,249,224 of record NC_137279.1, on the reverse strand, counting down.
TGACCCAGACCGTCTGGATCTGATTCACATTTTACAAGCTCCCCAGGCAGTTTCATGCACATTTGAGCAGCTCTGTTCTTGAATTTAATGGGCTTCCCAGGTGGGACTGTGGTAAAGAATCCACCTACCAATGCAGAAGACATGGGTTCAATCCCTGGGTCGGGAAGATCCACTGGAGAAGAGCATGGCGACCCACTCCAATGTTCTTGCCTGGAGAATTCCATGGATGGAGGAGCCTGGCAGACTACCGTCCTTGGGGTCACAAGGGGTCAGACACAACTGAGCAACTGATCACGGCACTCTTCAATTCAATAAACATAATTCAGCTGTGGCCTAGAAGGGACCCAGTGAGGTGATTGTACATTTCTGGATACTCTTTTCCTTTAGGTCTACAGGAGACTGACACGCTGGGCTCCTGTTATATGAAGATAGATGTTAGGCGGCATTACAGATGAGCCATCGGGCACACACGGTCAGTCACATATGGGTGGGCCCAGGATGCTGTGATGGTATTGGAGAATCAGGCCCACTGTGTACCCTTTGCAGATGGCGGTTTGATGGGGATGGTGTGGCCAAAGAGAACTGAAGCCATTTCCATGTATGGACAGATGAAATAAATGATTGAAAGCGAAAAGAAAGTGAAAGTGAAAGTCGCTCAGTCGTGTCCTACTCTTTGTGACCCCATGGACTATACAGTCCTTGGAATTCTCCAGGCTAGAATACTGGAGTGGGTAGCCTTTCCCTTCTTCAGGGGATCTTCCCAACCCAGGGATCGAACGCAGGTTTCCCACATTGCAGGCAGATTCTTTACCAACTGAGCCACAAGGGAAGCCCAAATGATTGAAGGGAGTAGCCAAGACAAAGCCCCAGATACCTTCCCCTCAGTTTTGCTTGTTTCATGCCAGACATCCTACACAGCTCTTTCCAGCACATACTTGCTGGGTATGAACCAGTGGCCAGGCAGGCATGTCTAAATACTCCTTCTCATTGCCAGAGACTTCGCATAAACCTTATCACATTTTAATTTTCATTCTTATAACCGCTCTGAGCTAGATAGAGAAGATAGGGTACATTTTCTTTATTTATAGCCCTTGAGGATAAGTGACTGAGTTGGGATTCAATCTAGGTGTTATGATTTCAGTCTGTCTCTGCAGAAAAGATGGACTCCTTAATGAAGGGGCTTCTTTCTTATTCCTTAGACATAAGAGTCTGGCGGGCCCTGAATTGTTATAAAGTGTTTGATTTCATAATTGTATGAGCAAGGGACTCAGAAATGCAGAATGTGGGCCCTTTCACGGGGCACGTTCTCCTTTCCCCCATTCTCCCCAACCCATCTCCTGGGCTACTGCAAACAAAGTGAGGAGCGCTGCAGAAAGCAGACATGCCCACTTCAACTGACTGATTCGGGGCAGTGTGCAAGGAAGCCCTGATTTCCTTCGTGGAGGGAGGGCACCGAAGAGGGCAGGGGAAACCTAGCCATGGCTTTTCTGCTTCCTCACCCCACAGGTGTCAACTTTATAGCTGCGTGGTTATAAAACATCACTGTCATTGATTCTAAGATGAATGCCCATCACGCTAACTTTGCTGCTGGCAGGAGTCTTTTTAAAATGAGAGCAGGGAGGAATGAGCCAGCTCCCTCAGCAGTCCCAGACTCTCCGCACCTGTCTGCCCACGCGCTCCCTCCTCCGGCGGGCGCCTCAGGGAGACTGGGCTCCAAAGGAAGTGGAGGGAGGCACCTAGCCTCTTTTATCATTATTGTTTTGCAACCTGGCCTCTCCCTTTCAGTCACACAGCCTGAAAACAGAAGTTGTTTTTCAAAAAACAGGGAAATATTGCTGATATGAAGCTGCCTCGTTGTTGTGGAAGGGCCTCTCTTCCTTCACCCCTCAGAATACTGTTGACAAATAAGTCCAGTCAGCTCCCATGTGGCATTTTTCTTGACTGTTTACAAAAACCTTCTCTACCCAAGACATCTGGAAGCATGATAGGGAAGCCTCGGGATGAAGAAAGTTTGTATGTTTGGTTCTATCTTCAACTCCTCAGTATTTGCTAAGAGATTTTGTTTTGAGTAGAAAATCCTTAATTGGCAGTTGATGTTATAGCTATAAAATTACAAAGTAATTTTTCTTTGGTGTCAGTGTACAGCATCCTACTAAAGATGTATTTTTATGTAGGTTATATTGGCTTTTTAAAAAAATTATTTTATTGAAATATAGTTGATTTACAATGCTGTGTTAATTTCTACTGTACATGTAAATCAACTATACTCCAATAAAATTAAAAAAAACCTTTTCTACCGTACAGCAAAGTGATACAGTTATACATATATAGACATTCTTTTTCATTCTTTCCTTTTATCACAGAAGATTGAATACAGTTACCAGTGCTATACAGCAGGACTTTGTTGTTTATCCACTCTATATAGTAGTTTGTATCTGCGAATCTTAAACTCCTGATTTAGGTTGCTGCGCTGTGCTTAGTCACTCACTTGTGTCTGACTCTTTGCGACCCCATGAACTGTAGCCAGCCAGGCTTCTCTGTCCATGAGGATTCTCTAGGCAAGAATACTGGAGTGGGTTGCCATGCCCTCCTCCAGGGGATCTTCCCAACCCAGATATCAAATCTAGGTCTCCCGCACTGCAGGCAGATTGCTTACCATTTGAGCCACCAGGGTTACATTAGCTTTAAAGGACCATTTCTTGTGAGATTAGAAAACTTGATCCTCCATTCCAAGACTGAATGAATCATTACAATGTCTGGCACTAGAGGGCGCACCATGAGAAGGCTGGCTCGAGGAACTCCCAGGAAGCACTGAGCAGCTAGACGCAAGCATGCAGCAGACAAGAAAGAAGATAGAGTTAAAGTAATTAGCCCCCAACTAAAATAAATAAATTTATAAAAAAAAAAAAAAAGAAGATAGAGTTAACCTGCACGCATGCTCAGTAGCTCGGTTGTGTCTGACCCTTTGCAACTCCACGGACTGGGGCCCACCAGGCTCCTCTGTCCATGGGATTTCCCAGGCAAGAATACTGGACTGGGTTTGCCATTTCCTCCTCCAAGGGATCTTCCCTACTCAGGGGTCGAACCTGTGTCTCCTGCACCTCCTGCTTGGCAGGCGGATTCTTTACCACTGTGCCACCTGGGAAGTCCATAAACAGTGAACAGGTACAGTCATTATCATGGGAGCAGACATCACAAGTGACAATAATGTATTAATAAAAGTTTGTATTTGGTTTTAGTTTTTGTTATTGTTTCAGTATACCCCTGGTCCAGATTAAATTTAACTTTTCACATGTATATCATTCAGTCCTCACAACTCTGAAAAGTAGGTATTATTATCTGCTTTTCACCAGAGATATTATTATCACCACTTTAAAGGTGAAGAAATCAAGGTTCAGTGAAAGTAAGTGAGATGTCCAAAGTCATAAATGCAGAAGTATTTTACTATTAACCACCTTTGAAGTAGTATTTCCACCACACAGGGTGTTTTCCTGCCGAAGACAGTTTAATAATGTCCTACATTCTAATTAAATATCTTTCATTTGCGGAATTCCTTAGGAATTGATTAGTTAAATCTTGGTTACTCTACAGTCTCCCTCTTTCACTCCAGCTAGTCCCATATTTTTGCTGTCCCATGTATACATCTTTTTGGACTCTCTAGTGACTTTCTTCCAACCTCACCTACTACATCCTCCCTTTTCTTTATTCAACTCTGAGACCACCATGCTTTCAGAGCATCTCCTCTGGCCCTTAGACCCCTGTTTTCTGATCCTGACTATTGGGGTTTGTTGAGGCCAAAGACAGAGAAGGCAATGGCACCCCACTCCAGTACTCTTGCCTGGAAAATCCCATGGACGGAGGAGCCTGGTAGGCTACAGTCCATGGGGTTGCTAAGAGTCGGACACGACTGAGTGACTTCGCTTTCACTTTTCCCTTTCATGCACTGGAGAAGGAAATGGCAACCCACTCCCGTGTTCCTGCCTGGAGAATCCCAGGGATGGCGGAGCCTGGTGGGCTGCTGTCTTTGGGGTCGCACAGAGTCGGACACGACTGAAGCAACTTAGAAGTAGCAGCAGCAGCAGCAGCAGCAGAGGCCAAAGAGTTGCCCATCAAATGCTAGTTCAGAGTCATTCTCAAATCTTAAGAGGCACCATGGTGCTTGTTGAACTTGCAGAGATCCCACCTCAGACGTTGTGCTTCCTGAGGTCTGAGATAGTGTCCTTGCATAATTAACAAGCATCCCAGGTGACTCTGATGCAGGTAGCTTGTGAATTTCACTTTGACAAAATAGCTCTTACTGTATTCTTCCGGATGAATCACACTCATATATTCATCATCGGATATGATTTGCCATTTGTTGCTATTACTTTAGACATTTTCCCAGGTTGCCTCATTTCTATACATTTTGTTTCTCAAGAGTAAAAGCGCTATTCCCCCCTTTCATACCCACTAGGTCCCTATTGGGTTTCCCAGCACTTCTTCCTGCCAAAAACACAACTTGCCCTTGCTTCCCTTACCTGTGGCAGCACCCACTCCCCTTCAAGACTCAGTTCCCACTGCTCCTCAGGAACTGATCACAAGTCCAGGTGAGGTGCTCCGGCCACATATTCTCATGGCAGCCCATAGCTCTCCCACCAGGGCATGGATACAGGACACACCTCTTTCTGTTTCAGGTACACGTTGTTATGTGTTTCATTACCAACTTTATTCCAACCTCATCCACCGAATACCTCCTGGATCCCTGTGGGAGGGCAGGAACTTTGGTTTTCTTGCCCATTATTATATCTCAGCACCAAGCACAGAGCCTAATATATACTCGGCACTTCATGATTATTTGCAGATAAGTGAATGAATAAACTGACAAGAATGAATAAGAAGAAAGAAACATAGGAGAAGAAACTTAAATATATATATACCTTACTTCACAATAGATTGGGAAATATGGAGACAATAACCTTTGGGGCCAAACAGGGCACCTAGGGAATGGTCAAGGGGAGTTGTGACTCCCTAGCTACTTCACCAGCTTCATTTTCCCTCTGGATCCAAGTCAGTTCAACTCAGTACATATGTAGTAGGTGCCTTTGATGTGACAAGCACTCTGCTAAACTCCAGAGAAGCAAAAATGTGTGAGACACAGCTCCTGAACTTGCAGGTGTAATATTTAAAGTGAAATCATCTTGTGATCTATATGTCAGTGTGTTTAACTATTAATAGGAAACCAGAAATGACACTGTTCCACTCGCAAGAGAGTTCAAATAACTCTGAGTCTTATAATTGCCACAACATTTAAGAGAAGTCTTAAGAAGCAATGAGGCAGACTGGGAAAAAAGCCAAGCTTTAAAGTCCAGTGAGCCCAGGTTGGAGAGCCTTGGCTGCATGTATAAAATAGATCTGATAATAATAATGACACTCCTGGCAAATAATAGCATTACTGAGCACTGTGTCAGGCACTCTGCTAAGCTCTTTGCATACACTGACTTATTTAATCTTCTCAGTTATCTCAGTGTTTTCATTAGTCACATTTTGCCACTTGAAAAACTAGCCCAGAAAGGCTAAGTAGTTTGCCTAAAGTGATACCTAATAACAAATGGCCCAGCTAGGACTTGAATCTGGGACTGGCTGATGAATAAGTAAGATAATGTAGGTATAAGCCTGGTGTGGTTTCTGGCAGATGATAAGCCTTCAATCAAAGGCTTCCAATATACCTATTACACACTCAAGAAGTCTGGGCCCACAGAATTATTGCCACCAGGGTGAATTAGTATGTGGACAGTTCAGCATTTAGGGAAGAGGCCTGGGTTCCTGAGTCCATGGCACAAACTGGAGACAAAAAAAGGTGCCAACTGGCCTCCCAGGGCTGCTGCAACTCCAGACTCAGGTGCCATCCCCATTCCTGGAGAGCCACTGCATTTTAGGATTACAGAGACCTCACGGGTCACCCAGCCAGGGTCCCCATCTGGTACATGCCTCCCCCTACCCCCTATCGCTAAATGGCTGTCTCCACTTCCATCTCTGTCTCAGCCTTACCCCTCTTCTGAATGCCACATTTTCACTGCTCTCCAGCAAGGATGACAGGGCACAGAGCCCCAGCACCGGAAGTCATCACCAGACAACCCTTTGAGGATCTTCAAGTCAACCCTGGGTGTCCCGGCTATGCCCTGCCTGGAGTGGGGACCAGTAGGGACAGAACCTTAAGAGTCTGGAGCTCCCCCCTCCCTCCTGTGGGCTGAGTCATGCTTTGCTGCCTCCCACTTCCGCCCTTGTCCCTCCAGGAGGCAGGGAGCTCATGTGTGCATGAGTCCAGATTAACGCTGGTCAGCAACAAGGTCCTATTGTCTAGTACAGGGGACTCTATTTGATATCCTGTGATAAGCCATAATGGAAAAGAATATAAACAAGAATATATAGAGATATATAACTGACTCTTTTCATAGTAGAGCAGAAATTAGCACAACATTGTAAATCAGCTAGACTTCAATTTTTAAAAATTATTATTTTTTTAAATGGTACAGGCTAGAGAGATCTTCAGTCCTGGGTAAACGGGTGGTGGGTATCAGGCCGAGAGCTGGGAGGCTTTGGCAGAGGAGAGTGGCTCAGACTCCAGTACTCAGAAAAGCAGGGCCATACAACCCTGTGGGTGCTGGGTCCAGAAGCCAGCATGCACAGGCCCCTTTTAAAGCTGTTGGGCTTCCCTTCTCCAGGAGATCTTCCCAACTCAGGGATCAAACCCAGGTCCCCTGCATTGCAGGTATTTTCTTTACCAGCTGAGCCACCAGGGAAGCCCACAGAGTACTCAATGACTACTTCAATTTTCATTGAAAGGCTCTCCTCACCTTTCCTTTCACCGACAAGAAAGCCTGGGGAGGGTGGTGTCAGGACAGAATGTGCTGCCCCTGGAAGCCTCCTCACTCAGCTGTCAGCACTGGGGCTCATCAGTGAGGAGTAGTAACTGAAACCCCATTTCTGGCCATACTCACCCACCACTTACCTGTTTGTCTGCTTGCTCTTGGCTCACAGTAGCCAAGGCTAGGCCTTGTCAGCCATTATGAATCAGGACAGCTGTCTTCCTCAAAGGGCTGGGGCAGTCCTTCTGTTTTCCTGGGTCAACTCTTTCATGCAACTGTGCCAGGATCCTGACCTCATAGGCAGACATGAGTCAGGAACTTTGATTATTACCATTTGGTAACCAATATGTTTACAGGTGCTGGAAAATGTGAAATCGAATTGAATCTGAGGGTAAGCCTGGGCTTCTGTGGTGGCTCAGATGGTAAAGAATCTGCCTGCAATGCAGGAAACCCAGGTATGATCCCGGGGTCAGGAAGATCCACTGGAGACAGGAATGGCAACCCACTCCAGTATTCTTGCCTGGAGAAGTCCATGGACAGAGGAGCCTAGTGGGCTACAGTCCATAGGCTCGCAGAGTTGGGACACAACTGAAGTGACTTAGCATGCAAGCAAGTGAGCCAGGCCTCTCTCACTCAGCCCTCTAGCCTTTCCCTCCTGTGGGGTGGGGGCGCGGCCTCTGCGGGAGATTTGAATTTCAAATGTGAAAACCTTTCCTGGACCTCATCACCAGTTCTTCCTAACAACCAAAGCTTTCATTGTCTCTGAGACTTGTTCTTAGGATATTTTTAACTTGTCCTTTTTTTAAAAAATTACACCAAGAGGAGCTTAATAAGCCCCATTTAGCTTTTTGTCAGAAAAGAAAATTTGCAGACAGTAACCAATGAGTGCTACTGAACACCGTGGCTGGCTGGCCTGCGTCTTCAAACCAGCCTCTCCTCTTCTGAATACAGGAGTATATTTTTGGACAGCAGTCTCCACATGACATCACAAACATGCCACGCAGGGTTCATCATGAACTTAAAAGAAGTGGAGATTTGGGTGAGAGGTTCAGGAAAAGAACTCAGGGCTGCAGAGGATGGGCTGGGAGAAGGAGGGAAGAGTTCCTGAGGGATGGGAAGTCCTGCTGCTTAAAGCTGCTTTCAGCACCTTTCGCGACATGACTCTGTGCTTCTAACAGCCAGCAGTACAAAGGATAGGAAACAGCGAGATTTCAGATCTTTGCTCATGAACATGTAAAACCAGTACACACACCCCCTCCACACCACCACCACCACCACCAACTAGGGTTTCCCTAGCGGCTCAGTGGTAAAGAATCTGCCTGCCAATGCAGGAGACATGGGTTCGATCCTTGGTTCGGGAAGATCCCACATGCTGCAGAGCAACTAAGCCTGTGCCCCACAGCTACTGAAGCTGTGCTCTGGAGCCTGCAACTACTGAAGCCTGGGTGCCATAGAGGCTGTGCTCCACAACAAGAGCAGCCACCACAATGAGAAGCCCTCACACCGTAACCAGAGAAAAAACGCAGCAACAAAAACCCGACACAGCCGAAAATAAATAAACACAATTATTTTAAAAAACAATTAAAACAACAAAAAAGAGCACAGGTGTTCTTTCAGAGCCTAAGATACTATGGCAATAAACATCTCAGCTGTCCACCCACCCAAACCCAGGAGTCCCTCTGGGTCAAAGGTGATTTTTGGCAAAGGTTCTCAGCTGTTCTGCAGGATGAAATTACAAATAACTCACAAATTACAGTGTTGCTCCCAGCAGGGTCAACAAAATCAGGACATACCCATTTGCTCTTTGGACTTTCAAGTTAAAGTATCATGGAGCCCTTTCCAGGCATGTGAAGACAGCTCCCATTTCCTGGATGCTCACACCTAGTCATGCAGTTGATCCAAAGTCCACTGATGACCCTCTCAGTCCCGGCACTTGCGTTCTTAATTCGTTCAGCCATGGCTTTATTGAGTAGACTCACAGTAAGTGGCCTAGTGGCCAGAACTTTTTGTATGCTGTTATATGCATAGTAAGTTGAGTCTGTAATTGCTGCTGGTGATTTGAAAGCCTGGGGAGAAGAGAGGGCAATACTTGCCTTCAGCAGAGAAAGAACTTTCTCCTTGGATAAAGAGCCCACTCTCCCTGAACTGTGTTAGTGTTACAATGCACTGGTCTTTAGAATCCAGATTATTTCAAGCATTCCATGGAATCTCAGAAGATAAAAGTGCTCGCTCAGAGCTGGGTTAAGTGCTGTTGGACCATCTTAGCTAAGTTAAGGAGAAGGCAATGGCACCCCACTCCAGTACTCTTGCCTGGAAAATCCCATGGACGGAGGGGCCTGGTGGGCTGCAGTCCAGGGGGTCGCTATGAGTCGGACACGACTGAGCGACTTCACTTTCACCTTTCACTTTCATGCGTTGGAGAAGGAAATGGCAACCCACTCCAGTGTTCTTGTCTAGAGAATCCCAGGGATGGCGGAGCCTGGTGGGCTGCCGTCTGTGGGGTCGCACAGAGTCGGACACGACTGAAGTGACTTAGCACCAGCAGCAGCAGCTAAGTTAAAAGATTTTTAGGATGCTGAGAAATAAAGGAGAAATTTGTAGATAATGGGAGTCACTTTAAAATTTATTACTGAATGTTTGTAATCAAAATGAACATAGAGTATTTATTCATGCTGTACACAACATCAATTAATTAATCAAAAGCAGACAAGAGGAAAAGAGTACATCTTTTGAGTTGCCACTCAAGTCTAGTGCTCATAATGAAAAAAGCTAAGAATCTCATGTTTAGCCTTTAAAGTGTGTGTTTAAAACTGATGAGCAATTTTAAAAATTCAACAGCCCCATCAGAAAAGCAACTGGCTGAGGACTTCAGTCGCATGTTTGCTAGTGAGGCCGAAGACTAAAGCCACAGTATTCACTTCATGCAGAGTATAAGAATAAATTGTGTGTTTTTTCTTATTCAAGGACTTGAATTTAGGTGTAGAAGGACTTGTCCTGTTGCTACAGAATAGAGATGAAGAGCACACCTCTGTTATGCTCATACTATTCCCTCTGCCCATGGAAGTCTCCCTGCCCTGTCTATCAAGAGAACTTTTATCCACCCTTTGGGACCCAGCAAAATGATTACCTCTACTATGAAGCCTCCCTTGATACACTAGGCAGAGTAAAATGTTTCTGTTTGCATTTCTTTCTCTTCCCCATCAGACTGTGAGCTCTTCAGGGATCCAGAATATGTCCCATGTCCCATTGATGTATAAGCACAATGTTTGATTCACAGCTAATAAGTACTCAATAAATATTGTTATTATTTATAATGTATAAAAATAAATTCCTGTTGAAGGAATGCATGTCTGGCAATGGCAAGAAGAACAGATAATAAAAAGGACTGATGATAGGTGATAATTCATAAATTAATAACCATTGGTTCATCATTGTGCAAGACGGGGGAGAGACTGAAGAAACAGAAGACAGAGGTTAGATCCTGGTTGAGAGTCAGAGAAACACACTTGAAACAGCAGGGGAAACATGACACAATCTGTGATTTCATCTTACAGTCAATGGTTCAGAGCAGTAGGAGGGGGGTTTCAGAGCTTGATAATATCAAGGTACTCCCCTACCCAAGAGAATTACCCCAGGCCAATGTTTACAAGTCAAATAGCTGTCTGAGTCTCTTTTCTGGCTTGTTCCTGACCCCACTTTACACTCACACCTTGTTCTACTTTGCTTTTCTGAACAGTCCAGCCCCTTTCTCATCTCCCCAGCCTCCACCCCACTTCCTGTTTTTGCCCTTGAAGAGTCTGCAAATCCAACCCCCCTCACCAACACCTAGCCTGTGACTTCTCTCCTCCTTCCTGGCTGCCCTCGCTCACACTGACACCCACCAGAACCCTCACTCTTGAGAGTCAGGGCAGACCTGAGGGGGTTGGCCCAGTGGCTAGTGTGCAGCATTTCCTTGGCACTAGAGGTCTTCTATGAGGACCAAAGTGGTTATGGAAGATCTTTGAAGAAGGAGCTGCCCCACCCCACCATGCCCTCTAGGTTCCACACGGGAAAAAAGGAAAGGTTCTGCCTCAAACCCAGAATCTGCAGACCTGGCACCTCAATTGCTAATTGTCACTTCATCCTTGCTCTCACCTTTCTTTTATCCTTTTCTAGCCAGTTATTCTGCTTGATGCTCACAGCTTAATGCCACTGTTGGCTTAAGTGTGTGTCAGTTGCTCATTCGTGTCTGACTCTTTGCGACCACATGGACTGTAGCCCACCAGGCTCCTCTATTCAAGGGGATTTTACAGACAAAAATGCTGGAGTGAGTGGCCATTCCCTTCTCCAGGGGATTTTCCCCACCCAGGGATTGAACCCAGGTCTCCTGCATTGTAGGCAGATTCTTCACTGTCTGAGCCACCAGGGAAGCCCTACTGTTGGCTTTCTGACGCTCAATTCTGTGTCCCTGGCTTCTGACCCTAATTTGTCTCTGGAAATGTCTGAACATCCCCTTGCCTCCCTGATGCAGCCTTGGGCTACAGCACTCCTAAGACAATTACCTTAGGGTTTCACCAGACCTCTGGCTCCACATTGCTATATTATGTCTCTCCAGGACTCTTTCCCAATATCTATTCAGGCAACCTGAGAATGCTGTTACCAAACTAAAGGCACTATAGTGTGCAAAAACCAGCCACCAAGGCAGCAGCTAGAGTACAAGAAATTACAGAAACCATCTAAGTTTGAGCAAGTTGTTGGTCACTTTATTTATACTTCTCTAAGAAAGAAGTTATGGATTCTGAAGCTTGCAACCTTATGTGCAATCTCAAATAGCCGGACATTTAAGAGCTCTGTTTGATTAGTGTACCATCCATTGGGTATTAAGGGTCAGATTGTATGATCATTCTATTGTGCATATTAACAGAATAACTACCAGGTTCTAATTTCCTCTTGTCCTGCTCTAGAGAACTTAGACAAATTCAGCAATCTCTATCTTAAGTACATCTTTGGGGACCAAGTTGATACCAAGGAAAATGATAGTTCCAGTTAAGTGGCTCTAATTCAGTGAGAACTAGAAAAGCTATGAACAACCCTAGCAAGAGCCCTGGGAGCTCTCAGTGTGTGGGGTCAAGGAAACAGGCTGCTCATGGAGGCTGTATCATTTTCTTTCTCTGGCTACCCCGTGATAAACAGCTTCAAACTCTCAAACAACAGCAGAGGTTGATTTCTTGCTCATGTTAGGTGAATATGTTACATAAACAGGAGTCTTCTGGTAAGTGTGCAATGCACTGCCCCAGGCTCAGCCTTTGTTGCTGGTAGTAACTCTGTACCATGTTTTCCTTAGTTGAAGATCCAGGCTGAAAGAGCAGCTCTAATCTGGCGAGTTAATATTCTCCAGAAACAACAAAAAGAGAGATGGTGAGCAGCCACAACGGCTATTAAAACTCTTGCTCAGAAATGGTACATGTCACTTTCACTCACATTTCATTGGCAAAGCAAGTCATGTGGCCAAGCCTGGGGTTGCTGGTTGGGAAAGCATAAATTTCCCACAGAGGATAATAGCAGATATTGGAAACAATGTCACAGCTACCACAACCATAGACCTTGAACATCAGCCCAGTGGTTTCTAGCTAATGCATAGGAAACTACTGTAAGTTTCTGAGGCAGGCAATGGCACCAGAAAGCTGTGTTACAAGGCCGCCTTCTTTGCTTGTAAATACAGATTGGTGGGGACAGTAGGGGTGGGAGGCACTCGAGGAACAGAGAGTGCTATGCGAAGGCCTGAGCTGGAGACCGTTACATTCATTCAAGAGTGAGTCAATGGATTTGGGTTAGGGATTGTGTAGAAGGAATATAAAGAAACATTTTGGTAGAATAGTTATTTTAAAAGCAAAATAGACAGGACCATTTACCTGGATAGATATGGGGGCTGGAGGGGTGTAAGTCAAAGATGATTTCAGGATTTCTGCTCACTAGCTGGGCTGTGAGGCATTGAAACATGTTACTGAGTTGATGGTAAAGAGCGTCCTGAAGATTTCTCCCAATCAAAGCACAACGGTGATGTGCAGCAGCCATGATGCAGCAGCTGTAAAGAGTACTGAGCCTGTCTTACAAATCCTGGCTGGGCTCCTAGTGCTTACAAGCTGCGTGGTTAGGGAAAACTCCTTTACTTTTCTGTGTCTTGGTTTTTGCGTTTATTAAAAGGGGGACAGTGATTCATACCTCACAGAATTGCTTCAGGACCACATTCCTATGAAAAATTTGTTTATAGTTATTTATAAGGTATGACTATCAGAGCCCTGGTTGAAAGCGTGTCCTCAGCCTAGCCACCCAATGATTACATACTGCCTTGGATTGTTTGGGGTGTAAGGCGTGCCATCACATCATTCTTGAATTCTGTTTAGAGGTTTCCTAGTTGAATACCTGGGCGTATAGCCAGATAATGTAAACTATGGATCACAGCCTCAAGAGACTAGAGTAATCAGATAGGTACTTTAAATGTAGGTCTGGTATAAGGTACATGAAGCACTTTCGGAGAAAACGTTAAGATGTGGTACAGAGAACTTTGGGCTTTCCAGGTGGCACTAATGGTAAAGAATCTGCCTGCCAATGCAAAAGACTTGGGTTTGATCCCTGGGTCAGGAAGATCCCCTAGAGGAGGGCATGCAATCCATCCACTCCAGTATTCTTGCCTGGAGAATCCCATGGACAGGGGAGCCTGGTGGGCTACAGTCCATAGGGTCACAAAGAGTTGGATATGACTGAAGCAACTTAGCACGCACACATGCACAGAGAACTTGCCTTCTGTTATAGACAAAACAACATGCACAAAATAATAAAGGGCAACAGCACCCTTGCCCCACTCCCCATCCCCACACCATCACCCAAGACCATCAGGAGTGGCCAGGCTGCTTGTGAACTGCAGAGTGAGAAGCAGCTGGAAGGGGACAGCAGCAGCTCAGCCCAGCACAAGCTTGCTGTGCAAGAACTAAGCAAGGTTTGGTTGTTCTAGTTGTTAAGAGTGTTGGAAATCTGGATATTTATGTGACATTTCCTGATTATTAAATATTGACAATTGAAAAAAAAATTTAGAAAACATTCTGCAGTTAAAACATCTGCAGGCTATGGGTCCATAGGTTATCACCCAGGCATCACAAAAAGAGAAGGGGGACAAACATGGTTACCCACAGAACTCTCACTGCATGAAAAAGAGAAAAGAGAGTAGAGATTTTAGGTGGTGGTGGTTCAGTCACTAAGTCATGTCCAACTCCTCGAGACCCCATGGACTGTAGTCCACCAGGCTCCTCTGTTCATGGGATTTCCCAGGCAAGAATACTGGAGTGGGTTGCAATTTCTTCCTCCAGGGGATCTTCTCGACCCAGGGATAGAACCTGAGTCTCCTGCATTACAGGTGGATTCTTTACCGCTAAGCCACTAGGGAAGCCCAGAGATTTTAGGAGATGAGGCGAAAATCAGGGAGGGAAGTGGCAAGAACAACTATGAGCACCCTGGAGATACACTTCCAGGGGAGATGAGGGAACGGGAGGTCCTTAGTCATCTAGTCTTAGGGATTCAGACACAGATTTAGATTTAGGCTCAAGGTCTTAGCTTGCCTTTGGCTCATGTGTCCTGCCTGGGCTGGGAGAGTGATCAGGACAGGAGCCAGGATGGTTGCCTCCTCTGCCGCACTGGTGGGGAGCCCCTCACCATAGGATAGAGGGGAGTTTTAGTTTCGTGACTACCTCCATCCTCCACTTCAAGTCATCCCTGGGCCATACTGTTTTGAAGAGCTGTCAGATGAAGTTTAAGATGTAATCAGACATAATAATCTTTCAAACCCAGAATGTTAGCATTTCACCCTTGAGTAAGAAAACCCCCAGGCTGGCTTCTCTGTTCCTGAGCTCACATTCCTCTCTCCAGCCCGAGCCCTGCTCAGCCTCATCTTGACAGGTCAGGTCTCTTGCTATGTTCATTGTCTCTTCCTGCAGACATAGCTCTAAGCAGACATCGCGCATGGGGGCAGGGTCCTGGTGGGGTAGTTCTGTGTGGGTTTTTAAACATTCAACTCACCACTTGGAAATGGCAATCATTCTTCCTTCCTCTTTTCAAATGACCATATAAATCAGTTTGCTGTGGGAACTGGTTCTGTTTTGTTTTGAAATCTTGCCTGATTCCTTTTTACAGGGCTCTTTCTCAGGATTTTTGTGTCATTTCAACTTTCAACTGCCAAAACTGTCACAAAGGTCCCCACTTGTTACTTTATGTCACATCAATGCTCTTTTCTTTCACTTAAACTTTTAGCCAGATTAGACTACACAGCCACTTTACTACCCAACAGGATAGATTTGAAGTAAGTAATATGTTAGGAGGAAGTGAATGTTTAATCTTCTCTCACATTCTTTTCACTACTGTGTTACCTCGCTTAAATATTTTCCTTAGCAAGACTATAATTTAGGACTTTGGAATTATTATTTTGCAATTGTTTTTGTTGTTGTTGAATCAGATCAGGTTGTTTTCCTCTTCCTGTTTGCTAGAGAACTAACAAAAAGGTAATATTTTCTACTGTTTCTTCTTTTGCCACACATATTACAAGGTTCAGTTTTAGTAAAAGATTTGGATTTGGAGACTCTGAATATTAATGCCTTTCATTCATATTAACAAAATAACAAATACTTAGAGAACAGCATGATATGAAAAGACTCTCTTCCTAGGAAAATTTTTCCCATACTTATATTAATTAAAAATCTGTAATAAATTCATTCATTTATTAAAATATTACCTACTATGTGTCAGACACTATCTAAATATCTGGGATATGTCAGTGAGCATGAAAAATAAAATTTTCTGTCTTTAAAGGGCTTATATTCTAGGAAATTCCCTGGTGGTTCAGTGGTTAGGACTCCATGCTTCCATTGCAAGAGCACAGGTTCAACCCCTGGTGGAAGAACTAAGATTCCACATGCCATGAAGCATAGCCAACTAAAAATAAACTAGCAAATAAAGTTGATCATAAAAAGGGCTTATAGTCTAGAAGAGACAGATATTAAATATATATATATAAATATATAAATGTATATATAATATATATACATGATGAGTGCTCAGAGGAAAATAATAAAGCAAGTTAACAGGAATGAATTTGGAAGGGGATTTTAATTTTTAGATGGGGTTGTGTTTAGAGGATGCAGATCAAGTAAGAACCTTGCAAATCATTATAAGGATTTGGACTTTAATGTGAGTAAAATGGAGAGCTATCACAGGGCCTGGGCAAAGGAATGAGGTGACTAGGCTTACATGCTAAAAGGATTACTTTGGCTGCCACGGAGAATAGTCTGTAAGGGAGGGATGGGACAGAAGAGTGAAATGGAAGCACTAAGACTAGTGAAGTGGCTCTTGAGTTAGGCCAGGAGAGAGATGATGGTGGATAGAACCAAAGTGCAGCATTGAAGGGTGTGTATTTAGAAGGTAAAGTCAATAGGACTTCCTACAGTTTTGATGTTGTTTGTGAGAGATGAGTCAAAGATGACTTGAAGGCTTTTAGCCCAAGGAAGTGGAAAGGCGGACTTGCCATTTACTCAGAGTGGGAAATCTGTGTGGGTTTCACAGGTTTTAGGGGGAAATCAGAGTTTGGTTTTGAACTCAAATTTGAGCTCTATTAGAGGTCTAATGGGAAAATCAAGTAAACAGTTAGAAACACAACGTGGTGTGAAGGAGAGAAAACTATGCTGGATGTGTAAATGTGAAGTTCTTGGCATAGAGGGGGAATCCAAAGCTCTAAAACTGGATAAACTCCTTGGAGGGAGTGCAGTGTTTTGGGATGAAAGAGAAGGCAGCTTACCAAAGAGGATGGAGTAGTCAATGGTGTCCAATGATGCTGAGAGGTCAATTAAGGACCAAGAATTGATCACTGTATTTAGCAAAATGACAGTTGTCAGTGTCCTTTGCAAAATCAATTTCAGTGACGCAATAATGGGAGTAAACTCCTGATTAGGTTAAGAGAAAATGGAAAGAATTGAATTGGAGATAATAAGTATAAATAATTCTTTTGAGATGTTTAGATGCAAAGGAAAAACAAGAATTGGAGTGGGGAAAGGGTCAAGAGAAATTTTATTCCTAATGATGGGAGAAACAGTGATGGCAGTCATTCAGTAGCGAGGGAAAGTCAAAGCTATAGGAAACAGGGGTCAGTTGCTACTGTTATCATTTGAGATTGAATGAGATCTAGTGCAAAATGAAGGCACTGGCTTTCTGAAAGAACATGGGTAAGTTCATCTGAAGTAGCAGCAGGCAGAAAGGCAGAGGATATGGGCACAGATTCTCAAGTGGTTGATTTTGGTCTTTCTTAATGCTTTTAAAAAAATTTTCCCCAGTGAAAGGAGCACTCAGTCCTGGGCTGCTAATTAAGAAACTGGCTTACCAGACAGGCAATCCTGATTCACTCTGCCTATGAGTCCATTTCAAAAGGCAGAGGTCCATTTCTTTCTTCTCACTGTGGTTGATTAAGACATGTACCCTTAGTTTTTCTAGTTTCAATTTCACCATGTTATTTCTAACTATAGCAGTCTGGCAATTCCCCTTCCCCTTTGGACCTTATGTTACGTCAGGACCCATGGAGAGTTACCCCACCCACCCTAACTGGTTCCATTTTCTCTCTACTCTTCTCCACCCTTTACCTGCTGGTTTCTAGTCTGGTCTCCAGCATCTCCATTTCCTTAGCTGTGAAGAAGGGAGACAGTTTGCCTCCTACCTTCAAATAGGCTGAGAGTTTAAATAAGTCCAAGAAGTGAATGGTTTATATAAAGCATAGAAGAGGATAGTGGGAGGTAGCACAGGAGAAGAAAGATGAGACGTCTACTGCTTTATAATGTGCTTAGGTTGAGCCCAGACTATGTATTTTTTAAATTTTATTATTATTTATTTGGTTACTTAAGGTCTTAGATGCTGCACATTGCATCATGTGGTATCTTTTGTTGCAGAGCATGGACTTTCTAGTCGTGGCCCTGTGGGCTTAGTTGCTCCCAGGCATGTGGGATTTGTTACCAGGGATGGAACCCAAATCCCCTGCAATGCAAGGCAGATTCTTAACCACTGGACCATCAGAAATGTCCTTTATGTAATTTCTAAGCCTTATATGTATGTGAGCTTCCAGGTGTCACATGTTATGCAAGCCTTAGTATTTACAGAATTACCATAGACTCAGAAATCTGATCACACTTACAATATGTGGACATACTTATAGTAGGTAAAATCTGCTGAACAATACCTATGTTCTAAGCACTTGGCTAAGCCCTTTCCATATGTGAATGAATCCTTGGTCTCACACTATCTGGATATAGGTGTTATTATCTCCTTCAGAAACTAAGAGGCAAGAGAGAGAGAGACTCACATAATTTGAAATTCCGCAGCTCTCCAGCGTTACTGCCACTTTCCAAGCAAATATATTCCCCATTTATTTGTGTATGCTTATACAGGTACAAGCAGATTTAGCTCCATCCCTTCGGGGCTATTCTTCACCCTATGAGGAATTCATCATGATATGATTCATAAGCTGCTCTGGTGTATTTGGGATCAACTTATAAAGGTTGATTTCTGCACAACGTTTCAAAAACATGTTTACAGATTACTGAAATTCATATCGCTTACCACATGCTGGGCACACTACTAGGTGACACACATGGGAACAATGCAAAATCACTCCTCCAAGGAGTGCTGATTCTTCTTTAGTAGGAAACTCAATTATTCATTCACTCATTCAATCAGTATTATTGAGTGCCTTAGGGCATTCCAAATGCTACTAAACACAAATCAACTTAGAATTACAATACTTGGTAGAATAAGGCGCACATATAAATACCTTTATCTTACGTGGTCTTCAGTATTGTGTTTGTATCTCTAGAGCCAGGCCGCTGGGCTTAAAAATCTAGCAAGGCCACTTGAAGGCTGTGTGATCTTGATAAACTCCTCCTCCTGCTGCTGCTGCTAAGTCGCTTCAGTCCAGGCCTCTCTAAAAAATGAGGATGTGTGCTTAGTTGCTTCAGTTGTGTTGGACTCGGTGCGACCCTATGGGCTGTCCGTGGGATTCTCTAGGCAAGAATACTAAAGTGGGTTGCCGCGCACTCCTCCAGGGGATCTCCCCAACCCAGGGATCGAACCCACATCTCTTATGTCTACCTGCACTGGCAGTCAGGTTCTTTACCACTAACGCCACCTGGGAAGTCCCCCTTTTGCCCCTCCCCCCAAAAATGAGGATAGTATTTCTCTCATAAGTTTTCTGCAAGGACTAAAAGTGGACATATGTACAGTACTCAGAGCAGAGCCTGGCCCATCACAAGCACTGTGTTGGCTGTAGTCACTATTTGTGTGATACAGATTTAACAAGTATTGAAACAGTTGCCAATTTGTGACCATAACTCAACAAAGGACAGTAAGTGTTCTTAAGTCTCTGTTGACTAGAACTTCCTTGAAGCCTTATTATGTTTGTCCCACTTGATCCCTGTTGACAGGCCTTGAGCAGCCTCAGATGCCTCTTCTATCATATTTCTTCATTTTCAATCCAAAGTGAAGTCAGTTATCATCCTTTGCTGCCTCCTACTTGTTTGTTTTTCTTGGGGAGTAGGGGAAGCTGACATTTTTTGCTTCCTATATCCTCAGAGTGATTCTCATTATTTGTTATTGGTACAGCTCTTAGCAATTTTATCTTAATTTTTTTTTTATTATTTTCTTAACAGAGTAACAGGTACTCAACATAAAAACAATTCAAGCATATAGAAACTTGTAACAGAAAGCAACAACTCTAATAATCTCACATCCAGAGATAACCACTGTTAACTGCTTGTTATATATGCTTCCAGATTTGCCCTAAGCATACATTTAATAACATGTCTATTTTTGACAAAATATGCTTATAAATGGTATCATACTATTCATATTGTTCTGCAACTTGCTTTTTTCATGTATAGACTTTGGACATTCTTTCATTTTAGTACAAATAGGTCTCTTATTTTTATAAAACAGGTTAAATTTGCTTAACCAGTCCCCTACTGGGATTTTGTTATTAAACTTACGTACCTTTCAATGTTTCCTGTCATAAACAATGCTGCAATAAATATACCTGTACATACAGCTTTCTACATGCTTGTAAATGCTTCCGCAATACATGATTTTCGCACACATATGGCCAAAGTAGAAATTCCTAGATGTGAAACTGCCTGGTCAAAAAAATCCCTCACATATTAATTTCATCCAAAATTGCTAAATTGTCCTCCAAATGGATTTACCCAATCAACACTCACATTTATGAGAATATGTGCCTGTTTCTCTACATTTGTTTTTTCAGTACTACTTTTTTCCTTTCTCACTTTTTCCCATTCTTGAAATCACAGTTCTCTCAAATCTAAAATCATACTTTAAAACTCAGGGAAGATCAAAATGTGGAACAGTGTTTTTACAGACAGCAAAACATTCCAAATTAATCATAGTTGTGAGGTGTTTTCCATCAAAATATCACACCACCAGACGTTAACAGTTTTAAAACAGCAGCAACCTCCCAGATCAGCGAATCTGGTACTGTAACTAGATCATGGGACACACAGCTCCTGCCTACACACCTCCTTCTTGGCTCCATGTGTGGACAGGAGAGGCTGCTGGCACAAGGGACAGGACAGGGAAGGTGAGAGAGCAAGAGGTGAGAAGGGCTCAAAATCTAGTGTCATCTTGTAAGTAGTCTAGGACAGTCCCTTGAGTGTGTGCTGGAGCTCTGTTCATACTCAACCTCAGGGCTGCTCTTCTTTACTTCCAGGGTCAGGGGAACAAGTGCTCACTCTCTGAGGGTCAGTTCTACTCCCTTGTCTCTGAAGTCTTCCCTGAAACCCTAAAAACGAATCTCTACTTTCTCACTGTATCTGAACTCACACTTCCTGAGTACCCGTAACATTTTTCAGCACGCTTATGAAGAACGTTTAGATGCTTAGGCAATGTTGATTGAACATTCACTGACATGGAGACATCTTGGTAGAAGAGATGAGATTTCCCATTTTTCATGGGGCTCAGCAGGTCAAGAATCTGCTTGCAATGTAGGAGACACAGGTGTGATCTCTGGGTCAGGAAGATCCCCCGGAGAAGGAAATGGCAATCCACTCCAGTATTCTTGCCTGGAGAAGCCCACCACGGACAGAGGAGCCTGATGGGCTACAGTCCATTGTGTTGCACAGAGTCAAACACGACTGAGCCATAGACTCATTACTCATTGTTCATGGAAACAGGTAGATTCAGATAAAAGGAGATATCGGGATACTGGGCTGGAACCACCTGCCATGTTAAAAACGAACACTTCAAACATCCCTCGTGACGTTATTTCTTGACTCCTGCTTCTCCCCACCCACGAAAAAGACTTCAAATATACTTTGAACTTACAACAAAAACAAGAGGGAAAACTACCAGGTTGGGAAACACGGTTTAGTGGAAGACAAACTTTCATCTGCCTGCTTCAGATACAAGACATTTTTGGCAAAAAAAGAATGGGGTGGGGGGAGTCGCGGCGAGCAGACTCAGATAAAAACAATAAGTGGCTCTCTCTTGCATCTTTAATAGCAGAGACAGAACAAATTAGGCCGGGAAGCTATTCGCGCCAAGATGAAGTTGTGTGTGCCCTATATATCCCAGGTAAGTACAGTTGGAAGCCGCCGAAATGACTTTTAGGCAAATTTCCCCCTACCATTTCATGGCATACCCCAGCCCCACATGTGCCCTATATATCCCAGGTAAGTACAGTTGGAAGCCGCCGAAATGACTTTTAGGCAAATTTCCCCCTACCATTTCATGGCATACCCCAGCCCCACACCCGTCTTACTATCAGAGTTCAGTTGACAGGCTAGCCCCAGGAAGGGTGAACGTTCCTGAGATGGACTCTCGCCCGCCTGGCGACACTGGCCGCCGGGCAGCGTGCCCGGCCCTGGTGGGCATTTCACTGATTAGCAGCTGTGGGGACGGCGAGCTCCGGCGGCCGCCCCCACCCCGCCGGGTGCACCTGCGCGCGGTGCCGCCGCCTCCCGCCGCCAGTGCCCGACCCCGGGCCACCGAACTCGCCATCCCTCCCCTCCGGTCAGCCAGCCCGGCGGCGGAAGCGCCCCGACCCCCGGCAGGCACCGGAGAGCCGCGGGGGAAGAGAGCTCGCCATCACATGGAGGCCCGGGCCCGCCCCCATTGGCTGCGGCCGAGCCAGTGGCGGCGCTCGCCGGCTGCGGTTGGTCCCGAAGCTGCAGCGCCTGCACGGGCCCGGAGTCCATGTTACGCTTTGTCTAATTCCCCCCGTTACAGAGTCATGTGCTGCTGCTCCCGTCGCCGCCGCTGCCGCCGCCGCCCGTGGTGCCCCGGCTCCTCCGCCGCGCTTCGAGGTGGCAACCGCGGGCGGGGCCGCGGAAGCAGGGTGCAGGGCGCCGCGCGCCTCCGCCGCCCCGGCGCGTCCGGGAGCAGCAGTAGCCGCACGCCGCAGGTGATGCCGCCACCTCCCGCCTCCGCCTAAGCCGGGGCTAGGCGGCCAAAGCTGCCCGGGCTGCCCCCCAAGGTTGGTGCGCGCCTCTCCCGGGCAGGGGCCGAGGACTGTGCTGGTGGAGCCGCGCCGGAGCCGACACGCGCCACCCCGGCGCCGGCGACCTGCCCCGCGGCGCCGCGGCCCGAGCGGAGGCTGCGGCTGGGACCTCGCGGGCCGGGGGACGCGGGCGACAAGCGGGCCGAGCGCTCGCCTCGGTCCCCGAAGATCGTTCCGCTTTCGGCAATTTGAGCGGCGGGCGCCGGGGCCGCGGAGTGGGCCCCGTGAGAGGACCGTGCCGGCCTGCGACCGCCCCTCTCCGACTCCCCGCCACGCGCGCTCCCTTCTCTCGCCTCCCTCCGCCCCATCGGAAGGGCGGGGAGACCCGGTTACGGCTCCGCTGATTCTTCCCGGAGGTGGGTGTTCGGTGTCTGGCCTCGCTGGCCCGCTGCCCAGAAGGTGAGCCCTTCAACTTCTCCAGAAACGCCTCCCCTCCCGCCTCCTTCCCGCACCGGGTGGGCTGGGCTGGGAAGTGAGGGCGCGCCCCGCCCCCAGCGCGAGGGGGAGGGAGCCGGGGGCCCGCAGGTGCACCCAGCCCGCCGCGGGCCATCTCCGGGTTGGGTACCGGTATAATCCGCTTCTAGCTTGTTTGGAAGCGTGGGCACTTGGGAGCCGGACTTCTGCGCGAAACCCTTCCAGGGGCTTGGAAAGGAGGAGGATTGGGGGTGGCTGCTCAGAATCACACCTCCGCTGACTGGAGGGTTCATAGGGGCCTTTCTGTTTCTCACCCCCTTTATTTGGGGGGGTATCCCTCACGGATAAAGAGATGAGTTTTTTTAGTTTCTTAAAAAGCCAGCTGCAGTAAAGAAGAGCTGCCCCAGGTCGAGGGGAGGAGAGGTAGGTCCCTGCTGGAGAGGTGGGGTGTGCGGCCCCACTTGGATACGCAGTTGGGGTGTCTGTGTCAGAAGATGGGGAGGTGGAGGTTTCAGGAAAGAAAAAGTGCAAAGGTGAGAGGGTGGAGTACTCAGGAGGTGGGCAGAAGGAGGGCGAAGAAGTCCTGGGGAGTCCTAGCCGGCCCTGGGGCCCAACTTGAGCCCCTTGGACGCATATATCGCTTCTTCTGTTTCTCAGATTTCCTCCTTTCCTTCTCCTTGACTTAGAAAAAAAAAAAATTCTTGTTGGGCAAAGAAAGCTTGAGGACATTATTTTGAAAGAGATTCAGGAGTAAAGAGAGAGCTGACTTCTGGACACTTTCTTTAGCAGCTTTGCTAATAAAATTCTAGTCAGGCTGCGTTTATTGAGCACCTATTATGTGTTCTGTGCTGGAGGTTGGAAGAGTCTGTGCAGCCAGAGAATTCCCGTCTGCAGTTCTGGGGAGGGCTGTTTACCTCGTAAACAACCAAAGGGCGCTTCCAAGTGCCAAGAATGACTGTGATTCAGACCTTCCCCTCCTAGGTTCTGGGGCCTCTTCATGGTACAGACCTGTGGGAAGAACACTGCACCAAAACCAATAAATGGGGTCTTCAGGCAGCATTTATTTTTACAGCTCGTTAATATTGACCAGACACCTCCCATCAGCTAGCGCAGGGTGAGAATCCTCTCTTTTCCTGTCTTCTACACCCACTGACTAAAACCCTGTTAGAATACAAGAACAAGATAGGAAAGATCCGGAGATAAAAATCAGGTAAAATAAGGTGCAGACAAAGTCTTTGGTCTCTGTCGGTTAGTAAGGGAGCTGCCAAGGAAATGATATGGTAATCCATGGAGCTGGAAAAAAAGCAATCCAAAATCTTGAATTGGCATGGTTTATTTATATATTTGAACATTTTATCTTAGATTTGTCTCTTTTTTATTGAGGGCGTCTGAGTGTGTACTTTGTTGATTAAAACCTAACACATTAGAAAGTTGGAGAGGAAGCTGTCCTTACATGACCCAGTCCCCCATTCTCTTAATGATCCTGTGGAGTGGTGTATGATGCAACAGTTCAAGTATTGAGCCATATTCCTATCTTTTTCTTTCAGCCAAGGTTTACAGAGTTGTCAAAACTTGACCTTTTCCTCCTAGTTTTTACACTGTTCAGAACTTTTTGATTTTTAAAAAGTTTGCTGTGTTTTTAATATCCCAATAGTTAAATTATTTTGATAGCTGTATTTTGGAAGTCAGACTTGATTCAGTCTCAGTACTGTAGGTATTAAATTGGCACTAACTGTGAAAACATGAAAGTTTTGTCAAACCCGTGTGCTCCTGATCACATATGTTCTTGAAATGGCAGTTGGTAAGGGATTTCCCCTGTTTTTCATGTATCATTGGAGCTGATATTGACATTCTGAAAAGTCCACCCAATATTTATTGAGTACCAGCAGGAAGCAGAGAACCTGAGTGGGTGTTGGGGTGCCTTAGTCAAGAAGGAGAGGGTTCTTGTACTAATAGAAAGCAAGCAAGACGGTCCATGTGAGATCACCGTCAGAAGCAAGGGATTGCATTTGTCTAGAAGGCCAAGGAATATGGAGATGGAAAGGGTGTTTGGAGCCAGCTGGGAGTGTTTGTGTATTGTGGAAGAGGGAGGACACATGTGTTAGGGGAAACTTTGAGGTGTGTCATGGGTCAAAAATAGGTTTGCCTGGATGGAACAGAGAACACATCTGATGAAGGGAGGTAGAGGGGATGTAGTTAGTGGAAGACTTGAACCACAAGTCAGTGGTGTTAATTATTTGCCTCAAGAAGCCTGGTTCTCAACAGGGGGGTACTTTGCCTCCCAGCAGACATTTGGGATATCCGGACACAGTTGTATTTTTGCTTGTCCTAGCTAGGAGGCAGGCATTACCAACACCTAGTGAGCAGAGACCCTGAATCTTGCTAAACATCCTGCAGTGTGCAGGATGTTCCCCACTACAAAGAATGATCCCGTCCAAAATGTCAGTAGTACCAAAGTTGAGAAACTCTGCCTAGATAGGGAAGGTAGAAGCCACTGTGAAGTGAAGTTTCATCTCAGCACAGGCCTCGGAGGAGATGATTTTGAAAGATGAGGAAGGACCGTGAGTTGGGAAGCCAGTCGAGGGGACTTCTGCTACACTCAGGCCTGAAGGGATTAGGATCTGGGCAAGTTCTAATTAGAGAAAAAGGCATTTTTGAGAGATCCTGGCAGATGGGGAAGTCACAATTGGACTGGGCATTTTCGAGAAGTCTTGGTCTAACTTCTTTAGTAAACTCTTGTGAGGCAGCATCTGTTTAAATACCCTCAGATACAGGGACCTCTCTACTTACAAAGACATGCCATCATACCTTTGGACTGTGTGTATGATCATTAGCTGATGACTGCCTCCCTGAAACTTTGTTCTGTTGATTCCATTCCTCTGGAATGACCCACCTCCTCAGACAGTCTTGCGAAGGCGCAAAGACAGAATAATGTTTCCTTCTTACCGCTCCAGCCAATTAACTTTTCTCAAAGCAAAATAGTCCTAATTCTTTTCGCAGTTCTACATGGTACATGGTTTCTGCCTCCTGAGTTTGTCAGCATCCTTTATGGAGAGTTATGGTGACTGAAATTGAATATGGTAATGGAGACCTGACCTGGTCCACAAAGAGTACAGTGGGACAGCTGTTTCCTGAGACCAAGGCACAAACATCTACTTTTTGCAGCTTAAGCTTACAAAACAGCCCAGCACAGACTCATGTTTAGGGTCTGGACAGTCAGAACTCCCAGGTATTTGTCATATTAGCTGTTGCATCCTGTGTTCATTGTGCAAGTGTGTGTGTGTGTGTGTGTGTGTGTGTGTGTGTGTGTGTGAAGCTGAGTGGGTGTTTTTTGTTTTTTGTCCCTGTGTGTGTGTGTGTGTGTGAAGCTGAGTGGGTGTTTTTTGTTTTTTGTCCCTGTTAAGTACTGTCCTATTTATTTTGGTCCAGTCTTCAGGTCTTTTGAGATTTTAAAATCTGAATTCTGCTTTCTAATCATATGAGAGAGGAGTGGAGGATGACTTTGCCAAAAGCTTTGTAGTCACTTAATATTAATGCTTCATGAAACCCAGTACTTTGTTTGGCGCTGCTTGTCCTATTTGAAAGCTGGGAGTTCTGGGTGATGGAGGGGAATTCCAGGGGTTGATGAACCCCGAGCTTAGGGCATCTGAGAAATTTGTGTTGTGGCCAAGCTACAGTGAGTTCAGTTGTTGCTAATGTTTGCACCTGAAGTGCCCTTTTGATATTATTTGAGTCTGTTGCAAGCTTCTGAAATCCGTACTCCATCCTCTGGGGTCTTTGTAATTCTATTTAGACATCTGGAAGAGAATTGCTAATGTTCTGTGCAAATCTGAAGCTTGCCAAATCAGAGTTGCTTTTGAAATTTGTGAAGAGGTAAATAGGGTAATAACTGGTATTGGCAAAAAACCGTGTATGAGGTTTGTTCCCACTCAAGCGAAGTTTTTTTTTTTCTTCCTTTTTTTTTTGCTAGAATGCCTGAAATACTTAATTAGTGACAGATTTACTTTTGGGGAAGGAGAGAGAGGTGGGGTCTTAGAGACAGGCCTTTCTCCTAAAACTGAGCTTTAGTATGTCATTGGTGTAGTGTTCACATATCTTCAATGAGAAGACATTAGGAGATTACCATTCTTGGATGTCTTTTGAAGCAGATAGGACAGAAATCCTAGGTAACTTAATGCCAGGTTATCCAAATGTTCTAGATCTGCCCAGCACACTAGATTTAAATAAATTACTTGGTTCAGGTGGTCACCATCCAGTAGTGTTGAGAGTGCTAGAACAAGATTCCGGATCTCATAGCCAACACATGTAACCTCTTTTGTTAGGAATGTCCCTTGTGCCCAGTCCATTGCAGCTGTGTTGCCTGTCCAGATGGTGCAGTCTGCTTGCTCTCACTTCTGTGTGTGGCCCACGTGGGAAACCTGTCTGTATTCTCTGGAGATGAAAATATTCCTATAAGAACTGGTGTTTTGTGTAAGAGATTTCTTGAGTGGGGACATATTTGAAAATCCTTAGAAATTGTCCTTTTATACTTTCAAAGGCTGTATCAAAGTTGAAGTCACCTTGGAATTAAGTGTGCAGTGTATCATTTTTGAGTAGAAGGAGAGAATTTTTAATAGATGGGAATGATCAGTGCTTGAATTTGGTAGAAGAGGAAATTGAGGCCTAAGGAGGTGATGTGGTTAGTGGCAGCTTACACACATAGTCATGGAGCAGGCATTAGAATCTACCTGCATGAAAGACCACAGATACAGGGTAAGGATAAAGATGACTCTGCTTGGAGGTGAGTAAACAGTGGGGTCCCTTAGGACTTATTTACATAATTGATCCAAAAGAAGGAATACACAACGGAATTTCTAGGTTTACAGATGATAGTGTGCTCTTCTGAATTGTGAAATAGCTAACCAACAGGGATTTATTCCAGGGAAACTGCACCAGGATATGTTAGTCATCAGAAGATTTGCAGGTGTGTTTCTTTGTGGGCAAATATGAGGTCAGGTATTAAGAGGGGAATTACAGAGTTGTCATAAGATGGTTTTTGGTGGGAAAATCCAGGAAAGGGCTTCAAAAATATTTTTACAGTGTTTTCCCAACTTGTTGCAGATTAAAAAGGACAGGAAATGCTAAGCTTCATCAAACAGATTTTGGCAACAAAACAGAAAACGTAGTCGTAATTGAGTTTCTACAGTGCTTTGTTCAAAGCGTGGGCATCTGACTTTAGGTGAGACACCAGAGCTCGAATGACCAATGTAATGTACCTAGAAAGGGTAGACAGTCCTGCCAGAATGTAAGCTCCATGAGGACAGAGCCTTGCCCATCTGTGTTTCTGATAAAAATATAGTTTCTAGTATCTGGAAAGAAGACAGAAGACAGCCAGGAGGAGATGATTCTGACGCCCATGAAACCACTAGGATAGGGACAGAGGACACTTGGATTGTTCCCCCTAGTCCCACGTACTATTTCAGTTGCCAGCTTCCTTGTTGCCTGCTCCAGTGCTCTGTCAGTGTGGTGAGGGCAGAGATGTATCTGTCTTGGGCGCCACTGATTTCCTGGTGTCCCTCCTCCCCGCACAGCAGGCCCTGTGTTGGTATTTGACACCTGAAGGAGTACATGAAGAGGTGCATTCCTTAAAGCCTTATAAGATATAAATTCAGGAAATAATGTAAAAAGTTTTGCTTAGCCCTGGCTGGCATCAGAATCAGTCTGGGAAATGTTTTAAAGTTACATGAGCCCAGACCTTTCCCCGTATCTTTTGGGTCAGAGTCTCCGGGAGTGAAGTTTCATTTGGATAACCTGGCATTAAGTTACCTAGGATTTCTGTCCTATCTGCTTCAAAAGACATCCAAGAATGGTAATTTCCTAATGTCTTCTTGTTGAAGATATGTGAAATCTGGTAAGTGTGACACTACACCAATGACATACTCCAAATCACTCCAAAGTGATTCTGGTGAGTAGCTAAGACCGAGAGCCACCGTCTTGCATAGTTGTACAGAAAGCGTGGGTATTGACACCTTAGAGAAGTTTTGAAACATTAGTGGCTGACAGGCGCACACTTGGTAGTTAAGATAAACAAGGAGCTTTAAAGATACATTTGTGTCCTTGGAAGATGATGGCCAAGACAGCAGATCGTCCACTGTGTGGCCCTTGGTGCTCCATGAGATACTGCATCCTGGACTGGATGGTGTGAGGGGACCATCCTGTGGTCCATTCTGAATGCATAGTGACAGTTACACCGGCCTGTGGAAAAATAAGAATAAAGACAATGCAGTAGGCTTTTCAGTTTTAATTTTAGTGCTAAGTTGATTCAGTTGAAAGGATTTTTTAAAAAGTCTTGGTTGGGATATCTTGCTTACTTTGATAGGTTATGAAAGACTGATGATGGTTC
The DNA here is from genome assembly GCF_054371585.1 of Giraffa tippelskirchi. Taxonomy (NCBI): domain Eukaryota; kingdom Metazoa; phylum Chordata; class Mammalia; order Artiodactyla; family Giraffidae; genus Giraffa; species Giraffa tippelskirchi. The sequence continues at coordinate 131,220,018 of NC_137279.1, read as the reverse complement.
GTCTTTGGTATTATTTCTTCTAAAATCTGGCAATTTTATGACAGTCTTCTTTTGAAATTTTACTAGTCTGTGATATTAAAAGTCTGGGAATTCCTGCCTTCCTGAGGTATTGAGATGTCCGTTTCCTCCTCTTGACACCTGCTGTTGGGAAAAGAGCACACATACTGATGTTCAATTCTATCGTAAACATTTCTTTTCTGAAAAAGCTTTTTTACTTCCCTTCTCTGCTTGCTGGTAATAGTTAGGAACTTTGCCAGAGAAGACTTCACTTCCACAGCAACCCATAAATCCCATTGCTAAATCTCAGCATCAACAGATCACCAAGACTGCAGTGAAGCCTACAAAGCTGGGAGGAGGAAGGAGAAGTAAGTGTAAGACAGCCCTTCCCTCAAGGGTGTCAACCTCCAGGAAGCTGCCTCTGCCGAGCTCACTCAACGGAGACCAGACAGATTCATGCCCTTCACATTGGGCGTGAAGTACCGTCAGTCACATTCTCTTTACAGGTTGTTTCCAATCCAGTTCTAAGAACTGGATTTGAATATTCAAATTCTTTCGAAAATGACCCCCGTGATTCTTGCAATAATACCCTACTTCATAAGCTTTTAAGATCAGTTTATTATCATCTATAACTAGTTTTTTAAACTTAGGTCAAGAAGTAATTGGACAGTTGATGGAACACTCATAGGTAATAACACCCATCATTTATTAGGCATTTACTGATAATTCCAAGCCCATGCCCTGGAATTTACATGCATTCTCGTTTAATCTGCAAAACAGTCCTGAGTGGAAGATGGACTTATTTCCACTTTAGAGATGAGGTAACTGAGGCCTGAGAGGTTATGTGATTTTTCCAAAAAATATATATATATCACAAGGAAGTGGTGGAAGTGGAATTTGAAACTAGTCTTTATTGCAAAGCTCATTCTCTTATGTATGGCATTCCTCTCATTTCTCTTAGGTTTGTGTTTCTTCATTTTATAATACTATTAATGTTTCTGTTAAAAAAGAGAATCTGATTTTGAGTCGTAAAGAGACCTTACAGCTCATCTGGTTCCTGCTCCTTGTTTATGGACCGTATCTGAAGCATGGGCACACAGCTGAGAAGAGGGGAGCTGTGGGCCACCCTGCTCTGCAGGACAGAGCTCTCATCAACATAGTGGTTTGAGAAATACCAGCCTGTCAGTAAAATCACTTGAATGAAAGTTGATCCTGGAATTGACAGGGTAATTTAAAATCACTTGTTTTGGTGCTTTCTCTAGTCCTGTTCTCTTTTATCATCATCATCAATATTGGTAATAGAATGCCACTTGTAATAGCACACATTAAGTGCCCTCCTCCTAATTAGATCTGATCCTACAACACTACTGTACATAAACAAAAGGATGTAGCTACTGTTTGGAAGGTATTTTGTGCAAATGTTTGCTGAATAAATGCTATCACAAGTATATGCAATTAAAGACAATCATACCCATATCCTCTCAGTTAATAATGAATCAATAAATATCTGTATATTTATGTGATATATATAGCCTGTTTCATTTATAGATTTATTATGTTCAAGTACAGTCATTTCAGTGGAGTGAATTCACTCTGAGTTTCTACTTTAATGGTTTTATTTTTCATATTAATGTTGAGCCAGTAATAAAGTACAAATTGTAAAATGGTCTGCAGTGTTACACAGCTTACCCAATGAATCCTCTTCCTACATGCACACACCACACATACAAACTTTCTCTTTAACTTATGCTTTTCAAATATTTCTTTACTATGGGACATTTTCCTTTTTACTTAGTTGTAGGTTCTTTTCCTTATGAATTGTGCCTGGAAAATTCTGTACCAAGGAGAAACTTTCTGATTACCCCATAAGTTCTGCACTAACCAGAGAGAGAGTTGGAGTTGGATATTACCTATGGTCTTAGGCATATACCAAACACTGCCTGAAGTGGGCCTCACGTGAGGTGACTTATGGCACCTGGTACTCACCTCAGGATAGAGTGATGGGCATGGAGGGATGGGGTGCAGGCCTGGACTGAACCAGAAAATGCAGGTCCTGTAAAGGGGGTCCTGTTCAGCCAGTCTGTTCAGCAGCCAACTGTTGCCATATGGGAATGTGGGCCAGTCTTGACAGATCTTCACTGTAAGCCAGAAATCTGGATTACTTAAAAATCTCCTGATTTTGAAAGATTGGCTAAGCTCAACATTTGAAAAAGAACTTCCTGCAGACCAAATAAAATAGCTTTGTGGGTTGGATAGAGCCTGTGATCTTAGGCCCTTAGAGATAGCTCTTTAGTGGCCAGGTAAATGGAAGCAGAGGATTCAACAAAAAGCATAATACTCTTTTAAAATGTTGAAACAAATGAAAACTTGATGTCATTGTTTTTTGTTTAACCCCCCCCGCCACCCCTCCCACATACAGAAAACAGAACAAAGCAAACCAAACTCCGCGTACTTGTCAATGTAATAATTTCTGCTCTTTAAATTTGATTTGTTATATCCAGAGTAGATGTATTTGACGGAGTTGTCCTTCCTAAGGAGTAATGATTGAGGGAGAAATCTGTAGAGCACAGGAGCGAAGCAGGTAGAAGATAGGCTGTGGAGGCAAGTGGGCCCAGAAATACAGAACACAAGGGTAAGAGCCACTGGAGGTGAAGAAAGATCATCTATCCCAGAAGAGAAGAGAAGAGGAAGGTTTCTTTATATCTTAGAATTGATTTGGGGGGTAATAGGAGAGAAATGAAAAAGAGGAGTCCTTATCGTAGAAGGGAAAATTGTGATCTGATACACGTTTAGAAGTAGTGCAGAACCTCTGTGGGCAGGCGGAGGGCTATTGTCTTGCCATCCTAGTGTGCACGTCAACTTGTGGCTTCTGCAGGAGAATTGGGAGTGTAAATGAAAGGAAAATATAGAGTGAGGAAAGGAAGGGGGATAGAACAGCTGGCATCATAAAGCAAACCAGGAAAACTGAAAATGTTTCCGTTGTACAAACCAAGACTCTTCCCCGCCCCTCTCCAGAGCCCAGCATTGTTTTGAGGGGGTATGCACAATGGCCTCCAGCTTCCAGATGGCTCTGGACACCAGCTTGCTTTGCTCGTGGGGAGTTGGTGTGCTTGGCACCACTTGACACTGCCCCCACAACCCTTCCGTGTGAAGTTAGTGGCAGCGGGGCCACGTCTGCTCCAACAGGCACGCTGCTTGGAGACCAGTGCGGGCTGAGTTTTAGCCTCTCTTCCCCTGGGCGGGACACAACCCCAGACCAGTGTTGTGACCCTTCCTTCTAGTGCTGCTGTCTTTAGTTTTATCTGCTCTTTTGGGGAAAAATCCTTCCATTGTTTAAACTGTTGTACATACACCCTCTCCGAAAGAGAAGAGAGGTGGTTTTTTAGCAGAGCTCTGTGTCTAGCTGAGTCTAGACTTTTAGCCTGAGAGGGGATTTTTAAAACCGTTTTTTCTCTTAATCATCCCAGGGATAGCCCATTGTTCCTGGAATTCCAACATTTTATGGGGAAGATATCTTTTGATTCATCAGGTTTTATCCCAGTCCTTAGGATTGTCATCCCAACGTGATCTGGACCATGTCTTTCTCAACTGGTATAACTTTAAATTTTTAACATTTCGGTTGCTTTCAGATATAAAGTGAATTTTAAAATTTCCCCCTGTGTTAGTTAGCTTAATGCTATAAGTTTCTTGTTTTTTTTTCTCAGTGTGGAAGCCCGTTTGCAGTATTGAGAAAATGGGTACAGATTTACTTGCACTGTTGCTGGGAAGAAGGAAAATTCTTCAGATTCCACTGTTTGTTCTTCCAGGGACTCTAGTCCACAGATGGAAATCCTGGAGGATCCTGTCAGGAAGTGAAACTTGTGAATAAATCTTTGTGCTGTTTTGGGGCATTATGGATTAACAACTTGTCTAAGAAATTTTCTTTAACCTTCTAAAACACACTTAAAAAAACACAATCATGGAGACTAATCTATTCTGGAAATAGTAATAGGAAGCACTTGCGTTATACTTACACGTGCCTGGCACTGTTGGAGCACTTTATGTGTTTTTAGCTCATGTACTGCTCACAACAGCCCATTTTGTAGCAGAGGACGGCAAGGTCCAGTTCCCCGTCTGGCTGTGCTTCCCCATCTCTGGGAGCAGCCAAGGGACTCAAGACCTCAGAGCTGGAGGTGGCAGAGCTGTGATTGGAACGCAGGCATTCATGGTCTGAGGATTGCATTACAGCCTCTTGTACTCTTCTCTCGTCAAGGATCACAAATAGGCCTTAGAATCTACTTTTGCTTTCCCCCTCACTTCACCTTTATAAAGATCAGGGTTTGATTAAAAAAAAAAAGAAAAGGAAAAAAAAATTATACTCCTTCCCTAACACTTCATCCCCAAACCAAATGAGCAGACAGCATCGTCAGGAGACATTTTCCATCTCGGCACAGAAACTAAAGGGTCTTCCTGGAGCACTGTCCTGAGACACCGGATTGATCCCTCTAAGGGCTGCAGGTGGGGCCTCCTTGCTGTGACAGTCCTCACTCTTTGCACCAGAATTGTTTTTAAGAGGACAAAAACTACCTTACCGTTACAACTTAGGGATTTGGTGAGCTTCTGAGAATGTTTTAAAAATCGTTCTTCACATTTCATAAAGGACAGTGGGAAGGGACAAGGGTTTGCAGCTTAGAGGACTTGACTATTGGTCCTATCACTCTTCTCTACTGACTGTGACTTTGGACTTCTTGAGACTTGGGTTTCATCCCTTGTAATTGGTGGAGAGGTTGATAACCGCAACAGGATTGATTGTGTGGGATAAGCTGCATACTACACGTGATGATATTTTACCGACAACAGTGGCCATGTATGTCGGGCGTTTGGGAACCAGCCTGTTCTTTGTGAGTCTTGGAGTCTCTCTCGTGGGTGGGTGGTGATGAGCCGGATACCTGGGAGTTATTGGGAAGGTTGGCGTTGATCTGAGCTTCTCTCCTTTCCTGTTCCCTCCTTACCTGTGTTACAGAGTGACGATAATGTGGGTGTCGACTCAAGTTTCTGGCCCAAACTCCTTTTCCTTGGTTTTCCCCCCTCCTACTTTGGGCTCGCCTCCAGTTTGCCTACAAAGTGCTGTTTGTTGTGAGGGTGAAGCAGGCATTTCTCTGGGCAGCGACACTGTGGCTGCAGGCAGTTACTGTAGTTCAAAGCAGAAAGCCAAGCTGGAGTAGGAGGGACAGACAGGGCTTGTTCGTTAGAATTTTGTACATTGATTTTTAAAGGAAAGAAAGGGGATTAAGAGATGACTTCTCAATAGAAATATTATGAAATGCCCTTCACAACAGAACAAAATTGGGCAAGGAGAAAGGGCTTTAAGAAATTTTAAGAAATCACTGTTTATCACTTTGAAAGCAAATGCTTTTTGTTTATTATTTATTTATTGTTGAGTGGAAGCACATGCTTTTGGAGCTCTTACTTTTGTGATGTGTCTGTGATGTATTCTAGTAGGGAAGGAAACAAAAGTTGATACAGAATACTAACAGCTGTCATCTTGGTACATTTTATGTGGTCTGCATTGGGCCGAACACATTTCCTGTTTTATTCTCAAATCAGTCATGAAGGTAGGGCTTCTTTGTGGGTCCCATTTCAAAGATCGTAAGGTTGAGGCTCATAGTGTTTAAATAACCTACCAAGGGTTACAGTGCTTGTGAATAACTGAAAAAGTAAACTTTGAACCTGTCTGACTCTCATCCACAGTATGAAAAGTGAGTGAGATCCGTGGCCCTGCTCTCTGGCGGAGACCAGTCCACAAGCCACAGTGTCATTTGGTGCAGCAGGCAGTATATGCTGTCATTTCTGCATGAGCTCGCATTTTGGACATTTGCTCAGAGGAAGGGGAGACTGATTTTGGCTGGAAAGATCAGAAAAGGTTTCACAGAGAAAAATAACTTGAGCAGCCCAGACTTGAACGATGAGAAAGATGGTGACTGGTAGGGAAAGGGTGGGTGAGCTGAGGGAACGTTGGGGCAGTGAGTGCCAAAGACATAAAAGAAGCGTGTGATGTGTTTGGGGAATGGTGCAGTGACAGAGTGAGGGATGTGGGAGCCAAGGAGGGCAGAAAAGTAGTTTGGGACACATCACAGAGGGCCTCGAGTATCCTGCTGAGGAATTTGGACTTCATTCCATTGCCTTTGAAGGTTATTCCATTAAAGGTTTTTGAGAAAGGAAATCATTTACTCTAGTCTCTGTCGTGACTGGTTCTGGTGGCAGAGTCTAGAAGGGAGTAGAATGTCTGCAGCAAAAGTTCCCCAACCAGACTGCAACATAGGGTCTCCTGCGAGTTTCTTAAATGTACAGATAGTGGGAACACCCATGCTACTGGCAATCCCCCTGCCCTAGACATGGTATTTAAAAGCCTGCAGGTGATTGAGTGCAGTCAGATAAGGGACCTCTAGCCTTTAGCTATTCTGAGACCAACTGTGAGTTTGTCGTCATATCATCATCTGTCATCATCTGATTTTTAAACCTTAGGAGGGGGCCAGCAATCAAACCTTGGAGAAGATCTGTTTAGGTTTTATCATTTGCTTGTTATTCTGTATAGGTATTAAATAATCTCAGAATATCATCATTTTCACATAAATTTCCCACTCATATCGAGAATGCACTATGGCTCTAATCTTTATGCCTTTGTGTTAAGTCCCCTACCCCACCCCCTTTTTTTTTTTTTTATAAATTTATTTATTTTAGTTGGGGGCTAATTACTTTACAATATTGTAATAGTTTTTGCCATACATTGACATGAATCAGCCATGGGTTTACATGTGTTCCCCTTCCTGGACCCCCCACCCACCTCCCTCCCCATCCCATCCTTCTGGATCATCCCATTGCCCCAGCCCTGAGCCCTTGTCACATGCATCGAACATGGAATGGTGTTCTGTTTCACATATGATAATATACATGTTTCAATGCTATTCTCCCACCTACCCCACCCCTTTTTTTAATTTCAAAGGAAATGGATCATTTAGCATTTCTTGGTGACTGGCCCTTCATAGACAGTCTCTCATGAGCTGTGGAGTCCACTGTGTGGGGCATGGTTTCTACAGAGCTAATAGTTCAGTTCTTCTGTCTCTTAGGAGTTGAATGAAATGATGCTCACTTGTGCATTCCTGGGACCTAGCGTGAATTAGGCCTTTTTTTTTTCCCCGAAATGTCTTGGACCTCTCCTACTTCCGTTTCTTGAGTTCTAAATCTACTGAGAAGGCAAACAGTTCTACCAAGGGAAAAGCAATTTCTCAACATTAAAAAAATTAGAAATGATAATTTATGCTTAAAAAAATAATGTTAGTCCAAGTTTTTGCTCTCTTCCCTCTTCCTTCTCTGTTGTTTTTTATCCTGCCGTGTGTTTGCAAACCATTCTCATGACCTTCTGCCGGAGCGGCATATTTGTAGCAGGGCCAGATTATACATACACTACTGACTTTTTCATCTGACCTCTAAATTCAGCCTCTGAGCCCCTTCATTTCTTTGAGTTTTGCTAACAAAGTCGTCTTGTTGAAAGGAATATCATTTCCCATGGAACCTTACTGATGGTCCGTGCAATAATAGGATCATGCTTTTTGAAGTTCAGATGGAAGGTCCTAAAATCTTAAACATATCCAATTTACTGTTGCTTATTTTACTTAGTTCAGTCTTGGCATTTCAGGTCTAGAGGCGGTTACTACCCAATGGGCACTCTCAGCCCCTCCCTGAAAATTAAAGGGAGCACAAAAATAAAACCAAACTTCTTGTTTTTCTTCACCTCTCTGTTAATTTAACTGAGTCAGTTGGCTTGCCCTTATTTGCCCTTTTTACAGCTCCCAAATTAATGGTATGTGCAAATTTGATTATAACTGTGTGAACAATTCCTAAGTTACTTTTGAATACAAACTGAATACTGTTCCTTGTGGTTCTTTTCTTCATCACACTGGTGGATGTATCCGGTGTTTTTCTTTCCAGCCTGCTTAACTCCTGCGTGAATCTTGTAGCCACTTAAGTTTCAGTTTGGGTAAACTCTGGAGTTGATTGGTGATGGACAGGGAGGCCTGGCGTCCTGCACTTCATGGGGTCGCAAAGAGTCGGACACGAATGAGCGACTGAACTAAACTGAACTGAAGTTTTAGTTGATTTGGTGATCCTGATTGTATGGGACACTGTATCAAATGCTTCATCAAGATCAAAGCAGAGGGAGTGCACTGCATTCCCTCCCCTTGCTCATTCAGTTGTGCTGGAGGCAGGCAATCCTGGATCCTTAAAATCCAGGATTCTAGTCAAGGTAAGGAAGTAGCCCTTCTTCCCAACTTTACTGTTCTGCAAATATCTTTTCCTTTTTTCCCAGGATTCATTTATTCAGCAACATGTAGCAGGTGCTGTATCCCTGACCCTGTATAACCAGTGGTTACATTCTTGCTGCAGAAAAGGAAACCTCTGAGCCTTTCACTTCTCTCCTTCTACCTTATCATGGGAGTATTCTCGATGAACTTTAATGCTGGAGAAGGCAAGTCCAAGCGAATTGTGTCTCCTTGGTAGTAAAATGTGTTGGTTAAAGGCAGATACTCTGGCCGGCTAGGCTGCCCATGGTCTGGTATTTGCTAGGTAGTATTACTTTAGGCAAATTATTTAATAGCTCTATGTCTGTTTCCTGGTCTGTAATATGGAGGTAATGGTAGTTCTTGCCTCAAAGTGGTGTTGTCAGGAATAATTGAGTCAGTACATGTAAAGTGGTCAGAATTTGTTTAGCTAGGTTTAGTTTAAACCTTTATGAATAATCTTTCAAAAGTTTATAATAACGTTTCTGGATTTTCCAGGCACTTTGTTTCTCTTTCCTGCTGTTGGCCTTAGTCACGCCACTACAGGCAAAGAAAGGGAAATGAAGATGAAACTGTCCCACTTTGCCACCTTGTAACCCACTCCAGTGCTCTTGCCTGGAGAATCCCAGGGACAGCGGAGCCTGGCGGGCTGCCGTCTATGGGATCGCACAGAGTCGGACACGAGTGAAGCAACTTAGCAGCAGCAAGGCTCCATTTTAATAGTTGAGAATTGATATATCAGTAGTCAGTGAAGTGTGTGACTTCGTCACACCCATTGGTGAGTATCAGCTCACCCATTGCTACTTCCCCATGTGTAATGGTGCAGAAATTTAGGTATTTTTAAAATCCTTTTGAGAATGTTATTGTCTTAGTAATAAGTACTACGTTCATTTGACCTGTTAAGACAAATTATCTTAAGTTGTTGGATTCTTTAATATATTATTTTTAAAGGATGCCCAAAGAGAATTTTTAAAATATTTTTTTAATAAGGAGGCAGAGATACCCACTACAAAAGACGAATAGACAAAACATGCCTTCCAAAGAAAAATATCTTACAGGACACTGTTTAGTCTACACAATACACATCATGATCAACAGTCAGTAAATAACTCAAGGCTGTTCATGCTTGCAGTCTGTGCCAGGAGTAGTTTGAATACTTTAACTTATGTACAAGTATTTGCATCTAAGCTAAGCCTTCATGGTTCCTTGCTAATCTTTCATATTTATACTCACTAAATCACAGTACATCAGTCATTGTGACCCACTTTACATATATATTTGCATTCTAAGTTGGAAAAAATGTATGAAGATTTTGTCCATACAATTTGACTGACGAGTGGATCTATTTTATTATTTTATTAAACACTTGTCAGCTGCAACCTAAGATCAGATTCAACCTAATTTATATTGACATATTGCTAAAAATCAGTTGCCCATTGCAGAATGCATTTATAGTTTACACTTTCAAAAAACTTGGCAGGGGGATGAAGTCACAGGATGTAGCTGAGAGAGAACATTCCACGTTGTGTTTTAAAAGTGAGAGTCTTCTGAGGAAAGGATGTGTAGCACAGAATAATAAATCCACAGCCAAAATGCACCTACTCATGTCTCCTCAAGAGGAAGAACAGACCCAGGGTGAATTTTAGCTCCATTACCTACTGCTTTGAGAAAATGACTTAATACCTATAAGCTCTGCTGTTTCTAACACGGTGGTAACGAGTCCTCTCTCCCTGCAAAGGCAGTTCTGAGAATCCAGTGAGGCAGTGCACCTGTGGGTCCTATGTAAATAGTACGAATTCTGCTCAAAACATGTGTGTGTTGAAGTACACATACCAGCTCAGGCCTGTAGCCATCCTGGCCTGTGTTTCTGACTTGCAGCTGGGTCTCCCAAGTCAGGCTGCAGGTGTTCTAATGCTTTCCTTCTCAGCTTTCTTAAAACCAGGAAACTCTGTGCCCAAGAGGGAGCCTAAACCATCTTGCCGGCAGACTTTTTTTTTTTTAATGTGATTTGCATCCATCCCCTTGCTACATTTTTGCCATGGGAAATGATACTCTGCCACCTTGAAAATGGCTAATAACCTCTGTGGGTAAATGCCAATCAAGCCAGCCAGTTGGCTCTGAAGACATCTTTCTTGAAAACCATGGTCCTGGTCTTGCAGAGGCCAGAAGTGAGTGTGAGTGCCAGAGAACTGCTTCCCAGAAGAGCCTGTTGCATGTGCTTCCCTGGAAGTGGAGACAGAGACAGGGATGCCACTGTGAAGGCTGCTGGTACAGAGAGGCAATCTCTTAGGTAACCAGATGGCTGGTCATGTTTCCTTTTTTATTTGCAGAAAATCCTGTAGTAATGGGCACGAATCCTCATACAGAGAAATCTCATGGCAGACATTTTTAATTGTCAAAGTAAGGACTTTCTCTTTTAAGATGAAGAAAGATAAGGAATATCATTTTTGGATATGAGTTTATCATCTCCTCCTCCACACCCGTTAGTCCTGAGGAAAGCGGTCTCTTGTCACTTAATTTGGAGCTTCAAAAATGGCTTTCACACCCTTGCTGTATTCGTCCATGGATTGTGGTACTTAGGGAGTGGAGACTTGAAAAATTAACCTCCAGTATTCTTCCAGAATCAGTTTTATTTTTTTGTGGTGTCATTTGTGCCTACCCAGGAGCATTTTTTCCCTCTTAAAAAGAGGTTGTTATTTTAATTTTTTTTTCCCTACGTAACAGTGGCAAGCAAGAAACAATTTCCATGAAATACAGAAGGGGAAGGAGAATAGCTGAGCCATGGGAATGTGTGATATGATGCTTAGGCCTTGTGATGGTTAGGATACATATATGTCGGGTACAGACTCTTAGGAGTCTTGCATTATCTAGACTATGAACTTTGGGATCCATACAGCTTAACTTAAGCATGTTTCCTTTGCTTTGTCTCAAGAATTTAATTTTTCTTTAGAGGTTTTTCCTTCGAGGCTCTTGGATTAATAAGTAACAGCAATGAAGGCAGGGATACCAAAAAGTATTTCAAAATAGAATTGTATCCAAAACATGGTAATTATTATTATTTTTTTTAATGAGAGAGAATTGAGAGAAATTTTGAGTTAACTGCTCTCTGTCCCCCTTCCCTCCCAGTGAGTACTTTGTGGGAAAGAAATGGGAGGGCTTTGGGAAGAAGCATTAAGTTTGTGAAAAGAAATGAAAAGTGGACAGGTGCAGGATAAACAAGGGACTTCGAAAAGGAAAATGACAGCAGCAGAGGCAGAGCTGGACCCTAAAAGGATGCTAAGAGCCCTCAGGAGGTTTTTTAGTATTAATAATAAGCTCTCATGCCACTGTGCAGACCTGAAGGATGGGAATGCATCTGCTTCTGCTCAACCCCTACTGGCACACTTGAACTGCCCTTGCCCTTAACTTACCCGCTCTAGAGTTCCCAGAGGCTGTGCTGCTGAGTGAGGTGGCAGGGAAGGGCAAGTGAGACACAGCTCACGGGAGACAAGACAAGAGCACTCACTCACTTTCTCCCTCACTCTCCCCTTCAAATGTCTGGGGTCTCACTGTTGCCACGATTCTTAATCTCCTTTTAATACCTACTTTTTCTTGGCTTGTCAGGAGGCTAATAGCAGCATGCTGTTGACAGGTGAGTGTGAACTAAGTGCTAAAACAGAAGGAAATGAGAAGTGAGAGAATTTCAAATTTCATCAAGAGTAGAGTCCATGCGTGTTTCATTCATTTTGTGTGGGTGTGGTTTTTGTGTGTTTTGTTTGTTTGCCTTCTTCTTAAAAGAGCCCAGTTAGAGAAGAAGAATTCAGGGAACAAATATTAGTCAGCAGATTAGGTTCTGAACTGGACAAACTTTGTACCTTGGCATATGAGTGGCTGTCCCATAACCTTCTGAACTTTTGCCACTGAGTGATTCCGAAAAGGCTGACAGAGCCAGTGGTAGATAATGGTAAAGAGCACAGTGTCCTCTGCTTGAGTCATCAACGTACATATAATTCAGGTGGGTAAGGAGCCCAGCTAGTGTGACAAGAGTGATAGTATGGAATTGCAGGCTCATTGGGAGACAAAGGGATGGATCACAGATAGTGGGCTTGATTTTTCCCTGAGAATTCATGATTGTTTTGAGAATTAGAGTGTAGAGGAAGTGGTCCAGACTTCATACTTAGAAAAGACCTCTCCACTTGACTACTTTTTAGCTAAGACATGGGGATAGATACTTAACTTCTCTGACCCAGTTTCCTCAATTGGGAATGTGAGAATAGGACTTTTGCAGGTCTATTGTGAAATATTAAGATTTAAGGGAGTTTAAAATGAGATGCTAATGCTGAGCATGAGCTTAATGTCTATCAGTTTCTTTCTACTTCAGTCAAAATTGAACTTTTCATGTAGAATAATCATTCTTTATATACTATTCTCCATGTTGAGTTTTGAAGCGGGAATAACTTTTATTTAAGCCATCACCTTGATGATAAAAGAAGCTGTTGATCTGAGACAGTGCTTTAAGTGCCTGGCAACCTGATAGATTCTTGGGCAAGGGCAGGCACGGTGGGGATGAAATTGTTCTCACCTGCAAGCCCAGAAACTGGGCACTGAACACTCCTAGAGCTGGTACGCTCTGCTTATGGCCGATTCTTAAACCATTTGTTAGCAGGACCCTGAGGTTCACCCAAGTCGGAACGTAACAAAATGGACATAAACCCAGAATTTGGGAACTGCTTAGTGATTTGTACGCCCAGAGAAATACTTGTTTTTAGGAAGAACGCACTATATGCATTCTTTACTATATGATGATCTTTCATGTGGAATTGGTATATATAAATATTAGGGCACTGTGCAGCTAAGGGTCTCAGTAGAGAGGGAGCCTAGGAACCCAGAATACTTTTTTCTTCTTCTTTTTCTGGCAGTTCGTGTCTGCTGCCGGCGCGTTCTCCCGTTTGAGTCAGCCAGGCGCAAGACAAGTCTTTTCCCATCCTGAAGCTCTTTAGGCTCCTGAGCTGGAATGGATATACGGGGATGTGGCTCTTAAACTTTAAAATTGTCCTTAAATCCAGCTTCCTCTCCCCTGGTAAGGATTGTCTGGTCTTTATATCGTCCCCTCGGCAGATTTCCACCCCCACCCCCACCCCCCCAGAGGGCGGGGAGGAGAAGAGAGGAAAGGAGGAACTCCTAGGCAGGCAGGCGGACAGCGTGGAGTTGACTTAGGTAGCGCGGGGAGGGGAACCCAGGCGGGGGCTGGAAACGGAAGGGCTGCCAGCGCGCCGCGGGCGAGGCGGCCGGCAGGGGGAGGCCGGGCCGCGGGGCGGCCACCTCGCGGGCCGCCGGGGTGGCGGGTCGCCCGCCGAGGAGAGTGCTGGGGGCCGCCGACCGTGCGAGGCGGGCGGCGGCGGTTATGCAACCCGCAGCCCCCTCGGCTGCCCTCCCCGCCGGCCTGCCTCCCTCCCTGCCTCCGCTCGGCAGGCGCTTGGATCTCTCCAGTCCTTTCTCTCCCCTGTGTGTTTCAGACAGGAAGTGCACGGCCGTCTGTAACGTGCTGCCGGGTCCCAGGATGGAGTGAAGCCCCCCGCCGCATCGCGCCGGTCCCAGCTCGCGGAGCCCAACAGCCGCCAGTCCCCGGAGAGGAGAGCGCCCTGAGGGTGCAGGGTGGCCGCCTGGTCCAGGTGCGAGGCCGTGTCGTGAGCCCGAGGGCTGGGCGCTGGGCTGTCACTCAGTCTATCTGCAGCTCAGCGCTGCAGCCTCACTCGCGTTAATTTTCCACATTGTGCGCCCCTGGCTGCTTGCTTTCTCGGATGGTCTCTCCAAACTGTGGATGTGCTGCCAGCGGGGTGCAATGGACCCGGGCGCAAACGCGCGCGGCAGCACGCGGCGCCCGGGGACCTGCCCTGCTTCCTCACCCACTCACTCTAGGCGGGAGCTTTCCAGGCAGGACTGACTGTGCCTGGGAGGCTTCCTGAGTCCTCAGCTGCCCTCTCCACCCTCGCCTGTCTTCCTCCTGCCGCCTTGAAGCAGCGGCTCTTTGTTCTTCACTTTGTTCCCCGGGCTGGGGGTTATCTACAGAAATGGTTGGCTAGGGTGTTATTAACAGTATTGTGAGTGGGTGGGGTGGGGACCTAGGGGAGAAAGAGGATGAGTTGAGGGTGATGTGTAAGGTGGAAAGGGAAGCAAGAGTCTTAGTGTCCAGACTCAGAAATCCCACTTCTTCAGCCGGTGTTAACAGAGGAGTCCAGGCTCTTTGCTTTCCATTCTGGGAAAGCCAGACTGTCAGGACCTAAGGGAATTGGCGATGTGCTCACACACACACACCGGAAAGGTAGTGACCAGGAATGAGGGGCAGCTAGTTGTGAGATGTTTAGTCTAGAGTCTGGTTTGTTAACTCCAGTTGTGGTTTCTTAGCCAGGCTCCCTTACTGAGACAGAGGTACTTTTAAAGGTAGGAGCCTGACATCTTTATTCGTTAAATGCCATTTTTCATCAGAGTAAAACTGAGAATGAGTTTTCTCAAATTCACTAGGTAGATTACAATTCACATGCTTGTCTTGCTTCGTCTCAGAAGTGCAGAGGTGAAGAACAAAATGCTAGAGCCAAGGTTGGTCATAAAACCATATTTATGCGCAGACTTTCTGCTACTTCATTTCTCTGGCAGCTCCTCTCTCCAGGGACTAAATCAGATGGACTTCTTCCCATTCACCCCCCACCCCCCATCCCCGTGAAAGCCCAACCTTGTTTTCCTGCCTTTATTTATCTGTCTGGTTGAATTCCAGCCTTGCAGAGGGACACCAGGGGAGGTGTGATGGTTGAGGAGAGTCAGTTTGGTAGGAAGATTGTAGCCTCAAATTAAATGTTTGAATGATGTTAAGCCAGTGACATCTTCTTTCACTTTCTTTTGAAAGAAGGGATCCAAGCAAATGACTGGAGGGAGAAAAAGGAGATTCCGCAAAGAGGGGTCTCTTTTTGTAGCAAGGAGGAAAAATGCACAATCGCAGTACTGTGTACACTTAGCCCCTCCATCATATTGGGCATTTGAGCTTCCTCGGGAAGCAGAGCCTAAATTCATGATGTTCTGTGTTCGCCATACCCGCCCCCCCATGCTGAATTTTTTATAGTAAAATATATTTATTACATAATTGATTTTGCTTTGAAAGGAAAATCTTTGGTAGTTTCTCAGCCTGGTAAATTTGTACTTTACCCTCCCTTCCCCTTTCTTTTTCTTTTTAGCAGCACGGAGGTAATTTGAATTATAAGATCCCATTATTCCAATAATCCTTCAGAACTTTAAAAATGCAGCTGCTTTAAGCATTGTGATGTTATCAGTAATTGGTATAACTGTGTTAGCATTAAGTAACCAAGGTACACTATGAGCACTGAGCAATTAATTTTATCTTTTTCTAGATAGATGTGAACTTCTTAAATTTGATTTTCATATGTCTGTGTTTGTGCCTCTTCTTGCCAAATGCATCATGAGATTAGTGAAAACAAGTCATTAAGAGAGACTCTTGAAAGGAGAGACCTGTTCAACCATTTGCCTCTATTTTTTATACCCAGGTATATACTCTTGGCCTTCTGGTTCATTAATTCACTTGAGGACTTTCCTCAGCATCTGTCATTCTGTTTCAGGTAAAATAGAACAGCCTTTGTGACCTCTCAAACTTATCCCCTGCTTAGGAACAGGATTTATTCCCACTCTAGTAGAATTTAATAATAACTAAATAATAACCCAGGAATAATAATACGTGGCCTTTAGAGCCTCATTTTCTGTTTGTTGTTGTTTAGTCAATAAGTCGTGTCCAATTCTTGTGACGGTATGGACCATATCCCGCCAGGCTCCTCTGTCCATGGGATTTCCCAGGCAAGAATACTGGAGTGGGTTGCCATTTCCTTCTCCAGAGGATCTTCCTGACCCAGGAATCAAACCCAGGTCTCTTGCATTGGCAGGTGGGTTCTTTACTGCTGAGTCACCAGGGAAGCCCCCTGTTTTCTGTTTTCACAGAGCATTTTCTCTATCTCATTTATAATGTATTTTTTCTTTTGACAGTCTGAAATAGGATTCATTTGTTCCATTTGATGGAGAGAAGAAACTGAGGCTGATAAAATGTGACTTGTCAGTGGTCATAGTAGCAGATGGACGTTCTGGGACTTGAACAGGGGTGTTAACGATTTGTAATGCTTGACTCCCTTGAAATCTGGAAAGTTGCTGCCTAAGGCGGAGATGGCAGTGATGATTCAGATGACCTTTCACCTTTCTAAAGGAGAGCTGATAAACACTGACTTCAGACTAACTTTACCTAAATCTGTAGGTCTTTTCCCATTCCTCTCTACCCACAGTTTAAGGGGTTTTATTGTTTTGTTTTTTTCCATCTTTTAAATTTACACTTCCTCTGCGTTAGTGACTAGATTTAGCTGTGTTTGCATCATTGTGACTTGTTTTCTGCTGCCAAAATTCTAATGGTATGTTTTAATTTACAGATATCTTGTCAGGTCCTAGTGAACAGTATTTTTAAAAGCTCAGATTAGCATATTTTAACTTCTTAGAATAAAAAAACACTTCTGGTTTACCCTTAGGACAGTTTACATCCCAGAAAAGAAATGATAAATTAATAAACAATGTATATGACTCTCTCCACACCTCATTACCCTACATACTGTATGACCACCTTACATAGCCCCCCAACCTCCCTATCCCAGTTCAGGATAAGTTACTGAAAAGTTTATGTTATAGAAAGACATGGCCAAATCCATATACACTTTATGTATTAAATATTTTTCTAATACTCCCTAGACAGAAATGTTTATTTTTCTTATTTTTGCAGTGTTTAATGTTGAGGCTGTCTTTAGCTAGGATTTTTATGTTACACTGAGAAGAATATAAATTAAAATTTGGAGTACATTTTCACTGGGAAATGCTGGATAAAATATTTTTTTTTCTCTTGAACATTTTGAGTATCTGTAGTGATCTGTAACTTTCCCTTTGTAGAATTGTGTCAGAGCATCAGGAGAAGGAAGAGAAGGTGGAAGAGGGGGGAGAAGAAATAAACTGAGTGATCTTTCCTGTTTTAAGGGAGGAGTGGAATGATACATGTATATTTTCTTAATACACAATGCACTGCCATTTCTGTCTTTGAACGGTTGCAATGGCTTGTGAACTAAGAATGAAAGGGTAACTACCTTTGATGTTAAATGCCAAGGGAAAGTTTATGGTCAGGAGAGGACTGGAATGGAGATAAATGTACATTAGGATTTTTAGTTTTTTGAAACCCTCTTTCTTTTTCCTTCATGTCTATTATAAATACAAACTGTCTTCAGTTAGAAATCGTGAACTTTAAAGCAGTGGTTCTCAACCTTTATAAAAATTGGGACACTTTTATTTAATACTAAAAGATTTCAAAGATTTTTGCTTCTTTAGGGTTTTCTTCTCATTTCTGATGATTGCTGATATTTAGTGGCAGAGTTACTATTTAGTATTACTTAACTGGATATGTATTATAAAGAATGGCCACAGCATCTTCCATATTTGTAAAATAGTAGTCCATGTATGAGTGAGACAAGGGTTCAATATACAGACCTCTGCCAGGATCCTAGAGTCCCTAAGTTGGGAACTGAGGACCAAAGTGAAACAACTGCTCCAGGCTGAAAATGCCAAAATGGTGATGTATACAGCATGTTAGCCATCAGGTTATAAAGATTCCCAAGTAGAATTTTTCCTCTTTGTTGAACATTCAGTGACTGATGTGTAAAATCCTGACTTTCGATCTGATCTTGTTTCCAGGTTAATTGTTTTCATAGTCAAGCTTTGAGGTCCTGCAGTTACTCAGTCATGCATAGCTAGAGTTCTTCTAAGCCTTCTCCACGTACACATGCACACGCTAAAACATCTGTGTCGTTAGATCTGCTTCTTTCTCTGTCCTTAACCTCATCTGTGAAGAGAAATGAGAACATTTAGTCTTAACCTACCTTTTTAGCTATAAAGAAAGCTGAGCACTGAAGAATTGATGCTTTTGAACTGTAGTGTTGGAGAAGACTCTTGGGAGTCCCTTGGACTGCAAGGAGATCCAACCAGTCCATCCTAAAGGAAATCAGTCCTGAAAGTTCATTGGAAGGATGTTGAAGCTGAAACTCCAATACTTCGGTCACCTGATGTGAAGAGCTGACTCATTTGAAAAGACCCTGATGCTAGGAAAGATTGAAGGTGAGAGGAGAAGGGGACGACAGAGGATGAAATTGTTGGATGGCATCACCGACTCAATGGACATGAGTTTGAGTAAGCTCCAGGAGTTGGTGATGGACAGGGAGGCCTGGCGTGCTGCAGTCCATGGGGTTGCAAAGAGTCAGACATGACTGAGCGACTGAACTGACTGACCTTTTTAGCAAAGGTTCCATTAAAATCCTACCACATACGCAGACTGTAGAAATAGGGACATGAAAGGGTCAACATTTTTATAAATGTTTTTGGCTTCCATGCAGTATGTATGTGCTATTTTCCCCCCAAGGAACATAAGTATATTGAATCTATTGGTGAGTGTTTCTTGAGGCAGTATTGTCCACAAGGAGTATTAGGACATAAATGTACTAATTTTACAACGAACTGCACAGAATATTGTCAGTTTTAGATCTCCACCAGTACTACGTGTGATTCCTTTTTTTATTAACTCATTTCCTCAATTTGCTATCCATTAGCTGTTCATTGTGGCTCATGGTTCATTTCTGCCTTGTTTTGATTATAAGTGAGGTTGAGTGTCTCTTCATTTACTTAATGTAATTTCCCTTTTCTGTGAATTGGGTCTCTTGCCCTTTTCTTGTAAGAAGTTCCTTGAAAGAATTCTTGTGGAGTTCCTTTTAGATTCTAGAAATGAATCCCTTGTTAACTGTAGATATTGTGAATACTTTTCTTCCAGTAAGTCACTTGTCTGGTAACTTTGTGGTGCCCTTCATTAATATCAACTACAGAATCTTTAATTATAATGTAGTTGAACTCACAATTTTTAGTATTAATTGTGATTATACATTTTGAGTCATTTAAGAAACCCTTCCATAGTCTGGGCTCACATGGTATCTCTTCACTTTTTTAGCTTTATAGGTTTACTTTTGGGTTCTTAAATGATTTGGAGCTTAAGATATGAGGTGTAAATTCATTTTTTAAAAAATGTTCATATTGTGGGCTAGCCAGTTTCCTCAACACTACTTACCAAATAATCCACTCTTTCTCCACATTTTTAGTGCCACCTCTAGCATGAACATGTACATTTATACAGATCACTTTCTGAGATCTCTGTCTTGTTCAGGTGGCTTGTTTGTGTGCTCCTGGGTCATTGATTTTTAAATTACTAGGGCTTTGAAATATGCCTTATCTTGTTATATGTACATTTATGACTTGATTCTTATTAGCATAATTGATTTAACTTTAAAAGTTCAAAAGTAGTTGAGATTATTTTAGGTATCTTTCTTGCCTATATTTGCATATGTGTTACCCAGTGGCTCAGACGGTAAAGAATCTGCCTGTAGTGCAGGAGACCTGGCCTTGATCCCTGGGTCGGAAGGATCCCCTGGAGAAGGGAATGGCTTCCCACTCCACTATTCTTGCCTGGAGAATCCCATGGACAGAGGAGCCTGGCAGGCTACAGACCATGTGGTTGCAAAGACTTGGTACAGGACTGAGCGACTAACAATTTCACTGTAACCCTTCACATCTACAAACATATTTTCTAGAAATATGTTTACTCTTTTGGGAACATTATTTATTTAGTAACAATTTAATTTAATCCTAACTTTACCAACATTCCAGTTTCTTTTCAGTTTTATTGTTATTTAGCTCTCATGGCTCCCTTTCATGCTTGGTCATCTGTGTAGGGCAGCGGGTGTCTCGCTTCCAAGTCCCCTCTTTCTTCAGTGCTCTGCCACGCTCAGAGAGCTGGGATGTGCACACCCGATACAGCTTTTGAATGAATGTTTTATGAGGTGTGATGCCATAATACGTGGCTGAACACTCTTGAAAGCCCATTAATTATAGATGTTCCTTTATTATTGGGAAGACACTGCCAGTTACAGCTCAGGTTTTCTCCAAGTTTACTTTGCTTCACTCTGTTCCCAGTTCATGGGGTCTCATTCCTCCTCCAGTTTCCTATATATGTCACACCAAATGCTAGGTTGCTTTGTTTGATAAGCGGGCATTTACATGCCTTTGAAGAGTACAGTGTACTTTTTCCTTAGTATACATGGGATGAAACCATGTTGTGCATCCCACGGCTTATTATAAATAAGTTGGAAATTATTGTAGGGGACAAAGTGTGGTCTCAAAATAATAGTATATGACATGGTTCATCTAGGCCCTCTGGTCCATGAATGGGTGACAGGTGTATTTTATTTTTCTTTTGTCTGCTGTTCTTAAGGTGCTTTATGTATATAGGAGAGGGATACAGTCTAACACTGACATGTACTAGGCTTGCACAAAATCTGATAAAATGATAGTGTAGAGTGTTCTAGAGTCCAAAAGCTGCTTACAAGATCAGTGTCCTTGGATTGTTGGACTTGTTCTCCTATTGTGCCTTAAACAGGCTCTATTCACCTGAATTTGGTGATAACAGCCCCAGCCACTGACCTGACTGCCCTTAAATCCTCAGGAGAGGACTTCATCCAAGTGGACCTTTTCCGTTTCTCATTCAGGCTCCTCTGTGCTCACCTCACCAGCTGTCAGACCCACCTGTCTTCCTAGCCTCCTCTCTATTCAATTTTTCTGATACAATTGACAGCCACGCTGCTTCATTTGTTTAACAGACATTTGCTGAGCTCCAAACTATTACATCTTAGTTCCTTTATCTCTTTTCTTCCTTTCTGCTGTATACCAGTCATCGTGCTAAATTCTTTTTTTTTTTTTTAACTTTTCAATGTTTTAAATGGAGCATGATTGCCTTACAATGTTGTGTTGGGTTCTGCTGTGTAACAGTGTGAATCAGCCATACTTGTACGTATCTTCTTCCTCTTGCGTCTCCTTCCCCACCCCTCTAGGTCATCACAGCACTGAGCTGAGCTCCCTGCGCTGTGCAGCAGCTTCTCACTAGCTGTCCTTTTCACACATGGTAGTGTATACATTGGAGAAGGAAATGGCAGCCCACTCCAGTGTTCTTGCCTGGAGAATCCCAGGGATGGAGGAACCTGGTGGGCTGCCATCTATGAGGTCTCACAGAGTCGGACACAACTGAAGCGACTTAGCAACAGCAGCAGCAGCAGCAGCAGCAGTGTATACATGTCAGTGCTACTCTCTCAGTTCGTCCCACACTCTCCTTACCCTCCCTGTGTCTGTTCTCTGTATCTGTGTCTCTCTCTCTGCTCTGCGAATAGGTTACAATGTGAGTATGACACAGTGCCTGACCTCAGAAAGATACACAAATCGTTAATCAGAACTGAGAATATGAAACACTTTATGGCAGTCCATTGTGATAGACAATAATGGAGAGTGGGGAACCAAGGAGGGGAGTAATTTGTTCTTTGTTCGTTCTCTCTCTCTGTCCTTTTTTTTTTTGGTTCTTTCTTGTTTGGGAGGAAAGAATTCATGCAGGAGGTGATTTTGGTGCTAAATGTTGGAGGGACAGGATTATTTACCAGGCTTAACAGGAGGAAAAGAAAACAGAAGAAAGCCCAGGTTCAGAATCCTGAAGAGCTCAGTTTGTGAGGAACACCAAGTGTGCGGGGCTGAAACAGAGAGGTCATGGTGCAGAGGGGAGGAGGGCAGAAGGTGCATCTGGGTTCAGATTCTTGGTCCAGCCCTGTCTAGGATCATACATACTAGCATTGTGGAATCATCAAAAGTGAAGTAAATGTTTAAATCAATGTCTTAAGGTGTTTGAAAAGAAAGCAGAGAGAAGTCCCATGGCTGTTGAAATAGTCCAGGTAGAAATGATGAGGACCAGAACTAAGGTGCTGATGGTGGGGAAGGAAAGGAGAGGATGGATTTGAGAATCATGTAGGAGAAAGAATTGGTTGCCAAGTTGATGAAAAATGGGAGAAGAGTAAGAGGAAAGAAGAAGAAAATAACTCAGTGTTTCTGGTTGGGAAGATTCACTGGCTCAAGATGTCATTCATCAGGATGGAAAACAGAAAGGAAGCAAGTTTGGAGAGAATAGTGAGTTCAGTTTGAAGTAAAGTTGGGGTGTCTCTGGGGCATTCAGCTGATCTTGAGAAGCCTAGACCCCAGGAGAGAAGTCAGGGCTGGAGATGTGTATTGGGGAGTGACTGGAACTGATGGTTCTAGCCATGCATACAGTTGAGAATCCCCATGCAAGGACCAAAGTCTGAACAGACAAAAGAAGGGGAGAGAGAAAAAGGACCAGGAAAATACACAAATACAGATGATAGTAATATTAAACACTAGGGTTTTTTGGTGTTGTTTTCATATGCTATGTCAGAGAATCCTTATAGTACCCCCTGAAATAATTATTGTTATTATCCTTTACAGATAAATTATCTTGAAAGCTCGGGTGAGCAGCTTGCCAAATTGCCCATGTATTAAATAGGGAAAACTGTCAGGTGTGACCAAGGCCACAGGAAGGTCAGGTAAAGATTGAAAATGGGAGATTGGGTTTGGCGATCAGGTATTTCATAGGTAGAAGTTCTAAAGTCTAAATCTAGATTGTCATGGATGAAGAAAGAGTAGGAGTTGAGAAGTGGGGGCACTGAGTGGAGTGTGTGTGTGTACGTGTACATGTCTGTCTGTGTGTACACATTTGTCCATGAGGAATATTTTTTGTGTGACGTGGTAGCTAGAGCTTGTATTTTTGTTGAGAAGAGTGGAGAAGTGACTGAGGTAGAAGAGAGAGGTAGAAGTGACTGAAGTAGAATGGAGTAAAGTTCCAGAAAAGATAGGGTGGCCAGGGTCTGGAGCGCAAGCTTGTCTCAGGAGGGAATAGGGACATTCATACCTTGGAGACAGGAGAGGAGGTGGGAAAGATACGTGCCACTATGGATGAGTGGGCACGTGGAGGCAGGGAGGAAGTTGAGAAAGTTCCTTCCTGATGGCTTAGGTTTTCACAGAGAGGTAGGAGCAAATGAAATCTGCTGAAAGTGAGGAGGCCTTGAGAAGACAGTTGAAAGTTAGTAACAGTTAACTTGGAAAAAGGAGCTCATTGATTTAGGACAAGTATAATAATAGGCCTGTATCACTGAGGGCCCTGTTGGGATTTTGTTAGTGGGGATTAAATGCCAATAGTGAATTTTGTTTAATTTTTTCTTTTCTGGTTGATACTCTAAAATGAATACCATGAATAACCTTCAAAAATAAAACACACAGTCCTTACCTGAAATGTTCAGTTTAGGTGGTGATTCAAGGAAGCTTAAGGATGTTGTAGGGGGAAGGAAAAATAAGAGAGGGAACAAAAATCGAGTTTAGGGAACTTGTGTTCTAGTCTTAGTTCTTCCATTAACAAAGGATGGGCTTAGGGAAGTCTGCTAACCCCTCTGAGCCTCAGTTTCCTCATCTTTCACTGGAGGAGGTTACTCTTCATGTCCCCCAAGTCTCTTGTAACTCTCAGAACTTCTGTGAGACTTGTGCATCATTGGACAAAATCAGAGTAGTTATCACTCATGAGTCCTTCTGATAACGGCTCTAATGCCAGTGCCTTTGGAGTATTGACAGCAGGAGACCAGGGCAGCTGCCAGGTGATCGTGCCCAGGCCTCTGACTCTGGGCTGCGCTTGACAGTGGGAGAGAGGTAGCAAGTCAGGAAAGGGGGAACAGAGCCTGGGGGGAGTTGGGCAAGGGCTGGACAGGAAGGTGGGTTTGCTGTGTGCCACAGCTCCTTGAAACATGCCAGGTCATTTCATAAGGGTGGTCCTGGTCTTTGCATTCGTCTGTGTTGTTTCTTTCCCTGTATGATTGCATTTTATTTTCACTGCATTTGTTTCTCCTTCTTACCTGAAAATGTTCTACGTAGGGGAGAAGTCAACCATTTCAAAAGGTTGAGCGTTATTTGTAGCATCTTAGCTTATACAGCCTGTCTCCTTTCCATCTCCTTCACTATACCTTGGTTATCTTTGCCTGTAGAGAAGTCAGAAACAATTGGAAGCATTTCATCATTCTTCTCAGTTAGTTGTGTTCATCCCCTGAAAGATTTATTCTCAAAGCCATTAACTGTTTCTGCCCCCTGCTAAGAGCAGTGGTGGCCTCCGAAAGCCCAGGAGGGTGTGGCTAGCATGAAAAGGTGAGTCCAGATGGGTTGAGTGACTCAGAGATTATTGTAGTGATTTCACAAGCCTAAACAGGTGATAGGGCACTTCAAAATTAAGCCTCTAATTTCTCTATGCTATTACATATTTGAGAGAAACTTGGGCATTTCCTTTTTTCTTCGTTAAGCTATTGCACAACTTAATGCTTGGAAAATTCTTCACAGGAAGAAACAGGGTGTAACAGTTTGTGTGAGATATTTTTTGAGAAGTCACTCTTTTAGCTTAAGTTTCTGAGAATACTCTTCTCTCCACCGCCCACCCCCCCCACCCCGCCTTAGCTTCTTTTTGAAAGTGTTAATATCTCCACATAATTAAATATTCTTCAAAGTGAGACATAGTTAAAAAACTAAAATCATTGAAACATAAAATTAAAACATAGTCTATGAATGTGTTCTTCCATTTCCTGAGAAACAGCAGGAAGGATTTGCTTTCTCAAAATAAACTAAGTAGCCTAACTGTGAACTCAGAGTAGTAGAAATCAGAGATTCCAGCAGCATCGTACAATGGGAAATTTTCAGTCATTTTTTCTAACCTCAGAAAATCAAGTCTAATACTTTTTGTTGAAACACAAGGAACCAAGATGTGTATGTACCATTTAGGAATGTACCTTTGGCATACACAAAGTTGTGGTAACCTAAAGTGACTATCTAATATGTCTAGGAGAGTCATTTCCAAGATGTATATGATCAGTATGAGCATGTTAGACCTGCAACAATAGAAAGTGTCCTTCAGCGTTAAGCTTAGAATAGACAACAACGAACGGAGTTTCTGTATATCCATATAGCAAGCATCTCAACTTGAGCTTAAAACTTGCTCGGTCAGTGATTATTTCATAGCTTTGCTAGTAAGAAAAGTTGAGCAGCTCATGTTGAACATGGAACTACAATGAAGAAGGAATCTGCTAGTAATCTGAATTCTCAGGCAGGAATAGGGACATTGATTAGTATTTCTCTACTTCCAGAAATAAGGAGTGGGAGCACATTATAAAGAGAGGAAATTAGTTGTGTTATGTTGCCAGATTTTTCTTTCTGAGCTATAAGCAAGATTAGGGAGAAATATATGTGTTAAGTATTCATCTACCATTCATTTCTGAGCTGAAAGAATTTTATATTTCTCAAATAGTATAAAATAGGTCAACATTTTGAAAAATTGAACAGTTTTTATAAATATTCAGAAATTATGTTTACATTGAGAACTTTATAGAATTTCTCAATAGACTAGTTTTTTTTTTTGTCTTTCAAGAAAAAGTAGAAATCTACTCAGTACTCTGTAGCCTATATGAGAAAATAGCCTAATAGAGTGGACATATGTATTTATGTAACTGATTCACTGTGTTGTACACCTGAAACTAACACAGCATTGTAAGTCAACTATATTCCAAAAAAAGGTAAAAAGGTGAATCTCAAAGTAGTAGACAGCCCATGGTCTCAGTTTCTTTCTGTTTCTTTATTTTTAACCTAAGTCTTTACAGTGGATCTCTTGTAGATAACAAATATGGGGTCTTTTTTAAAATCTTCTCTGACAATGTCTTTTAGTTGGTATGTTTAGATGATTCACAGGTGATTATTGATAAAGTTGGATAAATGTCTGAAGAAAGAATCTGCTACTAATGTCCAACTGTTTTCTGTTCATTGCATTTGTTCTTTGTTTTTTACTCTTCTTTTGCCTTCTGTGGTTATAAGTAAACATTTTATGTAGTTCCGTTTTTATCTCCTCTTTAAGCATATATTTCCTTTACAAAATTTTTGTAGTCCTGACGCTGGAGCTTACAATTGATCTCACTTTCTTAAAAAAAAAAAAAATAAAACACAATAGCAACAACAACAAAACCCCATTTCTGTGTGTATAGATAGGAAACAATTTGGAAACATCTGTACCCAGACATTAAGTGTAGTTACCTCTGAGTGGTAGGCTTCCCCTGTGGTTCAGTGATAAAAAAAAATCCACCTGCAGGAGACACAGGTTTGATCCCTGGGTTGGGAAGATCCCCTGGAGGAGGAAATGGCTACCCACTCCAGTATTCTTGCCTGGGAAATCCTGTGGACATAGGAGCCTGGTGGGTTACAGTCCACACGGTAGCAGAGTCAGACACGACTTAGCAACTAAGCAACAACAATCTCTGAGTGGTAGGATTATAGATGATTTCCTTCTTTCTTTTTTATAGCTTTTTGCATTATCTGATTTTCTTTTAAGTAACAAGTAGGTATTATTATAATCAGAAACAACAGGACTCTACTCATTTTGAAGAAAAGGAAAAGGCAAATCACAGCAAAACAAGCTGAAAAATCTCCCATGGTTCTGAAATTTATACCCTTTCTCTGCTCCTGACTTGAGACAAGTACACTGTCCCACTCCGCCAGCACTCCTTGGGTAGGAAATGGGAAGGACCTTGCCCTGGGAAGGTTGTCAATTCCTGGTCTGTACCTTCTGTGCCTAATACAGTGAGATCGAAGCCTCCGAATTCCTTAGCATCAGTTCCCCCTGTAGTGTGACATAAGACAGGTTTCCATTTAATACACAGTGAACCAAAAACCTCTATTTCTACATAATTAAGTTTTCTTCTACTTGGAATGTCTTTATGCCTCTGAACTGTCTTTCAAAAAATAATGAGGAGCATAAGAGCACTCGAAAACTAGTTTAAAGTATAGCTTTTCATGTAAAACTTGTAATAGTTCTTTGGTTCTGGTATCTGTGGTAATAAATGAAGATAGTGTAACTAATGTGAGGCTGTTGTTCTGTCTGGATTTGGGGGGCTCAGTCCCCCTTGGGAAGTTTTAGAGAAAATTATCATTACTGTTTTAGAAATGTTAATTACATCCTCTGAATTTACCTGTGCATGTGAACCAAACCCAATTAAGGTTGCATGGCTCAGTGCAAACAGATGAAATGTAGATTTTTGTTTTTAATGGTTTTTAGTACCAAGTTACCTGCTGGGTGTTTTCAAGAAAGTCATAAATTTTGTAAATACTGCAGTTTGTTAGTCTGTGTAGTTGGGACTATTATCTTTTGCTGCTTAACTGCTGCATTCAAGTGAACAAAAGACAAGTGAAGCTTTTCCTGTCTTCTGAAAGAGGAGGGCCTGAAAAAGAAACACTGTTTTCTCTTTTTCCAAGTGAAAAAGTGTGAGTCTCCATTTTTATGTATTTTATTACTAGAGTCAGGAAATTTTATTTAAGGTTAGAACTGAAGTAGCAGCCGTATTCTGTTTAAAGCTAATAGAATTATACATTTAGATGTATACAGAAAATTAGAAATGTTATGAAATAGTGTAAAAAAGAATTAATTCACAGTACGTTTATTATTGCAACTTAAAATATATATGCATTTTAAAGGAAATGTAAAGATTAAATATTGCTATTTAAGGAATTAGGAGTAAAATTTAACAAACTTTCTTTGTAATAGTCTTATGTTAGATATTTTACAGGAAGTGGAGAAGTCAGAAGTCAAGTTTCTGGGGTGCTTACTAAGATTAGTTGGAAAAGTTATTGAGTTTTTATGTTTGCAGTATAAAGTATATTAGCAGACTATTTAATAGATGTGTGAAGTAGAGAAGTAATTTGCCTCTTTTTTAGACTCATTTCTGAATGAAAGACTTGAACATGGAAGTATTAGTGGAGAAACAACAGTGACAAATCCAGGGCTTGTTACTACATTAGCTCATTTATCTAAGCATTACCTGTGTTGGCTTGGTGCCTTTGACCTGCTGTTGCTGGTCCCTTCACTCTGGTTTTAATTTGTCAAAGTCTATGTTGTAACAGTCTCTCTGCCTTTTTGTTCCTCTGGTACAGCTGTGAAAATTACTTAAGTGAGAAATGGTTTGGGGGTAAGAACTGTGAATGGAGAAAAGAAATAATCCGCTCATTATTTAAATACAAGAAAAGAGGATTATCTGCAATCCTGAGCTTTTACCCCAGAAGAACTGATAGTATAAATAGGTCATCTTAGCTTTTATAAATGTAAACCTTAATGCTTTAATAACTACTCTTAGGAAAAAGTCAAGAGGCACTAATTTTGAGGTACCTTTTCATCCTTTTACTTTATGATGATTCTTCTGTATGATTCCTAAATTATTTGCTCTTTGAAAGAAGTGTATGAGGTTGTGATCAGCCCTGCCACAGATGCCCAGTATGGGATCTAGATACTAGAGCAGTGCATTGACAAAGAGGCCGACTCCCATTTTGTGCTTTCAGGAGGTGGTTGTAAACAGTGAAGTGAAAATGTAAAAACTGCAAAAATGACTGTGGCCATAACCTGCAAAAATACTGAGCATTAAAATAATCCTTATATAATTGCCAGATTGATACACATTTTATAAATACATATAATGAATAAAATATATGAAAATGTTTTACATATTTGCTAAAATGAAGTTCCCTACCTTTTTTAGTGTTTAATTCTAGATGAGTAATTCTTACATTTTAGGATACAGTAACAAAGCAACGTTTTTACAACAGTCTTAAAATACGATTTACCAAGTAGTATTCTCACTTTCTGGATGGAATCTAAAAACCAAGCAGTAAGTTTAAGTTGAAGGGCACACAGTAGATGAGCTGTTCATTCCTAAGTAAGCTTTCATCAGTGCTGGGAAAGAGAGCTTATAAATCTCCAACTTAAGGAGTAAGTAGATTTATCTGAACCATTACAAAATTAAGGGAATGTACATTTTCAGCTTTTCTGGAAGAAATAAACACCTCTGTACTCTGATCTCTTTCAAATTCATCATATTTTAAGCTAAATATTATGCTAAAACTTAAGGCAACTGATTTCTTTCTTAACAGAAATAAATTTACATCATCCTCTGTGAATGTGAAGATAACTAACCAAAGATAAGCCCACCTTCAACTGTCATAAGTTTACTTCTCTGTAGTAAGTTTACTAATCGCAGAGCTCCTTACCCTTACCTTGAACGTGCTATTTTTAGAACAAAATTACAGAATTTTTTGAGATTAAATAAATTATATAATTTTTTGCGATTTTCTTTGAAAGTTTTCTAACATTTTCCCTCCCTCTGTTTAGTTATGGATGGGGACTTTGACAGGAAGCCTCATGTTTGTTGTAGATATGATCATCTCCTGGGAAAAAGACAGGTGGAAATTGGTGGGAGACAGATTTCAGCTTAATATAGAGGACAGATCTCCTTTAAAGCCATGCAGAGCCAGACTCAACTGCCTGGCATTGTCGAGGGTGCAGCCCTGAGGGCGCTTTGTAGGGGTTGCCCATCCTTGGCCAAGGGTGTAGAGAGACTCTCGGGAGAAGGGGGATCAGAGATGTCCTCTGAGGTCACAAAGTGCATCTTCAGTCATAAGCTTTGTGCTGGAAGAACTTTGTTCAAGTACCCGCTCTGCTGTGTACTAGCTTGCAACTCTAGGAAAGTAATCTAGATTACTTTCTCTAAGTCTCAGTTTGCCCTTAAAATGAGAACAAAATGATATGAGGCTTATGTGAACTTAATGAATGTAAAGCACTTGGTGTAGTTAGTCCTTCTGATTCTGTAGCTTTTCACTCTCTGCCTCTTTTCTGTTCTTTTTCTGCCCTCACTTTCATTCTTTTGCAGTCTCTGTTTTCTCTCCAGTTCTCTACCTGTGTCCTCGGGCTTGCCCATGGTGCCAGGGATGCCCTGAGCTCCTTCGGCAACTTTACCATCAGTGTCTGTGAACAACTGGTGATCCTCTGTGTCCTTTAGATTTGGCATGAGGGACTGCGCTGAAGATCTTAATAAAGCCAAGACACATTGCTGCGTTAGCTTTTACTGTGGCACTTGCAGCTTTACAGTCGATGGCCATGAAAGCACTGAATGGAGTTGGATATGGGTAGAGAAAAATTTTTTTACACAAAGCATTATGAAAGTAAAAATGTACTGGCAGCATTTAATTTTTCCTCTATTTAAGTCTCTTTTAGGGAGTCAGGCTCCTAATTGTGAGTATTATATTTTAGAGAGAAGAAGAATATCAGGACCACAGAACCAGAAGCATTCTTTTTAACAGGAACATTTAACATAACCTTAGGGAATTGCTGTGGGTAGTAAAGGGCCAATATAAAAATTTTATTTATTAGGTGCTATTTGAAGACCACTTGCTTGACAGAGTGATAGCCCTTAGAAATGTGATGGAAACTCTTTAGTACATCTTGACTAAAAGAGATGTGGCTATACCCTTAAAAAAATACAGGTTACTAGGGCTGGAAAGCAACTTTGTGGACACTCAGTTCAATGATTTTCTCTTATAAATAATGAACTGGAGAATCAGAGACATGAAGTAACCTGTTCCTTGAAATATAACTCTTCGTACTAAACAAAGGCACACTGGAAGACATGGCCCCTACGACTGTAGTTATTTTCTTACATTCCACTGCAGTACCATGACTCTGGCCTCTGGATCTAGGAGTCGTATCTCTGTGGCTCAGAGATGGTCTCTATACTCTGTTAGCCCTGGTTGCTAAGTAATGAGATTATAAAAAACTTCCCATGTTCTTACTCAGATTCTTTCTTTTGTTCATGTTTGATGATTTTATGAAATCTTTGATTTATTTGGGGATTTGCTTGTAGCTCAGCTGGTAACGAATCCACCTGCAATGCAGGAGACCCCGGTTCAATCCCTGAGTTGGGAAGATCCCCTGGAGAAGGGAAAGGCTACCCACTCCAGTATTCTGGCCTGGAGAATTCCATGGACTGTATAGTCCATGGTGTTGCAAAGAGTCGGACACAACTGAGCGACTTTCACTTTATTTGGTTCCTCTGGCCCAGGAATAATCTACATAGGCAAATATCTGGACAGTTTAGTTTTCCTATATTTGATAATTTTTTGATCTCTTACTCCATGCCAGGCACATTTATGTTTTTAAGTAGTTTACATGAGCTAACTCTGGCAGACAGGTATAGTTATCTATACTCAGTTATCAGATCAGAAAACTGAAGTTTACAGGGCTTAAGCATTTATTCCAGATTCTATAGTTTGCAAACTGGAACTAGGTCTCAGATCGGTTTTCCAGACCATGTGTTCATAATCGCTGCCTTGTCTACATTTCTGCTGCCCTTACTGCCTGTGTAATGGAAAACAAGGCATAGAATTGAAATCTTGTGGCAGATGATCCAAAGAGGATCATCTGACCTAACCTCATGGCTTCTGACAGATGAGGTGTGATTTCATACATGAGATATTCAAAGCCTTGTTTTTATTTATTTTTTTGGTTTGATACTTCAAAGTAAAAATGATATTTTAGTTTCTCATTAGTATAAAAGTAGTAAATCCTCATTGCAGGAAAATGTGAAAATATAAGAAATAAAGAAGAAAATTGCAATAATCTTTATAGCTTTTTGTAGCTCAGATGATTAAAAGTGGGTTCAGATCTCAGCTGTATCACTTACTAGTGCTGTTTGACTTCGACCAGATTTTATAGGTGACATTTCCATGCCTCAGTTCCCTGTGTGTAAAGCAAGAAAACTCCGGGTGCCTAACTTGTGCAGTAGTTATGATTAAGTGGGCTGTTATTTGTGAGGCATTTAGAATAGTGCCTGACACATAACAAGTGCGATACAAGTGTTGATGAAATAAATGATCATCCATGTCAATAGTCTTCCCATCTTTGGCCCCTGGAGGAAGAACTAGAGGCAGACACCGAATGTAGATCATGCACTGTGGTGAGCGGATAATGGACTGAGACGTGTGGAGACAGAGGCAGGGGACCCTCTGCCTCTATTTGCCTCCTTAATAATCCTAGAAATCCTTGAAAGTCTCACCTTCAAGACTAAAATGATTCTCCTCTTTCTGCTCCTTGTTTTCAGGGAGCCCACAGATACCAAGCCTGTTTATTTGAGTTTCTTCTTTTGTAGGCTAGGCCAGACATGGATTTCCTTTCATGTGATATTTTCTGTGGTCTGTGTTAGTTTAGTTTTTCCTTTGTTTTCTTGTGCTTTGGTGTGAAGAAGATGCCCTGTTTATAGAGTCTTGGTGTCTTTCATGTATAATGCATTCTTCAGCTAATTCTAGTTGTTCTGACCCTTTGAGAGTTTTAAATTGCTTTGTTCCAGTTTCTAAGCATTTTTGAAATATTAAAAATGTTCATGAGGGAGTGGGTCATGGGAAAACTTTTCCCAGAGTTGTTTGTCCTTAGCAAATTGTGAATTTGCATGGAGCGGTTTAATGCTGGGTTAAATTCTGCCAGGTGCAGTGGTCCCTTGAACTTGAATTCCCAGTTCTTTTGATATTTAAATCCCTGTTTCTCAGGCATGAAGTGGAGAGTGGGAGCCTTTTAAACCTAAGTGCCTGTGTTGAGCTGTTGCTCTTTGTCCCATCAAAGGAGGGTCTCAAGTAGTTCGGGTTTACATTGAAGCACCGTGTCAATAGTAAGGATCAAAAGATTTGTCTGTTCTCAGATTTTGTCTTTGAACCAAGACTTTCCCAAAAGAACACAGGCTTGTTTTGAATATTGCCACCTCTGGGTGTGAGTGATTATGAAAGTCAGTAGTATTTTTAAAAAATATTCATAATGGATGCAGAGGTATGAAATTTCAAGAAAAACAGAAGTATTTTTTTTCCAACAACTTGTACAAAGCAGCCTTTGAATGCAGGTGGTCCTCAACTTACAAGGATTTGCAATTCTTCCTCCATCTGGTGAAAGACACCATCCACCAGTTACCACTTGGCCATTTTCCATAATATTGGGTTGGCCAAAAAGTTCATTCAGGTTTTTCTGTAACAGCTTACTGAAAAACTGGAATGAACTTTTTGGTCAACCCAATCTATCCTTCTCACTTAACTCCCACCTGCAATGAGTTGTCAAGCTATCTCAATTCTGTCTTAAACTTAAGTTCCTAGATTTTATCCAATATGTCATAAAACTTTCCCATATGCTGCTCTAGTGCAGGATTCCCAGGTGGCCACCTTCCTGTCTTGTCTGGCCTGCTGAAGCTGCCTCTAGCCATCCTTTCTGACCTTGACCTCCAGTGCTCTGTACTCCTGAAGTCTGAGGGGGTTTTACAAAATAAAACTCAACATGCGTGACCTGTGTAAAACCCTCCAGTGATTACTCATCACCCTCAGAAGTCCTCCCTGAGGAGTTAAAAGTCAAACCCCTTAAGAAGTCTTTAGGACCTTGCAAGAGGAAGTCCCTGCCTGTATCTAGAATCAACAGCTCTTACCCTACCCCCACCAGGCCAGCCCCTCGCCCCCACCAGCATACACCAGCCTCACACTCCACATACAGCCTTGCAGGACTTCTTTCTGTTCCTCTAATCTTCTATGCTTTCCTGACAAGTCTGCAGGGTGTGTCTGATGCCGAGATTACTCTCCCCCTCTGTTGCTTCACTTGTCTCTGAAGTTGTGTTAGTCACTCATTCATGTCTGACTGTTTGTGACCCCATGGACTATAGCCCACCGGGTTCCTCTGTCCATAGGATTTTCCAGGCGAGAATACTGGAGTGGGTTGCCATCCCCTTTTCCAGGGAGTCTTCCCAACCCAGGGATTGAACCTGGGTCTCCTGTATTGCAGGCAGATTCTTTACTGTCTAAGCCACTGCTAGCTCCTATTTCTTCTCTTTTTCTTAGCTTAAATGTAATTTCCTCTCAGGGAGTCCTCTTCACCCCATAAACTAAATAAAGTCTCCTTGCCATTTTTTTCTGTAATACTTCCTATCTCTCTGGCATTTCACTTGTTACATTCACATGCCTTTTTAAATAGATTCTAAGCCCCATGAAGGCATAGATGTGTCTGTCTTGTTCTACACTGTATCGTAATTACCAGGCCCACAGTAGGATCTTGAATGTTTTTTGAATGAATGAACATGTTCAGATCAACCCCATATTAGTGTTTGCCAGCCACACATGCATTTC
This sequence comes from Giraffa tippelskirchi, assembly GCF_054371585.1. Lineage (NCBI taxonomy): Eukaryota > Metazoa > Chordata > Mammalia > Artiodactyla > Giraffidae > Giraffa > Giraffa tippelskirchi. The sequence goes on along the minus strand of NC_137279.1, from coordinate 131,185,678 downwards.
AGCCGTCTCCTTTTGCTGACTTAAATTAGCTTTGCTTAATTGTACTAACTATATATAAACATGAAATAAAATATATACTTCTTATGCTTATAGCTTTTATACAGCTATTAAAACATTTTTAAAAATCACCAATAAATGGAAAAACTATTAAACAATTAAAATTTAAATTAATGAATGCTTTTTTGAAGAGTCTTCATCACTTATGTTTATTTATTTTAAATAATATAAAGTTGTTTCCTTGGGTCCTAATAAATACTTAATGCATAACAGTCTTTTGATTTTGATAATAGTAATTCGAAAAATACCTGTTGGCAATAAATATATTATTCAAAATCACATTATGGGCTTGAAGGCCTTGCTTGCTATCTCAGGGCCATCAGACTGCAGCTGTGTCAGTGAGCAGTCCTTGAGTTTTAATGATTTTAATGATTTCCAATTTCTTTGCTAGTGTAGTTAGTGTCTTGTACATTCAAAGATAAGACTAGTATTCCAGAGGTACTGAAATTGACATCAGACATACATCCAATTCAATGATTACTAGAGTCAGGAAAAGGAGCACAATGTTTGTGAAATTTAGTTCTTACAGATTTTTACAGTTTCAGCATACAGCCAAGTGTCAGACTGCCGAAGGAAGTCAATAGATAGTGGAAATGACTCATTTACACTGTTTTGAAAACAACTTGAACATAATAATTCCTTTTCTTATTATTGCCTTCTCTTTGTAAATTTTTGAACCACCAAAACAAAACCTTTGTTCTACAATACCTTCATGCCATTATGAAGATACTGTTATGAATGCCTTAATGTCATTTGACCTTCATTTGGTGTGACTCCATTGATTATGTATCTAGTCTGCCTCTGTCCTTTTCCTTATTAGGCTGTAGCAGTGAATATAGCACAGAACTCCAGTGCCTGTCATTCTGGTGTCATGAAATCAAAGTCTTAGTGTTGAGTAAATGTCTTGAAGTTGACCTTTGTCACTGTCATATGTGTGCCTGCCTGCACACTGTGTTTTTGTGATGAGGATCACTCAATACTAATGTAATAATAAATGTACACCTGGGCACTGTGTTGGTAAAGGGGTGCTTAAAATAATCTGATCTGGATTTATATCACTTTCTTTCGGATGAACACTAGGATGAAAATACAGAACTGAAAGATTATTTTGGAGAAGTCACAGATTTCCTGAGTGTATCTGTGGGTCTCTAGAGATCCTGAGACCCCTAGTTGAGGATATTTGCTGAGAGCATTTGCAGCAGACCATGTACAAACCATAGCCAGATCACTGTGTTTATGAAAATGTTCTGGTACATGGGGGTCATTGCCTTGGTTCTCTATCTCTCTCTAGCCTGTTAGCCTCTGTCCCTGCCTCTTAACCAAGCCCCTTCTCAATGCAGGATGGAGAAGCCTTATTTTCTGGTCTCTCTAAGGCCTCAGAGGCTCTCTGTCAGAGTCTCTCTCTGGCTCTTTGTGGTTCCCTAGGTAACTCTGCAGGCCTGTCACTCAGGAGCACAGAGCACTTGTTGAGGAGAGAGCATAGAGGAACATAGCAGAGCAGGTAGAGAAGGCAATGAGGATTTCAAGAATATCAGATTGTTACTCTTAATATGAAAAGGAAAAATTGATGCAGATCTTGCTGATACAGACCTCAAAGTTGAAGACACTTTATTACATTATGGCTTTAGCCTAAGGACCTAGAAGTAACTTTTTTGCATATATAATTTTAATAGCATTATTGAGATAACATTCATATACATACAGTTGGCCCAATAAAAGTGTGCTATTCACTGGTGTTAAGTACATTCACGGATTTCTGCAAACCATCATCACAGTCAATTTTAGAATATTTCATCACCCCAAGAGAAACCCTGTATCCATTATAAGTCATTCCCATTCTTCCCAAGTCCCCTAGCCCCTGGCAACCACCAGTCTACTTTCTGTCTCTGTAGATTTGCCTATTCTGGACACTTAATATAAATAGTATCATATATTATGAGGTCCTTTGTTTCTGGCTTCTTTCATGGAGTGTAATGTTTCCAAGGTCAGCCATGTTACAGCATGTGTCAGTATTTCATTTCTTTTGATCGCCAAATATTTCATTATATAGATTTGCCAGCAAAACTTCAAGTATATTGTTCGGTAGTATTATATTCACATTGTTGTGAAACAGATATCCAGAACTTTTTCATCTTGCAAAACTGAAACTAGGTATACTTCATCATTTTATTTATCCATTCTCATTTGTTGATGGACATTTGCATTTTTTTCCACTTTGCCTATTTGTATACAAGTTTTTGTGTGGATATATGTTTTCATTTTTCTTGGTGTATCCGTAGGAGCAGAATTGATGTCATATTGTAATTCTGTATTTAACATTTTGAGGAAATGCCCAGCTGTTCTCCAAAGTGGCTGCACCATTTTACATTTCCATCAGCAACATATGAAGATTCAAGTCCTCCACATTCTGGCCAACACTTGTTATTTTCTGTCTTTTGATTATAACCATCTTAGTAGGTATGAAATAGTATCCCATTGTGATCTTTATTTGTATTTCTCCTGTGATTAATGGTGTAGAACATCTTTTCATGTGAAGTTTAAAAAATTTAGTTAAAACGTTTTTTTTCTTAAAATTTTCCTCTACTCCTGGGGTTACAAGTTAAGAAGCAAGTACATCTTTGGGGATTGGAAGATAGAAAATAACTGCTCTTAGTGTTAAGGACTGACTATTCAGAACTTAAGTAGAAGCAATTGAACCATCACATTGTCAGGGACCTCCATATGGAATCCTTGTCCATAATAAGCAAAGGAAGGAGAAGTTGTAAAATGGGCCCAAGTGTGGGAGAGTCCCTTTCAAGCTCCTAAGTTAACCAACACAACCAAGCCAAAGAATGGCCTTCAAATTATGGGAAAATAGAGAAGTCATCTTTATATTCTCCAGTATCTTGTTTGGTGTTTGGCACAAATTATTTACTCTTGGCATTGGAGAAGGTTTATCCTTAAGGATAGCAGACAGACCAAGAGTTTAGAATTATAAAATATGAGAAATGGAAGTTTTATACTGTGTAAAGTGAGGTTGTGATGTGAAGTAACCATAGAGAAAATTCTACCAGATCTCCTCAGATTGCACAGATTTCTTCAAAAATACCTGCCTAATATCTTCCATGAGTGTTACCACACACACTTGAAAGTATGTATGGAGTCCATGATACCAATGAGATTTATGTATGTCTCTATGTCTCACTTCATTCCCCCCTCACAAAGGCAGATGAGTTCTTGCAGAAATGAAGAGCTAATAATATCCTGAGATCACAGGATATGCTAAGCGCTGTGCTAAAACCACATACAATCATTGTGCCATTTAATTGATACAGAACTTGAGTGAGGTCTGTCCTACTTTTATTCCTATATTATACAAAAAAAAAAAAAATTAGGCTCAGCATCATTAAGTAACTTGACCAATATCACACCAGCCCTAAAGAGACAGGCCAGGAGGATTGTAGGCTTCCAGCCGGTGCTCTCAGTATGTTGTCAGTTCAGTCTCTCAGTTGTGTCCGACTCTGCGACCCCATGGACTGCAGCACACCAGGCCTTCCTGTCCATCACCAACTCCCAGAGTTTACTCAAACTCATGTCCATTGAGTCGCTGATGCCATCCAACAATCTCATCCTCTGTCGTCGCCGTCTCTTCCCGTGTTCAATCTTTCCCAGCATCAGGGTCTTTTCAAATGAGTCAGTTCTTCGCATCAGGTGGCCAAAGTATTGGAGTTTCAGCATCAACATCAGTCCTTCCAATGAATATTCAGGACTGATTTCCTTTAGGATGGACTTGTTGGATCTCTTTGCAGACCAAGGGACTCTCAAGAGTCTTCTCCAACACCACAGTTCAAAAGCATCAATTTTTCAGCTCTCAGCTTTCTTTATAGTCCAACTCTCACATCCACACATGACTACTGGAAAAACCATAGCCTTGACTAGATGCACCTTTGTTGGCAAAGTAATGTCTCTGCTTTTTAATATGCTGTCTAGGTTGGTCATAACTTTTCTTCCAAGGAGTAAGCGTGTTTTAATTTCATGGCTGCAGTTACCATCTGCAGTGATTTTGGAGTCCAAAAAATAAAATCTGCCAGTGTTTCCCCATCTATTTGCCATGAAGTGATGGGACTGGATGCCATGATCTTAGTTTTCTGAATACTGAGCTTTAAGCCAACTTTTTCACTCTCCTCTTTCACTTTCATCAAGAGGCTCTTTAGTTCTTCACTTTCTGCCATAAGGATAGTGTCATCTGCATATCTGAGGTTATTGATATTTTTCCTGTCAGTCTTGATTCCAGCTTATGCTTCATCCAACCCAGTATTTCTCATGATGTACTCTGCATATAACTTAAATAAGCGCGGTGACAATATACGATCTTGACGTACTCTTTTACCTATTTGGGACCAGTCTGTTGTTCCATGTCCAGTTCTAACTGTTGCTTCCTGACCTACATACAGATTTCTCAAGAGGCAGGTCAGGTGGTCTGGTATTCCCATCTCTTTCAGAATTTTCCACAGTTTATTGTGATCCAAATAGTCAAGGGCTTTGGCATACTCAAAAAAAGCAGAAATAGATGTTTTTCTGGAACTCTCTTGTTTTTTTGATGATCCAGCAGATGTTGGCAATTTGATCTCTGGTTCCTCTGCCTTTTCTAAAACCAGCTTGAACATCTGGAAGTTCACAGTTCACGTATTGCTGAAGCCTGGCTTGGAGAATTTTGAGCATTACTTTGTTAGCATGTGAGATGAGTGCAATTGTGTGGTAGTTTGAGCATTCTTTGGCATTGCCTTTCTTTGGGATTGGAATGAAAACTGACCTTTTCCAGTCCCGTGGCCACTGCTGAGTTTTCCAGATTTGCTGGTATACTGAGTGCAGCACTTTCGTAGCATCATCTTTTAGGATTTGAAATAGCTCAACTGGAATTCCATCACCTCCACTAGCTTTGTTCGTAGTGATGCTTTCTAAGGCCCACTTGACTTCACATTCCAGGATGTCTGTCTCTAGGTGAGTGATCATACCATCATGATTATCTGGGTCGTGAAGATCTTTTTTGTATAGTTCTTCTGTGTATTCTTGCCACCTCTTCTTAATATCTTCTGCTTCAGTTAGATCCATACCATTTCTGTCCTTTATTGAGCCCATCTTTGCATGAAATGTTCCCTTGGTATCTCTAATTTTCTTGAAGAGGTCTCTAGTCTTTCCCATTCTATTGTTTTCCTCTATTTCTTGCATTCATCACTGAGGAAGCCTTTCTTATCTCTCCTTGCTATTCTTTGGAACTCTGCATTCAAATGGGTATATCTTTCCTTTTCTCCTTTGCTTTTTGCTTCTCTTCTTTCCACAGCTATTTGTAAGGCCTCCTCAGATAGCCATTTGCTTTCTTGCATTTCTTTTTCTGGGGGATGGTCTTGATCCCTGTCTCCTGTACAACGTCATGAACCTCCATCCATAGTTCACCAGGCACTCTGTCTATCAGATCTAGTCCCTTAAATCTATTTATCGCTTCCACTGTATAATCGTAAGTAGTTTGATTTAGGTCATACCTGAATGGTCTAGTGATTTTCCCTACTTTCTTCAATTTAAGAGTGAATTTGGCAATAAGGAGTTCGTGATCTGAGCCACAGTCAGCTCCTAGTCTTGTTTTTGCTGACTGTATAGAGCTTCTCCACCTTTGGCTGCAAAGAATATAATCAATCTGATTTCAGTGTTGACCATCTGGTGATGTCCATGTGTAGAGTCTTCTCTTGTGTTGTTGGAAGAGGGTGTTTGCCATGACCAGTGTGTTCTCTTGGCAAAATATTAGCCTTTGCCCTGCTTCATTCTGTACTCCAAGGCCAAATTTGCCTGTTACTCCAAGTGTTTCTTGACTTCCTACTTTTTCATTCCATTCCCCTTTAATGAAAAGGATATCTTTTTTGGGTGTTAGTTCTAGAAGGTCTTGTAGGTCTTCATAGAACCACTCAGCTTCAGCTTCTTCAGCATTACTGGTCAGGGCATAGACTTGGGTTACTGTGGTAATGAATGGTTTGCCTTGGAAATGAACAGAGATCATTCTGTCGTTTTTGAGATTGCATCCAAATACTGAATTTCAGACTCTTTTGTTGACTATGATGCCTACTCCATTTCTTCTAAGGGATTTTTGCTCACAGTAGTAGATATAATGGTCATCTGAGTTAAATTCATCCATGCCAGTTCATTTTAGTTCACTGATTCCTAAAATGTCAACGTTCACTCTTGCCATCTCCTGTTTGACCACTTCCAATTTGCCTTGATTCATGAACCTAACATTCCAGATTCCTATGCAACATTGCTCTTTACAGCATCAGACCTTGCTTCTATCACCAGTCCCATCCACAACTAGGTGTTGTTTTTGCTTTGGCTCCGTCTTTTCATTCTTTCTGTAGTTATTTCTCCATTGATCTCCAGTAGCATGTTGGGCACCTACCAACTTGGGGAGTTCACCTTTCAATGTCCTATCTTTTGGCCTTTTCATACTGTTCTTGGGGTTGTCAAGACAAGAATACTGAAGTGGTTTGCCATTCCCTTCTCCAGTGGACCACGTTTTGTCAGAACTCTCCACCATGACGTGTTCGTCTTGGGTGGCCCTACACAGCATGGCTCATAGTTTCATTGAGTTAGACAAGTCTGTGGTCCATGTGATCAGATTTGTTAGTTTTCTATGATTGTGTTTTTCATTCTGTTGCCCTCTGATGGAAAAGGATAAGAGGCTCATGGAAGCTTCCTGATGGGAAAGACTGACTGAAGGGGAAACGGGGTCATGTTCTGATGGGCGGGGAAGGCTCAGTAAATCTTTAATCCAATTTTCTGTTGATGGGTGGACCTGTGTTTCCTCCCTGCTATTTACCTGGGGCCAAACTATGGTGGAGGTAATGAAGATAATGGCAACCTCTTTCAGAAGATCCCATGCATGTACTGCTACATCAGTGCCCCCAACCCTGCGGCAGGCCACCACCGACCCTTGCCTCCGCTGGAGACTCCTGGACCCTCACAGGCAAGTCTGGTATGTTCACAAGTCACAGTATGTTGAACTCCATACAAAAGTCCTGCTTACCCCGCTTAGTCTATGCAGCAGGAATTGGGAAGATGTAGAATGAGAATTTTATGTACCTACCTCTGCCATGTTATTTGGAGGGAGATTTGTCATTGCTTCCCTGGCCTGCTCACTGTAGGTGCAGTTGAGTGTGGCAGAACCTTGCAGAGTGTGTGGCCATGGCTGCACCTGAAGCAGGTACTGCAGCTTCGTGCGCACTTAAGAAGTTTGGATTTGATTCTTGAGCCAGCAGAGCAGGGGATTTTTAACCTGGGAGAGTAATGATTAGGTTTCTCTTTTCTAAAGAGATGTAACTGGTGACATTGTGGAGGATAGGCTGAAGAAGGTGGAGATGAGTGTCAGGGACTTTGGGTCAAAGCTTAAATGTAGGCCGTGAAGAAGAGAGGACCAAAGTGAAAGTCTTCTAAGGTGAATCCTTTAGTACCTGGTAACCTTGTGGATGTGAGAGTTGAGAGAGAGAGAGGATTTGAAGATGCTTCAAGAATTGTAGCTTAGAAAACCTGGGCAAGGTGCCATATTGATGCAGAGTTGTAGGATTGGGTGATCGATGAGGTTAGGAATATCAAAGCCAGTGGTAGACTTAAGTTCAAGGCTCTTGATGGTCTGAGAACCTTTGTGGTTCTCTTGATCTTGGGTACTTTAGTCTACTTAATTAGAAGATAGAAGTTCAATTGTGTTTGTTTGCCTTTTAGTTTATCTAGAAAATTGATGAACATTAACATTTCTCCTGGTATCAAATAGTTCTTGAAGGCAAGAAAAGCATTTAGTTAAACTATTAGTGCTCCTACTAAAGTTTTTCCTAGGTTTTTGCAAAATTTTCTTTTAAGTAGAAGTATTTAGAAGGAAACTCAAGAAACATTTTGTTACTAAGCTGATGAAAGGCATTTTAAACTCTGCTTTGCCCCAAAGGAATTCCATCTGATAATGCAAGTGTTTTCCCAGTTGTAGGTCCCACATCCATCCCATCCTTAGCTACAAGATTCCTCAGATAAATCTTGAGTTTAAGGGAAATAGACCCTGTATGGAGCAGGGACAAGGTGGAACTAGGTACCCTTTCCAAATCAGCCTTATGAATATTTGATCATTTTTAAGTGAACCAGTAGTAATTTCACCGTTTTATTCTTAGTACAATTAAATTCAGACTTGTGCCTTCAGTTAAAGCATAGAATTGAACCTTAATAGTTTACTTCAAAATCTGTTTCTGAGATGAGATACTTGGTAATATTGCATTGTAGTGATAGATGATGGAGAAGGCAATGGCAACCCACTCCAGTGTTCTTGCCTGGAGAATCCCAGGGACAGTGGAGCCTGGTGGGCTGCCGTCTGTGGGGTCGCACAGAGTCGGACACAACTGAAGCGACTTAGCAGCAGCAGCAGTGATAGATGATGAAGTTGCTTCTGGTGTTTAGTGCCTCAAGGTTGCAAAGTTATGTAAATTGTTTACAGATAAAATGCTAGTAAAGAGAAGTTTATTTGCTCCTGCCAGAAGTACAGACCCCAAGCATTTAGTATGGTGAATGTCTGGTCTTCTCTTGCAGCTGTCCTGTGTTTACAAAGTTAAATTATCTTATGTGTCTAGGGTTAAGTGTCACAGTTTCTTGGGTTATACAGTAAAACAAAGTTTCTATTTTGTTTAAGAAAGTGAGTAGATGATTACCTGAGGTTGAATTGGTATTTAGAGCCTCATTAATGGTTAGTTAAAAATACACAGAAAGTATTAGTCACTCAGTCATGTCCGACTCTTGCGACCCTATGGACTGTATAGCCCACCAGGCTCCTCTGTTCATGGGATTCTCCAGGTAAGAATATTGGAGTGGGTTGCCATTTCCTTCTCCAGGGGATCTTCTCGACCCAGGAATCAAACCCAGGTCTCCTGCATTGCAGCCAGATTCCTTACTGTCTGAGCCATCAGGGAAGCCCTAAAAATATACAGAAGCACACTTTTTTTCTGAGTGCCTATACATAATGGTCTTTAGGGGCTGAGATATTCAGAAGAGATCCTCTTACCACTCCTAAAAAGTATATTGACTTTTAGACTTAAAATATATTTGAACAGAATTTAAAACTTAGAGTTAGGCTATTTGCATTCATTTACATAGGGCATAATTACCTTTAGTAATTTAGATTTCTGATAGCACTGGAATTCTAGTTTTCATTAGCACTCTTGCTTCTTTCTGCTACTTACAGGAATACTAACAAAATACCTTAACTATCATCTTGAGAGTTAATGGTTTATGTTGGTTGGCTTCACTTTAAAGTTTTCCGATGACTTGCAGTTGGAACATGTCAGTGATTCATAATATCTGGTTACCTGTGGCTTAGTACAGTTGGTGGGCAGATTTATTTCAGTACCCTCAGTGGCTCTTTTCTGTAGTAAAAATCCATTGAAAACTATTATGAGGTTTTTTTTTTTATAGTTTCATTCATTTATTTGCTTTTGCTTATTTGCTTTGGATGCTATCTCATATTTCTCCAGTTTTGCTCTTGAGCATCTATAGCTTTTACATTCATTTGGCTTTGGGACCGTTATACCTCTGTTTACCTAGTATAGCTCAGTTCCTCGAGTGATCTCTTCCTCGGTACGTGACAATCTCTTGTAGAGTTTCAAATTTTTATTTTATAAATTAGAAGGTGGCTTAGGTAATCATAAACATAAGGTATAAACAATCATTCTTCTAGGAGTATATTGTCTCCAGTTTAAATGATAGTTGTTTAGTGACAAGGACTCTAACTGAAATGTAGATTATTACCAGTATGTTGCTAACTGTGTGGTACTTTCCTGGTAATATCTGGTTGAATGGAGTTGCCCTGGGTGCACGATGGATGGCTTATTACCTGGAAGCAGAACATAGAGTATTCTGTTAGCTGCTTTCAGAGATGTTGCGTATCCTTACCAGGCTAAATGACTCATCACTAAAACATGAGGTCTGAAACTGCCCAGAGGCAGTCAGTCTCCTTTCTCTATTCTTTATGGGGGTCCTTCTACAATAGTGATCAGAACTTTGTTCAGTTGTTTGTAATAGAAGAGGCAAGACATGCGTCAACCCAAACATATTCTGTTCCAAATATGTTCACAGTCTGTTCTCCTTTCCCCAGCTTTAATTTCTTCATTCCACATTTTCAAGATAATTTCCGTAAGGATGGCCATGTTGTTAGAAATTGATGTTGAAAGACCTCTCTGCTCGCCTTTGGAGAAACTGGACAGTGTCTGTATTGAACTATTTAACTTTTCTCTGGATTCTGTCTGCTTATTTAATACACCTAGGTTTCCCTGAAGTGAATACTGCGATGTTTTGTCATCTTCCCCAACTTTGTGCCTCCCCTCTCAGGTGAATGGAAATAACTAAAGGCCCCCATCACTCTACCTTCTGCACCGTGAAAGTGAAAGTGAAGTTGCTCAGTCGTGTCTGACTCTTTGCAACCCCGTGGACTGTAGCCCACCAGGCTGCTCTGTCCATGGGATTCTCCAGGCAAGAATACTGGAGTGGGTTGTCATTTCCTTCTCCAGGGGATCTTCCCAACCTAGGGATCGAACCCAGGTCTCCTGCATTGCAGGCAGATGCTTTAACCTCTGAGCCACCAGGGAAGCCCTCTGCACTATGCCGGGTATATAATAAGTGCTTATGGTGCCTACTCAAAGCTTGCATGAATGAAAACTTCAAGTGGCTTAACTCTTAAGTAACAATATTTTGCTTGTTAATTTCCACAAGTTGGGAGAGGATTAGTGTAGAGCTGAAATTGGGGTCAAATCTTGGAAATTTTAGGTGGAAATAGTTTGTGACCTTAGATGAATAAAGATGTTTTTAAGCCATATTAAAACGAGGCTCCTAGTGCAGATTTGCTTATTCTTTCCAGACTGTGAACAGTTGTCTTGTTCTCACCAAAGGCAATTTTGTTGAAATGTTCTTAGAAACAGTATGTACAGGCTTCTGTAATTGCATAGGGGAGAGATCATAGAGATGCAGGGAACATCAAGATACTGATTCAACCTGTCCTCTTTGGGGAATGTTTGACCCCTTCCCTCTAATTCAGCACCCTGAAAGCTGTCAACACAAAATTGCCAAATAAAGAAATAGAATCAGTTTGTGTGTTACAGCCTTCTGGAAGATGATGTTGGGGGAAAAAAAAAGTATAATTACACATATACCATTTTTAGGTTCCTCTTGTATTTTTAATGACTTAATACCTGGAACATTTTTTGATAAGTTTAGTTCTTGCAGAACTACCCCCGTAATAGGCAGCTGAAGGCAGTGAAGGATTCAATTGAAGCTCCTAGTTCCTTTCCATGGCTTCTCCTTTGAACATCACCCCATGTTTACATCTAAAATGGACTGACTGCATTGTTATGTTCCAAATATGCCAGATATAGCAGAAGGAGGATGTCACCATTATGTAAAATAGAACCCTCTGTAAAGCTGAAACTGATGGTTGAACCACTAAAATATGAAATACATCTTTGTCATTGTATGGGATTGAAAACTCTTGCATTTATGGTGTGATTCTTAAAGTCCTAAATTTTATAATCCCATCTGTTAAGTTTGCTAATAAAGGCCAAATGTTTACCCTTACATTCTTAAAACTAATTTATGAGGGCAGAGTATCAGCTGTATCATAGCAGACTTAGAACACCTTTCAATGTCAGATGACCTAATCAGTTATTAATCTTTTCTATGGGGAACGTTTTTCCTTCATCAGCTGTCTAAAATATTTGGGAAACTATATCACATGGGAGTTGCCATTCATCAGGAAATGCTTGTTCATAGACACAAACCAGACCACATGGAGCAGTAAATGTTACTTATCACTGTGGAAACCAAAAATCACAAATGGGTATAGCCTTAAAATCACAAACATTCTGCATCTTATGAGGATAAGTCATATCCAGATTGGGTTCAGTTCACTCAAATATTTATAAGGCATTTAATGATCAGAAAGTCTGGGGGACTTTGTTTTCGTGACTAATTTTCCTCTGCACAAAACCTAAAAGATCATTCAAGGGGAAATAAGAGGAAAAAGTCCAGTTTGTATGGATTACCTAGCTTGTGAATGTAAAACTCTGGATTGGGAGTTAGAATGCTAAGGTTTTAGCCATGGCTGTTTCAAAAAGTAGCTGTGTGGGTTTAGACAACTCTTTTAACTTATTTGGATCTCTGTTTTCTTATCTGTAACAAGATGAAATTGGGCCACATGCCCCTCAGTGATAAATCAGTTTTCTTTTGCTGTTCCTCTAGAAGTGCAAACCTTTTTTTATTGAGAAGAGGTGTTCTGCTTGGATATGCCTCACTATATCAAGAGTACTGAGGGTTCTTGTTCTACAGCAGTGACTTTATTACCTGAAAAACACCTTGTTCAGTCAGCACTGGGGCCACATGTCTACATGTTACCATTGATTCATGGATTCTGCCTCCTTCTCCATTCAGTATGGACTGACGTGGGATGTCAGTATCGTCTGGTAGTGATGAAGTATGCAGCAATCTGAATGTGGAAGTTTAATTTGTCTTACAGCCAAAAGGTGGCATTTAAAGAGTATCTGTGATGTCCACAGATAAACATAAGGATAATGCCTTAAGACATAGGCTGAAGATGTTAAGAGGTTGGTAGAAGAGGAGGCTGGGTGAATTAGTTAATGAGAGTATTCATTCACATATCCATTTAATTCCTGGTTCTACTAAGACTTTGCCATGACTGTCATTTCAGTAGTTTCCATGAAACTACGGGGTTATCTCATAAGTGGAATTTGAATCATTTGCTCCTAATGACTCAGCAGAGTCTGTGAGGAGAAAAAGTTATCTTTATTTCCAGCTCTGTTGCTGATCTGGATGTGTGTGACAAGGCAACTTCTCTTGGTTATTTTCCCATTATTAAGTGGTGGAAATATCTATCCCATCTTTATCCCTTCAGAACATTATAAAGATAAACTAAATACCTAAATAAAGCTATAAACCAGTGTTCATTTGTGTGTAAAGTAACCAGGTAGAATCTTCTGGACTTGATTCAAAATTCAAACGTCCTTTTGAGTGTTGATGGTGGTGGTGGTGGTTTAGTTGCTAAGTCGTGTCCGACTCTTGCAACCCCATGGACTGTGGCCTGCCAGGCTCCTCTGTTCATGGGATTCTCCAGGCAAGAATACTGAAGTAGGTTGCCACTTCCTTCTCCATTTGAGTGTTAGATATTGTTATTTGATTTCTTTAATATGAGAAGAGTTTGTTAGATGATAATTTTTAAAATATGCTAGTGATTAAAAGTGAGAGACTCCAAAACATTTGAGTACTTGGCTTTTACAAAAAATACCATAATGTAAAGGTCCATTAAGTGTTTCTCATATTCTTACTATTTCATATCATAAATAGTTTTTGGTCATCTGCTGAACACCACACACTGTTTTGGGGAGCTGAAGAAATGTAATGAGTATAACAAAGTCCTGATTCTTCCAGAGACCATAGAGTGTGGAAACCTGTTACGTCTCTTCTAGTAAGTGCTAACAAAAAAAATTAGAGCGTGATAAGGAGGCCGAGAAGGGGGAGAAGTGGGTGCTGGTGGTCACGGAGGGCCCTTCTGTTTAGATGACACTTGAGCAGACACCTGGAGGAAGTGAAGGTACAAGCCAGGTGGGATATCGGGAACATTCTGGTTAGAGGAAGCACAGGTGTAGAAGCCGTGCAGCAGCTGTGTAGTTGGAAAAGGGCACCCTGGTGGAGCCGAGTCAACTATGGGGCGGAGAGAGGACGCAGTTCAGAGGAGGGTGCAGGCCAGCTGTGCAGGTGGCCTGAGGCCTTCTGGGCCACTGACTATACTCTTGACATTTAGGTGGTGGTGGTTTGTTTGTTAGAATAGTGATGAGATTTTTATTTTTCCATAAGATGACAAATTCTCATTTCTAGGAAGATGCTACCACATATCACAAAATATACCAGTCACATAAATCTACAGTGAAAGTCATTACTAAAGAGTGTTTCTGAAACCATTTTATCTTGGAAACAAGATGGGAAGGCCAAACACTCAATTTCCTTTTAAGAAAAAAAAGGCACCAATTTTCTGCTTGATAGTATTTTTATATTGAGATATCATTGACATATGATATTACATTAGTTTCATGTATAAAACATAGTGATTCGATATTTGTATATATTGAAAATTGTCACCTCAATAAGTTTAGTTAACATTCCTCACCACACATAGTTATATTTGTTTTCCTTGTGATGAGAACTTTTAAGATCTTCTCTTAACAAGTTTCAAATATACAGTAGTGTATTATTAACTATGTATAAAGAAGGCTAAGTGTCAAAGAATTGATGCTTTCAAATTGTGCTGGAGAAGACTCTTGAGAATCCCTTGGACTGCGTGAAGATCAAACCAGCCAATCCTAGAGGAAATCAACCCTGAATAGTCATTGGAAGGACTGATGCTGAAGTTCTAATACTTTGGCCACCTAATGTGAAGAGCCAACTCATTGGAAAAGACCCTGGTGCTGGGGAAGTTTGAAGGCAAGAGGAGAAGGGGGCAGCAGAGGATGAGATGATTAGATAGCATCACCGACTCAATAGACATGAATTTAAACAAACTCCAGGAGATAGTGCAGGACAGGGAAGCCTGACTTGTTGTAATCCATGGGATTGCAAAGAGTCAGACACAACTTAATGACTAAACAAAAGCAAGTAGTTTTTTACATATAAATATATACACACACACACACACACACACACTATCTCAGATCACTAGCCTAACTCCTAGTCACATCTCTGGGCTCCATCCTCAGTGCATGAAATTCAGTCTTCCGCTTAGAAACTGGGTCTTCTATTCCTCCTGCATCCTCTTGCTTCTGTGCAGCCCTAAACTACCCCAGTCGGCTTCCTTTCCCCATCTCCTCACATTCTCTCCTCAATTTTCATTTGTGATGTTTTTACTACTGTGGTAAAAAACATGTGATGTGAATTTGCCATTTTAATCCAGTGTACAGTGTAGTGCTTGAGTACTCAGTCCTGTGTCCCAATTCTTTGCGACCCCATGGACCGAAGCCTGCCAGGCTTCTCTGTTCATGTGATTTTCCAGGCAAGAATATTGGAGTGTGTTGCCATTTTCTCCTCCAGGGGAACTTTCTGACCCGGGGATCAAACCCACATCTTCTGCAGGTCCTGTGCTGGCAGGCAGATTCTTTACCACTACACCACCTGGGAAGCCCCTGAACTATATGTACAGTAGTGCAGGGTCTATTCTTCATAGGATTTGAATATGTTTAGTAATTACATATCTATGTTCAGCATAGGAGAGCTCTAGAACTGTATCTTTTGAGTCCCCGCAGCACTGTGTGCTCTATAAACACTGTGTCAGACAGTGTATCCACTTCCATCTCCTCTGAGGTGCTCTTTATTTTTGTATCTTTACATCTAACCCTATACCTGACACACAGGAGGTGATAATTAAATGTTAAATGGCATTTGTATTACTTTAATGAACACTTATAAAGCCACTTAACTCTGTGCCAAGCTGTGTTCCGAGTGCTTTGCAAGCGTTGGTTCGTTTGATTTTCACAAGAACCCTTTGTGTGCTTTATTTCATTTCATGGGAAAACTGAGGCACCAAGATGTTGAGAAGCTTGCTCGTGGTTACAGCTAATAGTGAATGAATCCATTTATAAAGGGAGAAAAAAGAAAGATAGGTTCTTGAAGATTACTTGTGCTGCCTCAGGGCTCCAGGAACACCAGACAGGGTGGGTCCCCAGCAGCTGGGAGCGTGGTGGCATGGAGCCTGTCCGTGCCTGAGGTCCTTTTGAAAAGCTTCTTTGTCCTCTGCCTTCCACGCCAGGCAGACACCTGTCTTCCCCAGGCCAACTCCTACCCCGAGCTCTTTCCTGCCAGAGATAATTGAAGCCTCCTTTGCCCTCTAATCTGCTCAAGTGACTCTTGGACACTCCTGGAACTGCTGGGGTTAAGTGATAGATTTCTCTCTGTGGTTGGCAGTTACACCTCCTGGAGGGGAATTCAGCAGCTAACTCCGCATCCCTTCTCCCAACTAGTGTTTGAAAACCAGCAGGAGTTTTCATATTGTGGTCCATAGACAACCAAGATTAAAACCACCGTGGGGTCTCATTTAACATGCCACTCTCTGGGCTCCACCTTCAGTTCAGTTCAGTTCAGTCGCTCAGTCGTGTCCAACTCTTTGCGACCCCATGGACTGCAGCACGCCAGGCCTCCCTGTCCATCACCAACTCCCAGAGTCTACCCAAACTCATGTCCCTTGAGTCGGTGATGCCATCCAACCATCTCATCCTCTGTCATCCCCTTCTCCTCGTGCCCTCAATCTTTCCCAGCATCAGGGTCTTTTCCAATGAGTCAACTCTTCACATGAGGTGGCCAAAGTATTGGAGTTTCAGCTTCAACATCAGTCTTCCCAATGAACATCCAGGACTGATCTCCTTTAGGATGGACTGGTTTGATCTCCTTGCAGTCCAAGGGCCTCTCAAGAGTCTTCTCCAACACCACAGTTCAAAAGCACCAATTATTTGGCACTCAGCTTTCTTCACAGTCCAACTCTCACATCCATACATGACTACTGGAAAAACCATAGCCTTGACTAGACGGACCTTTGTTGGCCAAGTAATGTCTCTGCTTTTTAATATGCTGTCTAGGTTGGTCATAACTTTCCTTCCAAGGAGTAAGCGTCTTTTATTAATTTCATGGCTGCAGTCACCATTTGCAGTGATTTTGGAATCCAAAAAAATAAAGTCAGCCACTGTTTCCCCATCTATTTGCCATGAAGTGACGGGACCGGATGCCGTGATCTTAGTTTTCTGAATGTTGAGCTTTAAGCCAAATTTTTCACTCTCTTCTTTCATCAATAGGCTCTTTAGTTCTTCACTTTCTGCCGTAAAGGTGGTATCATCTGCATATCTGAGGTTATTGATATTTCTCCCAGCAATCTTGATTCCAGCTTGTGCTTCTTCCAGCCCAGCGTTTCTCATGATGTCCTCTGCATGTAAGTTAAATAAGCAGGGTGACAATATACGACCTTGACGTACTCCTTTTCCTATTTGGAACCAGTCTGTTTTTCCATGTCCAGGTCTAACTGTTGCTTCCTGACCTGCATACAGATTTTTCAAGACACAGGTCAACTGGTCTGGTATTCCCATCTCTTTCAGAATTTTCCACAGTTTATTGTGATCCAAATAGTCAAAGGCTTTGGCATAGCCAATAAAGCAGAAATAGATGTTTTTCTGGAACTCTCTTGCTTTTTTGATGATCCAGCAGATGTTGGCAGTTTGATCTCTGGTTCTTCTGCCTTTTCTAAAACCAGCTTGAACATCTGGAAGTTCACGGTTCACGTATTGCTGAAGCCTGGCTTGGAGAATTTTGAGCATTACTTTACTAGCATGTGAGATGAGTGCAATTGTGCAGTAGTTTGAGCATTCTTTGGCATTGCCTTTCTTTGGGATTGGAATGAAAACTGACCTTTTCCAGTCCTGTGGCCACTGCTGAGTTTTCCAAATTTGCTGGCATATTGAGTGCAACACTTTCACAGCATCATCTTTTAGGATTTGAAATAGCTCAACTGGAATTCCATCACCTCCACTAGCTTTGTAGTGATGCTTCCTAAGGCCCACTTGACTTCACATTCCAGGATGTCTGTCTCTAGGTGAGTGATCACACCATCGTGATTATCTGGGTCGTGAAGATCTTTTTTGTATAGTTCTTCTGTGTATTCTCGCCACCTTTTCTTAATATCTTCTGCTTCTGTTACGTCCATATCATTTCTGTCCTTTATTGAGCCCATCTTTGCATGAAATGTTCCCTTGGTATCTCTAGTTTTCTTGAAGAGACCTCTAGTTTTTCCTATTCTGTTATTTTCCTCTATTTCTTTGCACTGATCACTAAGGAGGCTTTCTTATCTCTCCTTGCTATTCTTTGGAACTCTGCATTCAAATGGGGTATATCTTTCCTTTTCTCCTTTGCTTTTCGCTTCTCTTCTTTTCACAGCTATTTGTGAGGTCTCCTCAGACAGCCATTTTCACCTTAAATCTGCTAAATTAACCTTCACAGATGGGGCCCCCAAATCTGATTTTCAGCTTCTTAAGAACTATTGGGCTGGAGAACATGCATTTGTACCTTATGAGGGGAAAGAGATGAGATGACAAAGAAACAATGTGATGCATGCTTCTCTCCACAGAGAGAGAAGGAAAATCTATAATCCTACTACCGTTCTTTTTTCCCTTGGTTAGGAAAGAGAAGTTGCAGATCAAAAAGGAGGGTGGGATGGGAGAGAGATCCAAGAGGAAGGGGATATATGTGTACATATAGCTTATTCAGTTCATTGTTCAGCAGAAACCAACACAGCATTGTAATACAATTATACTCCAATTAAGAAACAAAAAAACTAAGAGGCAGTATACATGTATGCTCCAGTTATCTAGAAGAAGGATTGGTAAATTGTGACCCACGGGGCAGCTGTCTACTTTTGGGAAACAGGCACATTTATTTGTTTATGTTTTGTCTATGACTGCGCTATACTGGTGGAATTGAGTAATTGCTACAAAGACTATACAACTTGCAAAGCCTAAAATATTTACTATTTGGCCCTTTATGGAATAAGTTTGTCAGGCAACTGAATACCCAATAGAACTTCCTGGAAAGATAGAAGCATTTTACCTGCTCTCCAGTAGGATCGCCACTAGAACTTGAAGAGTAGCTCATGTGATCAAGTAATGGAAATTTTCATTTTATTTAGTTTTAATTTAGCTAATGGCTACTGTAACAGATTTTGCAGGATGAGTGGGAAGGTTTCAGACTGGAGCTGGCTGTGAGGTGTCTTAGATACTGGTTACTTCAAGCCCCTGAGAAGAGGGAGTCTGGAGAAAGGAACATGCCAAAAGAGTGCATTTTAGAACTTTTCTTTTTATTTTTCCATTGTGAGTTTTAAGTGTTACCTTTGTGAGGATTCCCCTCTGCTGCTTATCAGCTTTTTGATCTTGGTCAAGTTTCTTAGCTTCTCTCTGCCTCAGTTTCTGCATTTGTAAATGGAGAGTGACAGTACCTACCTTGCAAGATTGTTGTGCAGTTTAAAGGCTTTAACAGTGCCTTGTATATAGTAAAAACATTGTAAATGTTTTCTGCTTTTACCAGTATTTCATACATTTTTACAGCTTAGTCTAGGAAAGTAATTTTTATTATTTACCATGCCGCCTTTTTTTTTTGTTTAAGGAAAGTAGATTTTGAATTCCAGAATAACATGACACTAACCTGGCTAGGGTAGTCTGTTCCTAACTTGGAGACCAGCTCTGCTTCATATCCTTCCATGTATCAGTAGTTTCACTATGATTAACCTGATTGGGTCCAGCATGTGGCTTATGTGACATGGTATTGCCATAGTTTTACTGATTACTGCAAATGTTGAAAGATGGCCACATTATATTGTAGAAACTCTTTACAAGTAAATGAGGAATACTTAATTAGAAGCAGGACGTTTCACAGTGTTAGTGCTTGTTCCTAGGCTGAAGAAATCCTAGTAATATTTGAAAGGAAATATGTTTCCATTTTATCTTAAGACATGTGGGAGTCTCCTCACATGAGTAAGCTTGACATCACCCCTTTTATAGAAGTGTGAGCAGGGCTGGCAGGAACACATTGGGAGGTGGGAGTATCTTTTGTGTAAATGACAACAGTAGCAGGAATCCAAACGTGAAGAAAGTATTTAGAATGATAGTGCTGTAGGTTTTTTAATTGCGTGTTCATTTGTTAACTTTCTCATCTTCAGTGTCATCTACTGATAATCCAGCATTATGTACTTGCCATGACTAACCAATATCACTTTGTAAAACTTCTCAGAGACCAATGAATGTGGCCTCTTGAAAATAAACTTTTAGGTTTTCTGAGACAGTAATGATGCAACAGTCCTTAGATCTGTTCTCCAAGGAGGGAACAACAGAGTGTTCAGCAGATTTTATGTGCTCAGCAGTTGCTCCCCAAGGCTGCCTTTTTGATCTGTAAGATCATGTTGCAACACCCCTCGATAAGCAAATAATATGAGAAGAAAGCTAGATCCAGATGGCAGGGGCTGTTTCATTATGCACAGAGTATTAGGCCATAGTATTCTGCTTGTTTTCTATTTTCAAATTCTAGGTTGTGTTTGGGTGTGTCTGAGATGCATTGAACCTGCTGAGAGTTTTCCTGGGCTCACTGGACAGAGCAGAAAGAATGAGCAAATGCTGATCTCTTAATATCCTCTAGCTTGTACAGCCTCAAACTGTGGTCACTGTAGGATAGGAGGATTGGAAGCATTGAAGTCTGATGGGATGTGGCCCATAATGGGTTAGGTTGTCCAGTAAGCAATGAAAATTTTTCTTCTGCTGTCCTAAGTTTGATAGTTTTTCTTCTCCTTTTGTTTGAACTGTAGAGAAAGGGTACAGCTTGCAATTTAGAAGGCTATGGTTCCAATTATAGATTTCCTTGGGGTAGAAACCTTATTAATATAAATTGCAGAGCTAGAATTAATGAGTAGAAGTTATGAGAAGACTGACTTAAGCTCAGTATAGGGGAACATTTGTTAAGCACTAGAACTGACCAGCAGTCTGCTAGGATTCTTTTAGGATGTACACATGAATAAGAAGCTGGATAAGATAATGTTGTATGCCATGATGTCATATATTTCAAAGATATTTTAACAAAAACAAATTGCATTAAACCCTTGATGTTATTAATACTTTATTTATAATGTTATGTTCAAAGAATTACTTCTTTTTTCCAAAGTTGTAGGTGAATGAGACTAGCTTACTGGGTGTGGCGCTAATAGATATATTTGTTCTAATTATGTGTGTTGTATAATCGTCTTCTGTGCAGATTTATTTTAAATTAATTAGCTATCCACTAATGAGAGTATACATGAATAAATTCAACAGTTACTTATTTGGGGCCGACTCTACCCATCACACTGTGCTAGCCTCATTGAGGATAAAAATATAAATGAGACACTGCCTTTGCATTCTAATTGGAGAAATAGGCATGTGTACTTGAGTCAAGACATAAATTTCAAAACTGAGACTGTGAAGAATATTTAAATCACCAAAGTTGAAGAGAAAGCCATTAACTCTTTTGGAGTAATCCAGGGAGTTGAAGTGGCCTGAAGTTTAAAAGACAAATAAGGTTGGAGGGGGTGGGTACAATTAATTAACATTTATTTGGTACCTGCGTATGTGAGACATTATTCTATATGCTTTGCTTGTCTCTATATCGTTCTGTGCTATTAACCCTCCTTCTACAGATGGAGAAATTGCTTAGGGGCAAGGAGAGAGTTATTTAGGGTCTGTGAAGGAGGAGTTGTTGAGTAGCTGAAAGTAGGGTGTGTGAGGACAGAGAACTGGGTAAGAGAGAAAGTGAAAGTGAATGTCACTCGGTCGTATCCAACTCTTTATGACCCCATAGAATATACAGTCTATGGAATTCTCCAGGCCAGAATACTGGAGTGGGTAGCCTTTCCCTTCTCCAGGGGATCTTCGCAGCCTAGGGGTTGAACCCAGGTCTCCCACATTACAGGTGGATTCTTTACCAGCTGAGCCACAAGGGAAGCCTAAGAATACTGCAGTGGATAGCTTATCCCTTCCCCTGTGGATCTTCCTGACCCAGGAATCAAACTGGGGCCTCTGCATTGCAGGCAGATGCTTTACCAACTGAGCTATCAGGGAAGCCCAGATAAGAGAGGGGAAAGGTATACTGGGTCAAATTAACTAATCCTAATCAAAAGCTGACTGACTCTCCAGAG
This sequence comes from Giraffa tippelskirchi, assembly GCF_054371585.1. Classification (NCBI taxonomy): domain Eukaryota; kingdom Metazoa; phylum Chordata; class Mammalia; order Artiodactyla; family Giraffidae; genus Giraffa; species Giraffa tippelskirchi. The sequence goes on along the minus strand of NC_137279.1, from coordinate 131,163,828 downwards.
TCATGTCTAGGACCATAAGAGGCAAAGTGTTTCAGGCTGACGTATTGGCTTTGGAGTGAAGAGCATTAGATTCCAGTTCTAGATTGTATAATGCACAGAAATCTCATTAGGTTGAACATTCATCATAAACCAAGAACACTGTAGTTGAGAGAGCTGGGTTTGATTTTTTTTTTCTCCCACCACTGATTTGCTGAATATCTTGTGTAGACTTAGTCTCTTCATCCATAATATGGAGGGCAGAAGTACTGTTCCTTGAGTATATGACAGTTCTAGTCTGGGTATCATATGTGTATGTGTGCGTGCTAAGTCACTTAAGTCGTGTCCGACTCTGTATGACCCCATGGACTGTAGCCTGCCAGGCTCCTCTGTCCATGGGGTTCTCCAGACAAGAATACTAAAGAAGTGGGTTGCCATTCCCTTCTCTAGGGGATCTTCCTAATCCAGGATCAAACCTACGTCTCTTATGTTTGCTGCATTGGCAGGTGGGTTCTTTACCACTAGGGCCACCTGGGAAGCCTGTCATTTGTGTACAGGAGGAACTTAGTTATCAGTTGAATCTAAATATAAAATGGTGTTTAAAGCAGCAGCTCTTGCCCAGTTAGCCACGTATCCTGCATCTATTTTCTTTCTATCCTCCTCAGCCTTCTGAGTTTAGCACCTTATTTTTTCTTGCAAGGACATTTGCAGTAGCCAGCAATAGCCTCTGAACCAAGTTCCACACTTGCTATCCTAAATGTAGAAGGTCAGATTCACTTTTTCAAGTATAATATATATCATGTTACTTTCCTGTTTAAAGGTCCTCAATCACACTTCACATCCCATAGAATGAAAAGCAGGTTCTTAACTACTGGCTCCAACTGTACCAACATTAATCTCACTTTCTCACCTGCCTATCTTAGGCCTCTTCTCATTTCTGCCTCCAATTCTAGTTCTCCCTAGTTCTGCTGGTTCAATGGATTTCTTCCTCTTTTATTGCTCTTTATAATTTCTTGTAACATATTTCACTCAATCGTCAATTCAACCAGCATTTATTGAGCACTTGATAATGGTGACACACTGCGTTTTCATTGCCTGGTGGATAAATAAGATGGAGTTAATCCCAGTTTAATCACCTAGTGATGTTACCAGGTGTGCATATCACTCTTTCCAGACTATAGCACCCTGAGAACTTGAACTACATATTTTTACATTTCTATATAGCACTAGGCACTTGACATTAGAGATATCTAAATATTGGTTGCATAAATTATTAAATATCAATTTGACAAAATTATTCCAACTTCTTGTATAAAATTCTTGAGGCACTGTGGAATTTTTAATGGGACAATAACTGCTTACTTTGTTTCTTCGTCTTAGCATTTACAAAATAAGTATATCATTCCTTCAAAATTAAAAATATGGGTAATAAAGGAAATAGTTATTTCAAAAAAAGTGATATTGATAGGTACTTGTGTATTACATAACTCAGTCTGTTAAAAGAGATAACATCTTAAGGTATCTGTTACTGTCTGTATACATTTTTCTGTTCTATATTTTTTAAGTTGTAACTTTTATAGAAGTCTAAACTATTTAGAAGTTAAAACAGCACTATCAAGTAGAGAAGATTGTCTGAAACTATTTAACAAGGAAGTTAGGAATGAGTGGGGACTTGAAACAGGATGTGAACTCAAGTCTCAAGACCCAGTAGTCAGAAAATACCATGTGCACTTGAGCTTTTTCGAGTTAATACATGTGTGTCAAAAATGCCTATGTTTTCTTAATTTTAAAATTTAGTTACACTTTTAAATTAAAAAAGTAATATGATAGATTTGGGGAAATAGAGAAAAGAAAAAAGTAACCTTCACACAATCACTCTTAATATCTCTCTGTCTTTCAGTGTTTCTAAAAACATAAAGTTGTGATATACAGAGCATTTGAGATACCTTTTTTCGTATTAATATAGAGTCATTCGGAGAAGGCAATGGCACCCCACTCCAGTACTCTTGCCTGGGAAACCCCATGGACGGAGGAGCCTGGTAGGCTGGAGCCCATGGGGTCGTGAAGAGTTGGACTCGACTGAGCGACTTCACTTTCACTTTTCACTTTCATGCACTGGAGGAGGAAATGGCAACCCACTTCAGTATTCTTGCCTGGAGAATCCCAGGGACAGAGGAGTCTAGTGGGCTGCCGTCTGTGGGGTCACACAGAGTCGGACACGACTGACGCAACTTAGCAGCAGCAGCAGTGTAGAGTCATTGCTATTCTACGACTGTATGTCACTATGGTTCAAAATCAGGTTGTTCGCAGTGTTTTACTGTAATGCCAAATGCTATATAATCTATATTGCTGATTATTGTGCGCCTGTAGTTTTTCCTAGATTTTGGCATATTTCCTTAGGTGAGATTTCCAAAATGGCTCTTCTTGTCTTTCTAATATTAAAAATAACCAGAACCATTTGATGGAATAATTTTTCAAAGTACAGTGTGTACTTGTTTTACTTGTCCTCTCCCTGGACATGAACAAATCATGGCATCTTTTTAACCAAACATTGGTTTGAACATATTCCACTTACCCCAACTTTGAGTGATTTGGACAAAAGAAATTTTATACCTATAAAAATTTTATGCTGAGTGACTTCAGCCTCTGAAGAATTATGGAATAATCTTGAAAACACTGTTGACAAGCATATGATTGAATAGAGTTTTACGGTCAGTACATACTTGTATGTGATTTAGTAAGTGGCAAGTTTATGTGTAACCCATCCCATCAGGATGTCTAAAGACTCACGGTGAGTTATAGCTGTTTACTGTTGGATGACGCACCTTAAGTGTTTCCTAGCAGTCTTCCCAGGCACCCATCCGAGAGGTGCAGACATGTTTCCCTGAGGAAGGGACACTGCTAAAGAGGGTACATTATGTACTTTGAATTATCAGATTCCAGATAACCCAAGGAGTATTTGGTGATCTCAGAATATCCACAGGTCATATAGAATAAAAGCCTGCACACATTGTCATATTGAAAACTTAATAGCAAGAAAGCCAGTGAGAGGGGAGAGAGATGGGTAACAGCTGAACAAATTTAGGATCTGTATGCCATGTGGCAGTAAGGGCTGTGGAGAAAAACAAAACCCAGGAAGGGGGGTGGGGGGTGGCTAAACAGTGTCAAGATGTGTGTGTGCAAGGGCAGCAGTCAAGAAAGCCTGGAGGAAGTGAATGCAGGAGCCGTGTGGCTACATCTGGAGCAGGACTGAGCCAAGCAGAAGGCCAACCTGGGCCGAGCCTCTAGTGCAGAAGAATGTTTGGGGGCTGGGGAGCTGGCCTGATGTTTCCAGTGAAGTGAAAGAGATGAAAGCCTGATGAGATGGCTTTGACAGAGAGTAGGAATGAGTGGACAAACCTAGACAGCGTATTAAAAAGCAGAGATACTACTTTGCCGACAAAGGTCCATATAGTCAAAGCTATGGTTTTTCCAGTAGTCAGGCACAGATATGAGAGTTGGACTGTAAAGTAGGCTGAGCGCTGAAGAACTGATGCCTTCAAACTGTGGTGCTGGAGAAGACTGTGAGAGTAACTTGGACTGCAAGATCAAGCCAGTCAATCCTAAAGGAAATCAACCCTGAATATTCATTGGAAAGACTGATGCTGAAGCTGAAGCTCCAATATTTTGGCTACATAATGCAAAGAGCCGACTCATTGGGAAAAAACCCTGATGCTGGGAAAGATTAAGGGCAGGGGGAGAAAGGGGCGACAGAGGATAAGATGGTTGGATGGCATCATGGACTCAATGAATATGAGTCTGAGCGAACTCTAGGAGATTGTGAAGGACAGGGAAGCCTGGCATGCTGCAGTTCACGGGGTCGCAAAGAGTCAGACACGACTGAGCAACTGAATAACAACAAAGGAATGAGTGCAGACATCTCTTTTGGGAGTTTTCTTGCAAAGGGGATCAGAGGAGTAAAACAGAACCCAGAGGAGGATGTGGGGGAAGGAGGTTTTTTTTTTTTTTTTAAATGAGCAAACTCTAGTGTGCTGTTTGCTGACAGGTAGTACCCAGTGTCGAGGGGAAGCTGGGTGACGGAGGAGAGGAAGAGACAGCTGCTGGGGGGGATGGTGGTGCAGAAGTTAGACAAAGTGGGTTCTAGGAGACAGATGTAGGAGTTGCTGTAAATAGGGGCAGATAGTTCCTCCACAGAAACAGAAGGACTGAGAGTTGGGGCATCAGTGCAGGGAGGTTGGGGAAAGTGGAAGTGTGTGGAAATTCTCTTGTCACTTCTGTTTCTCGGTGAAACACAAAGCACATGGTTTTGCAGCTGTGGGTGGGCAGGAGACTACTAAAGAGAGGGCAGCATATGTATGGAATAGTCACCAAGGATGGGGAAGCTGGATGGACTGATAAATCTAGTCGGATTGCCAAGGCTAACCCAAGGATCCACCTGAGATAAGTGATCATAAGTGTAAAATAGATCCGTGAGTATCTTTTTCTCCAGCCACATTTAGCAGCCTGGGTACAGGTGCAGAATGAGCAGAGATTAAGATTTGTAATGAGAGCTATGGTTTTTCAGATGGGCAGGATGAAGAAAGAGGGGTGAGGGGAGCAGAGGTGGAAATAAGGAAGGAAGGCAGTGTTTATAAATAGCAGGTGTGTGGAAAGAGAGGCTATGAGCAGCTGAGTGACTGTGAGAAAGTATAGGATCCATGGAATTTAGTCCCTGTGGGGTTAACAGATTATTAGAGTGAAGTCAAAGGAAATGATTTGGAAAATTCAGGGTTTCAGAAGCGTTTAAAAAGCTGAGTAGAACTTTGTGATTGATACAACGTGGGGAGTGAGGGAAAGAGGGAAGTCAGAGATGATGCTCAGGGCTTAGCTTGGGTTGACTTGATAAATGTGGTTTCCAAGTTCAGGTGTTCACAAGGCCAGGCAGGTAAGAGTATCAGAAAATAAGGAGTAGGTGGAGACTGTGGGCACCTGGCAGGCACTTGGTCCTTCTGAAGTGGGGCAGCTCAGCTGTAGCTATTATTACCCTGGGTGGGTGTATCCCAGACTGCTGCTGCTGCTGCTAAGTCGCGGCAGTCGTGTCCAACTCTGTGCGACCCCATAGACGGCAGCCCACCAGGCTCCCCTGTCCCTGGGATTCTCTAGGCAAGAACACTGGAGTGGGTTGCCATTTTCTTCTCCAGTGCATGAAAGTGAAAAGTGAAAGTGAAGTCACTCAGTTGTGACCAACTCTTAGCAACCCCATGGACTGCAGCCTACCAGGCTCCTCCGTCCATGGGCTTTTCCAGGCAAGAGTACTGGATCCCAGACTACTAGACCTTTCAGTTTCGAAAAGGTAGAGTCAGGATTTTGCTCTGCCATTTCCCAATTTATAAATGCTGACTACTTTTTGTTGTTGTTAACTAAACAACAGTAGTTGTAGTTAGACCTCCAGACCACCACTTTTTCCCTTGAGGATATTCTTGCCAGGGAAATAAAGTTTTTACACATGGAATTGCATCTGTACTTCACCTTATTCAAGAAAGAATTTGAAGCCACAGTGGGTGGAGGCAAATGAAGTACTGAGTTGTGCCCCGCAGGCCCCAGCCACTAGTGCAGTTCTGAGAAGGGGCCTGGAGAGGTTGCAGGGGGCTGACCAGTCTCTTGCTGATTGTGTGCTATCACCCCAGGCCACAGGCCTTGCCCTCAGGCATGAATTCTTTGTGGTTTCCATCCCATTAACCTTGAACAGTTCCTCTAAACATTATATTTAGCTTCTGCTTTTCATTTCCAAACTGATAACTGAGCAAAGTGGTCATTGGCCCTAATGAGCCTTAGCCAAGAGAAGCAAGGCCACGCTGTACCCCTGGCTGTGAACCGAGAGGTGGCATTGGCTCTGGTCACTTCAAGCCTCTCTATGAGCTGTTCTCAAGTCTTAGTCCATGCCCTGCTTAGGTGGTAAAGTGATGTCTTGGGAGGGTTGGGTGCTAAGTTCTACCCAACAGAGCAGCTGCCAGGGAGGGCAAAGCAAGGCTAAGTTCTCGCTCCCACTGGAGTCGAGACCAGGACTTTTGTTTCTTGTCCTAAGCCTGTCCATAGTGTTTTCTCTGATGGTGCAAGGGGAAAGAATAGAAACCCAACAGTTGGTTGAGAGACAGGTTCCTCGAGGGTAGTGGCTATGGTCATTTGCTCAGTGTGTGTTATATTCCCATGATGTGCCAAGCTCGGTCCTGACACCAGGGACACAAAGGTGAACAGAGTAGACATCCCTGCTGTCACGGTGGTTTGTCTCTTGCTTCTTTCTTTCCCTTCATTCATTCATCCTCAGAATTACTGAGTGACTGCTACATGCCAGGCACTGAGCTGGCTATTGGGAATGGAAAAATGTTAACGTCAGTCTGCTCAAGGGTAAGCGGACAAATGACAGTACATTTACATTTACTCTGTGACTGAGATAGCCTGAGAGTTCTGTGCATCCACACATGGTGTTCAGTGATGAGGAAGGTGCTGAAGAGAAGGGCACATCCCCCGCCCTCAGGCAGTATACAATCAACTCAGAAGAAGAGAAGCCACTGTATTGTACTTCCAGAAGCACATACCGCTATTTAAGTTTTCCAGTATTTGATCATTTGTATCTCAGACTCCAGGTATCTTTGTATTCCCAGCAGAGTACCTGGTGCTCAAGTGCTGAATAAATGTTGGTTGAATTAACAAAAAACGAAGTGTGTTGGAAGACAGAAATTAACATCACTTTAGCAGAGAGCAAGTTCATTTGAACCAGACCTGGGACAGTAGGTGGCAGTTCCACAGGAGAAGAAAGGAGATGGTCAAAGGTATTCCAAGCACCAGAAATGGCCCGAGCCACTAACTAAACCCAGGAAACTACAGGGAATTCTGTTTGGTGATGAGCACCAGGCTTGTGGGGAAATGTGGGGTTGTGAGAAAAGGTGGAGGGGCTATGTCAGGTGAATTTAGACTTCAGTTAGTAAGCAACAGAGTTCTTAAAGAGATGTTCCAGTGGGTACTTTCACAAATTACCTTTGATGGCAGTGGGATGTGTGGATTTGGTGGGGGTTACAGGACTTCCCTGGTGGCTCAGACGGTAAAGCACCTGCCTACAATACGGGAGACCCGGGTTCAATCCCTGGGTCGGGAAGATCTCCTGGAGAAGGGAATGGCACCCCACTCCAGTATTCTTGCCTGGAAAATCCCATGGATGGAGGAGTCTGGTAGGCTACAGTCTATGGGGTCGCAAAGAGTCGGACACGACTGAGTGACTTCACTTTCACAGGCTCAAAATAGGATTTTTTTTTTTTCCAAGTGTCACTGAGATATGAGTTTTTTGTTTTGTTTTGTTTTGTTTTAGTAACAGACCCAAACATGACTGGAGGTTAGGGGAAAGGGACCAGTAGGAGAAGGGGGGAAGGCTTTCTGAGGTGCACGGTCACTCTGAGATGGTGAGATGAGTAGCATGCCTTTCAGAAACGTGGTCAAGGCAGGGGTGGGACACCCTCAGCAAAACCCCTGCTGGAGAGAGATGTTCCTGGAGGAGCTGGTCAAGGCTGCAGATTCTGGGCCTTCAGGGCCACTGTTAACATGGTTTACCTTGGGGTTTCAGCTGGGCAGGGGAACAAGAGAGGAAAACCAGAAGAGCTCATGCTAGCTTACCCTCCGCCCCCCGCCCTTGTATGTTTCACAGTGTCTTAACTTGTTGCACCAGTAGTGTCACTGGAATACTGAAAACTGGGCAGAAAATGTGGGACACTGAGCATTCATCTCTTAGGGCTTTAATTACCTCCTTTGTCAAATTAACCCATCAGATCCTGGTCAGCACTAACAGTCTGTGAATCCGTCATTGGAGACATCAGGGACTCTAGAACACCTGGGTGCTTTCTGAAAGCCGCGCCAGCCACCCTCCGCCAGCATCCGGCTCAGAGAGGACATCTGGGCCTGGCAGAGTGTGGCTACTTTGATCTATATTGCTTGCTTACTCATTATTACTAATAGTTTGTAGGTAAAGTTATAGGGAAACACATTGGCTAGTGTAGAGTGTGTTTTATGCTAACCCTTTTCCCCCTGTCAGTGTTGAAGAAAGTAGGGCATGGTCTCTGAACAGCAGCTGGTCGTGCCGCAGCCTGTACCTAAAATTGCAGGTGGACCTTTCTGCGAGACTCCCAAACCCGTGAATGCATATTCTTGTGTGTTCTGTATATCTTGCTATAAAGGAAAATGATCTCACAGTAAGCCTTAATAAGTTAGTCTTCAGGGTGGGCTGTAGACGAGGTAGACTCTGTGTAATGGAGCCCTTTCTATTTCCTGCCATTAGTCACTGAAAGAAAACACCCACATAATAATAAAAATAATATCTAACATCTGTTCAACACTTCAGAGCTCTCCGACACTGTGTATATTCACATCCAAATATCAGAAATCATATATATGATGTTCTACTGTAAACTGAAGAAAGAAAAGAGAGGAACTGGATATATAGGAGACTATGTTAATTGATGTAAGAATTTTGGTGGAGGGCAGCCTGCTTCTGGTTTTTTTTTTTTTTCCAAGCCTTGACAGAGGAAGCAGTAGTGTGGATAAGAATCATGGAATTAGACAAACAAGGGTTCAAATCCCAAGCTACTGAGTGTCTCTAAATCCCAACATCCTCTTGGTAAACTAGAATGAGAATTCATCTCAGAGTTGGTATCACAGTAGAAAGGAATTGGGTTTATAAAGCTTGCAAACACGGCCTGAACCAGAAAGGTACAGAGACTGATGATAAATACCAAGAACCCCTTACTTAGATTGTATTCTGTTAGAGCTGGGCGTCACTGAACATCCCTCACCTTTGTCCTCCCTATTCAAATGGTCACAGTTCCCACCTACGTCCCTCGTCCCTTGTCTCTCTCACCTAAGTGCTCTTTCTGCCTGGGTCCCCTTGGTACTATATTTGACCTCATCTCCAGCTGAGTGATGGCAGCAACCTCCCAGCCTATCTCTGGTGCCTCTCGTTCTCCCCCTCCCCCACCACCATGATGTCCTTAGCACGTATCTCATGTACCATGGTGTGACTGCTTCCTAAAGCTCTGTTTACTGTGAATTTGTGTTCTCCATTGCCTGCCAAATAAAACCAAATTCCCTTTGGAATTCAGCGTCCTTGGAAATCTAGCTCAACCTTAACCTTTGACTTCATTTTGCATGACTATTGAGTATGAACTTTTTGCTACAGTCACATCAGGCAGCCTAACCTTAGATGTCCAATGAACTCAGACCTACCATTGTGCCTTTACTCAGGCCATTTCTACTGCCTGAATACAGCATTGTCTGCATTTTAAAACACATGTGTATGTATGCATGTGTCATTAGTTATGAAAGAAACATGAGGGCTTAGAAACTCATCTTTCATCTAAAACGTCATGAGGAACTTCATATCTTGACACATATCCCTCAGCTTTCCGGTTCATTTCGGCCTTGATAATTTTCTGACAGCATTGAGATATATTAGCTTCATAATGGTATCACTACATCCTTGTAAGATTAGTACGAGTATTGAACTGCAGAGGAAGATGTCTTTGAGTTAAGGCATTGGAAAGAGCAAAAAGACAGTAAGTTTCTGGTTTATGTGCACTAAAAAACATTTTTTCTAAACTCCTCAGAGAATCCTTATTTTGCTATTGTTGGTATTTACTGCCTCCTTTTTTTGTTGTTGTTTTTGTTTAGTCCCTAAGTTGTGTCCAATTCTTTTGCGACCCCGTGGACGGTAGCCCACCAGGATCCTCTGTCCATGGGATTCTCCAGGCAAGAATACTGGAGTGGGTAGCCATTTCCTTCTCCAGGGAATCTTCCCTACCCAGGGATCGAACTCACATCTCCTGCATTGCAGGCAGATTCTTTATCACTGAGCCACCTGGGAAGACCTTTAACCCTTTATTTAGATGGAATAAGCTCATCTTTCTCAGACATCAGTGAAGACTGTGTGTGGAGCCCAGTGCAAGATCTGGTCTTGTCTCTGCCAGGACCATCAGCCACTCAAACCATAGCTTCTGACCACAACCTCTGGTGGTGAAATAGGCAAAAAGGCATTTAAGTTCACTCCCCAGGTTGCTTCCCCTCATTTTTCTTTAGGCATAACCAGGTATTTCTTGGACATATAGACAAATGCTATTTTGCTTGGTCTTTACGATTGAAATTATTCTGGTTTGTTGAAACACTACCTCACTTTATAAGGAGAAGCTGAGAGGGGCATTAATGGGAGAATCTCTCCCATGTCACACCTCATCCGTGATGAATTCCATTAATCTTTGAAATTCTCTCTCCCATCTTGTAGAATCTAGTGCCTCATCCATGGCAGGTGATAGGAACTTAAATATCCCAAGATTTTCTCCTTTTGCCAATTCATTTCATCTGTGAAGAGTGGAAGAGACACCTTAAGATGGAAAACACTGTTCTTGAGAGGCACAGGCCAAGTAATAATTTGTAACTGCCTAAGAGATAGCAGTCGCAGTTAGAATTTTCTTTTTTTTTGGTCCAAATTTCTTCTTAAAGGTATAAGAAATGGGGGTAGGATCTGGTAGCTCTCGTAGTTAGCCCACTCAGTAAAATTGCCCCTTGTCCAGTTAGATAAGTGCCCTTAAGTCATAGTAACAATTAAGAGACTGCATTCATTTCTAAGGACATCTTTTTAGAAACCGTAAAGTCATCACTTGGTAATAAGTGATTTAAAATGGGGCGTAGGAGGAAACATTTTCTCTAGTTTTTATCCCAGAACATATGGTATATTCACAGCCCATAAATTCACAGTAACACAGCTCATTTAGTAAAAGGGAAAATGCTTATCAGGTTAACCAGGTCAAATACAAATACACATATACCGTATAGCTTCAGTGTAACATGAAAACCATACATGTATTTATAGCAAAAAGCAGAGGGGAGTACCACAGATGTATACAGTAGTCAGAAAATTTTCTGATTTGTTTCACTTCTTTTACTTCTTTCTCTGTGTCTATATTGTCCAGCTTCTCTTTGGTGAGTGTTATTAACTTTATAAAGTCACTTTTTAAAGGTTATGCCAAATAATGACAGCTACGTATCAATTTGGTGTTTAATTAAATTTTTTTAAAAGAAGAAAATGAAGGGAAACATGTGGCATAAAATGTGGGAGAATAAGGGATTAAATACAACCTGTTGGATATAGTGATTGTTCACCGGGGCAGATTTAGAAGCCTCAGTTATCTGGACAAGTTACCAAGAAGCAAAGTCAGTCATCTGGGTAAATTAACTAATATATAAAAAGTGCTTAGAGCAATTCTTGGAATGTGGTTATTTTCATCATGATCACCCCTGAACATTAGCACATCTTATAACAACTCGAATAAGTTGTTGTTGTCATCGTCGTTTGGTTGCTAAGTCGTATCTGACTCTTTTGCGACTCCATGGACTGTAGGCTACCAGGCTTCTCTGTTCATGGGATTTCCCAAGCAAGAATATTGGTGTGTGTTGCCATTTCCTTCTCCAGGGGATCTTCCCAACCCAGGGATCAAACCCGCATCTTCTGCATTGCAGGTGGATTCTTTACCACTGAGCTACCAGGGAAGCCCTCGGATAAGTCACTGTTCCCTGTGCTTAGTTGCTCAGTCATGTCTGACTCTTTGCAACCCTGTGGACTGTAGCCTGCCAGGCTACTCTGTCCATGGGATTCTCCAGGCAAGAATACTGGAGTGGGTTGCCATTCCCTTCTGTAGGGAATCTTCCCGACCCAGGGGTCGAACCCAGGTCTCCCGCGTTGCAGGTGGATTCTTTACCATCTGAGCCACCAGTACTCACTAAAGGTTGGGTTAATTTTCCAAGACTTTTCACACCCTGGTTCATCTAATAGTTTTGCCAGTTTGGCAGAACACGGCATGGCAGATGTGATCTGACAAGTGCAAAGATTAGAGGGACCATCTCCTCCCCTGTCCTGATCATTGTCCTTCTGGTAATGTTTGTTTGGGGCCATGTCTCATCTTTGCTCATATTGAGCCCATTTATGAAAACATGGCAGTGTTTCTCATGGATGCAGTAGCTATTAAGCCAGTTTTCTAACCTTAATCCATGCTCTTAAATTATTTGAATTAAATATTTAACTTGATCCCTACTAAATCTAACCTATTTTGTTTTGACCCAAGTTTCAGACTGTTGATATGTTTTTGTTGCCAATTCTTTTTCTGTTCCATTCTCTATCCTCTTTAGCTTTGTGCAATCAAAACTTTCGCTGAAACTATATTATTGATGTAAAATGTGGGACAGGACAGGAACAGGACATAGAGCCCTGGGCACCGGCATTCAGGACTTCCCTGTGGAAAAAGTGTAGGTTAGCATAGATGAACATCTAAGCCTCTCATTCTCTGCTGGCTTTTTCTTGTATTATTTTTAATGCTAACAAAACTCATCTATTTAGTTTTTTGGCTAATGACAGATAAGGAGCCACAAGTTGAAGAGGGAGAGAGAGTTCTTAGAGATGAGTGGACTGACCATAGCCTGAAATAATGGTCTGATGCCTCCAGAGGAGACAGAAAGATGAGGCCTGAGGGATACATGACATTTAGGGGGTTGGAGGATCTCAGGATGGAATTCAAACTATGACAGAAGGATCCAACTGTGTTACACGTTATGCAGTGAAGTCACTGAAGGGAATAGATGAAAAGGGTACTGATCTACACTGATTTGGATCTGAGTGGAGACTGCAAGACTAAAGGCAGAGGAAATGCACGAAAGTACTTTATCAACTCAACTTGAAGAACATTTCCCATGAGGGTGAGGGTATAGGTTAATGAATCTGAAACCACTATATATATATATTATATATATATATATATAATATATATATATGTATATGGGGATGGAAGTGTTAGGCGCTCAATCATGTCCAGTGCTTTCTGACCCCATGGACTGTAACCCTCCAGACTCCTCTGTCTGTGGGATTTTCCAAGCAAGAATGCTGGAGTGGGTAGATGTTCTCCACCCTCAAGGAGGTGGATCATCCTTGCCACTTCCCAAGTGTGGGATTTTCAGGGTAACTTCCACCAAAGAGTACAGTGTGGGAAAGAGGGACAGAACTGACGAACACCGTCTCAGCCAGCTGTTCACAGGTGATAACAACACAGTGACAAGTCACTGTAGTATTTCTACTTGATACGACATGACGAAATGGCACTTTACCTCTGGGGTGTTCCTTCCCCAAACCCACAATTCCAGTGTAATCCCGTAATCCTGAGAAAAATGAGACAAATCCCAACTGGGGGATATTCTACAAATCTGTGACCAGCACTCCTCAAAACTATCAAGGTCATCAAAAACCAGGGAAGTCTGAGCAACAGTTACAACCGAGAGGAGCCTAAGGAGACAATGCTACTATCCTGGATCAGAGAAAGAACATTATGTAAAAAACAGGAAATCTGCAAAAAGTGTAACTTTTAATGAATAATAATGTATTAATGTTGGTTCATTAGTTGTGACAAATATAATACTAATGTAAGATATTAATAATAGGGGAAACTAAGTGTGAGTTATATTCTCACTCTTGGTAGTAGCCTCACAACATTTCTGTAAATCTGAAACTATTTTAAAATAAAGGGTTTATTTAAAGAAAGAAAAAGGTGGCAGGACTGCAGAAGCATTGCAAGAGTTCTAACACGCCACACCCCATGAGCCTTGGGGCCTTCCTGTTACAAAATCCCTGTGTTGATTGATGTTCTCTATGTTAGAGCTGAGTCACCAAGCACAGGTTCAACTGTTCTCCACATACCACTGTAACTCAGAGTGGTTCTCCCTACATTTTCTTGGTCAGAGCCAACTTTTTGATATTTCTAGCCCTGGGCTCTATATTCAGTCTGTCATCCATTCAATCTTCCTGTGATGTAGTTTGGCCTAGTAGTCCCAATAGTCAAAATTCAGGTCTGAGGGAGCCTTTCCTCACTCCTTTTATCCCCTGGCAGAATCTCTGCCTTGTCCACTTTTTATTAACATTTTATTGTGAAGTATTTTTATTTTTATTTTTTATTTTATTTTTTTTTAATAAATTTATTTATTTTAGTTGGGGGCTAATTACTTTACAATATTGTAATAGTTTTTGCCATACATTGACATGAATCAGCCATGGGTTTACATGTGTTCCCCTTCCTGGACCCCCCACCCACCTCCCTCCCCATCCCATCCTTCTGGATCATCCCATTGCCCCGGCCCTGAGCCCTTGTCACATGCATCGAACATGGAATGGTGTTCTGTTTCACATATGATAATATACATGTTTCAATGCTATTCTCCCAGAACGTCCCACCCTCACCTTCTCCCTCAGAGTCCATAAAATTGTTCCATGCCTCTGTGTCTCTTATTCTGTCTCGCATATAGGGTTATCGTTACCATCTTTCAAATTCCATATATATGCATTAGTATACTGTATTGTTGTTTTTCTTTCTGGCTTACTTCACTCTGTATAATGGGCTCCAGTTTCATCCATCTCAGTAGAACCGATTCAAATGTATTTTTTTAATGGCTGAGTAATATTCCATTGTGTATATGTACCACAGCTTCCTTATCCATTCGTCTGCTGATGGACATCTAGGTTGCTTCCATGTCCTGGCTATTGTAAACAGTGCTGCGATGAACATTGGGGTACACGCGTCTCTTTCAATTCTGGTTTCCTCGGTGTATATGCCCAGCAGTGGGATTGCTGGGTCATATGGCAGTTCTATTCCCAGTTTTTTAAGGAATCTCCACACTGTTCTCCATAGTGGCTGTACTAGTTTGCATTCCCACCAACAGTGTAAGAGGGTTCCCTTTTCTCCACACCCTCTCCAGCATTTATTGCTTGTAGACTTTTGGATAGCAGCCATTCTGACTGGTGTGAAATGATACCTCATTGTGGTTTTGATTTGCATTTCTCTAATAATGAGTGATGTTGAGCATCTTTTCATGTGTTTGTTAGCCATCTGTTGAAGTATTTTTAGAGTTAAGAAACTCACAAGGGCTTCCCTGGAGGTCCAGTGGTTAGGACTCTGAGCTTCCATTGCAGGGAGCGTGTGCTCCACCCCTGACTAGAGAACTAGGATCCCACATGCCGCCCGATACGGCCAAGAAAATTAAAAAAAAGAAAAGGTCACAAAAAATAATACAGAAATTTCCCAAATACCCTGCACCCAGCTTCCCCTAATGGCAGTCTTAGGGAACGCAGAACAATTGAAGAAGCCAGGAAGTTAGCACTCATGCAATGCGATTAATCTATAGACCTTGTTTGAATGTTGCCAGTTTTTCTGTTGATGTTCTTTCTCTATTTCAGGATCTAACCCTGTATCCCACATGGCACTCCTCACCCTCCTTCTGTGATAGCTTCTCAGTTTTCCTTTGTCTTTCATGACCTTGACACTTTTGAAGCATATTGGCTATGTTATTTTGTATGTTATCCTTCAGTTGGGTTTTCAGCTCTTATGATTGCATTGGGGTTATGCATTGTTGGCCAGAAAATCACAAGAGTGTGTTCTTCCCAGCCTGTCATACCCAGGGCCTACGTGACGTTGATACATCTTATCACTGCAAATGTTAACTTCGATCTCTTGGTCAGAGTGGTGTCTACCAGGATTCTCCACTGTAAAAGTACTACTTTTCTCTTTGTAATAAGCATCTTATAGATACTTTGACACCATGCAGATATTCTGTTTCTCATCATACTTTTGCATATTTGCCATCCAGTCCATGATCCTTGCCTGCAACTGTTAATTAGGTAGGGTTAGTCATAGTGCCCAGCCTTGTTGTTATGAATTGCTATATGCCTGGTGCTGTGCTAAGCTCTTAAGTTCACCTTTTCACAATACCCTCTGAATTAGATAGTTTGTCCCCAAGTGTTGTCTCTTCTGCAGAATCTTCTCCAGCCTCTCTGTTTGGACTGAATAACTCTCTTTTTCCTATAACTTAACAGTTTGCCCATCTGCCACCATCCTTCCCCACCCTCTGTGCTAATTCTGGGCTTTCTCTCTCCTGCACTAGACCTTTGTTCTCTTATCCCTGCATGCCCAGTTCTGTATGTAATACCGATCACATCGTAAATGCTCAGAAACTTGAATGAAATAATATGGTTTTAGAGCCTTTATAACCTTGGTTCATCCTCCCTGACATGTTACATTGTTCTGTTTCACATCCTTGTTTTGACTGTTTGGTAGCTAAGCCATATAAAGTTCACAATCGATTAAAAATTGGACCTTTTTTTACCGGCACTGCTGCTGGTAGGCTACAGTCCATGGGGTCTCGAAGAGTCAGATATGACTGAGCGACTTCACTTTCACTTTTCACTTTCACGCTTTGGAGACGGCAATGGCAACCCACTCCAGCGTTCTTGCCTGGAGAATCTCAGGGACGGGGGAGCCTGCTGGGCTGCCGTCTATGGGGTCGCACAGAGTCAGACACGACTGAAGCGACTTAGCAGCAGCAGCAGCAGCAGCAGCTGCAGCTGCTGTTAAACCAGGTATACTGAACTCCATCGCTGTACTCCTGAATTTTTAAATTAAGTTCAAGGCTTTGGACTGATCCCTATAAATACCATCTTGTTTGTTTAGCCTGTCTTTTCAACACTGGAGATCTTTTGAATACCTAATTCTGTTCTCTAGCCCATTTGCTATCTTTTCAGCTTTGTGCAATCTAAGCATTTTTCTCCTTCCGAATGATTGATAGCAGTGTGAGATAAGATAGGACCAAGTATGCAGAGACATTGACATAGCACTCTTCAGGTACAGTGAAACACTTCTCTCAAAATAAAGTAAACTGTCTTTGGTGTTCCTTACTACAGAAAGGTAAAATTTGATAAGACAAAGTTGATTTTAAGTACATGTCCTTTATGATCTTTCCATGATGTCTGTTTAATTTTTTCTTTCATTCATTCATTCATTAAACATATACTTATTGGACATCTACTATATAACAGACACTGCTCTAACTTATAAGACTCTAATATGAACAAAATATATGAGTTGCTGGTTTATGGATAAAAAGCAAACAAAAATGTAAGCAAGAACACATTTCAAATAGTTATCAAAGCTATGAAGATGATAAAGTAGACTGGGACCTAGTCAGGAGAGGCCTCAGTGAAGAGCTGATAGTTGAGCCAGGATCTAGTTGTCCCAGGAGAATAGTTGATAGTTGTCCCAGTTGATAGTTGTCCCAGGAGAATCCCAGGGACAGGGGAGCCTGGTGGGCTGCCATCTATGGGGTCGCACAGAGTCGGACACGACTGAAGCGACTTAGCAGCAGCAGCAGCTAAATGGTGAGAAAGGAGCTACAAGAGGATCTGGGGGAAGAACGGTTCTGTAGAGGGAAGAGCAAGTGCAGAAGCAGGTGTGATTTTGTCGTACTCAAAGAACAGAAGGTCGGTCAGTAAGCTAGAACAATGTTATAACATCTAGTTACTTCACAGATATACTTACTCCTTTTTTCCCCCTAGAAATCGTCTAATTTTATGCTTAAAATTTGATCTTGTTTGCTCAGCTAGACTGGAAAAAAGTTTGAACAGAATTGCAAGAAGAGAATTAGTGCCTTTCCCCAGGAACAGAGTATCATCTGAAAGTAAAAACACAACAAAATGTTGGAAATTATAGATGTTTGAGAATTGGGAAGAACACTCCTATCTTTCCAAGTGTACATTTCTCCCTAGGGTAGATACAATGACATTTCCTAAATAGAAAACCCACTGGACTATAATGGGTTATTGTTTTGGGTGCATTAATATCTGTTGTAAAATACTGCCTAGAAATATGCACTTGGCTTTTAGAATGAGGATGTTTTGATGATTTCAGACTTGGTATAAATCAAGTAATATAAGTTGTTTTCTTAGTCTTTTCAATAGAGCATAATGGAAAAAAATACTTTTATTGGATATATATCTGGAATAATTTCTTGGTTTGGATTGTTGTGTTTTGATATTTGCAAATAATCATGTTTTTTAGTTTTTGATAAATTCTTTTCAAATGAACTTCAAATTAAAATGTGCTTAATGTTCCTTCATAACTCTCAGCAGAGCAGTATATGCGGGGAGCAGAGGGTTCCGTATCTCCATGTCATCTCACCACTTATCTGCTCCTTGTCCCAGAGTAAGCCAAGTATATAGCATTCTCAGCACTGACGTCACAGAGTATGAGAGGAAACACTGAGACGATGGATGGAGTGTGGGGTCCAAAATGTCTGGGTATTGTTTATCTCTGAGTGTTAACTTTCAGAACATAGGAAATTCAGATGGTCCCTTATCTTGAACATTCTTTTAGATAGACATTTAGAGAAATGTAAGTTAAATGCTTTTAGTCAATTGAACAGAGTCAGATTCTTTGGGGTTCAGAGGTAGTTAGTATAATTAAGGATGCCTCCCTGGTGGCTCAGACAGTAAAGAATCCACCTGTGGTGGAGACCCAAGTGGGAGACCCAGGTTCGATCCCTGGGTTGGGAAGATCCACTGGAGAAGAAAATGGCAATCTACTCCAGTATTCTTGCCTGGAGAATCCCCATGGACAGAGGAGCCTGGCGGGCTGTAGTCCATGGTGCCACAAAGAGTAGGACACTACTGAGCGACTAAGCACTTGGCATAGATGGGCTGAAAGTGAATTGAGAACAAGGTAAACCATGTCGAAAAAGTTCATGTACATCATCGGTACAACATTAAGTAAGCTAAATGAGAGAAACATGGTTTACACTTAATCATTATTTGGATGTGAGTGACTTAAGTGTATTTTCACAAAGGCAGTCACAAGTCACTGCTTAAATAGTTGTCCCTTACCTTTCTCCAGGACACAAGGTGTTCTGTGTATTGTATTATATTATAGCTGAGGAAACTCCTTGGTTACATGTTAGGGAAGGTTCTGTCGAGCTCAGAAAGAACCCTGCAAGGACTTCCCTGGTGGTTCAGTGGTTTAAGACAGCATGCTTCCAATGCAGGGAACGTGGGTTTGATCCCTGGTCCATGAACTAAGATCCCACATGCTGTGTAGCACAACCAAAAAAAAAGAACCCTGCAGTTGGCAAAAACAGCAGCCATATTCCCTGCTACAAGCTCATGTTCTTTCTCTGTGAGCCCCAGGACCTGAATATGTCCTCCTCGCTGCCCACCCATCCTCAGTGAGCACACAGGTGGGGGTTTCAGTGAACAGCGTCAACTGACTCCTGCACCTGCTTTGTCTGAGGACAGATAGGCATGCTGGATGATTAATAGCTACATGTGTGATAGTATAGTGAAAATGTTTCAGAAACCAAATTGTTACATATACCTAAAATGATAACCAATACTTTGGGAGCATATGTAGACTTTTTACATTCCTACTCCTGAAAGATAAGCTTACTATATCCATAAATTATGAAGTCTGTTAGATGATGATTACGTTTGTTTGTTTTCTTATTTGACAAGAGTTTTAAATTTCTGTGTATTTACCCACTTGACAGACTTGGTGTATTTTCTTCAAGCGATTATTACAGGCAGACGGCTTAGAAAAAATTCATGGCCACATGGTTTTATCCCAGATATCTTAAATTTCCAAGACAGCTTAGGTTAGCCATTAGCAAGCTCAGAAGACTATATGTAAATATATGTATTATATAGAAAGTTTTTTTATGTAGTACATGTATCTTCTAAGAAGCATATATGCTGACTTGAAATTTTTATGTAAAGCTGTATCTCTTCCTTCTTTCTTTGACTTATCTTTAGTTTCTAACTTTTATTTTACTTTGATGTGAACAAGTTTGAACTGCATAATCTTAGATCAAGTTATCTAATGCCATCATTAGAAGGGAAAGCAGAGATCCAAAAGATCTGTGTGACTAGCCTGAGTCACATGGCTAGTGGCCCGGCAGGACCTAAAGTCCAGGTCTCCTAATTCCCCTCTTGCTTCATTCAGGCTGATAGGAAAGTCACACCCTGGGACTTGGAGAGAGAGCGCTATGAGGAAGGACACGGGGTGGGGAAAGCTCCTCTATGAGGATCAGGTTTTACCTCTCCAGGAGGCTAGAGATGGCAGGAACTAAGCAGAGTGGTCAGGACCCTCACCAGGTATTAATAGATTAGCATGTAGGACTGAGTCCAGTCTAAGAATGGAAAATTGCCATACCATGGTAGTGATGATAATAATTACTCTTTTACTTTTTGGATATCTTATGCATTAGGTGTTGGGCTATGCATTTTATTGTAACATATTATTTAATTTTCATAGTAACTTCTGTAGAAAGGCACTATGTTCCCATTTTCACAGAGCAGGGTGCTGATACTCAGAGTTAAATGACATGCACAAGGTCACATAACTTGTCTGAGAGAGAATGCTGTGATTTGAACCTGTCTACTTTAGCCAGATCACTTGGATTTCTGCAGTTTAATTCTGCTAAGCCAGAATCACAAATAGAAAAGCACTGGATGGGGCTTCCCTGATGGCTCAGTGGTAAAGAATCCTCCTGCCCATGCAGGAGACACGGGTTCAATCCCTGATCTGGGAAGATCCCATATGCGGCGGAGCAGCTGAGCCCATGTGCCACAGCTATTGAGCCTGTGCTCCAGAGCCTGGGAGCCGCAACTGCTGAGCCCATGTGTTGCTACTGAAGCCCGTGTGCCCTAGAGCCGGTGCTCTGCAACAAGAGAAGCCACTGCAGTGAGAAGCCTACACACCGCAACTAAAGAGTAGCCCCGACTTGTCACAACTAGAGAAAAACCTGGGCAGCAATGAAGACCCAGCACAGCCAAAAATAAATAAATAAATGATTTTTTTTAAAAGGGCTTGGCAAATGTGACAGGTTAGACATGGGGTAAGTACAGTGTGGTGTGTGCCCAGTCCTGAAGGCTTACAGCAAAAGAACGGCATTTCTGGGGTGTAATAAATGAAGGTCACCTCTCCTTGCACAGTGGCTAACAGAAGGAATTCCTACCTAATTCTCACACTTACCCCTGAGGAGCTAAATAAAAATGACTCATTGCCTCTGAAATGTGACTGAACCTCTGTATATGGTTTAGTGCCCATAGGCAACTGTTAATTAGAAGGGAAAATCTTGGGCTCCTAAAACTCATAAAACATTTCACATGAGCCAGTAAGCAGCTGGTAGTATACTACATTCACTGTACCAGAATCCGCTGGTGCTATGGAAGTGAGGTGACCACAAACATTGCCAAATTTTAAATTGTTCAGAGGAGGAAAGCTGAGATGGTGAAGAATGGAAAAACCATACACTGATGAGGACTCACTAAATATTTGTGGGTTGAAATTAAAAGACTCTTACTCCTTGGAAGGAAGGTTATGACCAACCTAGATAACATATTGAAAAGCAGAGACATTACTTTACCAACCAAGGTCCATCTAGTCAAGGCTATGGTTTTTTCAGTGGTCATGTGTGGATGTGAGAGTTGGACGGTGAAGAAAGCTGAGCACCGAAGAATTGATGCTTTTGAACTGTGGTGTTGGAGAAGACTCTTGAGAGTCTCTTGGATTGCAAGAAGATCCAACCAGCCCATCCTAAAGGAGATCAGTCCTGGGTGTTCATTGGAAGGACTGATGTTGAAGCTGAAACTCCAATACTTTGGTCACCTCATGCGAAGAGTTGACTCATTGGAAAAGACCCTGATGCTGAGAAGGATTGGGGGCAGGAGGAGAAGGGGACGACAGAGGATGAGATGGCTGGATGACATCACCGACTTGATGGACATGGGTTTGGGTAAACTCCAGGAGTTGGTGATGGACAGGGAGGCCTGGCATGCTGCGATTCATGGGGTTGCAAAGAGTCAGACACGACTGAATGACTGAACTGAACTGAACTGACTGAAACCTCATGGATGTTTAGCCTGAAAAAGAACTTTGGGGGAAGACCTGTAGTCTCCTTTTATGGGGAAGGGAAGGAAAGAATTCACTGAGCATCTTACAGTGATCCAGATATTAGGTCCTTTCTGATCCTCACCAGTCCCACAAAGGTAACACTCCCATTTCCTGTAAATAAGGAAATTGAATCTTGGAGGGAGATCATTTGCTGTGGGTCACCTAGCTAGTTGCTGTTGTTGTTTAGTCGCTAAGTCATATCTGACTCTTTTATGACGCTAGGACTGTAGCCTGCCAGGCTCCTCTGTCCATGAGATTTACCAGGCGGGAATACTGGAGTGGGTTGCCTTTTCCGTCTCCAAGGGATCTTCCCAACCCAGGGATCTAACCTGCATCTCCTACATTGCAGGCTGTTCTTCACCACTGAGCCACCTAGGAAGCCCCACTCAGCTAGTAATGAATTCAAACCCTGTTGTCCTTGAATCCAAAGTCAAGTGGAAGAGGTGTGTGTACGTGATAAGTCACTTCAGTCATGTCCAGCTCTTTGCGACCCTAGGGACCATAGCCCTCCAGACTCCTCTGTCCATGGGATTCTCCAGGCAAGAAGAATACTGGAGTGGGTTACCATTTCCTCCTCCAAATGAAAGAGGGATTAGACTAAACCTGAGTGGCCTCAGTAAAAAAGCTAGAACTAGTAGGTATATACCATAATGTGGTCAATTTTGTGGGCTTCGCAGGTGGTGCTAATGGCAAAGAATCCACTTGCCCATGCAGGAGATGCAAGAGGTGTGGGTTTGATTCATGAGTTGGGAAGATCCCGTGAAGGAGGGCATGGCAGCCCACTCCGGTATTCTTGCCTGGAGAATCCCATGGACAGAGGAGCCTGGAGGGCTACAGTCCATGGGGTCACAAAGAGTCAGACATGACTGAAGCGACTTGGCATGCACGCATCAGGTTAATTTCACAGGTTAATCCAAAACACTTTCTCATAACAAGCACTGTTCCTTCCCAAAATAAAACAAAGTGCCTTAAACACACACATAAAGAACTTTACCGAGATATAATTTATAAACTGTAACATTCACATATTCTAAGTATACAATTCCAAAGTGCCTTTTAAGGTTGCCAGTTTCCTGTTGTTGGAACTGCATGAGTAGAAGAGGCTGGAAAATCTCTTAGTCAAGGATATAGTAAGAGCAATGTCCTGCTTTCATAGAAAAGTTGGTTTTAAATAACTTAAAAGTGGTGCCACTACTCCCAGAGTACTGAGCAGCTGTTCACTTAGGTGTTTTAAACTTTGATGAATACATGGCAGTAGAAGGGCTCAGAAGATGCTCCAGTTGTGCTTGTCACCGTAACTTTGGCTGCATGCTAGAATTACAGGGAGGTTTTGAACACTCCAGGTGCAGATTGGAGGGCCACACCCCAGGGCCAGCTAAGTGAGCACCTCCGGAGTGTGGCCCGGCGTTGGATACCTGTTAGAGGCAGCTGTGCTGAAAGCTGCTTTCCTCAGCAAGAGGCTCAAGCTCTCCTAGAGGGTCATGAAGAGTCAAAGACCCAAACCAACCCCGTCCTGCCAGCTGCCCCCGGTTTCTGCACGTTGTTCCTTCTCTGCGCCCTGATGGTGAATCAGCCACATCCGAATCACTTCTTGTTGGGCAACAGCTGCTGCTGTCCCACGTCCAGCTCCTTCAAGACATCCAAGGCAGTGTTGGCAGTTTAACCGAAGACAGTTTGTTTCATGACTTGTCAGCAGCCCAGCGAAACCTTTATTTGTATCTAAAGTCGTGTCCACAGACATTTCTGCAGAGCTTTAGGATGGAAAGGTCCTTGAGAAAAGAACTAGCGTCAGCTGCAGCCGCAAATCTGATCAGGGGTCCTGCTTTCAGAACAGTGGTTTTTACCTATATTTGAAAGTTTTTGTGCATGTTTTCTTCAGTTGTTTATGACCCCATATATGTGGGTTACTACATATATGCCTCTATCAGAACATCAGTGCTTTCTGTTTTATCTTCTATATGGAGCTTTGTATAGTTAACTGATCATAATGTGGTCCAGTGAGAATCTAGTCAGGGAACCAAACAGTATGGAAATTGATGGCCTTGGAGAGCCTTAACACCCCTCTGAGCCTCATTGTAAAATGAGACTGATAGTTCCTGCCTAAGTGTCCCTTTAAGAATCCACTTGAGAAACGTGTGTGATTATGCCTTACAACTTATATTTGCTGTACTCCTGCTGTGTGCCAAGTGTTGTACTGACCCTGGGGAAACTTGATATGAGTAAGTTTTGATTCCTGCCCTGGAGAACTTTACAGCTTAGTAAAAGAATAGGCTTAAAAGCCAGGTGACTGTTTAAAAAGAGTGTGGAGGGGCAGAAATGCCCAGGATACTCTAGGGGCATTAAGGAAGGACTGGAGGGACTGGGTTCTTGAGATGGGGATTTCAGGAAAGGCTTCCTACGGATGCTAGTGGAGGACAAAGTGGAGGTTAACAGGGCGAATTGGAGAACGAGGGAACACAGTGGGCAAAGGCTTCTGGGTAAGAACACTGAAGAGGGATATTGTGATGCTTCTGCTAAGAGGTGTTTTATTCAATGCTCGCTTGCTTTCCCTTGAGAGAAATGACTTGTCATTGAGTAGGGTGCATTGGCAAGTATCCAGAGAAGGAAAGACAAGGGTTATAGGTTAAAACAGTCATCTGTTTTCCTCTTCATTTGCCTGATTTTGTGTAGGCGTTAGGGATATGGAACAGGAATGAGGCTGAGTGATTTATATATATCTCCAAAATCCCATGATTAAAAAGAACACTTTGCTCAGGTCAGGCGTAGTATACGTTGAACACTCGAGGTAAGCATTGAAGCTTAGTGGATTAGAAGACTTTCTTTTATAAAGAAAGCCTTTATAGCTCAGGAGATCTGAATTGTAATTAAACCCAGAGATGGTCCCCAAACCATGCAGAACACTGAGCAGGGGCTTCTGTTGAGTAATATCATGTCTGCCCTGATTTTACAGCCAGCAAAATCGCAGTGTCATCCTCTCAAGAGTGCTCTTCAAGTAGCCGCCTCAGTTAGTTACATGTCTTATCCCCACCCTTTGTGTTCTCCACAGTTGTGCTCTCTTCAGAATCAAGAAATCACAGAAAGCAAGAAAGTCAGCTACCCGGGGGTGATTTTTTTTTTTCTCCTGCAACTGTCAGTGGGGGGAGGAGGGGGGCTGGTAAGGTAAGAGGTATGTAATTCTTGTACGCTTTCATGCCACAAACTGTCAAGCGTGATCCAGCCAGACTTCCTCCTGGCTGGGAAACAGACTGTCCCTGTGCATTTCTAGTCCAGTGACTCCTCCGAGAAGGCCAAGTGGCTTCATCAAAAGCAGTATGATGACAAGGGGCCTAATCTCTCCCGTCTCTTCTGTTGACTCTGCCAGCGTGTGGTGTTGAGGTTGGGGAGGCTGCAAGGGCTTTTTCATGGCTACTTGAGTTCTGAGCTATCTACCTGAACCCTGATCTCCCCAGGCCCTGGGAGTGTAAAGCAGGGATGTGCTGAGTAGAAAGAGCGCTAAGCGGGCAGTCACGAGACCCAGATTTCAGTTCTGGCCTGAGAGCAGCAGTTTTGGCCTTGAGTGAGTCATCATCCATGAGTTATAATTTCTCCCCTGTGAAAGGAGAAGATTGGGTTTAGATCATCTCTGAAGTTCTCTCTGGACTTAAGCTGGCAGGAGTCAAAGGCACTAACCTTAACTCTAACTGCGTCACTGCCTGGCCTCCAACTCTTCTCATCTTGGCCCCTCCCCTTGGTTCCCACCACCTCCTTCACTCTTCCCTCTCTACCTGCTGCCCCTCCTGACTCTGTTTTTTCATGATTGCCTGTTTCTACCTAGAGGGAATCCTTTGGTGCCCAAGTAGAGCTAGATTACCAGATAGATAGACCAAACGTGTGCTTAGGGCACCTGCGAAGCAAAGGCACCCCAAGAAAATGGTTGCAAGAGAATTTAATCTTCACTGCTTTAGAAAATATCCAAGCAGTCATCATGGGGGCAAAAAAATTGCAGACTTTTACTGGACTTCCTTATTATTTTATGGTTTGTTAGTTTAATTTCTGTTCAGAGGAATGGTATCAACTAGTCAGTACTTAAGGCTGCCCAAGGCTTCATCTTCTACCTGTAAACTTCTTGGACTCGGCCTTTTCATTACAGCCTCGCAGAGACAGGGACAAGCACATTGCTTTGTGCCCTCTTCTCTGTACAAGTGATGTGTGCTTATTTTAGTACAGTGGCGTATATTAATATTTCTATAGCCCTGGATTACTCAGAGCTTTCCATTTTATTGTGTACTTTCTAGTTGAACATTTCCATGGGGGGAGTTCAGCTCTGGGACAGAGAGGGGCCAGGAAGAGAGACATCTGACTGTAAGACACGCCCTCCAAAATTTTCCATCAAATTGAGACATAAGTTATTCTCTGCAACAATTAAATGCTGCACGTGCTTGTAAATATTTGAAGGAGTGCTACAGAAATTCAAGGGCAGAGCAGTTTTTGAAAGATGTTCCCTGCTGGAGGGACCTTGAAGGAAAAGTGGTAGAGAGTTTTACCATAATACCAACATGTGCGTATCTGAATGGCCTGTTACTTTATTTCTAAATTCTGAATCCCATGATTGTGGATTGTTGGCTGCTACCCATTCTCAGAACTGCTTCAAACTGGTTTCTCCCAGACTCGGACTGTCTGTCTCTGTCCCTTTATCGTATCTCTCCTGGCCTGTCTTCTGTTCTTTGAGCCTGTCCCTTCAGATAAGCTGCTGCAGCCACTGAGAAGAAAAGCCAAGCAGAGTCCCTTGGGCCCACGGGGTGAGAGAGCTTTTTTCTAGAAGACTCTGTGTTGTTGCTTAGGAGAACATTTGGCTTTTTCATAGACCCTAAGTGATCCCCGGGCTTCCCTTGTGGCTCAGCTGGTAAAGAATCTTCCTGCAATGCATGAGACCTGGGTTCGATCCCTGGGTTGGGAAGATCCCCTGGAGAAGGGAAAGGCTACCCACTCCAGTATTCTAGCCTGGAGAATTCCAAGGACTGTATAGTCCATGGGGTTGCAAAGAGTCAGACACAACTGAAAGACTTTCACTTTACTAAGTGGTCCCCAGTCCCTTATTTTTACCACAGTCTGGTTAAGCCCATGTGACGGTCATTGTCATTGTTAAGTTAAAGGTTTTGTGGGATTGTGTGCCAGGCACCATGCTCAAGGCAGTCCATGTGTGGATTCATTAAATCCTCACCACAGCCTCTTAAATGAGTGATGCTTTTTCTGTCTTACTGTTTTGGAAAGACAGAGATGCTGTTGATACACCTGAAGGTCATAAAGCTAATGGCAGAGCCAGGATTCTTATTCTAGCACTGTGATTCTGAGCCCCTGCTCTCAACCATTACATTGTACTACACGTTCAGGGGACAAGGAACTGAGTGGTCGGGTGGGCTGGAGAATGTGTGGATGAAGAAGGAAAAACTCATTCTGAGTTTCAACAAGTTGAAAGTTGTTTGAATTGTTCAAAAAGAGGAAATTCCAGAAAGTGCCTCCTCTAAATATGTTAGATATCTTTAGTATCTATAATGCCATCTTTTTTATTCTCCTCATCTTTTTTTTTTTAATACTAGTATTTGATCAAAATAAAAGCTATCTGATACAGATGCCTTTTCAATGAGGTCCACAGGATCACATTGCCAAACGTAATTTCCATTCAGGTGACACTTTTCTCACCACTGAGAGAAACAGCATCTTTAGCCAGAAAGAGTGGTGTTAGGTGTCTTATCTCTCCCTGAGCAAGCAAGCACAGTTTTGTACATGGAGTTGTGTTTTCAGGATCCTGGTGATGTTGACTGGTTTGTTTTAAGAAGGAGGGGTCCTTCAGAAAGTTAAACATTATTTCCTCTGCTCCTTTATTTTCATAATACATTTTGATTTATTTATTTCCTAGCGTATAATTGGCAACATTGTAAGATATTTAAAGTGTACAATGTGAAGACTTCATATATGTTATATTATGAAGGGATTCTTCCCATCAAATTAATGAACACACCCATTACCTCATATATTTAGTTTTTCTTTTTAGTGAGAATATTTAACTTCTTCTCTCAGCAAATTTCAGTTATTCTATACAGTGTTATGAACCATCCTCACCATGTTACACAATAGAGACTCAGAACATATTCATCTTTTGTACCTTTTTACCAATATCTCCCTATGTCTTCCACTCCCTCAGACCCTGGTAACCATTTTTCTATGAGTTCAACTTTTATTTAGATCCCACATATTGTGATACCATGTATTTATCTTTCTGTGTTTGGCTAATTGTAGAATAATGCCTCTGCTTCTTTACCACATTGATTTTGGGGAGTGTTTACTGATGTTCCTAAATGTGATAACCATGGTTCATAAAAAGGTGTGTCTCATTCTATGAACATTTCAGTCAGCTACTTCCTTTGAGAGTTCTTAAGACTAATTTGATGCCTTGAGTTGAGCCCAGAAACCTTATATTTAGCTTTGAATTGATTTCTTCCAAAGCATAAGTACGCTTTTAAGATTCTTCTCACAATTCTGATATCTACTGCCCACGTGTCACTTTTTTTTAATGGTTCTAGTGGCTTGAGGGAGTCTAGTTATTTATTGTTTTCACCCCAAAGAGTAATAATCATTAGGAATTCCCGGTTTATTCTGAGACTACCCAAATTCCCCCTACTCAGACCTCAAGACTGTTGCTGTACTCCAAGGACAAACCAGAGAAAGTAGAGTCTAAGAATTAAAATGAGGAGGTGGGATGAAAAGTTAACAATAAAGACATCGTTCTGAGCACTCTGGAAAGATCTCTACTGCCCACCCACCGCCTGCTTCCATCAAAGCCAAAGACCTTTCACCTTTACGTTGGCTCCCTTAGGAGTCCCCAGCCTCGGCTGTGCATTGAAGCTGTAAATGACCATCTGACCACTGGGGATTCAGGGAAGTTGGACCTTCAGGTTCTCTTTGGAATTAATGGAGTATCTATAGTTTAACAGATGTGAAACTGTTTTTAGAGATGTCAGCTGCCACTGGCCTGGTTCCTGGGCTGTGTCTGTGGGTCAGGACCAGGGCAAGGAAGGAAATAAAATGAAACAAATTCACTCCCTTTTCTTCCTTAAAAGGATTCTGCAGGATGCAAAAGAGGAATCTGAACTCAGTGAGCTAGCTTGCCTTTCTGTCTACTCTATTTTGTTTTTGCTGGCATGCAGTGCCCATCCCAGTTCTAATCAAGATTGCATGGAAGGCACTTATATTCTTTTATCGCAAGACCTGGGTTTGAGTCCCAGTGCTACCACTGTTAAGTGGCCAAGTAAACTTGGGCAAGAAGTTGAACCTCTTGAACACAGTTTTCTCCCCTGTTTGAGGTTGATGATAGTACATATTTCACAGGGTAGCCTCAGAATAAATTAAGATGATGATACATATTAAAGTCACTTTGTCAGCTGCCTGGTATCCTTGCTGTTAAATTCACCCATTCTAGTCCATTTTAGTTTGCTGATTCCTAAAATGTCAATGTTCACTCTTGCCATCTCCTGTTTGACCACTTCCAATTTGCCTTGACTCATGGACCTAACATTCCAGGTTCCTATGCAGTATTGCTCTTTACAGCATCAGACTTTACTTCCATCACCAGTCACATCCACAACTGGGAGTTGTTTTTGCTTTGGCTCCATCTCTTCATTCTTTCTGGAGTTATTTCTCCACTGATCTGCAGTAGCATATTGGGCACCTATGGTGTGATCACTCACGTAGAGCCAGACATCTTGGAATGTGAAGTCAAGTGGGCCTTAGGAAGCATCACTACGAACAAAGCTAGTGGAGGTGATGGAATTCCAGTTGAGCTATTTCAAATCCTCAAAGATGATGCTGTGAAAGTGCTGCATTCAATATGCCAGAAAATTTGGAAATGCAGCAGTGGCCACAGGACTGGAAAAGGTCAGTTTTCATTCCAATCCCAAAGAAAGACAATGCCAAAGAATGTTCAAACTACCGCACAATTGCACTCATCTCACACGCTAGCAAAGTAATGCTCAAAATTCTCCAAGCCAGGCTTCAGCAATACGTGAACTGTGAACTTCCAGATGTTCAAGCTGGTTTTAGAAAAGGCAGAGGAACCAGAGATCAAATTGCCAACATCCACTGGATCACCGAAAAAGCAAGAGAGTTCCAAAAAAACACCTATTTCTGCTTTATTGACTATGCCAAAGCCTTTGACTGTGTGGATCACCACAAACTATGGAAAATTCTTCAAGAGATGGGAATACCAGACCACCTGACCTGCGTCCTGAGAAATCTGTACGCAGGTCAAGAAGCAACAGATAGAACTGGACATGGAACAACAGACTGGTTCCAAATCAGGAAAGGAGTACGTCAAGGCTGTATATTGTCACCCTGCTTATTTAACTTACATGCAGAGTACATCATGAGAAATGGTGGACTGGATGAAGCACAAGCTGGAATCAAGATTGCCAGGAGAAATATCAATAACCTCAGATATGCAGATGACACCACCCTTATGGTCTGCCATAAGCGAAGAAGAACTAAAGAGCCTCTAAATGAAAGTGAAAGAGGAGAGTAAAAAAATTGACTTAAAACTCAACATTCAGAAAACTTAAGATCATGCCATCTGGCCCCATCGCTTCATGGCAAATAGATGGGGAAACAATGGAAACGATGACAGACTTTATTTTTTGGGTCTCCAAAATCACTGTAGATGGTAACTGCAGCCATGAAATTAAAAGACACTTGCTCCTTAGAAGAAAAGACTAAACTAGACAGCATATTAAAAAGCAGGGACATTACTTTGCCAACGAAATTCTGTCTAGTCAAAGCTATGGTTTTTCCAGTGGTCATGTATGGATGTGAGAGTTGGACTATAAAGAAAGCTGATCACCAAAGAATTGATGCTTTTGAACTGTGGTGTTGGAGAATACTCTTGCGAGTCCCTTGGACAGCAAGGAGATCCAACCAGTCCATCCTAAAGGAAATTAGTCCTGAATATTCATTGCAAGGACAGATGCTGAAGCTGAAACTCAAATACTTTGGCCACCTGATGTGAAGAGCCGACTCATTGGAAAAGACCCTGATGCTGGGAAAGATTGAAGGCAGGAGGAGAAGGGAACGACAGACGAGGTGGTTGGATGGCATCACTGACTCAATGGACATTAATCTGACTAAATTCTGGGAGTTGGTGATGGACAGGGAGGCCTGGCAAGGTGCAGTCCATGGGGTCACAAAGAGTTGAACACAACTGAGCGACCGAACTGTTGATCCTTGCTGTTATGTTTCCTACCCATAGCTGGCTTTTCTAGTTGCAGGCAATGGCTCACTACGTGAATTTTTACATGGAAACATTTATTTTGAAGGTTTTAAATAACACTTTTATAAAGGATGGATAGTGTAAAATACCTGGCTGGAAAAATGAGGAGGAACTTGTGAAGACATTTGATAGTGCTCTTCAGATTTACTTCAGCACACGCAAAGAAATCATCCCAAGGGTTAAGTGTTCACCTATGTCATTTGGCTTACAAAACATTTGAAAGAAACTTCCCAGGTGGTTAACACTTCTCATAGGTCAGAAAAGTATTTCCATGTGCTAAGCCATCAATAAGCTTCCCTAGTGGCTCAGATGGTAAAGAGTCTGTCTGCAATATTTTGGATAGGATTGTTTCTCTTTTAAGTATATTTTAGATGAATTATTTCCCTCTCAGAATTCACACAGAAATTGGCTACCATGTTTTAGACTATCTTGCCCAGCTTTTGGTGGTTTGGGGTATAGTCCCGTACCTACTCAGGAACAGTAAGATTAATCAGATTATTTAGTTTCCTTCTCACCACATTTTTGCATTCAGTAAACAGTTAAAAACTGTCAGACATCCAAGGCAAGGAGACCCACCCTATCTTGAGATTTGAGGAGGCCAATAAATAAGCCCTCCTCCATGCCTGAATTAAAAAGCATTTGAGAGAGATAAAGGAGCCAGGCAAATGGACAGTAAAATGCCATCTTTATTACTGAAAATGCTTTTTGGAGAATGTGACTTTGGATCTGCAGCCAAGCGAGCCTTCTGAAATTTCATCCTCGAATTAGATAGATTTACCCACTCTTTCCCTGGCACTTCAGAACAGCGGAAGTTGGCAACGAGCAGTAAAAAACCTCCTACCACCCAGCAGGAGAAAAGTCTAGAATGCACCATTTCTGCAGGCAGGCAGAGGGAGGGAGGAGGAGGTGGAGAGAGAGGCCAGGTCTGTTACTGTGGGGGATTCTCGCCAGGGGATGGTTGGAAAAAAGGGAATAAAAAGTCTTCTTGTAACACCAGCAGTGGGGTCTTCAAAGGTGGATTGGTCCTGGCCTTTCTCTCCAGGGACATTCAGTAAGGAAAGGAGATAGGGGAGACAGGGCATCTGTTCAGCTATGATTGAACCCTAGATGGCTCTTCTTTGCCATTCTGCACAGCTCTGGCTGAATTTTTATATGTGGAATAAGGGCATGTTTTATGTGGCTGCCGCCTTTCTCCCTGGCATGTTAACTGGCCCCCTTTCAACATCTGAGGCTTCTTTCAATCACCACTTTAGGATTTAAAAAAATTAATCATTACTTGACTAAAAAATGATGAGAGTAACAGATCCTCTTTATAAGGTACTGCCTTTCAAACATCTGGTGGTATATATAACTTAGCCCAAAGGTGAATTTTACCCTACATGTAAGCAGGATAGAGAGTCTTTGCCTGATGACATGACTCAAACAGAAGCAAGTGTGTTAAATCTGCTGAAGAACAGAAAAAAGAAGTCACTATTATTGCTGAAGGGAATTCATCATCATCATTATTATTGCCATGACTTTTCCTAGCTTGGGAATTGAATTTGTAGTACTGAACTGAACTGAACCCCACAATCACACCCAGCTTTTCTTTTCTCCTTTCCCCAACTTTGGTGCGCTTTCTAAAGAAAGAGTTTTACAGAATTTAAGATAAACCAGGATATTTTTTGTTGGTGTTATCAGCCAAA
Organism: Giraffa tippelskirchi; assembly: GCF_054371585.1. Classification (NCBI taxonomy): domain Eukaryota; kingdom Metazoa; phylum Chordata; class Mammalia; order Artiodactyla; family Giraffidae; genus Giraffa; species Giraffa tippelskirchi. Next base: position 131,131,051 of record NC_137279.1, on the reverse strand, counting down.
CCCGGTTGTCATCCAGGCTTGGGACTGACTTTCTGTGGGAAAACCTGCCTGTGGATTGTGCCCAGCCGTGGTAGTCACTCCATGATGTTCTCAGATGGGCTCTGGAGTAAGACCGATCCATGCGTGTGCATTTGTAGTAACCACTGAATAAGAACCAGAATAATGACTCCAGAAGGCAAGGGTCATGGCTCTAGCCTGCTGAGTCATCTCGGCTCAGCCTGGCTGGCAAGGGCTCCCCAGCTGCATTGGCTTGCTTTACTGCTCACTGCATTCCAACCTGCCAAGAATTCTTTTGCAGATCAGTGGGGGCTTCTATAGAAAGATTAGGTCCAGGTGGATCTTTGTTGTTGTTGTTTAGTTGCTAGGTCATGTCTGACTCTTGTGACCCTGTGGACTGTAGCCCGCCAGGCTCCTTCTGTCTGAGAGTTTTCCCAGGCAGGAATACTGGAATGGGCTGCCATTTCCTTCTCCAGAGGATCTTCTCAATCCAGGGATCAAACCTGTGTCTCCTGCATTGGGAGGCAGGTTCTTTACCGTTGAGCCATCAGAGAAGCCCCAGGTGGAGCGTAAGGAATCTACATTTATAATAGCTCATATTGATTTAGGTGTTATTTTAGAAGAAACACAAAGGAGTGGGTAACTCCAGTTCCTCCATACAAACCTGTCAGCATTTACTCATGCAGATAGGCTACTATGATTGGTCATTCAGAACACAAAGGGTCCCCAAGGGCTTCTTGGCCACCAATCATGTGTTGGACTTCTGTCTTCCACTGAGCCTTTATGCACAGGTGCCAGCAGCCTTCACTTCCTTTGTTACTAATCGCCAGGGATGTGCATGAACAAGAAAAATAAATACCAAAGAACAGACAAGTACTGCATGAAATTTTCTCTTGGAACTTGAAAGCTAAACACTCTCAGGCCAAAAAATATATGTCTTTCTTCTTTTTTTTCCCCTTGCCCTGACCTAATGTAACCTCACTCTTAACTTACACCACCCCATGAAAAATTTTTGTTAACCTGTTTTTCCTCTTGCTGATCTTTAAGTGTTTTAGCCTTTTCTACCTCTGAATCAGCCTTTCTCCTTTTGAGATCACTTTCTTCTCCATAAATTGAGTCATTAAAAATAAGCATGGAACAGATTCATGCTGCTAACATGGGGGAGGAAAAATAGTAAAGCCCTGCAAGCCGGTCACAAAATGGTAAATAAAGCCTCAAAGATCTTAGAGATCTTAAATGCCACGAGAATGTTTTTTCCTGTAGAGCTCAAAAGTGAATTAAAATGCACAAAGTTTGTATTATTATTCATCATCACATGTGATTGCCTATTTCTAAATTGCAAATACTTTAAAAGGGAGGGAACTTTGGTATATCTGCAGAATGTGCTTTAGGTGCAAGCAAAGTACCCTATGAATGTTTGATAGGATAATTCAAAAAATTTATTCTAAAAACATTTGTTGCATTTCTTTTGTATAGCAGGCAATTAGGATCTATCTGTTAAATGACAAATATAGATAGAAAGATCATTAAGACAGTCTCTCCTCTGAAATAACTTAGTCTATTCGGATCAGTTCAGTTCAGTCGCTCAGTCGTGTCCAACTCTTTGTGACCCCATGCTTCCCTGTCCATCACCAACTCCCAGAGCTTGCTCAAACTCATGTCCATCGAGTGGGTGATGCCATCCAACTATTTCATCCTCTGCTGTCCCCTTCTCCTCCTGCCTTCAATCTTTCCCAGCATCAGAGTCTTTTCCAGTGAGCCAGTCAGTTCTTCACATCAGGTGGCCAAAGTATTGGAGTTTCAGCTTCAGTATCAGTCCTTCCAATGAATATTCAGGACTGATTTCCTTTAGGATGACTGGTTAATCTCCTTGCTGTCTAAGGGACTCTGAAGAGTCTTCTCCAACACCACAGTTCAAAAGCATCAATTCTTCAGTGCTCAAGTGTCTTTATACTCCAGCTTTCATATCCGTACATGACTACTGAAAAAACCATTGCTTTGACTAGATAGACTTTTGTCGGTAAAGACGTTTGTCTCTGCTTTTTAATATGCTGTCTAGGTTGGTCTTAGCTTTTCTTCCAAGGAGCAAGCATCTTTTAATTTCATGGCTGCAGTCACCATCTGCAGTGATTTTGGAGCCTAAAAAAATAAAGTCTGTCACTGTTTCCATTGTTTCCCCATCTATTTGCCATGGAGTGATGGGACCAGATGCCGTGATCTTAGTATTTTGAATATTGAGTTTTAAGCCAGCTTTTTCACTCTCCTCTTTTACTTTCACTTTCATCAAGAGGCTCTTTAGTTCCTCTTCACTTTCTGTCATCTGCTTATCTGATGTTATTGATATTTCTCCTGGCAATCTTGATTCCAGCTTGTGCTTCATCCAGCCTGGCATTTCGCATGATGTACTCAGCATATAAGTTAAATAAGCAGGGTGACAATATACAGCCTTTACCTATGAGGGATTTGATTACAGAACTTACACAGGACTGGGGAAACAGATTCTTGGACGGCACAAAAAAAACCTTGTATGCACCAAGGCCCAGGAGAAAGGAGTAGTGACCCCACGAGAGACTGACCTAGACTTGCCTGTGAGTGTCCAGGAGTCTCCGGCGGAGGTGTGAGTCAGTAGTGGCCTACTTCAGGGTCAGGGGTACTGAGTGCATCAGTGTGTGCATGGGACCTTTTGAAAAAGGTCACCATTATCTTCATTACCTCCACTGTAGTTTGATCTCAGGTCAAACAACAGGGAGGGAACACAGCCCTGGCCATCAACAGAAGATTGGATTAAATATTTATTGAGCATGGCCCTGCCCATCAGAACAAGATCCAGTCCCCCCAATCCCCAGTCAGTCTCTCCCATCAGGAAGCTTCCATAAATAAGCCTCTTATCCTTATCTGTGAGAGGGCGAATGAATGAAAACCACAATCACAGAAAACTAATCAAACTGATCACATGGACCCACAGCCTGATCTAACTCAATGAAACTATGAGCCATGTCTTGTAGGGCCACCCAAGATGGATGGGTCATAGTGGAGAGTTCTGACAAAACGTGGTCCACTGGAGAAGGGAATGGCAAACCACTTCAGTATTCTTACCTTGAGAACCCCATGAACAGTATGAACAGTACAGTCTATTAGGTAGACAAATAATTATATCCTAATGATTATTGTAACAACTGTGAATAAAGTTGTGTGGGGACTCAGCTACTCTGAGTAGCTTACTCAGCCTTGAAGTATGGATGGGAGACAAATGGCTTTCACTGAAGGATGTAATGGAGCTTGGATTTTAAGTGTGAACTGAATCTTAGAATTTTACATCAGGATGGAAGAGACAATCTAATACCGTCTTCTCATTTTACAGATAAGGAACTGGAGACCTAGAGATTTTAATTGCCATGGCTATGGTACAATAGCTAGTCAGTGTCAAACTAGAGTTTCACTAGAACTTTACTATTTCTTCTAGAAATAGAACTCAAGGTACCCAAGGAAATAATTGTTTTGGGAAAATGGGATTCGTTTTGAGTATAGTTTCTCCTGAAACAACCTGTTGTTTTTAAAGTCACATTTATCATAAAGCTGTCTTAGAAAGATTGATTTAGTAACTGTTTGTATGAATCTAAAATAACAGCTTTCCTGGTACATGGACTAGGTGCATTATTTTAATATTTTATTACAAAAACAGTAAAAAGCAAGGAAGTCTGGAAACTTCCTAATAGGAATAGTCTATGGCCCCCAGGTAATCTAGGACCTATAAATCATTGCACCAAATGTACCAGAAACTTAATAAATTACACGAGTTATTTGGCTGTTGAATCCTATCTTAAATAAACCATTTCTATAAAATTATTAAAATATCACTATTTTTCTTTTTGTTTTTAATTGATTCTGATTAAAAGGATTAATTAGATGAGAGTTAGAGTGGCTTTTTGACCTTCAGGGCTGCCTAAAATTTCTGTTCCTGTAAAGTTGATTTCTAAATTTTTGACCATATATCCACAAAGCACTTATAAGTTTATTTTTCATATCATTTGCAATTCCTGACTAGTAGAATTAAATAGACTAGTATAATACTCTCGTCAAGAATCATTTGAACACCTTCCTTCCTTGTATTTCTCTAAAATGATTACCTGGACAACCTGCATAAGAGTGTGTATGTGTTTAGTTTTGCCTCCTGGTTTTTAAATCTGTGACTTCATGAACTTTATGAGGGATGTTAACTAACGTTCCTAAACTTTTTTTTTTAACCTGTAAAATTAGGGAAATAATTTGTCTCAAAGAGTTGTATTAATGAAATTAAATGGTCTTTGTAAAACCCCTCCCCCAGTGTGCCTGGCACATACTTGAATCTCAGTAAACTATGGCTTCAATTATTTTGCTTTATTTCCTATGACTATAATAGAGCAAACTTGTTTTGTATTAAGAAAAATTGTCCTACTCTTTTCAGAACATTAATAAGAATGTGATAAATGTCCTGCCTCTCTCTATTCTTTTGGGTTTCTGGGGAACATTTTTTTGCAGCAGCAGATTTTAATGATTAATTTAAGGCCTGAACCCCTAAGCATTAATGACTGAGATGAAAACCATAGGTCACAAGAGTCAGTAAGTATTGATGTTGGTTGAGAGCCAATGGATGAATGATGTTTAATATATAAAATATTAAAGGCAGAATCTTTGGGTTTGGTGAGTGTTGCTAATGCCACCAATTAAAACATACAATTTGATTTGCAGAAGTTTAATTTTATCTGGATACAATTCATTTCACTTGACAGTTACTATAGGATGATTCTAAAATACTATTAACAAACCAAATCATTTCCTAAAATTCTATTCAATGAGATAAGTAAAAATAATTTTGTTGTTTAAATGCTTGTGATTTTCAGTGGGTGACTAAGTTTGCATCTTTAATATTACTTCAATTGCTGATAATTTTAAACTACCATAAATTATGTTTTAAATATAAAATCTAAAACAATAGGAAAAATTTTGTGAAAATGTGGGCTTTCCTCCTTCTTTATTTCTGCTTTTCTGTACTTTCCAAAATATCATTCAAAATCATACTTAGTGTACGTCCCCCCAAATTCTGCTTAAGTCTGTTTCTGAAGCAGACAGCCTACATTTCATTGAATCTTCCATACAGCTCTAAAAAATGAAAACTGTGGATTGAGATCAAATTGGAAATTTTCGAGCTTAAGAGAATGTTTTAGAGAAGCAGTTCAAAAATACTGGTTATTACACTTTTGCAAATCACAATAGCGGCTAACTCAAGTAGCCTTTATTTTGTGCCAAGAACCATTCTGAGTACTTATGTATATTAGCTCATTTAATCCTCACAACAATGAGGAAGGCAGTGGCATCATCACCGTCATCATCATTATTATTACTCTCCCTTCTCCTCTCAGCACACTACTTCTATCAGCACTACCATTTCTTAACTGAGAAAACTGAAGCACAGAGAAACCTAGTAACTTGCCTAGTAGCACAGCTATCAGTATCAGTTCAGTCGCTCGGTCGTGTCCGACTCTTTGCGACCCCATGTAGCACAGCTACTACCTGATAAAGTCAAGAGTTTAACCCACATAGTCTGACTCTAGGATCCAGTCTAATTACCACATGTAGGGCCTACTGTAGACCCAGCTTTCACAAGTGTCCACAGACTTACAAGTGTGATTTGTGTTTAAGTAATATTATGAAAAATCTTGTTTTTCAGCATTTTCTAGAATACAGTTATCTAGCTCTTAAGCTGTCCAACTTATTTTCACTGATGTGTTGGCCGAGTGGACGTGTAAGAGGAGTCATGCTGTGTGTATATGGCAGTCTCCCAATTTGTCCTACCCTCCCCTTCCACACTGTGTCCACTTTGTTGTACAGCAGAAGCTTAATGCAACTTTGTAAAGCAGTTATATTTGAATACAAAAACAAACAGGAGTTGTGCTGTGTATTAATTTTACTGACAATCTCTCTAGGCCTAGTTTTTTCAGAGTTTCAGCCACACAAAAGGGACGTTGATAAATATGTCATCTGATTTCCTTCTTTTCCCAGTTTATAAATGAGAGGAATTCTTCCATGAGCCCTCTAGACAAAGTTAGTCATTTCCTGCTTTGTGATCCTGCTCTATATTTTAAGTAAATCCTATTTTGTAATTAATCTGTTTATATGTCACTTCTTTCCACCCCCTACCCTTGTATCCAAGTGAGGGCTTCAAGTGCTGGAACCAGGTCTAGTTAATTTTCATCTGTCATCAGCCTGGTGACAAATGGATGAATCATGTTGCTTGGAGAGGCTAAGGGACTTGCCCAGTCGACCTGAAATGTGAAGGACTTTCGTGACTCCTCATCTAGGACTTACCGCTCACAAGCTGCCAGAAATATTTTCAGATGATTCGCATGCTCACGCACAGAGGGAGGGAGGACACAGTTTTCCCATTGTGCTTCTCTAGACTAGCTCGTGTATAAAACAATAGTGGTAGTGTCGATGAGGATGCCTCCACTGCCGCTGTATCTTCATGTATCATTTTGAGGATGAAACAAAAACGATAATGTCTGTGAAAGCTTTGGAACCCGTAAAACCCCTCCTACAACCACTCCTACTAGGACTCAGAGGAGTGAGGACTCTATTATTATGCCTGTGTAATTTACAAAGTACCTTCACAGGCATAGTCTCCTGTATTGTTCACCACACCCCTGTGAAATACTGCTGGAGGTGTCTCATTGCCGTTTCACACGTGAGAGAATTAAGCTGAGGAAGGTGAAGTCCTTGGGCTGCAATCACAAGTGGCTGGAGCATGCCTGAACCCAACCCTCGTGCTCTTTCCAACACAGCCACCTGCAGAAGGCTCAGAGTCCCTCAGAGGGTGGTGTGCCCCCCCCACCCCGCCCCCGAAGGCCTCCGTGAGTGAGCCCAAGAGAGATGAGAGCCAGACTCTTCTAGGATTAGGACAGTTACCTGTGTGTGCTTAAATTCCAGTCAGATTTCTTGTTTTCTCAAAATGCAGGGCTGGGGCAGAGAAAGCTTTATGAGATGCAGTGAGCAGGGTGATTCTGAAATGATCAGCCAGCACTGGAGCCAGCGGCACAGGCATGTGGGTTGGGCAGGAGGAGGCTAAACCCCGCCATTGCTTCGGTCTCGAGGGGGAGTTCCTTACTACCACTGTCAGGAAATGAAGGATGATAAATCCAGCTGCCGCTTCCTGTTTCTATAATTCTGAGATTTATTTATTTATTTATTTATGGCTAGAATGCTTTATTTTTAAACCAGTGGAAAATACCCTCAACCTGTTCCTTGTTAGTATTTCCTTAAAAACTAGATGTACTCACTTGGGTTTTAAAGGGTGTGCTTGTGTGTGTGTGTCTGAAATTCCCATGATGCTGCCTGAGCTGCCTCACTCTGTTTCTCAACAACAACAACAGAAAGAAAACCAATTAAGGCAGGTTTTACTGGGCAGGAAGCTCAATGTGAGAATGATGACAGTCTGATTTAGAGGAGGCCTGTAATTTGTATCAGTGGTATTACTATCTCTCAGTCATGCTTGTGCAATTTAGGTCTTGTTTTTCTTCTGCTTGTGGTTGTATTATTAGAGAATGAAGACTTAACTCATTTAAGAAATACACTGCCTCTTCATATGCCATAGTTTATGGAAAGCTGACATTAGATTAGTATAGATTACCAGGCTGCAACTTGGTGGATTTGGTTGTGTAACTAGTGACTCCATAACTACAAATAATAGGTAGAAATATTTTCTCTAATGTCTCTTTTTTTTTAATTTAAGAGAAAGAGAATGTGTATAGGAGCAACAGTGGTACATCTTTTGAGAAGGAAATTTATTTGGCAAAGTAGAATTATAAGAATAAATAAAAATAACCAGTCCCCTTATTGAGTAAGGATATTACCACTTATTTAAGCCCTTAGCCCCCTCCATTAGTAGTCCTAAAAGCATAGCTATGGCTGTACTCTGTTCATGATGGGTAATTACTACATATTGCATTTAGGAACCGGCTGGCCAAGTCACTTCTTTATACCTTTAGAGTCACAGTTTATATTAAATGAATTTAGAATAAAAAAATCTTCGTGAGTTAAATTTAAAGATAAGTTTATACAGGATATTTGGTCTGACTTTGTTAACATCTCCTTCTGAAGATAAATTGTGAGAAAAAACTGTTAAGTTGTTAGTTGCTCAGTCATATCTGACTCTTTGTGACCTCACGGACTGAAGCCCTCAAGCTCCTCTGTCCATGGAATTCTCCAGGCAAGAATACTGGAGTGGGTTGCCATTCTCTTCTCCAGGGGATCTTCCCAACTCGGATTGAACCTGGGTCTCCTGCATTGCAGGCAGACTCTTTACCATCTGAGCCATCAGGGAAGCCCGTAACACTTGCTAGAGGCCCATTCAAGTATACTTGATGCTATGGAACCCTCCAGTTCTAATCTCAGCTATGCTGTTCCCTTGTTGCAACGGTTTCTTGGCCCCAAAAATGAAATTGACAGTGTTTCTTCATCTCTTAGTAGTTTGTAAAGATCAAATTAGTTAGAATCCATGCAAATGCTTTTAAAAACTGAGTTGATGGTAAGGACATGAGGTAATACTCTTAACAAATGTCACCTGGGTTGTAAATTGTAATTTCACATTTCAGACTTTGCTCCTTGTGTCCTGAGGCAGCCTTTGAGCACCAGGGTTTTGTCTCTTTCACTTAAGAGTTCCTTCTAATAACTTGTGAAATTTGAGCTAATATCAAATTTCTCCCCTTGTGGCTCAGTGGTAGAGTCCACCTGCAATGCACGACTTGAGTTCAATCCCTGGGTTGGGAAGATTCCCTGGAGGAGGAAATGGCAACCCACTCCAGTGTGCTTGCCTGGGAAATTCCATGGACAGAGGAGCATGACGGGCTATAGTTCACGGGGTCAAAAGAGTCAGACACAACTTAGTGACTATAAACAACAACAATCTTGAATTTAAAACAAGCTGAAGTGGGCAGGTATGAGCTTGATAGAGTCAGTCAGGTCCAGGTTTGAATCCTGACTGACAATATTTTAACTGCACATTCTTGGTCAAGCTTGGCTTTTCTAAACCTCAGTTTTCTCTCAATGAAACTAGAACGGGAATGCTACTACTCAGAAAGGATGCAACAGTTTCATGAAGTCTGGTGTTTGAGTGCTTGGTCATTCAGTCAGGATGGTGTTCTCATCTCCTCTTAGATGTTTGCACAAGTCTCAGTGTTGCACGATGAGATGTGGCCTAAGGGTCCCACCTCCAAATGGCCCCGTCACCTCATATTCCTCCCCCCCATACTGCAGTCAGGGAAAGGAGAAGAAAATAAAGCCACTTTAGGTCACTGACACTCTCCTTAGGAATAATAAATATTTATTTTCCTACCTTCTTCCTTTCAGTGTAATCTGACTTGGGTTCTTTGAATGCTTGACCTTCAAAGAAAGTTTCAGTGGGTGAGAAGGCTTGACACTGTTTGGCTTCCTTGAACATATACAGAGCTACTCAGTCCTATGTCCACAGGCTGTGTTTTCTTTTCAGAGTTATATGAGTTGTGGAATTATTTTTGTGAGACACCTTTTTTTTTGTCCTTTAGACTTTCCCCAAAAAGGACCTTTTAAAGTTTTACGACCGGATAAGTAATATGGTGGTTAGCAAGGTTAATGTTTACCAGCTCACTGAAGGGAAAAGCAAACAATATATATCCAAACTCGGTTTAAGAATGTCCATAGGATTATGAATTCTTTTATCTTGACACCCTTATGTAGTCATAACAGCATGCTACCTACTTGGGTGAGAGTTCCCAAGTGGAAATGTGTTTACTGTATATGATTTAACTTTATGCTTGAAATAAGAAACAGACAAGTGAAAACATCTCTGTACTTTCTTACTCTGTTATTTTTAACTTCTATCTCCCTGTTCCTCTTCATTCTAAAAAATACATGCTTCCATCAAGCCAGCCTCCCCTTCTTGCTGTTTTCCCAGCTTGTTGTTTTTCTTCCCAACTTTTGAGAAGTGAATGTTCCTTTCCCACTTATTGCTTGCCTGCGGTGGGCCAGACTTCTTCATGAAGAGTGCTTGAGCCGAGGTCTCAGGGGACTCTGAGCTGCCAGATCCAGTAGTCGCTCTTTATCTACTCCTGAACTTCCTTGACTAACTTGTGATGAGTGATACTGCTTCCCATTCTCTGAGTGTTTGTGCCTCCTTCATCTTCCAGGACAGAGTTCTCTTCCTCCTTCTCTGAGCCTTTCTTCTCACTCTCCTTTGCTAAATTCTTTTCTTCTACCTGTTGTCTAAATATTATTCATCTCCAATGTTCTTTGACCTTTTGCTCTAAATGGACTCAGCTAAGGTAGTCTCATCTACCATATACTGATTAATCATAAAATATAATTTCACCCCAGGTCCTTCTCTTGAGATGCAGGCCTACTGACTGCTAGTCATCTCTACTTAAATATATTATACCGATTCTAACTCTTCAATGAAATTCTTCATGAAATTAAAAGATGCTTGCTCCTTGGAAGAAAAGCTATGACAAACCTAGAAAACGTATTACAAAGCTGAGACATCACTTTGCCGACAAAGGTCTGTATAGTCAAAGCTGTGTTTTTTTCAGCAGTCATGTATGGATGTGAGAGTTGGACCATAAATAAGGCTGAGCACCGAAGAATTGATGCTTTTGAACTATAGTGATGGAGAAGACTCTTCAGTGTCCCTTGGACAGCACAGAGATCAAATCAGTCAATCCTAAAGGAAATCAACCCTGAATATTCATTGGAAAGACTGATGCTGAAGCTGAAGCTCCAATACTTTGGCCACCTTATGTGAGGTGCCCATTCATTGGAAAAGACCCTGATGCTGGGAAAGATTGAGGGCAGGAGAAGGGGACAACAGAGGATGAGATGGTTGGATGGCATCATTGACTCAATGGACGTGAGTTTGAGTGAACTCTGGGAGATAGTGAAGGATAGGGAAGCCTGATGCGCTGTAGTCCGTGGGGTCACAAAGAATCAGACATGACTGAGCAACTGAATGACAAACTTTTCAAGCTGGAAAACTGAATTTATCTGGAAATCATCTTGACTAGTAAACTTTCTAATACAGTTCCTTCCTGAGTCTTTCCTCCCTCTGGTCCCCCTTCTTTACTCTGGATAGAATTCTTTCTAAACTTGAGTGCTGATCTCATTGCTCGCCTTGTTCAAACTCTTAGGGGTTCCTTATTGTCCCTTTCTAATTTGGATCTGATGACACTTTCCCTGAGCCTTTATCCTGCAGAATCCCCCACACTTTTGTGATCTGGGCAACAACAAAGGGGAGTGCTCACAAGTGAGTCTATCCAAATCTTTCTAGATGCTTTTATTTAAGAGGTGCTCTTTAATAATTTGAAATTTACTAATTGTGTATTTTCTTCTCATATGACAGCTCAGGTGCTAGCTGCCAAAGGCTGGCAGGACAGCTCTGCCATGAAATATGTGGGTTCTAAGACTGTGCCCAGTTCCCTGTTTCCTAGCCTGCAGGAATGGGGAAAAGGAAGGCCAGGTCCAGTAGCCTTGTCTTTGTGGAGGTGACCAGGAAGTGCACAGTCACTTCTCAAAGCCTGTTTGCCCAGCTTAGTCACATGGCCATCACTGGTTGCAGATGAGGTTAGGAAATGTTCTAGCTGGGCAGCAGTGCACCCAGCTAAGCTGCCTGTCTACTGCCAAAAAGTGGAAAGGGAGAATGGTTTTTCTGGAAGATACTTAGTTGCCTCTGTCAACAACAAAAAAAAACTATGTTGATTAAAAAGTCAAACGGGCAGAAAATGAGTGGTTTTTTGAAAAGCTCAGCTGGATCTACTCTGGAAGGTTTCAGCAGCTGCAGTATGCAAGTTACAGGATTCACTCAACACTTTTTACTTTTTTTTTCCCTTCCCCTTCCCAAAAAAGTATATTATTCAAGGCTAAGAATATATGAACAAAAAGAGCAGGTGTCAGCTGCTCATATCTTCAACTAATACTTCAACTAATGCATCTGTGGTAAAAATTTGTGGCGCTTGATAACATGAGCATACATACAAAGTAATGTTCGTGGCTTGGGATTTCTTTCTACACTTGCCATTTATATTTCTGCATTCAGTACAGCTTTTGGTAGCATTTTATCATTATTTTCAAAACATTTTCTGAAAGGTAATGTTGACAGATTCTCTTTCTCAGTGGAGTTATCGTTTGTCCTGCCATCTTGTATTCTTCACTCTCAGATCTGTCGATAAACATCAGTGTGTTGCAGCATTGGATCAGTTTCTCAGCTGGTGTGACGTAGCACACAGGTGACAGCCTGAGTACCTGTTTATCAAAATACAAATCCTCTTAGCCCACAGTTCGGGGCACTCCAGCGAGGAGCAACCTCAGCACTTTTCCACTTTGTACAGTACAAATATTATCATTTTCTCTGTATATCCTGTTGGGGCAAAGTATAAGAAATGCTGTTTAGATGGTTTCAGACTATTTCTTCTTTTTAAAAAAATTTTTTTTGTTTCTAGATTTCTTACTAGAAAATATTGCGTTGGCCAGAAAATTCATTTGGGTCTTTATAAAAATTCAAACGAACTTTTTGGCCAACTCAGTAATTGTAATATGTAACATGCTACCATGATAAAAGGTGTCTCCATTCATAAAGTAGTAAAGACTACTGTGAGACATCAACTACTTTGAATTGGCTGTAATGTGAAATACCTAAGATAGAATGTGTCTACAGATTATTTGCCTAAAAGATGTAGACTTGTTTATACATCAGCCTTACAAAATGGCATTATGTGTTTCTAGCCATGTGGCCCATAATTAGGGTGACAACAACTTCTGGTTTTCCTGGAAAAATCCCAGTTATACCTTATCCTGGCATCTCACCTTGTTTAGCATTTGTCACTATCAAGAGTTTTCCAATTCAGAGAGTGTATTATATGTTGCCTATAGTTGGTCTGAGTTATTGGCAGTTTCCTTGATGGTCATGTACTTAACTTTGATGTCATTTTTAGGACTGTTTACCCTAATAATTATGGACAGAATGGTGTAGTGGTTCATGGTTCATCTTTTGCAGAATACTTAAGGTAGGCATGGACAGATCTTTAAGCTCTAGGAACACAGGACTATATCTATCTTATTCCATTATGTATATATTCTCAGCAACTGTCAGGTCACCTAAGCCAAATATTTATGGAAAATATAAATGGTACAGACTTAATGACCTCATGACAACAGAAGTTTCCTAAGGTCTCTGATGGGTAAGATAAGTTATCTTCAACTACAAATCCCTATTACCTAACACAGTGACTGGTGTTTGAGAATGAATCGCTGAATGATTGACAGTTACTCTCAGTCTTAACATTGGCACCCTCTACCTCATGATATTGGCCCATCAAGACAGAAGGCATTATGATTATATTTCTAATGTGTTGCATGTAAATTACACAAGTGATCCAATTGTTTCTTGGTTGTAATGATTTGTTTTTACTGTTCTGGCCTCTCATGAGAAAGGGAAATGATAATCACTCCCCGAATGACCAGACCTCAGAAGGATAAATTCTGTCACTTAGAAGATTTAGACCTTAGTTTACATCCAATATCTGATACTTTAGTCTGAAATTCCCAGTGGGTGTTCTAGGAACGGGTACCAAATGGGTTAAATGTAAGTTCATTCAGGCAGAGCCAGAAGCCTTGGGCCTGATTGTGTTCACCCTCTTTAGTTTACCCAAAGGCACGTAAATATGTCATCTTCTCTTGGCCCACAACATTAACTAGTTTGGGAAACGCCATTAGTGATCTCTGCAATGGAATTGCAGATACTTACCACTGATACTCAAGCATATAACACGGTTTTTCAAAAATGTTATCTTGAGCCATTTTTTTTAGAGTTAAGTAGATGTCTTGCTTTAGCAGAAAGTAAATATCCCCACATCTCCAAAGTAAAGATTCTGCTTGCAATATGGGAGACCTAGGTTCGATCCCTGGGTCAGGAAGGTCCTCTGGAGAAGGGAATGGCAACCCACTCCAGTATTCCTGCCTGGAGAATTCCATGGACATAGGAGCCTGTCAGGCTACAGTCCATGGGGTTGCAAAGAGTTGGACACAACTGAGCAGCTAACACTTTCACTTTCATAACCTCATGACTGTGGCTCTCTGTTAAAGCACCACTAGTTTGTATAATTGGGGGCAAAAGAGGAGCATGAACTCCATGCACATTTTAGCTAGTGAAAGGACTTTCCAGTTAAATGTCCTATCTTACCTGCTTTTCTGAATATTGTTTATAATTTTCACAAGAGCTGCATAAATAGATGGTAAGTCCTTAGAAACAAGATTCAGCAAACTGAAGATGACTAAAGCATTCCTTTGAAAGAGGAAAAAAAGTGGTATTCTGCCAAACTTACCAGTTTATCACGACTAATTCTAAAATAAGGCTTTGTTTGCATTTCTCTAAAAGGCTAACCCTTTGGGGTAATTTTTAGTCAACTCTAAGATGGTTTCCAGTGTTGATAATGAATTCCACTATAACACAGATTATGTTATCAAAGGAAGTAGGTCTGAATTTGCTCACTAAGGTTTCTCCAAGAATGTGCATCATGTTAACACTTGAGGTTACAGTATGTTTTTAATGGATGGAGGTATGAGTAAATGAATAATTAAGTGAAAGCTCAGGCTAAGAGTTAATGTGTATAATGCATATATAAAATTTAGCCGAATTGCTTGGAAGCCAAAGCTAAGTGGAGAAATATGGATTCCACAACTCTCTTTCCTTTCGGGGGGTGGGGGGTGCCACTGCGCTGGGTCTTAATTGCAGCACGTGGAATCTTCAGTCTTCACTGTGGCATGTGGAATCTAATTCCCTGATTAGGGATCGAACCCAGGGCCCCTGCATTGGGAATGCAGAGTCTTAGTTACTGGATCATCATGGAAGTCCCTCCATAGCTCTTTGTATCAGTAATCATGAGAGACAATCTTTTTGCACCTAGTAGCAAAGATGTATTTTTCTAGGGTTCTTTCTATAAAGCAGCTTATTCAACACAGTGAATAATAACAAAGGCTAATTTTATTAAGCACTTATTACTCTGTTCTGGGCACTTGCTCAGTGCTTTGACACAGTTTTTTGATTTAAATGTTTATTGACCCTAGTAAACTGTGCACACACAGTCAGTACTTCTGCGTCCATTGCCTGTGGGGAAGGACAGCGAACCCTCATAAGGACAGGGAGAAGGAAGGCCTGAGGCTCTGGCAGCTTCATTATCTCAGGGAGTCTGCCTCTTTTGTGCTTCTTCCTTCCTGACCTTTTACATCACCTGGCTGAGTGTTTAACTGGTGCTCCTTTGCCTCTGCCCAGAGTTCACACTGACTTAATCACACTCCATCAGGGATCAGATTCTGTCCTGTTCAAGGTGTGCCCAGACTTACCTTTGTCTTTTTGTTTTACTGTAAAATGTCTAATTATGAACCAAACTGCCTGCAGATGGTCTGTCAGAATGAGTTACCTTCAGAATAACTTGTTCCAAAGAATTGTGTCGTGCCATCCATCTAGACTTTGAAGAACGCCTGTCAGAGCTGATCACTTTAACTTTGGCATCCTTAATAGTGACCTTGTATGTCACTGTAATTAATAGTGACAGCATTGGCTCCCAGGTTCAGGGCCTTCTGAGCCCTCTCTTAGAATGCTGTTATGGGCTGTGTGATTCATTCAGTTATAGACCTTTATCAGGTGGCTGTCCTGTGCCATGCCCCTGAGGGCACGCAGATGAAAGAAACTCTCCTCCCTTTAGGTTAGGGATTCAAACCCAGATGGAGGAGGAAAGGGAGCTGGACAGACAGACAGAGCGACAGATTAAAAGGTTTGAGTGTATATTGAAATGTCTCCATGAGCAACCATTGTCTTAACTCTGTGTATGTTTTTAGTACTGATGGTTAAGATCGCCTAATAAACTGCAGAGTAGCCTTTTTCAACTAAATAAGCTACCTATCCAAGGTACACTGTATCAGCATCTGAGTATATTTTCCTGACTTCGAGAAGTGTTTGAGAGTAAGAGGGAGGTACTCAGATGCTTTCTGCTGCTGCTGCTGCTAAGTGACGTCAGTCGTGTCTGACTCTGTGCGACCCCATAGACGGCAGCCCACCAGGCTCCCCCGTCCCTGGGTTTCTCCAGGCAAGAACACTGGAGTGGGTTGCCATTTCCTTCCCCAGTGCATGAAAGTGAAAAGTGAAAGTGAAGTCGCTCAGTCGTGTCTGATTCTTCACGGCCCCATGGTCTGCAGCCTACCAGGCTCCTCCGTCCATGGGGTTTCCCAGGCAAGAGGACTGGAGTAGGGTGCCATTGCCATCTCCCCAGATGCTTTCTAGCAGTTTTTATTACAAAACCAGGAATTAAAAACCACTAGGCTCCTAGGTGTCCACATTCAGAGCAGATATCTATGGGTTTGTCATCAGCAGAGCTTTCTGACTCAAGCACAGCTAGAAGAGAATGTGGCAGATTTCCCAGGACCATGGAAAGCTGCTAGGGCTTCAGGGAGCTCCTAGTTCACTTTACTTAGCCCAGTTTCAGGCATGTGCCAGCCATACTCTAAAGAAACAAGATTGAAAGTGAGTGACCTTAAAAGGTCTAAGTTTCCATCTTACAGATGGAAAGAAGCAGCAGAAGTGCAAATAAAGCTCCCTTTAGGAGTCCCACTGGCTGCCTAATAAACTGGATGGGGTTATGATTATCGAGGTTTGACCAAACGCTTGGTTCTGAGCTTGGGATAGCTTTCTCTGGATCCCTTATGCACATTATTATCCGGGAGGGTTTTGCCCAAGCTGACGCCTGCAGGCAATTTGTTAGGTAAGTGTATATTGAAATGTCTCTGGTCAATAGTGATCAGGTAACAAGATGTATTAATGTATCTCTGGTCAATAAGTTATTAATGTCCTGCTGGCTCTTTTTTTAGGGGCTAATCAGACCATTTTTCCATTATCTATTTTTCTGTTTGTGTTTCTCCAGGCTGCTTTCTCAGGCAGGACAGCTGCTTTATTATTATTATTTCCCTTTTTATCTCTAGGACTTGTATCCAGCATGTAGAGTGTATTCCATAAATATTTGTTGAATGAAATGAAGCTTCTAGTAGAAGGTATATTAAGGGAGTCCTGTAGGTCCTGAAGCATTTCTGAAATCCTATTGGCCTGAGTTTGTGGTTTAGGGAACACTAATGATAACTTGTAGAAGAGACTCTGATGCTGTATGGAATAAAATGGGAAAGCCATTGATTTAGAGGCTTTTTTTTGTAATTGTTCCATGAATAAGATCGCAAACATGGTCCTTGACTTTTAGAATTAAAAGCTAAAAGAGAAAGCAAAACAATTCACAACAGTGAATTGTTTTAAAATTTGCTTTAGATCTGCTAAAATGTATTTAGAGTTCTGTTTCTCAGCTTAAGCGCTTTCAAGTAAATTTTCTCTGTGAATAGCAGTACTCTAGAGAAAAAACCCCAGTAGATACTAAAATATACTTTGTGTAAAGTTTTTTTAGAGTTCACAAGTTCTGAATTTTCTCTAGTCCTCTTCTTTCTGGTGTTCAATGGATGAGTTGTGCCCAATGTGGAATCTGATTTTGATAGGGTTTATATAAGAAGTTTTCTGAAAAATCTGGAATTTTTTTCTTTTGAATACTCTTTTTAGTTATTTTTGAGGCATCTAATCCAAGGTAGTATTAGAAGAAAAATATTCTTAAAAGCATAATTTCTTTTCATAATCTTTGAGGGAGTAACACTAGTGATTTGTTTTATTTGTATATAGAATTATATCAGCTATTAGAGTATCTTGTATCATTGTAATCTATATCTGTTAATACTTACATAATCTTGAAAGATGGTACCGAAGAATTTATTTGCAGGGCAGCAATGGAGAAACAGACATAGAGAACAGATTTATGGACATGGGGAGAGGGGAGGAGAAGATGAGATGTATGGAGATGGTAACATGGAAGCTTACATTACCATAGGTAAAATAGATAGCCAAAGGAAATTTGCTGTATGTTTCAGGGAACTCAAGCAGGGGCTCTGTATCAACCTAGAGGGGTGGGATAGGGGGGAGATGGTTTGACAGAAAACAACAAAATTCTGTAAAGCAATTATCCTTCAATTAAAAAATAAATTTAAAAAATAAAATAAATAAAATTTCAAGCAACATTTATGTCATACCAGTCATACAGAGCTCTGTTGGGAAAAAACTGAATCATTCCTTCTCATTCTATATCTGAAGCATTTATTTTCTTTAACTGTATGAATTTTAGGGATCTGAATTGGGTATAGTGTGTGTGTGTCCATGGACAAGTATATATTGGGTGTTGAAGAAGGGTAATTAGTAATAGTTATAGTTTATTACCTCTTATGAACTTTAATTTGTTCTCCTTTGACTTGTTTCAGTGAACGGTTTGAGAATTTTATCCTCACCAGTCTCTTGGGTATTCTCCCATTTTCCCAGTTTGACTAAGAAGGCTGATTGTTTTTCTTTTTATTCATGTCCCACTTTTTTTTTTTTTGTAATTTCATTTTTTCTAATTAATTTATTTTTTAATTGAAGGATAATTGATTTATAGAATTTTGTTGTTTTCTGTCAAACCTCAACATGAATCCCAGCTGAGCCACAAGGGGAGCCTCACAGAACATTGTAGAAAGAAAATGAAAGTTGGTATTTGATTGGGTAGTATACTCATGCGTAAGTGAAAAGTATATGTATTAGGTTGAGTAATTAAGATATTTGCTTCTTCATACATTAAACTCTTTCATTAAATGACATTTCAAGGCTATTTGACTTTTTTCTTTTTTTGATAAGATCTTTCTTTTTTTTAATTCATTTTTTATTGAAGGATAATTGCTTTACAGAATTTCGCTGTTTTCTGTCAAACCTCAACATGAATCAGCCATAGGTATACATATATCCCCTCCCTTTTGAAACTCCTTTCCATCTCCCTCCCCATCCCACCCCTCTAGGTTGATACAGAGCCCCTGTTTGAGTTTCCTGAGCCATACATCAAATTCCCATTGGCTATCTATTTTACATATGCTAATGTAAGTTTCCATGTTACTCTTTCCATACATCTCACCTTCTCCTTCCCTCTCCCCATGCCCATAAGTCTATTCTCTATGTCTGTTGCTCCATTGTTGTAAGTAAATTCTTCAGTACCATTTTTCTAGATTCCATATACATGTGTTCGAATATGGTATTTATCTTTCTCTTTCTGACTGACTTCACTATAATAGGTTCTAGGTTCATCCACCTCATTAGAACTGACTCAAATGTGTTCCTTTCTATGGCTGAGTAATATTCCATTGTGTATATGTACCACAACTTCTTTATCCATTCATCTGTCGATGGATATCTAGGTTGCTTCCATGTTCTAGTTATTGTAAATAGTGCTGCAATGAACAATGGGATACATGTGTCTCTTTCAGTTTTGGTTTCCTCAGGATATTTGCCTAGGAGTGGGATTGCTGGGTCATATGGTGGCTTTATTCCTAGTTTTTTAAGGAATCTCCATACCTTCTTCCATAGTGGCTATGTCAATTTACATTCCCACCAACAGGGCAAGAGTGTTCCCTTTTCTCCACACCCTTTCCAGCATTTATTGTTTGTAGACTTTTTGATGAGGGCCATTCTGACCAGTGTGAGGTGATATCTCACTGTAGTTTTGATTTGCATTTCTCTAATAATGAACCATATTGAGCATCTTTTCATGTGTATGTTAGCCATCTGTGTTTCTTCTTTGGAGAAATGTCTGTTTAGGTCTTTTTCCCACTTTTTGATTGGGTTGTTTGTTTTTCTGGTATTGAGTTGTATGAGCTGCTTATATATTTTGGAAATTAATCCTTTGTCGGTTGTTTCATTTGCTATTAATTTCTCCCATTCTGAGGTTTGTCTTTTCACCTTGCTTATAGTTTCCTTTGCTGTGCAAAATCTTTTAAGTTTAATCAGGTCCCACTTGTTTACTTTTGTTTTTATTTCCATTACTCTAGGAAGGTGGGTCGTAGAGGATTTTGCTTTGGTTTGTGTCATTGGGTGTTCTGCCTTTTTTCCTCTAAATATTTTACAGTTTCTGGTCTTACATTTAGATCTTTAATCCATTTTGAGTATATCTTTGTGTATGGTGTTAGAAGTGTTCTAATTTCATTCTTTTACATGTAGCTGTCCAGTTTTCCCAACACCATTTATTGAAGAGGCTGTCTTTGCCTCATTGTATATTCTTGCCTCCTTTGTCAAAAACAAGGTACCCATAGGTGCATAGGTTTATTTCTGGGCTTTCTATCTTGTTCCATTGGTCTATATTTCTGTTTTTGTGCCAGTACAATGCTGCCTTGATAACTGTAGCTTTGTAGTATAATCTGAAGTCAGGAAGCTTGATTCCTCCAGCTCCATTCTTCTTTCTCAAGACTGCTTTGGCTATTTGGGGTCTTTTGTGTTTTCATATGAATTGTGAAATTTTTTGTTCTAGTTCTGTGAAAAATGCCATTGATAATTTGATAGGGATTGCATTAAATCTGTAGACTGCATTTGGTAGTATAGTCATTTTCACAGTATTGATTCTTCCTACCCAGGAACATGGAATATCTCTCTATCTGTTTATGTCATCTTCGATTTCTTTCATTCAGTTCAGTTCAGTTCAGTCTGTATACAGTTCTTTTGTCTCCTTAGATAAATTGACTCCTAGATATTTAATTCTTTTTGTTGCAGTGGTGAATGGAATTGATTCCTTCATTTCTCTTTCTGATTTTTCATTGCTAGTATATAGAAATGCAAGTGATTTCTGTGTATTGATTTTGTATCCTGCAACTTTGCTAAATTCACTGATTAACTCTAGTAATTTTCTGATACTATCTTTAGGGTTTTCTAAGTACAGTATCATGTCATCTGCAAACAATGAGAACATTACTTCTTATCTGATCTGGATTCCTTTATTTCTTTTTCTTCTCTGATTGCTGTAGCTAGGACTTCCAAAACTATGTTGAATAATAGTGGCAAAAGTGGACACCCTTGTCTTGTTCCTGATCTTAGGGGGAATGCTTTCAGTTTTTCACCATTGAGAATTATGTTTGCTGTAGGCTTATATATGGCTTTTACTATGTTGAGGTAGGTTCCTTCTGTGCCTGTTTTTTGAAGAGTTTTAACCACAAATGGGTGCTGAATTTTGTCAAAGGCTTTTTCTGCATCTATTGAGATGATCATATGGTTTTTATCTTTCAATTTGTTAATATGGTGTATCACATTGATTGATTTGTGCATACTGAAGAATCTTGCATCCCTCGAATAAACCCAACTTAATCATGGTGTATGAGCTTTTTGATGTGTTGCTGAATTCTGTTTGCTAAAATTTTGTTGAGGATTTTTGCATCTATATTCATCAGTGATATTGGCCTGTAGTTTTCTTTTTTTGTGTTGTCTTTGTCTGGTTTTGGTATCAGGGTGATGGTGGCCTTGTAGAATGAGTTTAGAAGTGTTCCTTCCTCTGCAACTTTTTGAAGGAGTTTTAGAAGGATAGACATTAGCTCTTCTCTGAATGTTTGATAGACGTCTCCTGTGAAGCCATCTAGTCCTAGGCTTTTTTTTTGGAGGGGGGTAGATTTTTGATCACAGCTTCAATTTCAGTGCTTGTAGTTGGGTTGTTCATAATTTCTATTTCTTCCTGGTTCAGTCTTGGAAGATTGAACTTTTCTAAGATCTGTCCATTTCTTCCAGGTTGTCTATTTTATTGCCATATAGTTGATCATAATAGTCTCTTATAATCCTTTGTATTTCTGCATTGTCTATTGTACCCTCTCCTTTTTCATCTCTAATTTTGTTGACTTGATTCCTCTCTCTTTTTTTCTTGATGAATCTGGCTAAGGGTTTGTCAATTTTGCTTATCTTCTCAAAGAACCAGCTTTTAGTTTTATTAATCTTTACTATTGTTTCTTTCATTTCTTTTTCATTTATTTCTGCTCAGATCTTTATGACTTCTTTCCTTCTACTAATTTTTGGGGTTTTTTCTTCTTCTTTTTCCAGTTACTTTAGATGTGAAGTTAGGTTGTCTATTTGATGGTTTTCTTGTTTCTTGAGGTAGGATTGTATTGCTATAAACTTCCCTCTTAGAACTGCTTTTGCTGCATCCCATAGGTTTTGAGTTGTCATGTTTTCATTGTCATTTGTTTCTAGAAATTTTTTGATGTCCCTTTCGATTTCTTCAGTAACCTATTGGTTATTTAGAAACATGTTGTTTAATCTCCATGTGTTTGTGTTTCTTATAGTTTTTTTCTTGTAGTTGATACCTAGTCTCATAGCATTGTGGTGGGAGAAGATGCTTGATACAGTTTCAGTTTTCTTAAATTTACTGAGGCTTGATTTGTGACCCAACATGTGGTCTATCTTAGAGAATGTTCCATGTGCACTTGAGAAGAAGGTATATTCTGCATTTGAATGGAATGTCCTGAAGATATCAATGAGATCCATCTCATCTAATGTATCATTTAAGATTTGTGTTTCCTTATTAATTTTCCCTTTTGATGATCTGTCCATTGGTATGAATGGGGTGTTAAAGTCTCCTACTATTATTGTGTTACTGTCAATTTCTCCTTTTATGTCTGTTAGTTTTGTCTTATGTATTGAGGTGCTCCTGTGTTGGGTGCATAGACATTTACAATTGTTATGTCTTCCTCTTGGATTGATCCCTTGATCATTATGTAGTGTCCTTCCTTATCTCTTATAATCTTCTTTATTTTAAGGTCTATGTTGTCTGATATGAGGATTGCTACTCTAGCCTTTTTTTTTGCTTCCCATTTGCATGGAATATATTTTTCTATCCTCTCACTTTCAGTCTTTATGTGTTTTGAGGTCTGAAGTGGGTTTCTTGTAGCCAGCATATATATATGAGTCTTGTTTTTGTATCCATTCAGCCAGTCTGTGTCTTTTGGTTGGAGCATTTAATCCATTTACATTTAAAGTAATTATTGATATATGTGTTCCTATTGCCATTTTCTAATTGTTTGGGGTTGATTTTGTAGATCTTTTTTCTTCTGTTGTATTTCTTGACTATATAAGTCCATTTAACATTTGTTGTAAAGCTGGTTTGGTGGTACTGAATTCTCTTAACTTTTGCTTGTCTGAAAAGCTTTTTATTTCTCCATCAATTTTAAATATATCCTGCCATGCCCTTCTGGCCTGCAGAGCTTCTGCTGAAAGATCAGCTGTTAAGCATATGGGGTTTCCCTTGTATGTTACTTGTTGCTTCTCCCTTGCTGCTTTTAATATTCTTTCCTTGTGTTTAGTGTTTGTTAGTTTGATTAGTATGTGTCTTGGCGTGTTTCTCCTTGGGTTTATCCTGTATGGGACTCTTTGTGACTCTTGGAATTGATTGATTATTTTCTTTTCCATGTTGGGGAAATTTTCAACTATAATCTCTTCAAAAATTTTCTCATACCCTTTCTTTCTCTCTCTTCTTCTTCTGGGACCCCTATAATTTGAATGTTGGTGTGTTTGATATGGTCCCAGAAGTCTCTGAGACTGCCCTCAGCTCTTTTCTTTCTTTTTACTTTATTCTGCTCTTCAGAAGTTATTTCCACCATTTTATCTTCCTGCTCACTGATTCGTTCTTCTGCTATTGATTCCTTCTAGAGTATTTTTAATTTCAGTAATTATGTTGTTTTATGTAATTGTGTTGTCTCTGTGTGCTTATTCTTTAATTCTTTTAGGTCTTTGTTAATTGGTTCTTGCATTTTCTCCATTTTGTTTTCAAGGTTTTTGATCATCTTTACTATCATTACTCTGAATTCTTTTTCAGGTAATTTTCCTATTTCCTCTTCATTTATTTGGACTTCTGTGTTTCTAGTTTGTTCCTTCAATTGTGCAGTATTTCTCTGCCTTTTCATTTTTTTTTTAAGTTATTGTATTTGAGGTCTCCTTTTCCCATGCTTCAAGGAAAGTTGAATTCTTTCCTTGAAGAAGGTTGAATTCTTTCTTCCTTTTGGTTTCTGCCCTCCTAAGGTTGGTCCAGTGGTTTGTATGAGCTTGTATAGGGTGAGATTTGTGCTGATTTTTTGTTTGTTTGTTTGTTTTTCCTTTGATGGGCAAGGCTGAGTGAAGTGGTAATCCTGTCTCCTGATGATTGGGTTTGTGTTTTTGTTTTGTTTGTTGTTTAGATGAGGCGTCCTGCACAGGGTGCTACTGGTGGTTGGGTGATGCCGGGTCTTGTATTTAAGTGGTTTCCTTTGTGTGAGTTCTCACTCTTTGATACTCCCTAGGGTTAGTTCTCTGGTAGTCTAGGGTCTTGGAGTCAGTGTTCCCACTCTAAAGGCTCAGGGTTTGATCTCTGGTCAGGAATGAAGATTCCACAAGTGGTTTATTATGGCATTAAGTGAGAATAAAACAAATATCCAAAAACGAGAAACCAAAGATGAACGCCAGACAAATGGCAGTTACAAAATCAGGCAAATAATAATCAAAATAATGGAATATACACATATACATATACACCCATGAGCAAAGTGAAAACAGTCCAACAAAAATAAAGTACAGAAGATTGATCTGGTGAGCAAAGGAAATCAAAAATTATATTTACCAGTTAAGAACAAAACTAACTTAAGCGCAAACTGGAAAACAAAACTAAAGCAAGGTGCCAAGTGGAGAATAAAGCAATGAAAACAAAACTAACAAATACGTTGAGAGGAAAGGAAAGAAAGAAAGAAAGAATAGATATGTAAAGTTAAATAGAGGTAGATGAAGATTTATATACATTAAAGATTAACTGCAAGGGGAAAAGAACAGTAGGAAAGGCAAACGAAGGAATAAATGTAGAAAAAATATAATAGGTTTAAAAAAATTAAAAAATTAAAAATTAAAATTTTAAAAAAAGAGAAAAGAAAAAAAATGAAAGAAGAAAGAAAAAAGAGGGAAAAAAAGGAAAACTCCACAGAACTGCAAAAGCCCAATGTGGAGTTATAACAATAATAAAAAGTGTGACTGAATATGCACATATACATATACACCCATAAGCAAAATCAAAACAGTCTAACAAAAATTAAGTACAATAGATTGACCTAGCAAACAAAGGAAAACAAAAATTATATCTACCAGAACAAAACTAATTGAAGCACAAACTGGAAAACAAAATTAAAGCAAGGTGCCAACTGAGGAATAAAGCAATGAAAATAAAACTAACAAATATGTTGAGAGGAAAGGGCAGAAAGAAAAGAAAGAATAGATATGCAGGGTTAAATAGAAGTAGATAAAGAAGATTTATATCAGTTAAAGATTAACTGCAAGGGGAAAAGAACAATAGGAAAAGCAAACAAAGAAATAAATGTAGAAAAAATAATAGGTTTAAAAAATTAAAAATTAAAAAAAATAAAAAGAGGAAAAATCCACAGAACTGCAAAAGCCCAATGTAGAGGTTTATGACAACAATTAAAAATGTGACTGAGGAAAAAGAAAAAAAAAACTCAAAAGTTTAATTGGATTTCTTAGTGCCAATAAAATCGACAACTACAACAGAGAGGGGAAAAAAAGAAGAAATATCCAAAAGAATCTACAGAACAAGTCAAAAAATAAGAATAATAAATGCTTTTCTTGAGTCTCTGTTGTCAGAGTCCTTTCCTGCACTGGGAATCACAGTCCACCTTACCTCCCTAGGATGCCCTCCAACACTGTACTGATCTCTGGACCTGCTGTGGGGGTAGCTCAGATTCTAATCTGGTCCTACACCTGTGTGTTCTCGCCTCCAGTGTCCACAGCTATCAGAGCTAGTGCGTTTTCTTTTGTGAGAGCTCTCAATGGCCTTTTATATATTCCATAGACACAGAATTTGCTTATTTGATCATATGGATTTAATCTGCAGCTTGTACAGCTCGTAGGAAGGTTTTGGGTCTTCTTCCTTAGCCACACTGCCCCTGGGTTTCAATTGTGGTTTTATTTCCACATTACATGTCGGTTGTCCACTGGGGTTTAGCTCCTGAGACTGCCCTGGAGCATTTAGGTTTGCCCCTGTGAGGGCCAGCTGTGGAAATGGTGCAGCTGTTTGGGTCGCAGGGTTTCTGGCAGCACCAAGTACTCAGGGGGGTTGGCGGCTAGGGCGGCAGGAAATATAGTGCTCTAGAAGGGTACGGCAACCAGTATTTGCCAATACGCTCCAGTATTCTTGCCTGGAGAACCCCCTCTCTGACAGAGAAGCCTGGCAGGCTGCAGTCTACAGGGTCGCAGAGACTCGGACAGGACTGAAGGGACCCTGCATACATAAACACAAGACTTTTTTTTTTTTTTTTGCCTGTGGCAGCTCTGCCCCAGTGAGAGTTGAGCGTGAAGGTGGTGCAGCTGCTTGGCTTGCAGGGACCCTGGCGGTGCCAAGTGTTCAGGGACACAAACTGCCTCCGAGGCAGGAGTTATGGCCCTATCAGAGTCTTTTTTTTCCAAGCCTCTTGTACCTGGCAATCAGAAGGCCTCTTTGGTCGGTCTTTCTCCGTAGCTCCGCCAGTTCAGGCACTTTGCCTGGGGGATCCTTTGCCTGGGGTTGTTCTCTGTTGTTCGGCACATCAGGCATATAGAGGGGCCCCCCTGTGGACCTGCGCATCAGGCACTTAAAGGGGCCCCCTGGGTGGGGTCCTACCCTGTAGTTCAGTGTGTCAGTTGTTTGATGGGCCAGCCTCTCTATTGTTCAGCTGTTGATGCTGGCGTGTGGGGAGAGAGAGGCTATGGTAATAGTTACACCCCCTACGCATGACTCAGCAGTATCACCTTGCTTCCATGGCTGCCTGGCTTTCCTCCACGGGCATCTCCCACCATGATCTCCTGCCTCACAGCCCCTCGATCGGTCTCTCTGCAGTCAACAGCAGCCCTACCACTGGGATTGCTCCACAATCCCTAAACTCCAGCTCCCAGCCACTGCCCCTTCCAGGAGACCTGCGTTTCTGCCTGGCATATGTATGGTTGCAGCAAGGACTGTCTGATTCTCATTCCATTTAGGTTGCCACAGATCAACTCTTTCAATCTCAGCCTTAAATGTTTTTCCTCTGACTCAGACAATTGCCCCGCTGTGGGGATCGGACTCCTGCTTCAGTTCCCCCACCCGCCGAGGGTAGGTCCAGTCCTATTAATACTCCTGCTTTTTCCCGCTAGTTCCTTCCTCCTACCGAGTTTTGCGTGATTCTATATATTCTTTTCCACTGGTCAGGTCCTCCTGTCCTCTCCCAGCTGGTGTTCTGCATGCACTTCTGTGTCTGAAGGTGTATTCCTTATGTATCCACGGAGAGAGATGTACTCCATGTCCACCTACTCCTCTGCCATCTTGTTCTCCCACTTTTTTCTTTTTAGTAGGGGTAGATGATTGTATTTTTCTGTTTTAATGCTAGACTTTTTCTTTATGCTAAGAATAATCTCATTAATATGTTTTCCAGCAAACACTGCCACATTTACATGCTAATAAACAGGAAAAAAGAGCAGGATTTGAATCCTGGTCTCTTTGGATAAAAGTTGTGTTCTTTCTAGGGTAATTTGCCACCTCCTAATATAAATAATTTTAATTGAAATGTTTTTGAATGAATAAATGAAATTGAATGCAGAATTTTTCTTTTTTTTTTTTTTTTAGAATGAATTCTGTGTACATAGTGCTACACGCTAAGTTCAAAATTCAAGAATTTGGCCTAATCATTTTCATTAAGGACTGATTAAGATGGCCTTGCTTTCTGCTCTGCATTCTGATTCAGCAGGCGTCTTTGAGTCTTACTTTGTGTCAGACCCTGAATTAGGCATTTCCAATACCTGGCCCACATGACCCTGAGAGGTAGATATTAATATCAAGATTTTATATGTGAGGCATGGATGAAGATGAGTAAAATGCTAAATATTTTTCTCCAGAACCAGTTCTGTCAAATCACAATAGCATGCTATGCTATGCTATGCTATGCTATGCTATGCTATGCTATGCTATGCTATGCTATGCTGTGCTAAGTCGCTTCAGTCGTGTCCAACTCTGTGCGACCCCATAGACCGCAGCCCACCAGGCTCTGCGGTCCCCGGGATTCTCCAGGCAAGAATACTGGAGTGGGTTGCCATTTCCTTCTCCAGTGCATGAAAGGGAAAAGGGAAAGTGAAGTCGCTCAGTTGTGTCCGACTCCTAGCGGCCCCATGGACTGTAGCTAGCCTACCAGGCTCCTCCGTCCATGGGATTTTCCAGGCAAGAGTACTGGAGTGGGGTGCCATTGCCTTCTCACAATAGCATAGCAGTCATTTAAAAACATATTTGCTTGTTCAATCGTACTGTGGGGAGGAACACTGCAAACCTGAAACTACAGGCCAATATCACTGATGAACATAGATGCAAAAATCCTTAATAAAATTCTAGCAAACAGAATCCAACATCATATTAAAAAGATCATACATCATGACCAAGTGGGCTTTATCCCAGGAATGCAAGGCTTTTTTAACATCCGCAAATCAATCAATGTAATACACCACATTAACAAATTGAAAGAAAAAAACCATATGGTTATCTCAATAGATGCAGAAAAAGCCTTTGACAAAATTCAGCATCCATTTATGATAAAAACCCTCCAGAAAGCAGGAATAGAAGGAACATACCTCAACATAATAAAAGCTATATATGACAAACCCACAGCAAACATTATCCTCAATGGTGAAAAATTGAAAGCATTTCCCCTAAAGTCAGGAACAAGGCAAGGATGCCCACTTTCACCACTACTATTCAACATAGTTTTGGAAGTTTTGGCCACAGCAATCAGAGCTGAAAAAGAAATAAAAGGAATACAGATAGGAAAAGAAGAAGTAAAACTCTCACTGTTTGCAGATGACATGATCCTCTACATAGAAAACCCTAAAGACTCTACTAGAAAATTACTAGAGTTAATCAATGAATATAGTAAAGTTGCAGGATATAAAATTAACACACAGAAATCCCTTGCATTCCTATACTCCAATAATGAGAAAACAGAAAGAGAAATTAAGGAAACAATACCATTCACCATTGCAACAAAAAGAATAAAATACTTAGGAATATATCTACCTAAAGAAACAAAAGACTTATATATAGAAAACTATAAAACACTGATGAAAGAAATCAAAGAGGACACAAACAGATGGAGAAATATACCGTGTTCATGGATTGGAAGAATTAATATAGTGAAAATGAGTATACTACCCAAAGCAATCTATAGATTCAATGCAATCCCTATCAAGCTACCAATGGTATTTTTCACAGAACTAGAACAAATCATCTCACAATTTGTATGGAAATATAAGAAACCTCGAATAGCCAAAGCAATCTTGAGGAAGAAGAATGGAACTGGAGGAATCAACCTGCCTGACTTCAGGCTCTACTACAAAGCCACAGTCATCAAGACAGTATGGTACTGGCACAAAGATAGAAATATAGATCAATGGAACAAAATAGAAAGCCCAGAGATAAACCCACGCACCTATGGACACCTTATCTTCGACAAAGGAGGCAAGAATATACAATGGAGAAAAGACAATCTCTTTAACAAGTGGTGCTGGGAAAACTGGTCAACCACTTGTAAAAGAATGAAACTAGAACACTTCCTAACACCATACACAAAAATAAACTCAAAATGGATTAAAGACCTAAATGTAAGACCAGAAACTATAAAACTCCTAGAGGAAAACATAGGCAAAACACTCTCCGACATAAATCACAGCAGGATCCTCCATGACCCACCTCCCAGAATATTGGAAATAAAAGCAAAAATAAACAAATGGGACCTAATTAAAATTAAAAGCTTTTGCACAACAAAGGAAACTATAAGCAAGGTGAAAAGACAGCCTTCAGAATGGGAGAAAATAATAGCAAACGAAGCAACAGACAAACAATTAATCTCAAAAATATACAAGCAACTTCTGCAGCTGAATTCCAGAAAAATAAACGACCCAATCAAAAAATGGGCCAAAGAACTAAACAGACATTTCTCCAAAGAAGACATCCAGATGGCTAACAAACACATGAAAAGATGCTCAACATCACTCATTATTAGAGAAATGCAAATCAAAACCACAATGAGGTATCATTTCACACCAGTCAGAATGGCTGCTATCCAAAAGTCTACAAGCAATAAATGCTGGGGAGGGTGTGGAGAAAAGGGAACCCTCTTACACTGTTGGTGGGAATGCAAACTAGTACAGCCACTATGGAGAACAGTGTGGAGATTCCTTAAAAAACTGGGAATAGAACTGCCGTATGACCCAGCAATCCCACTGCTGGGTATACACACCGAAGAAACCAGAATTGAAAGAGATGCGTGTACCCCAATGTTCATCGCAGCACTGTTTACAATAGCCAGGACATGGAAGCAACCTAGATGTCCATCAGCAGACGAATGGATAAGGAAGCTGAGGTACATATACACAATGGAATATTACTCAGCCATTAAAAAAAATACATTTGAGTCGGTTCTACTGAGATGGATGAAACTGGAGCCCATTATACAGAGTGAAGTAAGCCAGAAAGAAAAACAACAATACAGTATACTAATGCATATATATGGAATTTGAAAGATGGTAACGATAACCCTATATGCGAGACAGAATAAGAGACACAGATGCATAGAACAATTTTATGGACTCTGAGGGAGAAGGTGAGGGTGGGACGTTCTGGGAGAATAGCATTGAAACATGTATATTATCATATGTGAAACAGAACACCATTCCATGTTCGATGCATGAGACAAAGGCTCAGGGCCGGGGCAATGGGATGACCCAGAGCGATGGGATGGGGAGGGAGGTGGGTGGGGGGTCCAGGAAGGGGAACACATGTAAACCCATGGCTGATTCATGTCAATGTATGGCAAAAACTATTACAATATTGTAAAGTAATTAGCCCCCAACTAAAATAAATAAATTTCTTTTTAAAAAAAATTAAAAAAATAAAAAATAAATAAAAAACATATTTGCACTTAGAATATATGTAGTCCAGCCAACAATGAGGCTATACTCCTATTTACTTTCACTTTGCTGTTTCTGCTGAGAGTTGGTTTAGGCAATAAAATAACAAAGATTGAGGTCTAGCTTCTAAATTTTAATAGTTTTACTAGGGTATAGTTCATATACTATAAAATTTACCCATTTAAAAGGTGTACAGTGATAGTCACTCAGCCATGTCTCACTCTTTGTGACCCCAGGGACTGTAGCCCACCAGGCTCCTCAGTCCTTGGAATTTCCCAGGCAAGAATACTGGAGTGGGTTGCCATTTCTTTCTCCAGGGGATCTTCCCAACCCAGGGATCGAACCCAGGTCTCTTACATTGCAGGCAAATTATTACTATCTGAGGCAGCAGGGAAGCCCTTTAAGGTGTACAGTTCAGTGCTTAATTTAGTATAGTCACAGGGTTGTCAAACCATTGTAATTTCTAATTTCTGAATCTGACTGTTAGTTGTTGGTTTATTCCACTGTCATTGGCCGTAAGATAAGAAATAGAATCATATATCATAAAATAATATAGACCCATTCTCTATAATTTTCTGATTCATCTTTGTCCAACCAAAGTCCAGTAACTTCCCCCTTTCAACGTTATTACAAAAAGCTTCCTCACCATCCATGAGAAATATTTGCTTATAAGATATTAAGCTGACTTTCATATGTGCCATAGAGAAGTCTTGGAATGTGAAATCTACTTGCTTATAATGTAATTCTTGAAGACATATAAAGGGGAACTCAAAGCATGTATGCAATTAGTATTTATCAATGTGCCTTCTTCAGGTTAAAAAAAAAATCCCCTAATAACCATTGATAGCCATTCTGACTAATGGCTAAGGAGATCAAGCCTCAAGATATCTAGATACAGTCTCCTCCCTCATTAACTTGACTTTTAGATTAGAAAAAAATCACCTGAGGATCATAAGAGACTTAATAAACTATGTTATATGAATATGTAGTTAATGTACTTTGTAAACACACACGTGTACTATATATGCAGAGCAATTTTTATTTTCAAAGTGCCACTGCATCTTTAATTCAGGTAGTGGTTGAAACACTTCCAGTTTTCCACCCAGTTTTTGATAGGTGAAATTGGAGAATGGACACATTAATTGAAGTCCTGTGTTCAAGATAAGACCTAGTCAATGGTCGACATTGCAAAAAAGTACTGGTTTCCTGCCTTATGGCCCAGGCACTTCCTTATAACTTCATTGAAACCATCCTTGGTTTACATCTCTTGACTTACCCATTAAATGTGATATCTATACAGAGGCATACTAGACTAATAATAGAATAACATTAGAATGTACAGATGTGAGAACTGGACCATAAAGAAGGCTTAGCATCAAAGAATTGATGGTTTTGAACTATGGTGGTAGAGAAGACTCTTGAGAGCCCCTTGGACAGCAAGGAGATCAAACCAGTCAATCCTAAAGGAAATCAACCCCGAATATTCGTTGGAAGAACTGATGCTGAAGCTCCAATTATTTGGCCACCTGATGTGAAGAGCTGACTCTGGAAAAGACCCTGATGCTGGGAAAGGTTGAGGGCAACAGAGAATGAGATGGTTGGATGGCATCACTGACTCAGTGGACATGAGTTTGAGCAAACTCAGGGAGATAGTGAAGGACAAGGAAGCCTGGTGTGCCACTGTTCATAGGATCACAAAGAGTCGGACACAACTTAGTGACTGAACAACAAGAATTCCTTATAGTTTCTGTAATGTAATTTCTCCAATGTGTCTATGCCATTGACTTGCTACTTGTTCTGCCAAAATTATATTCCTCTACTCCCCACAACCCCATGGAAGTTCTCATCCTCCCGGTCTCATCTGAAAAACCAGATCTCTGCAGTCCTCCCATTTACCCAGTGTGGCTGTAAGTTTGCCCTGTTCTGTGCCTCCCCTATACTTTGCATTAACCAGGTAAGAGCAATTTTCTTACCATGTCATAATAATACACTTATTGCTTGCCGTCTACCATTTGAGCAGGAGCTCCTTGAGGGACCATTTCTATCTTCTCCTCCATGGTGCCTGACGCATGTTTTTTTTTAATTCTGAGTGAATGTCATGAAAGGTTGTTCTAGGGAAGGTGTTGATTACATAATTTCATTCCTCTGTCTCCTCAAAGCCAAGGACAACAGTGAGAAGGTCCTTCCTTCAACAGCCAAGCCTTAACCAAGAGCACAGTCACTGGATAACAGTGTGATAGAGAAAGAGATTTGAAGATGAAAGATTCTGTTAGCTCTGTCGCTTAATTGGCTCAGGAAGGTCACTTAAGATTTTTGTGCCTCAGGTTTCCTCATATCCTTGGGCAATAGTAATGTCTAGTTCACTGGGTTATTGTGAGAATCAGTTGAGACACTTTATGGAAAAGTAGCTTGCAAACTGTAAAGCACTGCAAACATGAGAAGAGACCTTAGAATCTGGTAGAAAGAACAGGTGGTTTGGCCTTAAATCAGATTTTAAGCTGAGACTCCACCACTAATTATTTGACTTGCACAACTTAACTCCTGAGAGCCTATGTCTTTGCTTGTCAAAGGAAAGCAGTAACACCTAGGCAGGTTAGAGGAATGTTGTGAAGGTTAGATGGAATCCAGGTAGTGTACCATTTATAGTCCATCTGTGTATGTTCAACTGTTAGCAACCAGAGCTTTTGCACACTATATATTCATACCTCTGCACCCTCTTTTCTGTGGCAGATTTTACCCCAGGGAGAGAAGGCCCTTCCTCTCAGGCCAGGGAGAGGACAGTAAGGGCAGGCTGTTGGAGGAAGTTGCTAACTCTCCTGGCCTGTGACCCCAGCTGGCCTGGGTGTGCCTTGGGACAGGGGTGAGGCAAAGCCTCAGTGTGGTGTCCCAGCACATTCCTAGGGCAGCTGTTTCTGCTGCAGCTTCTTTTATCATTTCTTTTTGAAGCTCCTTATTGAAGTTAAAGCATGCATGCCAAAAAAGGTACATAGCCTAAGTGTATAGATCACGTTTTATAAACTGAACACACCCATGTCACCAGATCATTCATTCTCGTTACTGCCTGAAGTTCCACTTTGTAAATGCACCACATTTGATTTTTCTGTTCTAGTGCTGATGGATGTTTGGATAATCTACAGTTGAGGGGTGTTGCAGAGTGCTACTGTGATTGCTTATTCATGCCTTTTGATGGGTATATGTATTTCTTACGGGTGTATACGTAGCAGTGGGAGCTCTGGGCCATAGAGTATGCATTTATTCAGTTTGGGTAGATACTAAAAAAAATTTCCCAGCATATTTGTATAAATTCATACTCCCACCAGAAGTGTTGGAGTTCTAATTGCTCCACATCCTCGCATCTTCAGTATTATCTGTATTTTTAATTTTAGGCATTCTGGTGGATTTTATAAGACTGTGTAGCATTTTGGAAGTGGAATCATTCCCTCAGCCCCCAAAGCTTCAAATTCATTTTCAGGAGTGTGCTGTGTACAGAAGCAGGGGATTATGAAGATACATAGCTCCTGGTATGGTGCTTGGTATACGGAAGGAAGATGACAAATGATAGCTGCTATCATTATCATCCTCCTCGTCATCATCATCATCACTACTCACTGCCTTCTCTGCTCTTAAGGGTAGAGAGTAGGACACGGTAGATCCAAGGGTGAATAAGACATAGTCTCTACCCAGTAGGAGCTCAAGAGCTAGCTGAAGAGGCCAACACTGGAAATAGATTATTTTTAGAGGGTACAATAGGGACTTGAGAAAGAGGTAGTGCTTAAGCTGGGACTTGAAGAATAAGTCAGAGTTCAACAGAAAAAAAAAAAAAAAAAAAGGAAACTGGCTGGAGGAAATGCCAGGGGCACAGAACCCTTGGTGGGGAGCGGCTGCTGTGGGCAGCATGCTAGAAGAGAAGAGCCATCTGAGGCTGGAATCATTGCGTGCTGATGTTGGTTTTTCGGATGTTGTCACCCTTGCTAGGATGCATGGGGCAGAGCTGGTGACCATTCAGGGTCAGTGTGACATTATAGTACCCTGCTGTGTTCTTCACCCTCCATCTTTTATTTGCTTCCTCCTCTAGGAAAATAATCAGCCTTCTCTTCTCTTTGGATCAAAACCTGTCCTGAGTACAAGGTGCTTGAAAACCACCACTGAAGCTTTGATAGCTGCAAAATGTCAGTGGTTACAAGGATCCCACAGCTTCTTTGCTGTGTATTCCTTTAACCATGTTTATGTTGAGGACTGGCTAATAGTTTTTATTCTCATGTGCGTCCAGGTTGCTTGTGGTGGCAATTAAGTTTAATAAAATGCTCTTCTGCCCAGTACCATATGTAGACCATGGATAAATGTTCTTGAGGAATTTTGATGATTATGATGATGGCGATAAAGGTGATGATCAAGAATACATACAATGTCTCATTGATTTAGCATCAACTGTGTGTCAAGCATTGGCTGTATAACAGTAAGGAAGATGGACATGATCCCTGTGCCCATGGAACTTAGAATCTTAGGGAGGATCAGACAAGTAAACAGTTGGTTCTACTAGTGTAATAAGGGCTGTGATGGATAGAAGTACATAGTTCTGTGAGAGCACATCAAAGAAACACCTCACCCAGACTAGGAATCAGGGAAGGCTTCCTGGGAAAGGCAACATAAACCTGATAGCCTCGTGAAGGGAAGTGGGGAGGAAGTATTCCAGGCAGAGGAAATAGTGCGTAGGAGGAGTAGAGTGCAAGGGAGGTTGGCTGATTGGAGAAGGTGGAAAAAGAGGCTAGAAATAGAAAGCATTTTGCCACTTAATGTTTTCATTTGCATCTATGTCATAATATCTTTTGTTTGCCTGTTTTCTAGGAATGTTTACCCTTGCGGAAGTTGCTTCACTTAATGACATTCAGCCAACTTACCGAATCCTGAAACCATGGTGGGACGTGTTTATGGATTACCTGGCTGTCGTTATGCTGATGGTAGCCATCTTTGCAGGAACCATGCAACTTACCAAAGATCAGGTGGTCTGCTTGCCAGTATTGCCAGCTCCTGTAAATTCAAAGGCACATGCTACACCAGGAAATGCCGACGTTGCCACCAACATCCCGAAGATGGAATCAGCCACAGACCAAGACCAAGATGGGCGGATGACAAATGAGATTTCCTTTGGCGCATCTGCTGTCACACCTGACATACCTCTCAGAGCCACATATCCTCATGCAGATTCCACAGTTCCAAATCAGGAGGCCAAGAAAGAAAAGAAAGACCCAACAGGCCGAAAAACAAACTTGGATTTTCAGCAATATGTATTTATTAATCAGATGTGTTACCATCTAGCCCTTCCGTGGTATTCCAAGTACTTTCCATACCTTGCTCTTATACATACTATTATTCTCATGGTCAGTAGCAACTTTTGGTTCAAATATCCCAAAACATGCTCAAAAGTAGAGCATTTCGTTTCGATCTTAGGAAAGTGCTTTGAATCTCCTTGGACTACTAAAGCGTTGTCTGAGACAGCGTGTGAAGACTCGGAAGAAAACAAGCAGAGAATAACAGGTGCCCAGACTCTACCAAAGCATGTGTCTACCAGCAGTGATGAAGGGAGTCCCAGCGCCAGCACCCCGATGATCAATAAGACTGGATTCAAATTTTCAGCCGAGAAGCCGGTGATCGAAGTCCCCAGCATGACCATCCTGGATAAAAAGGACGGGGAACAGGCTAAAGCCCTGTTCGAGAAAGTGCGAAAGTTCCGTGCTCACGTGGAAGACAGTGACCTGATCTATAAACTCTATGTGGTCCAAACAGTTATCAAAACGGCCAAATTCATTTTTATTCTCTGCTACACAGCAAACTTTGTCAACGCAATCAGCTTTGAACACGTCTGCAAACCCAAAGTGGAGCACCTGACTGGTTACGAAGTGTTCGAGTGCACTCACAACATGGCGTACATGCTGAAAAAGCTGCTCATCAGTTACATATCCATTATTTGTGTGTATGGTTTTATCTGTCTCTACACTCTCTTCTGGTTATTCAGGATTCCTTTGAAGGAATATTCTTTTGAAAAAGTCAGAGAAGAGAGCAGTTTCAGTGACATTCCAGATGTCAAAAACGATTTTGCGTTCCTTCTCCACATGGTAGACCAGTATGACCAGCTCTATTCCAAGCGTTTTGGGGTGTTCTTGTCAGAAGTCAGTGAAAATAAACTTCGGGAAATTAGTTTGAACCACGAGTGGACATTTGAAAAACTGAGACAACACGTGTCACGCAACGCCCAGGACAAGCAGGAGCTCCATTTGTTTATGCTGTCAGGCGTGCCTGACGCCGTCTTTGACCTCACAGACCTGGATGTGCTAAAACTCGAGCTGATTCCAGAAGCTAAACTTCCTGCTAAGATTTCTCAGATGACTAATCTCCAAGAGCTTCACCTGTGCCACTGCCCTGCAAAAGTGGAGCAGACTGCTTTCAGCTTTCTCCGCGATCACTTGAGATGCCTTCACGTGAAGTTCACTGATGTGGCGGAAATTCCTGCCTGGGTATATCTGCTCAAAAACCTTCGCGAACTGTACTTGATAGGCAATTTGAACTCTGAAAACAATAAGATGATAGGCCTCGAATCTCTCCGAGAATTGCGGCACCTTAAGATCCTCCACGTGAAGAGCAATTTGACCAAAGTCCCCTCCAACGTTACTGATGTGGCCCCACATCTCACCAAGTTAGTCATTCATAATGACGGCACTAAACTCCTGGTACTGAACAGCCTTAAGAAAATGATGAATGTCGCCGAGCTTGAACTCCAGAACTGTGAGCTAGAGAGAATTCCACATGCTATTTTCAGCCTCTCTAACTTACAGGAACTGGATTTAAAGTCAAATAACATCCGTACAATTGAAGAAATCATCAGTTTCCAGCATTTAAAACGACTGACTTGTTTAAAATTATGGCATAATAAAATTGTCACCATTCCACCCTCCATCACCCACGTCAAAAACTTGGAGTCACTTTATTTCTCTAACAACAAGCTGGAATCCCTACCAGTGGCAGTGTTTAGTTTACAGAAACTCAGATGCTTAGATGTGAGTTACAACAACATTTCCATGATCCCAGTAGAAATAGGATCACTTCAGAACCTGCAGCATTTGCATATCACGGGGAACAAAGTGGACGTTCTGCCGAAACAGCTGTTTAAATGTGTTAAGTTGAGGACTTTGAATCTGGGGCAGAACTGCATCACATCCCTCCCAGAGAAAATCGGTCAGCTGTCACAGCTCACCCAGCTGGAGCTAAAGGGGAACTGCTTGGACCGCCTGCCAGCCCAGCTGGGCCAGTGTCGCCTGCTCAAGAAAAGTGGGCTTGTGGTGGAAGATCACCTTTTTGACACCCTGCCCCTCGAAGTCAAAGAAGCATTGAATCAAGATATAAATATTCCCTTTGCAAATGGGATTTAAACTGAGATCCTGCGTGCACATACGTGTGCAGGAACCATTTCCTAGATTGCAGATGTTCACGTACCAGTTATTGCAAGATGATGCATTTTAGGAGTAGATACACCTTTAAAAATACAACACAGGGAGAGGACGCATAGAAGGCTGATAGAAGACATAACTGAATGTTCAGCGTTTGTAGTGTTTTAAGTCATTTACTTCCAAATCTTTTCTCTCTTTTTCTTTTTTCTGGGGAAAGGGAAGGAAAAATTATAATCACTAATCTTGGTTTCTTTTTAAATTGTTTGTAACTTGGATGCTGCCGCTACTGAATGTTTACAAATTGCTTGCCTGCTAAAGTAAATGATTAAATTGACATTTTCTTACTATACCACCTTTTTTGAGGTGTCTTGATTTACTTTGCTTAATTGGTATAATAATGCTTTAATTCAGACCACTGAAGGCATATCAGGTAAATTTAGATTTGCTGAAATACTGATTTCTTTTTTGTTTTAATTTCAAGCACCTAAAATAAGCACTTCTTATAATATTTAACTGGTACTACCACTTCTGAGAAGCCCATTTTATAGATTTTACACTCTTGAAGGCCTGAAATACAGTAAAAGAGTATAGATCATTGAGGGACTTTTGTTTGTTTGTTTTTTAAGAATAAATAGCAAAAAATAAAAGAACTCTCTCCTTATTAATAGTTGTTTTCCATAGTCTGGAGTTCTGATTATATGATATGCTTTTCTATCACTACTATAGACCTGCCAATAAATAGAAAATGTTAGTTTAAAATAAATTTAATTACAACCAAAATAAAGTTTTAATGTTTTAATGACTAACATCCTTACAATTTATCTCCATTTGGAAGATAACACAAATTCAAAGCAAATATCATTAAATTACTTACCCTTTCCACTGTTGTGGGGGAAAAAAGTAGAATTTGTAGTTCACTGAGTTGGAAAACTATTTCTATTCATTTTAGTGACAGGCTGTACTTCCTGTGTTTGTGTGCAGCTAGAAAGGGTCATGTTCAGGGAAATGCTAGCAGAATGTACTTTTTGGGTGATGGTTTTTCCTTCTTTATCTAACTTAGAAAGTAGCTAAATCGATCTCAGAAAATAAAAAAATTTCCTGCCACCTGTCTGTGTATAGGTTGGCAGGTATTTCATAGGCTTTTGTACACTCGGATAGTCTCTCATCACACCTTAGCATGGCTTGAAAGATTTTGCAGAGAACGTGAAAAGATGGACTTGCATGCATGCTTTTCCTCCCCCAAACTGATCTCTGGGGCTGCTGGCCTGTTGCAAGTAGTGGTGGTCTTTACCTACTGTATAGCTTCTGAATACTTACCTTCAGAGGTGTTATCACTGATAGGAGAAGCTGCGGCCACCGTGGCTGAATGAGCAACTGACCCCAGCGTCAGCATCCTGGCCACTCCCTCTCTTCCTAGAAGACTTGAGGTAGAAGAGTAACATAAAAGGCCAGGTTTAGAAGATCAGAGGACCGTGACTGAGTTTTGGTGTAAGCAGTTTCTCTCCGGTGCAGGCACCTTCCATTTCTCTCAGCATTCACTGATACTTTCACTGGTATTGATCATGTACCTACTTTGTGCCTTGGAAATTCAAGGAACTGAGGATTCACTGTTGGAATAAGTCCCAGCCTTGGGTTTATAACAGACTGTGAGAGATCATATCAATTAGGCAACTAATACGAATAATTGGTTACAGTTGTCATGTAGAAGGCGTACAGGATCTGTGCATGAATAACAGCTGGAAAGGGGCACATTTGGTTCAAACGGAGGTTCAGGGAAGTTTGCAGTTAGAAACTCTGCCTGTCGACACTCCTGGACATTTCCTCCCCACCAGCCCCACAGGGCGCTGTTCTCCCTAAAGAGTAAGGCCACCACCCAAAATTGGTACAACATCTTTAGCAGGATGCCTCACTTGTGAGATAAACAGGCCAGATCTTAGGATCCTTGCTTTATGGACTAGGAAGCTTGTCTTCCTCTCTAAAAAGTGCATGTTGTTCTTGTAGGCACAGGTGACAGCTCACCTTGCTTGTCAGAGAAGAGGCCTGGAGGAACCCAGAGTCCGACCCTCCCACAGCTTGACCACTGGCAACTGCCCTTAGGAACCTGTCTCTTTATCAATACTTGGGGTTCAGTCACTTAGAACTGATTGGTATTACATGCCTTCAAACAATATCAAGGAGTATCTTTGCTCTTACCCAAACTTCTATTGACTTTATCAGCCCTTAATGATTTCCTTGAACTCTGAAGAGTTCATGGTCAATTGATTTAAATGCCACATTCCTTGCCACTGTTTGCAAATAGCCATATTTTAAACAAGGCTTCCTAAGAAATGCTGATTCATCCAACAGATTTTAAATGCACTGGGTCTTGGAGTCTCAATAAAACAGCAGATGAGATTATGGGCCCAAATATACTATCAACCCATATGTCTTCACAAATTTATGTTGGCACTGCACGCTCTAGACATGGGGAAAACATAAGTTAAAATGTACAAGTTTGGCTTACTAGCATTTTCGTATCTTCTAAAGTTCCTTGAGCACCACTTGAAGAAAATTATTTTGAAGTATCTTTAAATGTTACATGTATATGCGAATTTCTGAGAACCTGGCTTATTTTCAGCTGTTTGACTTTTTTCCCATCAACATTCAGTTTTGGCTTAGCGGAAAGGATTGGCTTTTTCAGGGGTTCAGAAAGACGAGCTGAGATTGTTACTGGGGCCCCATTCATAGTAGTGATTTGTTGTTGTTTAGTCTGTAACTCGCGTCTGACTCTTTGCAACCCCGTGGACTGTAGCCCACCAGGCTCCTTTGTCCATGGGATTCTGCAGGGAAGAATACTGGAATGGGTTGCCATTTCCTCCTCCAGAAGATCTTCCTGACCCAGGGGTTGAACCCACATCTTCTATGTCTCCTGCACTGCAGGTGATTCTTAGCAATTTGATAATAGGTAGAAAGAGTTCATTCTCTGTAAGCCCTGGACAAAATTCCTGATCGTTCAACATTTTTCATGCGCAAAGGAAAAGGTCTTATGTTTTATTAGTATTATTGCTAGTACTTTCTCTGACTGCCTCTCCTGGACTCAGCTTCAGCCAGCAGCTAAACTCGAAGTTGCTGATGGAGCAAGCTCCCAAGTGCCCTTGAGACCAGCACCCACTGGGTGTTTCCATTCACCTGCTGAAGTGAAGCCAGAGGGCTGTCCTCTCCCTCAGACCTCTGGCAGCACTTGCGTCAGTAATTCATTCCAATAAAATGGTCCCTTTATCATCCTTAAACAAAGACTGTACTAACAAAAAGCCCCTTTCATGAAAAAGAGAAGGAAAAAAAAAAAACCTGAAAAACAGTTTTCAAATGTCCTCTAACTTGTGACTGTGATACAAAGAAGTGGCCCCATCTGGCCCAGCCAGCTGTGGCCCTTCTGGGACAGCACATTAGATATTTAGAGCAGTGTCTGCTGGTGAGGAGGTGGCAGAAGGCCAGAGCCCTCACCCCTCAAGTCTGGCCTAGGCTGGGGAGGTGATCATACCACCAACATCAGGGGAAAAAGCCCCTTAACTCGGCAGTCTTAAAACTCCAAAGAGGAATAGTAGTCCCATCTTCATCCTTACTTCTTCTGGAAATACAGTAGATAAATTGCCCCAGGTAAGCCACAACTTGCTGGTGGAAATGAGCAAGCTGTTTTGCTTGGTTAGTCCTGCAGCTTCATCTCTGACTCATAACTCACCACCCTCCCACAGTGCAGGACCTCTCTGATAACTGCCCCGTCCTGCTTGCCATCTCTATACTTAGTTCTTTCTTTACTCCCAAGATATCAAGCTCTGGAGTGAGAGGGTCTGGATTTGAATCCTGCCTTGGCCTCAGCTGTATGACCATAGCAAGTAACTTAACCTCTCTAAGCCTCAGTTGCTTTATCTGTAAATAAGAATAATAATGTGTGTCCATGTGTGCTCAGTTGCTTCAGTTGTGACTGAAAGTCATGTATTGCGACCCCATGGATTGTAGCCCACCAGGCTGTGTCCATGGGATTCTCCAGGCAAGAACACCGGAGTGAGTTACCATGTCCTCCTCCAGGGGATCTTCCCGACCCAGGGATGGAACCTGAGTATCTTGCATCTCCTGCATTGACAGGGGGGTTCTAGCGCCACCTGGGAAGCCTGGAAATAATAATGCCTTCCAGTGGCGTTTTTTTTGTGAAGACTGAATGATTTAACGGACTCTGCCTGGCAGAAAGTAAGTACTCAATAGCATTCAGCTAGCCTTGTTTTTATCCCCCACTGTGACAGAGACTATTAGCCTTCCTTAATATACATTCTCAACTTCCTTAGTCATGGGATTTTCAGTGAACACCTGGAAACATAAAATGTGTGTAAAATAAATTATTTCCCAACCTTACTTGAGACTAGATGGGGCCAAATGACCTAATTCTAGCCCAAAAGGTGGGAATGAAAGGGGAACATGCAATTTCTGAATCAGGCCCTTAAGGAGAAAGGCATCTGTACCATTCATTCACCATGGCAACCAGAGAAAGGAAGGGTGATAGTTGACTGCTTATAATTATAATTAATTATATATCATTCTCCCAAGAACCTGAGGTTTTGAAGGTCCTACAACCGCTCTAGTGACATACACACTCGTGTTCAACAC
Organism: Giraffa tippelskirchi; assembly: GCF_054371585.1. Taxonomy (NCBI): domain Eukaryota; kingdom Metazoa; phylum Chordata; class Mammalia; order Artiodactyla; family Giraffidae; genus Giraffa; species Giraffa tippelskirchi. The sequence goes on along the minus strand of NC_137279.1, from coordinate 131,088,079 downwards.
ATGGACACCCTACACAGTCTCAGGTAGCCAAACCCATTTCATTGTTTAACCTTCAGACTGGGTCTGGGTTAGCTGCTTGAAGCTCACCCAGCCGTGGGATAACCTGCTCAGAGCCTTTTCTGAATGTCCCTGGGAAACTGCCAAGTAGCCTGTCATGAAAATTTGCTGGAGTAGTTTCAAGGGTAGACCTGCCCAAAGGAATCACCCAGGTGTTAAGCCAAACCGTGTAGATACAGTAAAGAAATACATTTTTCACTTTGCCACTGGAAAACTGTAAATAGTAGCCACATGATTCAGTACTTTGAAATGAAGTACTGCCTGAGTGGAACTCTCTTTAAGACGTATCTTGAAGGGTTTAACTCAGATCTTTACAGCAACTTAGGCCTGCTGGCTCTTTATCTGGCTTTGGTTGGGGTGAAATCAGCTGGTCACCAGCCAGATGATAACCGTCCATCTTGAATACAGTGATTAAATCACTCATCCTCTCTTCCCAGGATGTTGTGAAGATTGTGTCAGCACAATGACTAGAGCTCCCTAGAGATAAACGGTGCCTAAATAGTTCGCTATTAATTTATCATCACGGTCGGCAGGAAATTCAGTTGAAGACCGTGCTTTCATCTCTGCCTAACAAGTAGCTGATGCATAATCAGGCTTCTACCTTCCACTTCTCAATTGTAAGTTGCTAAGCTGCTAAGTCACTTCAGTCGTGTCCGACTCTGTGCGACCCCATAGACGGCAGCCCACCAGGCTCCGCCTTCCCTGGGATTCTCCAGGCAAGAATACTGGAGTGGGTTGCCATTTCCTTCTCCAGTGCATGAAAGGGAAAAGTGAAAGTGAAGTCGCTCAGTCGTGTCCGACTCTTAGCGACCCCATGGACTGTAGCCTACCAGGCTCCTCCATCCATGGGATTTTCCAGGCAAGAGTACTGGAGTGGGGTGCCATTGCCTAAGTAACTGCTGTTATTTTAGGAGATTCTTTGGCAGATTATGTGTTTCAAGTTTCCATTTCTGAAAGTGGAAGAAGACAGGAGGTAGATTGGACAATATAAGTAGGAATAATCATAGCTCGGATTCTATGCTAGATAAATACAACTCACTCTGATTTATTGACTACTTGTCACGCAGACCTGGGACGTGTGGATTATCTCTATGATAGAGATGAAGAAGACCCTGGTGCTGGGAAACGATTGAGGGCAGGAGGAGAAGGAGGCGACAGAGGATAAGATGGTTGGATGGCATCACTGACTCAATGGACATGAGTTTGAGCAAATCCAAGAGGTAGTGAAGGTCAGGGAAGCCTGGCATGCTGCAGTCTGTGGGGTCGCAAAGAGAGATGACAGTGACTGAACAACAATAACAGGAGATGAAGAAACTGTGAAGATAGGCGATCTGCCCAAGGTCACCTAGCCAGCAGGTGACAGGAACACTGCTAAGTCAGACAATGACTTGTCTGATCTCACTGAATCCTCACAAGACCACTACAACAAAGGCATTATCCCCATTTAGGAGGTGAAGAAACTGTATCAGAGAAGCTGATTTGTCTCTGGTCCCACCTCATAAGTTGCAGATACTGGTCAGAAACCAGAGCTCGGCTCTTCCACCCAGCTACACAGCGGATGTCTGGGGCTCTGTCAGCAATTCCAAACGAGGTTTTGAAATCTGTGTTGACATCCGGTTACATAAATCTGCCCCAGGCTAGGATTTTCCTTCATTCTTTAGTACTAGAGAAAACTTTTTGATGTGTCTCAGCATCTGCCCTTAGCGATACGACTTGTTTCCTCTGTTAGGCTGCCTGACGGTTGTGAAAGGGCGCTCCACCCAAGGTAATGAAATTAGTTACCTTCACTAAATGTTCAAGGCATGACTGTCTTTACACATGGTCATTTACTCTGAAACGAGAAAGCTCTGTCTGGGCTATGTGATGCAGAGTAAACATAGTAGAGATTGACATTCAACAGGTCCAGAAAGGTGGGTGCACAAAAACACAGTAACATGTGCCAGGCCCTCTGGGCAGATGTGACTTTCCTGTCCAGCCTGGCATTTCAGACACAGATTCTCAAGCTGTTACTAACCCAAGAGGCACCCAGTGCCTGCATCATCCTGACATTTTTACTGGATCTCTTCTGTTGGTCACTACACTCCACTATCTGGGCTGGAAGAGAAATGCTATATCTATGGTCCACGTAGAGAAAGAACCCAGTTTCACATGGAAGACTCTAAGGAGAAGAAATCAGGTACCGCCTCCCGCCCCCTGGCTCCACTGTTGGTATCTCTGTATCTACAACCACCACCTCGAGATTTGTATTTTGATTTTTTTTTTTTTTTTTTTGCCTTCCTTCCTTATCCATTTAAATTTGTTCTAACATCTTACCTAAAGTCAGCTCAGTTTGACGGAACAAATTTTCACCAAAACATGAACTGCCATTTGAGAAACACTAATGTATGTTTTATAACTTGGACCCCTTGTAAAAAGTGAGTAGAGCTTTTACGAGCTAACATAACTCACGGACAACCAATACAAGCAGAAGAATCTTGTCATTCGCCAGGACTAAATTTCAAGTCTGTAGTGACCAAGAAACTCTGTGTCTGGAGCAATAAGTCTGTGGGCCTGGGAAAAGGTGGAGATGTTTTAAAATATTGTAAACAGTTATTCTATTATTTACAGAATAAAATTAGCCCAATGACACATTCTAAGTATGGCCTCAGTTCTTCTACCAGCCAGAGCTAGACATAGTAAATAACATGTGTGCTCAATTGCAGTGAATCAGACCTGTTTGCAGATGCTTTGGGGAAGCTTACAGAGTGAGTTAACTCTACTGATACTGACTTCTTAGTTGCTAAAATCTCATTGTGTGAGTTCAATTTTCTTGGCCTCAGACAGAACATGCCAACAGTTCAATGATCTGCTCTTTGTCTCTGAAATGGGAAAACTGCAGCCTAGTTAGTGGCCAGGGTTCAAGTGACTGAAACTGTCTCACATGTCACTTGCCTGGGTGACATGGGTGTGCCTTTGCTTCCTCATCTGTGAAATGGGGTTAATGATATATTTATCTCATAGCAGAGTTGTGTGGAATCAGTGAGTTAACACACATGAAGCACTTAGGACAATGTCTAGCACGTTGAATGCTTAATATATTTTAGTGGTTTTTACTAATAATGTTTCTAAAATACTTGGAGGATCTGTCCATAAGCAAAAAAAAAAAAAAAATCTGGAAAATAAAGCTATTTGAATTATACTAGAGCTCAGGAAGTGGACACTTCCCAAGTAGGAACTAATCATGCCTTTCTCTCCTTTCAAAAGCCAACAAAGACAAGTCACTGGGGACTTTATGTCTCACAAGAAGCTTTTTATACATTTATTAATCTGTTTATTTTACTTAGCAAGTCAGAGGAACCAGACTTTGTATTAATAAGAACCCTCTTTGGTTGGTTATGAATGTTTCTAAGTAGTTCTCTAAATTTGGGTCAGACCCAATGACCCATCTGGCCAAAGGCCTGAAGACTGATTTCCAAAGAACAGCTGCAAGGAACTCTGTCTTGGGCTAATTTATTGGGTCCTTGTAAGTCATGTTGACTCTTTTACTTGTAAAGGAGATGTGGAATTGGTTGCTGGTATAAGGGAGGAAAAAACGTATTTTCCCTCTACTTATCTTAGGTTCATTGGCAGGCCGCTGTAAATCAGACTGAGAAAAGATATCAACAAGAGAAAATCAAACAGAATTTTATTAATAAGTGCATCATGTATACACCTAAAGATGAGTAATTCAAAGGAGTGGTTAGAGCGTGGGCTTATACAGCATTTTAACAAAAGAACAATAAAGTTTTAGAGAGGTGACAAGACAATGGAAAAAGACTTTGAGCTCCTAAGGTGGCAAATTGTGGGAAGGCAAATATATGGGGAACCTAATGGTAAATAAGGGCTAGTGTGCTACTGCGTGCGTGCTCAGTCATGTCCAACTCTTTGGAACCCCATGGACTCTAGCCCGCCAGGCTCCTCTGTTCATGGGATTATCCCAGCAAGAATACTGGAGTGGGTTGCCATTTCCTCCTCCAGGGGATCTTCCCCACCAGGGATCAACCCCGCATCTGCATTGGCAGGCGGATTCTTTACCACTGAACCACCTGGGAAGCCCATGAAATAAGGGCTAGTTTAGGCCAGACTTGTTGTATAGATCATCTGGCTCCATCTCTGAGCTGGTAGAGGTCTAGAGTTGTCCCCAGGGATTAACTTCTGTCCTTATTAGTAGAGAGGAGGGACAGGAAACCTTTGCAAGTGTAGTTTCGTTTTTTAGGCAAATAGGGATGGGCAGAGAGCTTTTCTTGTATTTGCTTCTTCTCAGTTTCCTTTAGCTCAAAATAATCCTCAGGCCAAAGTAGCATATTTGGGGATGGCATATTCTGTCACCCTTCACTAAGCTGATCAGTATTTTGTATTTCTTTTCGTCAACTTAAAACTTGTACCTAAGACTGGTCACTGGGGCTGAAACTATTCAACCTTTTCTAATTTATTCAAGAGGGTGAAAAAATCATCTCTGTGATCACAAATAGCTGGTCATTGCTTCCTTTAAAGAATTCATTTCAATGTATGTATGTGTGTATCTTATTTATAATATTTGATGACTGCACTTTTAACACTACCAGTCTCAGTCCACACTTAGAAATAAATGATTTAATGTAAAGAGTTATCTGAGAACATCTGAGATCCTGAAAGTTCAGCCCAATTTATTACATTTTTAAAACTAGAAACAGTCATGAGATATACAGGGCTTAAATACTCTTTTATTATGTTAAAGATCAACCCTCCACTACATCCATTCTTTGTTTTAAAGATCCCTTTTAGAATTCAGTTTTACCAACAAAGAAGGAGGGAGAATGGGGAAAGCGGGGTGCAGAATAATTTAGGGAGTCTTCTCAGGTCTGTTCATTCATTTCTTCAAGAAATAACCTAGCTCTACCCCATAGGCTGGACAATATGCTCAATGCTGGGATAATCAGATGTACTTGATTCCTCTCAAGAAACATTCAACCCAGGCCTTGTTTTCTCTTCTTGCCCTATCCTCTGCCCCCATCTCTTGCCAGGCACCAATTGCACAGGCGTGCAATTACGAATGGGAGGACAAAGAACACACAGGTCCTCAGAGAATCCAAGGGCAGTGGCACAGCAAGATGAGCATTTTAATCAGCTGCGATCTCTGCCTCCTACCATTTGCTTTCTCTTTCTCCCTCCCCTCTTTCCTCTGTACCCACAGGTTGGCATTAAAGGACACAGCTCGTACTTGTTTGTTTATTCTTATGTGGCCTTCTAAGTGTTCTAATGTTTTGGGTTTTTTTTCTGATTACAAAGTAGCACATGTTCATCATTACATAAAAGTCAAATATTTCAGAAATGCATGTCTTTTGAAAACATATCACACACACCCCCCAAAAAACTGCACAGACTTTCCTTTTAACCGAGGGTAAAAGGCAAAGCTTCGCAATGGTCTGCTGATTTGCATGCCTTACCCTCTGATCTCGTGTCCTCTGGTTCTGCACCCGTTTCCTGTGCTCAGCATCAACACTCCAGCGGACCGTCACATCAGGGCCTTTGCACCAGCCGTTCCTTCTGTGGCCCTGCTCTCCCCCAGATACCTGCCTGGCTTCTGTCTTAGTCTGCTCGGGTTGCCACGACAGAATACCTCAGACAGGACAGTTTAAGCAATAGACATTTATTTTCTCTCAGGCCTGGAAGACAGAAGCATACATCAAGTTTTGAGCCAATTTGATTTCTGGTGAGAGCTCACCGCCTGGCTTGCAGACAACCATCTTCTTGCTATGTCCATGCATGGCCTTTACACCATGCAACCTCATGACCTGGTTTAACCTCAGATATGTCCTGAAAGGTCCCATCTTCTAGTACAGCCATAGAAGGGTTAGGGCCTCAACATAAGGATTTGGGGAGGACACATATATTCAGGCCATAACAGCTTCTTCCTTCTTCTCTTCTTATTTACATTTCACCTTCTCAGAGATGCTTTCTCTGAGAAGCATCTCCTTTCTCTGGCCTCCTCATAACAACACTGATTTATTATTTCCCTCAATTCTGTAGATCAGCTAGGTTCATCAGGATAATCCTGAGGTGCAATCATCTGGCAGCTAAACTGGGACCAGAACATATAAATTGCCTCACCCAGAGCTGGGCCTCAGTGCTGCTGAAGGCAGGGTTTCACTCTTCATGGAGTATCTTCTTCTTTTATGGTCTAGTCCAGGCTTCCTCACACAACAGCATGAAGGTTTCAAAAAGGCAAGAGTGGAAGCTTCCAGGCTCCTCAGGGCATGGGCTCCTGATGAGCAAGTCAGAAACAGCAGAGTCCATTGCAAGGGGATGTGGATCCAGGATGGCCTGATTTGTCAGTGGTCATAATTATGGCAAACTGCCACAGGATCTGATTTAAAATTGCAACTCCACTCTTCCTCTTTTGCACAGTTACTATCTTTGGATAACAAACTACAAATTCTCCACAAAAAGTGTTTGTTCACTGATTTATCTCCATCACCTAGAATGGAACCTAGCATGGTGGGAACTTAATAAACACTTGTTCAGTTCATTGAAGACATTAATTTGAAGCTGTTTTCTGGAACCCTTCATCCTTAATGCTTTTATAACTTTAGTTGTGCTTTTGTTCTGCGATCTTTCCAATAAAAGAACTTTCTGATAAAATTATCCCATTTTACTTTTCACAACTTCAAGAAACAGGCAGGATCAGTATCATTGCTCCCACTTTGAAAATGAGGAATCTGAGGCATAGACAGAAAGAGAGCCTTGCCCAAAGTCACACAGCTGAAAAGAACAGAGCTTCTGACATCATGTCCCAGGCTTTCCACCAGCTGTCATGCAAATTTTCAGGTGAAAGGTACTTTCTGCCTCTTATATTTCCCTCCTCAGGGCTTCATGCTTGGAGAGCATGAAGAGGAAATAATTTCGGTTACCCAACTGGCTACAAGCCACAGGGCCAAGAGAAGCAGCACTATCTCTCTGAAATCTCTCCTGTAGAAACCAAAACTTAAAGGCCTCAATGACCCAGAGCCATCAAGGCACTAAAAGGGAAGGCTGTCAGGACCTATATGGACGTTGCCCTGAGCTGCATGCACTGTTTGTATAAAGTTAAACTTTAAAGCCACGTGTCCAACCCATGGTTGCCAGGCTGTTCTGGTCTGGATAAGCCTTGGCTTGAGCCTGTAGAGAGCAGAAAATAATCTCCTCTCAAGCACTGAGCGGCTGTTCCACTGAGAGGTTTGATTAATAAGCAAATCTTAATATCACAGGAAAATGATAGCAGATGGAGCAAGTACACAGCTCTGTATGTTAAAAATGTGTTGAAAGGCTTGTCCCCTTGCAGAAAAGCCCCTTGAGAAATCACTTGCTGACTGGGGCTAGAAGCAAGTTAGGGGTGAAAGAGGTCATTTTTAAAATACAAAGTTTTATGCTTTCTGCCTCATTCTGTCAACTTAACGGTATTTTTTATTTGCTATTTAATATCATTCTAAGAAAAGAAAAAAGTTTTAGATTATTATCATAAATTTTACCATTCATCTTTTTATTGTGCAGTGTCCATTTTAAATACAAATTTGAGAGCATTAAATGTGTATGGAGAACAGTAAGATTACACAGTTTGTATTTTGTAGCTCAAAGATACATACAGATTTTGTGCTTACTAAATAAAACAGTAGAAACACTGGATAAAACTAAGTCAACTGCTTTTATTTCATGTATTGATACACACACATTCTCCCAACTCTCTACCTTTAGTTTCCTGGTGAATAAACAAACACTTGAAAAGAAACAGCGGGTCACCATTTTGCCCTTTCCTTCTATGGCATAGCTTTCCATGTTAGCAGTTAGCTAATTCAGAGAAGTAACATGAATAAGAAAGGATCCATAGGGTTCTTTACTCAATGTTTAAATTACATTTACATCTAGAGCACCATAAAAAAAGGCTGAGTACTGAAGAATTGATGATTTGGGATTGTGGTGCTGTAGAAAACTCTTGGGGAGAAGGCAATGGCACCCCACTCCAGTACTCTTGCTTGGAAAATCTCATGGACGGAGGAGCCTGGTAGGCTACAGTCCATGGGGTCGCTAAGAGTCGGACACGACTAAGCAACTTCACTTTCACTTTTCCCTTTCGTGCACTGGAGAAGGAAATGGCAACCCACTTCAGTATTCTCGCCTGGAGAATCCCAGGGATGGTGGAGCCTGGTGGGCTGCCGTCTATGGGGTCGCACAGAGTTGGACACGACTGAAGCGACTTAGCAGCAGTAGCAGCAGCAGAAAACTCTTGAGAATCCCTTGGACTGCAAGGAGATCAAACCAGTCAATCCTAAAGGAAATCAACTCTGAATATTCAGTGGAAGGACTGATGCTAAAGCTGAAGCTCCAATACTCTGGTCACCTGATGCGAAGAGTCAACTCATTGGAAAACACCCTGATGATGGGAAAGATTGCGGGCAGGAGGAGAAGGGAACAACAGAGGACGAGATGGTTGGATGGCATCACCGATTAATGGACATAAGTTTGAGCAAGCTTCGGGAGATGGTGAAGGACAGGGAAGCCTGGTGTGCTGCAGTCCATGGGGTAGCAAATAGTTGGACATGACTGAGTGACTGAACAACAACAACGTATGTATAAATGTATATATATATATATTTATTCACAGACTCTGTTCTTTCCCTTTGCAATATGTATGTCCAACTGTCCGTCCATTGATTGAGCCAGCCATCACCAAGCAAACATTTATCTCCACAGATATCTATATGCAGATATAGATATAGATAGGGAGCACCATTGCTCTATATCTAGATATCTAGAGCACCATTTCTTTCTTTCTGCATTCAAATCAAGTTCTGCTTCACACAGCAGGGCCTCTCAAGACTGTGAGTGCCTTGCCTCTCCCTCCCCCTCCAGTAGGTGGAACTCACACTGTTCTTGCCTTGAGTCTTGCTGGGCTCCCAGGCATCCCGGAATCTGTGGGAGCTCTGTGCTCAAGGAACATCCAGAATGTTATATGCAAACAGAACAGGCAGAGAGAGTAAAAACTGATATTATACCTCTCTCCTCTGCTCATACAAGTTCCCTTGTCCCATCAATGTGACTTGCAAAATCCAAGTCCAAAGATAAAATGATTAAAAATTTCAGAATGGGAACTTCCCTGGTAGTCTAGTGGGAGCTGTTAAGATGCCATTTCCAATGCAGAGGACATGAGTTAGATCCCTGATCAGGGAAAGAAAATCCCACATGCTGCACAGCTCAGGCAAAAAGAAAGAATAATAATAAATAGCAGTTTAAAAATTTTTAAATTTCAGAATGGCAACAACAAAGCATTAAATCAAGTGTGGTGTGACCATACAGGTCTCATGACTTTAAAGCAGGACTTGCTCCTTGCCCCATCTCTGGGGGAAAGGAGAGTTTCTTCAGGAGCTGTAATACCCATCCTTCCAACTGGACTCTCCATGGCTCTCATTATTTTCTCTTTATTTTCTTGGGCTCCAAAATCACTGCAGACAGTGAGTGCAGCCATGAAATTAAAAGACGCCCCTTGGAAGAAAAGTTATGACAAACCTAGACAGCATATTAAAAAGCAGAGACTGCTGACAAAGGTCCATATAGTCAAAGCTATGGTTTTTCCAGTAGTCATGTACAGATGTGAGAGCTGAACCACCAAAGAATTGATAGTTTCGAACAGTGGTATTGGAGAAGACTCTTGAGAGTCCCTTGAACTGCAAAGAGATCAAACCAGTCAATCCTAAAAGAAATCAATCCTGAATATTCATTGGAAGGACTGATGCTGAAGCTGAAGTTCCAATACTTTGGCTATCTGATGTGTAGAGCTGACTTATTAGAAAAGACCCTCATGCTGGGAAAGATTGAAGGCAGAAGGAGAAGGGATGACAGAGGATGAGATTGTTGGATGGCATCACTGACTCAAAGGACATGAGTTTGAGCAAGCTCTAAGAGATGGTGAAGGACAGGGAAGCCTGGTGTGCTGCAGTCTCTTAGGTCACAAAGAGTCGGACATGACTGAGCTACTGAGCAACAGTTCTCATTACCTGGTCTCTCTCTGTCTTAGGCCAGAAGAGTGTTTGTGCTCGTTTATGGAGTTACCGTTCTAGAAAGAGAGAAGGACAGGGATCCATTCTTCTCTTAATTCATTCAATGCATAGATATTGATTGCCTACTGTGTACAAAACACAAATTCCTGATGTTCAGTTGTTCAATTTGACTCTCAATAGAAGTCAGGTAGCATGAGGGATTAAGGTTCAGGCCTTATAAAAGTAGAGGCAACCTATCCCTAGTATGGTTATTGAACATTCAGATTTTCTTGCAAACATTTGTCCTTTGAATATGTACTGTCTCTGGGTAGTGCTTCACCTAAGCCTAATTAGCAGATTTCAATGAACATTTTTGCCCTTAACATTTGTCATGCATTGGCAATGTTTCTTGCTGGTTAACTGCCTTTGTATATTAATTTGTTTTGTATACACTTTGTTAATTTTTTATTATGAAAAATTTTAAGAATATACCAAAGTAGGAAGAATATTATAATAAATCATAAAAGCACTTCATCCAACTTAACTAGATCAACTAATGACCAATATTTTTTTATCTATGATATATTTCTACGTATTTTCCCTAATTATATTTTGAATTTTTCCCCAGCTTTTCATCTGAAAAAAATTTAAATCTATAGAAAAGTTGCAAGAATAGTGTAATAGTGTAAGAATCCACCCATGTATTCTTCACCTAGGTTGCCCAGTTTTTGTCATTTGCCTCATTTGTTTCTTCCCTCTCTTTCTCTCTTCGCCTCTGTCTTTCTAGCTATATGTGTGCAAATGTGTGTGTGTGTGTGTGTGTGTGTGTGTGTGTGAATGTGTATGTGCTAGTAAAGTTTAATAACTGGCTCTTGGGCAAGGTCGGGAGGAGGAGTCCTAGTAGTAGAGTTTGTTGGTCTTCTGTGGCGCGTAAATGAATGTGAGATCTTCCCAGGTCAGGGATCAAACCTGTGCCTCCTGCATTTTCTGGCAAATTCTTTACCACTGAGCCACCAGGGAAGCCCCGATAGGGTGTTTTAAGTTGTTTTTATTTATATCCAACCAGTCCATCCTAAAGGAGATCAATCCTGGGTGTTCATTGGAAGGACTGATGCTGAAGCTGAAACTCCAATACTTTGGCCACCTGATGTGAAGAGCTGACTCATTTGAAAAGCCCCTGATGCTGGGAAAGATTGAGGGCAGGAGGAGAAGGGGACAACAGAGGAAGAGATGGTTGGATGGCATCACCAACTCAACGAACATGGGTTTGGGTGGACTACGACAGTTGGTGATGGACAGGGAGGCCTGGCGTGCTGTGGTTCATGGGGTTGCAAAGAGTTGGACACAACTGAGCGACTGAACTGAACTGAACTGATTTATGATTACTTTTGCTCAACCTTTTGAGAGTGAATTGCTCACATTTTGAAATTTCAGCTTAAATACCTTAGCACATTTCTCTTAAGAACAAAGACATTACAGTCATAATATACAGGAAATTTAAATTAATATAATGTTTCATCTAATATAAAATCTGTACCAGCCAGCCTCCAAGATGGTACCCAATCTTCATCTCTCGGTATTCACACATTTATGCAGTTCTCTCATACTTTGAATCAGGGCTGGTTCTTGTAACAAATAGAATACAACAGGATGGAGGTGATGGTTTGTGATTTCTAAATCTAGGGGCATTACAATTTCCACCTTGGTCTCTTGGCTTGCTCATTCTGGGGGAAGCCAGTTGCCATGTAATGAGGATACCCAAGCAGCCACATGAAGAGGAGCCAATTTGCCAGCACTAACTTAAACCGTTTGAGTGAACCACCTTGGAAGTGGATCCTGCAACCCAAGTTAAACCTCTTAATACAACCTCAAAATAGAGCCTGAGCCAGATCTGTCCAACCAAGCCACTCCCAAATGCCTAAGCAAAGAAATTGTGAGAAATTAAATGATTATTGGTCTTTTAAGCCACCACGTTTTGAAATGACTGGTTACACAGCAGTAGTTAATACACAATTTGTACTCAAACTTTCCCAAAATGTCCCCAAAATGTTCTTTATTTTGACCCAGGATCTAATCAAGTGTCATGCATTGCATTAAGTTGTCACGTGATTATTTTTCTTCATGGGATATTCTGTGATAATAGAAAAGATATTGGTCTCTGCCTCTGGTCCCTGACACAGGTCTCCTAAATCCCTTATCAACTCTTAAGTGATAAGACCAATAGGAGCATCTTTTAATCTAATGACTCTGGGTGGGCTCTGGGTAGGCTCCTGGATGAAGGCCAATCACCAGAAAGACCAAGCCATGGTAAGGAGTTTGGAATTTTCAGCCCCACCCTCCATTCTCCAGAGAAGAGAAAGTGAAAAGTGAAAGTGAAGTCACTCAGTCGTGTCCGACTCTTTGCAACCCCATGGACTGTAGCCTACCAGGCTCCTCTATCCACGGGATTCTCCAGGCAAGAATACTGGAGTGGATTGCCATTTCCTTCTCCAGGGGATCTTCCCAACCCAGGGATTGAACCTGGGTCTCCTGCATGAGAGAAGGGCTGGAAATGGAGTTAATCCATGGTGGCTCAGACAGTAAAGAATCTGCCTGTGATGCTGGAGACCTAGGCTCAACCCCTGGTTTGGGAAGATCCCCTGGAGAAGGGAATGGCAACCCACTCCAGTATTCTTGCCTGGAAAATTCCATGGGCAGAGGAGTCTTGCAGGCTACAGTCCACAGGGCCACAAAGAGCTGGACACAACTGAGCTACTGAGCATGCACATGAACTTGAGAAAATCTCCATAAAGTCCCAGTAGCATAGGGTTTGGGGAGCTTCCAAGTTTATCAACACATCTACCTACAGGGAAGATAATGCACCCCAACTCCATGGGGACAGAAGCTCCCTATGCTCAGGACCCTCCCAGAACTTGCCCTACATATCTCTTCATCTGGCTGTTGATCTGTATTCTTTATCATATCTTTTCATAAACTGGTAAATGTACTAAGTATTTCCCTGAAGTCTATGAGCTATTCCAGCAAATAATTGAATCCAAGGGGCAGAGATCATGAGAACCTCCAATTTGTAGCCAAGTCGAACAGAAGTTGTGAGTTACCTGGCGACCTAGAGCTTGCAATTGGTATTTGAAGTAGGGTCTCATGGGACTAAGCCCTTAACCTGTGGACTCTGATACTATCTCCAGGTGATTCTGTCAGAATTGGATAAAACTGGAGGATACCCAGCTAATGTCATAGAATTCATGGGATGGGAAAAGCCACCAGACAAACCTCATACATCTGGTATCAGAGGTGTTGTGAGCATGGCAGAAGTTTGGAGTAAAGAAGAAACCAAAATTGAGGTTTGTCACTACACAGATATTGTTAAAATACCTTTCCCTTCTTAATGGCCACTAATTAGTAATGTAGTCTAGGCAGAATGATAAGAAATACTGAGCTCCATAATCTGTAATAACCTAAATGGGAAAAGAATAGACACTTGTGTATGTATAACTGAATTGCTTTGCTGTACACATGAGACTAATACAACATTGTAAACCAACTACACTCCAATATAAAATAAAAAATTAAAAAAAAGAATTCAGGGACTTCCCTGGTGGCTCAGTGGTAAAGAATCTGCCTGACAATACAGGAGACACAGGTTCGATCCCTGGTCCAGGAAGATTCCACATGCCACAGAGCAACAAAGCCCACACACCACAACCATTGAGTCTGTGCTCTAGAGCCCTAGAGTCACAACTACTGAGCCCATGTGCCACGACTACTGAAGCCTGTGAGCCTAGAGACTGTGCTCCGCAATAAGAGAAGACACTGCAATGAGAAGTCTGCACACCGCAACTAGAGAGTAGCCCCTGCCCACTGCACCTAGAGAAAAGCCTGTACAATAATGAAGACCCAGCACAGCCAAATAAATAAATAAATAAAATTATAAACAAATCAAAAAAGAGAAAGGAATATAGAACTTCAAGCCTCAGTCTTTTATAAGCTCTAGAAAGTGAGAAGCTAGCATAATTTACACCACGGTGATGGTTTAGTTGCTAAGTCATGTCTGACTCTTGTGACCCCATGGGCAGTAGCCCACCAGACTCCTCTGTCCATGGGATTCTCCAGGCAAGAATACTGGAGTGGGTTGCCATTCCCTTCTCCAGGGGATCTTCCTGACTCAGGAATTGAACCCAGGTCTCCTGCATTGCAGGCAGTTTCTTTACCAATTGAGCTACATCACATAAGGAGCCAAATGTGATCTTCTTTCCCTTGTCTGTGCAAGCCTGTCCTGGGCATTCCTGTGCAGGGCCATTTCATTCATTACCATGTCATCTTTCAAAGCCAGCCTTCTCTCTTTCTTTCCTGCCTTCCTTCAGTTAGGGTATGGCAAGTGATTTATGCTGAAATAACTGATTTGACTCATAGTTTTTCTGGCTGGTAGTTAGGTCAGCAAATCCAGATAAACAGAAATCAAAACCTTGTTCTAGTCCACCATCTCATTGATCACTAAGATGAAGTATGTATTTTTAATATTCATTCATCTATCAAATACCTATGGGGCTTCCTGGGACAAGGAGTAACATGATCAAATTTAAGATCTTGAAGATCAAACTGGCAACTGAGAAGAATGAATGTTAGAGGAACAAGAGTGGAAGGAGAAGAAGTTTTAGGAGACCAGAGTAGTACTCCTTGTGCAAGATGTCAGTGGCTTGGACCAATAGAGATAAGAGAAGAAGACTTTGGTTATGATTTAACGGCAGAGCCAACAGAACGAATGGATGGATTGGATATAGCGAAGGTGGGAAAGAGATATCAAGGATGTCAATTAGATTTATGTTTTGATCAATAAGTAGCTGCTGCTGCTGCTAAGTCGCTTCAGTTGTGTCCAACTCTGTGTGACCCCATAGACGGCCGCCCACCAGGCACCCTCGTCCCTGGGATTCTCCAGGCAAGAACACTGGAGTGGGTTGCCATGTCCTTCTCCACAATAAGTAACAGGTAACACCATTTCCTAAGATATGAAACTAAAACCAAAAGCAACAACAAAAACCCAAACTTGTATTTTTGATAAATGGGAAAAAGAAAATTATCAAGAATGACTCTTCTTTCTAAATTGTCTGTTTGTATGTGTGCTGATGCAATTTCATTTAGAAGCTGACATTAGAATAAAGGTAGAAGAGAAAATGTATCTGAGAATTTAGAATAATTTGGTAATTATCATTAAAAAAGAAGCTATCCTGATAAGTGTTATAAATGATGGAAGTTCTCTGGCAAACGATATTTTTCATTATGATGCAAGTTTAATAGCCTCTTTTGCCTAAGCCTGGAATTTCCAGTGAAAGGAGATGATTTCTTAGAACAGGGATGGATGGAAAGTTAGGGTATTTCTGAAGACCCACTAGTAAAAACAGTAGTGTTTCAAGATTGCTTCCTTTGGGATTTCTACAAATGATTTCTGTCATTTGAAAGAGTTTAAGAAAAAGTTATATTTTTTTTCTCCAGTTGAGCCTCTAACACATTTTTCTGGTACCACTAATATGATTATATGTCCAATAGAAAGGATGGTTCAGTAATAATTCAATATTCAGTAATAATTCAATATTATTGTTCAAGTCTTTTTTTTTATTTTAAAGTTGTTTTTCCTTTAATTAGTTGCTTTGTCACTGGAAAGTTTAAGTGAAGTCAGTACTGAAGAAAAGGACAGAAGGAATGTCTTTCCATAAACTCTGAACCTCAGTGACCTAGTCCACAAGAATTTCCGGTAGGGCTCAGGGTTTTTAGGCTAAATCATTTTGGACAAATGTTTTCTTCCTTTGCCGTTAGGTAGACACAGCAAAAGAAATAATACTCTTTGTGTCAGCCTTCGTTCTAGCTTGATTTCTCAAAGCGAGATTGTAGAAACCATGGGAATGCCTCCCTGGATGATACAAAATTGCATTTTTACCACACTGTACTGCACATAGCAGATGCAGACATTCAGAAGATGTTAATTGAATTACATCTGGGTTCCAAGAATCTTCTACAAATCTTAGATTGGTCCCTTTCATCTTGCAGATAGGAAGCTGGAAGTGGAGGGGGAGGAGTGGAGAGTCTAGCTCCTAGGCAAAAAGACACATGTTGGTTAGGAACGTCACTGTTTCCTTTGAAATCGAAACCTTCAGTTTCTAAAGGACACTTTATAGATCAAGGCCCCGAATCCATCAACATTCCATTTGCAATGATCTTGCCAACTGTACACATGAACTTTTAAGTCTCTATTTACTGCTGTGGCAGGGTAAGCCGAGATCCTTCCCACCTCCCCCTCCATCTGGGGAGAGCTTGGGAATCACAAAATTCTATCCTAGGAAGTAAACATACTCCATTAATGAAGGACCTTTCTAATGAAATAGATTCAGGAAGGAAACAAAAACTACTTTATCACAACAATGCCAAAATTTTAATAAAAGGGTCAGGCCCAAAACACGTTAATACACTGAAAAATATTTTGCTCCTCTGTTCCTGACCGGCATTGTCTTTGGAAGAAAAGTAATTCTGACCATGGGGAGATATTTGTCATTAGGTAATTCATGAAGAAACTTGCTCCCACCAGCAGCCTCCACTGCCTGAGAGGGAAGGTACACCTGTGTTCTGCTACAAAACCAGCCCAAGTTCCTCCCGCTTCAGAGAGAGCTGCAGGCTGGGCAAGCAAACTTCCATCAACATCCAGCTGAAGCCCACAGTATTAATTTTTGCCCTTAAAAAGAAGAGACAGCAGCAACATGGGGCCACTTCCTCTAGTGGAGAATAGGGCAGAATGGGGCCATTCTCTGTGGCAGAAGGATGGAGATGTTATCTGGGAAACTTGAGGGGAGCACATAAGAGGAGGACAGCAGAGGTCTGAGGAGAGAGAACTAGAGAGTGACATAGCATCCATTCGGGATAGTTCCCGAAGACCTCAATTGTGAGTCCTTGTCCCGTCTGCTCATCTCTACCTTTTCCCAGATGCTAGTAGGGAGCAGGTTACTAAGGTAGGATTATAACTACTATTCCTCCTACTAGGAATGATTTTGCAATACTTACCTGTGCTGTGCTTAGTCACTCAGTCGTGTCCAACTCTTTGTGACCCAATGGACCCACCAGGCACCTTTGTCCATGGGGATTCTCCAGGCAAGAATACTGGAGTGGGTTACCATGCCCTCCTCCAGGGGATCTTCCCAACCCAGGGGTTGAACCCGGCCTCCCACACTGCAGGTGGATTCTTTACTCTCTGAGCCACCAGGGAAGCCCAAGAATACCGGAATGGGTAGCCTATCCCTTCTCCAGGGGAATCTTCCTGACCCAGGAATTGGACCGAGGTCTCCTGCAGGTGGATTCTTTACCAACTGAGCTACCAGAAAAGCCCGCAATACTTAGCTAACTTACCCTTTTTTGGTTATGTTACTGACCTGGGTTCTTGGCCTCCTTAATCAATAGAAATTGACAAGAGGCCAGACAAGAAATTCCAGCAAGGATTTATTAGAGCTCCTGCTACAGCAGGTGGGGGTGAAAACAAGTCACCTTCCCTTACTCACTCCCCAAGTAGAGTGAGCTGGATCCTTATATGGGGTGAGGGTAGGGGAAAGTCCAAGGCTCAGGATGGAGTGGTGGCTGAGGTGGTTTGACCACCTGTTTGGTGGTGTTGTGTTTATGTGCAGTACCCTGTTTTTGCTCTGGATACCCTGTTTTTGCTCCCAGCTCCTCAGAAGTGGCAGTTTTTGGTATTTTTGTATCTTATTTTTCATAATTTGTCCCAACTGCCCATGCTTGCAGTTATTTTTGGTGCTGTATACCTAGATAGCATATTAAAAAGCAGAGATATCACTTTGCCAACAAAGGTCCATAGAGTCAAAGTTGTGGTTTTTCCAATCATCATGTATGGATGTGAGAGTTGGATCATAAAGAAGGCTGAGAGCTGAAGAATTATTGCTTTCGAATTGTGGTGCTGGAGAAGACCCTTACAAGTCCCTTGGACAGCAAGGAGATCAAACCAGTAAATTCTAAAGGCTATCAATCCTGAATATTCATTGGAAGGACTGATGCTAAAGCTGAAGCTCCAACACTTTGGCCACCTGATGTGAAGAGCTGACTCATTGCAAATGACCCTAATGTGGGTAAAGATTCAGGGCAAGAGGAGAAGGGGACAACAGGGGATGAGATAGTTGAATGGCATCACTGACTCAATGGACATGAGTCTGAGCAAACTCCAGGAGACAGTGGAGGACAGTGAAGCCTGGAGTGCTGCCGTCCATGGGGTCACAAAATCAGAAACAACTGAACAGCAACAACAATAGTTCCTTTGTATTTTGCAATAAAGGGTCTCAGTTTCCACCCTGTCTCAGTTAATCTATCAGTGTTCAGGGGACTCAGGGAAACAGGTATGGGTGCGTTTGAGAAAGACAGCAAACTCCCTGATCACTTGGTGTGTCCTGATGGAGACGGGTCTGAGAGGGACATGGGTCAGACTCTCTTTCATGATTAAAATAAAGAGAAATTTACAGGCCAGCAGGTGACTCCCTAAAATGGAAGACAACTTGCCTACTTTGTCTTGATCCCCCCACAAGTGCTAGCAGTTCAGGTACATAGCTGGACAGAAAGGGTTCATGTGATATCTGGGTCACATAATATTTAATTGTTATTATTACAAAGGTTTTTTGTGTTTTTTTTCCCCTAAAGGATTTGTAGATGCTGGGCATAGTATGACACTGAATATTCCTTCACAAATGCTAATTTAATCCCTTTAGATGGCAGACTCTAATCTATGTTCTGGGCTAATCAATTCTCTTTGGTCTCTGACCTTAGTGATCTTATAATCTACTGGGGAAGACAACCATGAAGAGATAATTCATTTCAATTCAATTAGGTTGAAGAAAATACTGCAAAGAGAGTCCAATTAGTTCACCTAAGAGATGACAAGGATCTGAACAGATGCGGTGGCAAGAAGGATGAAACAGGAGAGGGAGGCTGAGTCTGAGAGATGTTTCTGAAGTTGTTTCAAGTAGATTTGATAGACAAATGGGAGACAGTAGGAAAGGGGGGTGTCAAACCTTAGACTGTGACAACCAAAGAGAAGGCTGCATAGTTAGGATGGGGAAAGGGTCAGGGAGTCACTGCAGTTATGGCGTCAAGACATTAAGTATTCTGTGTCATGAAAGGTTGTTTTGCCTTTTTGGATGAGTGTGTGTGTGTTTTGGAGAGTTTGCAGATTCTGGCAGTCCTAGAAGGGGTGGGGCAGGGGACTAACCTCTGAGAAGGGAAGGGAACAAAGAACAGAGGCAGAGTAAACTTGTCCAACACCAACAGCAGATACACCATTTTCCCCCTGGAAAAATGAAACAACCATCAAAATGAGGAAGATACATTCAGGAGGACAGTGAAGTGGTTGAGAGTATGGGCTCCTCAGTCAGACAGGCTGGGTTGAGGAGGCTCTGGGCTCATTACCCAAGGTGTCTGAACTCTTAGCAAAAGTCTAGCACATAGCAAGTGCTTAGCAAATATTAGCTTCTACTCTTCTAAGTAATTCAGGGTGGAAAAGGAAAGTCAGAAGTATTTTTTCTAAACATGAACAGGAAGCTAGGAAAAAATCGCTTTCAAAATGGCACTAGAATATAACTCCAGAGCACAAGCAACAAAAGAAAAAAAATAGATAAATTGGAAAGCATCAAAACTTAAAACTTGTGCTTCAAAGGATAGCATCCAGAAAGTGAAAAGACATCTCACAGAATGGGAGAAAAATTTTGCAAACCATGTATATCCAGTAAGAGGCATACATCTAAAAAATCACAAAGAACATTTATAATTCAATAATAAAATGACATATAACCTAATTCTTTTAGTGGGCAAAGGATATACCAATGACTAACAAACACATGAAAAGATACTCAACATCTTTAGCAAACTTACAAATCAAAACTACAATGAGATACTACTTCACACACACTAGGAAAACTATAGTGAAAATGATAAACAGCAGGTGTTGGTGAGGACATGGAGAAATGGAAACCAACACTGCTTATGGGAATATTAAATGGTGCAGCCACTTTGGAAAATGGTCTAGAAGTTCCTGAGAAGCTCAAACATAGAGTTACCATATGACCCAGCAAATCTATTTCTATTATATATGCAAGAGAAATGAAAATTTATGTCCACACAAAAACTCATACATGAATGTTCGTAGCCGTGTTATATAAAACAGTCAAAAAGTCCCAAACATCCCAAATATCTATCAAATGATTAATGGATAAAGAGAACATGGTCTGTCTCTACAGTGAAATATCATTTGGCAATAAAAAAGAGATGAGGCACTGATATATGCTCAACATGGATGAGCCTTGAAAATATTCTACTTGGTGAAAGAAGCGAAACATTTAAAAAATTGTGTATAATTCTACTTATATGAAATATCCAGAATAGGCAAATCCATAGAGACAGAAAGTAGATTAGTCACTTCCAGGGGCTGGAGATGTTTGAGGAGGTATGAAGTGTGAAGGATGCTGAATATGGAGTTCCTTTGGGGTGGTAGAAATATTCTAAAATCAATTATTGCGATGGTTGTATAATTCTGTGACTATACCAAAATCTATTTATTTTATACACTGTAAATGGGAGAATTGTATGATGTATGAATTGTATCTCAATAAAGCACACACAAAAAACAGTATATTAAGCATTTTCCTGGGCTTCCCTGGTAGCTCAGTCAGTAAAGAATCTGCCTGCAGTGCGGGAGACCTGGGTTCAATCCCTGGGTCAGGAAGATCCCCTGGAGAAGGAAACGGCAATCCGTTCCAGTATTATTGCCTGGAGAATCCCATGGACAGAGGAGCCTGGCAGGCTACAGTCCATGGGATAGCAAGAGTTGGACATGACTTAGTGACTAAATCACCACAACCAAGCATTTTCCTGGTTAAGATATATCACTTGGATGGCATGTTTCAGACTAACGTGTTAGTCAGTCAGTTGTGTCTGACTCTTTGTGACCCCATGGACTATAGCCCACCAGATTCCTCTGTCCATGGCAAGAATATATCTCCAGGCAAGAATACCATAGTGGATAGCCATTCCCTTCTCCAGGGGATCTTCCCGACCCAGGGATCAAACCTGGGTCTCCTGCATTGCAGGCAGATTCTTTACTGTGTGAGCCATCAGACTAATAGATTCACATTAAGTGAAAATTTTCCAGTGGCTGTACAAAATGGAAATTCATAGTCCTCAGATGGTCTACATTTCTTGGGTGACCCAGTAAAAGACCACTTGTGCTAGATATCTTGCCCTTGCTTCTCCAGATCCACTCTCCACCCTCCACTCTACTCTCAGTAGAGGCTGATTTGCGTGGACTCTCCAGTGGACTCTCATGACTTATGTTTGGGTCTGGCCATGGGGAGCTCTAGCAGGAGAACAAGGAGAGGGAAGAGTGAGGAGGTTTTGGATGCTGACTGAAATACCACCAGTGCATAAGCAACATAAAGCTGGATCCAACAGGACCTGGGCTGGGAAGAACAATGGAGTGATTCTAGCAAGATCATGTTTAATATGAAGTTCAAGTGAAGATGTGGTTACTACAACACAATGTGAAGTTGTGATTATTGTCAACTCACTGTGAATCAGGGGTTGACATGATGTACCTTTCCATGATAAAATTCTAACTTCATAGTGCTCCAGATAAAGGAATGTTTACATTCACTTCCTTTGTGGTCAGACCACTCTTAGAGTCCGGTGTTCAGTTCTAGGTGACACATGAAAAAACTCTCTGTGTCAAACTACTGCAGGCTTTAATGCATCCATTTTATTTCCAGCGCCATCTTTTGGGTACTCAGACATGAGGAAACAGGAACTGGGAAATAATTTGACAGGTAGAAATGGGACTGTTTTAAAACTGCCTTCCCTTTCCAATTCTAAAGACATTGTTTTTGAACCAAACTCTCACTTCCACTAGAGTAAATTCTTTCCCAGGAAGCTTCTGGAATCTTTATACAAATAAACTTAACTCATCCTGCAGACCTTAAGCCAACCCAGACCTGTGTATACATTTTGGCCTCATGCATGTATGCATGCTAAGTCGCTTCAGTAGTGTTTGGCTCTGTGAGACCCTATGGACTGTAGCTTGCCAGGCTCCTCTGTCCATGGCATTTTCCAGGCAAGAATACTGGAGTGGGTTGCCATGACCTCCCCCAGGAGACAAACCTGGTACATATTGAAGAACAATCGAATCAATAAATTTGATCAGAAATAATTTCTTAAAGGCCTGGTTTTAAATGTATGATGAAATTCAAGTTGAGATCAAATAGTGTCAGAATGTGGATTCTAGAAGTATCTTTGATATCATCTAGTCCAAACCTCTGCTCTTATTAAGTAAAGAGACTGTGGCCCAGAGACATGAAGTGATTTGCCCAGAGTACCAGGACCTAGACAGTGGCAGGACCTAGACAATATCTGAGCTTTCTTGATTTTAACCCAGAGTCTATTCACTGGGCTACACTGTTTCTCTGATGAAATCATGCTTCTAAAAGCTGATGCATTTGAGCCATCTTGTAGTGGACTTGATGAGACTTTTTCTTCTTTCGATGTTTAGTATCGACATTGTGATAAGGCACCGCAGATCACATATGCAAGGCATTTGTCTGCCTTAATTGAAACTAGAAAAATAGAGTGCTTGTAATATTTACCAAGACACTTAAAAAAAAAAAAAAGTTTCTCTAATTTTTCTTCTTACACAAGCATTCATTATACAATCATTTATTGAGAGTATATTGTGTTAGGTAATATCCAAAAGTGTAAACACAACAAGTAGAAAAAAATCCTTATCCTCATAGCTTTTATCCTGTAATTTTATTTTTATATTTGTGGTGGACTTCGAGTAAATTGAGAGAATGCTTGCCTTGCTTCCTGTGGTAGCCAGCCTCCAGTGGCCCCTGTCTCCCAGTATTCACTCCTGTGTATAATGCCCTCTCTGCTGTCCTGTACGCACAATAGAACACTGCAGAAGCGGCAGTGAGTGACTTTGATTTTCAGTCATAAAAAACATGGTAGCCTCTGTCTTCCTCTCCCTTGGATCACTTGCTCAGGGGGGTTGTGTGGAGAAGCTCTATGTAGGAAGGAATTAAGGCCTCCTATTAACAGCCAGCACCAACTTTTTAGCCATATAAGTTAGTCTTGGAAGTGAGTCATTGGTGCTGTCATGGAAGCAGACCAGCTAACCTCTGTCAAGTCTTCATATGACTGCAGCCTCATGAAAGACTTTGAGACCAAACTGCCAACTAAGTTGCTCCAAAATTTCAGACTCATAGAGACTGTGAAAATATATATGTCATTGTTCTCTGACATCACTAAGTAGTGGGGTAATTTGTTATGCAGCAGTAAGTAACACTTCGCTTTCACTTTTCAGTTTCATGCATTGGAGAAGGAAATGGCAACCCACTCCAGTGTTCTTGCCTGGAGAATCCCAGGGACGGGGGAGCCTGGTGGGCTTCTGTCTATGGGGTCGCACAGAGTCGGACACGACTGAAGCGACTTAGCAGCAGCAGCAGCAGTAAGTAACAAATACACTTCCTGAGTTTTAGGAAGGCTGCCTACAGAAAAAAGATCTTATACATACCTGTATATTATAAATTGGAAAGGAAGCAACATTTTCCTGCATTTCTGAGTCACAAGAAAACAGAACAAACTCATAGTGGGAAAGGCACCTACAAACATTGACTGTTTCAAACTCATGGTTTCTGATAGAGTGTTTCATGTTTTTGATGCCACCAGAAATCTGGGGTTTCAAAACATGATTAGGAAGAGTATAATGTAGATATACTTTTATTAATGGGAGAGAAGAGAGATGCATGGGTGAAGAAAAGGTAGTCTTCTCCACTACAGTAAAAAAGACTATAGCTATTAATTTAGGGCAGTTAAATTCAGCGGTGGGCATAGCAACAGAAAATTTTGTAAAAAGGGCAACAGCTCAGCAAGACTATCTGCTGATAATTTATTTTCATCAAGAAAAGAGAAACATACCTTTGGAAATGTGCCAATTCTCAACAAGCTAATTTGTGGTACGTCTTTCTTTGGGAAAAGAGATAATTAAATCTTTCTGAAGTTTTTGCTTTCTAACTATGGTAGTCATTAGGGCTGTTCACAAATATTCCTCTTCTCTTTCCTTCCTGACATATGGTGGATTGTACTTTCCCACCCACTTGAAGGTATCACTATGTGATTTGCTTTGACTGATAATGTTGAGCGGAAGCTTTGAAAATCAGGATGCTTTGCCATTTTATCTTTTTTCCTGTCACGACAACCAGCATATTCCTGCTGGTGGCTGCTCTGTTAGCCTGGGACCTGGAGCAAAGATGCAATGGTGTGGGATAGAGCTTCTGGCTATGATAAAGAGTAGGGTGAATGAAGAAATAAATCTTAAAATTTTTTTTCTTTTTTTAAAATGCATTGACTGTTTTTATTTTGCTATGCGGAAACATACATTCACCAGGGGCTGTGCGATGCAGTTGACAGTGAAATGGAAAATATATCTTCTTGAAGGCTATTTATAACTCAATGCTAAATAGTTTAATTACAGTGGAAATTCTGTACAGTTTAAGGCTTGGCTCTGAACTAGATTGTAAATATGTAGTCACTGAAAATACAGAGCTACTTGTAACACAGCCTAATGTAACCTGTGCTGACTGAAACGCTAAGTAACTGAAGTTCCTGTTCATCAGTCCTGCTCATCAGTTGCTGACTCAGCTGCTCTCAACTTGTTGAGAAGAGCTACTATGTTTAAGAGTCTTACTGGGACTCTTGCATCTCAGTACATTCTCACAATAAACCTAAAAGGCAGGTATTATTAACTACATTTTCCCTATAAGAACTGAGAAGGGAAATGACTTGCCCCAGCTCCCCAACAAGCAGCAAAGCTGGGAGAGGAAGTCTGGTTTTCTGAATATAAAACCCAAGCAGCCTCACTAAGCTGTACTGGGGCCTCCTCTTACTGATTATGAACCAAGGTAATTTTAGCTTACTTGATAGCTCAGCTGTGACCTCTTCCTGTATTAGTCACTTTTGCATCCTCCCCCTTGTCTTTGCTTTTCTCTCTTCCTTTGGAAGCTGAGCTGTGGGAAGCTCTCCTTCATCATGTTCCCTCACTTAGAGGTAATTGTCACCCTCCCACTAAACGGTGAGGAAATAAATCCTTGGTGTGCAGCCCCTGAAAAGTATGCTAAGCATTTTACATACCTTGCAATTTTTTTTCAGTCCTATCTGAACCCTCTCACAGTAGTATTGACTCTATGTTAAAAATGGACAAGTGAGTACAGGCATGTTATGGAAATGTTCTAAGGTTTTAGTTAATAATCATTGGTGGGTAGATTTCAAATCTTTGTCCCCCTGACTCCAAACTTCCTGCTCATTCTCACGCCTTTTCCCACAGTAATATTTCCTGTATCTAAATCCTTAAGGGGGAAAAAAAAAAAAAACAGAATTGGAGAGGATTAAGACATCCCGCTTCCTGTTAGGCTGGGCTGTTCTCTACAAGAAGTAGCTTTTTGGTAGCCCAGAGTCTGCAAAGATCCAGAGATCCTACCATCATGAAAGAACAGGGCCCTCCAAGCACCTCAGTGTAAATCCAGGAGTAAGAGCAGCTGGAAACAGTTAATTTCCATTCTTTGATTTGCATATAGAAACTGCCCTTTTATGTATTTGTTCATAAATTGCAGTTCTCCAGGGGCTTGTCAAACTTAATGGTAGACAAATGAGGCTTGTTTAGCTCTTGCAGCTTCAGGGTTTTAATTGGTCCTCTAAATGGGCATTTCCAGCCTCTGCCTTTTCCTATCAGCCTTTTAACACTTTTTTTTTTTTTTGCACTACCATGAACTAGGTACCAACTTCTTAGCCCTTGGTCCATTTCTGCTCCTGTTTCACTTCCCTGTACATTAATTATTCAGATTCCTGTAAGGAATGAAAAGATGTTATGTTCCTGGGTATCCAAGCCTAAATATGTGAGCAGTTGTTTACCATACTCCTTATGCTCAGCTGCTCATAGGTTGATTTGATGTGGTCAGGTCTTAACTTGTCCACGCTATGAAGAACTCTCCTTCTTTGCCTTATCTGTATCAGGGGGAGATTCCAGAGGCTAAACCAAAGATCTTGAGGGCCACGTTTTACTTATAAGGTCTTATCAACTAGATCAGTTTCAATCTGAAACCATGTCTGTGTTGGCTTAACAATTACACTGGTCACTCATTCAGTTAGTATTTACTGAGGGCTTTGCTTTGAGCAAAGCCTCCTCTAGATGTTGGTGACAAAGCAGTGAATGAGACAGACAAGTCCCTGGTCTAACCAAATTTATACTTGAGTGGAAAGAAAGATGAGAAACAAGTGAACATGGTAAATTCACTGTGATCATCACTGTGAATGAAATAAACAAGGTCATGTGACAGGGTACAAGAATGGATGGGATCTGTTACTATAGATTGGTGGTGATGAAAGTCTTCTCTAATAAGAGACATTCTGAGCTAAGACTTCAATGATAAGGAACCAGACTGAGAAAGAACATTCCAGGCAGAGGGAATAGAAAGCCTCACTGGTTCTCAGAATGGGGTAGGTTTGGGGATATACAAGCACCATAATAAAGTTGCAATATTACCATTCATTGATTTGATTACTATGGGCCTTGTTAGATATTTTCATATATTATTTCATATTAGTTAATTACAATACCCTACAAGGAAGATGTTATCACCACTCCTTGGAAGAAAAGCTATGACAAACCTAGACAGCATCTTAAAAAGCAGAGACATCACTTTTCCGACAAAGGTCCATCTAGTCAAAGCTATGGTTTTTCTGGTAGTCATGTATGAATGTGAGAGTTGGACCATAAAGAAGGCTGAGCACAAAAGAATTGATGCTTTTGAACTGTGGTGCTAGAGAAGACTCTAGAGAGTCCCTTGGACAGCAAAGAGATCAAACAGTCAACCCAAAAGGAGATCAACCCTGAATATTCATTGGAAGGACTGATGCTGAAGCTCCAATTATTTGGCCACCTGATGTGAAGAGCCAGCTCATTGGAAAAGACCATGGTGGTGAGAAAGATTTAGGGCAGGGGGAGAAGGAGACAACAGAGGATGAGATAGTTGATTGGCATCACCAACTCAATGGACATGGGTTTGAACAAACTCCAGGAGATAGTGAAGGACAGGGAAGCCTGGCATGCTGCAGTTCCTGGAGTCACAAAGAGTTGGATATGACTTAGCAAATGAATAACAACCTGTAGGTAATCAGTTTTATTAGCACTTGGGGATCCCTCATCTCTGTGATGATGCCCTAGGGAAGTGGTCTCAACTAGGGCTTTTTGGAAATTTGTGATTGGGCTCTACTGGTATTTGGTGGGTAGGGACCAAGGAGGAGAGGCAAGCTTCAACAGGTAAGATGCCTCACACTACAAAGAACCGTCTCTCATCATGGGTAATTCTCAAATGTCCTACCAGATCAAGGTTCACATGGTGAAAAGCTGTTTATAACCTCCAAACCTAATATTTGATTCTATTTACAAATGTATATGAAGCTGTGAATAATAACAAATATATAATTGGTTTTAGCTCCTGGCACAGAGCTCCTAAAACCCTTGTAATTTCCTAAATGATAAAAGCACTAGGCGCATTCTTGGTTCTAGTAGTTGGTCTCTGACCCTGATGATTCCTGACACAGAGCTCTCAAATTCCTTGGGATTTCCTAGATCCTAGCAGTGTCTTTTGTTCTAATGAGGTAACTCTTGGTGGGCTTCTGGATAGCTTCAGGATGGTGACTGGTCACCAGAAAGATCGAACCATGATTAGAGACTTAGAACTTTTGGCCACATCCCCCATCCTTGGAGAAGGGAAGAGAAAATGGAGATTGAATTAATGACTGATGAAACACATGTGATTAAACTTCCATAAAAATCCCCAAAGTACAGGGTTTGGAGAACATCCAGGTTGGTGAACACATGAAGGGGCCATGTAGAGTGGTGTACCCCAAGAGTGCATGGAATACTCCACACCCCTTCTCACACACCTTGCCCTGTATCTCTTCATCTAGATGTTCAACAATATCCTTTATCATATCCTTTATTATAAAGTAAACCAGTAAACAAAAGTATTTTCCTAAATTCTGTGAACAGTTCTAGCAGATGATCTAATCCAAGGAAAGGATCTTAAGAACCTCTGATTTGTAACCAAGTCACACAGAAGTATGGGTAAACTTGGGACCTTCTATTGCAACCTTGGGACCCAATATTTCCAACTGGAGTCTCAAGCTGGGGTTAGGACAGTGTTGTCAGACTGAGCCCTTAACCTGTAGGGTCTGTGCTAACTTCAGTTAGTGCCAGAATTGAGCTGAATTGCAAGGTACCCAGGTGGTGTCAGAGAATTTATTGGTATGGGGGAAGCAACTAGAAATTCAATCACCAACTAAATGGATGGAATATCATATTCTGTTTTATTTGGAACTTTATCAAGAAATGTTCACAATTTCAGAAAAATTACAATAGCTACTCTAATGCTTGCTGCTCATGGTATTTGAGTCACTGGAATGACACAGCTGTATCAATCTGCCTTTGTAGCTGTCATCAGCAAACATGTAAGAGGAGATCAGAGATTCAATCAGCAGACTTAAAATCCAGCATTTCTAACCTAGCAGAGACATACGAAATGCATTCTCTTGTTTCTCAATTCATTCACTGTAAGTAAGTGAAAGCAAATGACTACTTCAGTATGTCTTCTAATGTAACGTGGTCCAGGCAAAGGTTTCTAACGCATGTTAATTTATTTTTAATTCCTCACCTTTTATTTTTCCTATATATCATAAACAAGGCTTAGTGCTAAAAATCTAGTGTTCCAGAAAACCCCAATCCCAGATAAACCAGGATTGCTGGTCACCCTAGGGAGTGTTGTTTTTTTTTTTTTTCTGAAATTATGTGTAGGTGGGTTTTATTATGTAAGAATTTAATCCCATCTTCACAAAGGACATGTTACAAAATATTTATTGTAAGAAAGAAGTGTGGGGTCTGACTGGGTGGAGAAACACTGCCCTAGAGAAAGCCCTGACTCATGGAGTAGTTTAAGTATAGGATTTGTTTCCACAAGCTGTCCAAAATGGGAAACACCCAGAGAGTCCAGCCCTTCCTGCATAGATAAGAGTTGCACCTGTGAAGCTGGGCTAGTGTCTTGGGGCAGGGAGGTAAATCACAGGGCATTTGACATCCATATTCCCAGCCCAAGCAGCCTCCAGTACAAAGGCCTAATTGATGCATTCAATTATAATTTTTATTTTTGGAAAATCATAAGGCAGGAGAACTATGTTTTTGCTGTATTCTTACCTTTTCTTGGCACTCCTGTTCTCACGTTCCCTATGTTCTCCTGCTCAAAAATTGTCCCCAGTCTAAGAATAGAAGTGTAGATTTTGACCTCAGTCAGACTTGGATTCAGATCCTTGTTCTGACCTCATCATTCGGTGTCTAAGCTTTCTTCACTGTAAAGTGATGATGATAATAACCTATCTGCTTCACAGAGTTAATGTCAGGAATAAATAGAAGAAATGGGCTAACATCACTAATTCTTAGCATGACACACAGTATATGTCTAATAAGTTTTGTTTATCACTATTCCTAGGACTCCTCAGCTCTTCCTTTCCCACCCAGTTCTGCCCTTCCTAGTAGAGATGCATGAACCAAAATTACTTTCACCTCCTCTCTCACCTGTGTCACTGATTTCGTATTGTTAGTAGGAAACCATTCCACTTAATGAAGGAATTCATATTAAGGTGTGAAATGATCAGTAGACCACTCTTTTAGCAGGCTGCCTGCATTTTAAAGCTTATTATCCTTTACCAGAGTGGTTCCCTGGTGACTCAGAGGCAAAGAATCCACCTGCTAATGCAGAAGACCTGGGTTCAATCCCTGGGTCAGGAAGATCCTCTGGAGAAGGAAATGGCAACCCACTACATATTCTTACCTAGGAAATCTCATGGACAGAGGAGCCTGGCAGGCTAGAGTCCACAGGGTCCCAAGAGTTGGGTACAACTTAGCAGCTAAACCACCACCACCAACCTCCACCAGAGGGTTGTGCTTAAGATATTTTTTGAACCGAGAGGAGAGTGGTAGCAGATTTTCCAATGTCCCCTGTTATGAACTAACTGTGTCCTCCCAAAATACATATGTTAAAGCCCAAAGTCTTAGTACCTCAGAATGTGAATGTACTTGCATATAGGGTCTTAGAACTGATAATTAAAGTTAAATGAGGTCATTGGGGTGAGCCCTAGTCCAACATAACTGGTTTCCTGTGAGAAGAGAAGGTTAGGTCACAGACGTGCTCAGAGAGAAAACTATGTGAAGACAGAGAAAGAAGCCAAGGAGAGAAGCTTCAGAAGAAACAAATGCTGCTGACACCTTGATCTTGGAATTCTAACCTCTAGAACTGTGAGAAAATAAATTTCTGCATTTAAGTCACCCAGTCTGTGGTAGGCAGGCCTAGCAAACTAATACACCTCCTTATTTCTGTCACTGACCTTTTTCAGACTAAAGTCACCGGGCCCAAATCCTAGTTAAGTTCCTTGAATTCCCTGTTCTACTTTTTCATCCTTATGGCAAACCCCAGAGATTCAGTTTATGGATTTAAAATGGAGAGGAAAGGAATGATTACTTTTGAGTTCTACAGATGCCAGGCATTTAATCATCATGGTAATTTACAGGGGTTATCATTAGAGATTAAGAAACTGAGGGTCAGAGAGGTTACCTTTCTTAACAAAAGTAATTGTTCATTCAACAATTGTTTATTAAACATCCAAACCCACATCTATATATCAGGCATTATAAAAGATGCTAGCAATATATCAGCAAACCAAACTGACTCACTCTCTGCTCCCATGGGGCTAATAGTTTAGTGGGGAAAACAAATTTTAAACAGATAACCACACAAATAACTATATAATCATAAATGTGATAACTTATGAAGAAGCATAACATTTGTAGGAGAGCCAGATCAGTTTAATTTCATTTAATACAATTTTATTGAGCACTTGTTGCATGCCAGACATTGTGCTCAGTGCTTAGGAAATATTGGCAAACAAGAGAGACATGGACTTTATCCTCTTAAAACTTCCATGTCTAGTGGGAAAAGAAGGCCTCAAACAAGCCTTGCAAATGAGAGAGAAAGATATTATGAGAGATAACTTCAAGGTTACCTGGGAGCATTTAGCAAAACCTAAATGATATGATTTAGTATAAGAAATTAGGGTAGGCCTCTGGAGAAATTGCTATACTTACTGAGACTTGAAGAATCAGGTAGCAGTCATCTGAGCAGAGATATACAAAGCTCTCTTCAGTCAGGCCATCTCCAGTTCAGATAATGCCTTCCTCCTTGTAGATTCTTTCTCTGAAGGCATATTTTCTCTGTCTGGTCATAAACAAATTCTTCAGCTAGAACTCTGAGCACTAACCGGACAGCCACACTGTCTCATCTAGAATGGGACTTGTACGTTTGAGAGGATAAGCCTGAAAATTTCCTATCTCAGTGGGTGATTTAGGGCACTTCCTCTTCCCTGCTACTCTGTGGCAGACACTGCAGGTTGGCTTATCCAAAGCCTCTTTCCTTATTGCCCTCTACTACTAAAGCCATAAAAATCACAATATGTTTTTACCCAGACTCCTTTGCAGGAATGGTTGGTCACATGGTCCAGTTCTGGCCAATAAGCAGACATCGCTGGGTGGGCTTTCCTGAAGAACATTTTAAAAGGGACAGGTTGGTTTTTTTCCTCCTTCCCCATGTCCTCTTCTTTCTTGCCTTGAATCAAAGTGAATGAACTGGAAGTACAGCAGAAATCTTGTGAGTACAGGGAGGAAAGTCATCTGTTTCATGTGTGCCTGCTAAGTCACTTCAGTTGTGTCTGACTCTTAGCCAGACTATAGCTGGCCAGGTTCTTCGGTCCATGGGATTCTCCAGGCAGGAATACTGGAGTGAGTTGCCATGCCCTTCTCCAGAGAATCTTCCCAACCCAGGGATCGAACCTTCCTCTCCTGTGTCTCCTGCATTGGCAGGCTGGTTTTTTCCCACTAGTGCCACCTGGGAACCCCCAGTCACTTCCTTGTACTTGTGCTAGTCACTTAGTTGTATCCAGCTCTTTGCGACTCCATGGACTATAGCCTGCCAGGCTCCTCTGTTCTTGGAATTCTCCAGGTAGGAACACTGAAGTGGGTTGCTATTCCTTTCTCCAAGGAAACTTCCCAATCCCGGGATTGAACACAGGTCTCCCGCATTGCAGGTGAATTCTTTACCATCTGAGCCACCTGGGAAATCCAAATCACTTGCTAGGGATGCGGAATTGTAAAGTAAGGGCCTATTTCCTCTCATGTCTCATGTCAAGCTGCTATATTGGCCCCGCTGGTGCCCTGACTTAACAGTTCTGAGAGGCTAGGGACTCTCTCAGATGAAGGTGTTTCAGGTATTTCTCCTCTTTATCGTGCTACTAACCACATCCCTGCAATGTGTTTAAGCTGTGATTCAAGCTGAATCATATTTGTTTAGACTATGGTACTTGGGATTGCAGAGCCAGCTGCCTTTTGAAATGTCTTAATTTAAGCACCTGGGGCTCTGGTATTCCAGGGCTTCAGGTTAAAACAGGTAAAAAGTATTCAGGGAGTGGCTCCACCCGGAAGTCTGAATACAATAAAGATGATGCAGATTAACTTTAGAAAATAATAGCTGAAGGAAAAGTAGAAAAAAAAAAGTGAAGAGGATAAAAAGGTGAGAGTTTTTGTACAAAACAACTTGTACAAAAACAAGTTTTAGGTAGTGCGTCAGATTATACTTCCTTTTGTAAGATCTCCAGAAGTGGGAAACATATCCTTCTGAGGGAAGTCTTTCTTTAAGATAGAAAACTCCTCCAGATATCTCCCTTTGTCCAAATATTACATTTTTTAATTACAGGGAGGTATTTACAAAGCAGATTTTCTAAGGCGATCGCATTCCTCTGCAGTATAATTTCAAAAGGATTTTCTTACTGGAAAAAATCTGCCCTTTTATTTGCCTGCTGGAATGCAATCCCAGAGTTTGTACATCAAAGCTACATATCGACCTTATCATAGATTACTTTCTCTGATTCAGAAATGTCGATCTCTGTGAAGGTGATCTTCAAAGAACCAGACTAGCCTGGATTCAGTAGCGTGTTGTGTGTGTTGCCTGCCTCACCAGCTGGACTGGAGAGACTACAATGAACTGAGTTTATTTGTTTGGCCAGATCCTGGACTTATTAACAGCAAACAATCTGGAAATAAGGACAGCCACCTTCTACAGGGGGATTTGAAAGACCCATTTGCCCCTCTTTTCCTCCTTTTCGGTACCTTACAGGGGCCACCGCTTTGGCATAAGACAGCAAACATCAGTGCAGGGTGCGAAGTGGAAAGGCTCCCTTGGTTTCAAGGAGCAGAGAAACAGGAGGCCAACTTGGAAAGAGAGGATTTATCACGTATGTGAAACTGGAACCAGAAAGCTGATCAAGGGTTGAGTCAGCTACAGGAACTGGCTGTTCTTTTTGTCTCTCTCATGATTTGTCCCATCCATCTCTTGTGATTTCTCTGCCTTTCTTCCAAGATATGTCTGCTCTATTTTTCTCTCTTTAATAACAGGCCAGTTCCTCAATCCAAAATGCCAGAAAGAGCAGTCCAAATGACTTTACTCATTGACATTGCCTCTTTGGGTAGAGTTCTTTGCCAAAGGCATCATCACAAGCCATTGGGCAGCTAATGGACAGGCTGCCTCAGGCCAGGTGCCCACCTCAGTCCACTCAGTGGCCACTGATGTACAGACACCAGCCTAATGCAGTCTGCCTGATCCGGGGGGCCTATGCACAGGGTAGTTTATGCCAGAATCACGTGTTAGCTAACATAGACTCTGGGACTTGCATTTAGACCGAGTCCAGTGTCATCATGTGATACTTAGCCCGACCAGCAGCACTCAGGTTTCCTTATCTGTAAATAGAAGGATAATACTGAAACCTATTTCACAGGGTTGTGGTGAGGCTTAACCAGGATAATGTGTAGGTGAAAGGGCTTTGTAAACTTAAATATTATACTAGCGACATTATTATCAGAAAGGGGTAGCCTCAAGACATTTTGACCCATTTGGCTTCTCAGAAAGGCTAGTCATTTAAAACGAGAACAGTGACAGGGAACAAATAATGGATGGAGAGTGCCAGGGGACAGGAATCTCCTGCTCCCCACTGTGTGACGGGATGACTGGCATGGCTAGCCAGCAGTCCTACATTCAGGTCTCATAAGGCTCTGGGTGCTTCGTGTGTGTGTGTGTGTGTGTGTGTGTGTGCGCGCGCACACACGCACGTGCGCATGTGCACATGTGTGTAAAATGAGTAACCGAGAGCACAGGAACCCTCTTCTTCTACGTGTTCAGAGTCTCTCCTCCCCTATACTGATGGCCCCCTTTTTACCACTAACCTCTTTACCTTTCTTTAAAGACAAAGAGAAAAGTAGACAGGAATCTTTTTTAGAAAAAAGTTGATCTGCTCAATGTTCTGCATCAGCCTGGATGGGAGGGGAGTTTAGGGGAGAATGGATACGTGTTTACATATGGCTGAGTCTCTCTGCTGTTCACCTGAAACTATCGTAACATTGTTAATCGGCTATATCCCAGTACAATATAAAAAGTTAACAAAAGACAAAACATAACATACATGTGTGAGTGCTCAGTCACTTCTGTCCTGTCTGACTCTTTGTGACCCCATGGACTACAGCCCTCCAGGCTCCTCTGTCCATTGGATTTTCCAGTTGAGAATACTGGAGTGGGTTGCCATGCCTTCCTTCAGGGGATCTTCCTGACCCATGGATTAAACCAGCATCTCCTGCGTTATAGGCGGATTCTTGACCACTGAGCCACCGGGGAAGCCCCAAACATAATACAATGGTAAGTAAAAGTAAGTAAAATGAAAAAAAAAGAGTTGAAAAGAGAAAGGTGACAGTGAGTGAGCAAAAGTAAAGAGATATTGGGTATGAGTTGCCTAGAAGGGCTTGACAGTTCAGGCAACAAAACAACTGCTAGGAATTTCGGCTCCTAACTAAACATCCTGTGGCTGAGCGTAAATATCAGGCTCTTTGTGTGAAACAAGGCCCTGACCTTGGGCAGAGCTTCGTGAGGGCACTCCTCCCTGACTCCCTGCGGAGGTAGCTGAATGAGGGCGGGGCACTGGGCCAAGGACAGCAGTCTGCTGCTGAGCACACCAGGTGCTCCGCTGGAGCACAGGAGGAGAGGGGAAGAGTGGCTGCACAGATGCCTCTTTTCCTGGGCCTTCTGTCCTAGATTGGACACTGGGGGCCCTATTTGAGGAGGCTCAAGGCAATGGCACCCCACTCCAGTACTCTTGCCTGGAAAATCCCATGGACGGAGGAGCCTGGTAGGCTGCAGTCCATGGAGTCGCTAAGAGTCAGTCACGACTGAGCGACTTCACTTTCACTTTTCATTTTCATGCATTGGAGAAGGAAATGGCAACCCACTCCAGTGTTCTTGCCTGGAGAATCCCAGGGACGGGGGAGCCTGGTGGGATGCCGTCTATGGGTTCGCACAGAGTCGGACACAACTGAAGCGACTTAGCAGCAGCAGCAGCAGCAGTTTGCTCACATTTAGGTTGTCAAGAAAGAAATGTCCTGAAGCATACTGAAAAAAATGCATAAGATAGTCATAAAGACAGAGTTTCCCAAAACATACCTCGAAGTGGAATGTTTTGGTCCAGCAGAATTCTGCAGTATGTGCAAAGCCACAGGGAGTAGGAAGATTATACAGGGGAGCAGCAAAAGTAGAAACAAAGTTTTGACTTGTTCTTTTGAGAATACAGGAAGGCTAATCAAGGGGAGATATGGAAGAGAAGAAATAGATGAATCACTCTGTTCTCTACTTGACTAATTCCCTCACTGGCATTGGGGATATGACTGCTGAATCGAAGTTCTGGGGTCCTGGCTTTCTTCTTCCAGGGTTTTTCGTTCTCCGTAAATTAGGACATTGGAGAAATCGTCATGATAATTATAGTGTTTAGACTTGGGGAACTATGGGGAGCAGCAAGAATATATTTAATTGCAGAGCTGAGAAGACACATGAAGAAGGTAGAGTTTTGAAATCCTGTTCTGAGAACATTGCTATGCTGAGCTGTTTTTCAGGATTGCCGTGACATTGTCTGTTGTATAAGGGGAATCTTGGCTGTTTTGTCTGAGCATTTAGAGTTGTTAAAATGTTCGTTTTCTCAAGAGGAGTCCAAGGATTGGCAGAGAAAGTTGTGCCTCAGTGTTCAGCTCTTTTTCAGTTTTGCTGTCAGAGCGAGTCATCATGAAGGGTGGCAGAGGCAGATGCTCTCATAGCTGATTGATTCCTTTGGAGCAATAGGAAAGTGATTAGGATGGAAACCTTTTACTTTGCCAAGTTTGGTCATCGTATTTTCCCTTCCACAAATTCAATGACATGTTTTATTTGGCTTATTGGTGGAAGAACAGAGCAGAGTATTTTGCTTCCTAACGTATAGTAAAATCCATGCTTATTGGTATCCGGTTAACTAGAAATCCCCCTTTAGCCAGCATTTCCTTACTTGGAGGAGACAATATGATTGGTGTTCATAATGATGCCCTGAAAGTTCCAGGCCATCCCCAAATGCCTTTTGCTTTTCCCAATGGAAGTATCACTATTGTTTCTGCTGATTATGCATGTAAAACTAGCTTACTATAAAGATTCAACATTGAGAAATGGGAAAGTGGAAAATCCCTTCGTAAATATCTCATCCCATAGTTAACCTCCTAGTAAAACACTCAATAGTGTAACTCCCTAGGAAATTTTCATACATACAAATACATGTGTGCATATAGAATATATTTATGTAAATTAGATCATACTCTGCATACTGTTAAGTAACCTACCTTTTCACTTTTAGTCATAAATGTCCATATCAAAAATACAGCACTATCTCAATATTTTAATGCTTGCACTGTTCCTATACTATAGTTTCATTTGATTTTACTAAATATCTGTTGATTAATGTTTAGTTTCTTCCTTTTCTTTGTGATTATAAATTCTGCAATGACATCTTAGTAGTTCTCTGATTATTTTTTAGAGATAAACTATATTACCGTTTCTTTCTAAAATTAACTTTATTGAAATACAATTTGTATACAATAAACTCATTAAAAGTGGACAATTCCATGAATTTTTACAAAAGAATCTACCTATGTAACCAAAACTACAATCAAACTATAGAGCACTTCTATCACTTCAAAAAGCTTCCTCACATTCCACCTCCACCTCTGGCTCTGGGCAATTGTTGCTCTGCCTCCTATTGCTATAGATTAGGTTATATTTTCTAGAGTTTTATATAGATGGGCTTATATACTATGTATTTTTTTGAATCTGGCTTCTTTCATTTAGCATAATATTTTTGAGTTTCATTCATGTAGTTGCCTACATCATGAGTCCTTTTCTTTATATTGCTGAGTGTTATTTCATTATATGAATATACCACAATCTGCTTATCCATTCATTTGCTGATGAGCAAATTGCTTCCTATGTTTGGATATTATGAACAAAGTTATATGAACTATGTAAAAGTCCTAGTGTAGACATTTGTTTTCATTTTTTAGGGTACTAACTTTATAAAAAAAAACTGCAAACTGTTATTCAAAGTGGATGTACCATTTTACATTCTTACCAGCAGTGTGGTCGAGTTTCAGCTACCTATATTTTTGCCAATATTTGACTTGTTATTTTTTCTAATTTTAGCCATTCTATTGGAAGTGTCATACTATATTATTATGGTCTTGATTTACATTTCTCTGGCTTCTAATGGTGTTGAGTATCTTTTCACAAGCATTAATCATTTAAAGATCTTATTTTATGTTACAACTCTTGAAATATGTTGCTCATTTAAAATAATTAGGTTGTCTTCTTACTTCATTGTAAGAGTTACTTATATATTCTAAATACATGTCCTTTGTTAGATATGTGCTTCAGAAATTTTTTTACTCCCAGCCTGTGGCTTGCCCTTTTTGTTTTCTTAATGGTGTTTTCCAAAGAACAAAAGTTTTTAACTTTACATCAAGTTCACAAATTACAAATTATTTTTTTAACATCAGAGAGGGAGAGAGTGAGAGAAATTAAATGGTGGTTAGTATTGTTTTTGTATTGAGTGCATACAATATTTCAATTCCTTGGAAATGGTTAAATATGTTAATTAGAGTATTGTATTAATCAAAACGCCACTTTTTCTTATTGCCTTGGGTAACAGAATTTGCTGTATTTATGTGCCCTCATGCAATGACTCTGAAATTTAAATGCCATCTTAAATTCTTTTTTTTTAAAGGGACTTAATTGAGAAATGCAAGGAAAAAGGAATATATCAGATATCGGATGAACATTTATAACAGAATTATTTTTTTCCCTCAATGAATAATCTACAAAAGTACCTCAAGAGCAGTAATGAAAACATATAATGAGTACTTACTATGTCAGGCACTGTGCTAAATGGCTTATTTCATTTAATACTCACAACCACGACCCTATGAATCGGTCATAATTTTTATTCCCTCTTTATAGATGAAGAAACAATTCAAGTTCAGCTTAGTACAGATCCAAATCCCAGGTGATACGTGCCTGTATACCTTGGTACCGCCCACACTTCACTCATTCTCTGTGTTTCCTTCTGTGCATTAAGAGATGTATTGTACACCATCAATAACATTAACTTTACTGTGTATCTAAATTGTTGCACCCTAATATTATTCACTACCCAATCTATGCTCTGATTTCCTAATATGTCACCCAATATTTTTAATGCCAATATTTAACACATAGAACATTAATGTTCCATGCTATTTATGGGTTTATAATAACCAGCTATTGCATCTCAAACATACAGTCTTTATTTTTAAATAGCTTTTATATAACATCATATAAAAGCTTTCATATATGACAATGACCTGTGTCATCATCCTTATTTAGGTATTCATTAGTTTTGAGGGTAAACTTTTGAGATTTTTAAATATTTCATTTCAGCCTCAAAAATAACTTTTTCAATGTAGAAACTTAATTTTTGAAGTCACATGTGCCAATATCCTTAAGTAAAAAATTAGAAGATTCTAGTATTGACCGTTCTATGTCTCTGGCAAGGTACAGCTCAAAAGACAAGAATCTGGAAGGAAAGAGAAGTTGCTACGGGAGACGAGGGCCGTACCTCATAAATAAGAGTTTGCTGAGTCACAGCTGTTGTCCTTCATTTTCAGATAAGTTAATGAGAATCAGAGGAGGCACGTGGAAGTGAGGTCTCAGTGCCTCATAGAGCTGGCTCCGACTGAGGAGCAATGCATTTTCAATGTGGAATTCGGAGGGATGGTGATAGTACATCAGTGTCATGGTTTTTGATGGTCCAACATGGCTTTGCTATTAGGCTCTCCAGTTCCATCCTCCTGAGCTTCTCTAACAGTTGCCCTGGGGGGAAATGTCTGAGTAGAGTTACAGTAGACAGCTGTAGGACCTCTTTCTCAGCACTTTGTGCTTTAAAAACTAAGTCAACAGTCAAATGTACTATGAACATTTTTTTTCTCCTCTCCAGTTTCCTGAATCAAAAAACATCAAAGAACTGAAAGGGTATGAAAAAATTCCTTTTACCTCATATTAATTGCCAAACTAAATGTCATAACATTATGACCTTTCTTCCCTTAGTCATTCATATAGGCAGGAACATAGACAAGAAGAAAACTTTGGGGAGAATGGTGTACTATGTAAATAGGAACATCCATTACCTCTGTGAGAGTGATCATTCATTCTCAGGCCTAGAGTACATATTTCGTTAAAACAGTTAGAACCAGATCATGCCATCTGTACTTTCTCCCAGGCAGTTTTGGGGTAAGGAAAGGAGTGGAAGGGGAAGAAAATATACCCAGAGTTTTGTTCACTGATCCCAGCCAGGGCAAGTAGATTTCTGGGAAAAAAAGTAGAAACAGATCCTCTTCCCAGCTGTAATCCTCTTTTCCTCCCACTCCTTCCTGCCCTTCTCTCTGTACCTCTTTTTAGAGTTCCTGAAAGGATGTGGTTGGAGTAGGGGAGATTGTAGA
The DNA here is from genome assembly GCF_054371585.1 of Giraffa tippelskirchi. Taxonomy (NCBI): domain Eukaryota; kingdom Metazoa; phylum Chordata; class Mammalia; order Artiodactyla; family Giraffidae; genus Giraffa; species Giraffa tippelskirchi. Next base: position 131,047,921 of record NC_137279.1, on the reverse strand, counting down.
AAAACAATCGGAAAACAGCTATTCAAGACTCAGGGTAAGGGGTGTGTCAGAAAGCTCCTCGGATTAGACTTACTTATTTTTTAGTCTTATTGCTTCTATTTATTAGCTGAGTGACCTTGGATAAGTACCTGAACTTCATTAGGCCTTCTTGTCCTCATCTGAAAAGTCAGGGGTTTGGATTGGAGCTAGATGATCTCAAGTGCCTTTCAAGATTTGACCACTGTGACTCTCTTCTGTAATTCTTTTAGTACCGCTTGCCCCATTTAAGACAATGCAAAGTAGCATGTGCTTTTTCTAGGGGTCTGCATAAAAAAGACCCTGGCACCCTTCTTTTAAAAGAACTCATTTTCATACAGTCACGTGTTTCTTTAAAAACAAAGAGGACTGGATTGATCATAGCAATATTCTTCTAGAAATATCTTGTGAAGGGAAGGCTACTTATTTCTCCTAAAGGACTACATATTTGCCAGAGTACCATTCCACATGCTCTTCATTTCTTTGAGCCAGAGCTTAGCTAGTATGCTCTTAGTAAGGATTGATGAAACTGTATGAAAGGTAAGTTTCTTTTTAAAGACAGGAGAGTAAGCCTATATGTACCTACTTCCCACCATTACTCTGCTGAAATAAAAATAAACAAGTACTGCCCCAAAGTAGGTGTTTGGAATCAGTAGAGACTCATGGACTGGAGATTTCAACAAATTTCTAAAAGATAAAAAGAGAAAGGGGGAAGATTAATGGTTGAATTGGCTGAAAATCCCACAGGCTAGAATATATAAGATAAAATGACAATTAGAAACTTGAGAGATAAGGAAATTCATAACAACAAAGTCAAGACCACATATGAAGTAAACTGCAACTAGGCATCGGAGAAGGCAATGGCAACCCACTCCAGTACTCTTGCCTGGAAAATCCCATGGACAGAGGAGCCTGGTAGGCTGTGGTCCATGGGGTCGCTAAGAGTCAGACACGACTGAGAGTCTTCACTTTCACTTTTCACTTTCATGCACTGGAGAAGGAAATGGCAACCCACTCCAGTACTCTTGCCTGGAAAATCCCATGGACGGAGGAGCCTGGTAGGCTGTGGTCCATGGGGTCGCTAAGAGTCGGACACGACTGAGAGTCTTCACTTTCACTTTTCACTTTCATGCACTGGAGAAGGAAATGGCAACCCACTCCAGTACTCTTGCCTGGAGAATCCCAGGGACAGGGGAGCCTGGTGGGCTGCCATCTATGAGGTCACACAGAGTCGGACACGACTGAAGCAACTTAGCAGCAGCAGCAGCAGCAGCAACTAGGCATGAATCTAAGCAGTTAATAGACTGTAAGAAAAAGCAATCTATTTTCCCTTGATGCTGGAAATAAGCTTCATTTGAGAGACCCAAGTGTTATAACATTGGGTCCATGGAAAATATCATCCTAGCATATTAACATTGAACAATGTTTATATTGATTACAGTAAAATACATGCAGTATATTGGCTTGCTTCCATTATTATATTTTAATAAAATTTATTTTTTAGAACAGTTTTAGATTTACAGAAAAATTGTAAAGACACTTCACAGTTTCCCTATTATTAACATCTTATATACCATCAATTTGTTACAATTAATAAATTGTATTATTGATACATTATCATTAACTAAAATCCATATCTTATGCAGATTTCTTTAGTTTTAATCTAACGTCTTCTTCTGTTCCAAGATCCAATCCAGGATACCACATTACATTTAGTCATCAAGTCTCCTTAGGCTCCTCTTGGCTGTAATAGTTTCTCAGACTTTCCTTATTCTTGATGACCTTGACAAGTTTGAAAAATAGTGGACAGGTATTTTGTACAATGTCCCTCATTTGGGATTTGTGTGGTGTTTTTCTTATGATTAGACCAGGGTTATGGGCTTTGTAGTGAAGACCACAAAGGTCAAGTGCTGTTTTTGTCACATCAAATCAATGGTATATACTATCAACATGACATCACTATTACTGACCTTGATAACCTGTTTGAGGTAACGCTGGCCAGGTTTCTCCAATGTAAAGTTTCCCCTTGCCCCCACTGTTTCATGCTGTCCCCTTGGGAAGGAAGAATATAGACTATTAACTTCTAAAGTCAACCTATAGATAAAGTAGGAAAGAATTTTTTGTGGTTGAAGTAAAGACTATAAATATTAACAGTTTTGTTAGTGGTAAAGTGTTGCTGACAAAAATAAAGGGGAGAAGAAAAATAGAGGAATGGGAAGGGGGATCAATACCTGCATAAAGAAATTATTTACTTACGGCTGCACTGGATCTTTGTTGCTGTGCACAGGCTTTCTTTAGCTGCAGCAAGCAAGGGCTATTCTTCCTTGTGGTGCACAAGCTTCTCATTGTGGTGGCTTCTCTTGCTGCAGAGCACAGGCTTCAGTAGTTGCATTGTATGGGCTTAGTTGCTTCATAGCATGTAGAATCCTCCTGGATCAGGGATTGAACCCATGTCCCCTGCATTGGCAAGTGGATTCTTAACCACTGGACCACCAGGGAAGTCTAGTACCTGCATTTTTATAGAGGAAATCCATTTTGTTGTTGTTGTTCAGTTGCTCAGTCATGTTCAGCTGTTTGCAGCCTCAAGGACTGCAGCATGCCAGGCTTCTCTGTCCTTCACTGTCTCCCAGAGTTTGCCCAAACTCATGTCCATTGAGTCAGTGATGTTATCCAACCATCTCATCCTCTGTTGCCTGCTTCTCCTTTTGTCCTCAATCTTTCCCAGATTCAGTCTTTTCCAATGATTTGGCTTTTCAATCAGGTGGCCAGGGTATTGGAGCTTCAGCTTCAGGATCAGTTCTTCCAATGAATATTCAGGGTTGATTTCCTTTAGGATTGACTGGTTTGATTTTCTTGCAGTCCAAGAGACCCTCAAGAATCACACCACAGTTTGAAAGCATCAATTCTTTGGCACTCAGGATTCTTTATGGTCCAGTTCTCACATCAGTACATGACTACTGGAAAAACTGTAGCTTTGACCATATGGAACTTTGTCAGCAAAGTGGTTCTGCTTCTTAATATGCTGTCTAGGTTTGTCATAGCTTTTCTTCCAAAGAGCAAGCATCTTTTAATTTCATGGCTGCACTTACCATCTGCAGTGATTTTGGAGCCCCAGAAAATAAAGTCTGTCACTGTCTCCATTGTTTCCCCATCTATTTGCCATGAAGTGATGGGACTAGAGGAAATCCATAGATACATTATAAAAAATAGAAATTTGAGTCTTTGTTTAAAAATGTAAACATTTAGTTCCAGTAGAGGATATAAAACACTATCACTGTTGTTAAACATTGTAAAGAGAAGAGTGGTATGAGATTTATGCTGATTTTCATACAGTGAAATTGACTGATATTAGCAAAGTTGGTGGCCTTCCCCATTGGTTCAGAAGAAAAGAATCAGCCTGCCAATGCAAGATACACAGGAGATGTGGATTCGATCTCTGGGTTGGGAAGATCCCCAGAAGAAGGGCATGGCAACCCACTCTAGTATTCTGGCCTGGAGAATCCCAAGGACAGAGGAGCCTGGCAGGCTACAGTCCATAGGGTCGCAAAGAGTTGGACACGACTGAAGTGACTAAGCACATGCACACACAAAGTTGGTAATCCAAGAAGAGAGAGATAGAATGCAGTGGAAGTAAAGACTGAGTGATCTAACTGCAGGTAAAACCAATTTTCCTCTGTAGAGAGAATTGAAGATAACTAAGCAAGAAAATAAATAGAGGAAAACAACAGAATGGAAAAGACTAGAGCTCTCTTCAAGAAAATTAGAGATATCAAGGGAACATTTCATGCAAAGATGGGCTTGATAAAGGACAGAAATGGTATGGACCTAACAGAAGCAGAAGATATTAAGAAGAGGTGGCAAGAATACACAGAAGAACTGTACAAAAAAGATCTTCACGACCAGATAATCACGATGGTGTGATCACTCACCTAGAGCCAGACATTCTGGAATGTGAAGTCAAGTGGGCCTTAGAAAGCATCACTACAAACAAAGCTAGTGGAGGTGAAGGAATTCCAGCTGAGCTATTTCACATCCTGAAAGATGATGCTATAAAAGGGCTGCACTCAATATGCCAGCAAATTTGGAAAACTGAGCAGTGGCTACAGGACTGGAAAAGGTCAGTTTTCATTCCAATCCCAAAGAAAGGCAATGCCAAAAAATGCTCGAACTGCCGCACAATTGCACTCATCTCACACGCTAGCAAAGTAATGCTCAAAATTCTCCAAGCCAGGCTTCAGCAATACGTGAACTGTGAACTTCCAGATGTTCCAGCTGGTTTTAGAAAAGGCAGAGGAACCAGAGATCAAATTGTCAACATCCATTGAATCATCGAAAAAGCAAGAGAGTTCCAGAAAAACATCTATTTCTGCTTTATTGACTATGCCAAAACCTTTGACTGTGTGGATCACAATAAACTGTGGAAAATTCTGAAAGAGATGGGAATACCAGACCATCTGACCTGTCTCTTGAGAAACCAGTATGCAGGTCAGAAAGCAACAGTTAGAACTGGACATGGAACAACAGACTGGTTCCAAATAGGACAAGGAGTACATCAAGGCTGTATATTGTCACCCTGCTTATTTAGCTTATATGCAGAGTACATCATAAGAAACGCTGGGCTGGAAGAAACACAAGCTGGAATCAAGATTGCCAGGAGGAATATCAATAACCTCAGATATGCAGATGACACCACCCTAATGGCAGAAAGTGAAGAAGAACTAAAAAGCCTCTTGATGAAAGTGAAAGAGGAGAGTGAAAAAGTTGGCTTAAAACTCAACATTCAGAAAACTAAGATCATGGCATCCGGTCCCATCACTTCATGGGAAATAGATGGGGAAACAGTGGAAACAGTGTCAACTTTATTTTTTTGGGCCCCAAAATCACTGTAGATGGTGACCTCAGCCATGAAATTAAAAGACGCTTACTCCTTGGAAGGAAAGTTATGACCAACCTAGACAGCAATTAAAAAGCAGAGACATTACTCTGCCAACAAAGGTCCGTCTAGTCAAGGCTATGGTTTTTCCAGTAGTCATGTATGGATGTGAGAGTTGGACTGTGAAGAAAGCTGAGCACCAAAGAATTGATGCCTTTGAACTGTGGTGCTGGAGAAGACTCTTGAGAGTCCCTTGGACTGCAAGGAGATCCAACCATCCATCCTAAAGGAGATCAGCCCTGGGTGTTCATTGGAAGGACTGATGTTGAAGCTGAAACTCCAATACTTGGGCTACCTCATGTGAAGAGTTGACTCATTGGAAAAGACCCTGATGCTGGGAAGGATTGGGGGCAGGAGGAGAAGGGGACGACAGAGGATGAGATGATTGGATGGCATCACCGACTTGATGGACATGAGTTTGGGTAAATTCCGGGAGTTGGTGATGGACAGGGTGGCCTGGTGTGCTGTGATTCATGGGGTTGCAAAGAGTCGGACATGATTGAGCTACTGAACTGAACGGAAGCAAGAAAATAAAAGGTTATAGTTTTTCACTGGAATTTTTTTTATACTACTTGATTTATTACCATGTGCATAAATTATTTGCTTTAAAGCCAAAGACAGTGTGTAGGGTGGTGTCAGGACTAATACTAGATCACCCGGTATGATTCCCTTTGCCTTCAATGATCCAAGCAAACCTATCAACTGCCTAAACATCATTGACACAAACCATACTACTGTATCACGTTTTGTTGAGGCAGGAACCTTACTTCTGAGAGAGCAAAGGGGTAATCTTCTTAGGTCTTTGATTTGTAGGAAAGGTGCTTTTGAAAAAACAACTCCTTTTGTTTAGAAAGAGATTAGGAAGATTTCGGTTGCAAGAGAAACTTTCTGAAAGATACATCAACTGTTTCTGGTTGAAAAGTATTGGCAGACAGTGGAATCCTTTGTGTGCTTCCTGTGTTTAGCATTATACAGCATGTTTCAGTTTACAAGCCCTGTACAGTCATTAGCTAATTACCTCCCTGCAGGGTAGTTAGAGGGAATGCTGGAACCAAGCCAGATTTTAGAGCTGAAAGATGTGTATATGTCTGTACTAGCCCTGATTCAGGGTGTAGCTGTTATACAGTTTCACACACAGGGATGGATCAGTTAATGTGTGGCTATTCAATCTATAAAGTTTCTTTTCTAGACTCAGCATCTCCTTGAGAAATACCAGTTACTGAAACAGAAGGAAACTTATTCTGATATCATCTCTTATAAGTGTCTTGAAAATCAACATTGATGACAGTTTTAGATTCATCATGAAATCAGAATCTTCAAAGTGAGGCCTGGATTATGGAATTTATTAAAAGTGCACAGATTATTCCAGAGTAGAACCAGGTTTGAGGACTACTGACTTCAGTGGAAAATAGCTGCTTCTTTTCCTACACCCAACAGTAACTAAATCTACAAAGAGAATGAAATACAATATTTGGCTAGGGAGAAAATTTATTGAAAACACTAATTATTAATACATATTTCATCTTTTATAAAATTTATATTTTATATGATAGAAGTGCTCAAGAAATTTGGATAGTATAGAAGAGTAAATATCTATGTCTATGTGCATATGAAAAATCATCACAAAAAGAAACACTGTTCATGTTTTGGGATTTTTATTTCCATTTTATTTTCATGCTTTGTCTTTTTAAAAAATATTGACATTTCTCTTGTAATCCCACATACAATTTTGTATCTTGGTTTTTAAATATACCAATATAATAAGCTTTTTCTTGATTCATCCTTTAAAAGTCATCTCTAAAAATGAAATCTGGTGAAATGAGGCAAACAGGGAAATTTATATCCACAATTAAACCAAAATAGAAATTCAGGTACCTGTAGAGCACAGGCCCAGAGGAACAGTCTCTATGTCTATTTAGAACGCTCAGACCAGCACTGTCTGTAACATGTGCTGAATTTCTGCAGCTGAATTTTGACTAAATTTGGTGTGTGGTGCCCTCTACTGGCTCTCTCAGGGTTGTGCCTATTTTTCTATTGGTCAACTTTGTGTTTGGGTCCTAGGTGCCTCAGACGGTAAAGAATCTGCCTGCAATGCAGGAGACCTGGGTATGATCCTTGGGTTGGAAAGATCCTCTGGAGGAGGGAATGGCTACCCACTCCAGTATTCTTGCCTAGAGAATTCCATGGACAGTGGAGCCTGGCAGGCTACAGTCCATAGGGTCACAAAGAGTCAGACACAGCTGAGCAACTACCACTTTCACTACTTTTTCAAGGACTCTAAAGAAGGGTGTTAAATTGTATGTGTGTGTGTTTGATTTTTGCATGTCTGTATTTTTATTATTATGTGTTGCCTTAGTGTAGAATTGAAGCTATATAAATACTGGATTTAATTGTGGGTCTGTTTCGTTTTTATTTATTCCACCAACATTTTTGAGTCTACCAGGGGTATTATACTAGGGGTCTGGAGACACAGAGCTGAAATCTCCACCTTCAAGTGGCTCATTATCTATCCTAGGCAGGATCATGATCTAACATGCTTTGGCTATTCCAGCAGAAGCAGCTGATTCCTTAAGGACCCTTGTCCCTGCTCTGTCTAGGAAAATCAGCCTCTTAAATGGCATGCGCAGTTTTGGGAGAGACAGGTGTGGCACAGCCAGGAAGAAAGAGAACACCTTTCCAACAAGGCAGATCTACCAAGTTGATTCTGGCAACTGATCGCCAGATAAACAGATGTCACAGACAGCTTGCTCTCAATTTACTTAGGGAATTAAAATTTATGATGGACGATCACACATTAATAGATAAAGTGAGTAGTAATAATTCAGAGGCTTAATTGAGCCCCTGTAGGGGAATAGACCTCATTTTCTAGAAATGTAAACTTCATGTAATATGTACCCAAGGAAGGGAGGTAATTATTACATTTTGAAAGCACTTTTGCATTTAAAATTTTACCTCCATTTGGGGGGAAGGAAATGCCTATGAAAAGAATGGAGTTTTTCTAATCTGAGGAAAGCCAAAAGTATAGAACAAAGTGAGGAATTTCTAAAACATTCATGATCACCTCTTTTGATTTGTAGTTTCTTTGACCACACTATGTACAATGATGCAGATGATACATTAGCAAACCCTTCTCCTCTTTTTTTAACCTGAGAAACTGGATGATGATGTTGGGCCTACAAAGTTGACTCCATACACCAATGGACACAAGCATGACTATAAAATATTTATGATGAATATTACACAAGTTTATATTATATATATATATATATATATATATATAATATAAAGAGCCAGACATCCTGGAGTGCAAACTCAAGTGGGCCTTAGGAAGCATCACTACCAACAAAGCTAGTGGAGGTGATGGAATTCCAGTTCAGCTGTTTCAAATCCTAAAAGATGATGCTGTTAAAGTGCTGCGCTCAATATGCCAGCAAATTTGGATAACTCAGCAGTGGCAACAGGACTGGAAAAGGTCAATTTTCATTCCCATCCCAAAGAGAGGCAATGCCAAAGAATGCTCAAACTACCGCACAATTGCACTCATCTCACACACTAGCAAGTTAATTAATGCTCAAAATTTTCCAAGCCAGGCTTCAACAGTATGTGAACCATGAACTTCCAGATATTCAAGTTGGATTTAGAAAAGGCAGAGGAACCAGAGATCAAATTGCCAACATCCGCTGGATCATCGAAAAAGCAAGAGGGTTCCAGAAAAACATCTACTTCTGCTTTATTGATTACGCCAAAGACTTTGACTCTGTGGATCACAGCAAACTGTGGAAAATTCTTCGAGAGATGGGATTACCAGACCACCTTACCTGCCTCTTGAGAAATCTGTATGCAGGTCAAGAAGCAACAGTTCGAACTGGACATCGAAGAACAGATAGGTTCCAAACCAGGAAAGGAGTTCATCAAGGCTGTATATTGTCACCTTGCTTATTTAACTTATATGCAGAGTACATCATGTGAAATTCTGGGCTGGATGAAGCAGAAACTGGAATCAAGATTGCCAGGAGAAATATCAATAACCTCAGATATGCAGATGACACCGCCCTTATGGCAGAAAGTGAAGAGGAACTAAATAGCCTCTTGATGAAAATGAAAGAGGAGAGTGAAAGAGTAGGCTTAAAACTCAGCATTCAAAAAACTAAGATCATGGCATCCTGTCCCATCATTTCATGTCAAATAGATGGGGAAACAATGGAAACAGTGAGAGACTTTATTTTGGAGGGCTCCAAAATCACTGCAGATGGTGATTACAGCCATGAAATTAAAAGACGCTTGCTCCTTAGAAGAAAAGTTATAACCAACCTAGATAGCATATTAAAAAGCAGAGACATTACTTTGCCAATGAAGGTCTGTCTAGTCAAAGCTATGGTTTTTCCAGTGGTCATGTATGGATGTGAGAGCTGGACTAGAAAGAAAGGTGAGTGCTGAAGAATTGATGCTTTTGAACTGTGGTGTTGGAGAAGACTCTTGAGAGTCCCTTGGACTGCAAGGAGATCCAACCAGTCCATCCTAAAGGAGATCAGTCCTGGGTGTTCATTGGAAGGACTGATGTTGAAGCTGAAACTCCAATACTTTGGCCACCTGATTCAAAGAACTGACTCATTGGAAAAGACTCTGATGCTGGGAAAGATTGAAGGTGGGAGAAGAAGGGGATGACAGAGGATGAGATGGTTTGATCGCATCACCAACTCTATGGACATGAGTTTGAGCAAACTCCGGGAGTTGGTGATGGACAGGGAAGCCTGGCATGCTGCAGTCCATGGGGTTGCAAAGAGTCAGACATGGCTGAGCAAATGAAATGAGCTGATACCTAAGAGTATGAAAAAGTAGCTAGACAAAGAAGTAACTAATGAATTCCAACTAAAATTCAATGTTACTAACTGCTGTTAAGGTAACATAGAGGGAAAGGGATTCTTACTAAGAAGGAGGGATTTAAAAAGAGATAACATGGATACTGAACCTTTAGAATGGCAGAGGAGAGGAAACGTAATAGATGCAGAGAGAACAAGGTAAGCAAAGGCATAGAAATGTGAAAATACATAACTCTCATGAGGGACAGCAGATGATCCTATGTCGTTGGAGCAGAAGGTATGTAGGTGGAGGGTTAGAAGTTGAAGAACAAAGGTCCCTGGGTTCTCAGGAAGTCCACTCACCTGGCTCTTCTCAGGTTCTGGGGAGTGTGGGTTGGTGGGGCTTCTCTGATAGCTCCCTCAAGATCGTGTCTTAGGTGTGGCCCCTCATTTTCTCCTTCTCCCTGAAGTCTTTCCTTAGTCTCAGTCCACACATCCTTTAACCTTTACATTTAAAAACCCCTATTCTCTTTCATTTTCCAAGGGACTCTGCTGGTCTGGTCTTTACTAACCTTGTATCTCTTTCGAAATAGGTGGAAGATGAAATGATGTAAGACTTTGCATAAAACATTGGCCCCTCAGGGTAAAAATCTGAGCCTAGCAAAGCTGAAAAAGACCAGGTAGCCTAGCTAGACTCTGGGGAGCAGGAAAGAGATAACAAATGGAGAAAACTATGTTAGGCACATAGTTGGTGCTTAACCAAGATTTGTACAATAAATAATTGGTGGTGTTGTCATTTAGTTGCTAAGTTGTGTCCAGCTCTTTGTGATCTCATGGACTGTAACACGGCAGACCCCTCTGTCCATGGGATTTCCCAGGCATGAGTATTGGAGAGGGTTGCTATTTCCTTCTCTAGGGCTCCTCCCAATCCAGGGATCGAACTTGCATCTCCTGCATTAGCAGGCAATTCTTTACCACCTAATTGCTAGAGAAGCCCAAATAAATGAATTAGGGAATGACTTGATAGTCTCTTGAGTATTATGGAGTACCTCAGGTATTTCCAACTGCCTCTGCAAGAACACTTTGTATTAGGGAAGGAGGAAGGAAGGAGGGAAAAGATCCATGTATTCTGGTATTTCCTGGAGTTATGAGTTCCTTATCTGTTAGTTTTCTCTTTCAGGGGAATAAGGGTGTGTGTGTGTGTGTGTGTGTGTGTGTGTGTGTGTGTGTGTGTGCGCACATAGGTGCACATGATTCACAAAGTGACCCAATATTTATTTTCTTCCACTTATGCCAAGACCTGAAGACCTTGGATTATAAAATCACTTCTTTGCTATGATAACAAGAAAAAAAGTTAAAAGTCTCAGGGAGAGCTCAGTTTTAATTGCTAAACTTATGTGCTTGGCATTTAGGATACCAACAAGACTTGGGTCTAATCTCAAAGGGCTTTTAACGTGGAGAGACATAGTATTTGATGCAAAGGAGATAGTGCTAGAGCAGAGGCTGTCCCAGGAAACTCAGAGCATGGGCTTTTAATAGAGCCCAGGGCCTTGCTACTTATCCCAAGTATAGTTTGACTGCCAGCAGCAGCATCTCCTGGAAAATTGTGAGAAATGCAGGCTCTCCAGCTTCAACCCAGACTGACTAAATGTGAATCATATGCATATTAATATTTGAGAAGCACTGGTCTAGGGGCAGGGGTGGAATGTGAGAGTGTTCTTAGAGGAAATAAGTTTTGAACTGTTTTGTGCATGAGTAGGGTTAACCAGGGGGCTTCCCAGGTGGCTCAGTGGTAAAGAATCTGGCGGCCAAAGCAGGAGATGCGGGTTTGATCCCTGGGTCAGGAAAATCCCCTGGAGGAGATGGCAGGAAACCCACTCCAGTATTCTTGCCTGGGAAAGCCAATGGGCAGAGGAGATGGTAGGCTACAGTCCACGGGATCACAAAGAGTCAGACATGAGTAAGCGGCAGAGAGAAAACCGTAAGCAAAAGTTCAGAGTCATGAAAAAGTATTGGGGTGTTTTGGGAATTGTACATAGCTTAAAACTGCCAATCAATAAGGAAAGAGTAGGGGAGAGAGGAGGATAGAGAAATGCAGCAAGGTGGCAGGGTAGGCAAAGGCCAGACCCTGATGGATGTGCTTTATGTTAGAAGCTTTGCCTTCACTTAATCCATGATAGAGATGCATGATGTGTTCAGATTTGCCTTCATATCACTGAGGCCCTGAGGAGCCCGAGAAGGTCAAGGTGGAAAGGCAGAGAAATTACTCAGGAAGCTGTGGCAACAGTTTAGGAGAAAGATAGTGAGAGTCTAACTCAGGTAGTGCAGTGAATTGGAGATCACGGGCAAACTTATTAATAAGACATTTAAGGGGTAATAAGCAGATGAAAGACTTCAGTATGGATTGAGGATGAGAGAATGGGAGAGGGCTGAGTCTTGACTGGATTACTAGTGGGTGATTGCTCATGACGCCACTCACACAGCGTTATTCACAGATGAAAGAAGAAAAGAAGATGAACAGGTTTGGGGAAGGAAATTATGAGTTCAGTTTTCAACATGTTCTTCTCTGGTGAATAGAAAACGTGCATAGGAGGAGGAAAAAAAGAAGAAAACACTATAAGGGTGGAGAACTGGGTGAATCAATGAGGGTGGAGAAGGAAAGTGATGAGGAAGGAACAGTGCCCTACCCAGATTTGAGGCTGTGCTCAGTCGTGTCCATGAACTATAGCCCCATGAACTGTAGCGCTTCAGGCTCCTCTGTCCATGGAACTTTCCAGACAAGAATACTGGAGTGCATTGCCATTTCCTACTCCAGGGGATCTTCCCAACCCAGGGATCAAACCCGAATTGCTTGTGATTCCTGCATTGGCAGGTGGATTATTTACCCTCTGTGCCACTGGGGCTACAGTCACACAACTTGGTATAACTGTGAGTTTTTCCTTTAGCCACGTTTCCAGAGACTGCTTTCTTGGAACTTGGTTCTGGATACTCATTGGACCTCAAAGAAGGGCAAACGGCTTGATTCATGATTTCATATCCTGTGATCAACTCATCATTGACACAATTTGCTATATGAAAAAATATTATCTAACTTGGAGTTCAAGCTGCTCCAGGATTAGAATGACCAAACAGTTGTCTTTCCCCACATTGTCTTATGGGCGAGGGACTTTGCCCACTGTCCTCAACACTATTTCCAAAGTGACAATAATACAATGCTGAATGATACTCGCTCAGTCTTTGTGACCCCATGGACTGTAACCTGCCGGGCTCCTCTGTCCACGGAATTCTCCAGGCAAGAATACTGGAGTGGGTTGCCATTTCCTTCTCCAAATACAATGTTAATATGTATCAATATATGTGGTTGCCTGTGGTTGTTCTTCAAGTTCTGGATGACTCCTTCCAAAAATCTTCCCTGTCTGTTAACTTTTACACTTTCATTTTGCACCCTGAAATTCAGAACTCGACAGTGGTCTGTCTTGGATCACACTCGTAACTGTTTCCTATTTAGCAACCTGTTCTCTGCTCACAGAGGTCTAAAAATATCCTGGCCTTCTGAATCTCCACGGCAGAAACTCCAAAGGTTTTCTTTTTTTTTTTTTACATTTTCCGATCAGTCATTATCAGCCAATAAAAAGGGAAAGGGCGGCACGTGGTATATTAGTTCGGGCAGGAGGAAGGCATTCCAAGCAGACCCTTTCGCTCTTGCCAGAATCAAACATGGCGGGCTTCAGCCCGACCTTCCGGAAAACCCAGCTCTCTTTCCCTTGAGCCTGGCCAGTCTTTGGGGCTCCTTTTTAACCTTTCTTACCCCTCGGCGGCTCCGAGAGGGTCAGCACCCGGGAGCGTGACAGCGGACCTGCTTCCCGCCCCCACTCGAGGGCCCGCCCACCAGCCCGCGCCAGCCAATCGCGGGCCGCGCTGTGGCGGCTGGCAGCGCCGGCCGGGCCCGCCCCCTAGCCTCGCTGTGGCCTGCGGCTCACGGGCCGGTAGCGCCGCTCTTGGTCGCGCTGACTCGTAGTGTGCAACCGCGGGTCACGGGTGCTCTTCTCCGGCCACAGATTAGCCAAGCGCCGCCGAGGCCGTCGGCCCCGAGCCTCCGCCATGGACTTCGAGGACGGTAAGCGCGGGTTCTGGCTGGTCACCGCGGCGGGCGGCAGGCGGGGTGGCCTGCCCCCGGGGTCTGTTTACCGTCTCAAGATGGCCGTGTGGGCTTTGTTCTGCGGGCCTAGAGGCCGTCTGCCCGCCTGCCCGCTTCGGGCCCGGTGCCTGGAGTCGGCCTCGGTGGGGACCCGCGCGCCCGGATCGCCCCGCCCGTCGCCCGCTGCGGCCCGCGACCCTGAATTCTGCTCCGGCCTCGGGGCGGGGAAGGAAGCTCCCAGAGCGCCGCGGCCTCCGGAGTCCCCAGATCGGCCCCCGCCCCGCTGCGAGCAAATTGCCAGGAAGCCTCCAACTTCCCGTTCTGGGCGAGAGGGCGAGCGGGCCTTCCTCGCCGCGGCTCGCGCTCGCTCGGTGGGCAGCGACGCAGATCGTCCTTTCAGTAAATCCCCAACTCCAGGTTACTACTCGCCAGATAGGATGTTCTGAGACTTGTTCGTGATTGTGTTCCTTGGTTGTCTTAGTTTTTAAGATGAGTTTAAAGGGCGTCTGTAAGTGATTAAGTATAGTAGATCTCGATCCAGAATGGAACGTAAGGTATTTCTGGTTAGCAAAGTGGGATGTTTATCCGCCAACAAACAGTACCCGGGCGTTAATCCCTAAATTTAAAATGCTTCTGTGAACCAAAGCGTTTTCTCTGGACAATGTGTTAAGTTAGTCAAAATTCTGGCACAGCATCACATGCCCTTCAAACACAGCCGCCTGGGTTGGACTGTTGTTTAATTAAATGAGCAAGTACCTTTCGGTCGCCTCTCACGCCAGTTCTTTAAACCGTTTAATACGCTCACGAAATAAAATTAATTTGGTCTTCATATTGTCTTCAAATCTTCCCCAGCTTTTATAGTGATTGGTATCAGGGTAAGATGAGGTACGTAATGACAGCATTAGGGAGACATGGAAAGGGATGTGAAGAAACTGAATTTAGTCCTGAGTTACCGGGCGTTTTTGAATAAAATGGCTTCACTAATTAGTCGTAAGCCTCTGACCCAACCAAAAACATTATCTTTAACTTCGAATATGCTGAGCCTGATTAAATGATCTTTTGATCTTTGATTTGATTTCATGCCACAAAGAATTAAAGCTGCCAAGTCTAAGTATATGAAAGGGAACTGGAATAACCTTTTGTGGATACTTTTAAGTTACTTTGAAATAGGAAGTTAAGATATTAACAGTAGCACACTCTAGTGTTTGTTTTAGTTGAACTTTGACTCATTTTGATATCGATACCTTTAAACTGAATGTTTGAAATGCCAGAGTTGAGAATGAATTTTAAAAATAGGTTGCTGTGTTTTCACACCAAACTTTGGTGACAGTACCAACACCCAAGGTGCAGCAGAAACTACCAATGTGGGAGGAGGGAGTGACGGGAATGGTCCCCTCACCCCATGAAGGAACCCATTGTCTTAGTACGTTTACCTTTTATTATCACCATCTGCCCACAGTTCTAAACAGTGTGAAGCATAAAATTCTAAACAATGTCAGTGATAAAATGTTCCCTCTCTCATGCTCCCTCCTTACCCCTACTGCTTTATTTGGGGGATGGAATTTGCCTGACAATATGTTGAACTGTAATCCTGTATAGTGTAGTTGGAGTCTATTGTATCCAAAGGACTGCTCTATTAAATTCCTATTTGTTAGTAGAATTAACTAAAGGATTTAACAATTGCCAAATTAGTTTTGACAAAGAAATTATCAATATGATGATGCCACATCCTGGATAGAAATAGCACACACAGGTACACACATATGCATGTGCATTTCTCAAATAAGATCTTGAAATCTTTAGAGAGCAAATTAAGTGCTAAGAGAAATAGTAACTTGGGAAAAAAATATATAGAATCAATTCTCACATGTCCCTGTTTTTTGCATTGTTTGATATATAATTTATCTGCCTTCCCTTTTGTTATTTTGTATAAATCAGTACTGGATCTCCTTTTTTGGCTGTAATTATATATCAGATTTTATTAACTAATTTTTACATTACCATGATTTGTACGATAAACCTGCCATTTGGGGAGATAGTGAAAAGAAAGGGATATATATTTTCCTATATGAAGTATATATAATTTTTAACACCCTGTTTTTGCAGATAGTTGAGTTAATGGCAGTTTAAAAATTGTGTTTGTTTTTAATAAGTGGGTATATAATTCAAGATTTTTGCTACTATTGCACTAATTCCTTTCTGTTAAATGTGTCTTCATAGATTATACACACTCTGCTTGCAGAAATACTTATCAGAGCTTTAATGGTGAGTATCCTCTTTCATTTGATCTAAAATACATTAAGGGAATGCATCTCAGTTTTTTTTTGTCACCCATCTAAAGTACCAATGTAAAAAGGAAATTCTGCCTTGTTTCAGTCATTGTTTAGTCTCTTGGTGTGTTAGTGTTAATGTTGTCATACTATGTATAGTATTTGAGTTAGGAAATTTGGAATCAGAAAACCTTAGGGCTGTTCAGATTAGTTTGACTCTTTATTTGAATTCTGAGTTCTTTATTCCAAAAGGCCCTGACTATATTGAGTGATGACTTATAAGAAACTAGCTCAGTTATTTTTGTTGAATTAGAGGCTTTGGTATTGAGTAATGTAGATTAAGTGGATTATTGGCTTGGTTTATATTGCTTCTTTCATAATTCATTCTGACCTTGTTTTTGAGGTCATTTGCTTTAATGTGTCCAAATGTGTTAGTATATTAAGAACTGTCTAGAGCATATGAAGAAGCCTTATCAATATAAGCATGACACCAGAGTGACTAAAGAGCTAGATAAAATCGTGACGTATGCAGAATTGGGGTGGGGTTTTGATAGTTTAAATTAGGGTTAAGGCTTTGCCAGACAGGATAAGAACATAAAGAAGAGCGTGGAACAGTTCAAGAGGTTATAAAAGCATTATATGAAGGACCCCAGAGAGTGGAATTAAATTCCCTGATTGCCAGAAAAATGCAACTTTCAACTGTTGTACAGAATGTAATATATTCACAAAATAAAACTGAAGCAAATTTACTACTAAATAAAGAAGACTGTGTCATTTCATGAGAATAATTACCATGCAGTTAATTGCTACTTATCATCTCTAGGAATTTAGAGAAACTTTGAATTTGATGTCCACTAAAAAGGTTAAACATATAGGAATAGTCAATATATATTGAGTGCTGAAAAACATATTTTTGAGCAGGAGAGTGATACAATAAAGTTACCAAAAGAAGTTTAATTTTCATACACATGTAGGTTATATTGAAAACTGGAAAATTATCAAGTTTCATAAATTCAGGTGTAAGAATTTTACACCTTGAGAGGTGATGATAGTAATTTTAAAAATCTTAAGCCATTTCTTGAGAAAGTTAGCAGAACTTTCAGGCTGCCTAGTAGTGAGTAGAAAATTGAGAGGGATGCATAAAAATGAATCCAGGATTGGAAACTGGAGTAAGCAGGACTAGTACTTTTACCGAAGAGATTTGGAATGATAGAAGGCCATGATTTCCAGTAGGATGTACCAGAGAGAGTTGAGTTTATGCCTAAATATAGGACTTTGAAATACAGAATCATAGAGGGTCAGAAGTTTATTTTCTTAACATACAGGATTGTAAAAAAAACAGCTTAAAATATTTCTGTCACTGAGGTGTAGTGGACATCTAACATACTAGTTTCAGGTGTACAGCATAATGATCCCATATTTGTATACGCTGTGAAATGATCACAACAGTAAGTCTGGTAACCCGTGATTACCACATAGTTTTTCTGCAGTGAGAACTTTTAAGATTTACTTTTCTTAGCAACTTTCAAATATGCAATACACTATTAACTATAGTCACTATGCTGTATATTACATCCCCATGATTTATTTATAACTGGAGCTTGTTACCTTTCAACTCCCTTCACCCATTTCACCCACTCCTACCCCCTCTCTGACGATCACCCATCTGTTCATTATGTCTACAAGCTTGGATTTTTTTTGCTTTGTTTTGTTTTGACTTTTTTTTTAATTCTAGATATAAATGAAATCATACAGTTTTTATCATTCTTCCTTCACTTACTTCACTTAGCATTTGCCCTCAAGGCCCATCCATGTTGTTGCAGATGGCACGATTCCATTCTTTTTCATGACAAAAGTAGTATTCCATGTATATACATACATATATATCACATTGCATCATCTTTATCCATTCATTTATTGATAGAACCTTAGATTATTCAGTATCTTGACTATTGTCAATAATGGTGCTGTGAAAATCGGGGTGCATGCTGCTGCTGCTGCTGCTAAGTCGCTTCAGTTGTGTCCGACTCTGTGCGACCCCATGGACTGTAGCCTACCAGGCTCCTCCGTCCGTGGGATTTTCCAAGCAAGAGTACTGGAGTGGGGTGCCATTGCCTTCTCTGTCGGGGTGCATATATCTTTTCAAATTAGATTTTTCCTAACAGTTAAATGATAGACTTTTTTTTTCTCTTAATTTTAGTTCCAGTAGTGGTTTTCATTTAAGGGTGATTGTTAGACTCCCTTGTGGAGCTTTTTCAAAATGTATCTATTTAGATCATACTCTAGTCCTCTTGAATCTTGATTTTTAGGGTAAATGGGCCCAACTGTGTCAGCTTTAAGAACTATTGATACTTTGAATCATTTTAGAATCCACCTCTGGTTGAAGAACACTGCTTGACAACACTTTGAGGCCTGAGTTACCTACATTTTATAAATGAGGAACTTAATTTCAGGGATGTAATTTGACTTCATTCAACAGATATTTACTGAATGTTTTGTATTAGATATTGTTATTGGAGCTGGCAATACAGTAGTGAATGAAATGGACAAATATTCCTGCCTTTGAAGTGTACAGTCTAGTGGGGTGAAATAGTAAACAAGAAGTAATATTTATTGTATTGCAGCAATTGCTTGGGAGAATAATAACACAGGACAGCTCTGTGTGTGTGTGTGTGTGTGTGTGTGTGTGTGTGTGTGTGTTACAATTTTAAAGAGATTAGCAAGGGAAAGAATCACTAACAGAGTAACTTAAGCATAGAGTTGAGGGGGATGAAGGTGCAAGCCATGCCATTGTCTTCATATTTCCTTCTTCTTATATAAATAGACAAAAAAAAGGAAAGCATTTCTGGTAGAGGGAAAACAGGAGCACAGGTAGGGCTGAGTGCATTGTACTTCAGAGTGACTTAAGAAGATGCGCTTGACTACAGCAGATGATTTTTGCTGAGTGATGACGAATGGATAAGGAAGCTGTGGTACATATACACAATGGAATATTACTCAGCCATTAAAAAAAAATACATTTGAATCGGTTCTACTGAGATGGATGAAACTGGAGCCCATTATACAGAGTGAAGTAAGCCAGAAAGAAAAACAACAATACAGTATACTAATGCATATATATGGAATTTGAAAGATGGTAACGATAACCCTATATGTGAGACAGAATAAGAGACACAGATGCATGGAACAATTTTATGGACTCTGAGGGAGAAGGTGAGGGTGGGACGTTCTGGGAGAATAGCATTGAAACATGTATATTATCATATGTGAAACAGAACACCATTCCATGTTCGATGCATGTGACAAGGGCTCAGGGCCGGGGCAATGGGATGATCCAGAAGGATGGGATGGGGAGGGAGGTGGGTGGGGGGTCCAGGAAGGGGAACACATGTAAACCCATGGCTGATTCATGTCAATGTATGGCAAAAACTATTACAATATTGTAAAGTAATTAGCCCCCAACTAAAATAAATAAATTTATTAAAAAAAAAAAAAAAAAAGGTTAGAATAGGGAGATGTATATAGCCAGAAGGCAGTGAAAGTTAAAGACAATTTGCTTAACACACAAGAAGTAATAGAAAGTGAAGACCTGAAAGCATTGAGGGTTTGAGCAACACAGATACAGAGGAAAAGCATTCCAGGCAGAGGGAATAGTAGGTGCAAAAATGGGTGTATATACCTGTTGTACTCTAGGAACGGCAAGGGACCTAGTATAGCTAGAGTGGAGTGAATAAGGGTAGATCACAGATGATGAAATTAACTGGGAATAGATCAAGTTAAAAGGTAATGGGAAGGATTTCTCAACTTTGTCTCTATTGACATTTTGGACTAGATAATTCTTTGCTGTGGGGGAATGTCCTATGCATTGTAGAATGTTTTAGGAGCATTCTTGGTCTCTTGTCATTTGATACAGGCAGCACCCGTTACTCATTTTGGTGACAACCAACAATGTTTTCATTGTTTGACCCCCTCTGGGGGTCAAACTTGCCCATGGTTAAGAACCACTGATATAGGATCTTAAAGATTATCTAAAGGCTTGTTTACTTGGAGTAAGGGGGGAAGCCATTGGAAGGTATTGGGCATTGAACATAATTTAACTTACACTGTAACAGAATTTTTCTAGCTATTTTCTTGAGGATGAACAGAAAGATTGCAGAAATGAAAACAGGACAGTCAGCTGGGGGGCTGTTGCAGTAATGTAGGTGAGACATGCTGGTGGCCTGTACTGTGATGGTAGTAGTGTGGAGGTGATAAAAAGTCTCATTCACGACTTAGTGATACACAACTTGTTAGTTATTTTGATCATGTCAGTTGTTTTTTCATGCTACTCCATACCTCTTGTGATTTAATTATAAGTGAATTTAACATTTGTTGAGCTTATCGTTTATGAAAAGTGAAAGTGAAAGTTGCTCAGTCGTGTCTGAGTCTTTGCAACCCCATGGACTGTAGTCCATGGAATTCTCCAGGCTAGAATACTGGAGTGGGTAGCCTTTCCCTTCTCCAGGGGATCTTCCCAACCCAGGGATTGATTCCAGGTCTACCACATTGCGATTCTTTACCAGCTGAGCCAGAAGGGTGTAATCAAATCAGTAGAGTAGATTTGATTTAAAATATGTCAGATTAATTTTGAGTGAATAGCTTTCTTATTTAATATATATTTTATTCAGGGATAATTGATGGAATGCTAAATATGTCAGATGTATAACAGTGATTCACAATTTTTAAATAATAATAATAATAATTTTTAACTAAATAATATAGTTATTATAAAATACTGGCAGTATTCCTTGTGTTGTACAGTATATCCTTGTTCTCATTTACTATTAATAGTAAAGATATAGTCTTAATAACTTTATTTTTAAAGTGACTTTTAAATTCATTCAGTAACCTGGAAGAATATAGTTTATATGTAAATGGTCATGGTCATCTTATAGACTCTATCCCTATAATCAACACTGATTATATGCAGTACATATAAAGACTTTTACTTTTTTCCTTTTTAACTAACTGAATAGTGACAGTACTATGAACAATAAACCAAAAGACATTGCTGTGTAAAGATAGCTCTGTTAATCTTTGTGTACTCTCTAGTGCCTGGGAAAAGGTGAGTGTTCAATAAATGTTAGTAATTTATGACTTTGTAGTGACGTAAAGATATACAGAATCAAAAAACTGAAGGATTTAGTATCCAAAGGCAGCCTCTGCTGACTGAAAATAGAAAGTAGCAGAAATAGCAATTTAAGTTTTTTTGTTTTGTGTACCTAACTGAACCTAACTCTAAAATTACCTTTTAATACTTTTTAGAGGAAGGCTTTTTATTTTGAAGTCTTCGTCTTAATGTCGAAATTGTCCTCTGTTTGATAGATATGAACAACTTGTATTGTATACTTAGCAACTCTAAACACAAATGACTTTTATTAGTCTGGAACTGTGTTATCTGATGTGGTAGACACTAATAGACACTGACCACGTATGACTATTGAGTACTTTCAGTGTGGATAGTCTGAATTGAGGTATGCTGTCTTAATAGGAACTTGATTTGAAGTCTTAGTATAGACAAAAAACATTTAGAATATCTCATTAGTACTTTTTGTATATTGGTAAACTTTTTGTCATTAAAATCCATTGGTATGCCTTGTACTTTGAATGAATCTTTTTTTGATGTGTAATCCTGTAATATCAGCTATTAGTTATTTGAAAAATACTGATTTATAGAGTTATTCAGACTTTTCAAATATTGGCAGATTTTATTATAGAAATTAAAAAGTTATATTCAGTAATACCAGTATCAATTTCATCAGAAAAGCCTTTTAAGTATTGGGAAATTGTCAAGCTCAAGTTTTAAATTCTAATTTTCACATGAGTGCTTGAATTTTATCTTTGGCAACAAATGCTATCACTTGTTTTCTTTGAAGTGACAGTTTCACTTCATTCAAAAATGAATGAATTTAAAGTGAGGTCATACATTTAAAGTGAGGTCACAGGACTTTCCTGGAGGTCCAGTGTTTTAAGACTACACACATCTACTGCAGGGTGCATGGATTTGATCCCTGGTTGTGGAGCTAAGACCCTGCTTGCTGAGTGGTGCAGTCAAAAAAAAAAAAAGATTAAAAAAATGAGGGCACAGATAGCAGAATACTGTATAAGGCAGAGTATCATAAACACCGTGTAAAAACTACAGACTTTTGTAGATATTCAAAAGAAAGAGATGATAATCAATTAAGACAACATCAGTAAGGTGTTCTTAAAAGGGCTAGTATTTGAAATGGACTTTAAAAAATTAAAGAGTTTCAATAAGCTACTATTTGGGCAGTAGAGAGAGCGTTTCATGTAGAAGCAACAGTGTGAAGCTAAAGGGGTGGATATTTATAAGACTTTGGGAAAATCATTTCATCTTTTTGGTTCCACAATCTATCAAATGAGAAGGTTAAATTTGATCATTTAGGTTGCTTTCAGGTTTAAAGTTGCAAGATTTTGTTGTTAGGACCAGAAATATTTATGTAATTATAATTAAAATTTAGTATTTTTTTAAAAATAAAAATAAATGTACTTGCTTTGTGTATACTCTTAGTACATAAAACTTGGAGAGGGTGATAAGTGAAGACTTTTAAAGGACTTTATAGGAAACATGTTGTAAACGGTTTTTAAATTTTTTCAATTTTATAATCATAGTAAATTCATTTTATTACCTTTTTTGTTGTATTTGTTTTTCATGTCAGAGGTGGGGAGGTAGGTGGAATTATAGAAATTGTAATAAAATACACTTGGTGCTTTGATTATAATTTTTTTACTGTTTACATTACTAGAATTCACATTCATTCCCTTTATTCAAAGTATTTGAGGATTTAAATATTTGTTGAGTCATTATTTATATGCAGAGTACCACATAATGGCCCCACTCTGATTTTATGTTTTAAAAATATCTTTCAATTACTGTATGAACGAATTTCAATTGGGCAGATTTAAAATGAGGCTGCCTCTGAGTTTTGAGATGTTTTGAGAGGAGTTAGATGCAGAAAATGATATTATAAAAATTTTTTTCCTTTTGACATTATTAAATACCTTATTTTCTTGAGAATAGGAATTATTAATTATGTACCATTGTAGCACCTGACATAGGACCCTTTGGTAGTATCCTAGTCACGTAAATATTGGCTAAATTGAAGATAATTTTAACATAGAACTTTTTAGTTGATAGTTTTTTTTTAATCAGGTCTTATTGGCAAATCTGATTTTTCAGTAGATTATATGACATAGGACCCTATGGTAGTACCCTTGTTGTGTAAATATTGGCTTAATTGAAGATAATTTTAATGTAGAACTTTTTAGTTGATACTTTTTCTTTTTTTAATTAGGTTTCATTAGCAGATCTGGTTTTTCGGTAGATTATAATCTGTGTGGTTTTTCCTTCAGTGTCTGGTATGAATTTAGCTAAAATGTTAACAATGAATTATCATTTCAGGTGATTGATATGAATATCTTGTGTTTTACACAAAGATTCCTGACCTTTTGTTATTGACTGTCTTTTAGGAATGGATCGTGATTATGGCCCTGGATCTTACGGAGGTCTGACATTCAAGGATATTTATCTAAAAATTCTTTTGAATGGCAGTAAAGGTGAGCATCATTTAATTTTTGTTCTTTTTAAACTCTTTATAGGGATGGATCGTGACTATGGCCATGGATCCTATGGGGGTCAAAGATCCATGGACTCCTACCTAAACCAGTCATATGGCATGGACAATCACAGTGGTGGTGGTGGGGGTAGCAGGTAAATTGCTTCATCACTTGGCCAAATAAGTAGATGACTATAAGATTCTAGATAATTTAAGTATTCTTTAGGCATGTTATGATACTTAAACTATATTTAGAACTGAATAATCACCTTAAATGTTTAAAGGTGTTAATGGTTATAACAACTGTCAACATCATTGGCAGATGTTACTTTAGGAAAACCTCAGGAAAACCATTATTTCATTATACTAGAGTAAGATGTTCTGTCTTTAGCAGTGATTTTTTTTTAACTCCTTGTCAGTCAAAATGCCCTAAACAAAAGACATAAAAATATTATTGGAAATATTATTTGTGAAGCTTTTTCTTATGATTTTTCAAAAATGTATTTAGTGCTTTATAGAGTAGCAAAGCAGTCTTTGACTAGAATGAAGTTAAACCGAATCTATCTAGCAACAGTCAATTTGTAAGAAACATTTAAGATAGTTATTCTTTTAATTTTAGTTTTAAAGTGAGTTAGAGGAGCATATTGTAATAATAAAAATATTCTTTAAATCATGCTTAGGTTATTTATTGGCAAGTTCTACTTATGCCAGAAACACTTGTGGTCTAGACTAGGAGCTTTATATTAAAGCCATGAATGAGTACAATATCTTTGTTTATTTTAATGCAGTACAGTTTTGATTGTACTTATGTTTCATTGTTGATGCTGTGTAAAGCTTAAACCTAGCTGAACTGCTATAGACTTTAGGGTTGACCACATTTTAGGCCAAGGAAGCGCAGAGATTTTTGAGGCACATAAATTCCTACTAAATATTGATATAAGTAAAACTAGTTAGGAAACTTTTTGAAAGTATTGTCCTTCTTCATAAATTGAAGGATCTGGTTTCTTTAAGAATGGATTGAATGACGCTTACTTTCCGTTTTTCTGCTTAAGTGTGCCATTATGGTTTATAGTAGAGAAAAATCAGGAAAATAGATACAACAATTTTGCTAATGTGATAGATGTTTTGAAAAATGTAGTTGAAAAGAGGAATGATTTTTATATGGTTACTAGGATTCAAAAGTAAAGTGCCTTCTATTTAGTGATCGATAAATAATTGAAGTAATGTAACACGTTTAAATACTTTATCTTATCAGTTGCTGCCCTGTTACATTGTAAATGTAATGTGTGTGAACTATGTAGATGTTATAATTTATCTCATGTAATTGTGGGCCTTTATAAAACTATGTTGTAAGATAAGCAATTTTTGTAACCCATGCTTTGGTGAGAAGTATGATTTGTTTCTTCTGTTGACTATTAAAACCTTGAGGAGACTGTGTGCTCCCTTTTTTAGAGTAGCTTTATGTGATAATTTCATGTGATAATAGGGAATAATTTTTCAAATAATTGAAGACATTATAAAATGTATTCTTTCTAATCTGCCTTGAAAATTCATATGCAAAGGGTATATATTGGTGGTCTTTTATGTTCTGTTTTATGTGCTTATTCTTCTAGATTTGTAGATTTATTAGTATACAAGTGAAAAGTGACTAAGAATTGATTATTAACGTTAACCAAAGTTTAGCAGGTTGTCAAATTTTATAACCAGATAATTCTCCCAATTTTGACTGCTGTAGACATAATGAAGCAGTTTTGTCAAAAAGATTATTGGGGGTGCAAAAGGATCTCTTCTGTGTCACAAGTAGCCTACATCTTTGTAGTCTTCAATTTGTGTCCCTATTGAAAGCCAAAATGTTGTAAATATTTTGTATTTTACAGTATTAGAGATGGGTTCAAAGAAAGTTTGAGTAGTCTGTGAACTTTAACAAATGACTTTTTCCAAGACTAGGGCTGGGCTTAAATAATGACAGACAAATCTTTTCTAATAAAATAGAAAGCTGCCAAAAAGCAGATATTTAAGCTAAGGTTACTTAACTCAATTCATATTTAAACACTGACTCAGATAGCTTTCTATCTGGTCTCATGTTGAACTGCCCAGCCCTAATCAAGTGTGAATAAAAGTAGAACTGCAAACCAGTATGGTATAAATGAATTTTAGTTGATAAATGTCATCTGATAATTTGTCTTTTGAATTGTCTAACATTAGTAAGCTTACTTTTGTTTTTTCCCTCACTGTGCAACTCTTCCAGGTTTGGACCTTATGAGTCTTACGACTCCAGGTCTTCTCTGGGTGGGCGAGATCTGTACAGATCTGGCTATGGTTTTAATGAACCCGAACAAAGCCGCTTCGGAGGTAGTTATGGTGGTCGATTTGAGAGCTCCTACCGGAATAGCCTTGACTCTTTCGGAGGTAGAAACCAGGGCGGGTCTAGCTGGGAAGCACCTTACTCCCGTTCAAAATTGAGGCCTGGGTTTATGGAGGACAGAGGAAGAGAGAATTACTCTTCCTACAGCAGTTTTTCTTCACCCCATATGAAGCCTGCACCTGTAGGCTCTCGGGGGAGAGGAACGCCTGCTTATCCTGAAAGTACGTTTGGAAGCAGAAACTATGATGCTTTTGGAGGACCATCAACAGGCAGAGGCCGAGGCCGAGGAGTAAGTACAACAGAATCTTTTCAGATTCTTTTCACTAGTCACTCTTTTAAACCCTTTCAAGACCATGGTTTTCAACTAGAATAAACACTGTTCATCCCAGTGTATTTTGAAGCAAAAGCTGAGTCATAAGCATAATTTTTAGGTTGCCTGTAAAAGTTTTCCCAGTACCTCAGAAAATACATGGCAGTGTGAGATGACTGTTCATATAGTTTTGCTAAATCTCCCTTTATTAAAAAGGTGAGGATATTAGGTTTGGTCTAAAAGGGGTTAAAAGGAGTTGCATTTTTCCTTGTAAACGCTAGCAGTTTTGCTAGTGGGACAGTTCTTGGATTATTATAAAGGTAATGAACCCTTTTGGAGTTTCTGAGTAGGTTAAAGGTGCAATGTATGATAAAACGTATATACTTTGCTGCTAAACTCCAGCACATAGAATTTCTTCACAGCTTCATATTTCACATTAAATACAAGAGAGACTAACAGTTGGTGATAGCTGAGGGTACTTTAGCCATGTTTACATGGTGAAGAAGTTGATATGTATGGTAGATTGTAGATGATTTGTGGTCAGTATAATTTTGCTAACTCACTCTCTTACAGTGTGTTCTGTTGCTGGGTGTTCTGTCTTAACCTCTGTCACTAGTTTTACTATTGAGAAATAATTTCCTTCCTATAGAAACATGTCTATGGCTCCTTCCCAGGAAGTGATATTTTGTAAATTACTGCTTAAATGAATAAATATGCTAGTCTTCAAATATTTCATTTCAGGAGATGTAGTATAAAGATTATGCCTTTACATTCTTAGGTAACTTGACTGACAAGAAATTTTACCTAGGAAGTGTACATAGATTGTGGAGTTATTACGTAGTTTGATTTTATAAAGAATATTGTATTTTTGCCATCATGTAAGAATTGTTTGTGGTTTTTTTTTTTGAAGTCAGTTGCTCTTAATATTCTCTTTGCAGAGGAAAGTGCTTCTGATAAAAACATGTAGTAGGGCACATATTTTTGACTGCTCACTAATCTTTGGAACATCAGCATAGTTTGTCATACTTGTGTAGAAATTTTGCATTTATAACAGTTACTCTTTACTTATGTAAAATGCATTGCACCTTTAATGGATAATTCATAAAGATTTTTCTTATGTGACTACTTAAATCACCTGGAAACACTTAATTTATTCAAGGTTAGATAGGTATTCCTAAGCATAATATACAAATGTAAGCAACTAGTTTGTTGCTGTTCTACCATGCTTTATGGTTGTAGATTAATTGAAAATAGTTGGGATAATAGGCTTTGGATTTTGAAATTGAAAATCTACTCCAGTTTGAAAGTTTGGAAAACTCTTAATGTTTTCCATGCTGTTTATTACTTTAGGCAAATGATTTTTTCCTCAAAGAGACTTCAAATACCAATTTTGTTTTCATGATAGAAAAACAGGTATTCCTGTACTTTGTTTCCACCATTCTAGTCAAAGTGGACTTTTCTTTCTTTCTTCCTGTTAATGAAATAGATGAACCAATAGGTCTTTTCCTTTTTAATCTTCACTTGTACAATTCCCATTAGATCCTTCTCTTCAGATTACTCCTCAATCTTCTAAAAGTAAGGTTAGTAGAATAAATTTGTATAAACATGTGGCTTCTTGGTGTAGTGGGTTTTGTTAACGACGAGAAGAAAGGACACAAAGAGTCGTTTGGTTGCATGACTCTTCGTCTGTAAACTTTTGCTTCTTGGGCTTCTGGGTGAGAATATGTTTCTCTAGGTAAGAATGTGAATGGAACGTCAGATGCAATTCTTTATCTGAAGTGTGTCTTGGAAGTTGATGCATGGTTATGCTTTAACTCTCCTATTTCATACTAATGTTCCATCTCGCCTTCTCATCCCTTTTTCAACAGGGAGAAATCCTAAATCATTTCTGGATCTTTTTTAACTTCAAACTTCAGATATGGTCTTCTTTGTGTATCTTAGTTTTAAGCCAGGTTTTAGTAAAGTAAAGATTTCTTTTAAGGTCTTTTCATGGGAAAACACCGATTAGGAACTCTGAAGAGGAGTTGTCAGAGAGTTGTACAAGTGGTAATATTCTGACAGGCACATAATGTTGTTTATGATCTCAAGTAATTTTGAATCATAAGAATCAAACAATAGGAAATATCCATATTTGTTCTTCTGGAAATAAAAATACTGATTCACTGGATTTGAGTTCTTGTAATAATTTACAGAGTTTTTCAGTGTATTTAGAGTGGACTTGTAAAATTTAGTTACATTCTGAGGGATTTTCAGGTGAAAAATTCTAGATAGATAAAATATAATTTATATATGAATTCATACTTTTTCTTTGGATATTGTGCTAATATTTCTTGATTTCACAAATTTGCAGCATATGAGTGATTTTGGAAGCATTCATAGACCTGGAATTGTTGTTGACTATCAAAACAAACCCACCAATGTGACAGTTGCTGCTGCAAGAGGAATAAAGAGAAAAATGATGCAACCATTTAATAAGCCTGGTGGAACCTTTATCAAGAAACCCAAGCTAGCAAAACCTGTGGAGAAGATGAGCCTCAGCAAATCACCCAGTAAGTTGGAAAACATAATTGCTGTGGTTCAAGGCAGTTTTCATTATTTTTTTTTTAACTCAGTGCATTTAAATAATTTTTTCATGTTTATGTAGACAAATTGTATAATAATCATAGTTGTAGAAATTAGATCTGCAGTTGCCCTAATCAGTCATGGCTATCAAAATTACCAAAAGGTACTTATAAATTCACATGCCCTGATTCACCCCTTTCCCCTAAATCTTGATTTAGGGTGGAACCAGAACATCTATATTTTTAAAAAGATCTTACATGGGATTTTGATTTTGATTCCTTTCTTAGGTGTTATATTTACTGTTGGATAATTATTGAGGAAGTGGTATGTTACATTACATAGAATCTCCTTCATAAGGTCAAAGGCAAGAAATTTTTCATCATCTTTGGTGTCAGGAAAAGCTATGTATTCTAGAAAATTAATTTGCCTTTTGTCTTCTGGACATTATTCTTAGAGATAATCATACTTCCATTTTTACCTTGTTAAAAATTAGGAGCCAATATGAAAGTGAAGTTAAGAAAACAATTCATGGTAGCATCAAGAATTAAATACTCAGGAATAAATTTAACAAAAGTACAAAACTTATACTTTGAAAACTATAAAACATTGTTAAAAGAAATTAAAGAAGATCTGAATAAATGGGCTACTAAATAAATGTTCACAGATGAGAAGACTTAATGTTAAGATGGTAGTACTTCCCAGACTGATCTACTGATTCAGCCCAATCCCTGTCAGAATGTCACCTGACTTATTTGCAAAAATTGACAAGTTGATTCAAAAATTCATAGGGAATTGCAAGGAACCTACAATAGCCAAACAATCCTAAAAAAAGAAGAAAACAGACTACTGCTTCATGATTTCAAAACTTAATTACAAAGCCACAGTAATCAAGACAGAGTGGTACTGGCATAAGGACAGGCATATAGATCAATGGAATAGAATTGAGAGTTCAGAGATAAACTCATAAATCTATGGTAAAAACTTTTTTTTAGCCAAGATGTCAAAATTGTTTAGTGAGGAGAGAATAGTCTTCCACAAACGCTGCTGGAACAACTGGATAGCCACATGCACAAACTACCATACAGCACCTAAATGCAAGGGCTAAAACTATAAAACTCTCAGAAGAAAACAAGAGTAAGTCTTCATGACTTTGGATTTGGCAAGAAATTCATCTGACACTAAAAGAGCAACCAAATGAAAAACAGGTAAATTGGACTTTGGGCTTCCCTGGTGGCTCAGCAGTAAAGAATCCGTCTGCCAGTTCAGGAGACGCAGGTTTGATCCCTAGGTCAGGAAGATCCCCTGGAGAAGAAAAATGGCAACCCACTCCAGTATTCTTGCCTGGGAAATTCTGTGAACAAAGGAGCCTGGTGGGCAACAGTCCACAGAGTCACAAAAGAGTTGGACACAACTTAGTGACCAAACAACCATGAAACTGGATTTTATCAAAATTAAAAACTTGTGCTTCAGAGGATACATTAAGAAAGTGAAAAGACAGCTCACAGAGGAGAAAACATTTACAAATTATACCTCTAAGAGACTTGTATCTAGAATATGTAGAATTTTTTTAATTCAATAAAAAGACAAATAGCCCATTTGAAAAAAGCATCTGAACAGACAGTTTTTCCCCCAAAAGATATACAGATAGCCAATAAGCCCATGAAAAAGTGCTCAACAGTTAGTTAGCCGGGAAATAAAATCAATACCATGTGAGAGTGACCACTTTTACTTACCTGAATGACTAGAATCAAAAAGATAATAAGGCCTTAGCAAGGATGTGGAGAAATATTCATATACCATTGGTGGGAATGTAAAATGGTCCAGGCACTATGGAAAACAGTTCCTCGAATGATTAAACAAATTACCATATGATCCAGTAGTTCCACTCTTAACGTATGTATCAAGAAATATGAAAACATATGTCTACACAAAAGTTTATGTACAGATACGCATAACATCATTATTCATAGTAGCCAGAGGTACAAACAACCCAAATGCTCATCAGTGGATGAATGGTTAAAGAAAATGTGATTCGTCCATACAGTAGAATATTTTCCAGCCTTAAGATGAACTACTGGTATATGCTACAACTTAAATGAACCTTGAAAAGGTTAATAAAACGGAAGAAACTAGTCACAAAAGTCCACATATATGATTCTTTTCATTTGAAAGTCTAGAATACAGAAATCTGTAGAGTTAGAAAGTAGATTAGTGGTTGCTTTGGACTGTGGGGGTGTATAGGGAGTAATAAATAATAGGATACCAGATTTCTTTGTGAGGTGATGAAAATGTTCTAGAGTTGATTAAGGTGATGTTTGCGCATATCTGTGAATGTTCTGAAAAACATTGGATTACATACTTCAAAAGGGTGAATCATGGTATGTGAATTATATTTTAATCTTAAACGTTTGAGCTGGATTATTGTTACTTTCTCTGTTACTGTATTTTATTTAACTTTGTAATATATCTCTAAATGAAATCAAGTGCATTTGATCAAAATAGATTTCCAAGAATATACATAAATAAAAGTAAGGAAATGTCTTTTTCAGCATTCTTTGTGAAAACATTATAGCAAATACTGTACAACAGATACTTTACCTATTTTTGACTATACACTGAATTATGTTTTGTTTTTTACATTAATTTTATTTTTGCCTTGATGATTGAAAAGTATTTTATCTTTCCAAATTAGGTGACATTACAAGGGATTAAAAATTTCTCTCTTTAGAATTAATATTGGATTACCTATTATTATTGGGACTGGGCAAGGTGAAGATCATTGTAATGAATGAACGTTTCAAATTTTTGTGATCTAATTTTTAAAAATCTTTTCATCCAGTTTAAAAAATAAGATACATTAATTGTTAAGATGAATTTATTACTTCCTTTGATGTTGGAGGTGCTAAACAAATCATGATAGCCTTCAAATAATTATTTAAAAAAGAAGGTGCAAGGGAAGAAGCAAGGAGGCCTATATAAGTCCTACATTAGAACATGTTTTTTGTATATTTTTGGATATTGACAGTACATTTGTTTTGTTCTTTGAATTTCATTTCTATTTAAATTGCTTCAGGATTAATACATGTATCCAACTTGACAAAAGGATTGTATCAATTGTTAGTAAACTAGCACTTAACTGAATGCTTACTGCGCACTAGACAGCAGTGTGTTAAAGGGCATAACAGGCATTGCTTATGTAATTCTCACATCAGCCTGCTCAGATGTAGGTAATGTACCAAACCCTCTATAGCTGAAAAAACAGGAACAGAACAGATAAATTTGCTGCCTGGGTCAAACAACTGGCAAAGCCAGGGTTTATTCAGGGGAGGTCTTACTCTAGAAACCGTTCAAGTAAAGCTCCATGTGATTATAATGGAAAATTATGTTGTATTACTTTGTATTATATTATTCTTATTTAAAACAACTTTTTTTTATAATTACAACATTACAGACATTTTAATGTATCATATCAAAAATATGGTATTTGAAATTGCAAATATTGGATTTTTTCTCAGAATTATGAATTATAATCCAAACTCAGTAACACTTTAAATACTATTTTTAAATCTACTTTCATGCCATGGTTTGTATTGGACATCGATATTATTTAGTAAAAAATAGCAATATTCTGGAATTCTGGAAACCTGATTAGAGTGTGTGTTAGCAGGAATAAGTTTTATACTGTTACTTGATGGATTGTTATTTACTGAACTGTGTACTCTAAATATTACTAGAATAGGCAGTTCAGTTGATCTTCTTGGGATAGATTTCAAAGGTGTATTTTGCAGGTGTAGTTAAATAAATATTACAAAGTTTGATATAGATATTTATTTGTCACTAAAGCAGATATATGTGACTTAACTTTTTTTTCTTTTTAACAAAACTTGAGAGTAGTGTAGTATATAACTTAAGAATGAAACCAAAATTCTGTAGTCAAATCAGGCTTTCACTGTCAGGCATGAGGTGGGCATTCTGAATGATAACCGCTGAGTATTCAGGAATAAGAAGTCTTGCTATGCTATAATGTATAGACTGTATGATTTGTTGAAATGCAGTAGGAAAGGAATCATATTCAGTCGTTTGATAGAGGTACAGGTATATCAGCTTTAACATCTGAAAGGAAAATGAAATTGCTTCTAGTTTAAGGTCATATACAACCAATTTTTTCCATAGAGTGAGGGTTTGAGGGCGGAGAAGGCAATGGCACCCCACTCCAGTACTCTTGCCTGGAAAATCCCATGGACGGCAGAGCCTGGTAGGCTGCAGTCCATGGGGTCACAAAGAGTCAGACACGACTGAGCAACTTCACTTTCACTTTTCACTTTCATGCATTGGAGAAGGAAATGGCAACCCACTCCAGTGTTGTTGCTTGGAGAATCCCAGGGACGGCGGAGCCTGGTGGGCTGCCATCTGTGGGGTTGTACAGAGTCGGACGCGACTAAAGCGACTTAGCAGCAGGAGCAGCAGAGGGTTTGAGGGAAACTGAAAGAGGATATTGAAAATGGTTAATAAAATAGGAATGTATGTTTAACCTCTTATAAAGTGATGAAAAATAATCTAGATATTGAATTTTAAGGTATTGATTTTATACGGTTTTGAAACATCCTGCTGTATGCATAGCAGATACCTAATATTTGTTTATTGTTAAGTTCATGAACCCCCAGGTGTTCATGATTTTGTATTAGATATTTTTCCAAAGGTAATCCAAAAGGATAAATAGTTGTATAAAAGGAAAAGTTTGAGGGCAGATGAGTTTTTTTTTAAGTCTAAAATTCACCATATTATAAGAAACAACCTTTTTTTTTCTTTAATACAATGAGCTATCACTTCCTATCACATGTGAAGTTGATGGTCTTAACAACAACAAAAAAAAGAAAATAACAAGTGATGACAATGTGGGGAAATTAGAACCCTTATACATTACTCTGAGAATGTAAAAGGGTGTGGCTGTTGTGGGGAACAGTTTGGTGGTTCCTCTAATGATTATATGTAGACTGACCATTTGAACCAACAGTTCTACTTCTAAATATGTACTTCAAAGAACTGAAAAGAAGTATGCAAACAAAAACGTGTGTACGAATGTTCATAGCAGCATTATTCACAGTTGTCAAAAGGATGAAACAATCCAGATGTTCATCAGCAGATGAATGAATGAAAAGGCAATGTGATGTATTTGTGCAATGAAATATTATTGAGCTTTAAAAAGGAAGGAGGTACTGATACATGGTACAACACGTGGAAGAGCCTTGAAAACATTATGCTAAGTAAAAGAAACCAGACAAAAAAGGCCACATATTGTATCCTTCCTTTTGTATGCAATATCCAGGATAGGAAAATCTGTAGAGACAGAAAGCAGATTAGTAGTTTTACAGGTGCTTTAGTGACTTCTCTTTGGAGTGATTAAAAAGTTCTGGAACTAAATAGTGGTGATGGTTGCATGACCTTGTGATAAACTTAATGTCACTAAATTGTACACTTTGAAATGGCTAAAATAGTACATTTTATGTATTCATATTAAAACATGTTTTGAGAAAAAGAGGAAGAACCTGCTTTTAGAGTTTATTCATTTTAAGAAATTTTAAGAGAGCTGCTATAATAAATGAGTTTTTGCATCCAAGGCTCTCTTTCTAATGCTCATTGTTTTTCCACTTTCATGCAAGGTCGGGTTATTTGTCAAATGTTTCCCAAGGGGTGATAATTCAAAATTATTTTAGGTAATGTGGATATTATTGCTTAAAATGAGGATAATAAAAAATGAGTGGATCTAGAGAAAAATAATGTAGCAAATAATAAACATAGGTAAGAAGTAAATAGACAAAATTTATGGTGATGGTATTCATGTGAATGAAGTTTCAGAAATACTGAGTAATCTCAAACTCTGATTTTTTTGGTGACTTCAATTTAGATAATGACCACCAAATAAATTATCTGTCTGTAGTTTATGAATTGAGGACTGGAAAAGGAGAATGGAGACGTGATTTTTAGTTTTAACTTTTTTGTCTGATCCCCTAGCAAAAACTGATCCTAAAAATGAAGAAGAAGAAAAGCGGCGAATTGAAGCTCGGCGAGAGAAACAAAGACGCAGAAGAGAAAAAAACAGTGAGAAATACGGAGATGGATACAGGTTTGTGCTTAGTAGAGTCAGAAAATTGGACTCATTAAAAAACTGTTTCCAGGATTTGAGGGTGGGAAAATTGAGTGAAGATGGCCAAAAGGTACAAACTTCCATTATATGATAAATAAGTTCTGGGGATATATTGTACAGATGATGACTGTTGTTAACAATACTATATTGTCTGAAATTTGAAATTGCTAAGAGAGTAGATCTTCAAGGTTCTCATCACAAGAAAAAAATTACAACTACTGAGGTGCTGGACATTAACTAAACTCATCGTGCTCATCATTTCATGATACATACATATATCAAATATTTATGTTGTACATTTTAAACTTATACAATGTTATATTTTTTAAGAGATTTTAAAAATCAAATTTTAAAAAAGATTGTATTTTTTAAAAAACTATTATTGTTGGTGTTTTAACCTGGTATTACAGTTACTCTACAGTTATATAGAGTTAGCCTATGTTTGATACCTGTCTCAAGGATATTGACAAATATATTCAGTTTGCTACTGTCCACCTCTTCCATAACTGCTTGCTCCTCAAGGTCTAAAAGAATGCTTTATCATTGTCCTTGAGACTTCCAAGTCATTGTCAATCACTCTATATATAGATTTTACTACTAGAATTCCTGGTTTTTCTGTGTGCACAAGCAATAATCCTGGCCAAAAGAGATTGTGATGTTTCATTAATTTTATGATACAGACTGATTTCAGAAATGCAATCAGGAAAAACGTCTTAGAATCAATAAAATACTATGTTTAAGCATCAAATAAAACAAAAAAACACCTAAACATGTTTCCTAGAAAAGGCAGATAAATTAATTGGGATGTGAAAAAATTCCTGAGTCAAATGAAAAGGATTGATCAAAGATGTATAGGAATGATTTTGATTTTTTGATATTTACAGTCATCCCTTGATATGTACAGTGAATTGGTTCTAGGATCACCACCCCTTCTACCCAGCCTCCACATCCCCAACCCCTTGGAAGACCAAAATGTGAGGATGCTCTGTGAGGGTTCTCACTTTGTTAAGATTAGAAAACTAAGGCCCAGGGAATTTAAGTTGCCTAAAGTCACATAAGGGTGCTAAGAAATAAACCCAGCAGTAGATTTCAGATTTTATACTCTTACTCAGGAAAATAAATATAATAGTACTCTAAGGAATTAGTTGGAAAATGGGGACTCAAGATAAAGAAACCCATTAGGAGACTGTTGTCATAATTTGAAGAAAAGGAAGTAACAGGGATATATGAGGTAAGAATAATTAAATGGGAGAAAAGGGAAAATTCATTCTAGAGTGACTCGAGCTTTTTAATGAGTGCATATGTCCAGTCCAGGCCTGTTAGTCATCCTGAAGTGATTTTTGATCATCTAAGAGCTCTAATAGAGTGAATTATGGTTTTCTGGTGTCCTGCCTACCTTTGTTTCTACTTCAGTGATTTGGAAGCATGAAGATAGACGAGTATAACGTTAGTGGAACTTTGGAACTTGATACTGCTTGAAGTTTGCTTTGGCTTTTTGGTCTAGACTTAAAGTGGATAGTTAGCGTTAGATGAAATAGAGCCACTGATTCTGTTTTTCATACCCAGAAGATCCAGTGTGGTCCAGAAATGCCAATTAGTATGATGATGACAGTGTTGTCCAGACAAATACTTAAATGCTTTTTTTTCCCTGACTTGAGCTAAATTTAAATCAACCATTACTTGAAAGAGAGGAAATCATTTATGCTGGTAAAATTGATTTCATTGGTATAGTCTTATGAATGCTTTCCAAGTAAATAAGGTAATATTTAAAGAAAAACTTTTTTTTCCCCTTTACAGAATGGCATTCACATGTTCATTTTGTAAATTTCGAACATTTGAAGAAAAAGATATTGAACTCCATCTGGAAAGTCCTTCACATCAGGAAACATTAGATCATATTCAAAAACAAACCAAATTTGATAAAGTAGTTATGGAGTTTTTGCATGTAAGTAGTTGTTTTTGAAGTAAGAGGCGCTTGATCTGACATTTGAATTTCTTATATTTTCATCGTTACCTGTATTTCTCCTGTTTTATGTTTCTAAGAATTTAATTTACTGTTCACTTAAAAAAAGTTGTCTTAGAATTAGCTTAGAAGTAGATGTGAATTCCTCTTTCATAGATTGTAGATTTGTGATTTGAGAGTACATTTCACATTTTTACGGAAGTTTCTGACAGATGTGTCAGGAAAATTCCTTTAACAGCTGTTTATTGATACCGAATCAGCTATCATCTGTTAACAGTCTTCTATGTACCTGGTGTTTGCTGGGTATTTTTCTTCATATTTCATTTCAACCTTATACCAATTTGTCTTTATCCTAAAAGATTATGCTCATAACAGTTTAGTGACTTTCAATAAATGGACGTCTGAATTGAATTCAGAGCCAGAGAGCCTGATGTTTGTTTAGCGTCCTTTATCAGAATGTGGTCATCAGTTCAACAGTTTTTCTTGAATACTTAAGAGTAGCTGCTGTGCAGGCACAGCACCTGAAGACACTGAGGACACAGACATTCCCTTTAGTGAACTAACACTAACTGGAAATCAAACACACACACACACTTACACAGATGACACTATTAATTAGAAGAGCCCTGAGTGATGGTGTAAGTAGAAGTGACTTGGAGAAGGGGAGGATTGTTTGGGCCAGGGCTGGAGCTGGACTGCTAACTGTACTTGCAATTAATTTGGGCAAAAGAGATGGAATTGTTAGAAGGTTAGAAGTACAAGTGATCCTGTATCCTCTGTATCCTTGGAGAATTGTGTACTTTAATTAAATTTCTTTCTGTAATTTTGTTTAACTGGTTCCTGTCATTTAGGACTTAAGTATTCACTTGCTCTGAGATCTCTTGCCTATTCCAGCTGTCTTTGATCTCTCTCTCTATATATATGCCTAAAATATTAATACATCTTGAAAAGTAAATACTTTTGGTAGTTTCCTGGTATTCATTATAGTCTTTTCAATTAGATTGTAAGCTGCTTGAAAACATTTACCAATTCTTATATAACAAGTACTATTATTTTTCATAGTCCAAGCATGGTGCTGGGCCTATACTATGTACTCACTAAAAACTTTTTGGATTCTTTCTATTTTGTTTTCTAGGAATGTATGGTAAATAAATTCAAGAAAACATCTATTCGTAAGCAACAGACAAATAATCAAACAGAGGCGGTCAAAATAATAGAAAAGGATGTTATGGAAGGTAAGTTAACAAATTGATTTAGAAATTTACATATATATTTTATATACCATAACCTATTTCAGTGTAAATGATGCCCATTAGAGTGATACAATACATAGTCATATATGGTAGGCCTGAGTGGGTTATCAGAAATGAACTCCTTTGATTCCTGTTCTCATGCTTACAAGTTTATCACTACTTTCTCTTACATCTTTCGCTTCATTTCCTTCATAGAGAAAGTATCAGCTTTGCCTCTACTGGAAGATACAGTCATCCCTAGGTATCTGAGAGAGAGAGGTTTCAGGACCTGCTGAGGTATCAGAATATGCAGATACTCAAGGCCCATAGTTGGTTTTCCAGTATGTGTAGATGCAGAAGCCATGGATACAGAGGGCTGCCTGTACTTCTGTATGTCATCTATCTCTCTTATTCCTTCTCATCTCCTTAAA
The DNA here is from genome assembly GCF_054371585.1 of Giraffa tippelskirchi. NCBI lineage: Eukaryota > Metazoa > Chordata > Mammalia > Artiodactyla > Giraffidae > Giraffa > Giraffa tippelskirchi. The sequence continues at coordinate 131,009,142 of NC_137279.1, read as the reverse complement.
GACTTGTGCTCAAATCGTGAACTCTTCTCCTCTGTTTTTCAGTCTTTCCTTGTCTTTTGATTTTGTCTCTGAAGCCTATACACTTACTTAAACAAACAAACAAATTAAAAAAGACCTAAAGAAAAAGAATAGAAAAACATAGACACTAATTCCTCTCAAACTTGCCTTTCTCTTTAAACAACCATACTTCTTTAAGCATAGTCCACAGTGGTCTCTGTTTCTTCATTCTCACTGACTACTTCACCCACAGTGGACAAGTTTCTGCTATCGTTAGTGTACTGAAACTGCTGTGATGGAGGATACCAAAACCGACTTCAGTTTTATTCGGCAACATTTTCCACTGATAACTCTATTATTTATGAATCTGTTTCCTCCCTTGGTTTCTGGGGTTCTCACTGCTTCTCTTTACTCCCTTGTCATGTTTACTCTTTATGCTTTTCTTTTTCTACTAGGCTTTTAGAAGTTGATATTTTTCAGTATTCTGTCAGTCCCATTACATGTCTCTTTATATTTCTTCCTGATGAATTAATTTATATACAGAATTTAAGTGAACATCTATATGTTGATTACTTATAGATCTGTATCTCCAGCACAGATCTCTCTTCTGAACTCCAGTCTCCTACATCTAACTGCCTGCTGACATCTCTCTTTAGCAGTCTCACAAATTGAACATACTAAAAAAATTTATCCTTCCCTGAGCATCCCCCACCCCATGAAGAAAACAAGACAAAACTTAACAGGTATCTCCTTCATTTATCTTGGAAAGTGGCCCCATCAATGCCAGAACTGTGAAGTTAATCTTAGTATTTAATAAAATAATAAAGTATTTGCTTTATGTAAATGTACTTTATGTAAATGTATGTAGACATACTACTATGTCTGTAGTTTTTTGTTCTGTCTATTCTATCTTTTGAATTTGTACCAAGTCTGTTTTCTTTATGTCTTTTTTAAATACTGTATTTGTTAAAATCTTTATGTGTTCTGTTTTTCTAACAAGTTTCCTTCCTTTCAGTCTTATCTCTTATTCTACTACATGATTTTATTACTTGAAGAATTCAAGTAATAAAGTGGCTTCCGCATCCTCCACAGAATAAAGTTCAAATTCCTAGGCATGGCATACAAAGCTCTTCATGATCTTGGCCCTGCTCTTTTTCCCTTTTGTTCCTTCTTGAGTCTGTGCCCCAGCCATATTGAATTACTTGCAGTTCCCAGAAAGTGCTATTTTCTCTTCGATCTTTCCTTTGCATAGACAGCTGTCTCTCTGGGTCTGACAGAGGTTGGTTCTAGGACCTTCCTACAGATACCAAAATCTGTGATGCTCAAGTCCCTTATATAAAATGGGTATAGTATTTGCATATAAACCATGCATGTCTTCTTATATACTTTATTTTTTGGACATGTTCTTCAATTTTATTTTAAATTTATTTATTTTTGATTGGAGAATAACCACAGTAGTGTTGTTTCTGCCGTATTTCTTAGATCATCTCTAGATTACTTATTATACTTAATGTAAATAATTGTCAGTGTGGAGTTTTGATTTTTTGGAACTTTTTAGACTTTTTTTTTTTTTAATATTTTCTGTCCATGGTTGAATCTGCAGAGCTGGAACCAGCAGATACAGATGGTCACTGTATAGTGCCTTACAGTATTACTTCAGGAATGAAATGTGAAAGATCATGCAGATCTTTTTATTTAGTTGAAGCTGCGTGTTATCTGTTGCTTGCTTAATCAAATGTCATGATAAATTCAATTGCCCAAGGAAGAGCCAAATCAGTTTTTCTCAACATAAGAAAATACATGATTCTTTAAAAATGATATAATTCTAAGGAAACTGGTGTGTTCCTAACAGTTTTTCATATGCAGCATTTAAAGAAAATTCCTGTGAACGTACATATAACTTACTAATTTAACATATTTACTAAAGTCCTATTATGTGGCTGGCACTGTTCCAAGGAACCAGAGATACAGTGATAAGCCTGGGAGCCAAAGCTGTTATTTTCCTTCTATTGAGATGTGTAGAAATCAACAAATGAAATAGGTTTTAAAAACATATAAAGTAGCCTTCACTTGTAATAACGCTCAATCACCGTTTTTAAGATCTGACATATATTTGTGTCCTTTATGAATCCAATTTGACTTCTTTTTCCCATCTCTACCCACCTACATTCATAAGCATGAAAATTCTTACTTTACTACAGAATCAACATTTTTATATTATATTTTTTGGGGGTTGAACTTACAGGCCTCAGAACATTATTGTATAAGATGAGTAGGAAATATAATGTAATTATACCTTATAATTTTGATCTTTTATCCATATAGTTTTTTAACTTTATTTTTTAAATTATAAAAGCATAATACACATTTACAGGAGACTTGTAAAATACAGAGCAAAGTTATACATAGTTCCACTATATATTACAATTATTTTTTTTAAGTAGATAAATTAAGGTTTTTTTGGTTGATGTTACAATATCAAAGGCAGAAAATTAGAATGATATAGTAGACCTGAAAAGCCCAATGAACCAATTCAACGTAATTAAGATTTATGCAATTTTCACATAACAGCAGGACGCAAATTCTGTTCAAGTTCCCATAGACTGTAAACCAGGAGACACTGAAACATATCCAAGGACATAAAATAAAGTGTAAAAATGTCATGGTCTAAAGGTATTGAAATCCTAGTCTGTTCCCCTATCACTGTGGAGTTATGTTAGAAATCAATATCAAAAGATACTTGAAAATAACCCATATATTTTAAAGTGTGACATTTATCAAGAGAGATTTTTGACTTAGTCATTGAAAGCCTCAATAAAGTTCACAGACTGAAAAAACACAGGTGATGATTGTAGAGAAGAAAGCATTTAAATGAGAAATTAATATCAAAGTGAGAGATTAATATCAAAGATACTTTAAAAACCTCATGTATTTAGAAATTAAATGTCCACTTTTAATTGATGTGTGTATCTAAGAAGCCATAAGAAGGAAAATATTTGTAACAAAAATGAAGAGAGAATTTATCAGGTTTTGTTGCATGCATTCTGAAGATGCTCAGTGCAACTAAACACCATATGGAATTGTGAATAACGTATGAAAACAAATAATTATCCGTATCATTTTTAATCTATGTATGCAGATTTATGAGATACGGTAGGAGAACTCTACCTATATACTCTGATCCTTATTTTTGGAAGAAGGAGTATAAATCATAATGGAAATGAAATAATGACACTTGATTTGTCAGAAGTATATGAATCATTGCTTTTCTTATTAACAGTTGCATTTCTTTTGTAGGTGTTACTGCAGATGATCACATGATGAAAGTAGAGACTGTTCACTGCAGTGCTTGCAGTGTGTATATCCCTGCTTTACATAGCTCAGTTCAGCAGCACTTAAAATCTCCCGATCATATCAAAGGAAAGCAGGTCAGTTTTAATCTACCTTAATGAAGTCATTGAATTATTTATTTAATCCCTTATTGCCCTTTAAAGGCTATTGTTTCACACCTAAGTACTTGTGTACAATCCAGTTAATCTCATGAATGAGTTACTGTAAAGATACTTAGAGAGGCAATGTAGTATAGTGGTTAAGTGTAGTCTTGCGGGCTCCAGAGGAAGACTTCTGTGGATCTTGGTTCAGTACATACATATGTTAAGCAAGTAATAAACTTTTCTTTGTCTAAGTTTCCTTATCAATAAAATGAGGATGGTAAATCTTATGTGATTGATTAAGGATTAGTTTAATTAAAATGTAAAAGGCATCTAAAGTAGTACCTGGCACATAGTATGTATTCACAAAATCATAGCTGTTATTGAACTGCTTTTTTTGTTGTTAACTTTTTTTAAAGGTGGTGCAAAATTGTTTTATAAGTGTGTGTTTATATATTTTAGAACAAAAAAGAAAGACTTGTTTGTTGATGATTGGGAAAAATAAAAAGTCAGTTACTTTCTATTGTTACATTTTTAGTAGAATTTACTCAGAAATTCTGGGAAACTTTTACTATTTTCTTCTTGATTAGTATTATTTTTGCTCCTATGTTGGTTAGTTTTATTTAGTCAAATTTATTTCAAATAAAAATATTTATTTTGTGAGAAAAAAATTCAAGTATTAAAGACTTAAGTTTGGTAGCATGAAAAATAATAGTTGGAATAGCTGGGGCTGGGGAATGTAGCTCCAGAATAGATAGGAGAGAAAGCAACTGTTTAGTAGACGTAGACTTAAAGAGTATTTGGTAACTGGGTGTTTTTTGTTGAAGTTCACTGGCTTTTTGAATCTTCATTGTTTTACTTCCGAGATCATTTAGATTGTAGTCACAATAGCTTTTGTTGTTGTATAGCTTTATTTGCCAGAAATTAAGTCATTTAATTCTAAGAATTTGAGCATGCAGTCATTTTAATTAAGGAAATATTTTTCATGGCATTGTTTTCAAGTGTCTCAGTGTGTTCTGTTTTTCATAGGCTTATAAGGAACAAATAAAAAGAGAGAGTGTCTTGACTGCTACAAGCATTTTAAATAATCCAATAGTGAAGGCACGATACGAACGTTTTATTAAGGTAAGACTTTAGAGCAAAAACTGGGTTATATTGCAATGTAACTCTTTGTGATATTTAATATAGTACAAAATTAGGAGAATTTTTCTTGATATCGTACATACAGGTAAAATGTCTTTTTTCCTAATTGTTGGGATTTGTTGGGGGAGGGAGCAAGATGCCATTTCTTTCTCATTCCCTTTCTAGCTCTGGGTCATTTGAGAGATACACAAGAGTCTTGATAGAAGACCCAAATGTCAGCTTTATCCTTGATTTTTTTTTTTTTTAAAGGGGTTACTTGGATGATATGTCTTAGATAGTTATTGTGGACTTTCTAGTATTTCACTCCTAGATAGACTTACCTCCCCCCAACTTCTGTAACTGCTTCAGCTGGACAGCAGTAGGATTCGCCTAGTCGACTACATGACAGAGCAGACTAGAACGCACTCTTTCCGTTGCTTAGAAGACACAAAAGAGGGTCTTGATGCCAGGTGAATCCCTTCTGTCCCCTCTTTTGGGTGTTCCTAGTGAAGGGGAATTCCAAAGAGGAATGACCTATCCAATTGGTATTTCTTCTTCTAAGCATACCAATTGGATATGTCATTCCTGAATAACACTTGGATGGGAAGCAGGAAGGAAGTTCAGATATTTTGCTTCAGAAACAAAGCTCCTGCTCATAGCATCACAAGACCAGAAGGAAGGAGGTTTGCTTCTGTTAGGAAACTCAGAGGTGAACAATTAGGTGGGTATACCTGGCTTAACTGCTTCTTAGGATTTTTGCTGTATATTATTCCAGTGATCCTTCTTGACATATTATTCCTCAACCAGATGACTTCCAAGCTGAATAAATCTCAGTTTTTTCCGCTTGTTCCAGAAGGCCCTATTTTCTGATTGTTCTATTTGGCACTGTTTATTGCACTCTTGACACCATTTTTAAAAGGTGAATACAGCCCTAATTTGAAATCATATATTTTGGAGATATGGTGTCAAAAAGATTAAAGCATTATAGCTAAGTTAGGAAAGATTAGATTTTTATTATCCTTGCTATATCACAAACTTGATAGGTTAATTGTTTCTAATGATGTATGAAGGTAATTTGTAATGAGAAAAGACTACAAAGTAGAATTTCTTTGTAAGGTTTTTTTTTTTTTTAATAAATTTATTTATTTTAGTTGGGGGCTAATTACTTTACAATATTGTAATAGTTTTTGCCATACATTGACATGAATCAGCCATGGGTTTACTTGTGTTCCCCTTCCTGGACCCCCCACCCACCTCCCTCCCCATCCCATCCCTCTGGGCCATCCCATTGCCCCGGCCCTGAGCATTTGTCTCATGCATCGAACATGGAATGGTGTTCTGTTTCACATATGATAATATACATGTTTCAATGCTATTCTCCCAGAACGTCCCACCCTCACCTTCTCCCTCAGAGTCCATAAGACTGTTCTATGCATCTGTGTCTCTTATTCTGTCTCACATATAGGGTTATCGTTACCATCTTTCAAATTCCATATATATGCATTAGTATACTGTATTGTTGTTTTTCTTTCTGGCTTACTTCACTCTGTATAATGGGCTCCAGTTTCATCCATCTCAGTAGAACCGATTCAAATGTATTTTTTTTAATGGCTGAGTAATATTCCATTGTGTATATGTACCACAGCTTCCTTATCCATTCGTCTGCTGATGGACATCTAGGTTGCTTCCATGTCCTGGCTATTGTAAACAGTGCTGCGATGAACATTGGGGTACACGCATCTCTTTCAATTCTGGTTTCCTCGGTGTGTATGCCCAGCAGTGGGATTGCTGGGTCATATGGCAGTTCTATTCCCAGTTTTTGAAGGAATCTCCACACTGTTCTCCATAGTGGCTGTACTAGTTTGCATTCCCACCAACAGTGTAAGAGGGTTCCCTTTTCTCCACACCCTCTCCAGCATTTATTGCTTGTAGACTTTTGGATAGCAGCCATTCTGACTGGTGTGAAATGGTACCTCATTGTGGTTTTGATTTGCAGTTCTCTAATCATGAGTGATGTTGAGCATCTTTTCATGTGTTTGTTAGCCATCTGTATGTCTTCTTTGGAGAAATGTCTGTTTAGTTCTTTGGCCCATTTTTTGATTGGGTCATTTATTTTTCTGGAATTCAGCTGCAGAAGTTGCTTGTATATTTTTGAGATTAATTGTTTGTCTGTTGCTTCGTTTGCTATTATTTTCTCCCATTCTGAAGGCTGTCTTTTCACCTTGCTTATAGTTTCCTTTGTTGTGCAAAAGCTTTTAATTTTAATTAGGTCCCATTTGTTTATTTTTGCTTTTATTTCCAATATTCTGGGAGGTGGGTCATGGAGGATCCTGCTGTGATTTATGTCGGAGAGTGTTTTGCCTATGTTTTCCTCTAGGAGTTTTATAGTTTCTGATCTTACGTTTAGATCTTTAATCCATTTTGAGTTTATTTTTGTGTATGGTGTTAGGAAGTGTTCTAGTTTCATTCTTTTACAAGTGGTTGACCAGTTTTCCCAGCACCACTTGTTAAAGAGATTGTCTTTTCTCCATTGTATATTCTTGCCTCCTTTGTCGAAGATAAGGTGTCCATAGGTGCGTGGGTTTATCTCTGGGCTTTCTATTTTGTTCCATTGATCTATATTTCTATCTTTGTGCCAGTACCATACTGTCTTGATGACTGTGGCTTTGTAGTAGAGCCTGAAGTCAGGCAGGTTGATTCCTCCAGTTCCATTCTTCTTCCTCAAGATTGCTTTGGCTATTTGAGGTTTCTTATATTTCCATACAAATTGTGAGATGATTTGTCTTTGCAAGGTTTTCAAGCTACACTTTAGAGTCACTTCATGGAATAGGAGATGTTGGAATATCGTGCCTCATGTGCATACTGTGGAGAAAGTACCTTAACTGAGAATCTTCTAGAACCTTGTTACTCCATGCGATCCAAAGATCAGCAGCATTGACATCACCTTGGCAGCTCTTTAGACATGCAGAGTATCAATTCATATCCAGGCCTATTGAATAAGAATCTTCATTTTAAAAAAAGATCGTAATTGATTTAAATTCATGTTAAAATTCAAGAAGCACTGATGTCTCATTACTTGGAGATGCTCTTGTCTGGCATTTTTTTGTCCAGCAGTTTGTCTGCTCTGTTTCTTTCTGTTCTAGAGTCCACAGAAAACTTCTGCTCATAATCAGCTCTGATCATGGCTTTAAAACACTTCCATCTTTAAGTGCTTAGAATGACAAAATACCTTTTTAAATCTTTGTCCTGTGAAATAATCAGTTCATCAATTTCTCCCAGTTCTCCACTTATATATGTTGTTCTGCCTTCACTCTGGCCTGGACACTCATGGTCAGCCCTTATAGCAGTGCAGTGCTGCCATTCTAAAACTCTTTTCTTAATTTTTCTACTGCTTACTAGTTCTCAACTCTGCCATTTATGGTTAGCTTTACTAACTGTCTTACCTGCTAAAAATATCATGAAATTGTGCCAGTACTATGTTTGCCAGATTTCACTGCAGTTCACAATAATTTTACTTGCTATCAGTCAATATAATGTGCTTCCTGTAGGGACTGCTTCAAACTTTTCACCTTCACATATCCAGTTTTATTCTTACTCCCTTCACTTACCATATTCTTATCTCTTCTCTCGCTCTAGGGAAATTGAAGACCACTGGGTGTGAACTCTAACTTTTCTCCTTTCTACTTTAGAATTATGTATTTTTTTTCTCATTGTTATATGTAAAGGAAAATATTCTTTTTTTGTGCTTCATCTGTGTTCTTCTTTCATCAGTTATCTCCTTATTTTCATCTGATTTTTTCCCCCGTTTATTATCTTACTACTTTTTCCCAAAGAGACATGTTTATGAGTTCCTTAAACTAAAAATGACTGAACTTTTCCTAGACTTTAGTCCTTCTTATCTCTTCTCTTACCGTCATACTTGAAAAGGTGGCTTATCCTGCGTTGTGCTCTTTAGTTCCTATATATTATTCACTCTTTAATCTAGTATTTCCCAATTGGAGGTGTGTAATTAGAATGCCCTGTGAAGTTAAAATCAATTAAAAACTACCCAGGCCCCTTATAAGACCTTTTGAATTAGGACTTATCAAACTTTTCTGATAAAGATATCTCTAAATGCTTCTTAAATATGCAGATTACCAAACTTCTTTCCTGGACACTTGATTCAAGGGGTTTGGGTCTGAAATTATTTCATTTTGTGCTTTTAGCAAGAGCTTCTGCTGCTGCTTCAGTACTTGATTAAATCAGTATCTCAGAGTATGGTGTCTGGGCCAGTGTGTTTTGAGAGCTTAAGAGGGAATTGTGAAGATTTATTCATGGGCAGTCATTGCTATCCAACTTCCATTTACATTATACTTTTGAAACTGTTCTTTCTAAGATTACCAATGACTTAATTTAATTTTCAAATAAAAATTTGTAACATTTTATTGTTTGTTATTTTAAACATACAGAAGTTAGGGGGATAGTACAGTAAATCCCTCAGGTACCTTTCCTCAGCTTTAATTATTACCAGCTTTGGTGAACTGTTTCGGTTGTTTTCTACTGTTACCTATTTGCATCATATAACACTGTTGATCTATTAATTCATTCTTGAAACTTTGTTTTGCTAGACGATATTTTATAATACTAGGTTTCTGCATTGAGTATTCGTTTTCTGACTTCTGTCCCTGTGTACAAGCTTTTTCAGTAGGCTTTATTCTCAGCCATTTTTTTTTTCTTATTCCCTCAGCTCTGCCCTGGGCTATCCTTTTTAAGACTTGGCTTCACTATTCACTCTTTGCAAACAATTCATGAATCTAAATATCTTACTTTGAAGTCTTTCCTCTTCTGAGTTGCAAATTTATAGTTGCCTTTTAAACGCTTAGACATCTTAAATTCAAATTATAAATAGTATATATCTGCTTCTTTTCCCCATCTTAATTTACCCATTCTGTCAATGGTGTAACTATTACCCTTTCGTTTCCTGGGCTATTAGAGTAGCCCAATACTAATATTTCTTCTCTTGCTACAGCCACTCAACCTTCATCTTCCTACCTAGTGTATCTTAAAGTGTAGCACCAGTCTTATACTTCCCTGTTTTAATAACCTTCACTGCCTCTTCATTTCTTATATTATTAGTATAGACTTCTGATATGCTCCAATTTATGACACATAATGCAGATACATAATTATTTAAGTAGATTAAAATACTAAAGTTGTGAAAGTTTAGTGAATTACAGACTTATCTTTTTTAAAGTAAAAGTGAGGTATGATACTTAATTTGTTTCTGATTTTCATTTGAGTTTTCAAACGTACTGATTTTCATTTGAATTTTTTAAAGAGAACTTGCAACAGTAGTGCACTGAATACTGATACAATGAAGTAGAACATAAATCTTCATCTGCTGTGTTTTATGGAGTATAAAGTACTGACTTCAGGAATATATATACCCACATTGGTATGAAATAGATACTCAAAAAATATTAAATGGATTTAATATAAGTTGAAATTAAGTTTCAAATAGTACTTATTTTTAATGATGTAGCAAATAAAAATTTCACTGATTAAAAGATAAATGTGCTCTTTTAAAAGCTTTTTTTTCATGTTTTTAGGGTGAAAATCCCTTTGAAATTCAAGATCATTCTCAAGATCAACAAATAGAAGGAGATGAAGAGGAAGAGGAAAAGATCGATGAACCTGTGGAAGAAGAGGAGGAAGAGGAGGAAGACGAGGAGGAAGTGGGGGAAGTGGAGGAAGTGGAGGAAGTGGGGGAAGGTGGGGGAGTGGAAGGAGTGGGGGATACTGAGGAAGGAGGGGACATTGAAGGGGAGGGGGGTGTGGGGGCAGTGGGGGAAGGAGAGGGAGAAGGGGAGGGAGTAGGGGAAGTAGAGGAAGAAGAAGCAAAGGAAGAGCCTGTCGGCTTTTCTGATGACCAAGCAGAAGAAAATTAAATATAAGGTATTAGTTTTAAAAGAAGCTTTAAATTTTTGTCCCAATGTGGAAAAGGGTAAGAATTTCAGTAGTTTAAAATATGAGAGTTAACACCCATGTTGCATGCATTCCACGCATTACGATTTGTTTTATATAATTTCTAAATGTTTGGCATTTGTTTAATAAAATGAAGGTAAGACTATTTTAGTTTAGTTTTTATAGATACCTAACTTAGTTTCAAGAAATTGTTTGTATAATTTTTAAGCTTAATTTTTATTACTTTATTGGTGTTGAGGATAACAGATGTGTATTGTTAGTATGTCTGTTCTAATCATTTGAACTTAAATGCTGCTCTTGGGAGTATATATTCAAGTGTGCATTAATGTTTTGAATACTTACCCTAGAAGAGATAAGTTGGGCAAGTATTTTGTGCTCTGTGTATTTTTTTACTGCATTGGACATTGAATATAGTAATTTGCGTTAAGATACGCTTAAAGGCTTTTTGTGACCATGTTTCCCTTTGTAGCAATAAAATGTTTTTTACAAAATTTCTCTCCCTGGACTAGCAATTTAAAATGAAACAGAATTAATCAATCAAATGACTATATAAAATTGGAATTTGCCTTAATATATGAGTTCATCTTGGTATATGAGTGTTTTAAGATAATTAAATTGACTTGAATTAAAAAAATTTATTTCACTTTTTTTAAAGTATGATTAAAATATTTTTAAACATATTTCAAATAGAGATCAGCCTGTAACTGACCTATTTATACTTGTTTTAATTCACTCATTTTCTCTGTGCCTATGTCAGATCTTGAAATCTTCTTGGAAATACATTTGAATACAAATAATTTTTCATAGTGATGTTAATTCTTTTGTCATGCCTGCTTTTGGTTGAAGAACCAAGAAGCAAACGATCACTTTCTTAAAAAAGAATTATTTCTCTCTTGAATATTTCTCTCTTTTTTATAGCTCATATGCTTCATACTCAGAAGATGAGATCGATAGATTGTGTGCTCAGTCGCTTCAGTCATGTCTGACTTTTTGTGGCCCCATGGACTGTAGCCCACCAAGCTCCTTAGTCCATGGGATTCTCCAGGCAAGAATACTGGAGTGTTTGCCGTGCCCTTCTCCGGGGGATCTTACAGACCCAGGGATCAAACCCGGGTTTGCTGCATTGCAGGCATATTCTTTACCAGTGAGCCATTGGGGAAGATATATTGATAGATTGTCTATCTTCAAATGACTGTCTGTGTCACTGAAAAAAGTATTGCTCTTATTTGAATCTTAACTCTGGTAAGGAATCTTTTGAGAGGGGGATTCTTCCAGTGAAATTAGCTTCTGAAAAATTTGAGGCATTGGATAGATGAACATATGGGTATGTAAGTAATTTTAAGGCATTAAGTGGGTGAATGTATGGGCATTTGTAGAATTTCACAGATAATTTCTCTTTTTGTGTACAAAAGACTTCTAAAAGATTTTTTAAGGTCAGTTTGGGTTTATTGTAGTGGACTAGATTAGCTTATCTTTAAGCTGGGATTGGGAGTCAAATAAGAGAAGGTTAGTTGAAGATTGGAGAAATTTAGATCCTATCTAGGAGTCTGTATTTACTTAAAGAGACATCAGAGAGCCTTTGTGCTCAGAAGTTATAGGACTTGATAGATCTTCCTATTTCTCATTTATTGTAAAATTTGGGGGGAGGATTAAGATAAAAGGAGACTAGATCTCTTTAGATTAGAATTGCAGCCGGTCTTCTGTATCCACAGGTTCTGTATCTCCAGATTCAACCCACTGCAGATCAAAAATATTTGGTAAAGAAAAATTCAGAAACTTCCAAAAAGCAAAACTTGAATTTGTCAAGCACTGGCAACAATTATGTGGCATTTACATTTTATATAATACATTGTATTAGGTATTATAAGTAACCTAAAGATGATTTAAAGTGTAGGGAAAAATGTACATAAGTTATATGCAAATACTGTGTCCATTTTATGGCTTCCCAGGTGGTTCAGTAGTAAAGAACCTGCCTGCCAATGCAGGAGATGTGGCTTCCATCCTTGGGTCAGAAAGATCCCCTGGAGAAGGAAATGGCCACCCACTCTAATATTCTTGCCTGGAAAATCCCATGGACAAAGGAGCCTGGTGGCCTGCAGTCCACGGGGTCTCAAAAGAGTAGGACTTGACTTAGCAACTAAACAACAACAAAATGTCCATCCTGTATAAGGGACTTGAGCATCTATGGATTTTGGTATCTCTGGGGGTCCTAGAACCAACCCCTGCAGATACTGAGGGATGACTGTATTGGATTCTTTTGGCACACTAGTAGAGTACTTTTTTTAAAAAAAGGGTCCCAGGTAATTTGATATATGAAACTTTTGGAACGATTTCTGTTTAACAAGAGTTTCTGTAACAACTTCTAAATGTTTTAGAATGAGAGATAAAGAACATCTAAGTAGTAATTTTTGTCAGAAATATGTAAAAACATTTATTCAGATTAGTTTATTTGCAAGGTATCAATAAAATATATTGTGTTGTGCTTAATTCAGAGATTTACATTTTATATATCTTTTCAGATAATTTGTAGACAGGCAGTTTAGTTTGCAGGCAGATTAATTTTTGTGATCCTTAGTGTTTATATTTTCAATATTTTTGTGATATTACATAAATTTAATACACTTTTAACTTCTGTTATCCAAGTATTATTTGTTTTCTTTATCAAAAGGCTAAACATGTAGTTCTGTAACCAAAGAAATTTATATACAACATACACTGTTGTTTAAACGAGATGCCTAGGGACTATCCTATAGTATTCTCTTTTTATCACTATCTACTTCCAGTGTCCTTCCAATGAATGTTCAGTGTTGTTTTCCTTTAGGACTGACTGGTTTGAATCCTTGCAGTCCAAGGGACTCTCAAGCGTCTTCTCCAGCACTGCAATTTGAAAGCATCAGTTCTTCATCTCCCAGCATTCTTCATGGTCCAACTCTCGCATCAGTATGTGACTACTGGAAAAACCATAGCTTTCATTATACGGACCTTTGCTGGCAAAGTGCTATTTCTGTTTTTTAATATGCTGTCTAGGTTTGTCATAGCTTTCCTTCCAAGGAGCATCTTTTAATTTCATGGCTGCAGTCACCATCTGCAGTGATTTTGGAGCCCAAGAAAATAAAGTCTGTTACTACTTCCAGTTTTCCCTCTTCTATTTGCCATGAAGTGATGGGACTGGATGCCATGATCTTAGTTTTATGAAGGTTGAGTTTCAAACCAGCTTTTTCACTTTCCTCTTTCACCCTCATTAAGATGCTCTTTAGTTCCTCTTCACTTTCTGCCATTAGAGTGGTATCATATGCATATCTGAAGTTGATACTTTTCCTGGCAGTCTTGATTTCAACTTGTGATTCATCTAGCCCAGCATTTTGTGTGATGCACTCTGCATTTGGGCTTCCCTGGTGGCTCAGGGGTAAAGAATCTGCCTGCCAAAGCAGGAGATGCAGGTTCAGTCCCTGGATCAGGAAGATCCCCTGTTGAAGGAAACAGCATTTTTCCTTCCAGTCCAACCAGTCCAGTATTCTTGCCTGGGAAATCCCATGGACAGAGGATCCTGGTGGGCTACATTCCGTGGGGTTGCAGAAGAATCAAGCATGCCTTAGTGACTAAACAATAACCACCACCTCCAGTCTATCAGGAAGTCTGTTTTCTACTTCTTGAATTTATCTGCTCACTCTTCACCTCAGCTGCTACCAACTCCAGTTCAAGTCAGCATCATCTTCCTGAACTATTGAAATAGCTTATTAACTAATCTTGCTTCCACTCTTACTCTGTTAGGGTTCAGTTTTCCACACAAAAGTATAATCTTTTAAAAATGTAATTCAGATAATGTTAGTTTCCCAGGGGCTTTTTTGGTACCTGTACAATCCAAACTCCTTATGGCAGTCAAGCCTTGTTTAGCTCTGATGGCCTTTTTTTAGTTTTTTAATGAAACTTCCCTATCTTCAGAACTTTGCATTTTCTGCAACCTGTACCTGTCAGCTTTCATTAGTAGACGCTTCATCCTTAGGGTACCTTAAATGTTAGAAGAGGCTGCTCTGAGGAAAGATAAGGATAGTAGTTCTTAATTTTTGTAAAAGTGAGAATCTGTGCCCCAGATGTCCTAGGTCATATTCTTGGACAGTGATGTCTTTTTAAGAGGTATCCCAGGTGATTCTGTGGGTACTCGTCATTGATTGCATTTGAGAATATTTGTAATGCCTTTACAGAAATTTTAGTGAATTTACCGAAACTCTCATATCAAAGCAGGGGCATTTGTCCTTTAATAAGCTGTTATAAGTTTGAGAGAGTCTCCGTAATATTTTATGAAAACATTGGAATGACCTGTTACAGACCTCCAGAGTCAGAAAAGGGTCTTGTTTTTGTTCTTACTCCTCTTACTGAATTATTTCTATAAGCATTTTGTAAAGTCGTAATAATAGGAGTAGTTTCTCCATATAACGAGGTTTCTCTTGTGTCATTCTCTTACTTAAAATCCTTCATTGGCTTTCAATACCAATCAGTGTAATTAATATTTAGATCTTTTTAGGGTGGCATCTGTGGCTCTGAGTTTTGTTCCTCTTCTGCTTCTTCAGCCTTATATATCAGTCTTAACATATTTGTATTAACAGCCTCTCCCCATAAACATTTGAATTTATGATCCTACTTCAGAAGACAGGAGTGGTTCTTAGAGGAGCCAAGATTTGACTATAACCTGACTATAACATCTGGATATTCTATTTGTATTTTACAATATCACACTATTGTAGAACATACTTATTTATATCTTATATTTTATAGTAGTATATAATCATGTAATATAGTCCTCTCAAGAATCAGGTTGCGGTAAAAATGAGAAAAGGAAAGATTAAATAAATAAATAAATAAAGGAAAGATACACCCATCTGAATGCAGAGTTCCAAAGAATAGCAAGGAGAAATAAGAAAGCCTTCCTAAGTGATCAATGCAAAGAAATAGGGGAAAACTATAGAATGGGAAAGTCTAGAGATCTCGTCAAGAAAATTAGAGATACCAAAGGAACATTTCATGCAAAGATGGGCACAATAAAGGACAAAAATGGTATGGACCTAATAGAAGCAGAAGATATTAAGGAGAGGTGGCAAGAATACACAAAGAACTATACAAAAAAGATCTTCATGTCCCAGATACTCATGATGGTGTGATCACTCACCTAGAGCCAGAGATCCTAGAGTGCAAAATCAAGTAGGCCTTCGGAAGCATCACTATGAACAAAGCTAGTGGAGGTAATGGAATTCCAGCTGAGCTATTTCAAATCCTGAAAGATGATGCTGTGGAAGTGCTGCACTCAATATGCCAGCAAATTTGGAAAGCTCAGCAGTGGCCATAGGATTGAAAAAGGTCAGGTTTCATTCCAATCCCAAAGAAAGGCGGTGCCAAAGAATGTTCATACTACCACATAATTGCACTCATTTCGCACACTAGCAATGTAATGCTAAAAGTTCTCCAAGCCAGGCTTCAACAGTACGTGAACTGAGAACTCCCAGATATTCAAACTGGATTTAGTAAAGGCAGAGGAACCAGAGATCAAATTGCCAACATTTGTTGGATCATAGAACAAGAGAATTCCTGAAAAACATCTGCTTCATTGACTATGGCAAAGACTTTGTGTGGATCACAACAAACTGTGGAAAATTCTTCAAGAGATGGGAATACCAGACCACCTTACCTGCCTCCTAAGAAATCTGTATACAGGTCAAGAAGCAACAGAACTGGACGTGGAACAACGGATTGGTTCCAAATTGGGAAAGGAGACGTCAAGTCTGTATGTTGTCACCCTGCTTATTTAACTTACATGCAGAGTACATCATGGGAAATGCCAGGCTGGAGGAAGCACAAGCTGGAACAAAGATGGCTGGGAGAAATATCAATAACCTCAGATATACAGATGACACCACCCTTATGGCAGAAAGTGAAGAGGAACTAACAAGTCTCTTGATGAAAATGAAAGAGGATAGTGAAAAAGCTGGCTTAAAACTCATCACTTCATGGCAAATAGATTGAGAAACAATGTAAACAGTGAGAGACTTTATTTTCTTGGACTTCAAAATCACTGAAGATGGTTAGTGCAGCCATGAAATTAAAGGACACTTGCTTCTTGAAAGAAAAGCTACGACCAACCTAGACAGCATATTAAAAAGCAGAGCCATTACTTTTCTGACAAAGGTCCATCTAGTCAAAGCTATGATTTTTCCAGTAGTCATGTATGGATGTGTGAGTTGGACCATAAAGAAAGCTGAGTACCAAGGAACTGATTCTTTTGAACTGTGGTGTTGGAGAAGACTCTTGAGAGTCCCTTGGACTGCAAGGAGATCGAACCAGTCAATCCTAAAGGAAATCAGTCTTGAATACTCATTGGAAGGACTGATGCTGAAGCTGAAACTCCAGTACTTTGGCCACCTGATGAGAAGAGCTGGCTCATTAGAAAAGACCCTGATGCTGGCAAAGATTGAAGACGGGAGGAGAAGGGGTTGACAGAGGATGAGATAGTTGGATGGCATCACTGACTCGATGGACGTGAGTTTGAGCAAGCTCTGGGAGATGGTGAAGAGCAGGGAAGCTCAGAGCTCTTTGGTTCATAGAATCCTTCAAGTGAAAGCGATTGCCACAGCTTGCTTTTGCTAAATGGAGTGAGACTTCTGATGTAGGAGACTCCCAGAGGTTGTATCTAAGGGCCATCAAAGTGTGGCAACACCTTATGTGTTCTGTGGTTACCACAAGGAGCTTTGATTCCTCATACTTAGAAAACAGGCAGACAAAAACCTGGGGGCTGTCCATTTCCCATTTTTCCTTCTGACTCCCTCTTTCCTTTCTCAACAAATGTTATAAAATGCTAGCTTCCTCGAAATAAAAATAAACCAGGTAACAATAGTGAAAAATCTAGTAGTTGGCAGACTACCATCTGTAAGGCTCCCACTGCCTGTATTCATATGAATTTTACATTTTTAAAGGGCTATAGGAAGCAAAAACGGACTACATGACAGATACCCCTCAAAGCAAATACTTTGCTAACTGGCCCTTTACAAAAATTTTGCTGATCTCTAGGTTTTCATATTAGACAACAACCTAGAAGCAACAAAAATTGAAGGGAAAGAGCAATGTGAAAGATAGGCAGTAATCTTAAGCAAAAATAATTCCTAGGAAAATAGGAGGGAAAAAGAACTTCAGAGTAAGTATAATTAGTATGTGAAATAGTAATTATAATAATGAACTTTGTATGTAATCCTTGGACAGTGTTATATATTTTAATCTTCAAAGAGATTTGAGAGATCTAATTTTAAAAATGCAAACTGCTATGAAAAGGAAGTAGCTTGAAAATAAAAAATAGTTGCTAAAATAAAAATTTCTCTTTTAGGCCAAGTAGTTGAATAAACATGACTGAAAATCAAACTACTGACCTAGAATTTTGACCTAAGAAATAATTACAGAATATTATAAAATCAAATAGGTGAAAAATAGAAAAGTAAAGAGACATAGAAGATCCAGGTAAATACCATTCATGTAAAATAAAACTTGATGAATTTAGAAGCCATGTATGCTCAGTTGCTCAGTCGTGTCTGACTCTTTGAGACCCCATGGACAGTACCCTACCAGGCTCCTCTGTCCATGGGATTTCCCAGGCAAGAATTCTGGAGTGGGTTGCCATTTCCTTCTCCAGGGGATCTTCCCGACCCAGGGATTGAACCCACTTCTGAGTCGCCTGCATTGACGGTCGAATTCTTTATCATTGGGCCGTCTGGGAAGCTTAGGAGCCATATATAGAGAGAATTCACTAGGCATACATCACAGTGCCAGATGTTTGGTAAGTGATCAATATTTTTGAATGAATGATTCATGCATGTATATGGGTATGCGTTCCAGAAGGTGAGAACAGAAAAAAAAAAAATTAGAAAAAAAATTTTAATTGCTTAAGATGGAAGGGATATATATGCATAATTATGACTGATTTGCATTGTTGTATGGCCAAAGCCAACACAACATTGTAAAACAATTTTCCTTCAGTTAAAAAAAATTCTGATGAAAGAATGATCTCATATTAAAAAGCCTATTAAAAAGTACTGAGAAAAGATAATGGGAAAGACATTTGAAAAATAAATCCTGACAAAATTTATGTAATTCCAGGATAAAAAGACAATCTCAAAGTATCTAAAGAAAACTTATAAAGGGGAAAGAATAACACTGGTCTCAAACTTGTTATCTGTACAGCAAGATACTAAAAGATACTGTTACTTTTATGAAGACTAATTGTTTTAAATTTAGAATTCTATCAAGTTAAACTTTTATTTGAGAGAGTACACAATGAATGCATTTTAGAAATTCTAGAACATGGAAGGATTTGGGAATTAACTGTCATACTATGTACTCAATAACATGTTGTTGTTCAATTGCTCAGCCGTATCCAACTCATGGCAACCCCATGGACTGCAGCATGCCAGGCTTCCCTGTCCTTCACTATCTCCCAGAGTTTGCTCAAACTCATGTCCATTGAATCAGTGATGCCATCCAACCATCTCGTCCTCTTTTGTCCCCTTCTCCTGTCTTCTGTGTTTCCCAGCTTCAGGGTCTTTTCCAATGAGTTGGCTCTTCAATTCAGGTGGCCAAAGTATTGGAGCTTCAGCTTCAGCATCAGTCCTTCCAATGAATATTCAGGGTTGATCCCCTTTAGGATTGATTGGTTTGATCTCCTTGAAGTCCAAGGGACTCTCAAGAGTCTTCCACAGCACCACAATTCAAAAACATCAATTCTTCAGTACTCATCTTTATGGTCCAACTCTTCCATCCATACATGACTACTGGAAAAATCATAGCTTTGACTATATGGACCTTTGTAGACAAAGTGATGTCTCAATAACATGAAATCAAGTTAATTATGTGATGAAAAACTGTTGACAGAAATAAATTTGTTATCATAGCTAAGTATTTGAACATGGCTCTTTCAAAAATTATTAGATGAAGAGTTCAAAGTTGAGGACACAGGTTTTGTATCATACAATTCTAAAACTTTAACAGTCATATTTATTTTCAAATACTATGAAAAGTAATCATAAAGCAGGCCACAAAGAAGTCATATAGGTTCCATTCTATTATCACAATATAATAAAGGAGAAATAAACAGTTGGTAACAATCAATAAAAAATCAGATAGAGAATTCTTTCCTTGTGATGCTTGCTTTAAAATAAAAATGAAATTTCAAGAAAGAATTTCCATTTTATTTAAACTATTCCAGATTATACAGAAATCTGAAACACTTCTGAGTTTGGTCTCTGAGACTAGCATTACTCTTATTCCAGAATGTTGTCTGTCAAAGATAACTATAGAGCAATCTCAGGAACAAATGTAATCACTGAAAAAAAACATTAGCAACTTAAGTCCAAAAGACTATGGTCATGGGAAAGTAGGATTTATCCAAAGAATACTAAATGATCTGTTAATGTAATTCAATACTGTGACTTTTATAAAAGGCAGATTAAATGGGAAAAAATCATATGATAATCTCAACAGATGCTGGAAAAATATTTTCTGAAGTTTAACACTCCCTGCAGATTTAAGTCTTGTCAGGCTAGGAATAGAGAAAAAAAAAAAATTTAAATTGGATAAGGACATCTACCAAAAATCTTCAGCAAATGTCCACATTCAAGTCAGGATCAAGCCTGTTGGTTACACAACACTTCTTTAACCACAAGAGATAGAAATATCAGGGAGAGACAACAATGTCATTTCAGGTAATGTGATTGTGGAGATAGTACCTCCAAGAGATTCAAGTGAAAATCTGTTAGAAATTATGAAAGGTAGCTTTGTTTAATAGTTGAACATCCAAAACCTGTAGCTTTCTATGGGTTGGTAAGGGCCAATTCAAAATGTAATTTTAAAAATCCAGTTTGCAATAAAAATCTATACTATATATACTATTTATGAATAAACAATTGGAAAGTATAAGATCCATATGAGGAAAACTGTGCACTTTAATGAAGGATGTAAAACAGCTAAAAAATAAACATTTTATGTTTTTGTTGGTAAAAACTCAGTATTGTCCAGATGGCAGTTATCTTCAAATGAATTCATGAATTTACCACTCCAGTGAGTTTTCCACAATGGCCTCCCAGCTCCATTTTGAATGTTTGAACCATAGTTGCTCCATTTTGATTTTTAAATGCATTCTTTTCTTAAATGATTGAAGCAGGTGTACAATGCATGTTTAATAGACCACAAACTGGCTGTTTTGATTAGCCTAAAGTTCAAGTCAAATTATATATCAGCTAGAGTGACTTCCCCACATCTCAGTATGTGAATATTACTTCCATTAATCCCATTGCTTAAAACACCCACATGAACACACCTGTTAAGAAGGTGGGGAATTGTATATATTTTATATTGTTATGTTTCTGGTAAAAAACAGGGGCCTTTTATTCAGATTTGATAGGTGAAAATGGATGTTGGGGTACTATTAGCAGCATGTGCCATTTAAACTGATTAAAAAATTCATACACAAGGTAAATAACCAAGAAAAACAAACTTGAAAATACAACAATGAGGAGAATTTGGCTTATGTTTCTTATTAGAGATGAACAACAAAACTACAATAATACATTAAAGATAAATAGATCAGTAGATCAATGAAATGGATTAAAGAAACAGACATATAATATGTAGATAGTATACGATGAAGATACCAATTTGAACCAAGGGTAAAAGACAAAGTACACTGAATGATTTGGAGACAGTATAGAACAGTCACACTGGAGGAAGGTAAATACCTATGTCACTGTATACATAAAATAAATTTCAAATGGATAAAACACGTAGTTAAAAAAACTGCACAAGTACTAAGTTAAAATGTAGAAAAATCATTGTAATTTTGGGATGGAGGTCTTTCTAAGCAAGATATAAACCCCAGAAGACATTAAGAAAAATGCTGACAAATTTGGGACATGAAAGAAACTATTGCAGAGTGAAAGACACCCTGAATGAAGTTGAAAAAGGAGTGACAGTAGCAGAGAAAATATTTGCAATATGTAAAAGTGATCAAAGATTAAGTCAAAGAGCTCCAATTTATCAACCATTATGTTGATAAGTATTCAAATATCGTAGCCACTTTGGATGAGGAAAGTGGGCCCTCTTTCAGATGGTAGATGGCTGAATAAATTGTTTCACCTTATCTAGGAGGGCAATTTGGAAGTAACTTGCAAAATTTAAAAAGCACATATTTGATCCAGCCCTCTTCATAAATAGCTATTCATTTTCCTAAAATCTGAAATGCACATGAATGCAAAGATAACTTGTTATATCTAATCTGAAATGTATTGAGGTTGATGTTTTTTTACTATTACAAGAAGGTGTCAAAAAAATGCCACCTGGTTGACAGCAATCATAAGAAAGTCATCAATTGTAAAATGCATTCCAGCCCCAGAGATGATAAACTGTAGGGGAGGGGGGAAATGTGTCTAGAAATTGCTGAAGCAGAATATATCTAAAGAAGTGGTCTTTGCAATATTATTTGTAATAATGAGAAATTAGGAACAACCTAAATATTTAATAATAAGGGGAGTAATTAAATCATAGTGCAATCATGACAGTTGAATACTAGATAGCCCTTAGAAAGAATGAGAGAGACCTGTATATTTTGACATGGAATAATATCCAAAGACAAGCAAGTTACAGTATAATGATATATTAGAATTTTACTTGGAAAAACTGCATGTGTGTATATATATATGTATGTGTATATATATATATATAAATTCCAAACTATATGTTTGTATGTTGTTGGTGTTTAGTTGTTAAGTCATGTCTAACTCTTTGCAACCCCATGAACTATAACCTGCCAGGCTCCTCTGTCCGTGGGATTTTCCAGGCAAGAATACTGGAGTGGGTTGCCATTTTCTTTTCCAGGGAATCCTCTTGACCCAACAATCGAACCCACGTCTCCTCCATTGGCTAGTGGATTCTTTACCACTGAGCCACCAGGGAAGTACATATCTGTATAGAAATGCCCACTCCAGTACTCTTGCCTGGACAATCTCATGGACGGAGGAGCCTGGTAGGCTGCAGTCTATGGGGTCGCTAGGAGTCGGACACGACTGAGCGACTTCACTTTCATTTTTCACTTTAATGCATTGGAGAAGGAAATGGCACCCCACTCCAGTACTCTTGCCTGGAGAATCCCAGGGACGGGGGATCCTGGTGGGCTGCTGTCTATGGGGTTGCACAGTCAGACACGACTGAAGCGACTTAGCAGCAGCAGCAGCATAAATGTGTTTACACAGAAAAAAGTCTGTAAGAATAGTGTTAAATGTAAAGTGGGAAGTTCCATTGGGAAAGCAGTAACTTTTTGTTTTTAACTCTACCTATTTGGTTTTTTGTTTGTTTGTTTTCTAAACAAGGATATAATCGTGTTAATACTGTTCCTTGAGGCAGGAGACGCAAGAAGAACAAGTTTACGTGAGGTGGATGATAAATGTATTTGGGGGCATGATAGGTTGGTATTCCCTGTGGGATATTGCAATGGTGATATCAAGTAAGCAGTTGGATACATGGGTGTGGAGCTATGGGGAGCTTATAATCAACTTATAGTATTAATGTTTTCTCTTTCAAGTGATGAGTTTAATATTCATGTTGTCTGACAAAAATAAAAATATAATTTCTTGTGGCAGCACAGTGCAACACAGCTTGTTAGCCTTGGAATGAAACAGATCTCTCTTCTCCTCTGTTCCCTACCCCTATGGCAGTGGTACCATGTTCTAGTTTTGCCCACCTTGAGAAAACATTTAAATTAAGAAAAGCTTCAGTTTTCTCACATATAAAATAAAGACATTATTATCTTCCTTGTATGACTGAAGCAAAGATTAAATGAGTGTAAGTTAACACCTAGTACTGTCTGGGGTGCTTAGCTGGCTTTCAGCATTTACATTTTACTTTTCTTACTCTTGCCTAAATGTCAGAGTTTATTTATTTATTTTTACTTAGAGGTAAAAGAGAAAAAGAAGGGACTTCCCTGGCAGTTTGATCCCTTATCAGGGAACTAAGTTCCCACATGCCCTGTGGTATGACCAAAAGATTAAAAAAATGAATAATAAATTGCTCATTTAAAAAAAGAACAAGTATTGGCTTGGTAAGTCTTTATGTAAAATTAATACAAAAATTTAAGTTTTTTTTCACATTTATTTTAACCAAGTCCTGATCTTTCATCATGTGTCTGGAGATTATATCACATCTACTCGTTTCTCCGTAATGTTTGCATAGGTCTTTGGGCAAAATTAATTATGACCTGATAATTTGATATAAAGGGAAATGATAAATGGCTCATATAACAGAACCAATCATAGTTGTTCTGAATAATTTTTTTCCTTCAGTATCAGAGGTCCTCCACTGTCAAGGATATTATTAACCTGCTAATATTGGAGCTCCAAATTCAGCCACCACAAAGAGTTAAACAACTCTCCTCAACTGGGGTTTGAATTGCTTGTCAGAGCCGAGGTCAATCTCACTGTTAAATGACAGATGTTTGCCTGCAAATCCCTTGTATCTCTTCACGGGATATAAAGTTCAGTGCCTGGAACAACAGGGTGGTATTCTTTAATAACTGTTAAATTTATTCTTTAGAGATTTTACAAAGATGTCCTATTGCTCCTGGAGGGCTACCTTGACACCAAACTCTGCATTTTCTTTTTGCATAATGCCTACAATTTAGAGCCACCAGGCTCCCTGTTGTATAGCTCCTGTATCCTTGGTTCAGTGTAACCAAAATACTCATAAATCTCCTCTTCTTTCAGTAGCTTTCTGCAGCAGCTGGGGTATGACAGTGATGTCCCTGATCTATAATTCCAGACAGCCCTGGGGTGAACAGACAGACCAATCCAGAGCTACGACGTCAGATAAAACGATGTTGTTTGCACAACTCAGTGTCCTCAAGAGGTAGTCATGTAATACTCCCAATTTGTATTCTGCATAAAACTCCTTTTACAAGTTATAAACTTCCTACAGGGAACAAACGTATCTAGCTAAAGGATGCTGAACATACGACCATGTAATGTAACTTTAAACTCAAAAGGAATGTGCTAAGCCTTTTACATCCTATAAGCTGAAAGCTATAAAAGAACCCAGAATTTCTGTTTGTGTGACATTCTTCACTTTGGAATTCTAATCAAGCAGTGTTTTCCTAAGACCTTGTGTTTGATATGCAGTGCTAAGAACATGGCTGATTAATATAAATATTTGAACTGTACGGATCTTGAGACTATTCATAGTTATCACAAAAAATTGTTTTATTACTTGTGTTTTATTGACTTACATTTGAGTTGGCTATTAAATGATCCTATTATCACATTAATCATATTAGAGAAATTTTGATTAAATGATTTACTTGTATTTTTATTTCCATTGTTGTTGTTCAGTCCCTCAGTCATGTCTGACTCTTTGCCACCTGTGGACTGCAGCATGCCAAACTTCCTGTCCTTCACCATCTCCCGGAGCTTGCTCAAACTCATGTCTGTTGAGTTGGTGATGCCATCCAACCATCTAATCCTCTGTCATCTTCTCCTCCTGCCTTCAATCTTACCCAGCATCAGGGTATTTTCCAATGAGTCAGTTCTTTGCATCAAGTGGCTTAAGTATTGGAGTTTTAGCTTCAGCATCAGTCCTTCCAATGAATATTCCGGACTGATTTCCTTTAGGATTGACTGATTTGATCTCCTTGCAGTCCAAGGGACTCTCATGAGTCTTCTGCAACACCACAGTTCAAAAGCATCAATTCTTCAGCTCTCAGCCTGCTTTATGGTCCAACTCTCACATCCGTACATGATACTGGGAAAACCACAGCTTTGACTACATGGGCCTAGGTTGGCAAAGTAATGTCTGTGCTTTTTAATATGCTGTCTAGGTTTGTCATAGCTTTTCTTCCAAGAAGCAAGCATCTTTTAATTTCACGGCTGCAGTCACCATCTGTAGTGATGTTAGAGCCCAAGAAAATAAAGTCTGTCACTGTCTTCACTGTTTCCCTATCTATTTACCATGGAGTGATGGGATCAGATGTCATGATCTTAGTTTTCTGAATGTTGAGTTTTATGCCAGTTTTTTCACTGCTGTTTCATCAAGAGACTCTGGTTCCTCTTCGCTTTCTGTGATAAGGGTGGTATTATCTATATATCTGAGATTATTGATATTTCTCCTGGCAATCTTGATTCCAGCTTGTGCTTCATCCAGCCTGGCATTTCGCATGATGTACTTTGCATGTAAGTTAAATAAGAAGGGTGACAATAAACAGCCTTGACGTCTCCTTTCCCAATTTGGAACCAGTCCGTTGTCCCATGTTAAGTTCTAACTGTTGCTTCTTGACCTGCATACAGGTTTATCAGGAGTCAGGTAAGGTGATCTGGTATTCCCATCTCTTAAAGAATTTACCGCAGTTTGTTGTGATCCACACAGTCAAAGGCTTTGGTGTAGTCAGTGAAGCAGAAGTAGATGTTTTTTCTGGAATTCTCTTGCTTTTTCTATAATCCAACGGATGTTGGCAATTTAATCTCTGGTTTCTCTGCCTTTTCTAAATCCGTCTTGAACATCTGGGAGTTCTCAGTTCATGTACTGTTGAAGCCTAGCTTGGAGAATTTTGAGCATTACTTTGCTAGTGTGTGAAATGCAGGCAACTGTGTGGTAGTTTGAGCATTCTTTGGCATTGCCTTTTTTGAGGGGATTGGAATGAAAACATCTTTTTAAATCCTGTGGCCACTGCTGAGTTATCCAAATTTGCTGGCATATTGAGTGCAGCACTTTCACAGCATCATCTTTTAGGATTTGAAATAGCTCAGCTGGAATTCCATCACCTCCATGGTACTTCCTAATTCTTCTCTCATTCGAGATCATGGATTCTTAATCTTGGCACTGTTGACATTTTGGACAGAATAATTCTTTGTTGTGGAAGGCTGTCCACACATAATGTCCCGTGCATTATAAAATATTTAGCAATGTGCTTGGCCTCTGTTTATATATTCCAGTAGTATACTGCCAGTCATGACAATTGAAGGTGTTTCTAGACATTGGCAAATGTCATTTTGAAGGCAAAATCTTCCCTAGTTAAGAACCACTGATCTAGATATATTAAAAACAGTGGGGTGTGGAATTTAAACTAAATGTTTTGCTTAAATATATTAGGATTGAAAAAAAAAAAAAGGCAGCCTTAGATTCAGTGGTTCTACAGAGCATGCTTAGGCTTTTTTGACCTTTTCCCTCTCTACTCACCAATAAACCATACTGTAGGTATTTCTTTCTCCACTATGTGTTGTAGGCTTCTGCGTCCCAGAAGCATCTATGCCTTACTCTTTTTTTCCCTGTCTCCAGCTTCTAGTACAATGCATTGTACATGGTAGGTGCTCAAAAAAAATGAACTGGTCATATGACTGAATGTTACAGTTATTTTTCTCTTGGAAGTATATATCTGTAAATATACAGACCTTTTTGAGAATAGATGTGTCCAGCTATTTTATTGTGTTTTGTGTTATCTAACTTTTATAAGTTGGAGACTATTTTCATGAAGCGTTAAAAAAAATAATTTTATTTATTTTTGGCTGCACTGAATCTGCTTTGCTTTGTATGGGCTTTCTCTAGTTGCGGGGAGCAGGGGCTACTCTTCATTGTGGTGCATGACCTTCTCATTCTCTTGCTGTGGAGCACAGGCTTGTTTGCTCCTCGGCACGTGGAATCTTCTAGACCAGGGATCAAACCCATGTCCCCTGTACCAGCAGGCAGATTCCTATCCACTGCACCACTAGGGAAGTCCATGAAGCATTATTTGTTCACCTCACATACACTGAGTGCTTATTAGATATCAGACACTAGTGCTAGGAGCTGAGGATACAATTAAAAATAAATGGACATAATCCTTGTCCTCGGAAGTCTTACCAAGGCTGAAGTGGGGCAATTACAATTCAGCAGTGACCTGCTCACTTAGGTCTATCTGACAGCATTGAGTTTCCATAAAAAATAAAAATTGTGTGTGCCTAGGAACCACCTCTGGATACATGCCACATTATAAACTTGGCCTCTAGACTTTCAGGGTTTCCCTTCTGCTTCTGAGATCCTAAATGATTTCTTTTAGCTTTTCCCATGCTCCAGAACACCAGAGGAGGAAATCTGGAGCCAATAGCAGTGGGGTTATCTTTGGGAAGTAGTCAGGAGGCAGTGCTCTGGTCTTCGGAACACAGGGCCTGCCAGGAATGTAGAGGCAGCAATCCAAGGAAGCACAAGATGTCGTGTGAGAGAAGAAAGTGCAGAATAGTTTTCTTTCTCCTCTAGTTTCAGATGCCTCCCAAAGTTTCATTAGGATCAATTGGCTGTCTGTGGGATATGGTAACAAAAATAATTCAAATTCTCCTGCTCTCACCTTACCTGCTTATTAACTTATTCTCTTCAGTTCAATGTAAAGTCCTCACCCCCACTCCAGCTTTCCACATATACCAGGGAAACATTCTACCCACGTGTTCATGAATATTTGCTCACATCGCTTGTGGTCACTGCCAGACACCAAGCTCTCCCCCTGCATGACATCTCTGAAAGCTTCATTTGAATCTACATTTGGTATCCTTCCAGCAATATGTGATCCTGCAGAGGTCTTTCTGACCTCATCTTCTACCTTACCCAGTATGCCGCAGGTACACTGGCCTTCTTTCTGCTCCACTGATATCACACTTGCTTCTGTCTCATGACCATTGTGTTTAGTGTTTTCTCTGCCCAGAATGCTCCTTGCCCAAACCATGGCATGACTGGGTCTCTTTCCTGATTATGATGTTAAACTCAGAGAGGTCTTCCCATGTAATCATCCTCTATCCCATTACCCTTTTACTACTCATTAGATCTAAAACCAGGGCTTCCCAGGTTGCCCAGTGGTCAAGAATCTGCCTGCTGGTCCAGGAGACACAGGAGATGCAGGTTCGATCCCTGAATCAGGAAGATCCTCTGGAGAAGGAAATGGCAATCCTCTCCAGTATTCTTAACTGGGAAGTCCCATGGACAGTGGAGCCTGGCCGGCTACAGTTCATGGGCTCGCAAAAGAGTCAGACACAATTGAGCATGCATGCATGACAGTATGAGATCTAAAATTATTTTACTTATTTGTTTATCACCTGTCTGCTTCAGGAAAATGTAAGGTCCGTGAAAATAGAAATTTCTTCTTTTAATTCAACCCTGGTTCCTTGGCATCTGGAATGGTGACAGGCATTCACTAAGTATTTATTCATGTAACTAGTTAATCAGTCAATGTTGCCACATGCATACCCACCCCCAGGTGTTCTTTTGGCTGAGTAGAGGTGTGTGGGAAAATGGGAAAGAATATGTCATCCTTATTAGCATTTTACTTAATTAGGACAAGGTTTCTCAAGTTCAAAACTACTGACAGTTTGGGCAGGATAATTCCTTGTTGTGGAGCCTGTCCTTTGCATTGTAGGATGTTTGGCAGTGTCCCTGGGATCCACTCACTGAATGACACCCATCCCAATTTACTACAAGCTAAAATGTTTCTGGCTGCTTGCTAAGTCGCTTCAGTCTTGCCCGACTCTTTGCAACTCCATGGACTATAGTCAGCCAGGCTCCTCTCTACATGGGATTCTCTAGGCAAGAATATTGGAGTGGGTTGCCATTTTCTTCTCCAGGGGATCTTCCTGACCCAGGGATTGAACCCAGGTTTCCTGAATTGCAGATGGATTCTTTACCATCTGAACCATCAGGGAAGCCCCAAAAATGTCTCTGTGCTGTGCTTAGTGGCTCTGTAATGTCTGACTCTTATGATCCCATGGACTGCAGCCTGCCAGGCTTCTCTGTCCAAGTCTCTAGATGTGCCAAATATCTGCCTGGGGGCAAAATTGCTCCTGGTTGAAAACTACTTTATTAAAGAGATCCAAAGCCAGGAAACTTTAACATGTGTATCTTACAGAGTTGTTGGAGACGTAGTTTTTTACAGTTATTTTTATGATAATGTTGAGTAATGTACCCCAAACTCAATGGTGTGCAGCAATTTACATGTTTTATTTTCCATTTTGTTTTTCTCACGTCTGCAGTTTTCCTGGGTTTGATATAATATTGGCTGGGCTGGATAAGATTTGACTGCAAGCTGCCGATTTGAGCCAGTCTCTTCCTAGTATCTTTTCTCTTTGGATCGGTGGCCACCTGAGTTCATTCATGATGAAAAGCAGGTGTGCAAAAGGGGAAACCCAATCATGCTAGTGTATTTCAAGCTTCTGCTTTTGTCACATTCTCAAAAATATAATTGAAAAAAACAAGATACATGGCTAAGACCAAAGACAAAGGGCAGGGAAATATACCTGCAGTGGGAAGGGGAAGGGGGTTGAGTATTTGCTGAATGAAAACCCAAAGGTTCACACAGATCCTTCAGTTTCATTCACAGTTCTCTATTTAGACATAGAACAATAGACTAGAGCATGGGACACATCTAGGTGATAATCACACTGAAATCTTCCCTGACAATTCAGATTTTAGTAATGAGTCCTTCTAGCTTTTCCCCTCAGGATTAGTTGATTTCAGGATAACTCTTAGTTTAATTTTAATCTGTCTTAGACTTTAAGGTACAACACTCCTATACAAAGTTTTGATAAAAGTATTCGACTTTTGTCCGTTGGAGGGTCTTTAAAGAACAGAGCTATTATTAATTTGCTTTTTTAAAAAAGAGAGATTTATTTAATTATTTTTGGCTGTGTTGTGTCTTCATTGCTGCATGGGCTTTCTCTAGTTGTGGCGAGTGGGAGCTACTCTGTAGTTGCAGAGTTTGACTTCTCATTGCGGTGGCTTCTTTTGTTGCACAGGCTCTAAAGTGTGTGGGCTTCTGTAGGTACCATTTCTGGTCTCTAAAGCACACGCTCAATAGTTGTGGCACATGGGCTTAGTTGCTCCACAGGATGTGGGATCTTCCGGGACCAGGGATCGAACTCGTGTGCTCTGCATTGCAAGGCAGACTTTTCAACCACTAGACCACCGGGGAAGCTCTAATTTGCCTTTTAATAATGTTCTCTTACACATATCATAAAGTACTTTAGGAGGTTGAATCAGTTGTGATTGTGTTTTATTGCAAATGATAAAAACTGATTTACATTGGCTTAAACAAAAAAGGTTTACTTTTCTCACATGAGGAATCTGGAGTCAGACAACTACTGATGTTGGCTCAGCTGCTCAGTGTTGTCTGAGTCAGCCTGTCGATTCTTCTGGCCTTTCCCTCATCAACTCAAGACACTTCTGCAGCTCCAATGTGTTATCTACATTTAAGGCAGGAAGAAGGGATGGCAGGAAGGCAGTTCCCAGACATACCCATCTCTGTTAGTGGTAAGGCAAATATCTTTCTGGAAATTCTCTAGCAGACATCTGCTTATGTCTCTTTGGCCAGAACTGATCACTGGCCATCTCTAGCTCTGCTGAGTGGAAGATGGCAAGAAAGAAGATGACTGGCAAAGACAGTTGAGTCAGTTTCCCAATAAGCCCTGAGGAATGGTTTTGATATGCTATGATTCAGAGGTAAGCAATAGCAATAAATAAATAGCTATAGTAATAGCCTCACTTGGTCAAACATGGACACGTCAGGGACTGTGTTAGTTGCCTTGAATTTATTGTTATTTAATCCTCATCCAAACTTGGCTCAGGAAAACTGAGGCTCATAGTGGTTAAGTAATTCCCCCAGATCCATCATAATGCAGTACACACAGCTGGTAAATAGAAAAGCTGTAATTCATGCCAGTTCTATCTGATTCTGAAGTTTGTGCCCTCAACTTTGTTATAAGTACACTTTAATATGTGAATAATATTAAAATCAAGAATTCATAGATTTTTTGCATTCTCCCACTTAGTGGAGTTGATTCAATTCCAGTTGAGCTATTTCAAATCCTAAAAGGTGATGCCGTGAAAGTGCTGCACTCAATATGCCAGCTAATTTGGATAACTCAGCAGTGGCCACAGGACTGGAAAAGGTCAGTTTTCATTCCAATCCCAAAGAAGGGCAATGCTAAAGAATGTTCAAACTACTGCACAATTGCATCCATCCCACATGCTAGCAAAGTAATGCTCAAAATTTTCCCAGCCAGGCTTCAACAGTACGTGAACCCTGAACCTCCAGATGTTCAGCTGGATTTAGAAAAGGCGGAGGAACCAGGAATCAAGTTGCCAACATCCATTGGATCATAGAAAAAGCAAGAGAATTCTTGAAAAACATCTACTTCTGCTTTATTGACTATGCCAAAGCCTTTGACTGTGTGGATCACAACAGACTGTGGAAAATTCTTCAAGAGATAGGAATACCAGACCACCTTACTGGCCTCCTGAGAAATCTGTATGCAGGTCAGGAAGCAACATTTAGAACTGTACATGGAACAACAGACTGGTTCCAAATCGGGAAAGGACTACGTCAAGGCTGTATATTGTCACCCTGCTTATTTAACTTACATGCAGAGTACATCATGTGAAATGCTGGGCTGGATAATGCACAAACTGCAATCAAGATTGCCAGGAGAAATATCAGTAACCTCAGATACACAGATGACACCACCCTTATTGCAGAAAGCAAAGAACTAAAGAGCCTCTTGATGAAAGTGAAAGAGAGTGAAAAAATTGGCTTAAAACTCAACATTCAGAAAATTAAGATCATGGCATCTGGTCCCATCACTTCATGTCAAATAGATGGGGAAACAATGGAAACAGTCAGAGACTATTTTTTTGGGCTCCAAAATCACTGCAGGTGGTGATTGCAGCCATTAAATTAAAAGACGCTTACTCCTTGGAAGGAAAGCTATGATCAACCTAGACAGCATGTTAAAAAGCAGAGACATTACTCTGCCAACAAAGGTCCATCTAGTCAAAGCTATGATTTTTCCTGTAGTCATGTACAAATGTTAGAGTTGGAATATAAAGAAGATGAGCACCGAAGAACTGATGCTTTTGAACTGTGGTGTCAGAGAAGACTCTTGAGAGTCACTTGGACTGCAAGGAGATCAAACCAGTCAATCTGAAAGGAAATCAATCGTGAATGTTCACTGGAAGGACTGATGCTGAAGCTGAAACTAAAATACTTTGGCCACCTGATGCAAAGAACTGACTCATTGGAAAAGACCCTGATGCTGGGAAAGATTGAAGGCAGGAGGAGAAGGGGATGACAGAGGAAGAGATGGTTGGATGGCATCACCAACTTGATGGACATGAGTTTGAGCAAGCTGCAGGAGTTGGTGATGTACAGGGAAGCCCGGCGTGCTGCAGTCCATGGGATGGGAAAGAGTCAGACATGAGAGAGCGACTGAGCTGAACTGAGCTTAGAATTACTCAGTTCCTTAAGTTTGGGAAGTGAATAATGACCCTAACATTCAGCTATCTAGGTACCCTTAATACATTAATTGGTTTATTCAAATACTTACTGAATAATAAACACATGTAATACACTCTGCTTGGTGCTATGTGTAAGAAAGACTTAAAAAGTGTCTGGGAGATTGAAGCATTGATACTCATTTATGAATTTTTCAGGCTAGAAGGGAAATATATACACAGGAAGAGAATATAAGTTGGAAAGTATAAATATTAGACTGTAAGATACACAAAGATGGTGAGCATGTCTGTTTGTGTTTCTCTCGATGTCCCCAGAGCTGGTATATTCCCTTACATTGTAAGAGCTCAGTAAATATTTGCTCACTTGAACTGAAGAAAGGAATAGATAGAATGTGATTGGACTTCAGACAAAGCTTTTGTTCTAGTTGAAGAAATTAGAAAAGGCTGTGTGGAAGAAGTGGCATTTGAACTAGAACTTGAAAGATGCAAATGACTTGGATGTGAAGAACTGAGGAAATGGAAGTGGTTGGAGAAAACCATTGAAGGAAGAGGTATCATCCAGAGTGAGGCACAGAGGAAACCTTGGACTGTCTGGGGACCAGCATGAGCCTCCACGTGGCTTCAGTGCGGGACTTGCCCGCGGTAGCGGAATCGGACGGTGGCAGATCCTGGAAGGCCTTGATGCAGAGTGAAATGTTTGCAGTTTATTCTCAGGCCAAAGGGAAAGAGTAGGGTGACATGGGCAAAGTTGAACTTCAGAAAGATAAATCCTTCAGCAGTTTTAAGATGTACTGGAGTAAAGAAAAGCTGGTAGGAGGTGAAGACTGTGGATGGAGGGTTAGTGGCACACTTCAGATGGAAACTAAAGGGCCCAGTGAAGCCTCACCCAGGCTAACAATGGAGAAGCAGTAGGTATGAACAAGGTTGCAGTTCATGTGATGCTCGGGCCTAGGGAGAGGAAGAAAGTCAAAACTGTGTGCAATTTTTTTGACTTCAGTGACAATAGCAGTAGTGCTGTTAAAACAATCAAGCTCATTAAAAAAAAGAAACTTCCTATTGGTTGATTTGTGAGGGAAAAATTAGCTAGTTTTAGTCATTTTGGGTTTGAAGGTGTTGTTGGATATCCAGGTATGATATCCAGGTATGAGTGAAGCATGGCTGGTGAAGTTAGGAGATTCTCAGTCATCCTGACATGACGGCTCAAGTCAGAGGATTGTGGCAGGAAGAGCACAGAGGGGAAGGTGCTGGGAGTCAGATCTATTCAGCCAGCTGCCACTACCTGGGGCCTCATACTGCTTATCACTGCAAGCAGGTAGCCTGTGTTTAGGTAACAGTGGTGCTGAGAGGATGGAGGATGTTTTTGGAACCCCTATGTTTTGGGGTATGTGCACATGTTGGGCTTCCCAGGGGGTGCTAGTGGTCCTGGGACACCTGCCAATGCAGGAGACGAAAGAGATTCAGATTCGATCCCTGGGTCGAGAAGATCCCCTGGTGAAGGGAATGGCTACCCACTCCAGTATTCTTGCCTGGAAGATTTCATGGACAGAGGAGCCTGGAGGACTGCAGTCCATGGGGCTGCAAAGAGTCAAACACGACTGAAGCAACTTAGCATGCATGCATGCATATACATGTATGTGAGAGAAAGTATCAGAGGGAACTCTACTCAGTGCTCTCTGGTGACCTAAATGGGAAGGAAATCCAAAAAAAGAGGGGATTTAGCTGATTCATTTTGCTGTACAGTAACTCCTATACCTTGGCCAACTGATGTAAAGAGCCAACTCATTAGAAAAGACCCTGATGCTGGGAAAGATTAAAGGCAGGAGAAGAAGGGGATGATGGAGGACGAGTCGGTCGGATGGCATCACTGACTCAATGGCCATGAGTTTGAGCAAGCTCCGGGAGATGGTGAAGGACAGGGAGGCCTGGCGTGCTGCAGTCCATGTGGTCACAAAGAGCTGGACACAACCGAGCAACTGAACAGAAACTAACACAACATTGGAAAGCAATTATACTCCAATAAAAAATTAATTAAAAAAAAGAAAAAAGTGTTCTTTAGTGATTTCCAGGAGAAGGAAATGGCAACCCACTCCAGCATTCTTGCCTAGAGAATCCTGTGGACAGAGCCTGGTGGGCTGCTGTCCATAGGGTTGCATAGAGTCGGACATGACTTAAGCGTCTTAGCGGCAGCAGCAGCAGTGATTTCCAACTCCATCCTCAGCATTTTTTTATAGTGGAAGGCAGGGGGCAGCAGAGTCCCACTTTTCAAAGGCAACTCAGGCTCTAACTTGAGAAGGTTTTTTTGTTTGATTTTCCTTGAATCTTTTTTGTTAATGAAACCACATCCTCAAGTCAGAGAACATAGCTTGTTTCTTAAGTTGCTGTCTTTGAGTACAGCAAATGAATCCGAACTTTTACTTTGGGGGAGTGTGTCTCCAAGGTGATTGTCAACTTTTTTAAGGAATGGAGTCAAGAACTTATTTACTGGTGAAGTAAGTAAGTGTTAGTCGCTCAGTCGTGTCTGGTTCTTTATGACCCTATGGACTGTAGCCCGCCAGGCTCCTCAGTCTGTGGGATTCTCTAGGTAAGAATACTGGAGTGGGTTGTCATCCCCTTCTCCAGGGGATCTTCCCAACCCAGGGATCGAACCTGGGTTGCTGCATTGCGGGCAGATTATTTACCGTCTGAGCCAACAGGGAAGCCATTTACTGGTGAAGGTCCTGTGCTCAGTGGAAGGCCTTGGGTTAGATATTTAAGGGGGAATTTTAGCCTGAGAGCTAATCCTATTCTGAAGACAATGATTTGTATTTAAAGAAAAAAAAATAGTTCTACAACAGCAGCACTTTCAAGATACAGTTGCTGTAATGGCTTCAGTCTATAAAAGCACAGTCCACAGTCCTTGTTGCTACTGTTGGCTGGTTTTCTTTAGTCAGATTGATCTAGGAAATGGAAGTATGGGGAATGAAACCACATTCACAAATAGAACTTATATTTCTTTGATTTGTAACCTGACTCACTATTGCAGTTCTTGTAGTCCTCTCCATTTCAGTGTCTGTCTACTGTCTAGCTTGCCTGAGAAGCAGGTGGCACAGAGATCTCTCATTTGTTTCTGGTGCTGAGCTGTGCTGTCTGTGACCAGGTGGTGTCACCACTGGGCACCTGAGCAGTGGGTCTTAACTGTTGCCCTTCTGTGTGCCTGTCATGCTGACCCCATGCAGAGCTGTGGGGCTTGCTTCTCCCTTTGCATTTTGCTTTGTTACACAGACAAGGAGCATCTCTGCCTTGCATATTACTGTATCTATAACACCAGCACTATGCTTGCTATGGATTATGTGCTTGATCTTTTTGTTTTGATTGTTGCTGGAGAGGCACCAAAGCCTCTTCAGCTCACTGTCTTATAGAATTTTAAATAAATTAAAACAATTTTCCCCCAGTTCTTCTACTTGTACTTCCTCTCTTTTTAGGCATTAGATATGGGTCCATGGGGATAAGTACAAAGGAAAAACTCTCCTGGGTTCCATGAGGAAGGAGGGGGCATTGTGCAGATAACTGGTGCTCAGTGCTAATGGTCACATTGAGATGAGCTTGTGGAAGGATCTGCCCTGAGTATCTCTGATGTGGTTCTATACTCCACACTATCTTCAATTATTTGATTATGCCATTCCTCTTATACTTCCAGGTCTTTTGTTCATACTGTTTCCCCTTAGAAGGTCCTTCTTTTCTGTTTCATGGGCTTGTTTTTCTAGTCCTACTTTTTCTTTTTCCCACATACTATTTATCACCTTTTAAATCAACTTATGTAGTTTATCTATTATGTTTGTTGTCTGTTCTCCCATTCTTCTACTAGAATGTAAGCTCCATGAGTGTGGGGATCCTTGTTTTGTTCACTGATAAATCCCAAGCACCTAGAATACTGCTTGGAACATATACAAACTCAATAAATATTTGCTAGATGAGTAAATAGATCCTTAAAGGCTCAACTCAAAAGTCACTCCCTCTGTGAAGACTTCCATGTCTGACACCTACTCCCAACTCTGGATAAAATTTATCTGCCTTCTCTATTACCATAGAGATTATATTTGTATTATACCACTTACCCCAGTATATGATAGTTGCTTTATATTTCACTAAAAATGATAATTTAAAATGTGACAATATGAAATTGAGAGTTTTGTTTGAGGCACTAAATGCAATAAGTATGAAATTTCAAAGTGAGATAACATCAAAAGAGGCAAATTTCTGTGAGTTTCTCATGCAAGTTTCCATGAACTGACTGAAAAAAAACCCTACCCACACTATGATATTGAAGGATCAAGAGAGTAACATTGTGGAGAGGTTTTTGAGGGGGATTTCTTTTGCAAGAGCTGTGCTCTGAGCTTTTCATCCCTACCAGGAGGAGCATGGAGAACGCTTCACCTTCAGAAGAAGGGTTTCAAAAGAACTAATGGAGATACGTGTCCCTGGCTGTTAAGGAGACAGAGTGGCTTGTTGAGTCTTGCCTAGAAATTATAAAAGACCAAAGAATTTGATGCTTTCAAACTGTTGTACTGAAGAAGACTCTTGAGTGTCTCTTGGACAGCAAGGAGATCAAATCAGTCAATCCTAAAAGAAATCAACCTTCATAAAGGAAATCAGCATCAAGACTGATGCTAAAGCTAAAGCTCTAATAGTTTGGCCACCTGATGTGAAGAACTGACAAATTGGAAAAGACCCTGATGCTGGGAAAGATTGAGAGCAGGAGGGGAAGAGGGTGACGAAGGATGAGATGGTTGAATGGCATCATTGACTCAATGGACATGAGTTTGAGCAAACTCTGGGAGATAGAGAAGGACATGGAAGCCTGGTGTGCTGCTGTCTATTGGGTTGCAAAGAGTTGGACACAACTGAGTGACTGAACAACAACAACAACAAAACTGGCTGGCCAGATGCTCTGGTGTCAGGAG
Organism: Giraffa tippelskirchi; assembly: GCF_054371585.1. Taxonomy (NCBI): domain Eukaryota; kingdom Metazoa; phylum Chordata; class Mammalia; order Artiodactyla; family Giraffidae; genus Giraffa; species Giraffa tippelskirchi. The sequence continues at coordinate 130,971,380 of NC_137279.1, read as the reverse complement.
CAAGGAGACACTACTAGAGATTGTTGGGGAGAGTCAAGAGTTCCCTTGGAGCAAATGTGAGCTGTGTCTGGAGTCATCATTTTCAGTTCAGTTCAGTTCAGTCGCTCAGTCGTGTCCGACTCTTTGCGACCCCATGAATCGCAGCACGCCAGGCCTCTCTGTCCATCACCAACTCCCGGAATCTACCCAAACCCATGTCCATCGAGTCAGTGATGCCATCCAACCATCTCATCCTCTGTCGTCCCCTTCTCCTCCTGCCCCTAATCCTACCCAGCATTAGGGTCTTTTCCAATGAGTCAACTCTTCGCATGAGGTGGCCAAAGTATTGGAGTTTCAGCTTCAACATCAGTCCTTCCAACGAACACCCAGGATTGATCTCTTTTAGGATGGATTGATTGGATCTCCTTGCAGCCCAAGGGACTCTCAAGAGTCTTCTCCAACACCACATTTTATTTTATTTAAAAATTTTCATTTTTTTGCCTGTGCCACACAGCATGTGCAATATTAGTTCTCTGAGCAGTGATCAAACCCGCATCTCCTGCATTGGAAACATAGAGTCTTAACCACTGGACAGCCATGGAAGTCCCTGAAGTCATTATTTTAAATCCTTCCCAAGATTGCTACATGGAGGCTCCCCTACAAGAGAGCCATGAAGAAAGGAAGTGGTAAGTCAGAGGCCAAAATTTACATTACCCTTGTCAGAAGAAGAGCAGTCAAGTATTCCTAAGAATATTGAAGAATCTGTGAAATTTTAGAGAGAAAGGGTCATCTTTAAACACCCAAAAGCAAGCTTGTCCCTAAAGGTGAGAAATTGTCCCTAAAGAGAATCAGTCAAAAATAAAAACTTTCTGCCCTCTGCCTCTTCTCCTTCTCATTTTTTTTTTTTTTTTTTGCCTCTGACAGGGTGGAAAACCTAGTGACAAACTGGGGAGAAGTAAAAATGCTGAAACTGGGAGAGGGCACTGTGGAGAAGAGGGCAAGGGTGAGGCCTGTCTTTCTCCCTAAACACAGTCAGCCTTCAGCAGAACGCTCCCAGAAACATTCTCACATTAAACCAGGTTAGAGGCTGTACTTCTTTTTTTGTTTTTTTAATTTATTTATTTATTTTAATTGGAGGCTAATTACTTTACAATATAGTGGTGGTTTTTGAGAGGCTGTACTTCTTACATGGGACTGGACATTCTGATTTCTGAATTAAGATAGTTATTAATGATTCCATTTGGGACTCCCAAATGGCACTAGTGGTAAGACTCTGCCTGCCAATGCAGGAGACGCAGGAGATGCTAGATCAATCCCTGGGTCCAGAAGATTCCCTGGAGGAGGGCATGGCAACCCACTCAAGTATTCTTGCCTGGAGAATCTCACGGACAGGGAAGCCTGGTGGGCTGCAGTCCATGGGGTCACAAGGAGTTAGAGACAACTGAGCGTTGGAGCCACAGCCACATTAATGACTTAGAACGATCTGGATACTCTTTTTATTACTTGGGAATCTTCAGAAATGTGATAATGTCAGAGACTTTACCCAGGACCATTGGCAGTCCTTTCACCTCTGCGGGAATTTTAAGGGAACAGTGAAGTCAGGCTTTGTAATTACCTCCCAGGAGCCCGGCTTGCTCATAGTGTCAGTGATAATAATCAGATTAGCTAATTTTATTGTGTGTCCATCATTTTCTGGGCACTCTGCTAACTGACTCTGGGCACTATGCATCTGTCTCCTGATTCCACCTGACAACCCTCTGTGGTAGGAACTCTTATTGTATTTAAAATGCAGGAAAATTGAAGTTGCATGACGTTGGCTGACTTCCCCAAGGTTTGCACACCATTTAGAAGTAGAGTTAGGGTTTGAACCCAGGTGATCTGATTAAGCTTCATTCTTTTTTCTTTTGGAATGGATTATTCTTTTTTTATATACATTTTTTATTATTTTTTAAATAAATTTATTTATTTTAGTTGGGGGCTAATTACTTTACAATATTGTAGTGGTTTTCGCCATACATTGACATGAATCAGCCATGGGTTTACATGTGTTCCCCATCCTGAACCCCCCTCCCACCTCCCTCCCATCCCATCCCTCTTGGTCATCCCATTGCCCCAGCCCTGAGCATTTGTCTCATGCATCGAACCTGGAGTGGTGTTCTGTTTCACATATGATAATATACACGTTTCAATGCTATTCTCTCAGAACGTCCCACCCTCACCTTCTCCCTCAAGAGTCCATAAGACTGTTCTATGCATCTGTGTCTCTTATTCTGTCTCGCGTATAGGGTTATCGTTACCATCTTTCAAATTCCATATATATGCATTAGTATACTGTATTGGTGTTTTTCTTCCTGGCTTACTTCACTCTGTATAATGGGCTCCAGTTTCATCCATCTCAATAGAACTGATTCAAATGTATTCTTTTTAATGGCTGAGTAATATTCCATTGTGTATATGTACCACAGCTTCCTTATCCATTCATCTGCTGATGGACATCTAGGTTGCTTCCATGTCCTGGCTATTATAAACAGTGCTGTGATGAACATTGGGGTACACGCATCTCTTTCAATTCTGGTTTCCTCAGTGTGTATGCTCAGCAGTGGGATTGCTGGGTCATATGGCAGTTCTATTCCCAGTTTTTGAAGGAATCTCCACACTGTTCTCCATAGTGGCTGTACTAGTTTGCATTCCCACCAACAGTGTAAGAGGGTTCCCTTTTCTCCACACCCTCTCCAGCATTTATAGCTTGTAGACTTTTGGATAGCATAGGCTTCATTCCTTACTAGCTTCACATTTACCCAGGAACAAGGCTTCATTCATGTCTACTTTCCCCATGCAGAGCACAGGGCCTGACGTTCAGTGTCCCACAAAGTCTTAAGTATGAACAGTAGGTACATATATGTTTTTGGTAATATTTCATAGTAACATGTATACAAAATTAAGCAAAATATAGTATGGAGGAACTTGGCCATTAGAATCAATTCAAATTCCTGTTTGAATTGTGGTTATACCTCTTCACAGCTGTTCTGTTACTTAACCCGTCCATGCGCCACTTTTCCCATGTGTAGAATGGAATAATAATACCCATATCATATTTTGTGCTGAGAACCAAAGAAGATAATAACTATAAAGCACTTAACAGTCCCTAGCATTTAGCATATAGTAACTGTCCTTGCCATAGGCTGTGGCTCAATAGTCTAATGACATTGACTTATTTGAGTTTTGTATTGTATTGGATTTCTGAATTAGCAGAGGGAGTTTGGTAATGGTAGACAGTTAAGTCCTTTTGAAGGAGGTTGACATCATTCAGTTCAGTTCAGTTCAGTCGCTCAGTCGTGTCCGACTCTCCGCGACCCCGTGAATTGCAGCACGCCAGGCCTCTCTGTCCATCACCAACTCCCGGAGTCTACCCAAACCCATGTTCATCGAGTCGGTGATGCCATCCAACCATCTCATCCTCTGTCGTCCTCTTCTCCTCCCGCCTCCAATCCTACCCAGCATTAGGGTCTTTTCCAATGAGTCAACCCTTCGCATGAGATGGCCAAAGTATTGGAGCTTCAGCTTCAACATCAGACCTTCCAATGAACACCCAGGATTGATCTCTTTTAGGATGGATTGATTGGGTCTCCTTGCAGTCCAAGGGACTCTCAAGAGTCTTCTCCAACACCACAGTTCAAAAGCATCAATTCTGCGGCACTCAGCTTTCTTCACTGTCCAACTCTCACATCCATACATGACAACTGGAAAAAACATAGCCTTGACTAGACGGACTTTTGTTGGCAAAGTAATGTCTCTGCTTTTAAACATGCTATCTAGGTTGGCCATAGCCTTCCTTCCAAGGAGTAAGCGTCTTTTAATTTCATGGCTGCAGTCACCATCAGCAGTGATTCTGGAGCCCAAAAAAGTAAAGTCTGACACTGTTTCCACTGTTTCCCCATCTATTTCCCATGGAGTGATGGGACCAGATGCCATGATCTTAGTTTTCTGAACGTTGAGCTTTAAGCCAACTTTTTCACTCTCCTCCTTCACCTTCATCAAGAGGCTCTTTAGTTCTGCTTCACTCTCTGCCATAAGGGTGGTGTCATCCGCATATCTGAGGTTATTGATATTTCTCCCGGCAATCTTGATTCCAGCCTGTGTTTCTTCCAGCCCAGCGTTTCTCATGATGTACTCTGCATATAAGTTAAATAAGCAGGGTGACAATATACAGCCTTGACGTACTCCTTTTCCTATTTGGAACCAGTCTGTTGTTCCATGTCCAGTTCTAACTGTTGCTTCCTGACCTGCATACAGGTTTCTCAAGAGACAGGTCAGATGGTCTGCTATTCCCATCTCTTTCAGAATTTTCCACAGTTTATTGTGATCCACACAGTCAAAGGCTTTGGCATAGTCAATAAAGCAGAAATAGATGTTTTTCTGGAACTCTCTTGCTTTTTCGATGATCCAGCGGATATTGGCAAGTTGATCTCTGGTTCCTCTGCCTTTTCTAAAACCAGCTTGAACATCTGGAAGTTCACGGATCACGTATTGCTGAAGCCTGGCTTGGAGAATTTTGAGCATTAGTTTACTAGCATGTGAGATGAGTGCAATTGTGCGGTAGTTTGAGCATTCTTTGGCATTGCCTTTCTTTGGGATTGGAACGAAAACTGACCTTTTCCAGTCCTGTGGCCACTGCTGAGTTTTCCAAATTTGCTGGCATATTGAGTGCAGCACTTTCACAGCATCACCTTTGAGGATTTGAAATAGCGCAACTGGAATTCCATCACCTCCACTAGCTTTGTTCGTAGTGATGCTTTCTAAGGCCCACTTGACTTCACATTCCAGGATGTCTGGCTCTAGGTGAGTGATCACACCATCGTGATTAACTGGGTCGTGAAGATCTTTTCTGTACAGTTCTTCTGTGTATTCTTGCCACCTCTTCTTAATATCTTCTGCTTCTGTTAGGTCCATACCATTTCTGTCCTTTATCGAGCCTATCTTTGCATGAAATGTTCCTTTGGTATCTCTAATTTTCTTGAAGAGGTCTCTAGTCTTTCCCAATCTGTTGTTTTCCTCTATTTGTTTGCACTGATCGCTGAGGAAGGCTTTCTTATCTCTCCTTGCTATTCTTTGGAACTCTGCATTCAGATGAGAATATCTTTCCTTTTCTCCTTTGCTTTTCGCTTCTCTTCCCAGCTATCTGTAAGGCCTCCTCAGACAGCCATTTTGCTTTTTTGCATTTCTTTTCTATGGGGATGGTCTTGATCCCTGTCTCCTGTACAATGTCACGAACCTCTGTCCATAGTTCATCAGGCACTCTGTCTATCAGGTCTAGTCCCTTAAATCTATTTCTCACTTCCACTGTATACTCATAAGGGATCTGATCTAGGTCATACCTGAATGGTCTAGTGGTTTTCCCTACATTCTTCAATTTAAGTCTGAATTTGGCAATAAGCAGTTCATGATCTGAGCCACAGTCTGCTCCTGGTCTTGTTTTTGACATCATTATCCCTACATAATTTGGCCTCAGGCCAAACTACAGGGAGGGAATACTGCCCCACCCATCAGCAGAAAATTGGATTAAAGATTTACTGAGCATGGCCCTGCCCACCAGAGCAAGACCCAGTTTTTCCCACAGCCAGTCCCTCCCATGTACCTCAGTTGGTAAAGAATCTGCCTGCAATGCAGGAGACCCAGGTTCAATCCCTGGGTTGGGAAGATCCCCCTGGAGAAGGAAATGGCAACCCACACCAGTATTCTTGCCTGGAGAAACCGATGGACAGAGGAGCCTAGTGGCCTACAGTTCATGGGATGGCAAAGAGTCAGACACAACTGAGTGACTAAATCACCACCACAGTCCCTCCCACTAGGAAGCTTCCACAGGCCTCTGATCCTCAGCCATCAGAAGGCAGACAGGATGAAAATTACAACCACAGAAAACTAACCAAACTGATCACATGGATCACAACCTTGTCTAACTCAATGAAACTATGAGCCATGCCGTGTAGGGCCACCCGAGATGGACAGGTCATGGTGGAGAGTTCTGACAAAATGTGGTCCACTGAAGAAGGGAGTGGCAAACCACTCTAGCATTAGTGCCTTGAGAACCCCATGAACAGTATGAAAAGACAAAAAGATAAAACACTGAAAGATGAACTCCCCAGGTTGGTGGGTGCCCACTATGCTACTGGAGAAGAGTGGAGAAATAGCTCCAGAAAGAATGAAGGGATGGAGCCAAAGCAGAAACAATACCCAGTTGTGGATGTGTCTGGTGGTCAAAGTAAAGTCTGATGCTATAAATAACAGTATTGCATTGGAACAGGGAATGTTAGGTCCATGAATCAAGGTAAATTGGAAGTGGTCAAACAGGAGACGGCAAGAGTGAACATCGAAATTTTAGGAATCAGTGAACTAAAATGGACTGGAATGGGCAAATTTAATTCAGATGACCATTGTATCTACTACTCTGGGCAAGAATCCCTTAGAAGAAATGGAGTAGTCCTCATAGTCAACAAAAGAGTCAGAAATGCAGTACTTGGGTGCAATCTCAAAAACAACAGAATGATCTCTGTTTCTGAGGCAAACCATTTAATATTACAGTAATCCAAGTCTATGCCACAACCACTGATGCCAAAGAAGCTGAAGTTGAATGGTTCTATGAAGACCTACAAGACCTTCTAGAACTAACATCAAAAGAAGATGTCCTTTTCATTACAAGGGACTGGAATGCAAAAGTAGGAAGTCAAGAGATACCTGGAGTAACAGGCAAGTTTGGTCTTGGAGTACAAAGTGAAGCAGGGCAAAGGCTAACAGAGTTTTGCCAAGAGAATGCACTGGTTATAGCAAACACCTTCTTCCAACAACACAAGAGAAGACTCTACACATGGACATCAATAGATGATCAACACTGAAATCAGATTGATTATATTCTTTGCAGTCGAAGATGGAGAAGCTCTAAACAGTCAGTGAAAACAAGACCGGGAGCTGACTGTGGCTCAGATAATGAACTCCGTATTGCCAAATTCAGACTTAAATTAAAGAAAGAAGACAAAACCAAAAGGCCATTAAAGTACAACCTAAATCAAATCCCTTACAATTATACAGTGGAAGTAACAAATAGATTCAAGGGATTAGATCTGATAGACAGAGTGCCTAAAGAACAATGGATGAAGATTCATGACATTATACAGGGGGTGGTGATCAAAACCATCCCCAAGAAAAAGAAATGCAAAAAGGCAAAATGACTGTCTGAGGAGGACTTACAAATAGCTGAGAAAAGAAGAGAAGCAAAAGGCAAAGGAGAAAGAAAAGATATATCCATCTGAATGCAGAGTTCCAAAGAATAGCAAGGAGAGATAAGAAAGCCTTCCTCAGAAATCAATGCAAAGAAATAGAGGAAAATAATAGAATGGGAAAGACTAGAGATCTCTTCAAGAAAATTAGAGATACCAAGGGAACATTTCATGCAACGATGGGCACAGTAAAGAACAGAAATAGTATGGACCTAACAGAGCAGAAGATATTAAGAAGAGCTGGCAAGAGTACACAGAAGAACTATACAAAAAAGATCTTCAGATCCAGATAACCAAGATGGTGTGATCACTCACCTAGAGCCAGATGTTCTGGAATGAGAAGTCAAGTGTGCCTTAGGAAGCATCACTATGAACAAAGCTAGTGGAGGTGATGGAATTCCAGTTGAGCTATTTCAAATCCTAAAAGATGATGTTCTGAAAGTGCTGCACTCAATATGCCAGCAAATCTGGAAAACTCAGCAGTAGTCACAGGACTGGAAAAGGTCGGTTTTCATTCCAATCCCAAAGAAGGGCAATGCCAAAGAATGTTCAAACTACCGCACAATTGCACTCATCTCACATGCTAGCAAAGTAATGCTCAAAATTCTCCAAGCCAGGGTTCAACAGTACGTAAACCATGAACTTCCAGATGTTTAAGCTGGATTTAAAACAGGTAGAGGAACCAGAGATCAAATTGCAAACATCTGTTGGGTCATAGAAAAAGCAAGAGAGTTCCAGAAAAACACCTACTTCTGCTTCATTGACTATACTAAAGCCTTTGACTGTGTGGATCACAACAGACTGTGGAAAATTCTTCAAGAGATGGGAATAATGGACCACCTTACCTGCCTCCTGAGAAATCTGTATGCAGATCAAGAAGCAATAGTTAGAAACCGACATGAAACAATGGACCAGTTCCAAATTGGGAAGGGAGAACATCAAGTCTATATATTGTCACCCTGCTAATTTAACTTATATGCAGAGTACATCATGCGAAATGCTGGGCTAGATGAAGCACAAGCTGGAATCAAGATTGCCAGGAGAAATATCAGTAACCTCAGATATGCAGATGACACCATCCTTATGGCAGAAAGTGAAGAGGAACTAAAGAGTCTCTTGATGACAGTGAAAGCAGAGAGTGAAAAAGTTGGCTTAAAACTCAACATTCACAAAATGAAGATCATGGCATCTGTTCCCATCACTTCATGGCAAATAGATTGAGAAACAATGAAAACAGTGAGAGACTTGATTTTCTTGAGCTCTAAGGTGATTGCAGCCATGAAATTAAAAGACACTTGCTCCTTGGAAGAAAAGCTATGACAAACTTGGACAGCATATTAAAAACCAGAGACATTACTTTGCCAACAAAGGTCCATATAGTCCAAGCTGTGGTTTTTCCAGTGGTCAAGTATGGATGTGAGAGTTGGACCATAAAGAAAGCTGAGCGCCGCAGAATTGATGCTTTTGAACTGTGGTGTTGGAGAAGACTCTTGAGAATCTTTTGGACTGCATGGAGATCAAACCAGTCAATCATGAAGGAAATCAATCCTGAATATTCATTAGAGGGACTGATGCTGAAACTGAAGCTCCAGTACTTTGGCCACCTGATGTGAAGAGCCGAATGATTAGAAAAGACCCTGCTGCTGGGAAAGACTGAAAGTAATAGAAGGGGATGACAGAGGATGCGATGATGGGTGGCATCACTGATTCAATGGACGTGAGTTTGAACAAACTCTGGGAGATGTTGAAGGACATGGAAGCCTGGTGTGCTGCAGTCCATGGGGTCACAAAGAGTTGGACATGACTGAGAAACTGAACAAGACAGTTAGACTCAACTCTAGGTAAAATTGTGAAAGACACTTGAAGCTATTGACCAGTGCACATTGTGGCTGATGCCCAAGGCTGGATTTGTCTCTTTCACAGATAATTGTACAGTATATATTATAATTAATGTATTTTTGGAAGCAGAACCTATGGTATAGCTTCTCTAGGCCACAAACTATGCTTCCAACTTTTACTCTTTTGTAGCAAATCCTATGTCCAGATCAACTCACAATACTTAGTCTTTCACTGTCTTGTGAACTCCCCCAGAGTGAAATATGTCCTTTATTTTTTGTGTGTGTGTCCTTTATTTATCTTTGAGCACTGCCTTGGTAAATGCTTATGGAACAAGAGACTTGATTTCTGTTTAATATATGTCAGTTTTAACTTTTCTTTCATACAGAATTAAGAACATGATACAATTAGAAGGACCTAGAGAAACTGTAGTCCAACAGTCTCATTTTATGTATGAGGAAATTAACCCAAAGAGAGATGAAATGACTTGTGGAAGGTCATACAGTGAGTTAATTACAGACCTGGATCTAGAACCCAGGTCTTCAGACACCTATCCTGAGGCTGTTTGGCTGCTCTAAGAGATTACATTTGAAAATGTGTAGATAATATCCAACATTTACTTACTATAGCCTGGATGTAATTAATAGCACTTTACATTTATTAACTCATACTTTTCTCTTGACAACCCTGCAAAATAGGTACAACTTTTTGTTTGTTTTGTTTTGTTTGTTTAACTACAATAGAGTGGTTATAAGCTACAAAGTTCCTACTATGAATCAAACAATTTGATTTTGTGTTACTTAAAGAGAAATCACTATTTCTTTTTTTAAAATTTATTTATTTTCAATTGGAGGATAGTTCCTTTACAATATTGTCTTGTTTTCTGCCATATACCAACATGAATCAGTCATAGGTATACACATGTCCCCTCCCTCTTGGACCTCCCTCCCACCTCTGCAGTGTTCATCACAGCACTGTTTACTATACCTAGGACATGGAAGCAACCTAGATGTCCATCGACAAATGAATGGATAAAGATGTTGTGGTACATATACACAAAGGAATATTACTCAGCTATAAAAACGCATTTGAGTCAGTTCTAATCAGGTGGATGAACCTAGAGCCCATTATGCAGAGTGAAGTAAGTCAGAAAGAGAAAGACAAATATTGTATATTAATGCATGTATGTGGAACCTAGAAAGATGGTACTGATGAATCTATTTGCAAAGCAGCAGTGGAAATGCAGACATAAAGAACACACTTATGGGGAGATCATTATTTCTTCAACTTCAAACCTTCAGCCTTGAAATATATTTTTATTAGGGCTAAGGAGGTATAATCTGAAGAACCTACTGCTAAAACCTTGAGGTCATACTGTCCAAAACCCCTCACTGCAGAGGTATAGTTGAGCTGAAATGGCTTGCTTAACATCACATGGCTGTTTAGTGACAGATTCAAGACCAGAACCCAAGCCTATTCATCCTCTCTGTGCTGCTCATTCCTCTCAACTACTACTGCATCCACTTGTTCTTTAAAGGAAGTGTCTGCATGAATGACCAGTTTAACGCCACCCAAGCTGCTGTGTAACCAGACCCCTGACCACAGGTTTTCTTCTCTCCAGGACAAGGTGTGAACAACCACATCTCAGGGCTCTGTACTGACCTCTGGGGGCTTGAGGAAACTGCCCTCTGCTTGAGTGTGGAGGCGCTGTCCTCTGATTACCATTCATGGGGAACCAAACCACTAAGTGTTCCCTGAGGTTCACAAGGAATAAAGGGTGCGAGGATTAAAGTGATGCGTGTGTGCTCAGTCGCATCACTCTTTGTGACCCTTTGGACTGTAGCCCACCAGGCTCTGCCGTCCCTGGGATTCTCCAGGCAAGAATACTGGAGTGGGTTGCCATTTCCTCCTCCAGGTGATCTTCCTACTGATGGATCCAACCTGCATCTCCTGCATCTCCTGCATTGCAGGAGGATTATTTACCAGGTGAGCCATCGGGGAAGCCCAGAGACAGCAATAGTTGGAAGCAAAATGTTTTGCCAAATGCCTTCCTAGAAAATTATTTTCCTGCTGCAGTCATATTTACTGTTACAAGGGCCTGTGAATTGTGACCTTGCTCAGCATTTGGCTTCTCCTGCCTGCCCTAAGGGCGTATCTGTGACCTGGCTAGAAGCTTTTCTGTGAGAAATCTGGGAGCTCCAGTCCCTGCCTCTCATCCACCCCAAACCAGGACACTGTGATTACCTTTGTGTGTTACCAGATAAGGGTGCAGAAAGAATTAGAGGGGGACCTGTCGTTCAGTTTAAATCCAACGTAATTGCTACAAGCTCATCTTTGAGGGCTTTACAGAGGAAATAAGCACCGTCAGGTTGCAAGGCTAATTTTCCTGTCCAGTCCTATAAAGGAACTATCCTCAATAAATCATCTTCCTAATGGAAATGATGGAATTATTCTTCCAGGAAGGGTGAACCTGGAGGAATGTACAAACATATGTCCCTCTCAAGGGCAATAGGAAGCAAACACAGAGCCATAGCTGTCTGGGAGGGTCTAAGGCTTTTGAGGGATTTGTTCCACGTCTCTCTCTCTGAGGTCATTCTTTTTTTTTTTTTAAGATAAAAAAATTCTCTGTATTTATTAAAAAGAACAAACAAAAGCAGTTCACCCATTTCTTGCCCCATTCCTTGCAACCACTAATCTGTTCTTTTTTAAACACAGACACACACAGACACACAGACACACACACACACACACACACACACACACACACACATATATACACCCATCTCTTGGATTCCACATTTAAGAGAGATTATATGGTATTTATCTTTTTTCTCTGACTTATCTCACTTAGCATAATGCTCTCGAAAATCATCCATGTTGTCACAAATGGCAAGATTTCATTATTTTTTATGACTTTTAATATTCCACTGTGTGTATGTATATATACACACCACATTTTATTCTTCCATTCATCCATGGATGGACACGCAAATTGTTTCCGTATCTTGGCTATTGTAAATAATGCTGCAATGAACATTGGGGTGCAGATATCTTTTTGAGTTAGTGTTTTTGTTTCCTTTGGATAAATACCCACAAATAGAATTGTTGGATCCTAGATCATATGGCTGGAGAAGGAAATGGCAACCCACTCCAGTATTCTTGCCTGGAGAATTCCAGGGACGGCAGAGCCTGGTGGGCTGCCGTCTATGGGGTCTCACAGAGTCAAACACGACTGAAGCGACTTAGCAGCAGCAGCAGTAGCAGATCATACGGCATTTCTATTTTTAAATTTTTGAGGAATCTCCACATTATTTTCCATAGTGACTGTTTCCTCCATTAACACACACACAAAATTTCCCTTTTCTCCATATGCTCACCAACACTTGTTATTTCTTGTCTTTTTGATAATAGACACTCTAATTGGTGTGAAGTGAGATTTCATTGTGATTTTGATTTGCAGTTTATGGTGGTTAATGATGTTGAGCACTTTTCCATATACCCATTGTTCATCTGTGTATATTCTTTAGAAAAAGATCTATTCAAATTCTCTCTCTGTTTTTAATCAGACTTCTCTTTCTTGCTGTCCAGTTGTGTGGATTCTTTATGTTAATATATTTTCAATACTAGCCCCTTCTCAGATATATGATTTAAAAATATTTTCTCCCATTCAGTAGGTTGCCTTTTTGTTCATGGTTTCCTCTGCTGTACAGAAGCTATTTGCTTTGATTGTAGTCCCACTTGTTTGATTTTGCTTTTGTCACTTTTGCTTTTGGTGTCAAATCCAAAAATATCATCACTAAGACTGATGTCAAGGAACTTGCCACTTATGTTTTCATCTAGAATTTTATGGTTCCAGATCTTATGTTCAAATTTTTAATTGACTTTGAGTTAGTATTTGTGTGTGGTGTAAGATAGTATTTTATGTGCAGTGTAAGCTTTTAAAATAAAGCATGTGGTACAAACATAAGAACAGACAAAGGAAAAAATGGGAACAACAATAAAAAGCCCAGTGTAGATAGATCCATGGATATATAGCAACATCATAAATTGGATGGAAGATGATAGATTGTTTGCTACAATGTGTCTGCAACATTTCAACGCTGGCTTATTTTTACACCAACTCTATCTGTAATATAGTAGGAGCTCCATTTCACATCATGGACAAAATTGAACTCAACATGGATTAAAGACCTAAATGTGAAATGTAGGACTAGAAATCAAATAGAACTTATTATGATTATTGATAACAAACCACAAGAGTACTTATAGTGCCTGTGAACTTCATTAATGGAAATTATAGATTTTTTTCTGGCATATAACATTGTTGCATATTTCTCATCATTACTTTGAAATTATGGTAGTTATTAGATCCATTGACAACTTTTCATTTAATGCTTTAATAAAGCAGTACACATATTACTATGTCACAAGTGGACAAATATTTTTATAACTGTATTTCAATAAATTGATTTCCTTTGCAATTCCAAATATTTTATTTTATGTTATAAGAGCAATATTCTGAGAAGTCCATAAACTTCATCAGACTGCCCAAGGGCTCTATCATCCAATAATAAGATTCAGAAATTCTGAGAAAAGAGGAATAATCTATGGGTGGAGGCAGAAGCCAGATTGCAATGAATTGTGAAGTAACTCCAACTGAGGATGTTAAAATAGCTAAGAAGACTGATTTTGGGCAGTCAAGGGAAAGAAGTGATAGATAAAAGGATTAACAGGATCAAGAAGAAAACCATGAAGAAAAGCATGAGTGCCTGTAAGTCGCCGTGAAGGATCTGTTGGACAGGTCAAGACTGAGAGGAGACAAAAGGGAGAGTGACTGAGGTAGTGAGGTCTCAGACAGAGTAGGATGGAATGAAAGGGGGAGCATAGTGGGGTAAATTAGCCTCAGAGTGGATGGAAAGGACAGGTTCACATGTACATACATTAGGAGAGAGAGGAAACAAGGACTTCCAATATCTGACATCCAAAAATTTTAGGGGAAGGGATCATTTACAAGCTTTGTGCTTAAGAGTACAAAGGTGTGGAGAAGGGAAGATTGTTGACTAGAGGTTAGAAAAATATTGCAGAGCAGATCCTGGGGCTCTCATGGTCTGCACCCGTTCAGTTGTAGCGGAGTCAACACATCCAAACTGAGAAGACAGACCTACAGCTTAAAGTAGTTGTGAGGGGAACTCAGGTGAAAGTTGTTCAGTTGTGTTGGACTCTTTGCGACCCCATGGACTATACTGGAGTGGGTAGCCTTTCCCCTCTCCAGTGGATCTTCCCGGCCCAGGAATCAAACCAGGATCTCCTGGACTGCAGGCAGATTCTTTACCAACTGAGCTATCAGGGAAGCCTGAGGGGAACTCAGGAGGGCCGTTAAAAACACACTGATCTGGAAACTTTTTTTTCCTGTGAAATGGAAATATTTGGCTTTAATGATTCATAACATTATTTTATGTGGGGCTTCCCAGGTGGCACAGTGGTAAAGAATTCACCCACCAATGCAGGAGATACAAGAGACACAGGTTGGATCCCTGAGTTGGGAAGATCCCCTGGAGGAGGGCATGGCAACCCACTTTCGTGTTCTTGCCTAGAAAATCCCGTGGACTGAGGAGCCTGGCAGTCCATGGGGTCACAAACTCATGTTTGAAAGCTTTTATTTTTAAAAATGTTCAGGATTTTATATCTGATGCCTTTCTTATTGAAATGAGCAGGAAATTTGGACTGTCTGGACTAGGAAACATGGACATGAACTAGGAAACATGACTGAAACCTGACAAACATTGTTTTTTCTTTAAGGCAACAGCATTAACATTAACACACAGCAAAATATTCTATATTTTGTATCTTATTTTACAGTTAAAACTACTATTCTTATTTGGAAATGCTCTTGTCTTTGGACTAAAAGTAATAAAATATAAAAACTTAGTAATATTTAGCAATTTTAGTTTTGATTTTGGAAAATAAATTTAGCAATAACATCAAAGAGTTAAAACCAATTTCTTGGTTAACATTCTGATGAAAAAAATTCTGTAAGAATCATAATCAAGCTTTTTGTTCTGTTCTATATGCTTCCTTACAGAGAATATTGAACACGTTAAAATCTTTTGCTTAACATATTAATTTTGTTATTTGTGGTTTAGCTATTTGAAAAGCACCTTAAAAATGTAAAAATTAATTCAAATGGGAAAAATAAGAATTCATCAAACTGGAGCCAACCATCTGTATTAATTAATGTGCATGCATGTAAGTCGCTTCAGTTGTGTCCAACTCTTTGTGACCATATGGACTGTAGCCCACCAGGCTCCTCCATCCATGGGATTCTCCAGGCAAGAGCACTGGAGTGGGTTGCCATGTCCTCCTCCAGGGGAATCTTCCTGACTCAGGGATCGAACTCACATCTCTTAAGTCTTCTGCACTGGCAGGTGGATTCTTCACCACTAGCGCCACCTGGGAAGCCCGTTAATTAATGTAAGCTTTTGTAAAAAAGAAAATGAAGACTTAAAAAACCCCGTTGGAGACCTTCACTGCATACGAGTCCCTTCAAAATGGTCGCCTTGGAAATGCAGACACCTTTTCTAATAATGTTATCCTTACATTATTTATAGAACATGTCTTTCAGAATTTCCTCTGAATGCTGTTGCACTTTTTGTTGTTGTTGGTAATTATATTAGTCACGTTGACACATAAAATTAATCATCATAATGATGTTTCCAGTAAGGGAAAAATCTTTCTTTTTGGGGAGGTAAGTTTAATTGAGAAATAGCAAAGTTCTTTAAGAAATGGGTCTGGTGAAATAGCAAACAAACTATTGTGGTCAAAGACAGAAAGCATGACCACAGTGTAATGAGATGAATTTTCTCATGATGGAAAGAAAAAAACTCTCCAGAAATGCTTCTGAGGGTGACATCAGTCATGCATGTGAGATAAATTAGAAAGGCAGGTAGGATTCAAATTACAGAGGCTGGCATTGCAAAGCTGCTTGAAAGTAATTTTAAATTCAATAGGGGATCCATTACAGGTTTTTGAGCAGTAGGATGAGATCTAGGACTTTGTGATTTTCTTCAGTTGTACTGATATAATAACCTTTTCAGAAAAAGGAAATGATTTGACATTATTGGTGGACTGATATTCTATTCTTCTAGCCTCTAAAAAATAATTTTCCTTGATGGAGGGCATGGTAGTGGGAGAGGGCAAAGGGGGAAAGATTAATTGTTGATAATCACTGTGATACTAGATCATTAATTAATTAAATAAATTGAATCACTGAGTAGATCATTATCATTTTTTTAAACATTCTTTTAAAATGATATAATAAGCATCTATTATGAGGTCACATAATATATCTTATTTGTCTCCTCTGCACCTTCTATAATGCCAAAAATTTAGAAATAATATTTCATCAAGGCATAGCTGATGAGTGGTCATTTACTCTTAAATGTCAGGTGGTGCAGTAGTAAAGAATCCACCTGCTTATTCAGGAGATGCAAGAGATGCGGGTTTGATCCCCATGTCAGGAAGACTCCCTGGAGAAAGGAATGGCAATCTACTCAAGTAGTCTTCCCTGGAAGATTCCATAGGTACCTGGAAGGCTACAGTCCACGGAGTAGCAAAGAGTCAGACATGACTGAGCACACATACAAACCTCTTTTTCTATTTGAGGGTATCAACATTCACTTGGTCTACTTAGAAACTTCTGAGTTATTCTAGACACTTTCCTACGACATTTACATTAAATAGACAACCAAGTCCTATTTTGCCACAACATCACTGCCTTGTTTTAGGTTCCCATGTGCTGTCTATACACCTCAGTGGTCTTATTTATCTTTTAAAATACAGTGTCACTCCCTTCAATAAATTTATTTGTTCATTCATTTAATCCTGCAAATAATAACCAGGCAGTATATTAGGCTCTGGGTCTATTATAGCAAACAAAGTAGACACTATACCTGATTTCATGGATGTGTAATTTAGTGGGAAGTTGGGTGTAAACCTATCTATGGTTATGAATTGTAATCAGTGCTATAAAGAAAAAGAACAGCAAGGTTAGAGAGAAAATGACAGAGAGAATGGTGCTGGAGCCAAATTATTCTTTCTAAAGATCAAATCTGATCATATCTAAAATCTTACCTTCAGTTGTCTGCAGGATTAAATCCAGACTCTTTCGAGTGGCTCACAAGGGACATATGTTTGTACCTTAATGTCTAGCATAATGCTAAACTCACAGAGGTCAATGATATTAGTGGAAAGAATGAATATTAATCTTAAAAATGGTTTTAAGACAATCTTCAATTTACATACATTAACAAAATTTGTTCATTTTGAAACAGATTGCCAAATACTTCATTAAAAAGGAAAAAAATGTGCTTCCATCAATTTTCAAGCCCAGATTACATCAGAACATTTTTTTTTTTGTCCTTGAAAACACTACTAGAATTTTAACTGAAATATCAGAAATGTGCTATTACTATAATGTGTAAAACATTGCTTTTTTGTGTGTCAGGAGAAGCCTGTAGTAAGGGTAGTGAAAAACAGATTGACATTTGGTCATTATTTCTTATCAAGGGTGTTTTACTTGTAATGCTATTTGACAGCTATATTCTAGGTCTGACAGCATTGAACCAGCGTAATTCCCACTGAACTGCTCTAAATAGGCAGTATTGCAATCAGTTTAACAACCCCTGGAGGCAATAAAATCTCTCCTTTGAACGAATACTCAAGGGGAAGAAATCTAAGATTTATAAAGGGCAGCAAGTATTCAAGAAAGGGGCAAAGTTTATGTGTGAGCCTATAATTGATGTTTCCTTTGTTGGAAAAGGAAGCTTGAGGATGCTTTAAGAATTAATCTTTAACAAGTTCTAATCTGCACTAACAAGTGTGTTCAGATGAGTGAAAGAGATATGTGATTCTGAGAGTTAAGTTGCTTCCAGCCAGCTAAGAAAATTTGAAGGGGTCTTAAAAGTATGAGAACACTTTAAAATTAAACCAGGAGACTTAAGCCATGTCTCTTTGATGTCTATGCCTGAGGGTCACCATCATTAACAGTGTTGATTAAGCTTTATGATTGGTTCATGGTTTGTACTTAATATGTATGTACCTGTATGAAGAAAATTTCAGTCAAATATAGTATCATACTTATTTCAGATGAACTTGCCAGTTCTCCTTCTGTTGATAGTACTTTAGTTAAACACAAATTTAGTCAAGGTTAATTAAGATTGTCCTAGCGTTAATCTACTTCTATCACTATTGGCTGTGCATCCTTGGGACTATTATGCCATCATTCATAGTTTTCTCATCTGCAAAATGGAATTCATAGCTCTTATTACTGGGGAGGCTTGAAGGTATGTAGCTGAAGAAGAGTGCCTCATTCAATGTGGGTCACAGAGTAATAGCTGAAGCTATGTGTTAAGCAACTGTTAATTTCAAGCTGATTGATACTCTCAGTAACCATATGAGGTTGAGAGGTAGAGTAGGGAGGGTGCTTTGACGGTGGGGGTTTCTTAGGGGAAATAGGTTGGAATACAGAATGAACTTAATTCTCT
Source organism: Giraffa tippelskirchi (assembly GCF_054371585.1). Taxonomy (NCBI): domain Eukaryota; kingdom Metazoa; phylum Chordata; class Mammalia; order Artiodactyla; family Giraffidae; genus Giraffa; species Giraffa tippelskirchi. Next base: position 130,952,752 of record NC_137279.1, on the reverse strand, counting down.
ATTTTGGGCCCAGTTGCTAGAGAAGTCAGAGAAGGCAATGGCATTCCACTCCAGTACTCTTGCCTGGAAAATCCCATGGACGGAGGAGCCTGGTAGGCTGTAGTCCATGGGGTCGCTAAGAGTCGGACATGACTGAGCGACTTCACTTTCACTTTTCACTTTCATGTATTGGAGAAGGAAATGGCAACCCACTCCAATGTTCTTGCCTGGAGAATCCCAGGGACAGGGGAGCCTGGTGGGCTGCTATCTATGGGGTTGCACAGAGTCGGACACAACTGAGACAACTTAGCAGCAGCAGCAGCTAGGAAAGTAGCTTTGTCCCTGTCAGTGAACTCCAGGGATGTTGGTCCTGAAACTGTGGAATTCTTTAGCATGTCAGAGTGTTCTTGTCTTTCTCTAGAGGGTGGTGGGGGCAGGCACTACCATCGAAATGTCAGAGAAACCTATCTTCACCTCTCTATTTTTTTATAAATGACGGTGTGTGATTGTGTGTGTGTGTTGGCTTTTTATTGTTTTCTCTAGCTCTAGTTCTTTTATCTCAGTGTTTACATCTATGTTGTATATGCAACTTCTGTAGCACTAGCAGGGTTTCTTTGTATAAATGGTTCCTGCCTAGGACTCTCAACTTTCACCATTTATTTAACTTAATAATTCTGTTCATCTTTTGGGTCTCAGCTTAAATGTTATGTCTCCCAGCAAGCTTTCTTTGACTCCTCAAGTCTTGAGAGCCTTCCCCCATGTGCTCTTACAAAACTCCAGTCCCCTACCACACCCTGTCTCCTGCACTATCATTGCAGGAGGCATTTTTGCTCTTTAATAGTATTCATTTCTTTACTTCCAAGCATATGAGAGGTTTGCACCTTCTCAACTTCTGGAAGTTCAGCGAAGCCATGTGGTTTGACTTGGCTGATAATTTGTGAGCAAAGTGCTCTGTGCTCATGTCCCTCTCTCTTTTCTGCCACGGCAATTCCACAGACCTGTGCTGATAATGGAGGTGCAGTGGTGAGTCATCACATGGAGGGCAGCCGCCATGGAGAGTTGTCAAGACACACAATAGACACACAATAGACACTGTGTCAGATATATACCTTTGTGGCTTTCTAGCCACTGAGTTTTGGGGGTTGCTGGTTACTGCAATATATCTTGGCTAATACAGTCATTGATGGGCTACCATCATACTGTTTCCTCACCTGTCTATATAGATCTTTAAGAGAAGTAATTGTCTTGTTCATCATCCTGTCCCTGGAGCCCTGTTACAGGACTGCCTGGCATATGGTAGGCAACTAATAAATCATTCATGGACTGAAATAATGATTCTATATCAAGGAAGGAGCTATCTGAAGATCTGATTTCCACAGTAATCAAACCCTTGGCATGTTGCTGATGTGAGAAAAAGTGATGAAGAAATATTATTTGAGGAGAAAAATACTGTTTATGATTCAGTATCTAAAGCTGTTGAAAATAATTTTTTTTTAGAAAAAAGAAGATGCTTTATCATTGAAAGAAAGCTCCATAGAGACAAAAAATAAAATGCACACTTCCTTTTGTGGATAAACAATGGCATTTCTTTCCTCTCCTAGTGATTCTTACTCTGGTGAATCTTGACTTAGATTTTGCCTTCTTCAAGAAGCCCTCCTAGCCCCTGCAAGTCAGGAGTACATTTTCTTCCTATATGACCTCACTGCATCATTTATGACCTCTATTTTAGCACTTATTACTTTAAATTGTATTTGCTTCTTTAAGAAACTCTAAGCTCTATGTTGATAGGCAGGGACTGTGTCTATTTCACAGATATATCCCCAGAGCTTGGAACATGGTGAGTGTTAAATAAATATTAGTGGAATGAGTGAATAACTGTAACAGCTAATATTTGTATACCACGTTAAAACATTTCTACTTTAATTTCTAAATTAATCTTCATATACAATCATGAGAAGTATATGCAATCATGAGGGCTTCCCTGGTGGCTCAGCTGATAAAGACTCCACCTGCTATGTGGGAGACTTGGGTTCAATCCCTGGGTTGGAAAGATCTCCTGGAGAAGGGAACAGCTACCTACCACAGTATTCTGATCTGGAGAATTCCACGGACTGTATAGGCCATGGGGTCGCAAAGAGTTGGACACGACTGAGTGACTTTCACTTTCACTTTCATACAATCATGAGACGTAAGTAAGTATTACTTTCTCTGTTTCATTGATGACGGAAAATGGGGCTCCATGAGTTTACGTGCCTTTACCAAAGAGCACCCACCTGTAAGTAGCAGAGTGGGACTCTCACTTTTCTGGCATTTATCTCACAGCACATTCTCTGTCATGGGTAAGGAGATTTGACTTGAGCTAATAATGGTGTGAGACAGCAAGGTTTCTATGCAGAATGCCAGATACTTTCTGATTTTAGTCATACTGGTTCTGTATGAGCCAGCACTATTATTCCAAGCTCTCTGGAGGAGATTCTTAGTGTAAGGGTTTAAAAAAATGCTGGATTCAGACTACATACATTAGAATAATCCTGGTCACTATGTCTTGTGAGCTTGGGTGAGTTTCATAACCTCTGTAAGCCTCAGTTCTCTCAAAGGTAAATTGGGAACAGTAGTATCAATCTCATGGGTGCTTTTGAATATAGTCCTTAACTTAAAGCCTGGCCCAGATGTGGTAATTAAGCAGCAGCAGTTATTATTATTACTGTGACTATCACCCTTGTGTTATCAGTACTCTGCTGTGCAGTCTATGCAACAGGCTCAGAGGTCCTTGTTTTCTACAGCGAATAAAGAATATCATCTTGGCAGTTCCTATTGTCAGTTAATATAGAGACTGGTCTTGAGTTCCAGACCACTCAGGCTCCCTTGTGCATGGTAATACTCAGGGAGAATCCTGCCTTCATGTCATTGGATAGTATTTTTGTGGCTTTAAGAGGGCCAGACTTAGTAGGACTGGAGCCTGTAGTTCAGAATCTGAAGATTTGCAGATTTGGAGAAGGGGTGGATAAAGGTGTACTGGGTTTCAAGGAGAAACCAAATATAGGGTTGACCAGTAAGAAAGGAGAGACGTGACATGCACAAAGCCAGAAAAACATGAAAGTAGCTAATAAATACTGATTGCTTTGTATATATTAGGTACTTAGTGTGTAGTATTTAATTCTTAGAACAACCCTGCAGATTATGATATTATCCCTGCTTTGTATTGAGGAAACAGAGGCCCAGAAAGGCTAAATAACTTGCCCATAGTCTCACATATGATACCCGCAGGAGAGAGCCTTTATCATGCAGCGCAAGTCAGAACCAGAGTAAGAAGGCGTGCTAGAACATGCTGTTCTGAGGAACACCTCTCAACTGGATGCTTTGGTTTCTGTGGGTTATGCTGATGAGCGTTAAGTACCCAGCCCTACTCAGGTGGTCCCTGAAAGCAGCTGACCAAGCTGGCCGCACAGCACATTCCCTGGGGGCTTGTTAATGGCACAAATTTCCAGGTCCTAATCCCAGAGGATCTCAGGCAGTCTCAGGTATGTCCAACAAATCGATGTTTTTAACCATCAACTCAGAAAATTCTGAAGCACCTGGTCTTCTGGCAGGTATTTAGAAACCTCCACCTTGAAGCCTGCTTCCCTGGTGGCTCAGATGGTAAAGAATCTGCCTGCAGTGCAGGAGACCCAGGTTTGATTCCTAGGTTGGGAAGATCCTCTGGAGAAGGGAATGGCTACCCACTCCAGTATTCTTGCCTGGAGAATCCCATGGACAGAGGAGCGTGGCAGGCTATAGTCCAAGGGGTCACAAAAAGTCAGACATGACTGAGCAACTGACTCTTAACACCTTGAAGCCACCCACCCACTGGAGGTATTGTGGGGTTTTCATGCAGGCATTTCTTCCCACAGCTGTTGGTAAAGAATCTATTGATCAACCCAGATCTGACTAGGGAAGAGTTGGAACCATGCCAAAGAATTCCCTTGGTTTCTCAAATCTTGGGCTTCAAAATGAAACCTGGGTTAATATCCTGCAGGTGTAGAATGCAATGTAGGCTGGGAAAGGTATTCCTGTGAAATCATCTTTATTCTCCACAGAATGCTGCTGGTTTGTTAGGTGAACTTAAAATCCTCAATATTGGGTTTGAGTTTCTCAGCAATCATTTGTGATCTACCCGAGTAAAGAAGCAATAAGCATTTGGTCTGCAGTGAGCTGAATCATCCTGAGGGAGCAGTTTACATCATTAGAATGTAATGAAATAAGTTGTCACCAACAGCTGCCAACAATATTTCTGGCGACTTGGAAAAAGGTTATGTTTAGCAGACATTTTCTGAGTTGTATTTACTTTTGTACGTGGAGCGAGGCCGGGTATGCTGGCAGGCTGATGTTCTTTCTGATTTCAGATACTTTAATAATGATTCGTCTGGGTGAGTACAGAAGAATTGAGTAACGTTCTTGATGAAATGCTGGATGTCAAAGCAATAATTTAATGCTTCACTAGGAGACTTGAAGAGTCTGTTCTCCTCAAAGATGAAGTATGTAGCATACTAAATACTCTTCATCACAGAATTTTCTTATCTTATCATTAGGCACAGCAGTAAAAACTCTTGTCTGAGGAGCCAATGCATCTTGAAGCCTTGAAGTTGTCTCCAACTACACCATCACCTCCCTGGCCCAAGCCTAATCCATGTGTAAACAACAGCAACAAACTCCTAACTGGTCTCCCTCTCTCTCTACTTGCCATTCTATACACAGTTCTCCATTTGGTAGCCAGAATAATTGTTCTCGACACAGATCTGATTGTATTTAGCTGCTGTTTCCCCAGCATTTAGAACCGGCTTTTAAAAAATATTTATTTGGCTGCAATGGGTCTTTATTGTAGCATGCTGGATCTTTATCTGTGGCATGTGGAATCTAGTTCCCTGACCGGGGATCAAACACAGGCCCCTGCATTGGGAGCATGGAGTCTTAGCCACTTTTCTACCAGAGAAGTCCCCAGAACAGTTTTTGACGCATGGTAGATGGCCACTAGCCATTTGTTAAATGAACAAATAACTGTTACTCTCCTGCTTAAATCTTTCAAACCCTCCCCACTGCCTTCAGGATACAGACCAATTTTCTTAACATGGGCTACAAGGCTCATCCCCTTCCTTACACACTCTGCTCCATCCTGAACTACTTGTGGCTCCTCCAGTCTGCCATCTTTCTCTTCTCTGAGACTTAACACCTGCTGTTCTGTCTGCTCAGATATCTTCCCTTCATTCTACCTACTTTTCTTTAATAGGTAATACCTTTTCATTCTTTTGGTCTCAGTCTAGATGTCAATTCTTTCAGCAAGTCTTCTCTGATTCTCCCAATATTGACTTGCTTGGACCTCACGTGTGATCCCAGCTCCTGAAATTTCCCACCACATCTTTGCTCCACTGCCCTGTAATTGCTGATTCTCTTGTCGTGAATGCAAGTAGGTGTTAGCTCCTGGGGTGCAGAGATGATATCTATCTTAATCAACATTCTACAGGCCGTATTAGCTAACACAGGTCTTGGTCCCTAGTACAATAAACTATTGCCTGCTGTTGAGTGAATGAATCAGTTGATATAAACAGCCTAGGGAACCTAAGGCATAGCCTTGGTTTTCCTCCTTGCCTTTAGTTGGAAGAAGGTCCTAAAGATACTTTCACAGGCTTGCAGAGTTACTGACTCTGGTTCAGCTCCCTCATTCGACATCTACGTGGTCACTGTTCTGGCCCTAGCTACCATCAGTCCTCACTTGGATTAGAGAAATAGACTTCTAATTGATCTCCCCCATACCTTCTTATCATTCTACACATAGTTTTCTATTCAATGGCCAGAGAGGTTGAAGCCCAGAATATTTGAATAACTTGTTCAAAGCTTTCAGTGGTTTAGTAGCAAAATCATAATGAGACCCCATTTTTAAGGAACATTTTTTTTCCCTGGCTGCCCTACAGTCCAAAATATCCCCTGATTAAATACAATTTGATTCTAATTCATACTTAAGTCTCCTAACATAGATATGTTATTCTAACTCCAGCTGTGCTTTTCCTTGAGGTCTTTGCACAAGTCCTAGAAATCATACCCTTACTCCCTCTTTGCAATTCTGGAGACATCTGCTTTCCATTGTAAGCAACATCCCTTATTTTGAGAGATTTCACTGAAAGGAAGTTATATAATAATCCTTAAATCTGCAGAATACTTATAAAGGCTTGATGCCTCAAAAAAAATCTGTATTCAGAGTTTTCACCCCGAGTGAGTATATATTTTTTATGCATTCAGTCTATGAAGACATAAGAGGCAGGGGGCAGGAGCTAAAGTTTGTTCCAGTCCAGAAGTCTGTGCTCTCTCTTAATTTCTTCTTGGTAGGTGTCTTTGTCATTAATTTCCTGATATTGGTAGTTAGTTTGGATGAACACTCAGGGACCCCAGTGGAAAAAGTTTTCCATTTCTTGGTGTCCATTTTTTAGCTATCCCCTGGAGGAGGGAATGGCAACCTACTCCAGTATTCTTGCCTGGTGAACTTCATGGACAGAGGAGCCTGAAGGGCTACAGTCCATAGGGTTGCAAAGAGTCAGACATGTCTGAGCAACTAACACAGCAAGCAATTACCATCTTGTTTCTTTCATAGCAAGGCTTTTTTTTTGTTTTGCTTTTGTGTTTGTTTGGTTATTTTTTTCCTTCCCTAGCTTGCTGTTTCTGTGATAGGGCACATTATAAAACATAATGGGGTTTTGAAAGGGAGAGAGCTGATACTGGGGTTTGCCATGTGCCCTGGGTACACATACCTATAAGTAAGAATCATTTGAAGAAGGTGCAGAGTGAATTTTAGGGTTGAGGTCTTGAGGACAGTCATTAGGACCTGGGCTTTGGGAAGGGTGAGGGTGGAAGGCAGAGAGAGGTGTTTTTAGAGGCCAAGCAACTGGGACAACCTTCAAGTAGCAGGTGACACATCCATGGAGAATCTAACTAAAAACCTTGCATATAGCTGATGAAGTATACAAATCTCAGGGCTTCTTCCCCAGCACATTCATTTCTTCCTAAAAGACCATAACACTTCTTTTTAAACATTTTATTTCATTTTAATTTCAAAATAATTTTAGATTTATGGAAAAAATTGCAAAAATAGCACATTTTTATATTCACAATTCTCCAAGCATGATCATTTTTACCATATATGCTTTACCATTGTCTCTTTCTAGGCACACAAACTGAACACACACACACACACACACACACACACACACGACCTTTCTTTGAATCATTTGAAAGTATGTCACAAATATACCACTTTACTCCTATGTGTTTAGGTGTGTATTTTCTAAAAACAATGACAGTATCTTATTGAACTACAGTATAATTATCAAAATCAGGAACTTAACATGGATACAGTATTAATTATTGTCTAACCTATGAACCCAAGTCAAATCTTGTCAATTATCTTCTTAATGTCCTTTATGAAAAAAAGAAAAAAATTCTGATTCAAAATTCAATCTAGATTATTCTTTGCATTTGGTTGCCATGTTTTTAAAGTTTTCTTTAATCTGGAATCATTTTTCTTTGTTATGACCTTGACATTTTTGAAGAGTACAAGATATTTATTTTTTTGAAAGTCCCTCAGTTTGAGTTTGGTATTTCCTCATGATTAAATTCTGACTGTAAATTTTTGGCAGGAAAAGCACAGAAGTGATGTGAGTCTCAGCTTCACGTTGGCTTGCATGTGCTGTCAGCTATAGTACTGGTCATGTCTCATTAACGATCGCTTGGTCAGCATGGTATCACTTGGTTAGATTTTCCACCATAAAGTTACAATTTCTCCTTTGGTAATCAGTAGGTATCTTGTGGAGAGATACTTTGAGACTATCCAAACGTCTTATTTCTCATGAAGGTATAACCCATTAAATTTAGCATTCATTAATGATTCTTTCCTGAGGCTATTATTACCATGGTAGTTGTCAATAGTGATTTTGAATTGCATTATTTCTTCTATATTTATTGATTGGAATTTTACTTCAAGGAAAGTTTTCCCTTCTGATTGATTGCTTTATATTTATGGTCTCACAGACTGTTCTCTTCTATGTTGTCATTTGTTATTGTAAGTACCTATTTGGATGCTCAAACTGACCTAGGTTTAGCTTGCAGGGAGCCCTTTAAAGCTGGTTCTGTATCCTTCTGATCTATATCCATCAGTCTTTGAATATTTTGTTACCCTGTAGTATAGCAAAATGTTGTAGACTTATTTTGTATATATCCTATCCCAGTCCTGGAACTAGTTGTTTCTTCAGTTAGCTCTAACTCCTTTTGGTGAAGAATGGCATTTAGAAACCAAGATCTGGGTGCTGATGGGTTCATCAATACTGAAATATCATTTCTTCCAGTCTCTCAGTAAATACAACCAGAGAACTCACACACACACACACACATACACACACATACTCTCACAGATATATATCTTATTTCTATTTCTCAAGAACCTTACCTTTTGCTTATTTAGCTCACAGGGCAATGAAAAAGGAATTATTATTTTGTTTGGTTAGCACTTTAAAAAATTTCTAGGATTTATACTTTCATCAGGCTTAAAAAATATTCACCTTTTCCTCCTCGGTTCCTGGACACATTTCACATATCTATTTTAAATTTGCAAACTCTAGAACATGTGTGACACACAGTTACAAATATAGATCAATGTAAGTAACCAGGAACAATGGGAGAGTGCAAGTCTCACTGGTCTCCAGGGTTTGATTGCGGAAGGTTGTGGGCATCAGACTATGCCGTGATATATGATCTTGTTCTCTTGATGAGGCAGGTGAGATAGGAAAAGTTCGATTATTTTGACATACATGATCAATATTGATCTGGAAAAAACAAGGAACAGTATTTTGTTTAGATACATATTATTACAATATGCATGTTGGTTAATAGTAACTGTATTCAATGAAAGAAACGTTCTGTGGTGAAATATATGTTATTGTTGTTCAGTCGCTAAGTCATTTCCAATTTTTGACTTTTTGCGACCTCATGGATGGTAGCACCCCAGTCTCCTCTGTCCTCTACTGTCTCCCAGAGTTTGCTCAGATTCATGTCCATTGAGTTGGCAATTCTATCTAACCATCTCATCCTCTGCCGCTCCCTTCTCCTTTCACCTCCAATCTTTCCCAGCATCAAGATCTTTTCCAAGGCCCTTCATGTTAGATAGTCAAATTTTTGGAGATTCCGCTTCAGGTGAAATACTTCAGGAGTATTGAATATGCCAGTGGATATTGCAACTTTAAAAAAAATTAATTTATTTTTTAATTGAAGGATAATTGCTTTACAGAACTTTGTTTTCTGCCAAATATGGTATTATGACTTTTCAAGAAAAGGATATAGTGCAAAATTTCCCAGACTTACTTCTCTGTGGAATCCCCTTTTTATGGATCATTTAGATGAATTTGTGTTCCATGAAAATCACTTTGGAAAATGCTGTTACATAACTCATTCACTCACATAGAGTCATAATACAAAAATGTCCCAGAAAACATAACTTGCTCTGAGCCCCTGAACTCTCCTGAATGAAGTCCTGATGAAGTGGTTTGTATTTTCTGTAGAGGAAAGAAGCCCGAAAAGTGTGAGTTACATTTTTTTCTCTGACCCAGGTTTCTATGTGTCCCTGATCAAATGGAAGGCTTGGGGTTTTCCTGTCTCTGTAACAATGAGGTAGTGGAGATGCTTAAATTTTAACAAATGTGCTGCTGTGCTTTGCTTAGTTGCTTAGTCATATCCAACTCTTCGCGATCTCATGGACTGTAGCCTGCCAGGCTTCTCTGTCCACAGGGATTGTCCAGGCAAGAATACTGGAGCGGATGGCCATGCCCTCCTCCAGGGCATCTTCCCAACCCAGGGATCAAACCCAGGTCTCCTGCATTGCACGCAGATTCTTTACTGTTTGAGCCACCAGGGAAGCCCATGAATGCTGGAACAAATGTGCTAATCACTCTGAATATTTATTTCTGACAGATACATCCATACTATCTCCTGATTCCCCAAGGGTTCCTGCCCCAACTCCTACCAAAAGCTGTTGTAATCCCAATTCCTGAAGTGAATTTAGAACATTTCGGAAAATACATGAGTGTGAGAGGGGTGACTCTAGCAGAAGTATTAGTGATACATGTCAACTAATGCCACTGCATAGAACATTTTAATCTATATTCCTTTAAAAAAATGTTTGTCAGAGAAATTAAGAGTTGGTAACCTTAAGAAATCCACACTTTTTAGTGATTTCTTTTTTTCCAGTGAGCCACAGAAAATGCAAGTTAAATTAAAATTTTTTACAAGTAGATTACATCATGCAAATATTTTAGTATTTTATCATCTAGAATAATGATGTTGACTATAAAATGTTTTTATACTTCTTTTTTTACTGACTGATAGGTGTTTACCAATGCTACTAAATACATTCCTCCAACATTTTTAAGATTAATGAACAAAACATTTTGGGTCCCTGAATGGGTTTTAGATCTGTAAATCAATCTCATGGATCATTTTAAATTACTAATCATAAGCAAATAGATAAGCAAGAATGACTATAAATTGGGTTAATTACTGTAGCTCAAGTTTTAGCTCATAATTTTGACTTTCAAAGGCTACACAAACCAATTTTGTACTCTTAGATTATAATGAGCAGTCTTTATTCTTTAATCAGCTCACCCGTATCTAGCTGTCTAATGTAACATTCCTTTGAAGCCTAGAAAGATCTAACATAATTGAAGAAATGTCGAACTACTTGACTCTTTTTTTTTAATATAAAGGAATTAAACATTAATCAGGCTTGCGCATCTCAATTAAGCCAATTAAAATTATCACAGAATGCAGTGCAGACCTCAATAGGTAGCTTTAATGCTTGAATACATTATCAACTTTTACCTAACATTCCCATCTTCATTATTTTGTTCCTCAGAAAAGTAAATACAGATCCGAAATCCATATCAGAAAGTCTACCGGTTAATACAATCTGGCAAAGCCCTGACAAAAGAAACACATAAAATTGTGTTTATTTAACTAGTACTGATAGTGCTGGAACTTACCTTAAATTTTTCTGCCAGAAAAGGAGTTCTGTAATTATGGTGATAACTGGTGCCTTCATCCAAACAGCCCATTAACTATTCGATTTGTTTCTCTAACAACCAGGAAGCGGTTTTGGTCTTGCAGGCTATGGTATATATACACAAAGTCCATATAATTACTAATAATTTGTAACAAGTGTTAATTGATAAACAGCTCCCTCTGGTAGCTTAATTAAAGCTGTAGGATAGTGAGGCGATTTACAACTGGGATTGATCTCAATTAGTCAACAAAATCTGTGTAGTCTGTTCAAAGGAGAGGAAGGAAAGAGAGGCTTTGGGGATTTTGTCTCGTTCTCCCTATTTCTTTTTCCTCCAAGAAGAGAAATACCATCAGAAGAGCTGCACTACTTTGTCGAGAACAATCTACCCAGCTTACACGGTGTTTCTTGTAAGTTCTTTGGCATTTGTTCCTCTCTTTGTTTATTCTCTGTCAGGTTACTGAAAAAATATTCAAGCATTTGCTTTCATTACACCCAGTGGTACACATTGCTGAACACCAACCCTAAGGGACCCAAAAGTAGAAGGGAAAAAAACCAATTTTTTAAAATGTCAGATTTTGATCTGGCAGATCTGTTTGCAAACTGGCATTCGGGGGGCATAATAAAAAGGAAGCCCAGGAAAGGTGGCGTGGGGGAATCACCAGAGACCGGGAGGCCTGGGGATCTTGTAAAGCCAGCTTGGCTGCTTCAGGACTCAACTCATTTTATCATGTGGGTTGATATAGTAAAAACCTAATCTAAGTGTTGCTGAAATTGCCCCTATGGAATAGGAGAGGAAAAAAGTGTCATCTGTGCTCAGTGAGATCACAGACTGGCTGCAAACAGCTGCTGAAACATTAATTAATCTGTTTGCAAATAAATTGTGGATCTGTACTAGCTGAAATTGCTGTTATAAACAAACTGGGATGCTGTACTTTCCAGATTTGTCTGTATTTTAAGACTTTTTTTCCCCCATATACTGCAAAATCACCAGGGCCCAGATACTGTGTGTTTACTTCTAGAAGCTCTGAGCCAGTGTACTGACATTACCTCACAGACACTCAGCTTGGAGGCAATTCATACCGGTTGTGGTACTTTTGAAAATGGTACAATTCTGCATGAAAGGTCTGTACCTCATTTAAGTCAGATTTGTTAATCAAAGAGAATGAAATATTCTACAGAGCAAATGAATGTGGATTTAGTAGTTTTGTAATTTTAAAGTATTTCGTAAGTGTCACAGTTGCTTAATTTGTTTTAACTAGACTGTGGCAAATTCTAGTTGCCTTGACACTTAGAGGATTAATGTTGGTTCCAAGTACTTACTCGCTTTTTAAAAAGTGATAGGATATGTACTGTAACAGAGAATCTATAAGAGTTTGTTTTCCCGAAAATTGTAGTTAGGATGCTCTCTGTTCCCTGTTTTTTCTGACCTTTGTTCTTGAAGGTGATTTTAATTCAGTAAACACTTGTGTGCCCATGCTTCAGTTATCCAACCAATGGTTATCAAATGCTGAATATGAGTCAATTATTCTGTTAGGTGCTGGGTTATAGGAGGTCCTCAGAATGTAACCCTCACTCTCAAAGGGCTTTGGTCTAGTGCAGGGACTGACCAACTTTTTCTTTTAGGGCCAGATAGTAAATATTTTAGGCTTTGGGGTCTGATGGGCTCTGTATCAGTATCCAACTCTGCTGTAGGGTAGAAGCAGCCATAGCCAATACGTAAATAAATGAGCATGATGGTGTTCTAATAAGACTTTATTTACAAAAACCAGCAGCAGGCTGGAATTACTCTTGGGCTCTGGTTTGTCGGTTTCTGGTTTATTGGGAAGGAGTCAAATAAAAAGCCAAACTACAATACCTGCAACACAACTCAGCGGTCTGACCAGTTCCCTTGGAGTTATCAGGACACATTGGAGGGACATTCGATCCAGGTTTGGAGGTAGTAATGGTTTAAGTTAGGGTTAGGGCGAACCAAGTCTTTAGAGGAACTCTAAGTGAGAACACCTGGATGAGAAGAAGCTATTCAGATGAAGGGCAAACAAGGTGGGTGTAGTCTGCCAGTTACAGGAGACAAGATGGGTCAAAGTCAAGGGTGAGAGACTGGTATATGTGGTGGTATCATTAAGACATTCATCCATATTATGATTTTCCTCCTCGTTCCAAACACAGGGAAGGATCACACTTCTCCATTCTCCCCTAACAGTAAACATAGCCATGTGACTTGCCATGGTCAGTGAAATGTGAGAAGAAATGGCATGAGTTACCCCTGGGTAGAAAACTGGAGGGCCAGTGCTTGACTGGCTCTCCACGTTCACGTCCCTTCTGTGATACACTTATCACAGAAGATCTGGTAAATCTATCTGAGACTGATCCTGCATGTTCCTTGATTCCTGAGAAATTATCATGAAAGCCTATTTACAATTTGCACTGAGCATTTCGTGTGAGATTCTTTTTTAAAAAAATAATTTTATTTATTTATTTTGTATTTTTGACTGTGCTGGGTCTTTGTTGCTGGGCGGACTTTTCTCTAGTTGTGGCCAAGCTGGGGGCTACTCTCTAGTTGCTGTGCGAGGGCTTCTCATGTAGTGGCTTCTCTTGTTAAGGAGCATGGGCTCTAGGGCATGTGGGCTTCAGTACGGTAGTTGCAGTTCCCAGGCTCTAGAGCACAGTCTCAATAGTTGTGGCTCATAGGCTTAGTTGCTCTGCATCACGTGAGATCTTCCATAACAAGTGATTGAACCCATGTCCCCTGCATTGGCAGGAAGATTTTTTTTAACTGAGCTGCGAGGGAAACCCTAGTGTGATCTTCTGATAAACTTGTGTTGAGTGAAACACTGCAATGTTGCTTTCTAAATTCTGGCAGAGCCTAGTCTATCTTGATTGTTGCAGTGTTTTCCTGAGTCTGAAACTATTTGTGGAAGAATTTACCCTCTTTACTGGGGTATACCTAAGGAATTTACAGTCTACCGACATACAATTATGAGACACAGCAAGGTGTCTAAGTGCTTTGAGAGAAGTAAAAAGTCCCAGGGAGCACCATAAGGGAGAGAGTGCACCCTCAGGGCTATCAAGAAAGGTTTCATTAGAGAACTGTCATTTGAGTTGAGCTATAAAGAACAGTTAGAGTTTTGTCAGACAGTTGTGTGCACTAAGATGGAAGAGGCTTGTGAGTGGTACAAAGAAAATGAGACACAGTAAGGAGGCCACAAAATGTAGCATAAAATTACGCAGATTGGCAGCAAGGCAAGAAAATCAAGATCAATCAGTGGGGACTTATTCACCATACTAAGGGGTTTGAACTCTGAGGTAAAGTGGGCAGAGAAGTTGATGTAGGGTCAGAAGACAAACCTAGACAGTGGATCAAAAAGCAGAGACATCACTTTGCCAATAAAGGCCCGTATAGTCAAAGCTATGATTTTTCCAGTAGTCATGCATGAACGCGAGAGTTGGACCATAAAGAAAGGCAGAGCACCAAAGAATTGATGTTTTTGAACTATAGTGCTGGAGAAGACTCTTGAGAGTCCGTTGGACTGCAAGGAAATCAAACCAGTCCTTCCTAAAGGAAATGAACCCTGAATGTTCATTGGAAGGACTGATGCTGAAGTTGAAGCTCCAATACTTTGGCTACCAGATGTGAAGAGCCACCTCATTGGAAAAGACCCTGATGCTGGGAAAGATTGAGGGCAGGAGTAGAAGGGGGCAACAGAGGATGAGATAGTTGGGTGACATCACCAATTCAAAGGACATGAACTTGGGCAAACTCCAGGAGATGGTTAAGGACAAGGAGGCCTGGTGAGCTACAGTCCATGGGGTCACAAAGAGTCTGACACAACTTAGCAAGTGAACAACAGCAACAACGGAAGACAAGGTTTCTAGTATCCTGCTAGCTGGGGTTGGGCAGGAAGGGTGTTTCTCTCCACAAGACTACTGATTTGGTATCAAAAAAGTACTCTCAGACTGGGACAATCCTGGTTACATTCCTTATTTGAACTTGTTGATGGAACAAGTCAGTGGCTGGATTTCAGGGATACTTACAATAATGCTTATTCTGGGTTTATTAGTTCAGTTTTAAAAATGATGAGACTGAGGCCCAGAGAATTTCCCCGAATCGTTTGGCTAGTTCAAGGCCTGTGCTAGAACTGAAGCTTTCAGGCCATACTGTACAACCTCTCAAACGAGAGACTCCTAAGCCAGGATCCTGTTCTCCAAGTCTTTCCAAAGGGATATAGGAAGTCAGAGGGCAGAAGTGAGGTCCCAGGTGGTTGGAGGAACAACTCCAAAAAAGCAAAGGAGCTGACATTGTACATCTGACCTTGCTTCATGGAGATAGGAATAAGGTTATAAGTAAAGACTTGAAGTGGTGGCCAGAGGGTGGGGCGGGTGGGGACATTAGGGAGAGTTTGATAAAAGAGTACAAACTTTCAGCCATAAGATGAGTAAGATCTGAAAATCTAATGCATAACATGATTACTATAGTTGATAACAATGTATTGTATAATTGAAATTTTCTAACAAAATAGAGCCTAAATGTTCTCACCAAAAAAACAGGAGAGAAACAAAAAGATAAATATATGAAGTGATAGAGGTATGTATTAATTCTCTAAATGAGGGGAATTCTCTCACAATGTATTACACGTATGTCAAATCATCATAATGTATACTTTAAGTATCTTACAATTTTATTTGTCAATTATACATCAACAAACCTGAAAAAAGAGACCTGATATTCCCATAGATGAGGTTGTCCTTGATGTAAGACTTATGCTTCCATTAGTGTCATTTTAGGAGCCTCTAATGCTTGAAGCTTTGCACATTCCTTTCTCTTTGTAGTTACATGAATCACTGATTACAGTTGCTGTCAATACAATATTATTCTAGGAGTAATAAGTTTTAAAAATTTTGTTAATGGCTCTCTGCTTCAGAGGCAGTGAGATATGGAACATGGAATCAGAAGTTGGTTTGCTCAGATAGTCTGGTTCCCAAATCTGCCAACTTCGTGCAAAACTCAGTCTCTTCTGCGATTTTTTCACCCAACCCCTTGAAAGGGATGGAGAAACTATTGTCAAATCCTTGTAAATAAAAGATGCCATTTTTGCTGCTATCCATTTTAAGACTTTTCCAAGTTCAATAGGAAGGAAGAGACTGCTGCTGTGGGGCGTTGGCACTGATTGTTCAGGATGGTGGGCTGTGCTAGAACACTTTGTTTTTCTTGAAGAGTCTCTCTTCCTCAGAGTGAAGACAAGGCTGTATCCTTTGTATCTTTAAGCTTATGCTTACTAGTGGACCTAGTAGACATTTGTTTACATATTTTTCTATCTTACTTATCCAGGAGCTCACTGAGAAGCAAGGCTTACTCCTCTTCGAGGCTTCACACAGTGAGGTAAAGTGGAATGGCATTGTATGTGAATCCTTCCTGTGCAGACGCATCTCACTGTGCATACTGGGGTGGTGATGGAGAGATGGGAAACAGGGAGAGATGAGAGAGGTGGAGCGAGAGAGAGGCTGAGAAATGGAAGGAGGCAGATTTCATTATGGAAGGTAAGTGATACCACTCACTATTGCATCTAATGGTCTGAATAAGCAGCATTTAGGAGTCTTTCATCTCTAGCTTCCATTCTCTCATGCAGTCCCCATGCCCTTATGCTTCTTGTAGAGTGAGCATATTGCTGTGCTGGGTGTGATTCTCGTGTTTAAAGGTGCATAATTTTCCTGCAACATGGCTGCTAAACTCAGCCAACTACTTCATCTCTGCTCAGCTGAAATAGCTGCAATCTGTTCCACTGCTGAAGAAAACCTTGTTCTGTCAGAATTACTGAAAGATGTGGAGGTGTCAATCTCCAACATCAACCCTTACTGAGAGATTTTCAAGCACAGTTTTGACTATGCCATGTGTCTCACCTCTGCCTCCAAATATGGACTGTTGGGTCTCCTTCACACCTTGGCAGTATCTTGGGCATATCCCATAGCTTTTCCAGGCACTTTTGACTTCAGAGTTGTCTCATTTTAAGGTGCTAAAATGGTCAGTTCAGTTCAAACCATAGCTTCATTCTCTCATCCAGTTTCAAGCTTCTCCATTTATCCACTTCCCACCAAACTTCAGCCCCATTCAATAATCTATAGATGCAGCAGGTGAAGATGTATAGTATCTTGCTTTTTCACTATTGCTCTGCTTTATTCACTTACCTTTCTTACCCCTTTATTCTTCCAGCTCCTCCTGTGCTAGGGCAAGCAGGGTGAGATGAGCATTTAAGGGACTGTTGTACTCGATGAGTGGGGATGAAACTTGACTGTGGTAACTTCCATGTGGCAGAAAACTGAAAGTTGGCTCTCTCCTTCTGGGAAACTTGTGTGTGCTCTCCAGAGATCCCTTTGGGGTTCTTTGGCACTGCACTGACTCTCAGTGTGGGAGATTAATTCTCTAGTTGGGCTCCTGCAACTGTTCTCTCAGCTCTTGCTTAGGATAGTAGACTGACAGTCTCATTCTGCTGGTGTTGTCTTGCCCTGACAGGTAGCTTCCTTCATTGGAGACCTTTCAAGACAGTAGCTAGTGAGAGGAACCCTTAGTTCAGAGGAAAACTCAGTATCCTTGCCCCCACCAAATTCTGGAAGAATAAACCACTCATATTGCTGTCTTTCTTTGTTACTGTGGTCTACACACGTTTTTATCTCCCTTCCGAGGACATTGTCAGTGTCTCCCAGGAACTGCCCAGGCTCTGCTCTGGTCCAAGGTCACCAAACACTCTCTTCACCTCAGCATTTCTTTTGGAGGCTATCGTGTCAATTGTCTCTTCTGTAAGACTGCTCACTTCTTGAATCTTCTTTCTTGAAGACTTTCTTGAATCTTCTTTCTCACTTGACTTAGGGGTCACCTAGGAGAAGAGTTAGGGGAAATGCCACAGTATAACTGGCTCATTTGATGGCTCTTTAATTTCAGTGATTCTCTCAATCTTTATCTCTAATATCTTAAATTCTCTTATAAACCTGGATTTTGAGCACAGCCCAAATGGTAACCCACTCCAGTGTTCTTGCCTGGAAAATTCCATGGACAGAGAAGCCTGGTGGGCTACACAGTCCATAGGGTCACAGAGTCAGACACGACTGAGCACACACATAAATAAAAAACTAGTTTTTCCATGTTGTATCTTTCAAGGATTTGTATTTTTTAAAAAATCAGATGTATGGATATTTGTTATTTTCTGCTGTGGGCTTCAGTTTAAATTTCAAGATAATTGAAAAGTCCCTTTCAACAGTTTGATAGAGTAACATGTGAGATTTTTTTTGCCTTGCATACTAATTTCAAGAGCTTTTTCCCACTTATATAGTTTCATCATATACATAGGTGCTCAATACATATTTTTGAATGGAATTGCACCCATTTCCATACCTGTGGTCAAGTCAAGAGAAATTATGTGTCCTCTAGAGAATCTTCCTTCCTTCACTGGTCTAAGATCAGATGTTAAAGTGGGTACTACCCCTTCTGGTAGTTTTCAGAAAAGGCAAAAAAAAAAAAAAACTTTGCCAGGGGACATAAAAGAAGACTAATGTATGGAAAAATGCATTTTGTTATTAAATAGGGAGACTAAATGTTGTAAGTGAAAGTGAAAGTGAAGTCGCTTAGTCATGTTCGACTCTTTGCGACCCCATGGACTGTAGCCCACCAGGCTTCTCTGACCATGGGATTTTCCAGGCAAGAATATTGGAGTGGGTTGCCATTTCCTTCTCCAAATGTTGTAAACATGACAGTTATTTCTAAATTAATATAGATATTCAAGTAATTAAATAAAAACACCAAGCTTTTTTGTGATATTAACGAAATGATACTATAAATTCATTTGGAAAAATCAACTTGGAAAAATCCTAGGGATTAAAAAGAAAGGACAAACATTATGAGATAACAAACTATACTACAAATCTGTAGCATTTAAAACAAAATAGATATTCTGGAAAAAGAGTTAAACCAATATGGAAGTTGATTATATAAAAGAGTTAGATCAATGCTGAGAAAAATATTTAGTAAAAGATTTGGTTGGAGACAAGTGCTCATTGGAAAAAAATTTCAATCATAATTCTATTTCATGTCTTACATCAAAAAAAAGATTAAAGACTTAAATATAAAAATCACACTGTAAATATTCTAGAGGATTCATAGTTGAATTTTTTAAATCATTTTGAATGAGGAAGAGCATATTAACTATGAAACAAAATCCCAGAAAACATAAAAATACTGACAATTTGGAAACATAGACATTTAATACTCTTTACAGATAAAAGAGCCACAAACAGTAATAAAAAACAAAACCCAAACTGGAAAAGCATTTACTTGTAAAGTGCTTTTGAAAATATTAAGAAAAAGACTAAGAGGATGTTAGTAAGATGTATGTGAAGATGCAAAGAAGCATAACTGAGGAACCTCACTCATAATTAAAAAAGCCCAAAGACAGTGACATACTATTTTAACCTATTAATTTGCCAAAGATTAAAAAGTGTGATCTTTTCCTTTGTTGGCATACATACAAGAAAAAAGAATGCACTTACGCACTATTGGTAGAGTGTAAACTGGTGAAATGTTGTTTAGAAATAACTGACATGATTTGTCAAATTTTAAAATATGCATAATCTTCAACTGAGAGAGTCCACTTTCAGGAATTATATATATGTATATACAATGAATATATTTATATGCGTGCATGCTAGGTCACTTCAGTCCTGTCCGACTCTTTGTGATCCTCTGGACTGTAGCCCACCAGGCTCCTCTGTCCACGGGATTCTCCAGGCAAGAATACTGGGTTGCCATGAGTGGGTTGCCACTTACTCCTCCAGGGGTTCTTCCTTATTCAGGAACTGAACCTGTGTCTTCTACAGCTTCTGCAGTGCAGGCAGATTCTTTACCACTAAGCCACTGGGGAAGCCCTATACACACACACACATGCATGTTGCTGTTGTTCAGTTGCTAAGCTGTGTCCAACTCTTTGCAACCTCATGGACTGTAGCACGTCAGGCTTCCCTGTCCTCCACTATCTCCCAGAGTTTGCTCAAGTTCATGTCCATTGAGTTGGTGATGCTCTCTAACCATCTCATCCTCTGCACCCTCTTCTTTTGCCTTCAGTCGTTCCCAGCATCAAGGTCTTTTCCAATGAGTTGGCTCTTCATATCAGGTGGCCAAAGTATTGAAGCTTCATCTCATACATACATATATATATATGCTTCCCTGGTGGCACAGTGGTAAAGAATCTACCTGCCAATGCAGGAGAAGCAAGAGACAAAGTTTGATCCCTGGATGGGGAAGGTCCCTGGAGTAAAAAATGGCAACCCACTCCAGTATTCTTGCCTGGAAAATTCCATGGACAGAGGAGCCTAGCGGTCCATGGGATTGCAAAGAGTCAGACACAACTGAACACACGCATGTGAGTGCACACACACACACACACATAAGTTGAAACAAATAACTAAATGCCTAATGACTTATGATATGTTCATATTAGTATCCATAAAAAAGTTTGAGACAGATATAGAGATATTGATATGCAAGGATATCTAATTATTTTATTATGTGTAAAAAGCAAACCACAGGAAATAATGTCAAATATGACCTTATTTGTGAGCAGAAAAAGGATACTCAACTAATGTGGGTTTATATATATATAGGTTTTACATACAGAGAAAACTTAAGCTGTAAAAGATGGTTATCCTTGAGAATCAGACTGAATGGCTGGAAGGAAGAAGTCCCTTAAAAACTAGTTATGCTTGGGCTTCTCTGGTGGCTCAGTGGTAGAGAATCCGCCTGCCAATGCAGAGACATGGGTTGGATCCCTGATCTGGGAAGATCCCACATGCCGTGGGGCAACTAAGCTTGTGTGCCACAACTACTGAAGCCCGAGTGACCTAGAACCCATGCTCACAACGTGAGAAGCCACTGTGATGAGAAGGCTGCACACTGCACCTAGAGAGTAGCCTCTGCTCCCCGCACCTAGAGAAAAGCCTACACAGCAGCAAAGACCCAACACAGTCAAATAAATAAAGAAATGATAGTTATGTCTTTCTATACTGATAAAATATGTTGGTGCTGTTTCACATGAGCCATATTAGCTTTCATAAGTTAGAAAAGTTTCAAAAGTTAGGAAAAGGCCAGAGTCTACAACAGAGGCTATGAGTGCCCTTCCCACTCCTTTCCTTTTCCATTTTGGTGCACACTGCCTGACTTCAAGATTCCAACATCTGGATTTTTTTCTGAGGGTTTTCTTTGGCCTCTGAAGCTCTCTACTTACCCTTAAGTGTGTGTGAGCTCAGCTGTGTCTGACTCTGTGAGACTCTATCTGACTCTGTCTGGCTGTAGCTCACCAGGCTCCTCTGTCCATGGAACTCTCCAGGCAAGAGTACTGGAGTAGGTTGCCATGCCCTCCTCCAGGAGGTCTTCCCAACCCAGGGACTGAACCTGCATCTCTGGTGTCTCCTGCACTGCAGACAGATTCTTTACCACTGAGCCATCTGGGAAGCCATTTACCCATATGGTAGGCTGGAACTATCAAAGAATGAATGACCCTCAGGAGCACCCTCAACCAATGACTGACAGGGGAGGTGGTGTAAAAATACTCTAGTGTCCACAGTGTCTCAGAGTCTCCCCAGTGGGACTAAGTTCCAGTTATCTAAATGGTAAGTGGCTTGATAATGCATCTTTTGTTGACTGCCTTTGCTCCTCTGACTTACTCCCTTACCCTCTTGCCAATATTTCCTTCACCTTCCAAATACTACCAGCACCCATATCCTTGTCTTCTGATAGCTGCTGGAAGAGCCAGGACTAGGACAGAGCCTCTCTGTGGTTTCAAGGCGAGAGTTGCACCTAACCAATTAACTCAATGATTGAGCAGAAATTCTAGGACCATTTCACGCAGGTATTTCCCAGGTGTGAGCATTTATAAACCCCTGAAGGATGTTTTGGTTTGTGGAAATCAAGACATCCTTTATACTTTAGATAAACTCTGCTCAAAGTGCTGGGCTGGTGAGCTGCAAGAGTGGGCTCCTCCTGAGTCTTCTGGGAAACTGAGGGAAGTTGAGGGGCCAAGCGTCAGCCTTGAAGTATTTAGAGAGGTCACCTTGATGGTTTCTTGGCCTCTCACATTTCCCTGAGAACATGTTTACTTCAGCTGTATGGTTGGAATGTGTATCGTGGGCAGTTGCAGAACCTAGGGATTTTCCACAGGTTGTGGTGGAAGTGTTTGTGCCAGGTCCTCAGGGTCCCAATCACAATTCTGTTTTACCCACACTGTGTTCCACCAGGATTTATAGAGTTGTCAGCTTATAATTGGACAGAAGGGCTGAGTTCAGTTATGGAAACAGAATTTTATTCGGTTCTTGTGTTTTGAACTGTTGAGCATTTTATGGCTGGGTTGGTGAAAGGTTTTTATGCTATTGGTGTCATGAAACATTTTACAGTGAGGGATAATTGAGTTTTTATTTTTTCACTAGAAAATAATGTTATCAGCTTGGCTTTGGGGACCAAAGCAAGGAAGAGCTCAATTAATGACCAGAATTCAGGGAGACTCAGTAATTATGAAATCTGCAAAGAGACAAATGCAGCAAAACAGCAAGACTAGAGAAAGCAAAAACTAATTTTGATTCTTCTGTAAAATTCTGAAGGGAACAATGAAACAGTCAAGGACATTATAAATCCATTCATTTATTTCAAAATTTGCAAAACAAATCCCTTCTTACACATAGTATTTGTACAACATGAAATTATTATTCAATAAGTTGACATTTTAAACCTATTACTGCCTAAACCCATCTATTACTGAGCTATTCAGAGCACTAAGTTAACATTTACCAGAACATTCATCCTCACATCATGGGGAGATCAAGCTGAAATCCTTTATTTCATATTCAGATCTTGCCAGGTCAGGATTGAAATCGGCTACCTTTCTGATACTTTACTGAAAAGCCACTGTGAAATCCACAAAAGAATTATTATCAAGTTACTGCAGTTATTCAGCTAGATGTTGACTTTGATATGTCAAATCTCTGATCTTTAATAGAAAATTGATGGTCGTGCCCTGAGGGTCAGTCATACGCACGACCAGGATAGGCCAAGGTTTGCATTAAATTACAGCCAGTCTTGTGGTCTCATTCCCTGGCAGCCAAAGTCAAACAAAGCAAATGGATCCCTTGCTAGTTGAGTCTCTTCATTGTTTTGTGTTGGCATATGGATTTAATTCTGTAATGGGGCACTGCTGGGCACAATCTGCCTTATTGATTTTCTGGAGAGAGGTTTTTCTTAGAGTACCCGGAAGTGCAATAAAAGAAAAGCAACTGGTGCAATTTTTCTTTTTCTCCACCTTGGATGGTTGTGTTAGCAGCTGATTGATTCTGCCACTAGAAATCAGATGAAGATATTAAAACTATATCATCAATCAATTTGTTTTTAGAGGATTGGCTTTCTCTGTGTTGGCAGGCTAGAGAAAAGGAAATAGTAATTCCCTTATGTCTCAATCGTGGGGCAGGTTATTTGGCCGTAATGCTCCCTAGATTTGAGCTCTGCTAAAACCACCTCTTTCCGTAATGGTAATGGCTGCTATGCTCCCATTTCTGGTATGGGAGGTGAGAAAGGGAGGGGAAACTGGAGGGGAAGATCATGATATTAAGTTTGTGGTTCTCACAGAGATTCTTGTGTCATCAGAGTTGTTCAGCTGCCTGACACGAATCAGACTGTGGAGCTCGAACAGACCCCCATGCCTGTCGCCCTCTCCCCACCCCAATGAGGCAGATGAAGACACTGCGATCCAGGGAAATGAGGGCTTTGTACAGAGGGTCAGAGAGAATGAGCACTCTACTCCAGTCTAGTAGAGAGCTAAGCAAAATGTAAAAAGAGGAATAAAAAATGGCAGTAAAAGTCATTCTTTGATATTGTTATTCTACACTTCAGTTGTCTCATCTGTAAACTCTGCCTTCCTCAAAGCGTTGTTGTAAGGATTGCATGAGAGGTTCTGGTGGTGTTGGGTAGCTTCTCCTGGGACACAGCTCCCTGGGGATGGGCATCTGGCTCAGGTGGGCTATGGCCACCATGGGACGGAATTGGCTTCTGACTCTCATCTCCTTTCTGCCCGCTTGGAAGCAGTGATCATGTTGTACTCAATTGGAATATGTGGAGGAATGGGTGCAACACTGTGTATGTTGTTTTTCATTGGTTTATCCCTTTCCAGGTTCAAAGAGACTGGAAGCATTTTGGTTTCCTGGTGTTTGGTTGGTCAAACTCACTTCTAGCTCCTTTGCTGACAGCCAAGAGAAGAGGATCTTTCCTCCCTAGAGAACATCTATGTGAGGCAGGAACATCTATTGTCAAACCAGGGGAGGTCAGCATGTCACAGCACATTTTATTCATGCCACAATAGAGACAAGTGTGGAAACAACCCTTCAATACAGTATGTCATTATAATGCTCTCCATTTTAATTATACTGATGATTATATATTTCTAAAATCCCCTTCTAAAGCCACCATGTCTAAAAATATTTTGGAGAGAAATACTAATAACAGAAATAATATTAATAATAGTATTTACATTTTTTTTGGAAAGTTAATGTACACCAAACATTGTGTAAGATATTTACATATATTTTCTCACTCTGAAGAGGGAGTTCTTTTTTAATATTCCTACTCTGAAGATGGGGAAAACAAAGCTCCAGAAAGTGATAATTTTCCCAGAGTCCTAAGGTAAGTAGCCATGCCTCCTTCAATTTCAGATGTGTCTGAAGCTGAAGCACCAGCTCTCAGCATCCATGCCTTGGCCATGCTGTTTGCTGGTGCTAGTTTGCAAGAGGGAAAAAAACACAACTTTTTGCTTTCTATGTGCAACAATTCTCTGAAACTTTAAATGGAGGCACAGAAAATAAATTGAAATCTATCCTGTCATTTCTCAGGGTCTTACATTTATTCATTCAACACACATTTGTTAAGACTTTGGTATGTGCAGCAAGCTTGCCAGGGGCTAGGGAGACAAAAGATGGAGAAATCTTGGTTCTTGTTTAATTAATACAGTCAAAGTACAGGCCTGGTTAGCACGGCATGGTAGGGCTGTGAGCAGGATGAAAAAGCCAGCATTTTGCTAAAGAAGAGGATATGAAGAAATAGGGTTGGGTTTTGTAGGGGGCACTTCCCCCCCCCATTCCTGATCTTTATGTTCTTTAAGACAAATATTCAGGTTTTTACCTTTGGGGGAAGAAAACACTGTGAGGGTCCTAAAAACATAATTTCAGCAAGGTCTTCTTCCAGGTTTGCAGGGGTGAGCGCTGGAAATAACATTCATCTGACTCAAAATAAATACTCATTAAATAAATTCAAAATAAGCCACGGGCAGGCTCTTTAAAATCCAGGGTCAACCGAAGCCATCCAAATTTGCAGCTGGTGTTATCCCCTCCCTATCCAAACAGGAGTGTGTTTTAATGAAAGAGGATCACTAAATGTTTTGCCTGCATTTTAAGGCGTCGAACTCTCAGAGAGCGAGTTCTGCCTCACAGCCAGAGCTGGCCCCTTCCTCACCCTGCCCCTTTCATCTCCCTTTGTTCCATGTCTATGCTGAGGCTGAGATTTCCCCACCTCTCTCTGTCTTACTGTGGCTCTGAAAGATGATTGCCTTCTGGTGAAGCCCTTTCCCCTTCTTCTGTACCCAAGCTCCGTGTTCAATGAACATCAAAAAGCCTTATCATACCCTGATGGTTTAAATCTTTAAACAGAGCGTAACAGCCGGAGTACATCCAGACCGCTCACATCCTAGAGCCTTGTCACTATGTGTTCCTGCAACAATTACCAGGAGAGGGAGGCTGCGGAGTGAATCAAGTAGCGAGTGTTGTCTCCCTGGACTCCATGCTGATGCTCTGATCAGGACTTCAGCAAAATTCTGTTTGAAATGAGAATAGACTAATTTTCATCCGACTCTTCTCAGAGGAATCCCATGTGGTCCAACACGCCAAGGGTCATCATTAGAAAACCGCCTTCAAAAGAGCTGAGGCTTCTTGTGGCAAAGCTCTCTCCCTTTGTTAAATTTATAAACATTTATGTAAAAATGTATACATTAATTGTTCAGGCTCTTCTCAGCCTGGAAAGCTATGCCCAGGATGGTACTTGGGGGGAAATAAACTCATAAAAATACCCCAAGTCAGGATGGAAATGGCCTCGTTTTGACTGAAAATTCAGAAGAATTCAGTGATCAAAGGCGATTCTTACTCCCAGCTGTTCAAAGGGACTTATATTAAAAAAAAATCAGATGTGACCAAGAATAGAAAAGAACTCATTAAGAGCTTAATGAGATGGTGACAGGTGAAGTCATCAGTTGCTTAAACACTGTACAGTTGTTTTTTCTTTTTTTCCCTTCTGTAGGAGTCACTCGTTTGTTTTCCTGGATTTGATTTAGATTTCCTATCCATTGTTATCAAATGCAGAAAAAGTTCATCAAAAGGGGAACATTTTTCAGTCCCGAGTTGATGGGCATCTAGGTGATTAAGACGTCGTCTTCCCCACTTGCCCCTCACCTCCGTGGGAGATGTTTGCAAGCACATCCAGGGAAACAAATAATTGACTTGTTTCTCCTCTCCCACTCTTCGTAGGTTTCCTTGGGAGAAAGAACTCATGAGTGAGCACGTACGCCAGGAAATGTATGATTTGGGGAAGTTTAGCAATAATCTTCATAAACCCACAAGCGAAGGTAAGTTTTGGGGTCCCTAGAGACATAAAAATAAGGAGCCCTAGGGAGAGAGAGGACTGTGTACCTTTTTATAGCTTTTATTTTGCTACTCAGGTGTTCATAAAATACCAAAACCAAGCAAAAGAAATTTCTTTTCTCCTCTTTTCTAATTCTCTTAAGCAGCTTAAATCCCCTTTGACTTTCCCCAGGCAAGTCTGGAATCTCTTGCACATTTCCAGGCTCTGACCTTCCCAACGTTGGTCTCCCAACACTAGTAGCCAGTTTTTTTATTCTTTAAGTGCTAGAGGAGTCATGAAAAATTCAGACACTGGGTTTCCCTGAGACCAATCTGGTGGCTTTTTCTTTGTGCTAACTGCTGCTTTCTATGCATCATTCAAAAGGTACATACCAAGTTGTCAGCCCCTGAACTGCTACTTGGTGTTAAACATGAATATTTGTAGCTTAGCAAGGGACTAAATTTAAAAAAAATTAATATTTGACAAGCCCAAAGAAAGGCATAACAGGTCCAGAAGTATCCACTTGAAAGCTTTTTTATTTGTAAAAAGTCAAAACTTTTTGTCCAACTGGGGTGATTCTGAGCCACAAAAGGGTTTGCTTTGAAAAAGCACTGATTACTAGACTTCTTCCAGGAACATCGATTATGATTACAGCATCACAAATACAGCAACAAAGTTGTTTTTTTTTTTTTTTTAATGTGGATGTAGGAGGAATATTCATTCTACGCTCGTGCCACTAATCTTATGTGACCAGAAAGCCAAGCGGGATGATATAAGACTGATGCTAGTCGCACATCAACTATATCTACAATGGCAAAATTGCCTTTTCCCACATTTCTTAATTAGAATGAGAATCAGCTTGGAACTAATAGAATCTCTTATTAGTCACAAAAAGAATGGCTGCTCTCCAGTTCAAGTGGCATATCTGCATAACTTATAGCCTTAAGAGCTTATAGTCCCTGGTACTCTTGGCTGACTGCCTTTAACTCTCTCATATTAATGAGTTGTTCTAAATTTAGTCTGCTGTGACAAACTAATATTAATACAGTATTTTATGGCCCACAGCATTGTTAAAACATACGAATGAAACCCAGAGTCAAAGGGAGGGGGCGAGGGAGTGAGATTACTTTACTTTGTGTGATTGTCAAGATAGAAGATAATCCGAGTATGTAGATATTAAGACTTAAATATAATACACTGCTTATGGATTTATATCATGTGAAACATTTTCTATTATTTTAAATCCTCGTGGCATTAGATTCCTATTTTCAGGGGTTTATAACTTGGCTGTACAAATTCACTCTGGGCTGAAACTTGCAATGCAGGGTCTTAACCTGGGGACATTTTATTTATTTATTTATTTATTTTATTTAGCCAAATGACAAGTCAGTTTGGCCATTTTTAATCCAGGCAAGTGGCCAGGGGGAACACAGGTTTGAAATACACTTTTGTATACAAAACTCCAGTTTCTTTCAAAAAGTGAACACTGAGAAAAGAAAACGATCAAGGACACAGGGGGTAAATTTTATAAGAAAAGAAAAGCAACAAACACGGTCAATAAACACGAGAAGAGGATTTATTTCCTTGAATGCAGACTGTACCTTTTCAGTGTACACCATTAGTAGCAGTCCACCAACAGGTCCTTGTTCAGGTTGGCACCCATGGGTAGGCAGCAGATTTGTAGCCTCTGCAGAAGGCTTGGATGTGGTTATGTGTGTGTCATTTATATTTGTCATTTGTAACCAAGTAATAGAAACATTCAATGTGGGCTCAACCCCGTTCTCTAGCAAGA
Source organism: Giraffa tippelskirchi (assembly GCF_054371585.1). NCBI lineage: Eukaryota > Metazoa > Chordata > Mammalia > Artiodactyla > Giraffidae > Giraffa > Giraffa tippelskirchi. The sequence goes on along the minus strand of NC_137279.1, from coordinate 130,924,228 downwards.
TGCAACGCTTGCTCTTTAATGAATCCACAACTTCAGAAGAAGAAAAGAGAGTGTCACAGTTATTATCATAGGCAGCGCTAGGCTGCCAGGTGCATCAATCAGGGAGACTGCGAGGTTTTCGTAAGTGAGGAAGTGGTGAGGTGGGAGCTTGTGGCAAAGACTGGTTGAGCAACTAATTTTTAAAGTCTTATGGGATAGAAGCCTGCTGAAATGCATGAGTGCTGGGTGGTATCATTCTAAGTAAAAGCACTAAAAGTTTACTGCAAAGCCAGCTCCGTGGGTGACTCTCAAGATGTGCGGGGTCCATTTGACAGGTATTTTTAAAAAGTCTTTTTATGTCTCTAAAAAGAAAGCCTGTGTGGGAAATTGTCATTGTATTTCTAGGACATTACATTTTGCAATTTGTAGAAAAATGTCATTTTATGGGAAACTGAAGCTTTTCCTGTTTTCCTTTAATATAGATTTAATTCTATGACACTGAGGTCAGTTGATAAGATTCTTCACTTTCCTCTGTTCACTCTGTCAGGTCAATGCTGATTAATTCACAGACAAGGCATTGCCTTTCCATACCGAGCTTCTCAGGGAGACCCTGGGAAGGGTTTTCTGCCTGGAATTTCACAAAGAAAGAGAAATTTCTTCATAAAGGAAACAGGAACTGACTGCTCTTGGGAGCAGAAGAAAAACTCAACTGCCCTCATCCAGTAGGAGACTGTCAAATGGCGGCTGGGAGACCCTTGGCAGCAGTCAGCCAGAGGGCAGGGCTCATAATTTTTGGCTCTCTCTTTTGGATGACGACATGTTACTGGGTGTCAATGCATCTGAAGAAATTGAAAAGAACAACAACTGTGACAAGGCAGAATGATACAGACATTTCAAAAGCAATTGATTCCTCTAATAAAGACGTAGTCAAATACAATACCAGAAAACAGAAATGTCCACTTTGTGGTTTCCAGTTTAAGGAGATAACCATTTCTTATTTATTTATTTTTTGTAGAATTCTTAACTTCATAATAACCTTCCTGTTAATGGGCCAAAATAAAACATATACCAATATTTAGATGCAAATTAGCAGTAACTATCTGCTAAGGTGAACAACTTCCCCCAGGGCTATTTAAGATAAAGCCTCAGTCCCTGTTGCTTCATAGTGACCTGTTATATGGCTCACGCTCGTTGTCTGCTGGATTTCATCTGCTTCAAACGTTTGGCTCACGTTGTTTAGATTTAGCTATTGGTTCTACATAACAGATGTTGATGGATTTTTGAGCTAAGAAGATGAATTTTTTGCTTTGCCAAAAGAGAAAATAACTTCTGTATTTTATGTTCCACCTGCTGAGTTTCACGATGAAATTGAAAACCAGGTAGGGAGAGAGTCTATTGGATTTTTAAGCTTTATTGTTATGTTGTTTAGTTGCTGCATTGTGTCCAACTCTTTTGTGACCCCATGGAACTGTAGCCTGCCAGGTTCCTCTTAAGCTTTGCTACAGATTTGAATTTGGGCTTCATTTAGCAGGGGTTGGCTTAGTATCTTGAGTCAGGCATGGTTTTAAGAAATCACGCATCGATTGTGCGGAAGCGTCAGGTGAGATAATTTACTAGAACTGACAAAATTATTCCATGCTCTGAGGAAGTTTTCCTGCCTCGCTCCTCCTTGGGACGTAATTCTTCTTCTCATACACTTTGTGGGTGGAGAGGTTGCAAGGGAAACACTTTACATTACTAGAGCCTCTAGTTAAAATTTAGGACACCTTTCAAAGTTCTCCCACCAATATAACTAAAATTATGTAGCCACTTGAAATTTTGACTTAGTTTAAAAAGCAGCATAGTTGCATAGCTCAATATTCAGAATATAGTGTAAAAAGTCTAGCTTTCAGCCCTGTTTCCCAGATGCCTGGTTCTGTGCTCCTCCTCAGAAGTAACTGGCATTAGCATTTTCTTGTCTGTTCTTTCAGAAACATCCTAGGCCCATATTGTCTTTCCCCTTTTCTACAAATGACAGTGTTCTTCATGCACTGTTCTGTACTTTGGTTTCATTCTCTTACTAACTGATCCTGGAGATTTGTCCATTTCAAATCATGAGAGCTTTCTCCTTTTGGTGGGGGGCGGGAGCAGCACTATTCCATTATAATTGTAACAAAATTTACTTTTCAAAGGATAGAAATTTAATATTTTGCAGTTAAAAACACCGCAGTAAGAATACCCTTGTATATATGCCATGTCACACATATGCAAAAACATCTGTCTGAAAAATACCTAGATGTGTAATTGCTGGTCAAAGAAACTGCAGATTTGTAATTTTGATGAATGTTGGCCAAGTTATCTTCCATGGAGGTTGTACTGATATATAATCCCTCCTGTGCTGGACGAGAGTGTCTGATTCCTCATACCCTGAGCATTCAGTAAGTGGTATTATTAAACAATGAATCTTGTCAATCTGATAGGTAAAAAGAAGATACTTCAGTATAATTTAAATCACAATCCTCCCATTATGAGTTGAGGACACATTTGAAAATGTATTTAACAGCCATTTGTATGTTATCTCCCGTGAACAATGTGTTTATATCTTCAGTTACTTCTGTTGAACAAGCCAAAACTCGTATTTTCCAGCTTGATTCTACAAGCTCATGAATCTGGACTTTGAAATTAGAGATTCCAGTTAGTTTTTAAAATGTTTGGATAGGAGTATTGGAAAAAAACCAACTCAAGATGATACGAACATGAATGCAATGGAATTTGGTTGAGCCCTTCCTTTTTTATTTTTAATTATGGAAGTCCTGATTTTATTTGAAGATTTGAAGCAGAGACCAGAAAAAGGATCATTTTTTGAAGCTCTGTATCTCAAAACTTGACTTTTATAAGAATGCATCTCTGCACGTAGACCCCAGGATATGTAGGTATTTCTTGCATCTTCTTTTAAATACGGACTGACCCTATAGTCAGTTGACACACATTCATCTACCAATGAAGATCTTAAAGATTGAAGGAATCTGTGGTCACTGCACCAGCCCTATTTCAATCTTTTTACTGAGGGCTTTACTCTTGTTATTTATTCTTATTTTATTAGCTTAAAATAATTTAAAAAAGAAGTCTAAAATGTGTAGGAGAGTACCAGAGAATAAGGGTAGTGGAATCTTATTCCCAGCACTTGAAATTGTTAGCTTTGTCATATTCTTTTCCAGTCTCTTAAAATAATTATATAATTGGCTAAAGTACCTTCTAACCTTGAGTTTTGTTTCTTTCCCTCTCTACTGAGGGACAACACTGTCCATTAAACAATTATGTATGTATATATTTATATGCAGTTCATGAACAGCGTATCATATTGTTTTGAGGGCTTCATAAAAATATGAATGGGACAACGGTATTTCATACTGCATCTTGCATGTTTTACTCAATGCTATAGTTTATTTGGGATCTGTCTATGTTGACACAAGAATATCTGCATCTACATTTATGTGTTTATATCTCGCTATCTCCAGGTTATTCTGTTCATTTTTGTGTGTGGTATTTCATGTATGGGAGAAGGCAATGGCACCCCATTCCAGTACTCTTGCCTGGAAAATCCCATGGACGGAGGAGCCTGGTAGGCTGCAGTCCATGGGTTCGCTAAGAGTCGGACACGACTGAGCGACTTCCCTTTCACTTTTCCCTTTCATGCACTGGAGAAGGAAATGGCAACCCACTCCAGTATTCTTGCCTGGAGAATCCCAGGGACGGCGGAGCCTGGTGGGCTGCCATCTATGGGGTTGCACAGAGTTGGACACGACTGAAGCGACTTAGCATAGCATAGCATAGCATAGCATTTCATGTATGAGTGTACCACATTTTGTTTTCATTTAGCTTGCTGGTGTATATTTAGCTTGCTGCCAGTTTGCTGTAATTTCAATGTACTTCCACAAAGATTAGCTCATGGGATCCTTACACAAACTCAGTGACATGTGTGAGACAGGACAAATGAGGGAATTCAAACATAAGAGAGGTTAAGTGACTGCACTAAGGTTTGTTACAGTCTCAGATAGAACCCAGCATTTCCTAAATCTTCATGTAAGATTTTGCCTCTGATTTATACAGCTTTTTATTCTTCAAAGCATGGAGTCCAATTTAAAAATTGAAATGGAGCCAACCTACACATAGTTTAAGTTGAGAATATATATGTGTGTGTGTGTGTGTGTGTGTGTGTGTGTGTGTGTGTGTGTGTGTGTGTGTGTATCTGTTTAAAATTATTTTCTGGATTCGAATTAGTTTCAAGACATTAATCAAGAAATAATTGCCTAAAAAACAGACATTTTAATAGATGAATACCAAAACTCCCAACAAATCTTTCCCCGAGCATATTTAATTTCAGAAAAAATGTTAAGGGTCTCTCACATAGCAACTTTTCTGAACTTAACTATTTTTTACAGAAATGTGCTTTTGACATATTGCTGACATTTTTTTATCCAGGATGAGGACTTTAGTAAACTTTTCCCCCAAAACTTCAATTTCTATTTTCTTTTCAATGACCTAAAGCATTTGATTAGAAGGGAAGAGATTAAATCTTTATCAAGCAAGAAGTTTTCTCCTACATACCAAGATGACCATTGGAGGAAGGAAATCTGAAAGTCAATAATACTCAACAAACAATACAGTGCTTTAAAATGAAGAGAAATTTTTGTTTAGAATATTTGAACTAAAGGGATCTTAGACTGTAGATGTATAACTTGTCCAAGATGGCGCTAGCACCTATATCAGAGCACATGAGGACTATCATTACAAAATAATTTAATTTTCAATTTTCTTATTTTTCTGGCAAAAAGAGAGGCATGTTGTTGTGTGGATATGTTCAAAATTAAGACAGGAGAATAAAATTTTCTGTTAAGTAAATTTACTAAAATAAGAGTATTTCACTTTGCATTTATGGAAAGATTTAATTCAAATACTCGTGTGTGGCTGGGTGCTGAGTGTGGAACGACCATTACTGCATATCTAACTGAGAATGATATACTGATGAAAGCACAAGACTGTGACAGTGTCATAGTCTTGGTGGAAGTGCATCCGAAGAGAGTTATTGGTCTTGTCTTGCTTGCACTACCTTCAAAGGACTTTCAAGGGCTGCAGAACCTTGTCAAAGCTCCTTACTTCCTTGGGGAGCTGAGCATTCCTGCCTTCCCAGTATTGGATCGGGTATAGCTCCTATTGCTTCCAGACAGCCCCATGTCTATCCCCGTTCTAAGCATTAGTGACAATGTTTCCTAATGACCTGATTAGTGTGTCTGTCTCTCCTACTTGGCTATAGGAGCCGTTTGCTTTAGAACCAGGTCCATTTTCCCACTGTTGTATTCCATGTGACTAACAGAGTGCAGGTACTAGGCCAGTAGTCATAAAGATTTGTTAAAAGATGAATGAATGTTCAGTAGGAAGATTGTGTCTTAGGAGGAAATTTGCACTGTCAGAATTTACAAAACTTAGCACACACTTGAAAAATGCTAAATGTCTGTTACTGCTAAATGAGTAAAGTGTACTAAAATTCTATGAAGTTTGAAAGTACAGATTTTCCTTTATTTCCCTCTATTGAATTGGAAGTGACTAGATGAGATTTCTATTTGAAGATAGAGCAATAATTCTGTATTAAGAGCATTAAATTCATGACACAATTATGACAAAATAATTATCTAGAAGTAAAGAATTGCTTTATTAACACAAATATTCAGTGGACTATACATCACTTTTTCTGTGTGTTTAAAAAATTGTTTTTTTTATTGAGATATAATTGAAAAATAATATTATATTGTTTTCAGGTATGTAGCTTAATGATCTGATATTTGTATACACTGCAAAGTGATTACCACAATCAGTCTAGTTACCATTGTCAGCATACAAAATTAACTTTTAGAATTTATCTTCTATTTTTTTTTTTTATTGACAGAGTAGGAAGCCATATTATGGTCTGCTTAATTACATCTAAATTCTCTAGATGCATCACTAGCTAAAAGAAATAAATATATTCAATTTAATATTAAGTACTATTGGTAGATTATCAAATATGAGAGACTAAGAATATTTAAATGTCACAGAGGTCAAGCTACTCTCCTACTGTAATTTTAATAATTTCCTAGTTCTATCAACGTTCAGAAAACTAAGATCATGGCATCTGGTCCCATCACTCCATGGGAAATAGATGGGGAAACAGTGGAAACAGTGTCAGACTTTATTTTTTTGGGCTCCAGAATCACTGCTGATGGTGACTGCAGCCATGAAATTAAAAGACGCTTACTCCTTGGAAGGAAGGTTATGGCCAACCTAGATAGCATATTTAAAAGCAGAGATATTACTTTGCCAACAAAAGTCCGTCTAGTCAAGGCTATGGTTTTTCCAGTGGTCATGTATGGATGTGAGAGTTGGACGGTAAAGAAAGCTGAGCGCTGAAGAATTGATGCTTTTGAGCTGTGGTGTTGGAGAAGACTCTTGAGAGTCCCTTGGACTGCAAGGAGATCCAATCAATCCATCCTAAAAGAGATCAATCCTGGGTGTTCATTGGAAGGTCTGATGTTGAAGCTGAAACTCCAATACTTTGGCCACCTCATGCAAAGGGTTGACTCATTGGAAAAGACCCTAATGCTGGGTAGGATTGGGGGCAGGAGGAGAAGGGGACGACAGAGGATGAGATGGTTGGATGGCATCACCGACTCGATGAACATGGGTTTGGGTAGACTCCGGGAGTTGGTGATGGACAGAGAGGCCTGGCGTGCTGCAATTCATGGGGTCGCAAAGAGTCGGACACGACTGAGCGACTGAACTGAACTGAACTGAACTGAACATAATTTTATAAAGAAAATGTAGGCATTATCAACAAAGTGGGAATGAAATGGATTTTTAAATCTGGAGTAACTATGGTTTCTAGTTGAAAGTTCTACTTGATTACCTTATTCAGATCTCTTATTGGAAATCTCTAGTTATTTTGTAATCCCAGGGCCTGCTAGAGCCTTTTAAAAGGTTTGTCACTAGAGGGCAGCATTTGACTAAGTGTCCAAATAGAAGGTTTCCTGGCGGACTGGGAGTATCCATGCATATCAGTTTAATGACTAGGTTAGCAGCCTCACATGGATTTCTAATTCTATTTGTTGGGCTGGGACCCAATCTGGTTTGATAAGCCTTTAGAAATGAATTTTAGGGATTTTTTTCCACTAATAAATATGAACTGTTTTTAGATAGGTATTATAACAGATTCATGGAAGTCACGCTTACCCTAGAGTTTCTATTGCCTACCCTTTTAAATGGACATAAATTATTATATTAAATTATTTATTATTGTAACTGAATAAAACACAAATGGAATTGCTGGTTTATCAGCCTTCTTTATTTTTTCACCTCTCCAATCACATCTATTTACCTGTTTGTTCTAACTATATTATATATCTCACCTGGAATTTTGTTTTCAAGAGTGAGCCCTACAGAAGTGATGTGGATCACTGCAAGGACAACTGGTGGAGGAGCTTTCTTACGGAAGATGGTCTTCCTTTGATGTGAGCCTTGAGGATAACAGAAGATGCTCAGGGACTAATGCTTTCCGCATCCCAGAGAGCATGCCCAGGGGCTGGTCCACTGGGTGAGATTTAAGACTTAACTAGTAGCCTCATCCTTGATTTTCAGGGTCAGGAGAGTAAACCATTGCTTGGTTCTCATTATATTCCATCACTGTTGGTATAAAACCTCTTTTTTATTTTCCAACATAGAGCTGAATGTATAGTGGACACAGCTGGGCTATACAGCTCTTCATGGAGACTGGGTATGACAGTCAATTATTCGACTACATCTTACCATTTGTTAATAAGACCATTGTTATCGAAGCCAACGTTGGAGAAAATAGCATTATTTTAAGTGGTCATTACATCGTCTTGAAAAAAATATGGTGACATTGCTTGAAGACACTCTTTAAACACTCTCAAAAAGAGATTTACACCCACAAATATCCAGGTGTAGGCACACATACACAAATGTATATAATGTGCCCTTGAATTTATATTTGCAAATTTTGATTTAAATTTATTTTAGTTGTTACATATTTTCTAGGTGCAAAAGAAAACCACATTTGGATGTTTATAACAGAAAGAGACACTTGTTCTTCCTGTTTCAGTTTATGTTTGGATAAATTATCAAAAGCTTTAAAATGCACCTTGGAGGTGTTCTACTGGGCTTCTGATGACTAAATAAGCAGAACTAAATTTCTTAAATATTGCAATTGCTGAAGAAGGTAATTTAGAACAATATTGTTCTTGAGCCAAACAAAACTCTGAAAGCAGAAATGCTACTGCAGAAGGCATACAAGCAGATTCTTAAATTTTTGTGTTCTCTAGACCTTTGTGCCTATATTCAAACAGTGACTCCTGGAACCCACCAGGTTTCTTATTCACTTTAGGGGTTCAATTTGAGAAACTTGACCGTTTCCATTCCACTTTATGTGTTTTATGGGACTTCATAAATTAACATTCTTTGCAGAAAAGGGATAACTTACACAGTACTTCCAATTGCTCCAGGGTCAACCCTGTTTTACTCATGACTCAGAACACATTTGATGTTAATATTTACACATTTTTCAGGATTAGAATGCAATCTTCTGATAGAGAGCATTGTCTCTCCTTTTAAAAAGATCAAATGGAAATAATCTAACCAATTAAATTTGATGAATGATAATTCTGAGATGTAAGCAAGTGATTAAATGCAAACTTTCTGTTTAGATTTACATGGTTTAATAAATGTTAGTAATCCCAGAGAATGGGAGCCACTGGTAAGCCAAAGTGACCCATAGATTGTCCTCCTCACTGTTTCCTTTTCTTATTTTTGATAGCTTCTACTTCTTTCTCTGCCTCTGTGTTCAGATAATACATGTCTGTGGACAAAATAAGAGGCTCAGATGTTGGAAAGCAGAAAGAGAATTCCAAGACAAGGAACAAACATGTATTGGATGCCTCCTCTCAGGCAAGAAGAGTGCCAGGCACTGGAGATGCAAAGGTTAAAAAAAATCAAAACTCAATTCTTGCCTTCAAAAAGCTCATAGTCAAGTATAAGCAATAAAGGAGTCAATTCCACCATTACTGTGGTTCAATGTGACAAGTGCTTTGATAGGAGATAATCCATGAATATTATGGAATCATCGTGAGTGGGCATCTGAACTCTTAAGGATAAGGGAGGAATTGCCTAGTAAATGATGCATGAGGGAAAAGGTAGGAGTTATAAGAGGAGGGAGAGAATGAAGACGGGGAGAAGGGCATTGCAGACAGAAGCAAAACCTTCTGTAATGTAATAGAAGCAAAAAACAGTTTGCAGGTTTGAGAATTACAAGTAGTCACGTTTGTTTGGAACAGAGAAATTCTGTGGAATTAGGGAGGCTGGAGAGTTAGGCAGACGCTTAATCATGAAAGGCTTTCCTAAAGACCTTAACATCATTTCTCTCTAGTTGCCCCTGTTATCAACCTGGGTAGCGATTTGGGCTCCCATTATCACTGTTGGGACAACATATTTGGGGACCCAAAGGATCAAAGAGAAGCATTGGCAATGAAGGGAAAGAGAGAAGAACTAATACTCAGAGTAGTGGTTAAAAATGTGAAACCTGCCTAGGTTCTAATCTCAACCCTGTTACTTGCTAGCTGTGCCACACTGGGAAGGTTACTGAGCCTCTCTGTACCCCAGGCTTCTCATCCTTGGGAGAAAAATAATCCCTATCTCAATAGGGTTATTCAGTTCAGTTCAGTTCAGTTTCTCAGTCATGTCCGACTCTTTGCAACCCCATGAATCGCAGCACACCAGGCCTCCCTGTCCACCACCAACTCCCGGAGTCTACCCAAACCCATGTCCATTGAGTCAGTGATGCCATCCAACCATCTCATCCTCTGTCATCCCCTTCTCCTCCTGCCCCCAATCCTTCCCAGCATTAGGGTCTTTTCCAATGAGTCAACTCTTCACATGAGGTGGCCAAAGTATTGGAGTTTCAGCTTCAACATCAGTCCTTCCAATGAACACCCAGGACTGATCTCCTTTAGGATGGACTGGTTGGATCTCCTTGCAGTCCAAGGGACTCTCAAGAATCTTCTCCAACACCACAGTTCAAAAGCATCAATTCTTCAGTGCTCAGCTTTCTTCACCGTCCAACTCTCACGTCCATACATGACCAATGGAAAAACCATAGCCTTGACTAGACGGACCTTTGTTGGCAAAGTAATGTCTCTGCTTTTAAATATGCTATCTAGGTTGGCCATAACCTTCCTTCCAAGGAGTAAGCGTCTTTTAATTTCATGGCTGAGGTCACCATCTACAGTGATTTTGGAGCCCCAAAAAATAAAGTCTGACACTGTTTCCACTGTTTCCCCATCTATTTCCCATGAAGTGATGGGACCAGATGCCATGATCTTAGTTTTCTGAACATTGAGCTTTAAGCCAACTTTTTCACTCTCCTCTTTCACTTTCATCAAGAGGCTCTTTAGTTCTTCTTCACTTTCTGCCATAAGGGTGGTGTCATCTGCATATCTGAGGTTATTGATATTCCTCCCGGCAATCTTGATTCCAGCTTGTGTTTCTTCCAGCCCAGCGTTTCTTATGATGTACTCTGCATATAAGCTAAATAAGCAGGGTGACAATATACAGCCTTGACGTACTCCTTGTCCTATTTGGAACCAGTCTGTTGTTCCATGTCCAGTTCTAACTGTTGCTTTCTGACCTGCATACTGGTTTCTCAAGAGACAGGTCAGATGGTCTGGTATTCCCATCTCTTTCAGAATTTTCCACAGTTTATTGTGATCCACACAGTCAAAGGCGTTGGCATAGTCAATAAAGCAGAAATAGATGTTTTTCTGGAACTCTCTTGCATTTTCAATGATCCAGCAGATGTTGGCAATTTGATCTCTGGTTCCTCTGCCTTTTCTAAAACCAGCTTGAACATCTGGAAGTTCACGGTTCACGTGTTGCTGAAGCCTGGCTTGGAGAATTTTGAGCATTACTTTACCAGCATGTGAGATGAGTGCAATTGTGCAGTAGTTCAAGCATTTTTTGGCATTGCCTTTCTTTGGGATTGGAATGAAAACTGACCTTTTCCAGTCCTGTGGCCACTGCTGAGTTTTCCAAATTTGCTGGCATATCGAGTGCAACACTTTCATAGCATCATCTTTGAGGATTTGAAATAGCTCAACTGGAGTTCCTTCATCTCCACTAGCTTTGTTCGTAGTGATGCTTTCTAAGGCCCACTTGACTTCACATTCCAGGATGTCTGGCTCTAGGTGAGTGATCACACCATCATGATTATCTGAGTCGTGAAGATCTTTTTTGTACAGTTCTTCTGTGTATTCTTGCCACCTCTTCTTAATAGGGTTATTATGAGGATCAAATAGTTGATGGTTGTAAAACTATTAGAGCTGAGCCTTCTTAATTAATATAATAATAAATATGTTTATAAATAAAATATTGAATGCCTATTGTGAACTTGGCATTTTCATAGATGTCATGTCACATTGATCTTCACTCCAGCAATGTGAGTCACCTATTTCCATAGATTTCATAAAAGCAAAAATTGAGGTCAAAAAGGAGTTGGTAAATGGCCCAGGAGCACACAGAGGGGAACTCTGAACCAGTGCCTGTGGTTTCACCTGGGAAAGGGACAGGTGAGTGTTCATTTAAATGGCATGACTCTGCTCTGCGCTGGAGACCAGCGGTACCTCAGAAGCTGCCCCGGGATTCGGAAGACCTTCTAAAGCTGGAGCTCATGTGTGGGGAAGGAGACACAAGGGTTGTGGGTCTGCCTCTCACTCCTGGTGGTCCTGAGTGCAGTCCTCACCCGGGGCGGTCGGGCCCTTGTCTCAGAGAAAATTGCCCTAGCCAAGTGTGTGAGCAAAACCCCTTCCAGAGAGACATGTTACAGAGGCAGTAGTTTAACAATGAAGGTTCCTTTCAGAAGCACTAGGGTAGACCTCAAAAGTGATCACTTATTGAATTGGTTCTGGAGTAAGAGGTTTGGGATTTCTTTATGTGTTCTCCAGGTCTATGGTCAGTCGGCATTACAGGGGCAGGGGTTAAGAATCTGGACTTTGGAGGCATACTGACTGAAGTTCCATCCCCAAATGTGATGTGTAAATGCACTGCTAACACCCAGGACTTGCTGAGTGTGTGGTGAGCACATACCAGGACCAGACTTGGGCACTTTACATAAATGACATCATTTAGTCCTCACTGCCAGTCAGAGTTACCGTTATCACTCTTGTCCTACAGTCAAGGAGACTAAGGCTCAGTTAATTTAAGCATGGTAGCTTAAAGCATTGGTTCCAGCTTCAGGTTGCCTGAGAATGAATCTTAAAATACCTTACAGGCTGTACAAGCTAAGGCAAGCTACTGAACCTTTCTGAGCTTGAGTTCCTCATTGGTAAAAGCCAAAAATGATGACCTAATTCAAAAGGTGGAGATGGCACTAAGAGAAAGAGAACATAATATGGTACCTAACACAGTGCCTGGCACACAGTAGGCATAGTAAATAGAGGGAATCTTCTGTCTGTCTGTCCACGTAGGCTCAGCATCTGGAGCTCGCGACTGTGTGCTTGCCTTACAGCAGTGCCTTCCATAATTGCTTCCTCTTCATTACTAGCATCATCACTCAAGGAGCTCTCATTAAGGGCACGGTGGGAGGACAAGACACATCATATAAACCAAATGTCTGTGGGATGGGGAACATACTCTAGGAGAAAGTCAGAGCAGTATTGTGCCATCCTGGTGTGGGATGGGTTGGGTACGCTTTATGGGAGATAGATGCAATGGCCAATGCTTACCTGGTAAGCTTACCTGGTACTTCCCTTTTCCAGGCATGGTGTGTATGCTCATTCTATATATAAGTAAACTAAAGCACAGATCTGCAGAATAACAAGAGAGAGCCAGAATTCAAGCCTATGCAGTCAATTACTGGGTCTCTGTGTTTGTGAATTGAGCCTTGAATTGTACACTAACAGCAATAACAGCAGTAGTAGTAGTAACTTTTTTTCTTTTTTAAAAATGTAATTGCTATATGTTGGTTAATTCACTTTTGTACACGATCATATTTAATTATCACAATAACCTGGGGGAGCAGGAATATGACTCATGCTTTGAGGATAATGAAATAAAATTTTAGAATTTGTCTTTTAACAAATGATGAAGAAACTTGCCAGGACTTGCAAATATTCAGCAGCAAATCTGGAATTCAAGCCTAGGTTGAACTGGCTCCAAAGTCAAGGCACTTTCTGCTTGCTCTCTTTGTCTAACATAAAGTACAAATGAGGAAGGAGCCACTCCAGGTAGCCACGGAGACTGGACTGTGTGTGGCATTGAAAACACTGGTAGGGACTAAAGTTTGGCTGGAGGGGTGTGTGTGTGTGTGTGTGTGTGTGTGTGTGTGTGTGTGTGTTCACCTACACATGTACATAGAGGTGTGTGACAGGGGATAATGAGACAAAGCTTAAGAGATGATGCTGGCATTTAAAACAAGACAACTATTGAAGCCCTTCAATAGTCAACGAAGGACTTCCCTAGTGGCACAGTAGATAAGAATCTGCCTGCCAGTGTAGGGGACATGGGTTTAGTCCCTTGTATGGGAAGATTCCACATGCCTTGGAGCAGCTAAGTTTGTAAGCCACAGCTTCTCAGCCCATGTTCTTCAACTACTGAAGCCCATGAGCCTAGAGCTTGTGCTCTGCAACAAGAGATGCCACCACAATGAGAAGCCTGTGTGCTGCAACAAAGAGTAACTCCCACTCGCTGCAACTAGAGAAAGCCCATGCATAGAGCCATTTAACATTTGCCATTTAATGGTTGCCAGAGCAACCAAAAATAAATAAATAAATACTTGAAAAAAGCAGTCAATGACAGCAGGCCTAAGTAAGGGGTATTTTCTCCAAGCCATCCTGATCCTAAGACATAAATTCTGTTAATTGTCCCAAGCTTGCTCCAAATCTTAAGTTTTCTTCCTTGCCTCCACTTTTCTAAAAAAAGTTTGATCTACCAGTAGAGTTACCAGATTTAGCAAATAAAAACTCAGAGCATCAGCTAAATTAGAATTTCAAATAAACAAGTAATTTTTTAGTTTAAGTATCTCCCATGCTGTATAGATGGCAACCACAAAAACAGGCCTGTACAAAGTCACATTTCTCTTTGAAGGAGCCTCTCCAGAGGTGAGGACCCAGCCCTGCTGACAGCTTAATAAGCTGCATCTCCACTTTTCAGGGAAGGTTCCCACAAATGGTCCTCTAGCCTCTGTCCTGTGCTTTGTCACCCAGAAGAAGTCTGGCTGTCCATGCTTCACCTCCTTTAACCTCATTACTCTGTGTCTGATGACAAATTAGAAAAAGGGATACAGAATAAAAACCAGCTTTGATGATATCACTCCAGTGATTGTCAGTAGATATGCTACCTTGTAAACCAGCAAATCATTGAGTTCTCCATATGGCTTTGCTCCCTACCAGGGGGTCTTCTTACAAATAAGGCATCATTGACTGCGTCACTGGGCCTACTTTCAAAACCTCTCTTTGGTTCTCTCCATGGCCCAGCCTGTCTGAACATGGCTTACCTCCTTGGATGTGAGCTGGCTGCCAGCAGAGCAGATGGCTGTGAACCTTGACATGCCAGGAAACCATTAGGTTCATCAGTGTGAGCAACAGGGGGTGAATTCTCTCTGAAAATGTGAAACTAACAACTGTGCAGGGCAAGGGGCAGATGTCCTCTTGATCCAGGTGGGCTGACCTTTCAGTCCCAGATATGGTCTCTGCAGAGCTACGGGCTTAGAGCATGGCATGAAACAGTGATCTCAGAAAAGACGAGGGTGAGAGGAAGCATCTGCTAAAGTGGACAGAAAGCTTCATTTTTGCTTGGCTGGAGGACTTTGAGGGCCAGAGCTGCTTGTGGGTAACAGATAGTGGATTCACCAGGAGCCTGCTTTCCATTTCTGTTGAGTAATCCCCTGTGGAGAAACAGCAGGTCCACCAGAGGACAGGCTGTGTTCTAGTTTCTTACACTGGAGGTCACATTTTCCCCTTAAACCTGAGTCCTTTGGCATCTATGTTCTGTGGCAACCTTAGTTCTGTGGCAGCAGACCCAGAAAGGTAAAATAAAAGCAGCTCTCCTGAAATTGCTGGTGAGGATTGAAGGAGGCAGCAGAAAAAGTTTATTGAAATGATATGTGGGAGTCCACTTTGTTTGCTTATAATCTTTAATTTTTCTTCTCCCTAAAAATGCTTAATAGAAAAATTTCAAATATGTACAAGAAAATGGAAGTCTCTTTTTACCCAGATGCCCAAGAGATAATAATTTGTTGCATATTTGTGGCAGACATTTTCCCTCAAATAGTGGATGACCTCTTTGAAATCATAGTTTTCTTTTGATCAAACAACCTAGTTTTTTTAAAAAAATATTCCCATTGAGGGAGAAGTCAATAAAGATATATATTTATTTGGTGAGAACTAAGCTGTCATGCATGAGTCTTTTGTTTACTCCTAAGCATAATGAAATTGCTGGACTCTCTTCTTTTTAAATTGATCAACCACATTATCAATTTCATGCTGTTTGATGTCAAATGATTTTGTATTCAAGAATACTGATATTGTGGTTTATGTGTCATTGGATTTTTTTTAAGATGGCCTCCTTGGGTCTTCTTCCTATGTTGTATTCTTAGACCATTGATGTTCCCAGATCTTCTCCTCCTGGCCCAGTGCTCTAGTACTGCTTTTTTCCTAACCCATTTATTTAAATACACATTTATGTTAACACAAGTACTTGGATGTCTCACATGTACATCAAACTCTGAATATCCTCTTCTGAGCCTCAGTTTATTAATGTTGGATGTACCATCACCTGTTAGATCATCCATGTCAGAAATCTGTCTTTCTGGATATAATATCCAAAGAAATCAAAAGCACTAACTCAAAAAGATACATGTACTCTGATAGTGGGGCTTCCCTGGTGGCTCAGTGGTAAAGAACCTGCCTGCCAATGCAGGAGATGTGAGTTTGATCCTTGGGTTGGGAAGATCCCTGGAAAAGGAAATGGCAACCCACTCCAGTATTCCTGCCTGGAGAATCCCCTGGACAGGGAAGCCTGGTGGGTGACAGTCCATGGGGGTCACAAAGAGTCAGACATGACAGTGACTAAACAACAACAACATGCTAATAGCAGCACTATTTACAATAGCCAAGATATGAAAACCACCTGAGTGTCCATCAACAGATAAATGGATAAAGAAGATGTGGTAATACATATACAATGGAAGACTACTCAACCATAAGGAAGAACGAAAAATTTCCATTAATGACAACATGGATGGACCTAGAGTATATTATGCTTAGTGAAATGTCAGACAGAGAAAGGCAAAAATAAAACAAATGAAAGACTATAACAAGATAGAAGCAAACTCTTAGATACAGAGAACTAGTCAGTAGTTACCAGTCGGGAGAAAAGTGGTAGAAGAAGCAAGATAGGGGCAGGGAATCAGAGGTACAAACTACTAGGTATAAAAGAAATAAGACCCACGAATGTAATGTACATCACAGGGAATAGAGCCAATACTTTATAATAACTTAAAAAAGAAATCGGTTCTCTCTTTTTCTCTTCATCCAATCAGTCCCCAAGACCAAAATATTTTATTACCTAAATATTTCTCAAGTCTTTGCTTTCAAGTGCATCCATATCACCTAAATTCAGTCCCTGAAGATACGCCAGTTACATCTTGCCAATTTGCAATTTCAGTAAAAACTTCACCACAGCCAGCTGAAACGGCGCTGTCCTAGCACTCTGTGACCTGGCTTAACCCAGGAGTAGAACCATGAGATCATGGAGGACATGATGATTCTCTTTTCCAGGAAACCCTTCCAAAAGTCATTTGTTTTAGCTGAAATATTTGATAAGAAGTAGTGCTGAAAAGTACCTGCAGAGCAGCTGGTATACAGTGTCACATAAATAGTTAGGTCTATCTTAACAGACAGTTAAGCAAGGGGCAACTTGTGAAAGCTGAGCGAGGAAGTCTACTTGGAGAGAAAGGCTCTGTCTTTGCTTGAACAGAAGCCAAAAGAGCATCTATAGACAGGCCCAGATTTCAACTCAGAAAATACTTTGGAATCTGTTCGAATGTCAAAACAAATGTGTAATTGAGGGCCCAGAGTTTTACTCCATCTACTAAGGCTAGCCTGGAAAATGTTGAAACAGATTTAATTAGATGCCTGACTTTACCTTTTAAAAAACCCTCAGATACATGCTAGTTTTGGCAATCCTGTGTCCTGATATGCCATAACCTCCAAGATAAACACACATTCTGGTACACCTTTCTTTTTGTTCTTTCATATAAATACTGCCTTTTCTTTTTTAAATTTATGTATTGGCTTCATCGGCTCTTAGTTGCAGTGTGTGGGATCTTCGTTGCATCATGAGGAATCTTTCGTTGTGGTGCATGGACTCTCTAGTTGTGGTGTGCGGTCTCAGTAGTTGTGTTGCGAGAGCTCCAGAGCGAGCCGGCTCCCATAGTTGTGGAATGTGGGCTCTCCAGTTGTGGCATGTGGGTTCTGGAGCATGTGGGCTCAGTAGCTGTGGTTTGCAGACATAGTTGCTTTGAGGCATGTGGGATCTTAGTTCCCCAACCAGGAATCGAACCTGCATCGCCTGCATTGCAAGGTGGATTCTTAACAACTGGACCATCAGGGAAGCTCCTAAACTGCTTTTTCTTAAGCGTTGGTATTTCAGATGGTAAAACATGAAATAGATTTTCAAATGCAAAATGTTTATTTGGTTTATCACTTGTTTATTGTCCTTGAACTTTCTTGCCAAGGCAGAGTCTGAATACACACAAAGGACTAGGTGGTTTTCTGGCTTAGAAGAATATAGAAAATGAATCTTTTATTTCATTGCATCCTAAGTTTATTTCTAAAGAATGACCAGTTGTTTCCTTCCACAATGAAAGAAGAACGAAACCAGAGTAGGTTTGAGCGTTAGCTAGAGAAAATTTGGTTGGAGGCAATGAAGAAGCCCCTAGCAAAGTTTGTTAAATCCTGGACTGAGCAATGGCGTGTGTGTATGTGGGTATGTGTATGTGGTGTGTGTTGGTGACTCTCCTAAGGGAAAGGATCTTTAAAAATTTCCCAAATTTCTTCTTTGGGTTGGTATAAGTCAGATTTTGATTGTGGGCAGGGATGAAAGTACATGGCTGTGCTGACCACTCGTATCTTCCTAAGACTATTTCTGCTGATTTCATTCTGGGAATCCCGGATGTTCAAGACCCTCAGCACCTGGTCCATCTGTAGGGTGTGGAGGGAGAGCCTGCAGGTCATCTTCACCCCACCCTCTGGGTGTCCCCCCTCCTGCAGAGAGCCCATCACTCTGACTCTTCCCTGTCCGTGAGATCTCAGGGGAGGAAGAGTTTCCTGTTGCCAGTGTGTTGCTGCTTAAAGATTTTCCAGGATTAAGTGTAATCCCCAAGGTGTTGTTAAACACACTACATTAAGTGCAGCACTGGAGGGAGGCAGTGGGATTTAAGTTTCCTCTGAGACGATCACTTTTATTAAAGGCGCTCTCTTACCCAAGGAAAGAAAGAAGAGAGACAGTAAAGAACCAACTGTGGTTAAATAAGAGTTAGTGTGCAGTCTGCTTGCCAAGAATAGTTGTAGAAATATTGGGAAATAATTTGGGCACAAGGGGAGCAGGTCAAATAATTAGAAGTCCAGGTGTATGATGCCACATGTAATATGGTCCTTGGGGCTCTTTTTTCCTAGAACTCTTGGATTGAATTCTGCATGTGACACATCCTTTCAAGAACGTTGAGAAGCTAACATACAGATTAAAGTGGCCTGATGTACTAGTAGGCATTATAACACGGACTGTGTTCAGTGACTGGGGTGAATGGCAGAGGTGTGCGTGTGACATGTAGAGAGATGTTCCTATCTCATTAAAATAAGCTTATAGATGGCTAGAGTGGATAGTGTGAATGTACATTGGTCCAAATGATCCAGGAGCTGGGATGAGAAAATAAACACCCCACCCCAAAACAAAAGACAAAAGACGTTCAGATTCTCTGATGTTGAAGGGTGAGGAATATCAACAGAAGTAACATGAACTTGTCAACAAATCTTGGAAAAAAGCAGGGCTAGTAAAAATGTACTTTATAGGATTTGAGGTAAAGTAAATTTCAGTCCAACTAGATGCAGTTAGTAATAAACTTTGAGTTCATAATCTTAATAAGTGAAAATAGAAATGACTTTTTAAAGAAGTAAAGAGAAATTCATGAATGGCAGGCTCATGGAAGATAATTAAAGAAAATACTGATTTTTTGACAGATTACTGTTAACCCCAGGATTGATGTTGGGACATCAAACCCAGGGACAGCATTTGTCTCTCTGAATTAAACCACTATCTCCATAGTTGTGGCCTGTCCCCTCTTCCTTATATGAAGAATGATTTTCTTCCCACTTTGTCTAGCTGATGAGCTCCTATTGATGCTTCACAGCCTACTTTAGGTTGTTCCTGTGACTTTCTCTGACTGATCCTATTTCCTGCACAGTTGTCCAGTCCTTTCCTTTTCTCGACTACATACTTATGTACAAACCACTATGAGGGCATGTACTACATTCTGACTGTGTGTTTACCTCTCTCCTCTCTCCTTTGCTTGACGGTAAGCTGCCCTCTGCCATTGGTATTGAGCATGTTCTAAAAGAGAAGCTCACTGTCTATAGTATTTTTAAACTAAAGGCCTAACATTCTCTTTTAGGATTCCATTTTTACAGCCATTTTAGATACAGTTCAGAGCTTATATTTTTTTAAAATGAAGTCATCACATAGACAACTGGTACTAATTCTGATTAGAAAAAAGTAAAACTCAAATATTTGTTTGTTTAGAGCTCCTGTGAAAGATTTCTAATGGTCCCTCAAATTGTCTCCTTCTCCCCAATATTCTCTAAAAATACCTTCTCAAAGCACAGGTTGAGTTATGTCACCCTCTTCTTTCAAAATTTAAATGATCCCCATTATCAGTAGAGTCAAACTCTTCATTAGGACGCTCAGAACCCTTTTGACATGACTCCCACTGGCCTTTCCCACCTCTTCTGCCACTTTGTTCTATGGTATCACTATTCCCAGTGTGGCATGTCACTTAGAATCTCTTTCTTCTCACCTGCCTAGTCTTTCTTCCTCTACCTCCCTTGTTGCCCAGTGCAAATGTTACCCCAACTACCCCCCATATCCTTTCTTATTGGAGATTATCTCTATTTAGTAACTTTTAAGATGCCTTTTATGTATTCTCCCCACCACCAGACTAAGTTCATTGAGCCTTTGAAATCCCTAGCACAGAGCCTGGCACCGAGCTGACAAACAATATATTGTGGTTTTCGTCTCCTACCCCTGTTATTGTTCAAATATGTGATACTAAGAGTTCCAAATCCTGAGAAGAAGAGGTTAAGTATGTTAGATTGGAAAACAAATTGAATATCTTTCTATTTCATTTCCCCTCAAGAATGAAGGTGAAACAGATGGGAATGTCTGCATTTAGAGCATGTTTCCATAAATTATTCTGCATAAAAGACACCTAGGAGTCCACTCCGTCATGAGAACTCAGGCCATTCAGCCTTTGTTTTATTGATTGTTCAGTTATCTTGTCACAGACGGGCACAAAATAATGCTCATTGGATGAAGCTTATCTAAGGGCACCTTATTAAGAAACTAAAAGAAATATCTTGGAAGGTATAAAGATGATGCAGAAGCCTTAGGAAAGGGAGATAAAAAGTTTTATACATATGTCAAAAGAAATAATTGAACCAGTCCTTAAGCACTTGATAAGAAAACATAGGATATTATCTATCTTTCAAGATGGCACAGAATCATAAACCTGCCTTCTACTATCAATATTCAAAGAACACTTTCAGTAAGTAGGTATTGAGTGCTCCTACATGCTAGGCATTCTGAACGGGGCTGGGGAAAGCAACACCACCTCTATCCCAGTGGCCCTTGCAGTCCAGTAGAGGAGAGAGATGTGTGATGATATCACTACAGTTAGGGCTTCCCTCATAACTCAGTTGGTAAAGAATCTGCCTGCAATGCAGGAGACCCGGGTTGGGAAGATCCTCTGGAGAAGGAAATGGCAACCCACTCCAGTATTCTTGCCTGGAGAATCCCGTGAAGAGAGGAACCTGGCAGGCTACAGTCCATGGGGTCACAAGAATCGGACATGACTTAGCAACTAATCCACCACCATCAATTCAGTAGAGCAAGTTCAGGGATTCCAAAGAGGTACAGATCAAAAGTGGTGTGCACCTCTAGTGGAGTGGGTCTAAGAAGGCTTCATAAGCACACTTGAGTTGTATCACTTGTTTCGGCTGTGCTGGGTCTCTGCTGTGGTGCATGGGCTCTTGGTTGCAGCATTCAGGCTTTAGAGTACATGGGCTTCAGAGCACATGGGCTCAGAAGTTGTGGTGGATGGGTTTAGTTGCCTAGATCAGGCATCAAACCTGCCTGTCCTGCACTGGAAGGCAGACTCTTGACTGCTGGACCATGAGGGAAGTCCCTTGAGCTGTATCTTGAAAGATGAGTAGATGTTCACCAAGTCCCAGGGGAAGGTATTCTTGGTGAAGGAAATGGCCCACGTAAAGCCAAAGTAATGTGAAACCTCCTCGTGATATAGAGTAGGCTTCATGAGTGTTTGTATCAAGTGACTTCATTTTCCAGAACATAAACTTTGGTATCTAACCCCTTTCACTGGGGAGTGGCTAGATTTCAGTATCAATGTAGATCTAAGTGGAGCTTATTCCTACCTGTTTAGGAGCACCTGAGCTGCTCTGCACATCTTATTTTAGAAGGATCTCCCACTCCTAATCAAGGTGAGAACTTTCTTAGACATTCTCACTCTTGCTAACCTGCACTCTCATAAGTGGAATTGGACAGATGGAACTTGGGGTTGCCAAACAGAGAGGCTGGTTTTCTCCCTGAGTAAATGCAGTGATTGGATAAGATATAGGGGTAGTGACCTGCATTGATCTGTGGCTTGTCTGCTTGAGATCCAATCTGGCTCTGTTCCTAAAAAGTGCTATTAGTTTCTTCAGCACTGTATTGCTCTGTTCACTAGCTCTGGAAACTTGCATGATATGCTGGAGAAGTTTGGCTTGATGACTGGGAACTTTGAACCTGCTCCTCAGTTGTTCTTTGGGCAAACTACAGGTCATTTGAATATGGTGAGTTGGCGGAAAGAATCAGGATTTTTCACTGGAGAGGTCCAAACGGAGCCAGAAAAGAGATACAAGAAGGAGGGCTGGACTCTCACAAGTTAATGGATTGCCTTGTCGCTCTGTTTTGTTTTCTCTTTTCTCCCCAGACATCCATGAACCTGTAGCAGCAAATCAGTATCACAGCGAGTCAATTATGAAAAGCCAAAGAGTCTTTTATCTTCTTCTGTTCACATTTGGATAAAACATCTTTGTTTATGACTGCATAACATCGTTTTAGTATATGCAGCTAGTAATAGCAATCTGTCATCTGGAATTAATTTTGATTCATGGCCAAGAACCCTAAGACATAGGCTTATGAACTGTCCCTGATGTTTTGAGTGAGCAAGCTCCTTGTCAGGCTGGGCATGTGCCCATTGGCTGATCCATGAATTCTATACCCAGCATATCCTGCAAATCTGGCTTAATCTATAAAAGGAGAAGGGAACCATGATCCCAGACTAGCAGGGCTAAAAATGACATGGCTACCTAGAGAGATCTTGCAGGTTGAGCTACTGCCAAACTCTAGGGGGAGCCATTCACACATATGATGTAAATGGCACCCACTAGGATTATTTAAATGGTACTCTCCTTCCCCTCCCCCACCTCGAGTCTTATAGTTCTTGGGCTACAGTTTGAGTCACATGGCTCCTCACTCTTATTTTTTCTCATCCTTTATCATCCATCCCTGAGGCCAGTTGGGGGTTTTGCGGATTTGCATTTGACTGTCTGCTGGGAGTATTGTACTGTATTTGTCAGGATATGCTAGGTTACGCTGTGTAACCAACAGGTTCAGAATTTCAGAGGCTTAAGTAACAAAGATTTATCTGGTTTACTCTTCATGTCCATTATAGGTTGGCTGTGGGCTCTGCTCCAAGTCATCCTCAGATACAGGACACATTCAGGATTCCTCATAGGGAAAGGGAGACAAGTGAACCACACAGGACTTTTCAAGGTTCCTTTTACATTTCATTGGTCAAAGATGTTTACAAGGCCATGCTAACTCAAAAGGAGGGCAAAACCCCATGACATTACCATATGCCCAGAAGGATGAGACCAAGAGCTTTGGGGACTGGTCCTAATGACTGCCACGGATGTAGTGAAGAGGAATAGTGGATGTTGAGCTCAGTCAGCGTGAGTGTGCTTAGTCGCTCAGTCATGTCCGACTCTTTATGACCTTATGGACTGTAGCCTGCCAGGCTCCTCTGTCCATGGGATTTTCCAGGCAAGAATACTGAAGTGGGTTGCCATTTCCTTCTCCAGGGGTATTCTCCACCCAGGGATTGAAAGTGTGTCTCTTGCACTGACAGGTGGATTCTTTATATATTTTGAAACAGGTAATCCTGGTTCTGCTTATTAGATGTTTGATAACTTTGCAAGCAAATTGCATTTTCTCTCTCCTAGATCCAGTTGCCTCTCCATATAAAGGAAATAATATTAGTATTTTCTTATAAGCCATGGCGATACAGTGCCAGCTATGGAGTAGGATACGCAATAAATTTCTTTCCTCTTGTGCCTCTCTGCCTCGCTCTCCACCTGGGGTTCTCTGTGATGCCAGTACTTTGCATTAGTCTTTCAAATAAGGGGAGAAACTGCCCCTGTCTCCCTGCCTGCAAACAAGAAAGCCCTGGTGACATTTGCCAAAGCTCATGAAAATAGCTATTAGGAAGGCAAACTGTGCTTAGAAAAATATTAATTGGACTTTAAGCTCATTAGGAATTAAAAACAGCAACAAAAATGTTCACCTTTAGCACAAGGGGAAAAAAAATCTTTGTGAGCCACGTAGCTTCCCCCTAAAACGCATAGCTGCTGCCCCTCTGTAAATGCCCAGAGGATTGTGTTCATCTGGCTGCAGAGGTTCAGGACAAGCCAGCAGACGCCACTGACTTCAGGATACCTTTCATGCTTGGCAGGCGTCCCCATTTTATTTATGAAATCAAAGCTGCATCGCTGTGTTCTCTTCTGCGGAAGACATAAAAGAGATTCAGAAGTCATCCAAATCATCTTGTAATTAATGTTACCACACACGCCCAGGACATTAAAATGTTAACAGTGTTAGAATCGTGTGCTTTGGAATACCGAGTGAGGGCTTTATTAGAAAGAAATGCTCAGCAGATGTCATCTACCCTAATTGAGGACATCAGGGTGCCTGCTGCTTGTTCTTATCAGTGGTGCAGAGGTTTTTTTTTTTTTTTAATTTATTCATTTTCTTTACTGCTAGAATCTGCTCTCATTATTAGACTATCTTGTCACTCATTTGCATTTCAAGTGCTGGGACTGGGTGGGGGGGGAGTAGCAGCTATCTGCCTTAGAAGAACACTTCAAGGGTTACTCTATCAAATAGCAGCACAGTAGCACAGTGAATCTGACATCTGGGTTATCTTATTCCCAGATGCTCTGTGGTGTCATTAGCAGGATTAATCTTAGCTTTAATTTCATAATGATTCTTATTCTAATATATGTGAATGAACACAAAGTCTCTTGACTCATTATCACCAATTTACCCAAGATATGTAATCAGGCTCTTACATTCACCAACATTTATTTTTGCTAATACATCTAAAATTGTAGATTAAGCAAATACAGTTAGTTCCAGCTGAGTGAATGCCTAGCAAGGTAGCACTGTGGTATTTATGTTTTAATTAAAGTACATTAATGGTGTTGTTTTTAAATATGTACTGACCAAAAATGTGTTCATGGGGAATAGTAAAGTCGGTGTTCGAGCAGCGTCCAGCTGTAAAATTAGTCACAGTAGCATTGCATTAGAAGCCATTACCCCCTTCTTTTGCAAATTATTGAAATTCCCTCTGCTAATTATGTTTTTAACCTTTATAAATAAGATGCAGGTATACAGCATTCACTCTGAACAACTCTGCTCCCCTAAGGAAGCAGAACAGCAAGTCCTTAATGGTGACTGTAATTGTAATAAGCCTGTAGTTTTCATTCCCATTCAAGGTTACCATGTCACATCAAATATTGTCACTGGTGGTTCACAATGCAGAGTAGGCAACAGGCCATTTCCCCTCTCATTTGACACTAAATTTTGTAAAGTACCTAGTGGGGATGGGCTAGGGAGGAAAAGGAAGCAATGGGGACGCAAAAGCCAGTTCCAAAGCTCTCTTCACTGACTTCAGCACTGGACTAACTTTTTTCATTTGCCAGATGTTGTCACCCAGCAGCATGTAGTGCTTTATTATTGATGGATAAAGTGTTCAAACATTTAAAGAAATGAAAGTCAGCTTTGAATTTTTAATTAATTAATTAAAGGTACTGTAAATGCCAGCTTGTTAATTGCTTTGCACCTGCAAGCCAATACAGGTTTTGTGCACTCTTTCTTTGAATATTAAATTTTTTCTCGCATGTCTTTATAATGCTTGGGAAGCCTCTCCAGCAAACATATTAGTAAAGAGTAAATATTGAATCTTAGACAAAACTCATGGCTTCATCTTTCACTGTACCCAGAATAGGATTTAAAGGAGGATTTAGATTGCCAAGACTTCTAATTAAGTAGTGATAATCAGGCTTTCTGCTGAGGGTCACTTCCTGGGAGTAATCTGAGTTATTAAAATGCATGTTTTTGTTTGTTCTGCTTTGTGAGCTAAAACTGATCCCTTTTAATATAGCAGCAAATATGCAAATTGGTGTTTCATTATATTGTGCAATTTATGGCAATCTTCTCTAATTTACTAAAAGGTCAGGAGCCTGACCTTGTCATTCAAATTTTTTTTCTGGTAAAGCTAAACTAATTATGTGGATTTTTTTTTTTTAATGAAACTCTGAAAGTGTGCAGCATGGTAAAGAATGTGACAAATTTAACTTTCATTTAGCTTTCATAGTCATCAAGATGGCCTTCAGTTTTGAGTGGATCTCAGTAATGAAGAGTAGGTGATTTTAGCTGTGATTTAGGAATAAGTTGGTTTTTAAATACTCTTCAGAAGGAAGACAGAATTTTAAAAAATTCCTCTGCTTCAGAAAAACGTGGCAACTGGAATAGCCTAATTTTACTGAAATATTATTATCACATACATGCTTTAAATTGTTGTTGGCCAGAAAATATTAAAAAGAAAAATCACAGTCTCAAAGGCAAGTTTTTTGCTCAAAAGACTCTCCAAATTGTTGTATTATTTTTGTTCTTTACTGATGCTCAATATACTTTCTTAACTTTTTCCATTGCTTCACAGAGTTTTCAACTGTGACCAGAAGAATTTCCATCTCAATTATTTTTAGATTATTGGTAGCACAAGTTGGCACCAATGATCTTTCTTCTTTTAAATTTTACGCAGTAGTTCTTACACCTTAGCCTGCATAAGAATCACATGGATTCCTTGTTAAATATTAGATCCTTCCTCCTCAGATTTTTGATTATGTAGGTCTGGATTTTATTTAGGTGTTCTGTTGTCTATACTTTGAAAAGAATCTATAGTCAGTTGACTCTCTTCCATCTAACATGCTTATTTGCTTACTCATTCATTCATCATATATAAGATTGTCAAATTTTTTGAATAAATAAACATTTATTATGCACCATGCATGATCACCACCCTTGAAGAGCTAGCTAGAAAAACACACGCATAAATTGTTACAAAGTAGCATTAAAGGTGCTATAAGCAAATTTATGAACAAAATGCCTTGAGAACATAAGGCAGGTAAAATAATTAAAATTGTGGAATTTTACTCAAGGAATATTATATTTAGACTAAACTTGGAAGAATGAGAGTTTCTTTCCAGACAGAGGAGGTAGGAGAACTTTGTTGGCTGGGGAGAAGCTTGGACAAATGTTAAGAAGATAGGAACATGCATGGTGTGTTCAGAAGAAAGTGAGCACAGTGTGTGTTTTGTCATGATTGGTAGTGGGAGGAAGGCTCCAGAATGCTTAGAAATGTAGAACCTGTAAGGTCTCAGTCCTGAAGAGTTCAGATTTTATTTAGTGGGCAGTGAGGCATCACTGTAAATTTTAAAGTGAGGGCCTGTCTTGATTAAGTCTGTGTCTGACAACAGTTTGGACAGAAAAGATGGAACACAGATTTGTTAGGAATCGTCTCATAGTCCACAGAAAGATATTGAAGTACCATACTAAGATAATGGGAATGGAGATGATGGACTGGATTCAAGAGACAAATACAACTCAGCGATCAGTTGTATTGGAGGTGAGTTTAGCAGGAGTGAAGAAAGAGAAATTTGCTGCCCAAGTTTCTAGTTGAGCAGTTACGTGTATAGTGATGCCATTAACCATGATAGAAAATATAGGAAGAGAAACACCATTAATGGAATAAAGACTTTGGCTTAGAAGTTAGGTACTGGAAGTGGGCTTGAGGACCAACAGTACTGCCAGCTTCAAGAAAACTGTAAGAATGGCAGAATCTTAGACCTCCATCCCAGACCTACTGAATCAGAATCTGAACTTTTCCACCATCCCCAAATGATTCATCAGTTCAATTCAGTCGCTCAGTCATGTCTGACTCTTTGTGACCCCATGAACCACAGCACGCCAGGCCTCCCTGTGCATCACCAACTCCTGGAGTTTACTCAAACTCATGTCCATTGAGTCAGTGATGCCATCCAGCCATCTCATTCTCTGTCATCCCCTTCTCCTCACGCCCTCAATCTTTTCCAATATCAGGGTCTTTTCCAATGAGTCAGCTCTTCGCATCAGGTGGCCAAAGTATTGGAGTTTCAGCTTCAACATCAGTCCCTCCAATGAACACCCAGGACTGATCTCCTTTAGGATGGACTGGTTGTTTCTCCTTGCAGTCCGAGGGACTCTCAAGAGTCTTCTCCAACACCACAGTTCAAAAGCATCAATTCTTTGGTGCTCAGCTTTCTTTACAGTCCAACTCTCACATGCATACATGACTGCTGGAAAAACCATAGCCTTGACTAGATGGACCTTTGGTGGCAAAGTAATGTCTCTTTTTAATATGCTGTCTAGGCTGGTCATAACTTTCCTTCCAAGGAGTAAGAATCTTTTAATTTCATGGCTGTAGTCACCATCTACAGTGATTTTGGAGCCCCAAAATAAAGTCAGCTACTGTTTCCACTGTTTCCCCATCTATTTCCCATGAAGTGATGGGACCAGATGCCATGATGTTAGTTTTCTGAATGTTGAGCTTTAAGCCAACTTTTTCACTCTCCTCTTTCACTTCCATCAAGAGGCTCTTTAGTTCTTCTTCACTTTCTGCCATAAGGGTGGTGTCATCTGCATATCTGAGGTTATTGATATTCCTCCCGGCAATCTTGATTCCAGCTTGTGTTTCTTCCAGCCCAGCGTTTCTCATGATGTACTCTGCATATAAGTTAAATAAGTAGGGTGAAATATACAGCCTTGACTTACTTCTTTTCCTATTTGGAACTAGTCTGTTGTTCCATGTCCAGTTCTAACTGTTGCTTCCTGACCTGCATACAGGTTTCTCAAGAGACAGGTCAGATGGTCTGGTACTCCCATCTCTTTCAGAATTTTTCACATACACATGAAAATCTGAGAAGCACTGGTAAAAGAACACATAAAACCTGTGTTGGAACTTTAGGCTTTTGGAGGTCTCCATAAAGAATCTGCGTGCAATGCAGGAGACTCCGGTTCAATTCCTAGGTTGGGAAGATTCACTGGAGAAGGGATAGGCTATTCACTCCAGTATTCCTGGGCTTCCCTGGTGGCTCAGCTGGTAAAGAATCTGCCTGCAATGCAGGAGACCTGGGTTTGATCCCTGGGTTGGGAAGATCCCCTGGAAAACAGAAAGGCTATCCATTCCAGTATTCTGGCCTAGAGATTTCCATGGACTGTATAGTCCATAGGGTCAAAAAGAGTTGGACATGACTGAGTGACTTTCACTTTCACTTTCATATCAAAGAGAGGTTTATGGTTATATAAATTTGGGAAAAGCTTCATATGATAACTCATACAAAAGCTGTTTTTAGAGATTCAAAACTGCAATTCAAGCAACAACCAAAGCCCAAATTTAATAAAAAGAAGGGAAAACAAAGGTTGAACAGAAATAAATGAAATAAGGGTGAAAAAGAGAATAGAAAAAAATCAATGAAACCAAGAGCTGGTTCTTTGAAAAGATACATGAAATTGACAAACTTTTAGCTACACTCATCAAGAAAAAAAGCGAGAAGACCTAAATAAGTAAAATCAAAAATGAAAGAAGAGAGGTTATGAAAGGATCATAAGAGACTCCTATGAATCAAAGTCTTCAAAAATATAGAAAAGGAGGGAATGCTTCCAAACTCATTTTCTAAGGCCAGCATTACCCTGATATTTTTTTCAGGCCAATATTCTTGAACATAGGTGTAAAAATCCTCAACAAAATATTACCAGATCAAATTCAACAATGCATTAAGAAAATCATACAACATGATCAGGTAGAATTCATTCCAAGGATGCAATGATAGTTCAACATCCACAAATCAATCAGTGATATGCCACATTAACAAAATGAAGGATAAAATGATTATCTCAACAGATACCAAAAAAGCATTTGGCAAAATTCAACGTCCACTTGTGATAAAATCTCTCAACAAAGTGAGTATAGAGGAAATGTAGCTCAACATTACAAAAGTCCTTATATGATAAGCCCACAACTAACATCAAACTCATAGTGAAATTTTGGCAATGATTTTTTGGATCTGACACTAAAAGCAAGGAAATAAAAGCAAAAGTAAGCAATGAGACCACATCAAATGAAAAAATTCTGTACAGCAAAGGAAATCAACAAAATGAAGAGGCCACCTATTGAAAGAGAGAAAATATTTGTAAACCATATGTCTGATAAGAGGTTAATATGCAAAATATAGGATTAACACATACAGCTTAACAGCAAGAACAAATAATAAGCAATTTGATTTAAAAAATGGGCAGAGGTTGCATAGACATTTTTTATAAAGAACACATAATGATGGCCAACAGATATGTGAAAAGGTGAAACCTCAGCAGAACTAGACTTCTCTAAAAGTATATGTTACATTCTTCAAGTAATAAAGGATCCTTTATTCAGGCTTATGGGATCTAGAGGAATGTAGAGAGGAATAAATGAGGTTGTATGCATAAGAATAAAAAAAAGAAAGGATAAGCAGAAGTCAGACAACATGCATTAAAAGAAGAGAAATTATTCTATGAATTTGACAAAGACTCTTAAAGAGATTACAGGCAGCATGATCTCTCTAGGGGAAAAAGCACAGAAAAAATATACAAAGATTGAAAAATAGACGTAAAGCCAATAGAAGAAAATGAAAAACAAATCAGTAGAGCTCAGTAAAAATGAAAGAATTGATGGGGAAACAAAGTCAACATAGAGATAAAAGTCTTAGTAAACAACAACAAAAAATACAGAATGAACAATATTGAAAACATAGGGTTACAATGGTTAGGAAATCACTCAAAAGAAAATGAAAAAGAAAAGAAAGAAGTAATAGAAAGGATTAAAGAAAAGGTGATGGATAAGGAAGACAGAAATATCTAGCATATATGCAATAGATGCTTATAAAGAATAGAATAGAATGGATGAAACTATAAGCCTTTTACAGATAGAAGGATGAGAACTTTCCTGAAATAGAAGTGAGACTCTGCAGAGAGCAAGAACATACTGTGTCCCAGACAAGTCTATGATCATCAGCCCACACTATGATACAGTCTGGGAATCGATAAAGACAGAGTCCTGTGTGTATTCATGTAGAAAAATCAAGGCAGCAAGGAAAAATTCCTACCTGCAAGTACACAGTAAGGAGTGAAAACACAGTCAATTGACCTGATTAGTGATCTGCTAATTAAAGATGCCTTACTGCTGGAGCCTGGAGAAGAAGGAACTGGTACTATCTCTAGCCTAAGGAAAGAAAGAATTCAGAAAAACTGCTATTCTTTTAACAAAAAGATTTCTTTGGGGGAAAGAATTGATTGTAGGTTTTGATATTTTTGTGATTTTTAAAAAATGATAATTTCCCCTTCCTTGGGAGGGCAGTAAAAAAGTGCTACTTTTCTAAGACTTTAGAAAATAATTAGTGAACTGCTTGGCATTTCTTCTTGATATCTGTATCTATGTAAATATTTACAGAGCTGAAAAGACATTAATCCATAAATAGAGGTGTTTTCAGTTTCTAATAAACATTAAGGGAATTAAATGTATTCAGAATCAATATTTTGATTGTGATTAATGTTGATTTTTTCTTTAGAAATTGCTGCTTTATTTTCCAGAGTTTACAGAGTTTAATAAGTAAATAAGTTTATCCTCATGAATCTCTGAGTTCTCACTTTTAGCTTTAAGATTTCTACTTCTTTACTCTGATACTTTGGAAAACCTTGTAGAATTGTTCTACACTTAATATCTATTTCTTCCATAGAGGGGTATGAAGCCTGGCTCCCCTTTTAGGTATCTTTACTGCAGTGCTTCCATTTCTCCTAGAAGTCTTGTCTTGATGATGCTGCTCAGTTACTCAGTCCTGTCCAAATCTTTGTCACCCTTTGGACTGTAGACCACCAGGCTTCTCTGTCCATGGCATTCTCGAGGCAATAATAATGGAGTGGTTTGCCACTTCCTTCTCCAGGGGATCTTCCCAAGGCAGGGATTGAACCCATGTCTTCTGTGTCTCCTGCATTGCAAGTGGATTCTTTACCTGTCTAACCACTGGGGAAACTCCCTTATCTTGATGATAGGTTTTATTAATTAGTAAGTAGGGAGCTGGGATTGGGGTCCAGATCAATGGAATGAAGTCTGCATCCCTTTCATTTCTCCTTTCAGTGCTGAGATATTCTTTTGCAATGTCTTTATGTTTGCAAGATTTCCATTAATAGTTCTCATAATCAAAATTTTCACAGTTATGAGATGGTGTAAGTACTGATGGTGCAAGTTGGCAAAGGGAGAACATATGGCCAATGACTCCATGTCAATTGTGTTCCCATTAAGAGCCACACAGATAGTAGGAAAGATGTTTGGAATCCTGTGGGATAGAAAAATGGTATCTACCCACAATGCTGTTTTAATGGATTAGACCTCAGCTCCATAATCCCCCTTAAACTGATGGCCTTCAAGTTGGGCTTAGGCTCCATACAGATGAGTGTAACTGGCTAGAAGGATCTTTGACAACACACATCCATGGGGAAGCCAGAAGGCAGACCCTCAGTTGGTCTCTCAGTACCTTTCTGAAAGAATTCAGTTTCCTCTCTCCCATGACCAACTGTTTATCTTTGATTTGAGTTTTCTTTAAAGAACTTGATACTAGTGGACAGTGTATGTGTATGTGTGTGAGTTCATCTCAACACACCCAATAATGCAACTTATGCCCACAGTTTGGTACCCAAGGCCTAATCCCCAGAGGAAAAAATGTGACTTTATACTGTCATGTTGTTTTTTAATTCTCTTCAGTATCATAAAGCTACAGTTGGTCTTGCGTGCTGTCACTGTACATATTAGCTGAGGCTGGAAAATCTAGTGGTTGGGACTGAGATAGGTCTCAGGTGTCCTTTGGACTGTGTGGGCTCACTCAGGTGTTTATTTCTTAGTTCCCTGACACTACAAAAGAGTCAAGAAAGCTCTTTCACAGGAAGTTCTACAAGAAGGGAAATGAAATAACTCTAGGGCTTCACACGGGGAAGGACCTTGCTGTACCACAGGTTTTGCACTGGAATAGAAGAAACTCGGGGCAGTTTTCATCATCTCAATGAATGGCACCACCACCCACCAACCTGAAAATTTAGAATTATCCTTGATTCCTCTCATGCCTGCAGCTTCCACATATAACTTACCAGCAAGTCCCTTTGATTTTACCTCAGAAACGAAGGATAAGTCTGTCTTCTGCTCCCCATCTCATGTCTGCACTCCTGTGCCAGGCCTTCTAGCTCTTGTTTGGATTATTACAAGTTTCCTGTCTCTCAAATCCATTCATTGCCTCCTTCAGTCCATTGTCTGCCCGGTAGCCAGTGCAATATAAAACATAAACTACTTCATGCCACTCTCCTATTGAAATCTCCAGCAGCTTCTGATCTGCCCCAGAATAAAGTAAAAACTCCTGATCATAGCTTTTGTCATCTTGTGCAATCTAGCACCTGCCTGCCCCTCTGAGCACATTCTGCTTGCACTGAATTCCTTTCAATGCCATGAACACACCAAGCCCTGAAACTTCTCAGGAGACTTTGAATGGGCTGTTTTCTTCTCCTGAAAGTGTTCTCCCTGCTCTGCTGCAAAGATGACAACCTCTCATCTTTCAGGGCTCAATTTTTTTTTTTTTTATAAATTTATTTATTTTAGTTGGGGGCTAATTACTTTACAATATTGTAATAGTTTTTGCCATACATTGACAAGAATCAGCCATGGGTTTACATGTGTTCCCCTTCCCGGACCCCCCACCCACCTCCCTCCCCCTCTCATCCTTCTGGATCATCCCATTGCCCCGGCCCTGAGCCCTTGTCACATGCATCGAACATGGAATGGTGCTCTGTTTCACATATGACAATACACATGTCTCAATGTCAGGGCTCAATTTAAATGTCACCTGTTCAGAACATCTTTCCTTCCTCATCCTGTCTAAGGTAGTTGTATCCCACTCCTTTGATTCCCCACCTTGGTCTCCTGCTTCTTTCTTATATCTTACCAGTATTTATAATTATTTTAGTTTACTTATTTTTCTCTCTTTACTAGATCAGGAACACCTCAAGAACAAACATTCAGTCTGTCTTGTTTTATTCGCAGATGTACCCCTAGAATTTTGAACATTTGACAAATGATGTTGTTCAGTTGCTAAGTCATGACTGACTCTTTGTGACCCTGTGGACTGCAGCATGTTAGACTTTCCTGTCCTTCACTATCTCCTGGGGGGTTGCTCAAACATGCCCATTGAGTCATTGATGCCATCTTACCATCTCATCCTCTGCTGCCCTCTTCTCCAGCTGCCCTCAACCTTCCCCGGCATCAGGGTCTTTTCTAACAAGTTGGCTCTTCGCAACACTTCGCAAAGTATTGGAGCTTCAGCTTCAACATCAGTCCTTCCAATGAATATTCAGGGTTGATTTCGTTTAGGACTGACTGGTTTGATCTCTATGCCGTCCAAGGGACTCTAAAGAGTCTTCTCCAGCACCACAGTTCAAAAGCATCAATTCTTCAGCACTCAGCATTCTTTATGGTCCAACTCACACATCCATACATGACTACTGAGAAAACCATAGCTTTGACTATATGAACCTTTGCTGGCAAAGTGATGTCTCTGCTTTTTAATATGCTGTCTAGGTTTGTCATAGCTTTTCCTTCAAGGTGCAAGCGTCTTTTAATTTCATGGCTGCAGTCACCATCTGCAATGATTTTGGAGTCCAAGAAAGTTAAATCTGCCACTTTTTCCATTTTTTCTCCATCTATTTGACATGAAGTGATGAGACCAGATACCATGATCTTAGTTTTTTGAATGTTGAGGTTTTAAGCCCACTTTTTCACTCTCCTCTTTCACCTTCATCAAGAGGCTCTTTATTTCTCTTTGCTTTCTGCCATTAAGGAGGTATAATCTGTATATCTGAGGTGATTGATATTTCTCCCAGAAATCTTGATTCCAGCTTGTGATTCATCCAGCCCAGCATTTCACATGATGTACTCTGCATATAAGTTAGATAAGCAGAGTGACAATATACAGCCTTGACATTTCCTTACCCAACTTTGAACTATGAGCCATGCCGTGCAGGACCACCATCTTGAATGGATTATGGTGGAGAGTTCTGACTAAATGTGGTTCACTGGAGAGGGGAATGGCAAAAAACTTCAGTATTCTTGCCTTGAGATCCCCATGAATAGTGTGAAAAGGCAAACAATGAGAAGTCAACAATGACTTCAAAGTAATATTTAGGGATGGTTCATTTTCAGAATCTTTTGAATGAACACTTTTCAAATAAATGTCAACATGCACAGTCTGGAAACTGATACATTGTCCTGTGAGTTTGGGTTGTTGCTGGAAGCTAGGAACAGTCCAACCACAAAGCTGTTCAATCACAGACTGCATCAAGGCCCTGATCACTCCTGGCCTCACAGTTGTTTATATCATCTATTGGAATTTGGCAAATAAGCATGAAGTGGGTGTTGACATGGCCTTTATTAGCAACATTTAGCAATCGAAAAAAATGATTTAACTGTAATTTATGTTAAAAAAATGATAAGGTGTATGGATTCCAAACATATCTTCCATTGGGAGAAACTATAATGAAGGAATGATGGAGGTATAAAATTTGAATTAAATGGTGCGAAAAAAATTATTATGGAAGCATACACTTGTCTTTAGGTATGTTTGAGAGGATGGGTTTTTCTTGTTCTCCACACATCCTTTATTCTGCCACTTTTCTTTACTCCTGGTAGGAAAGAAAACTTTTAGCTTAACAATGCATGATCTGCTGTCAGCCAGTATAGATGGCTATAAGAAACAACCTATACTGCCAACAGGAAATCTTGTTCATCTTGTAGTTGTTCTACATAGAAGAAGCTGAAAGATCACAGATAATGCCTACAGAAAACTTAAAGGAATTACTGAGAGAAGGATTCCTTATAGCTTCTCCATCCCTAGAATTGCCAGGGGTCCTGATCTTTGCCATCCAAATGGAGGGGTGAAAATGATGGATACACTGGGACACTGGAGGAAGGTGGGAGATCAGAAAAGGAGAGAATATAGCACATGGAACTCTGCTCAATGATATGTGGCAACTTGGATGATTGGGGTGTTTGGGGGAGAATAGATACATGTATACGTATAGCTGAGTCCCTTCTCGGTCCACCTGAAACTATCACAACATTGTTAATTGACTATACCCCAGCACAAAGTAAAAAGTTCAAAAGAAAAAACAAAGGAAGAGAAGAGAAGATTGGAGAATCAGAGGATGAAGAGGTTCTTCGACATCCATCCTAGGCTGACTTACACAAAGTTAAAACTGACCCCATCTGATCAATAAGGAAATGTTCTGGCCATCTTTCATCTTTCAGAAGAACTTGGATCAACTCACAGTAGGATATTTTTCTCCTGACAGTGGACAATTTTCTGCCACTGCATACCCTTCTAGATATTTTGGGAGGGATTGGTGGAGGGAGGTATTGTTGTATTTACCTAAGAGTTTTATCTAAAATCTCATTAGCACAAAGGTTACCTCTGCCTAATACATTCTCCAAATTGACATTTGAAAACTGCAGGCCTCAAGTGCCTGCTCATTGAGGCCCTTTCCCCAACTCTGTGTATAAGTGACATCGTTTTATCTTTTTACTTTCCATCCTTTTAATGTTGATTTAAGGTCCTTTTTATTTTTGGTGGAAAAATGCAAAGATTCTGGCAGGACGCACTTTTAACGTAATGTAGTTAATAACTCTACTATGCTGCTAATGCAAAATTTGATGATGATATCTCCGTTAGTATGATTAGCACTTGATCGTTTTTTATCTGGTGATACCGCATTTGTTGCCTTTTAGCCTTGAAGATGTCAGCAGTCTCCTCTATTCATTTAGAATTTTATGTGTTGGAGATTTTGGCTTTTGAATTTTAAGGGTTTGAGGGCATGAATGCTTACAGAAAATCATCTACATGTCTGCAGAACACAGATGATTCCTGTTTTTTTGTCCTCGAGCTGTTTTGCACAAGTTAGGGAAAGAGCTTTGACACCATCCAAACCTTCAAAGCAGGTCCATTAACTGTGTATCATTAACTCCCTGTGCCTCAGCTTCTTCTTCTGGCAACTGAGGACAATCATATCTGACCATGAACTCCTGGTCATGGCTATGAGCATCAGATGACAGGTGTGTGAAAGTGGCTTGAAAACCCATAAACTATTAAATGAAATAAGATTGGTTTCATGATGTTTGACATCATCATCATCATCTAAGTTAACCCAATGTGAAGGCTCAGAAAAGTCATGAGTGATTCTTTGTTAGGCCTGCCTTTGACAAAATTCTTCATGATGAGATTTCCTTAAGTTGTGAACATCCCCAGCACTTTTAAATCTGAATTTGATTCACAGGAAATACTTGAAGAAAACGGTTGTACAAAGGAAACACAAAGTGATTAGGAAGCACGAAGTGATTCTCCATCTGTGGGTGACAAAACATTGTCATATAGTTACCTAATTTTATCTTTTTGGGAAATATTGAACAGGAGAGATATTAAGCCCCTTTGATGTAAGAGAAAGCTTAAATACGAGGCAGCTAAATAAAAGGTTCAAGGTATCTTAACAAGTAGGATATCCTATTTTTTTAGGATGGACACCCAAATAGGAGAACAGGACTTAAAGCTACTTAGGGCGGTAAGGATAAGGAGGTATAGGGGTGGGGTACATAGGGTAATTCCTTTTGGAGGTCTGGACTCCTCAAATAAGTGCTACTTTGTTATAGACTCTTTTCCCCCATGGTTACCAGATTATCCTCTAAACTAGCTGGAACATGCAGACCTTAATTCAGTGCTGGCTGAGGCAAATGGATAATTTTGTTTGAATTTTAAGTATTATCTTAAAAAAATTAGTGAGCCACTTGTGGGTGGGCAGCTTTAGCTCCTGAATGCCTAACCTGCTCCAAATGAATCTAGGTCAAACTCAATTCACATGATAAACGGAAAGAGTCAATTTTCTTTCTGGAGGCCTGAGGCAACAGGTCATACAACAACGCTGTCCAGGTGGCTACAACTACATTTTCTGAAGACCACCAATGGGGGATTGTTCTTTGCATCTCAACTCTGGAGCAACTCTGGTTTCTTGGGCCACTTGACCTGTTGAAAGCAGGACCACCACTGGGTCATGTGGTACATTTTTGAGAATTAGGAAAAGTCATGGATTCTGGGTCAACCCAGCTTCACAGGTATGTAGAGAGGCAAGCATATACTACCTTTCAGTAATGGAAGAGACACCTCTTCATCTGAGTAGCTGTGGTCTGAGTAGCTGTGGTCCTGACAAGGCTGGATTTCATCTCTCACTCATCCCTTCAGCCAGAACCTTCGTGCACTTCCCAAACTGCATGACTGCACATTTCAGCCCTGTGTGTAACAACTCCACCTTCTTATCTTGAAATCTTCTGCTTAAAACAGTGAGAAGTGCAACCTTCCCCCTACTCTCCTCTTTGGATAAGGACTTTCTACTTTGTCCCCCTCACTAGGGAGAATTAGAGACATTGTTTACATTCTTTTGACTTTATTCATACCGTGAGAGTCTGTATTCTCTAGGTGAAAAGGTGCATGTATTTACAGAAAATAAGAATTGCTTCCAGTTCTACACCTTAGCAGGTCAACTCAGGAGAATGTGGTTCCTGATTAGTTTGGAGAAACTAAACTAATTTGGTTAAGTTCCTGGTCAATGTGGAGCCTGGGTAAGAATGATAATTATTAGACATAGCTACCCTCTGGTGGTTGGTAGTTTAGTTGCTAAGCTGTGTCCGACTCTTGTGACCCCACGGACTGTAGTCCACCAGGCTCCTTGTCCATGGGATTTCCCAGGCAAGAATACTGGAGTGGGTTGTGTTTGCCAGTGGCATCATTTCTTGGTCTTAGTTCTCTCCACTATTTCAGTTACTTTCCATTTTCATATCTGAATTATAATTCCCTCTCCTCCCCCTCTTTCTGTTCCCTCATCATTGCCACTTGAAGAGCTTTGCCTTCTTCTGTACATGTGTGGTTTTCCTGTGTTTGCCTGAACCACGCAGGCTGGAGAACCGCGCAGGCTGGAGAACCTCAACGTCTGGACGACGTTGAGGTTCCAGGACTCAGACTGTCTGAGTGGGATTTGCAGCCTGAGGTCACCTGGGTTTCTGCTTGCTCACATGATCTGTAGTTTTGAATTTTCTGCAGCAGCCATAGCAGAGGTTCTGCTGTCCTGTCCCTGGTCCCCTGGGCTCTGACAGATGGGGTGCAGGGCACTCACCTTTCTTGTGGCACTGCTCCTCCATTTTAACCACACACATCACCTTCTTTTTGGGTGGGTGAGGTGAGGAGAGTTGCCCTTACTTACAGGTGTTTTCTTTGCTTGAAGAAGAAGAGAGGAAAGTGCATTTCACTTTGTATGGGTGTACAACATGGAGTGTGTGTGTGTGTGTGAGTGTGTGTGCATAGGTGTGCACCTACATTTGTGTCTGATTTTTCTTTTTTTTTAAACCTCAAACTACCAAACTATTATTTTTCAACTTCAATAAAACCCCCTAAGGTTCTTCTTTTCACTACTTTTTTCTCTGTCTTTCTAAGCCTAAAATCTCATAAGAGCATCTACTCTCAAATGGTTCCTTTCCAGCCTGTCTTAGCTTTCCCTTCTGTAGCCTCCCTGAGTTCTCTAGTAACGTGCAGTGGCCTGGATTGTGCCTGGTTCCCGGGGGCACCCCATGCCTCTGTCCTGCCCTAGAAACACTCCTACCAGCCTCTTCTGCCTTAACTGCCCTCAGTCACACTGGATTCTTTGCTTTCCAAGTTCCCATTCTTTGTCTAATGGCAGACACAGTCTGTACGGTGCTCGCCCATATTCAGGAAGATGTTGAAAACAACTCAGGTGTGTAGTAGATCAACTATCAGAAAACATATGCTCCAAATGCTGAAATTAAATGACTTGCTCTTCAGACTTTTTTCAAAACCTAGAAGAAGAGAGCTGGTGGAGATATGCATATCTTTATGTCAGTTTATCCCTTCAGTTGAAACTGTCAGACCCTCTGCTTTGGCAAGAATCTCACCAAACAAACAAGCCAACTGAATGGGAACTTACCAGTTGGGCTTTGGGGTAGCTGCATCTGTACAGAGCCCCATTTATAGATCTGTTAATTTGTTCATTCATTCATTCACATCGCTCCTAACAAAGCATTAGATGTTCTGCTAAGTACCTGGGATACAGGGTGAACAGATGAGGTCCTATACTTTTGGAGCTTACAGTCTAGTTTAAAATTGTTTAGCTACCAGTGAGGTGAGATTCACAAAGATAAAGAAGCTTGTGTGATGACAAACTTTGTATATAAATAGGGAACATACAGGATTGGGGTGGGATCTATGACCTCTGTAATTCAGTGAGGTCAGTTCTACCTGTGAAATTGGCTCCCTGGTTGAAAGTTGAGGGGTGAGCACAAATGAGACTGGTGGAGGCTTGGGGATGGGATTGGGGAGACAGAGGGAAGAGGGAAAAACCTATAGGAGGTTCCCAAGCAAACGCAAGGACCCTAAAATGCTACTGTGGCTGGAGTACTGAAAACCAAAAGTAGGGTGTGGACTGAGGTTGGAGGGGTAGGTAGGAGCCAGATTCTTCAGGCCATATAGGCAACATGGAGGACTCTGTCCTCAGAGCATGGGAGCTAAGGAAGGTTTCAAGCAGTGGCGTGACATGATCAGATTTCTTTCCCTTCCTTACTTCCTTCCTCCCATCCTTCCTTTCTTTCTTTCTTTTTGTTTTTTTTAAAACAAAAAAATCACTCTGTCTATTCAATTTTCAGATATATGCAGGACTATGAAACCTTCAAATATGCATATCCTCAAACTGCTCACCTGACATATTCTTTTATTTTCGGAAAGCTGCTTGCATTTCTTTAAAGGTTAAATATTGAGACATGCCAGCCTTAGTTAAATACAACAAATTGGGAATTACTAATATCAAATTCCCAATACCCTAATTTAACATTCAGTGGCCATCAACCTGACCTTGAGCAAGAATTCTCGCATACACAGATGCCAAAGCTTCCTGCTGGGCGGAGAGGGACATTTTTTTCAGCCAGTGATCCACTTGTAGAGACCATCCCCTACTGTTGTAGTGGCTGGTGGTGTAGAAGTGGTATGAATTATTCATGCGAGGAAGACAAATTAGAGTTAGAACCAGGTGCTCTGTCTTCCCTTGTGAGGACTCTGCCAATTAAGATAAAGAAGGATCTCTCACTCCATCAAGCCACAGTCTCACTCTGTTATACTGTGCTTAACCCAGATTCCCAAACTGGGTTTGGAAATGGATTAGTGGATGATGAGCTTGTTTTAAAGGTGATACAGTCTTCAAGAAAAAGGGAAAGTTAACTCTACCAGTGGTTTTAAAAGTAAAATGCAAGGTTCAAGGGAATTGTTTTAATAGTGTTTGCTGTGGAAAGCCTGTTAAGCACTGCAAGTTCATTTTGGAGAAGCAGCTATTGCTTTCAATTATAAAAGCTGCCATTCAGACACATTTTTAGACCTGGACACACCTTGCTGTGGTCCCATTGTCTTAGACAATGTCTAAATGGATAGAATTGCAAGGGATCTAAGGGTTGGTAGGTTTGATTTGCCAAAGTTATTCAAAGGCCACTCCACCTTCAGAATTCTAACATGGTTATTGTTCTGGCAGCTTTAGTAAGAGTAGTTGTAGGGTCGACAAACTTTCACCTCTACTCTGCAGCCATTCCAGGGCTAGAGGGGGTCTTGAATGAATATTGTGGGGGGAATAGTAAAGGCTGGAAAGTCACATCTGTGTTATGATAATCAACTGTTTCCCCTGAATTTTCATCTGTTCTCAGAATATGTCATAAGTATAGAAGCAAATTATACTAAATAGTTTTTATCTAATTTTTGAGGATAAGTAACCCATTAATCAACAAACATTTATTAAGCACTTACTGTATACTTGGCATTGATAAGAGCTGGGGTGAGTTCAAAAATTCTAATGTGTTGGCCCTATGAGAGGTAATAATAAAAACACGGGGTTATCGAAGAACAGAGGTTCAATTCCTAAAGAGTGAATTCCTTTAGGGAAGAGGGAAGATAAAGTCAAGTGAAGTTGCTCAGTCGTGTCTGACTCTTGGCGACCCCATGGACTGTAGCCTACCAGGCTCCTCCATTCATAGGATTTTCCAGGCAATAGTACTGGAGTGGGTTGACATTTCCTTCTCCAGAGGATCTTCCTGACCCAGGGATCGAACCTGGATCTCCTGCATTGTAGGCAGATGCTTTACCATCTGAGACACCAGGGAATTGGGAGGTTGCCCAGAGGTGAAATTGGAATTGGGCTTGGAGAGTAAATCATAGTCAGTAAAGAGGAGATAAGAGGCCAATGCAAGTGGGCAGAATGGAGTCTTTTGCCTCACTGGATTCCATGACCAATGAAGCGTGGTTCCCTTTGATATGCAAAGATTTAGGCGGTCCATATATCAGTCTGCTTGGGCTGCCATAGCAGAGTATCACAGGCTGGGTTACTTAACAGAAATTTATATTCTCTCAGTTCTCTTAGTTCTGGAGGCAGGAAGTCCAAGCTCAAGGTGTCAACAGAGCTAGTTTCTGATGAGGACTCTCCTCTTAGCTTGCAGACAGCTGTCTTCTTGCTGTGACCTCATGTGATCTGTCTCCTTGCATGTATCCGCAGTGTCTCTTCCTCTTCTGGCAAGGACATCGATCCTATTGGATTAACGTATCTTAATAATTTCACTTAACCTAACTCGTGCGTGCTAAGTTGCTTCCGTCAAGTGTCTGACTCTTTGTGACCCTATGAAATTTAGCCTGCCAGACTCTTCTGTCCATGGGGATTCTCCAGGCAAGAATAGTGGGTAGCCACGCCTTCCTTCAGGGTGTCTTCTGACTCAGGGATTGAACCCGTGTCTCTTGTATCTCCTGGATTGGCAGGCAGGTTCTTTACCACTAGCCAACCTGGGAAGCCCCATTTAACCTTCATTACCTCCTTAAAGGTTCTGTCTCCAAATACAATCACATTGGTGGTTAGGGCTTCAGCATATGAATTCAGGGGGACACAATTCAGTCTAGGACAGTCCAATAACACTTTCAGATCTAGAGTGACCTAAAGTGTGTTTGTGTGTATATGTGTATGTGTCTGTATGTTTCTATTTTCTGAAGCTTCACTGAATATACAGGCAAATTCAAGGGAGATCATAATTCAGCCATAAAGACTTAAGAAACCAGTAGAAAAGTGTTTCACTCAAAATGCACATGGAAAGCACAGCTCTTAGGTCTAAGCCAGTAATTTCAATGACCCATTCACCAGTACCCTCTATTCCTCTCTCTTTTCTTTTGCCACATGTATTCTTCCACCTACAAGCTTCCATGAATCCCACCATCCTCTTTATCTGCTTCTTCTCATGGATGGCAAGATCAACCAGAGAAAATGAGCATGGCAAACTTAGGCAAGGTGCTTCAGACAATGCTTTTACTTGTCTCCACTCAACTTCCTCTTGCATTCTGCGTCAGTCAGGATCCCAGAGAATAAACAAATGGCACACTCAAATGTGAGGAGAGTTCAATAGGAAGCCTGTCTGTTCAGGTGGAAGCCAGGTTATGGGAAAACAGGGTAGCAAAATGTCCTGGGGCCAGCAACAGAGGAAAAGCCACTACTCTCCTTAAGCCTAAAAGAAAGAGGGAGCTACCAAGACTAGTAGCTATAAGGGAAGGCCTCCTAACATCAGCTGTGTTCCTTAGGAGAGGAACTCTTGCCACTGGCAGCTCATGGCCAGACAGAAAAAGACCTAGTAGGATAAATATTCCCAACTCTCTTTGCTCTCATTAGTTGAAACCAACCAAAAGTCAGAGAGTTAAGAAACTGGCTAGTATAACCCATGGCATCTCAGGGCACGAAGCAGGTAGAGAAGTAGGTAGAATGGATTGAGGGGACAAAAGGGAGCGCACAGCATGCATTCCTCATAGAAACAGTTCCAAACATTCATCATTCTCAAGCTG
Source organism: Giraffa tippelskirchi (assembly GCF_054371585.1). Taxonomy (NCBI): domain Eukaryota; kingdom Metazoa; phylum Chordata; class Mammalia; order Artiodactyla; family Giraffidae; genus Giraffa; species Giraffa tippelskirchi. The sequence continues at coordinate 130,880,438 of NC_137279.1, read as the reverse complement.
TTTGCTTCTTCGTTATTCATCTTCTTCTTAGAACGTGATTTATATTCCATTTTTCCCAATGGAGATAAGAGGCATTTTTCGTATTTTTCACTTCACTACTCTCAGTTTCAGATTCTAACTGTCGTCATATTACTTCTTTCCCTAATATTCCTGGGGAAGAAATGTCCTTCCCTCCCAAGACCAAGATCAACACCCGTAAAACATCACATCACTACTCTGGAGCTTGCCACGTAAATTATCTTCATTTTTTTCTGTATTCTCAATTTCTCCCAATGATTTGGCTCTTTGTTTCTGAGCTTAAAATCATACTCAAATTTCTTCCTAACCAAAAACATACTTTTTTGGTGAACAATCTCTTCCCCATGCATTACAACAGTATCTGTTTCCTCCTTTTTTGCTACTTGTGTTCTAAAATAAAGAGTCTGTCCTCATTGGCTCTAATTCCTCACTTGTGTCACCTGTAGTCTGCATTTGACCCCTCCTTGCCTCCCATCCCATTGAAAACCCAGTGTCGTTCTTGATACCAAATCCAATGTTCTGTTTTCAGTCATTATCCTACTCCTCTTCTGAAGAACTTAACCTGAAGGGTGGGTAAGAATTAGCCAGGTGAAGACGGGGGTGGGGGGCGGTTGTAGAGAGAGACTGAGGAAGACACTGAATGCCTCAAGTGTCTAATTTAGGTTTTTCATTTCCAGAATGTATTGCACAGTGGACAGATGTGAAACAAATATTTATTGATGTATCAGTTCAGTTCAGTTCAGTCACTCAGTCGTGTCCAACTCTTTGCGACCCCATGAACCACAGCACGCCAGGCCTCCCTATCCATCACCAACCCCCGGAGTTTAACCAAACTCATGTCCATTGAGTTGGTGATGCCATCCAACCATCTCATCCTCTGTCATCCCCTTCTCCTCCTGCCCTCAATCTTTCCCAGCATCAGGGTCTTTTCAGATGAGTCAGCTCTTCACATCAGGTGGCCAGAGTATTGGAGTTTGAGCCTAAACATCAGTCCTTTAGGAAGGACTGGTTGGATCTCCTTGCAGTCCAAGGGACTCTCAAGAGTCTTCTCCAACACCACAGTTCAAAAGGACCAATTCTTTGGTGCTCAGCTTTCTTTACAGTCCAACTCTCACATCCATACATGACTACTGGAAAAACCATAGCCTTAACTAGACGGAACTTTGTTGACAAAGTAATGTCTCTGCTTTTTAATATGCTATCTAGGCTGGTCATAACTTTCCTTCCAAGGAGTAAGCATCTTTTAATTTCATGACTGCAATCACCATCTGCAGTGATTTTGGAGCCGCCAAAAATAAAATCTGCCACTGTTTCCCCATCTATTTGCCATGAAGTGACGGGACCAAATGCCATGATCTTAATTTTCTGAACGTTGAGCTTTAAGCCAACTTTTTCACTCTCCTCTTTCACTTTCATCAAGAGGCTCTTTATTTCTTCACTTCTGCCATAAGGGTGGTGTCATCTGATATTGATATTTTGAATACATTTTGATACATTGATATTTTGAAATATTGATATTTCTCCTAGCAATCTTGATTTCAGCTTGTGCTTCATCCAGCCCAGCGTTTCTCATGATGTACTCTGCATATAAGTTAAATAAACACGGTGAGAATATACAGCCTTGATGTACTCCTTTTCCTATTTGGAACCCGTCTGTTGTTCCATGTCCAGTTCTAACTGTTGCTTCCTGACCTGCATACCGGTTTCTCAAGAGGCAAGTCAGGTGGTCTGGTATTCCCATCTCTTGAAGAATTTTCTACAGTTTGTTGTGATCCACACAGTCAAAGGCTTTGACATAGTCAATAAAGCAGAAATAGATGTTTTTCTGGAACTCTCTTGTTTTTTTGATGATCCAGCGGATGTTGGCAATTTCATCTCTGGTTCCTCTACCTTTTCTAAAACCAGCTTGAACATTTGGAAGTTCACGGTTCACGTATTGTTGAAGCCTGGCTTGGAGAATTTTGAGCATTACTTTACTAGCATGTGAGATGAGTGCAACTGATGTATAAAGTGAATAAACAGAAAATCTCCAGGGTTTTGGTGTTGAATAATCATATTATACATATAAACACTGAAAGAAGCAATAATAACAATGCACTCTAGCAATACAACAATGACAAGAAAATCAATGAATAAACCTCAAGGTAATTCTGGTACAATGTTTTTGAGTATCGTTAATGGAGAAGAAAGTAAAACAGCAGACAATAAAAAGAATGCACACAATTCAAGATGCTCAGGTTGAGAAAATGATCAGTCTTCACAAAGACAGTTCATTTTGTTAAAAATACAGTTAAAAAGTCAACACAAATCAACATGGAAAAATGTATACATATTGCCCATCCTAGGGGATCAGTAGTAGCATTACCGTGTAACTTATTTTACAGTATATGACATACTACAGCTCAATGTGACTTTAAACATGCACAGCATTAATATTGCTAGTTTCACAGATGGTAGGGGTTTATATAGAAAAGGACGGTCTTCCCAGGTGGCTCAGTGATAAAGAACTCACCTGCCAATGCGGAAGACACAAGTTTGATCTCTGGGCAATGGCAACACACTCCAGTATTCTTGCCTGGGAAATCTCATGGAGAGAGGACCCTGGTGGGCTATAGACCATGGGGTCACAAAAGAGTTGGACACAACTTAGTGACTAAACAACAGTGATATAGAAAAGGACAACTAAGTTGCCCCTGAAGAAGCAATGTCCCTCTATATAAAAACAGATAAATTAAAAAGTGACTTTACTCTCCAAAAGACATTTGATCTCATCTTTCCAAAAATCATGGACATCATATTTCATTTAAATAGTGAATTCTAAATAAAACTCTGATAAATTTTTAATATTTTGTGTTTTTAGTAGTGAAAACTGATCATTATTATTCTTCCATATCAACTGGACTGGGGGACTTGCTAAAGGATAACATGCAATAATTTATTATCAGGATTAAGAGTAAGAATCTGAGTAATAATTGAAAGCACTTATCTTCGAATTCATAAAGTCTTTTTCTATGAAAGTTTTCAGTCCTTCCTTAGAATGGCCTCAGCTGAATCATAGATAGTAGGCAAGCCATTATATTATAATTCACAAACTAAAATATTTTTGTGCTGAACTTTAATCTTAAATTCTTTCCTATTGCCTGGCTCTAATGAAAACTATATTACTCACCACATCTAAACTTAACTTTTGTTAACTCTCTAATGTATTTCTTGGAATGTAGATTTTCCTGTGGGATCAATGAAGAAATTGGAAACTTGTGTTGTGGCCTTTCCAGATTTCTCTAGTAACCTCATGAAACAGCATGTAACAGTTCTTGCTCTGAGGTGATCTGCCTATTGTAACTTATGCTGAAACTACTCAGTCTAATCATGGAGTTTCCAAGCCTGTGCTTTTAGACTTTTACCAAGCCCATGCTTTTAGACTTTTACCAAGGCCATGCTTGGAGAAGGCAATGGAACCCCACTCCAGTACTCTTGCCTGGAAAATCCCATGGACGGAGGAGCCTGGTAGGCTGCAGTCCATGGGGTTGCTATGAGTTGGACACGACTGAGCTACTTCACTTTCACTTTTCACTTTCATGCGTTGGAGAAGGAAATGGCAGCCCACTCCAGTGTTCTTGCCTGGAGAATCCCAGGGACAGGGGAGCCTGGTGGGCTGCCGTCTATGGGGTCACACAGAGTTGGACACGACTGAAGTGACTTAGCAGCAGCAAGCCCATGATTTAATATGGGTTAATTCTTCCCCAAGATGGTTTCCTCTTTAGGTCAAGAAGTTTAACAAGAATATACCTTTAAGGAAAGAATTAGGATGAGTTATTTTTAAATTCCCCATAGAGGCAGGACTGGTGACTGAAAAATGGCAGGGATTTGAAAGTTCTTGGGGTAGGAATTTCATAAAATTATTTTGGAAACTCAAGTGGTAACATGTTTAAAAGGTCATAGGTTCAGAAACTAACTGAAGAAAAACAGCTACTCTGTTCTCTGAAAGAAAGGGTACCTGTAGGAGAAAGTTAGGTCCAAGCTGAAAAAGTTGTTTAGATGTAGGTCTGAAGTATTGGAGCCATCCCCTGGGAAACAAAAACTTGAAAAAAAATTACTTGAAAGTTATTGACTCAGTGATGATTAATTAAATTTTGAATCAAGATACATATTTGTTTGATTAGCTATTCCCTTCCCTTTCCCAGAACCTTTATTTATTTATTTCCATTTTGGCCATGACAGCATGTGGGATCTTAGTTCCCTGACCGAGGATCAAACCCGTGGCCCCTGCATTGAAAGCACAGAGACTTAACCACTGGACCACCAGGGAAGTCTCCCAGAACCCCTTTTTAATACGAAATATTTAAACTACAGAAAAAAGTATAAAGAATAATATAGCACTCATCCTCCATCTGAATTTAAGTTCACTTTGAATCTTTTTAATAAAGCTCATATCCTTTTCTATTGTACATAAGTATGGCATAAAATATGAACAATAGTTTCTTAAAAGTTTTTTGGAAAGAATATTAACTATAAAAACCAGTGAGTCTGGTGTCTTACAGGGGGAGAAATAATGCAATTTAACTACTGAATCAACCTCTTTAATTGCAATGTTTAATTAGTTTTAAACTTTTTGAATCAGTTTTAGGAATCGAAATCTTTTCAGAAAATTGCACATTTTGTCTTTATTTTAACACTTACTGGCATAAGGTTGGTGACAGTATTCTCTTATGCATTTTACAATTTCTACTATATTGGTAGTTATGTCTTCTTTTTTGTCCATGATTGGTATGTGCCTTATACATTTTTTAAAAAATATCAGATTGCTTTATAGGCAGTTCAATTTTTAATTTCTTGAATGCCTCTAACATGTCTCAGTTTTCTATGTTATTAATTCTTTGGTTTTGCCTCAATTACTCAACATTATGGTTAAAAGTTGAACTCTGAAATAAAAAAATGTCTGGACTCACACGCCAGCTCTGCTTGTATCTCAGTTGTGTGACCATGAACAAGTTACTTAACCCTCTGTGTCTCAGATTTCTTGTATATCAAATGAGACTTTAATAGAATTTACCTCATGGGTTGTTTGTGAGAGTTAGTTCAGTTTACATATTGGCTCCACATGTGCTTAAGAAAATCATGTAGCCTCTCTTTGTTGATTCTGAGATTTGTTATGACTATTGGAACAGCTTATTAATTGTACAATTTTTCTATAGGTTTACAGTTTTCTTTTTTCTTAATGTATAATTTTTGAATGAGGCATTTTAAGATCTCCAATGTAATCATGGATTTGTAAATTTCCCTATAGGATAAGATGAATTTTTCATTATGTTTTAAGTTAAATGCAAGTTCATGGTTGTGGTATGTTCCCTGGCAGGGTTTTCCTTTTTATCATTAAGTAAGAACTATCTTCATAGACCTCAGGGTCTATGCTAGTCAGGGGCACCATGTCACTTGACCATCAAATGACTGTAGATTTGCTGCTTGAAGCATCAAGGCCCACAGTTTGGCCAAGGAGGCTTAGGTCTGGGCATAAATTTCCTGCGCAAACCTGTCTGTCATTATCAGTCCTGACTCACTGACTCTGACTGTCACCATCTGGCCTTTACCTGGAACCTATCCCATACCCTTTCTACTAACACTTCCCAGCTTTCCCCAGAAGGACTGTCCATCTTGCACCTCCAACAGCATTTGGGGTTCTTCTATTATTATATTTCACTCTGAATTTTATTTTGTGTCTTATATCCCAGATGGTGCATTTGGTAAAAAATCTGCCTGCCAATGCAAGAGAGACAAGAGATGTGAGTTCAATCCCTGGGTTGGGAAGATCCCCTGGAGGAGGAAATGGCAAACCCACTCCAGTATTCTTGCCTGGAGAATCCACAGACAGAGGAGCCTCATGGACTACAGTCCATGGGTTTGCAAAGGGTCAGACATGACTGAGCATGCACACATACACACACACATACAATCTTGCTACAACAGGTTTATTTCAGGTAATATTTGCTCAGTATATTTTTGCCATTTCTTTCAGCTTTTTAAAATGTCATCATGTTTCACATAAATCTCCTATAAACACCATTTAAGAGCTGGAATTTTTCTTGTTTTCAATATTTCAAATTTCTGAGAATCTTCCATTTTTATAGGAAGTAGTAAATGTAATCCATTTACTTTTTTGTGATTACTAACTTTTACTTAGTTAAAAAAATTATTGAAGGTGAAAGTGTTAGTCACTTAGTCATGTCTAACTCTTTGTGACCCCATGGACTGTGTGTGGCCTGCCAAGCTCCTCTATCCATGGCATTCTCTAAGCAGGAATACTGGGGTGGGTAGCCATTCTTTTCTCCAGGGGATCTTCCCGACCCAGAGATTGAGCCTGGGTCTCCTGCATTGCAGGCAAATTCTTTACATATGAGCCACCAGAGAAGTGCCCCCAAGTTATTATGTTTCTTCATTCCTTTCCAACCTTCTATTTCATTGAGCATATTACCTTTACTTGTCCCATCTTTTCCTCTCTACAATTTGGAGTAATCCCTTTCATTTCTATGTTTTATATAAGTGATTAAAAAATTTTAATGTGAAAAAAACCTCAATAATTTTTTGAACAATATATAAATCTTAAGATGCTTAGAATCTGAACATCCCCCTTCATATTTTTGTATTGTTTCTGTTTCCAATTTTAGGTACACTTGGATTTAGTCCCTTCAATTCTAGTCATTGTTATTCTTTTTTTTTTAGTGACTATTATTCTTAATAATAGTCAATTCTTATTCAAATTTGCCAAAAGTGTGTAGTTTCTTTACTTAATGTTGTTTCTTATACATAATTACATGTGTCTCAGTTTGGGGCTATGACTAATCACCCATCTTCAGTTGGTCTGTTCTTACTCTTAAAGACAAGTTTAGTTAGATATAGAACTCTCTGTCAGTAAGGATTTTCGCTAGACATTTTGAAGATAATATCTATGACTTCCAGCATATACTATTACTCAGGCCTCCTGAGGAACTAATTGTCGTTCCTTAGTATATGGTCTACCTTTTCCTCTTTGATATCTTTTAGGATTTTCTCATCCTTGATGTTCAATAGTTACACTGAAATTGTGTCTAGGTGTGGAGTTAATTTATCTGGTTCAGAATTTGGTGAGCCCTTGCTGTCTAAGGGCTATAGCTTTGTAGGGGCTTTCAGGTTGTGGTGTAGAGACCACACTCAAATGCCTTATAGGTTTATAATCTAATTAGCCAAAGATATGAAAACTGAGTGGAAGCCAGTGAGCCCCATGAACAGTAACCAAACACAACTTGTGCCTCCATAGACATGGCCATCAGGGCCCATTTCCAGCTAGGTTAGCATTTGTTTTATTCCATCTCATCTAGCAACTTTCTGATACTTGGGTTTCTTGTACCTATAGGGAAACAAGATGCTCATCAGTCTGACACAAACACCAGGTTGCCTTGAGAACCTGGTAAAGCCACCCAAGGCCTACTGCAGTGCCAGGCATTAACCCTATGGAGAGAGATCTGGCATGTCCTGGGAAGAAAGGCTGGGGCAGCTTAGCGACACTTGGAGGCTTGGGGGCAGAGCTATTTACTAACTCATACAGAATAACTTTAGTATTCTAAAGACCACTCTGCTGGTGTACATACATTAAAAGTCAGCTTATTCTACACTATTTTGCTAAGACAGATTTTGAAATGTTCAGATGTAGGATCTGGAGCTCCGCACTAACACGGTGACCATGATTTGTCAGGATGCCTGTATCTCTAAATGCTTAAAAAAAATGAAGGAAGGAACTGGGAAACGTTTTCCTTTTTTTCATCCATATGCACATAACTATGTGGTTTCCCAGCACTCAGGGCTTAATCACCTTTGTGCTTTTGTGAAAGTGGGCTCATAGTAGCACAGCTCCTCTGGGGCCTTCTTAGACACTGGAATCTTGTTTCCTGGGCACCTTGGAGGCTGCTTGCTCACCTCTCTGGACTGTGATCTCTTGGTTGATGCCTCATTTCAGTGTGATCGCCGTGGACTTTCAGAAAGGGGAACTGTCTTGCTGTCTGTATATGACAATGTGACAAGCCAACCAAGGCATTCATTCTGTAGCCTGGAGTCAACATAGGACCGTTTGGAGAAACCTAGTCATTCTGTTGTTATACTTCTTAGGAAGGTTTACTGCAGTTCTTTCTGAATGGATCTTTTGAAACCATATGGAGGCCATGCAGTATTGTCCTGGTCTGCCTGAGCTTGAGTCTATTGATGCAGATTCTTGTGGTGAATAAAAGTTTTTGTTCCTTTATCTTCTGGAATACATTCTCATTCTCTTCTGTCTCCTTTCTCTCTCACCTTCATTCCCTTTCTCCTAAAGTTCTGTGTAGTGACTATCATTTCCTGCATTGCATTAGAAGCGATTGTTGAGTTAATTCACAAGGAATATACTACATTACTGATGCTGCTTATAAATCTGCATATGAGATGCTTATCACCAATTGACAGGCACTGTGCAGCCCCAAGTGCAGCCAATAGAAACTCTCCTGAGTGAATTACTCAACTGAGCAACACTATAACATATACTTTTTAGGGTGTCCTTCAGGGTAGCTTATTCTGACCTTCCCTAATAGCTTAGTTGGTAAAGAATCCACTTGCAATGCAAGAGATCCCAGTTTGATTCCTGGGTCAAGAAGATCCCCTGGAGAAGGGATAGGCTACCCACTCCAGTATTCTTGGCTTCCCTTGTGGCTCAGCTGGTAAAGAATCCTCCTGCAATGCAGGAGACCTGTGTTCGACCCCTGGGCTGGGAAGATCCCCTGGAGAAGGGAAAGGCTACTCACTCCAGTATTCTGGCCTGGAGCTTATTCTAGTTCTAGTTTTAGACACCCTAAAAAGTATATGTTATAGTGTTGCTCAGTTGAGTAATTCACTCAGGAGAGTTTCTATTGGCTGCACTTGGGGCTGCACAGTGCCTGTCAATTGGTGATAGGCATCTCATATGCAGATTTATAAGCAGCATCAGTAATGTAGTATATTCCTTGTGAATTAACTCAACAATCGCTTCTAATGCAATGCAGGAAATGATAGTCACTACACAGAACTTTAGGAGAAAGGGAATGAAGGTGAGAGAGAAAGGAGACAGAAGAGAATGAGTGAGGCAGCCATCTTTTTCTTCTTTCAGAAGATGTAACATAGCAGGATAAATTCATTCTAGATAAAACAACACATGTGAATCAACAAACCTTTACTGGCAATACCAGATAAAGTTATGAGCCAGTATTACTGTCTTCAAGAAATCTGCGAACTGAAGTACAAAGGATAGATCCCATGAAATAGCCAAGGAGCAGGACATAGAATGAATTGTGTTAAATATCATGGATGACTCCAAGAGCACGGGAGCATGCATATGAATGAGTCTACTGTTGCATTGCTTCCATAAATAGTTACCCAGAAGTTTCTCTATGTATGGCTCCTTGCTAGTTGCCATGTGGGATCCACAAGTAGATGAAAGCTGAGTCTGCCTTCAGGAAGCTTACATCTGCTTTAAGGTGACAAAAAGAGCACTGGAAAATGAATAACCCTTGCAGGACCTCTTCAAGACCTCAAGCACTTTCAGGCCCAGGGGGAGTTCTTTTTATTCCTTTTGTTTGTTTGTTTGTTTTCTTTTTATTTAGAAGTTGAAACAGCAAAATAAAGTGGTCTGGCTGTAACAACGTTCAGGCAAAAGAAAGGCTGAGTCTTTATCAGTTAAAAACCAACTTGGAAACTGTAAACCAGCTGCTTTACTTCTCTTAGACAAAGTAGAGAACAGCTTAAAGGGGAAAGACACAGTGGAAATCAGGGTCAGTGATGGTTAGCATGTTTGTAGCAAAGGTCAATTTTCAAAGTTTCTGCTATTACAGAAAAAAAAAAGATTGTATTTAAATTGAGGAACAATCACAACCAGACAATCACCTGATCCACTAGCATTCAGTCCACCCTCAACCTGCTTCCAAAAAATAGAAGAAATCAAAAACAGCTGGGAAGGGGAAGCTCAAGAGGGAGGGATATGTGTATGCATGCTAAGTTGCTTCAGTTGTGTCCTACTCTTTGTAAACCTATGGATGTAGTCCACTAGACTCCTCTGTCCATGGGATTCTCTAAGCAAGAATACTGGAGTGGGTTGCCATACCTTCCTCCAGGGGATCTTCCCAACCCAGGGATCAATATGTCTCTTATGTCTCCTGCATTGGCAGGTGGGTTCTTTACCACCAGAACCACCTGGGAACCCCTGAGGGATATATGCTGCTAAGTCGCTTCAGTAGTGTCCGACTCTGTGCGACCCCATAGGCGGCAGCCCACCAGGCTCCTCCATCCATGGGATTTTCCAGGCAAGAGTACTGGAGTGGGGTGCCATTGCCTTCTCCATGAGGGATATATATATATATATATATATATAATTATGACTGATTCTCATTGATGTACGGCAGAGACTGCCACAACATTGTAAAGCAATTATTTTCCAATTAAAAAAAATCTTGGACAAATAGAAAAAGTAAAAATCATAACTGTTTATATAAATAGACAATGTTTGGGTTCCAATGAACATTGAACATCTTGAGGGCAAGAAATATGTCTCCTCATTTGTATCTGTGAAGTTTAGCTCAACCCATACATACTGAAGAGCCAATTGCTTAGTGAATGGGTGACAGGCATACTATTAGGTGGTAAGTGAGTAACAGGGAATTCTGGGGAGGAAAGGCTTTCTAGACAAGGGAGAGGAAGGAAGTCCAGCTAATAGAAGGATCTTGAGCCAAAGCACAGAAGCAAGAATGTGAGTGAATTTGGGAGACTGTGAGGAATCAGCTGGTATTTTAGAGAGAAATGCCATCAAGCAGGTGGGGCCAGATTTTGAGGATGCTCAGGCCAGCCTCAGCAGCCTCTCCTCATTGACTGATAAACTCTGGACACCACTTAATGCTCAAATGAACGTGTTTCCTAAACATAAAGTCCTCACTGAGTCCAAGATATTACATATATTAATAACTATATAACATTTGGTTCAGCTATGGTGGCTTAGATGGTAAAGAATCTGCCTGCAATGAGGGAGACCCAGGTTTGATCCCTGGATCTGGAAGATCTCCTGGAGTAGGAAATGGCAACCCACTCCAGTGTACTTGCCTGGAGAATTCTGTGGACAGAGGAGCCTGGTGAGCTACAGTCCACAAGGGTCACAAAGAGTCAGTCATGACTGAGCGACTAACACCTTCACTTTTCATGTTCATCTTGACTTTTCAGAGAGATTGCAAGCATCTCTGAAGGCAAGGGCAGTCTTCTAAACTCCTTGGTCATGATTTATTTTTATTATTCAGCCAGTATTTATTGGTGGCTTAGATGGTAAAGAATCTGCCTGCAATGCAGGAGACCTGTGTTCAATCCCTGTGTTGGGAGGATCCCCTGGAGAAGGGAATGTCAGCCCATTCCAATATTCTTGCCTGGAGAATTCCATGGACAGAGCAGCCTGGTGGGTTACAGTCCATGGGGTTACAAAGAGTCGGACACGACTGAGCAACTAACACACAGTATTTTTTGAGAATTTACCATGTACTTGGAGCTGCAACAGAGGTAGATGAAGGATGATGAGACACTCTTGGTTTGATGAGGGTGACATCAATAAACAAATGAAGCTTGGATGAAGAAGTTATCAATTATCTGCAAGGAGTCAGGACAGAATCTCAACGATAATATGAGCTCAGCATACACGGCTCCATTTATGATCCCAATTGAAGAATTTCCTCTAGGCATCTTGATAGGAAGTGTTTACATTTCTTTCAGTGATGCTCATAGCTATATAATTTTTTTCCATCTTGAACCATTATCTTGGATAGAAAGCTATTTCTTATAAAGTTATTTACTGTCTCTCTCCCTGCAATGTTAATCCATTGTTTCCAGTTCTGGAGCCCTTCAGAATAAGCTTAATTAAAAGAGATAACTTTGTAATTTCCCAAGAACATCTTCAGTTCTTTAACCATTCCTCATCTGAACTATTCTCCAGACATTTTTCAGACCTGTTATTTTGGGTTTCTCAATTCCATGGCATACTTACGGAATTGTTGGATGTCTTGATGCTTGCATTTGCAAAAGAGTTTTTGAAGTTCAATAAACAAATATAGTTAATATCTTCAAATGCTATGCTGCTCCCTAGAAAAAAACATGGGATGAGTAAAGTGGTGTAGCCATTATGTCAGCCTCAAAGCACTGCATAGAGTTGTGGATAATCTATTGGAAGGGGCCTTGGAGACATACCTTGTCCAACCTCCTCGTTGTACAGATGGTGAAGCTAAGATCCAGACAGATAAAGTGGCTTTAAAAGTACACACGGCTAGTTTATTCCCTCTATCTTTGTGTATTTCTAGTTGGTATTTGAAGATGGGGCATAGGAGAGTTTGGGAGCTCATTGCAAGATGAAAGTGCAGTAATTATTTATCCTAATTAAAAGGGAATCTAAAACACTTGCTTAAAGCATTTTCCAAGTAACTGTTTATATAATTAATGCTGTAGCTTTTTCTCTCTTTCCACAAAGCCTCAGGGATTGGGTATCCTGACCCACAGCTTTATCTGCTGTGGACAGTCTTGTATGTCTGTGGTTTATTGGGTAATGATTTATATTTGCAAGGGAATGCTTGACTGGTATGGGCTGGGTTAGCTCAGCTAGAGAAACTTGCTAATGAAGCCAAGGTTGAGGGGTTTTGTCCCTGTGAGCCCCTTAGCTTTGCTGTGATCCTTAGCTGCAGCCGATACCCCTAATCCCCACCAGTCATCTCACATGTGTGGGCTTTTGAAAGCAGTTGGGTAAAGAAAGATCATTCCTTCCAAATGCTTACCTACAATGGAAAGTTGTGTGGGTAATAAATAATAATGGAGATGATTACAGTTACTGCTTATGGTGCACTAGATATGTAGCTAGAATCACACACATGTGCTTATCTAGGTGATATGTGACTTAATTCTCATAACTCTGTGAGGTATGTACTGTTATCTCCATTGTAAAGATTAGAAAGTGAGACTTGGGATAGTCAAATAACTTGTTTAAGTTTCACTGACTAATATGCAATAGGGCCTATCTAGGATTTGAACTTGAGTCTGACTGATTTCAAAGTCTACAGTCTAATTGAAAAAACTCAACATTACCAGTGTGAACTCTTGATTATGCATTGGTTATCTCTGAGTTCCAAGTCGTGTATTCATTTCTTCACTCTTATTTTATTACTAATGGGATTGACAGGTATTATAGTATACCTGTATAGTATACCTTAAAAACTTGGGCTCTGAGGTCAGAAATCTTGTGTTCAAATTTTAATTGCCCTGTGGAGCAAGTTATCATTCTTTTTTTGTGCTTTGTCTTTCTCATTTGTAAAATAGGAAAAATAACGGCCCTTACTCCTTAGATTTCTTGAGCGGGGGTTAAATTAGTTAATACCAACAGAGGGCTTAAATAGCACTTGGTGTTTGATATTATTGCTGGACTACCTAGGATGAAGCTAATGGCAGCATCTTAGCCTTTGAGAAATATGCTCATTTACATGTATTATTCCAGGGAGCACCACTCCCAAACTGCGAGTTTGCATGCTCACAGAGGCCGAGAAAGCTGGGCAGAAACCTAGAGCCGCTGGGGACTGTGTGTTGAAAATAAGCATGGATCACTAGCAACAACAGAATTTCAGAAGGTGTCCATGTGAAAGTTTGACTTTCCTCACTTCAGCCCCTTCTCTGTTTTGAGTGTGCCAGGAGCTCATCGGTAATAGTGGGCCATCGGGCAGCATCTTCTGCTGGGAACACAGAGCATGGGTATTGTGTTCCTTCCTGTGGCCACCCTGCTCCCATGCTTATTGTCTGGCTCTAGCCTCCAATTAACAGAATCCCTGGGGAAGGGTAGTTCTCTTGCATTAGATAGTAATGCTCTTGTTAATGATAAACTGATGAGCTGGGTTTTTTTTTTTTTTTTTATGTTAAGTAAATGGTCCTTTTTGATAATGGGATTGGAATCAGACCAAGGGCTTTATTCTATTTTGTGAAGAGTGAGAACTACCTACAATATAATTTTTTTTTCTTGTCTGGTGCTAAAATGTCACACAGACAAAGCATTTTGACTTTCCATTTTAATAGAACTCTAACTGTGCATATGGGATAGGTGGTTTTATTTCTCTTTTCTATTACATTGTCACTGGTATGTGATGAACTTCAAAATAAATCTTAAGGCTTCATCATAAACCATGGCCCACTGGTGGTCCTAGAGATACCACTTGGCTTGAGAGGTGAGGGCTGTGCTTTTAATTGGTTACTGAGCCTTCTATACTGAGGAATAAAACTACCCTCTCTAGGGAGGTCCTTTGATTTGTTTTGTTTTAAGATGTCTGCTGTCAGGGTGGCCTGACTCTGGAGAAAGAACAGAGATCTTTCTGGATGGGGAGTTGAGCTATTATGTGGCTTGTCGAGGGTCTTTGAAAGTGAAAGTGTTAGTCACTTAGTCGTGTCCAGCTCTTTGTGACCCCATGAACTGTAGCCTGTCAGGCTTCTCTGTCCATGGGATTCTCCAGGCAAGAATACTGGAGTGGGTTGCATTCTGTTCTCCAGGGTATCTTCCCAACCCAGGGAGATCGAACCCAGGCCTCCCACATTGCAGACAGATTCTTTATAATAGTTACCAGTCTTTGGAGTCTTACTAACACCCTAAACAACTTGGTCTTCACTTCACTTCCTAGTTGGGAAAGAACAACAGCTTCTGGGACTGAGGGAGGAAGTCCTGTTTTCCAAGAGGCTGACCCCATGATGATGGAAGTCTTGTTCATCACAGTTACCCAAATAGAAGCCAGCAGAGCTTAGTTATATAGCCTCCTTTGCTGAGAAAGAGTCTGCTACTCTAGGGTAAAGCTATGACCAACCTAGACAGCATATTAAAAAGCAGAGACATTACTTTGCCAGCAAAGGTCCATCCAGTCAAAGGTATGGTTTTTCCAGTAGTCATGTACAGATGTGAGAGTTGGACCGTAAAGAAAGCTGAGTGCCGAAGAATTGATGCTTTTGAACTGTGGTGTTGGAGAAGACTTTTGAGAGTCTGTTGGACTGTGAGGAGATCAAACCAGTCAGTCCTAAAGGAAACAAGCCCTGAATATTCATTGGAAGGACTGATGATGAAGCTGAAGCTCCAATACTTTGGCCACCTGATGTGAAGAACTGACTCATTGGAAAAGATCCTGGGATGCTGGGAAAGGTTGAAGGCAGGAGGAGAAGGGGACAACAGAGGATGAGATGGTTGGATGGTACCACTAACTCGATGGACATGAGTTTGAGCAAGCTCTGGGAGTTGGTGTTGGACAGGGAAGCCTGGCATGTTGCAGTCCATGGGGTCACAAAGAGTCGGATACTACTGAGAGACTGAAATGAATTGAACTGAACCCTATGGTAAAAGATCCTTGCAATTTCTCCCAAGGATTTATAAGAAAGAAGAGTTTTGAGGAACTTGTTAAAGTTGCTTCCCAAACAACATCAAGTTGGAACCCATCAAAGTAGTGCTGGCTTGCTGCTTTAGACCTAAGGCCTGTATCAACAAGCATAATCCCCCTTTGGTATAAATTAGTAACAGTGGATAGTTTGGATATAATTAATATAGCACACACATTTTAGAAAGTGTTTATAGTCTGTCTTAATTGAATGGTTATAGGCTCATAATAAGTTGTCTATTTGTAGAATTGTCCCTTACACAGTGTTTTTTTCCCAAAATGTTTAAGAAAGAAGTCCTAGGGAGGAATCAGTTTCTGGGAGAAGGAAACATTGGTTGAGTACCTACTGTATGGCTGGTATTGTTTTAGGGCCTTTATACAAATTATTTTTCAGAATAAGTTTGTGAGGTGAATTTTAAAATCAGTTTTTTACTCATTTTACCAGAAAAAAAACCGAAGAGTTATGATCAGGTGGTTAATACATTGTTGAACTGGAAGCCTACCCAGTCTGACTCAAGTTCACTATGCAGTGTGGCACTGATGAATCAGAAGTTGAACTTGAGACAAGGGTTGGGAGTTTTGGGCCCTGGACAGGGTGCTATGGACAGGGAACTGCAGCAGAGCCTACTTAATCAAGTTCTCAAATTGTACCCTTTGCATGAGTTGCCTGGGGCACAAGGCAGCTAGGGATCTTGTTTTAGCAGAGTTAAACTCTTTAATGGTTTTTCCTCCCCATGCCCTGAGAATATTTCTGGTCTAAGAGATATCTTCCTTTTTAAGAAGATCTGTTCCCTACAATAGACCACAAGCAAAATGTATTTCTAGTCTCATGAAAAAAAAAAAGAAAACATTAATTAGGCTTAATTTTTTTCTGCATGTCTGGCACACTTTAAGAAATTGTAGTTCTTACTTCTATCTTGACATAAATTTAGAATTTTGCATGAAGTGACTGCACTAGGAAAAGAGCCAAAGAAAGCAACATTGGTAAATGTTGATAATGCACTGATAATCGGACATGCAATCATGCTTGTCAAACTTCTCCAATGTACTAAAGCATTGACTGTGGATTTGAAAGTGAGGGCCTTCTCTCTTCCTCCTTTTAATACCTGGAGCTTGAATATTAATATTTCAGGTGAAATATAAGTTTCAGACTTGCAAATTTTTGTCCCAAAATCAAAGGGAATAGACAGTTGTAAGAGGTAGGCGGGGAATAAGGGGACCTCTTGGTGTCAGCTGGATGGAAATCAACAGGATAATGAGGATCGCCAGAGTAAATAATTTCCATTTCATCCCCAATAAGAATATTCCCTCTCTCACCTTTCAAATTCCCTGCTCACTTGCTGTGCATTCAAAACAAATGATTACCTACTCTTCATTCCTGAAACAAGCCCTGAAGTAGGTGAAGTTATGGAATTTTGAAGTGTTTCTCTCTGGGGCCCTCTATATTAAGCTGGTCGACCATGGGCATTAACATGTATGTTGGTTTTATACATGTTTTGCAAAGCCCGATTTGTTCTTCATCATTTGAATTTGTGAGCATGGTAACACCTCCCCAATTATATTAGATATTCTCATCCTGGGGATTCATGGATAACTCTAGAATTTTTGTAGAAAAACAAAAGATTCTGTATAACGTGTCCAGTTAAAGCTAGCAGAAACACAAAATGAAATGGATAGGTTGTATATACGCCTCCATCTTAACATGGTGCTGTGGTTTTTCTGTCTTACTTCACTTGGACAAATTCTGACATTTTCTCTGGCCACATCACAGGGAGGATCTTGCAGTAGTTGTTGAAGCAACACTTTAGGTATCTGGCATGGGTTTAGCTCTTTCTTATGGGAAAGACTCAAACAGCTACACCAAGTGAGCCAAACTAACCATGAATAAGCACAAAGAAAAGTATTCTTTTTCTTGCCATTCGTCTTCAGTGACTGGAGGGGAACATTAGGATATGCTTTCCATCAGAGGTGGTACTTGTCACAACTGGTTTGGTGTGAAAATGAACCACTTAACCTCATAGTAGTACTTTTTCTCCCTCTTTCTTTTAAGTGTGCAGAAAGTATACACCTAATCAGGTTAAGATCAGATCAGCATACAGGTGGCGCTAGTGGTCAAGACTCTGCCTGCCGATGCAGGAGACTCGAGAGACATGGGTTCAATTCCTGGATCAAGAGGATTATCTGGAGTAGCAAGTGGCAACCCACTCCGTATTCTTGCCTGGAAAATTCCATGGAGGAGCCTGGGAGGCTCCAGTCCGTGGGGCCCCAAAGAGTCAGATCACGAGCCTGAGCACAGCACATAGAACCAGTCAGTGCTTTCTGGGATGAGTATCAAAGTAAGGCTCTGGCAGCCAGACCTCGATAAAGTATAAAACTGCCTCCATCAGTTCTCCTTCTGCCTCTGCCCCTCACCTTCCTCTGTTGGATTTAGAAATGTGAATTGATGTACATTGCTATCATAGGTTAGCACTTGAAAGCAAGAAAGATTTACCGATCCTCGGTGTCATTTATTGGCAAAGCATTTGGCATTCATACATTATAGTGGCAGAATCAGGTGGTACGGGAACTTGTTCTTCTTGATAGCAGACTCTAATTGAGAAGGGAACATAGTTATGTCAATGTTGCCCTGGGAAAAAATGATGGATTATCCAACATGAAAACATTATTGTCTAAGACACTCTTTTTTTTTTTTTCTAGAAAGCTGCACACAGTCTTACACTTTAACTGTTTATTCATTGCATCTTATTCTGCAAAGAATTTAAAATGGGCTGGCATTATTATTATTATTGACACACTAAAGGATCTTTAAATTCTTCATTTTGACTTTGTTGAGAGCAAAATCTAGTTCTTTTTCTGCCTTTGCTGGATTGTAACTCAGGGACTGGAAACAAGGATGTGTTGTTTCCAGTGCATAGTAAGTGATCTATGAATTTGTTAATGACGTGATTGACTAATAAAATATAACTCAGCAGAGACAAATGTATTTAAGTATAATACAGTATAATACTGTATTTCAGTATAATACAGGCTTCCCAGGTGGCACAGTGGTAAAGAATATGCCTGCCAATGCAGGAGACACAAGAGACACGGTTTTGATCCCTGGGTCAGGGAGAACCTCTGGAGGAGGAAATGGCAACCTGCTCCAGTATTCTTGCCTGGAGAATTCCATGGACAGAGAAGCCTGGCAGGCTACAGTCCATAGGGTCACAAAGAGTCAGACATGAGTTAGCAACTGGCCCACCCGTGCACACACACATTGGGAGGGCATATTCGTAGTGCTTGGGTTTACAGAGGCAAACTTTCCTTCAGTAGCTGGGTTTTCTTCCACTGTTGCCTCTATTTCCCCTACCCTCAACGAGAAAGCTTGAAGGAAATGAACGCTTATGATAAAAACCTTCTAAATCTTTCCCAGTTAAATCCTGAGATCCTGTAGCCGAGGGCGAGAACGCCAAAGGAGATGTTTGCTCCTGCATGTGGGAGGAGGAGTGACTGAAGCTTGTAACCTATGTCCTTCCTTTTGAGTCACGCAAGGGATGGGGTAAGTACGGAGGATGTCAGCTCTACCACAAATGTATTTATGCATTTGAATATATAAATGATAGAGTTCCTTACCTTTTATAAGTTTCGTCTGACAGGTAGGCTCTGAAAACATCTCTCCCTAAAACTGAAATGTTGATATAAATATCTGAAGAAAAATTCTAATCACAGTATACATTGAACAGGCTCACTGATCTTGTATACCTGGAAAAAGATTTTCAAACAGACTGTGTCAGCTCAGCCTTGGCATTCCTTGTCAAACAAAAGCATGCCTAAAGACACATTTCAAAAGCAGAGGAGGCAGCACTTGCTAACCTGCAGAAAATCGAAAAGGAACACAGAGGCCAAGAACAGACAGAATGGGAACCGATAAGAAATGGAGCACAGTTCTGGGAGCCGAATGTGTTTTAAAAAGGCCACGTCAGTAATCAAACATCAGCAAGTCAAATTCTATTTTTTGTTTGCTGCGATTGTCTTAAGAATTGCAATGAAGTAATGAAAATGATTGATTCAGCCTCAGCTAAAAAGAGCCAGTACTTACAATCTGGAGGGTAGGATGGGAAAATAGAGGGTGGAAGAAGGAAAGAAATCTTGTTTTGGGCTTGCACAATTTATCTTCAATAATGTCGGAACTTAAATGATTCAATCCACTGTAAATTTGAGTCAGGCATCCTTTAGCAGAATTGTCTCAGAAGTCTCTTTTTCTTTTATTTTAAGACGAGACCCTGTCTCTTTATGCACATCATGGCACTCACGTGACTTGACTCGGACTGACTACATTGTGATTTGATAATGTGCAGCACAGTATGACACAAACCTGAATTTACTGCTTTCCGTATAAAATTATACAGGTTTCCTATAACTTAAGCACTTTTTTCTGTCTATTTTCAGAGTGATACTTGTAGCATATTTGGGCTTAGATTTCATCAACAGATTTCTTTACTTAAATACAATTTTTATTACTCATAAGGAGCATAAACTTGGACTCCGATGGTCATTTTCTGTACCAATATGTACACAGCTTATGGTAAGGCACAGGTTAGTGGAGGATTTGCAAATGGCAAAGAGAAGCAGAGGCCTCTCTGGAGCAATGTTTGCAGACAGGTGAGTACAGGTTTGTGAAGCTGATCTTCATGAATGCCAAGTGAGGAGCTTTGCTTTGACTGAATCGGAGGTGTTGGCACCTTTTACTTCTTTCTGTGTCAAAAGGACCTGGATCCATAGACTAGAGTAGAATGAAGATGAGTAAGGCTTGCTTTTGATGATGTATGATAGTATTGCTATAAAATCCTACCTTTCCATAGTAGTGTTTAGGCAGAAATGTCAGTTTTACCCAGTGAAAATGAAGGGAAAGAAGAAACAAATGATGATTTTGGGTCTTTTATAGAATTTTGGTTCTAGTGTGTAACTAAAAGGGAAAAAGAATAAGCAATCCAAACATTTTTTATTTCTATTATTATTTGAATAAAATGGAATTTTTTTTGATATAACAAATGCTGTGATTTGGCAATTTCATTTTCTTCCAATATTTGCAGATCCACCGTTTCTCAAGTATGTGACACTGGACAAGTTATTTAACTTCTCTGTGCCTCAGGTTTCTCATCTGCAAAATAGGGATAATAATAGTGTCAACCAATAGCATTACTGTGATGATTAAATAGATACATAGTTAACATGTATAAAGTGATAGATCACTGCCTGGCACATGGCAGGTACATAAATGTACATTGTCATTGTAGTGGTATTAGCCACATCTATCTATACACATGAAAAACAATCATTTATTCTTTATTTAAAATAACTTGTTGAGGTACAATTTGCATATCATAAAATTCACCTGTTTACAGGCAATAATGTTTACAGACTTGTGCTACCATCACCACAAACTAATTTTGTTTATCTAGTCACCAGTTAATGGATACTTGGATTGTTCCCACTTTGTCTTTTTTATTATAATTTTTCTAATGAGAGTGACATGATATTTCATTGAGGGTCTAATTTATATTTATCCAATGACTAATGACATTGAACATTTTTCTCTGTGCTTATGGGTCATTCACTTATTTTCTTTGGTGAAATGTCTGTAAAATATTTTGCCTATTTTAAAATGAGATTTTGTTTTCCTATTATTGAATTGAATTGTAAGAATTCTTTATATAGTCTGGATACAGGCTCTATCAGAAATATAAAAATATAATTTGCAAATATCTTCTCCAAGTTTGTGGCTTGTCTTTTCATTTTCTTAATGATGTTGGACCCCAAAACTTTTACTTTTGATGAAGACAAATCTACCAGTTTCCCTTTTTATAGTCATGCTTTTGTTTTGATATCTAAGAATTCTTTGTCTATGAAAATTTTCCCTTTGCCTGAGAATACTTGGGCTGTCAAGTTTTTCTTCTATGTGTTCTTCTAAGTTTTGTAGTATAGTTTAGCTCTTATATTTAGGTCTATTATAATTTATTATTTCCTTGAGCAATATTTGAGTACTGTGAATATACATATAAAAAGATCTGGCCCATTCTCTGAAGAAGTTTATACTATAGTGGGAAGGTAATTGTACATAAAAAAGACCAGAGCAAATTATTGCTATGGCAGAGGTAGGTAGACTATTTAGAAGGAGCACAAGAGTAGAAAGATCCAAGTGTGTTTGCGGGAGTCAAGGCCCATTGTCCAGAGAAGTTACTGTTGGAACTGAGACTTGAACAAGAAATATGAATTTTCCAGGTGGCATGTTGAGGGAGAGCTATCAGGTAGCGATAAGAGAACATGCAAAGTTATAGAGAGATGGATGAACAAAATTATTAGAGAATCAATGGTCAGGTGGAGAAGGAGGGGGGTTGTTAAGGCTAGTGGATAGGCAGACACCAACTCACAAAGGGTTTTGAAGCACATTCAAAAAAGTTTCGATTTTTACCGTATATAGCCTTTGGAGAATTTGTACAGTTGAGCAAAATCAGAATTGAGTGATGGAAAAAATAATATCAGTGGCAGTATAGATACTAGACTAAAAATAACAATATATTCTATGGACCACCAATTTCAGGGTCACCTTACCAGGCTCCACCTAAGCCCAGTAATTAGAAACTCAGGGCTGGCTCTCATGAATTTGCATATTTTACACGGTTCCTGTGTGATGATTATACCCTGCAAAAGATAGCCACCCACTGGGTTAGAGAAGAGAGCAGTGAGGAGGCTACAGTGACAGTTCAGGAAAGAGATGATTTGAGCCTGACCCCAGAAGTGGCAGCGGGGGAAGAGAACAAGGGAGAGTATGGGAGACTTTGAGGAAGGGAAATAGGCAACATCTGGTGATGTGTTGCATGTGGGAGATGAGAAATGTATGGCACTCAGATTGCTACTAACTTCAACAACAAATTCCATGGAAGGAAGAATGTGGTAGAGATGCACGGGAGAGGTAAATGAAATCAGTATTAGAGATTCCGAGTTTGGGGGTTCTGGGGAACATCTGGCAAAGCTGCCTAGCAGCAATTACATACGCAGTTTAGGAAGTGGTTTGGGCTGGTGATAGGAGATAAAGGCAACTTCAGATAATATTTGTAACAATGGGCTTGGGTGTATTACAAAATACAATAAAGTCATTTTGTTAAGACTGGAGGAACATGCCTGAATTCCTCATTAAATGTACAGAGGCACACTTTGGAAGCCAATTAGCCTTCACCTTGATAACCCATCATGTATTAATGCATGAGAATTTAATTGCTTCTCATCTTGAACTGCTCTTACCCTCAGTGGCAATTTCACTCATTCAGAGGCAGGTAAGTGGATTAGTTAACTGTAACAAACCTCAGATTTTCAGTAACTAAACACAAAAAAGTCTATTTCTCCATGGTAACAGCCCAATGCAATTGGCAGGAAGCTTCCGTCATGTGGTGTTTCAAGGACCCAGTTCCTTCCAACATCTGGCCCCACCATCCTCTACAACCTTGAGAGATCTTCATCTAAGCAGCAGCTGGGAGGAGAGAAAGGGGAGAATGCACATCCACTTCTTAGCCACCTTAGCCCAGAAATAACCTTGGTTCACATTCTGTTGGTGAACACTACTTAATGGCTTCATTTAGATGCAAGGAAACTGGAAAATGTCCTGCCCGCCTGAGGAACTGCTGCTCAGAGACAATTCTATATGAGGAAAGTGAAAGTCACTTAGTCATGTCTGACTCTTTGCGACCCCATGGAATAGTCCATGGAATTCTCCAGGCCAGAATACTGGAGTGGGTAGCCTTTCCCTTCTCCAGGGGATCTTCCCAAACCAGGGATAGAACCCAGGTCTCCCACATTGCAGGCGGATTCTATACCAGCTGAGCCACCAGGGAAGCCCAAGAATACTGGAGTGGGGAGCCTATCCCTTCTCCAGGGGATCTTCCTGACCCAGGAATCAAACTGGCGTCTCCTGCATTGCAGGTGGATTCTTTACTAGCTGAGCTACCAGGGAAGCCCATATGAGGGAAGGGGACACACAAATTTTTGTAAAGTGGTTAGTCTTCTTTAGCACAGTAACCATACTGTTAGATTAGAGAATGTTCCAACCTGATATCTGGAGTAGACTAAGAAAAATGCTCCATGAAAGTGACCAATTATTGATTAGCTAGAATTTTTGAGCCCCTGCTATATGCTTAGCACCATTTTAGGCACTACAGAGAAAGAATTAAAGCATGAATGTATCAATGAATCCAAAGGTATTTATTTGGCACCTACTGGAACCATAACTTTAGAAGCAAGAAAGACTCCCCTAAAGTAATCAGCAATGAGTGCTAGATAGAATACTAAACTTGAATAGTAAAATATTGTGCAGTTATCTCTCACATCGCTGGGAGATTGGTTCCAGCACCCCAAGAGATGTTAAAACCTGAAGATGCTCAAGTCCTTATATAAAATGACATAGTATATACTTCCAAGGATAAACTCCTGGAGAACTGGGTATTTAGTAAGGGCAGCCATACTTGAGCAGGTGGAGATGGAACTAGGACTAAGTCTTACAGAATGGGATTTGAGTGGATAGAGTGGGGAGGAGGGAGCATGCTGAGAAGAGCAAAGCAGATGTGAAGGCAAAGAGGAGGCATGAGTGCAGGTGAGCAGAGGACTCTAAGGAGAGCAGAGGGCGTGTATTGGGCCATCGGTCATTGCAGTGAAATTGCTCTTATTTGTTATTGCAGCATAAAAAATAGTCTGGTAAGTTTGCAGCAAATTTGAGTTTATAGGAAGAGGGGCTTCTTTGTGGGAGTAGGGTGAGTGGGTCATAGACCAAGAAAAGGAATAGCATTTTTAACCTCCAAAATGTAATTCACAAAGGCAGATGCTGCATATTGCAGGTTTTGTTTTTGGATTTTTACTGTTTCTCACACTGGTAGCTCTGTGTAACCTGCTCACTCTTTGTAGTGGGCTCCAGGGTGAGCAGTAGCAGGGATTTATTTATTTAATGATGGTTAATGATTCTCTTGAGCCAAGCAGGGTAAGATAGCTTGTGGGAAATGAGGCTATCTCAGTTGAATGGGGTCATCTTATAAAGGGCTTTGAGAGTCAGGCAGCTGAATCTAGACTCGACGTGGTGGGTACTGGGGAGCCACTGAAAGTTTTCAAATAGATGAGTAACTTTTTGAGAGTGTTAGGTAATGAGGATTCATCTTCCATCAATATGCAGGATGGCTGTAAGTGAGGGAGGCTGCTGGAAGGGAGTTTCAGTAGGCAACTTTAGAAATCCAGGGGTAGGACTGAGAGCTGGTACAGACGGAATGGAGGGGAAGTACAAGGCGAAATGATAAATGTGATGGAGGAGCCAACGTCCTAAGATCCTGGGCCTGGAAGAATGGCAGTGCTGTGAAAGGAAATTAGTGGATGGCAGAGCGTGGGGAAGATATGAAGATGATTGGGTGATTATAGTGGAACTGTGGATTGACAGCATGGCTGATAAAAAATGCTCACTATCTCTTTAGTCTCTCATTAGTCAGGCTGAGCCCAACCATTTGCTTCCTGCAGCTAGCAGACATTGCTTGGAGTCTCCTCGGGTGCCCAGCAGCCCTCTCATCCAAGGATAAAGGATTGCAAGCCAAGACCGAAGGCTTTGGAGTAGTCTCTAATTTTTATTGACAGCCCAAAAAGTTCTAGATGCACTTAGCACCTCCAAAGAAGCGCTAAATGATTTAACATTTTGGGGACAAATTGGTTCTATTAGTCTCTAGTGCCAAATTCACCAAAAATAGCTCATTAGCTGTGCATTGTGATTTCACTAGGGTGCCCTGCTCTTGGCTGGATTCCAAAGAACACATTTGTATAAAAATGTTCCCATTATGGAGTGTGATACCTATTAATGGAACGCCATATGCAGTGGAGCATCTCCCCTCTCCTCCTCCGTGTCTTTCAACCTGAAGTTTGTATTTTCTGTCCATTTTTGCCAAGTGACCTGTTTTGCAAAGGTTAAACTTTACCTAGTGGGCTAAGGCCTGAGATGTTGCAGCAATCAATCTCTCATCTGGGTTTATGCATCTTGGTTTCCCTTTCTCTGTGCCTACTGCCAGTCCTGACTCTTTCATTCCATCCTAGCCTGGGGGAAAGAGAGGGAGGGGGTAAGGTTGAGAGCAGGCTCCAAGCCCAGACCTACAGCTGTGCCTGATTGACCGACATTTCTGTTGTTAGCCACAAAAAAGGCCACTTTTAATGGCTAAAGCAAGAGTGACCAGCTGGTGTGACAGGCCTTGGGTTTTTGCCTAGCTGCATTAAAATTTATCAGTTCCAGTCCTTTTTCATCATGTACATGATTTCAAGAGTGGCATTTCCAGATACATCTTTTACTGAAGTTTTTGAGTATCAGATATTATCTGCAATTCTTTTTAAAAAATGATATTCTCCATTTTGTACATGGCTTTAAGCTATCGTTAAAAATGACTTAAAAATAAATGACGGATACCTATGATCAGGAAAGACCTGTAGAGAGGTTCAGTAATAATAGAAAATCAATAAATCATACTAAATGCAAGAAAGTCCACTGAATAAGTATAAACATTTGTCTGAAAAAGAGTGTTTTCTGAAGTTTGGGATAAGAAGTCCATTGTTGTTGTTGAGTACTCAGTAGTGTTCAGCTCTTTGCAGCCCCATGCACTATAGCCCACCAGGCTGCTCTGCCCATGGGATTTCCCAGAGGAGGTTGCTGGGCTGTAGTCCATGGAATTTCTCAGGCAAGGATACTGGAGTGGGTTGCTATTTCCTTCTCCAGGGGATCTTCCCAATTCAGGGATTGAATCTGCATCTCCTGCAAGTCTCCTGCATTGCAGGTGGATTTTTTACTGCTGAGCTTCCAGGGAAGTCCGAGAAGCCCATTAGGTGCTCTCAGTGTTTAACTCAAGCATGATCTCTTTGGATCAGAGATCTAGATTTTCTTTTTTGGGCCTGGAGTAGAAGAGTTGAGGCTGGTACCATAGGTTGGTATGAGGGGAAATGTAGGTATATGTCAATATAAAGCATCATTAGTACCAGGTACATTTTTTTTTCCACATAGAAATGCATTTATTTGTTTTCAAATTACACGTTAACTCAGCAGACATACAATGAACACCCACCTAGACTTGCACTGTGGCTGATAATGTAGAAATGAACAGGACACAATCTTTAACTTAATAATGTTCACATAAGATGTATACAAAAATAAGTGCTTCTAAAAATCCAGAACATGAGATATGCTAAATTAAACAAGCAAACAATAAAAAGCAGAGAGGTAACATGAGCAGAATACTTTAGGTTGGGTGGATGGCAAGATTCTATTGGAAAGGTTGAGGAATGAAGGCTTGGTACTTTATTACCTACATTGTGCTGGTTATTCTCTGCAGGAATTTGAGCTGGGCTTGGAGAACTATACAGGCAAGTTTTAGTCTGATAATTTTAACTTTCAAAGAAATTCCACACTCTTCCCCTTAAACCACAAACTAGTTTTAATTTTGTCTGTGAAGAATCTCAATTTTAATTAAATTAAATTCATTTCTTTTTAAGAGCATGATT
Source organism: Giraffa tippelskirchi (assembly GCF_054371585.1). Lineage (NCBI taxonomy): Eukaryota > Metazoa > Chordata > Mammalia > Artiodactyla > Giraffidae > Giraffa > Giraffa tippelskirchi. The sequence goes on along the minus strand of NC_137279.1, from coordinate 130,853,439 downwards.
ATTATGTGAAAGGTGACTTCTGTTTCCCTTGTGTAGATATTTTCAAATAATAAATTATTATCTTGGGAATAATATGGGAGATATTTAAAAGATATAACACAGAATGATGCTAACCTTTATTGATAGATCAAAGAGGTCTGGATTAAATCTCCATGTAGAGCTTCTTAATCATACACCCATAGTTTTAAATTAATCATTCCCAACTGAGAATTTCTGGGGTAAGTCACAGGATCTTGTACTAGATCCAAGTTCTGAAGGTGATGCTGGTGAGTATCCAGGGTTGAGACCACTGCATTATACCTAGAATTGGAACACAGAAACTTGTCCACTTAAAAAAAGTCCGCAAAATAGCCATGGATCTGAAAGAAATAAGCACAATCTGTGGATACTTCATTCATTGTGATTTTTAGTCCAGGAGTGACTAATAGAAAAATTTCTTAACATATTTCTGCAACCAAAAGAGAAGGATGTTGCACAAATCTTCGGGGCCTCTGAGAGAATCATCATCATGGGTGAGGTTATGCTACTTTCCTCCTTCAGAAATTAAGATGACTTTTCCTTTCTAGTTACACCAATAAAGACCAGATGGAGGAGCCTGGTGGGCTACAGTCCATGGGGTCACACGGAGTCAGACATGACTGAGCATGCACACAGCAGTAGCAGAGTCAAATAAGGAGGACTCTGCTTAGACTTCCCTGGATGAGAGTGTTGTATGGATGGAGTTTTCCTGTGGTATGCAGGTGACAGGGAGCAGTTTCATTTACAGGTTTAGATACATGTATTTTCACATACATTGTGCTGGTTCTTCTCTTCTTGCCCTTTCCCACCTCACTTGTGAGTTCATCTCTGCCCTTTTGTTCACTGCACTAGGCTCCGGGCAGCTGACCCCTTGGCTGTGACACCCCATCTCCCTGCCTGGCAGAATTGTATCCTTCTAGACTACAGCTCCTGCAGGCTGCTCTCCGTCATGTCTGGCTCCAGCTCTCACCTAGCTTCAGTTATGCAATTTCCTTCCTGTGTCCCTTCAGCCCCATGGTGGGAATGGCTTCCCAGTGCTTCTGGTCCTGGGCACCTCAACATCCCTCACTAGATTCCCTGACCTGCTTTGTCTATAGTCCTTCCTTACCTTTCTTCAGAAACCCATCTGAGTGAGTCTTGTGCTCCCTACCAGGACCTGGCTGATAAACGAATCACACTCCAAAGTGCTCTCTGAATGTTCACACAGAGGTATCGAGAAGAATGGTCTCTTTCAGGATGACCAGAGCAACTTAGAATGACTAAGAACCAGTGTGGGAGTGCCCTGGGAAGAAGAGATTGATGCAAGGAGTTCTTGTGGAAAAATTATAATAGGTTAAGGCAGAAAAGGATGTAAGAAAGCCTTATGCTGACTAAAGAGAAAATCTAGGAACACTAAAAGTAGAAAATTGTTAGATTTACCTTGTATTCTGAAAACAGATAATGCAAGAAAAATAATGAAGACTCAGTCTTCTTTCATAGAATATGGATCTGGAAGGACTGAGCTGACAGCAGATCAGAGTGAAAATAAATATAGTAACTACTAACTATGGATAGGGCACTGTCCTTGCTCCAGTCAGACATTTCTGGCATTCGACGCAGCATCCATATGTCACTAGGAAGGTGGGGAAGTACTGATGACAGCTCTGCATGTAAGGAAATGTTTTCATGTGTTGTCAGACTTTCTCCGTCTTGTCAGGTTACTAGAAGGCAAAATTTGTCTTTGTGTTATGTCTCATTTTTGAATTGGATGTGGACATTTTCAAAGATATATGCTTTGGATTCCTCCTCTTGGTATGAGATGATGTCAACAAAAGTTGAGACATATATTCTTAGAGCTTGGAATATACTAGGCACTATGTAAACCTCATGTACTTAATTTCAACATGTACTTAATATATATGTATGTGTGTGTGTATGCTCACGTATATGTATATATGGGCTTCCCTGATGACTCAGACAGTAAAGAATCTACCCACAATGCAGGAGACCCAGGTTCAGTCTTGGCGTTGGGAAGATCTGCTGGAGAAGAGAATGGAAACCTACTCTAGTATTCTTGCCTGGAGAATTCCATGGGCAGAGGAGACTGGTAGGCTACAGTCCATGGGGTTGCAAAGAGTTGGACATGACTGATCCACTAACAGTATATATACATATCCAGCTACAGAGTTAAAAAAAAAAAAGACAGCATTGTTCCTGCTCCCAAGTACATTAGGCTAAAGTGGAGAACTTCAACTTGCCCAGCATTTCCCCACTGGCTGAGGGAAATGAGAGTTCCCTTTAAACATCTAAGAAGAGAGGAAAGAAGTAGATGGGCAAGATACCATACATATAAGGAAGGAAGGAAGGCAAGATCTTTTAGAGATGTTAAGGTTCTATTAGCACTCATAGGTAAGAATCGATAAAACGCTTAGGTTCAGTTAAGTGTTTACAGATACTTTCCTAAGCGTTTGTCATGAATTGGATTGTTTGAATCTCAAGTCCTTCAAGGTAGGTTGTATTCTTCTCCACAGTTTACAGATGAGTAAGTCGGGCACACTGAATTTCAGTACCTTTTCTGGGATCCAAAGCCGAGAACGTGCAGGGCCAAGATCAGATCCTAGGGAGACTGACACTGTGGTTGGAGGAAGCAGTCAGATCTGGTGCAGAGAATCAAGACTCCATGGAAAACACTGCATTGAAGAGGGCTTGGGATGATGGTTAAGATGTTAATAATTTGAGATGGAGTATATGCCAGAGACAAGAGAGGCCATTCTACTTGAAAAGGAAATATAAATATCCAAACTAAAGGTTTTCAATGCTATTCTCTCTCGATTCATCCTACCTTTTTTTCCCCCGCTGTGTGCATAAATGCATTCTCTATGTCTGCACCTCCATTCCTTCCCTACTAATAGTTTCATCAATACCATTTTTCTAGATCCCAAATCTATGTGCTAATATACGGTATTTTTCTCTTTCTGACTTACTTCACTCTGTATAACAGGCTCTAGGCTCATCTACTTCACTACAACTGACTCAAATTCTGAATAACATTCCATTGTATACCTGTACCACAACTTCCTTATCCATTCATCTCTCAGTGGACATCTAGGTTGCTTCCATGTCCTAGCTATCGTAAACAGTAGCAGCACTACTTTCATCTGGCTTATAATCTGGGTTTCTACTTTAGATATCATTGAAAGAGGGATTTTACCGTTAAGCAAGCGTCATATATTAATGCATGTATATGGAATCTTGAAAAAGGGTACTGATGAACCTATTTGCAAGGCAGGAATAAAGATGCAGATGTAGAGAATGGCCTTGTGGACACAGTCGGGGAAGGAGAGGGTGGGATGAATCGAAAGAGTAGAATTCACATATATAAACTACTGTGTGTAAAATAAATAGCTCGTGGGAATCTGCTGTATAGCACAAGGAGCTTAGCTTGGTTCTCTGTGATGACCTAGAGGGGAGGGAGGCTCAAGAGGGAAGGGATATAAGTATATTTATGCCTGATTCAGGTTGTTGTAGAGCAGAAACCAACACAACATTATAAAGCAATTATCCCCCAATTAAAATGAATTTTAAAACATAAATAAAAATAGAAGTTTTCAGCCCTAACCAAACTTTGTTAATAGCTACTTTTCCATTTTCCTATTGCCACCGTGTAATACAGGAAAATGCCTCAGTTCCTAAGTGACCACAAGAATCTGAAAAACAGAAGGGTGAACTGATAGTGTCAATGAACACAACCCTTAATTGGTGATAATGAAGAGCTGTCACGGAAGTGAAACTCAAAGTCCTACCTGTGAGGGAGGTCCCACATCTCCCCCGGCCAGGAGGGGTGGTAGGTGAATTCAGAGTCAGTCAAAGTTTTCTTTCCCCATTAATGATTCACCTTTAAAAAATCTGAAGTTACTGATAAAAGTGAAATTGAGCTTTCAAGTGCCTCTGGCCATTTTCAAGCCATGCCTTCTGTTGGCTCCTTGCTGGGAAGGTGCTTCTTCTTGGTGTAATTTCACTTCGAAGCAGGGGTTTCTGAAGACAGGTGTTCTTGGGCAGCAGCAAAGCCTTTAAGGAGAACCATGCAGAGTCCTTCTGCACAGGGGCTGGGAGAAGAGGCTTGATCATTAATTAATGAACAATATTTGTTGAGCACTTACTGGGGCCAGAACTATACACTTAATAGGAGGTAGAGGTTTCAAAAGCATAAAGACAGTGATGGTTAGAATTTGTCTTCTCCTATACTGAGCTATCTCAGCATGTGTGAGTGCTCAGTCACTTCAGTCGTGTCTGACTCTTTGTGACTCTATGGACTGTAACCTGCCAGGCTCCTCTGTCCATGGGATTCTCCAGGTAAGAATACTAGAGTGGGTTGCCATGCCCTTCTTCAGGGGATCTTCCTAACCCAGGGTTTAAACCCCCGTCTCTTAAGTCTCCTGCATTAGCAAGCAGGTTCTTTACCACTAGTGCCACTTGGGAAGCCCAGGTAATTCCATTACAAAGGTAATTCCATTCTTCACTTTGAACCAGGACCCGACAATCCTGGGTGCTACCCACTGTGAAGAGCTCTTCCTCGTGTCTCTCTGTGAACGTGGAGGCTGGCCTTGCACTGTGCTGCTGGGGAAGCGGGCTCCAGGAATGACAGGTTTATTCAGCGAGCTTCTCTGGGAAGAAATAATGAATGGAAATGAGGGAGGGGTCATGATATAAAAGCTGAAAATGACTGTCTTCAGTTTGGACATTTCAGGATAGTGCCACAGAAGGCCGCTCCCAAAGCCAGCACTGATTCCAGCAGAGTTAGCAGGAGGGTGGGTTGTGTTATTTTTTTTCCCCACCCACACTCAGTTTCTCATTCCTGAGTTATTATGTTTTAACAAGAAGATTTTTCTCTCTTCCAAACATGTGTTCCCAATCAGATGCAAAATATTTCCATCCGAATGTGAACCAAGTGTGGAAGACCCTGCTTTGCATTGCAAACAATTCCAATGAGCCTGGGGAACCCAGAAACCCAGAAACCCTGCTCATATGTATATGGGCAAGGCTTCTCCCTTCTTTGTGCAGCCTCATGGCTCTTTCAAGAATGAACACTTTTTACTGACCTTTGAATTCTGACCCAGTGACTCTCTTAGACCCTCTTCCAAAGGGACAGCTGACCTGTCTCTAGTCTTGGAGAGAGCTGAGAGATGCTGGCCCTGGGACAAGCTGGTGGTCCCCAGATATCTCAATGCCTCCCCCACCTCCACTCTGACTGGCAGTGGCTGAGCTTGCCGGCACTGGTGCAGTAGAAAGAGAGGAAGGAGTCTTTGTGACAGAGACAGAAAAGGGGACAGGTGGTCAGATGGAATGAGAAGGCCCCCAGCCAGCTCTTTGAGAGAAGGTAATGCATTTGATGTACTCTAATGGTACCCCTGACTGAGGGGCCATATGGAGCCCTGTATGCTGCATAATTTCATCTTACTTCTCAGTTGAGACCACCTTTCTGCCAAAACCATAGCGTCATTTAGGTCAAGCAGTTGCCACTGGTATTTCCTACTGTTCTCAGAAGGGGAAAAGTTAAAAATATAAGGAGGACCTGATTCTGATACAGCTTTTATAATTAGAGTCTGGCAGAATTTGAGCATTATAGATCCTTCTGGAAATGTATCATTTCAAATACCTCTATTTCAGAGATAGTCAAAGTTAACCCTTTATGTCATGAGACAGAAGTGGCCTGTAGAAGAAATGGCCTGTAGATGCACTATGAGAACTCTCACCAGCTCATACTGCTCGCTGGGAGTACCCACACTGATTTAAACAGCTAAGTCACATGCCTGGGCTCCAAAGGAATTTGGGGTTTTAACCCCTGCTTAGGCACTGGCACTTTTAAGCGGATTTTTAAGAAATATTTCTAAAAAAGATTGCACTAATCTGCTTTCAGAAGCAATGTGCAATGAACATCATTTTCTTTTCTGCCCTCATCATAGGCTCTAGCTATGGTCATAGCTACAAATTCAGAGTTAGATACTGTGGACAAGGAGCTGACTGGGACTGACCCAGGCAGGCTTTGGAACATACTCTGAAAAGGTTCCTGAGGCCAGGCAGTCCTTTGGTTGATTGTCTGATGCTTGCAAAGACTGGGTGAAACTAGGACAGCAGCCTGGACTCCTATGTAGGGTGGGGTGGCAGCTTCCTTAGATTAATTAATGAGTGACTCAAGGCCTGAGCTTTCTCACCCTTCAGGATACCCTGTCTTCTGTTGCTCCCAGATTCCTGGCCTTGGCTGATCACTCCAAAAACATTAAGGACCATCTTCCTGGTGGACACAATGCAGAGTCTCATCAACAGAGAATCTCTTCCTCCAATCTGTGGTTTCCTGAACCTTTGGGGCCCTGGTGGCTTGTGGCTTCTGACCCCTATGGTGGGATTTTTCAGTGAATGGGTGGAGTGACTTGGGCCTGTTCTGAGAGTGTGAGGGTTCAGCCCTATAGCTCTATACACATGCAGAGTGGATGGGCGTCAAGGCACAGGCTTTGTACCCCCACCTTGGTACAGAAATCTTCTGTTCCCTGCTTTGAAGAGAGAGTCAGAGAGAGCAAAGCAATACTCTGATCTTATTTCTTTTATTTTCCTCTCTAAGTGTTTTTGTTACAACTATGTCTTGTACTAGAAAAAACAATGCCATTTCTCATTGAACTCCTCTCATCTGCTGTTTCAAAAGTGAATTTTCATCCTCATTTTAGTTTTGAGCAGGCAGTTCTGAATCTCGCGCTGACAGTGTGGTCGATGCACTGCTAGGCATACATCTGATGTGGAATCAGAGGATTAAAGATGGAATCCTCTTAGTTAATTAAGAGAACCAATGGATTAATTCATTACTGTTAGTCTTCTCTTGCTCAGTACATTACACCAGGAGTCGTTTCTTGATTTTCTTTTCTTCTGGCCCTGATTGACTTAGTTCCCCAACCAGGGATTGAACCCTGGCCCCTGGCAGTGGAATTGCAGAGTTGTAACCACTGAGCAACCAGGGAATTTCCCATTTCTCATCTTTTACTTCAATCACCACACAGTCCCTAGAACTAAGTGGTAGGTTAAAAAATGTGAAATAAATGCTCCCTTCTAACACTCTCTTTATGGGTGGTCTTTTTTTCTCTCCCCTGGTGATCTATCCTAGACTGTTCCTTGTTTTTGGAACTGTTGTGGCCCTGATGACTTTTCTTGGAAACTGACTTCTATAAAATCTGTCTTTTCCACTGGGGGAAAGTGAAGGAAGAAGATAAAGGTAGAGAGACAAAGGAAAAAAATATAGGAAGAAAATAGGAAGATATACTTTCCCTTATACAAAAGTCTCTCCTTAATAACAGCCTGAATGCTTAGTCACTCAGTCATGTTCAACTCTTTGTGACCCCACAGACTGTAGCCCACCAGGCTCCTCTGTCGGTGGGATTTTCCAGACACAAATGCTGGAGTGTGCTGCCATTTCCTCCTCCAGGCAATAACAGTCTAGTATCCTTTTAAAAAAACCATCCCTTGCTCAACATTGCTCATTATTAGAGAAATGCAAATCAAAACCACAATGAGATATCACCTCACACTGGTCAGAATGGCCATCATCAAAAAGTCTACAAACAATAAATGCTGGAGAGGGTGTGGAGAAAAGGAAATGCTTTTGCACTGTTGGTGGGAATGTAAATTGATACAGCCACTATGGAAGACGGTATGGAGATTCCTTAAAAACTAGGAATAAAACCACCATATGGTTTGACCCAGAGGGATGACCCAGAGGGATGGGATGGGGAGAGAGGTGGGAAGGGGGTTCAGGATGGGGAACACATGTGAACCCATGGCTGAGTCGTGTCAATGTATGGCGAAAACCACTACAATATTGTAAAGTAATTAGCCCCCAACTAAAATAAATAAATTTATTAAAAAAAAAAAAACCACCATATGACCCAGCAATCCTACTCCCAGGCATATACCCTGAGGAAACCAAAATTGAAAAAGACACACGTATCCCATTGTTCATTGCAGCACTATTTACGATAGCTAGAACATGGAAACAACTTAGATGTCCATCAATAAATGAATGGATAAAGAAGTTGTGATACATATACACAATGGAATATTACTCAGCCCTAAAAAGGAACACATTTGGGTCAGTTCTGACGAGGTGGATGAACCTAGAACCTATTATACAGAGCAAAGTGAATCAGAAAGAGAAAGATAAATATCGTATTTCAACACAAATATACAGAATCTAGAAAAATGGTACTAAAGAATGTATTTACAAGGCAGCAGTGGAGGAACAGACATAGAAAATAGACTTATGGACATGGGGAGAGGGGAGGAGAGGGTGAGATGTATGGAAAGAGTAACATGGAAACTTACATTACCATATGGAAAATCGATAGCCAATGGGAATTTGCTGTATGACTCAGGAAACTCAAACAGGGGCTCTGTATCAACCTAGAGGGGTGGGATGGGGAGGGAGATGGAGGGAGTTTTAAAAGGGAGGGGATATATGTATACCTATGGCTGATTCATGTTGAGGCTTGACAGAAAACAGCAAAATTCTGTAAAGCAATTATCTTTCAATAAACTAATAAATTTTAAAAAAAGTCCCTGTTTATAGTCATTCATTAGGGATCACCATAATCTAGGATGTAACTGGAGCCCCAATAAGGTGTAAAGAGCAAGACTAAAAACCATCTCGAGAGAAAGTCAACCGCCTCATTTTTAAGTGAGCACAGCTCCAAGCAAAGGTAGATATTTGACAATTAATAGTGGGCTGATGAATTGCGTCCCTGCTCTGCCTGAACGTGACCTGGATAGTTAGAAGCGGAGATGGAAACCATCCGGGGGACTTATACATTCTGGTCTTTGACCTACAGGTCTATAATGTATCAGCCAAAATTTACATGGTGATGCATGTGTTTGTATAACACAGAGTGAGGTCAGATGGGACCATCCCTTCCAGCTACTTAAAATGTCAAAGGTCAAATTCTGCACTATGATGAACAGTTATCAGAACTCCTGAAGCCAGTCTGTCAATAGATTCTAGCCTCATTCTATTTCTTTTTAAAGCACATACGGTTGTTCATTGGCTGCACTTGTTTTTCCAACCTCTCTGCTTTTTTTATCTCTGGGTTTGGTCAGTTATTACAGTAGCTTTTTGGTGTCTCTGAGAAAAGCCATTTAAATTTTTTTTCAAGATTTCCACTGACAGGTAGTGATTAGAATATATTGTCAAATCTCTCTCTCTCTTTTTTTTTCGTCACGTAGCTCACCTGCCAACTTGTTCTTGTTAATTCAGCTCTTCTGGCTCCTGCCTGTTTCTGCACTTAGTTGTGGGAAGATGAGGTGCCTGAGACAGAATAGGAGGTAGCAGCGGTAGCTGCAACAAGATGAAAATGAACGATATTTTCCAATCCTAAGCAGGGCGGCAGAGGCTAATAATTACATTAAAAAGGCCCTCTGTAGGTAGGTGCAAATAGGCTAGTCTAAACAAGTGTGGCTGTTTTAATATGGGCTGTTGGAGAGATGTCATTACCTGACGAGACTGCCACCTTTCACCTCCAGCCATTGTGATCTGTTAGGTCTCACTAACAGGAGAGCGGGGAACTTGTTTGCAGGGGATTTGTTGTCTCACGCTCAGAGGCAGCTGAGAGACTTGCCAAATGACAGGAAGACGCTTACATTCACAAGGTGTGATTGCCTAAGTGTTTGTCTGTGTCTAATTAGTTTGCCTTTGCTGGTTGGTAGCTCCGCAGCCAGGAGGCAGATTGACTCCGCAGGCTGTAAGCAAAGAGGGCTGATTGGTGTTGTTATCATTTGTTTATTTAACCCTCCCTCGAACCAGGAAATGTTCTCTAAAGGAGAGCCTTTTCTGCTGTCTTTTAAAAAGGCATTTAAAACAACAACAACAACAACAAAACCTCAAAACAAAAAAAGAAAAGAAAAAAAGGGGAAGAAAACAGCTCCCACCTTGGCTGTGACACAGTCTCCTTTATCCTGTATCCAGAGCATGTATGTCAATGATCATGGATGCTCTTTGTTCAAGAGAATATGCAGGGCGATTTGCTGGGAAGTGATGGACCTGATGCTTGAATCCTTTGGACTGAGGAGAAGGAGATTAGTTTGAGATCAGTGATGCTTTTTCTGGGCTTCCCTGGTGGCTCAGATGGTTAAAATCTGCCTACAATGCAGGAGACCCGGGTTCAATCCCTTGGTCAGGAAGATCCCCTGGAGAAGGAAGTGGCAACCCATTCCAGTATCCTTGCCTTTTGAATTTATAAACAGCAGTGGAAAGGAAAGCAGTGTCCCAGGCCCCTGCCGTTGCTGCCCACGCTCTGGGGAAAGATGCGATGAGAAGTTAATTCAAAACGGGCATTTTGTTTACACCTTGTGGTTGCCTTTCTGAGGTGTGTGGGTAGCTCTAGCATACTGTCATAGCAACTGTGTTGACAAGCTTGCGTTGGCCCTGTATCTTTGGGGTTTAGGGTACCTTTTGAGGCCAGACCTCAGGGAAGCTATGCCCTCTTCCTCACTCTTCCTGGTCTTCAAAGGTAGACTTCAAAGCTGCCTCCAATAGGAGCCAGAACTCAGGGGGGCCATTAACCTCAGATAGGTTTTTTACAAGCCAAGTTTCCCAGAATACTTTATAACACTGGTGTGTGTGTGTGTTAGTCACTCGGTCGTGTCCGACTCTTTGTGACCCCATGGACTGTAGCACTCCAGGCTCCTCTGTCCATGGAATTCTCCAATTAAGAATATCGAGTGGGTAGCCATTCCTTTCTCCAGGGGATCTTCCAACCCAGGGATGGAGCCCAGGTCTCCTGCACTGCAGGCAGATTCTTTACCCTCTGAGCCACCAGGGAAGCCCCATATAACTTTGGTGTATCACCTCAGATCTTTGTTTAGCTAGCAAAAAAGAATTGCTACAAGGATTGCTGTTTTGTTTGTATGGGTCTGTTTCTTCCAATAGGTTGTCAGCTCCTTTTTAGAAGATTCTGCTTATTAACCTATGACAGTAACCAGTACTCTGTAGGCCCTGAATGAACATGTGTGCTATGTGAGTGGTCAGGCTTAGAAGAGCCAACTACGATGCTCACCTATACTTTATGTTTAAGCTCAATTCTTCAAATATTGCTTGTCACTCATTAAAGGAAGTGGTTTGGATCCTGTCCACAAGATCAGATTACAATAATATTCAGTGTTGGGCTTCCCTGGTGGCTCAGTGGTTAAGAATCTGCCTGCCAATGCAGGGGACATGGGTTTGACTCCTGGTCAGGGGAGATTCCACATGCTGTGGAGCCCATGTGCCACAACTATTCATCCCATGCTATGGAGCCCGGGAGTTGCAACTACTGAAGCCCGAACATCTAGAGCCTGTGCTCCACAACAAGAGAGGCCACCACAATGAGACATCCACACACTGCAATGAAGAGTAGCCTCTGCTTGCTTCAGCTACAGAAAGCCCACATGCAGCAGTGAAGACCCAGATAAGCCAAAAATTAAGTAAACAAACAAAAAAGTATGATCACAATGTTTCATCATATAAAGAATATCATGAAGACATAGAAATGGTTAAAAAAAATATTCACCATCCCAGGCACTGCACTGCCTTACACATAACATTTAATTTAAACCTCACTGTCTAATTTAATCCTCACAACCACCCTCTGGGGTAGGTGCTATCATTATTCCCTTGACGCATATACTAGGTCTCTGTAACTCTGAGTTTCTGGCCCAAGGTCAGGCAGCGGCTGAGTGGTAGACCCAAGACTTGAACCTAATTCTGACTTGAAAGTCTGTGCTCCTAACAAGAGAGGATGCTGTCTGGGGGCCCTGTGCACACTGAGAGCCAAGCAGCAGTCATGACAACCCAACTTGGAAGCACGTCAAGGTCAGAGCTCGGAGAGAATGAATTGGGTGCAAGGCACAGGGATTAGCCAAGACTGTTAGAGCCAGTAAGGGCCAAGCCAGTGAATGAAGCTCGTGGTTTAGAGCAAGTGAAGACAGTTTGATATGTTCATATGTGAGGGTTCTGAGCAGGGCATTACTTCTCTGTGGAGCTGAGGTATCTCATCGAATCAAGGGAGACTTCTCAAAGATATCATATTATTATCAGTACTGCCATATTTATTTACTTCCAATTCATAGGTTATACTTCTTAATGGACAAAATTGAGATTAGAAAAACCAGCAGACAAGAAGCCCCAGGTTATAAACAAAGACCATAAGCCCCAAAAGGATGGGCAGAAATGGAGTGTGGTGGACAGAGGCAGTAGCAGGGTCTGTCTGAGGAATAAAATGATACAATTGAAAGGGTAGAAGCAAAGGTGGATGGAAATGAGAAGTACTACAAATGGGAGGACGGACAAATGTCAGGGGACAGAAGTGAAAAGTCTTCCTCTGGTAATGATGAGAGCTAGAGAATCAGGTTATTGTGTCCCTCAGCCCCATGAAAATCAGTGATTAAGCAATGTTAATAATTGTGGAGTCAAAATGATTTCAAGTTTGGCCTTGGAGTGCAAAATAAAGCAGGACAAAAGCTAACAGAGTTTTGCCAAGAGAACACATCAGTCATAGCAAACACCCTCTTTTAAGAACACAAGAGATGACTCTACTCATGGACATCACCAGATGGTCAACACCGAAATCAGATTGATTATATTCTTTGCAGCCAAAGATGGAGAAGCTCTATATAGTCAGCAAAAATACGACTGGGAGCTGACTGTGGCTCAGATCATGAGCTCCTTATTACCAAATTAAGACTTACATTGAAGAAAGTAGGGAAAACCACTAGACCATTCAGGTATGAACTAAACCAAATCCCTTATGATTATACAGTGGAAGTAACAAATAGATCCAAGGGATTAGATCTGATAGAGTTCCTGAAGAACTATGGACAGAGGTTCATGACATTGTACAGGAGGCAGCGATCAAGACCATCCCCAAGAAAAAGAAATGCAAAAAGACAAAATGGTTGTCTGAGGAGGCCTTACAAATAGCTGAGAAAAGGAGAGATGCTAAAGGCAAAGGAAAAAAGGAAAGATATACCCATCTGAATGCAGAGTTCCAAAGAATGGCAAGGAGAGATAAGAAAGCCTTCCTAAGTGATCAATGCAAAGAAATAGAGGAAAACAATAGAATGGGAAAGACTAGAGATTTCTTCAGGAAGATTAGAGATACCAAGGGAACATTTCATGCGAAGATGGGCACAATAAAGGACATAAACTGTATGGACCTAACAGAAGCAGAATATATTAACAACAGGTGGCAAGAATACACAGAAGAACTATACAAAAAAGATCTTCATGACCCAGATAACCATGATGGTGTGATCACTCACCTAGAGCCAAACGTCCTGGAATGGGAAGTCAAGAGGGCCTTAGGAAGCATCACTATGAACAAAGCAAGTGGAGGTGATGGAATTCCAGCTGAGCTATTTCAAATCCTAAAAGATAATACTGTGAAAGTGCTGCACTCAATATGCAAGCAAATTTGGAAAACTCAGCAGTGGCCACAGGACTGGAAAAGGTCAGTCTTCATTCCAATCCCAAAGAAAGGCAATGCCAAAGAACTTTCAAACTACAGCACAATTGCACTCATCTCACACGCTAGCAAAGTAATGCTCAAAATTCTCCAAGCCAGGCTTCAACAGTACATGAACTGAGAACTTCCAGATTTTCAAGTTGGATTTAGAAAAGGCAGAGGAACCAGAGATCAAATTGCCAATATCCACTGGATCTTCAAAAAAGCAAGAAAGTTCCAGAAAAACATCTATTTCTGCTTCATTGACTACACCAAAGCCTTTGACTGTGTGGATCACAACAAACTGTGGAAAATTCTTCCAGAGATGGGAATACCAGACCACCTTACCTGCCTCCTGAGAAATCTGTATGCAGGTCAAGAAGCAACAGCTAGAAATGGGCATAGAACAATAGACTGGTTCCAAATAGGGAAAGGAGTACATCAAAGCTGTATATTGTCACCCTACTTATTTAAATTCTATGCAAAGTACATCAAGAGAAACGCAGGGCTGGATGAAGCACAAGCTGGAATCAAGATTACCAGGAGAAATATCAATAATAACCTAAGATATGCAGATGATATGATCCTTATGGCAGAAAAAGAAACTGAAGAGCTTCTTGATGAAAGAGGAGAGTGAAAAAGTTGGCTTAAAACTCAACATTCAAAAAAAATGAAGATCATGGCATCTGGTCCCATCACTTCATGGCAAAGAGATGGGGAAAGAATGGAAACAGTGACAGACTTTATTTTGGGGGGCTCAAAAATCACTGCGGATGGTGATTGTAGCCATGAAATTAAAAGATACTTGCTCCTTGGAAGAAAAGCTATGACCAACCTAGACAGCATATTAAAAAGCAGAGACATTACTTTGTCAACAAAGGTCTGTCTAGTAAAAGTTATGGTTTTTCCAGTAGTCATATATGGATGTGAGAGTTGGACCATAAAGAAAGCTGATCCCCGAAGAATTGATGCTTTTGAACTGTGGTGTTGGAGAAGGCTCTTGAGAGTCCCTTGGACAGCAAGGAGGTCAAACCAGTCCATCCTAAAGGAAATCAGTCCTGAATATTCATTGGAAGGACTGATGCTGAAGCTGAAACTCCAATACTTTGACCACCTGATGTGAAGAACTGATTCACTGGAAAAGACCCTGATGCTGGGAAAGATTGAAGGCGGAAGGAGAAGGGGAATACAGAGGATGAGATGGTTGGATGGCATCACTGACTCAATGGACATGAGTTTGAGCAAGCTCCGGGAGTTGGTGATGAACAGGGAAGCCTGGCGTGCTGCTGTCCATGGGGTCGCAATGATTCAGACACGACTGAGCAACTGAACTGAACTGAATTTCTGTTAACACTGCCACAAAGAAGGACCCAGGCCCATTCTCTTCCCCTTTGATAACCATGGCCTTGCCACACTTAGGAATCCATGTTTTATAACAAGTTCAGTTTGCACAAGGTGAAAGAAATGTCAATGAAAAGAGAAGATAAATAACAAATATGCATACTAAGCCTGGCCAAATCTGCATCCCCACTGGTCATATATGACTCTTTATGATACATTCAACCAGAAAAAAGGGGGAAATGGGAGAAAGAAGAAGGTTTCCTTGTAGCTCCTGGCCAGGGAGATCTCTCTGCTGAGCTGCTACTGGTTCCCAGATACGTCTTCATTAGTGCAACCAGCAGGCTATGCCTGGAACACCCTGGAAGGGGCTAAGGGGTGGGGGAACCATTGTACTTCTGCTCCCTGTCTCCCACAACATGTAGCAACCATGTCATAGCCTTTGCTCACATGAATAGTCCTAGAATTTCAAAAGTGGATATTTAGTGTCTACTCCCTTCCCTTGATGCCAGGGCAAACTTGGGAGAGGATTTCTCTGCATGGCCAATGTCATGTATTTTGTGTGCTCTTTTTTCAAATTGAATTGTTAAAATATTTCATTTTATAGCTTGTGCGGTATTGGTCTGTGACAGGAAATGAAAAAGCAAAGACTAAAGAACAAAAACGTATCCTTCACCACACAAATGTGATTTGAGAAGCACTAGTCTTGGCAGGTGGAGAAGGCAATGGCACCCCACTCCAGTACTCTTGCCTGGAAAATCCCAGGAACGGCGGAGCGTGGTGGGCTGCCGTCTGTGGGGTTGCACAGAGTCGGACACGACTGAAGCGACTTAGCAGCAGCAGCAGCAGCAGTCTTGGCAGGATTGGAGAAAGGAAAAAGTTCTCAGATCTTTTCTTGCATAAGACTACATAAACATTTAGTTTTTTTTCTCTGTGATGTTGGAATCTGTCTTTTTCTCTCCTGGCTGCCTTCTGTTTACACACACACACACACACCCCCACACACAATCAACCTTCACAACCACTAGGCTCATTAGTCTTAAGATTTGGCTTTCATTTTTTCTAACAATACCCAAATGAATCTATGGCTATGTTAACTTTCCTTTGTTTTTCTATAATGCATTTCTTAGGAATAAGTCAAAGTATTTTTTTTTAATTGTGCTATAAATTTTGGTAATTTTTTATCTGGAAAGGAGCTTGTTTGGCATGCATGTGAAACTGGCAGGATGCCATGATAAACCCAGCTGCTCTGGCACTTCTAAATAGATCAGTGAACCATAAATAAATCTCCGCAATAAACTGAGAGAAGAAATCTAGCCCAATCTCCTGCTACCATAACTTGCAACTGTATTTTCCAAGTCAAATGATATTCATTCATTTACTAACATTTATTAAGCAGCAAATCTAAGACGAGAAGTGAGTTCAAGGCCACTATTTCCCCAAGCACCTTTAGACATTATGGGTGATTTTCTGGAGATCTCTGTCTTCTAAGGAAGACACATCAAAGGCCTCCTCCCATCTCAAGCTAACACTGGCAGAATTCACAGCTGATTCCAGAGCTAATGAAGGATTCAGGAGCTTTATGGCGCTGGTGGTAAAGAACCTCCCAGCCAGTGCAGGAGACATAAGAGACATGGTTTCAATCCCTAGGTCAGGAAGATCCCCTGGAGGAGGAAATGATGACCCACTCCAATATTCTTGCATGGAGAATTCCATGGACAGTGGAGTTTGGAGAGCTACCATCCATGGGGTCACAAAGAGTCGGACACAACTGAAGCAACTTAGCACGTAGCACAAAGAGTAATGACTGTGAACTGTCTGTGATCTATGAATGAATGAGCCATGGATGGTTTAAACAGAATCCAAGAGTTTCTTGTGAGTTGTGGCCCAATAGTTAATTTTGGAAGGTTTGGGGAGCCCAAGCCTTGGGTGGAAGTAGGTTAAAGAGTTTAAGAAAGGCAGTGTATTTTTTCTATATCCTTTTGGAAGGGTTTGTTATGTGTCAGATCTTGACTGAACTGTTTTACATGCATGATGATGTGTGATCCTCACCAATCAACAATCCTAAGAAGGAGTCACTACTGTTACGCTATTTTACAAAGGGAGAAATGGAGACTCGGAGAGGTTACGTGGCTTTTCTAAGGTCAAAGAGTGATGGAGCAGAATACAAGCCCAGGCTGCACAACTGGAGTCCTTACTAAACACAGATCCCAGGCTCCATCCTCAGATTCTGACCATCAGTATGTGAGCAGGGGGTTAATATTCAGGATTTCTAATAAGCTCTCTAGTCATGCTGCCGCTAGTCCTTGCACCAGGCCTATGGTTATCGCCAGACCCAGATTCTTTTTTTGAAAAAAAATTTATTTATTTATTTTAAATTTTGGCTGCGCTGGGTTTTCATTGCTGTGTGGGCTTTTGTCTAGTTGTGGCAAGCAGGGGCTTCTCTCCAGTTTTGGTGTGCGGGCTTCTCATTGTTGCGGCTTCTCTTGACTCAGAGCACAGGCTCTAGGGAGCACGGGTTTCAGGAGTTGCGGCTCCCGGGCCCTAGAGCACAGACTCACTAGCTGTGGTGCACAGGCTTAGTTACTCTGAGACATGTGGGATCTTCCCAGATCAGGGAGTATACCCATGTCTCCCGCATTGGCAGGCAGATTCGTTTCCACTGAGCCACCAGGGAAGTTTCCCCAGGCCCACACTCTTAAACAGTAACTGTGAGGCTTTCTCTCACCTCATCTCTTCACCTCCCCACCATCTCTTCTCCAGCAGAGAGGGAGCCAACCCTGCCTAACTCTTTGAGTTTGCAACCCCATGTCTCATGCTGGCTGGTTCTCTACTGAATCCAGCTGGTTAAGATTTCACATCCCTTTGTTATTGTGTGGTGTGTTCAGGAGAGGGAGGCAGGGGTGAAGTTGTAATCATTGCTTTGTGCTCCAAGTAAACACACTTCAGATCTACGCATTACCCCACAACATGCAAGCAACAGGGAATAGCCAGGGCTCCTGTGGGAACTGAGGCCCTGCTCTCCCACCTGCCCACTGGATATGGGCTACTAAATTACTAACAAGCAGTGTGGATGTTGAAAATTAACCTTAGTGCTTCGTGAACAACTCCTGTGTATAACTTGAGCACAGCTTTCAGTTTCTCATCCCTTGAGAGTGGGTGGGTCTCTTGAGTGTACACATTAAGGTTCACATTTTCTCCTGAAACAACCAGATTGAATTGACATGTTGAACTGTGTCACCTGGTCTTTCCTCACCCAGATGTCTGCAGAGGCTCTGGAAAGTGCTGTCATTCCCAAAGGAATGGATTCTACAATCCTGGCTGCAGGAGAGTATCCAGCATCAACTCAGCGTAGCCTGACTTCTTCTCTTCTGGGTTTGCCATCCCTCTCCTGCTAGGCAGAGACGGTCACCCTGACCTTCCTTCCTGGGAGGTGGGGATGATAGAAAAGTGATTGGAGAGCACCTAGAAAATACCCAGTGCTGCCCAAGAGTGCGATGATGACCCTACACCATGCCACCACAGCTGCCCCCTGCAGAGGCTTCCCTGAATTAAAGGAGGGTGCAATAAATCACACCCATGGCAACACAGTAGGGGGTGCATGCTCCTC
Source organism: Giraffa tippelskirchi (assembly GCF_054371585.1). Classification (NCBI taxonomy): domain Eukaryota; kingdom Metazoa; phylum Chordata; class Mammalia; order Artiodactyla; family Giraffidae; genus Giraffa; species Giraffa tippelskirchi. The sequence continues at coordinate 130,834,983 of NC_137279.1, read as the reverse complement.
CAGCCCTTCTTTTATCTTGTGTGTCTCGGGGAAGGCTTTCCATAGACAGGGAAGGATAGTGATTCCTTCTGAAAAAACAACGCTCAGAAGAATAATTTCTATTTAATGTAAAAAAAAAAAACCTGACTGAAGTTTAAGGATGCTTCCTGTCCAGTCTACAGACTTCATTACAATAAGTGCGTTTAAGAGAAAATATCCACCTGGCTCTTGTTGTATAAAAGATGGTGAGGGAGACAAGTGCAGAGACTCAAAGACTGTGGGTTGCCACCCCACCCCCTCCCTCCAGTTTCCTGTTTGGTTTTATATTACTTATATTAGCCACTGCAAAACTAGTAAATGTAGTCCTGAGCATTGACTTGGTCACCTAAGGAGGTGCCAGAAATTAGCATGCAAGTAAGACAGCACAGGAATAAGCAACAGAGCGCTAATGGTTTAAGTGATCTTCCAGTGTAATTACAGTTTGTTTCATTGCAGTCATTACACATGGCAAATTAGTGAAGCTGAGATTAGGGAGCTTTGCTTGGAAGGACTGTGACAAGATTATAAAAGATGTAACTTTTACTTAAAAACATGTATTGAACATCTATTATGTGTCTAGCACTGGTTTGTCGTTGTTGTTGTTTATTGCTAAGTCGTGTTGGACTCTTTTTGCAGCCCCATGGACTGTAGCCTGCCAGGCTCCCCTGTCCATGGGATTTCCCAGGCAAGAGTAGTGGAGTCGGTTGCATTTCCTTCTTGAGAGGATCTTCGTGACCTAGGGATTGAGATCTCGTTGCTTGTGATTCCTGCATTGGCAGGCGAATTCTTTACCACTGAGCCACCTGGGAAGACCCATTATGTCATTAATTTTCTGATAAACACCAGTGTTTCTCAAGCATGATACTAGGATCTCCTCCTGACCCCTAAGTAATAGGATCACCAGATGCCTGATACAAATACAGATTCTTCAGCCCACCAGCGGCAAAACCACAGGGTGAGAGTTTGGGGAGTCAAGGGCCTCGGAATCTGTATTTTAATGAAAGCAAAGTGATGCTTAGAGTTATTAAAATTTAAGAGGTACAGATATAAGTTCTCCTTTGGGGGATATCCTGGGTGCTTCCACGCCATGGTGTGGATCTCACCCTCTTATGTGTGTCAGATGAGATGATGTATAAGGAAGCATTCTTTAGACGGTAAAGTGCAGCATATGTTCAGTGTACCTACCATCAACTATTTTATATTAGTTTGTAGTTGAATCATGAGATGTTAGCTATCTAAGGCAAAAGAGACTTATAAATGCCAAAACATCATCAGATCTATAGCAATATTATTGTTCTAATTTGAGTATCTTCACAGACGGTTTCAGTGGACTTGCTAGAAATTCTATCCATAACAATCCTTGTTCATTCTGCCTATATTTCTAGTACTCCTGTGACTTTTGCTGATAATATCTATTTCCTTTCTAATTTCCTGTGAGTGGGATGGTATTGTGGGAAGAGCTCAGACTTTAGAGAAAGACTCATCTGGGTTTGTCCTGCCTCTATGACTTACTGACTGGGAATTAGACGTGGAATTTTCCTTACTGTCCCTCAGGTGTTTCATCTGTAAAATGGGAACTGAAATGCCTATTTTATAAACATGTTGGGTGAATTAAGAGTACAGCAGATGATGTCTGGCATATAGACTTCAAGAAATAGTTACTATTACTGGTCTTTTGAATTACATCTTTCTCCTAAATTTGATACCATAGTGGCAGTTGACTCTTTTATAATCTTGTCACAGTCCTTCCAAGCAAAGCCCCCCAGTCTCAGCTTCACTAGTTTGCCATGTGTAATGACTGCAATGAAACAAACTGTAATTACATTGGAAGATCACTTAAAACATTAGCTCTGCTGTTGCTTATTCCGGTGCTGTCTTACTTGCATGCTAATCTCTGGCACCTCCTTAGGTGACCAAGTCAAGGGCTCAGGACTGCATTTACTAATTTTGCAGTGGCTAATACTTTGGCCACCTCATGCGAAGAGCTGACTCATTGGGAAAGACCCTAATGCCAGGAAGTATTGGGTGCAGGAGGAGAAGGGGACGACGGAGGATGAGATGGTTGGATGGCATCACTGACTCGATGGATGTGGGTTTTGGTAAACTCCGGGAGTTGGTGATGGATAGGGAGGCCTGGCATGCTGCGATTCATGGGGTCACAAAGAGTCGGACACGACTGAGCGACTGAACTGAACTGAATATAAGCAGGAAACGGGAGCGGGTGACTGTTTAACCTCAAAGAAATCATTTCTCCTCCAGTTTTCCCCATTCCTTTAATTTTGTGACTGATTTTCAGTCCAGTGGGAAAATGTAAAGAGTAGCCATGTATCACATATATATAAGCATATCCTTGGCTAAGAGCAGGCTGTTTATATTATTCATTTTTTATAGTGGGAATTTATAACATTTCATTAGTTTATGAGGATTGTTATAAAATCTAGAGAATTAACAGAAAAATCAAGGGAGACTTCTATTGAGTATTGGTAAAATACCAGTTAAAGTGTACTTCTGGTTAAAATGAGTAATAAAAGTTGTCAAATCTAAAGTTAGCTGACTGAAATTTATTCTTAGTTTTACAATAGCTCTTAATCAAAAGGTTATGGCTATGAGGGTTTTCATGACAAAATATGTATATATTTAAGTTTCATTGGTTGCAGAATTATATCAGATCTAACTGATGTAAATGTAAATTTATTCAGTGGAAAAAAACCCCACTACCATAATGCATTCATTTGCATGTGCAATGCCGGTTCAGTCTTTCTCTGTTTTTTGTTTTTTGTTTTTCTTCTTTAACTCTCTCCTTCCAAATGCTGTCATTCAGGATAGGAATTGATAGCAGCAAAAACATTCTAATTGAGATTTTAAGCTACATAAAAGATATAATTTTAAGCTCTGATTTCATTTTCTTACAAAAACGTCAATTTCCATGCTATATACCTGGTAGGAGCAAACTTATTACGGTGACACTGAAATCTTTTTTCTTTGACTAATGAAAGCATGGGTTTTTCCATGTTACCAGATCTCAGTTTTATTCTAATTGCAATAGTTGCTTTGAGGTTTGCCTCTTGTCTCTTTTTCTCTTATCCATCTGATTGCACATCCGTTTTAAGGGAAAGGCAAATAATGATTCTGAAAAAGATTTGAAATATTAAATTTTTAAAAGAACAATGAACCAAAAGCTTGTGGCTCAAGCTTCGCCATTGCTGTGAGTTCACAGGGCGGTCCTAGGGCTGAGACTGCATGCATGTCCTTGGACTCCATGAGTGGAGGGGGCTCTGCGTGTCTGCATGTGCTACTTCACTTTCCAGATCATGGGCATTTCAGTGGAATTTGGGAGTTAGTGCCCCCTTTTTAAGAGCATGGCGTGGCATGGCAGGGGCTGCTGATCTGAGCTGGGACTGGAATTCTGGTAATAAATCCTATATTTCAAAGAGGAAGAGCTGTCCCTGTATCTGCCTATGTGCTTATTGATCTACCCTTGCTACAAAGCCAGCTTTTGGGGAGTCTTCAGGATAGGGTACTGCTGCAGAACAGGGTCTCCTGCTGTCAGGCCACAGAGGTCCTGAATCAGATAAAGCACTACATTTAAACATGTCTTCTACCATACTCTTTGCAAGACCTGAGTTTCAAGTGGCTGGCTGCTTGGCTCCTGGCTGGAAATTTTCTGGTCATTCCTTGCTTGACATATGCATCCTCCTGAAGTTTAAATGAATGATCCACCCTTTAGATACAAAGTCCTTGAAACCATGGGTCAGATACTATTGGTTCAGTTCATTCTCTCTGTTGATAGTACTTCCTAGAGGACCACCATGTTAGTAGTCACAGCTTCAAGGACATTTACAAAAGAAGAAAGTGTTAAGGGATGTCCTAAGTATGGTATAACATATTACGGTAAAAACCTCTCTTTCCCAAGAGTTTCTCGAAAAGGCTTTAGGAGTTAACTTTCCTGGTTTAGGCACACTTTGAATGTCATACACCTAGAATTCTTTCTTTATGACTGACTCTGGTTTTTGTAGTTTATTGTTGAACATATCTCAAGAGCTTTGCTCGGTGAAAGATAGTATTTTACGTGCATTCGTGATCAGTAGCTTTAGTCACGTCCAACTCTTTGTGACCCTATGGAGTGTAGTCCACCAGGCTCCTCTGTCCAAGGGGACTTTCCAGGCAAGAATACTGTAGTGGGTTGCCATGCCCTCCTCCAGGGGATCTTCCCAACCCAGGGATCAAACCCGAGTCTGCTGCATCTCTTGCATTGCAGGCAGATTCTTTACCACTAAATCACAGGGGAAACCCATAGAATTGTACATGCAGCTTCAGAATCTCAGTTAATGCTTCATTTTATCTACACTTATATCATCTATGCTTACTTTGAAGATCATATTTTTCACACTATCTGAAAATTTCCTTCTGCTTCTTACTCTTCTCTGGTAGATTGTATGTTTTTCCACAGTGAAGGTGTCTCTCATTTTCCTTAGAGTATTTCTGGTGTTAAGCCATTCCTAGAATAAGAAGTGTGCCAACACAATGAATGAGTGAATGATTGAAGAAATGAGGCATTGTAATAATTACTAGAATTTTTAACTGTTAGGCATTCATGATGGGATTGGTACCTAGATCTGCTTTCCTTCTGGGGCACACTCAAGAAGTTATATATATGGTATGAAGGTTTAGTGGCTTTTATTGGAATCACGAAAAACCCCTGATAACAACTCTCAAAAGCACTCTCCGCATGAAGGGCTTCCATGGTAAGTGGGATTGGACTCTCCAATAAAAGTTGTTATTATATCCTCTTACTCACTCATAAATCATACAGAGCAGACTCCAGGTCCCAGTAGCCAACCAGGGATCTGGAGCTGGTAGCTGGAAGGAAGGCTGAACCTGAGCACAGCCTTGCCTTGGGTACCATATCCATGGGGGTGGAAAGCAGGGGATAGGCTACCAGGGTGGGAGCACAGGGAGGGTGCTGGTCCTGCTGTGGAGGAAAGAGATTGGCCCTGGCCTGGCCTGGGAAGTATGCTGTGTAGGAGGAAGTGCCTCATTCCTATGGATGGGAATCCGAGGTGGTAAAAAATCCATCTGCATTGCAAGAGATGCAAGAGGCGCAGGTTTGATCCCTGGGTTGGAAAGATCCCCTGGAGTAGGAAATGGCAACCCACTCCAGTATTCTTGCCTGGAGAATCCCATGAAGAGAGGAGCCTGGTGGTCTACAGTCCATGGGGTCGCAGAGTTGGACACCACTGAGTACACACACACCTGTTTCTCTGTCACGACCTTGCCCACTAGTGCCCAAGTGGAGGTCAGATTAGCAACTATGCCAGGAGGGAGGAGCTAAGAAGAGGTTGATAGAAAAGTTGGAGGAAGATGATTTCCTTCCCTCTGTAGACTGAGGTAAAGAAGTGGCAGACACAGAGAAAGAGTTCCCTTCCTGTCATAGATAAATCCTGGGGAAGGAAATGGCAACTTACTCCAGTATTCTTGCCTGGAGAATCCCATGAATAGAAGAGCCTGGCGAGCCCCAGTCCATGGGGCCGCAAAGACTCCAACACGACTGAGCTACTAACACATCTTTTCATAGATAAAACCTGGCACGGCCGATTTTTGTGGCCTTTAGAGCTGACTCCAGCTGACTGGAAAGGTGAGCACAAAAGGAGCACATATTTCCCTGTTTCAAAGACAGCTATATTAGAAGGCAATGTAATAATAGCTTCTAAGAAAACAAAGAAACACTTCCATGGAAAATGTTCATAAAAGTATTATAAGTGCTTACTGTCTGATCAGTTATGCTTTCCTTTCTCTGGGGAACCTGAGAAATTTGGCAAAGAAAGCTCTGCCCAGGGAAATTTGGTAACACGCCAGGGAGATGAATGTGCTGGGGAGTCTCTGCAGAGGCAAGCCAGCTCCTACTTTATGCAGTGGTGAAATTGACAAGGTGCTCAGGCATCAGAAAAGGAGCACATTACAGCGCTTGTCCTTCAGTGTATCCTCTCCCTTATTTACATATTTCCCATAAAAGGTGCATCTTCAGAGTTCAGCTCCTAAAAGCGTACATGCTAATTTTTCTACAGATCTATTATGTATGAATGAGAAGAGTCTATTCTCTTCTCGATGTGTGGAGGATTTGTGCATGTAACCCCCCATTAGTGTTAATGGCAGATCTATGCATAATTTCCGTAACTTGCAGAATCCAGGGCACCTAGCTAAGCCACATGCAATTACTTATGCACACAATGACAGGGAGCCTATGCTGGGGCCGAGGAAACTGGGTTCAGAGGCTGGATTTCAAGTTCTCACACTTTGTGGTCTGTTCAAGAAAGAAGGATATGTATAGAAGATATTTGCTAGCTTTAAAACACCTGTAAAACATTTCATGGCATCAGTTTGTTAAGAGAGCTCTCTGCTCTGTAAGACTGAACTGGTGGAAATCAGGGACTGGCATGGCTCTGTAGGGTGCCTGGCTCAGAGAAGATGTGTGTGTGTGTGTTTAATGAATGAACAAAATAAATCTTTTGTTAATAGGTTTGATGCTTCTGTGGGTTTTGTTTCCAGTGTTCTCAATTTGGGGGTTGGAGGCCATTAGCTGCTACTAGGTAGCACATTTCCTAGAAGTCAGGAAACTTACTTGCAATGTTACAATGAATCTTCTAACAACTTTATTATTTCATAGGGAGCTAAAGTTTGGAAAACATAAATTATTTGTCTAGGGTTTCACAGTCAGTAAGATTTAGAACTTGAACTTGGGTCTTTTGTCTACAGTTCAGGCTCTTACTACAACAGCTGTCTAATTCTGTTACACGACCCCATCCCCTTTTCTTGAACATACTTTCCCCTCAAAACGGTTAGCAATCCTCCCCAAATCCACTCACTTATACCCATACCAATGCTGATCTAAATATAAAACTTACATTTATGATCAGGTAAAGATATCTCAATCTTTGTCATATCTTATTTTAATGGGAAAACAGATTCCAGCAAGGGAATAGTACCAGCTTACAAAAAGGCACAGAATAGCTCACAAAGAGCCTCAATGGCATGGAATCCCATGGACATGGATGCCCCCTCTCATTCCTTAGCTTTCTAAACTACATAACAAATGTGAATTCTGTTAGAGGAATAAGAAAAAGTCATTGTGAATAGAGTAACAAGAAGAAGAAAAGGTGATTTAAGAGCCACTGCTTCTCTTTCTTGGACCTAAGTTGCAGCTGTTTTTGGCACACTAAATATAAATTCCCTCCATTCACTGAATGACCTTTTAATTGCAGACACAGATATATCAAATTCTCCTGTGGCATAACTGTCACCTAAATTTTTGCTTTGTCAAAATTGGTGTTTACCTTGTGATTTGAAGAGTAAAGGGCTTTTTGATGTAATCTGAGTAACTGTGCATAGTTTTGCCTAATAGTTTGCCATTTTCATAGTTCACATTCTAAAATTCTTTAATAAATTAACTGAAATGCAATTCAAAAATACATTATTAACAATTAATATAATTAATAGATATTAACATTTCATTTGTCCTCACTGACAAATTACAACCCAGTAAACTTGGTACTCTCTGCACTTGTGGTACAGAGTTACAACACCAACCTCCATCAGAGAAGTCTTGCCACTCTGTGACAACTCAGGTGGTTGTATTTCCAGGAGTCCAGATCCCCTAAGCTTTTCCCACCCTGCTAATGGATTCTCCTTCACATAGTGCAGAAGCTCAAACCTTTAACCCAAACTCAGATGAAGTACTTGAAAACACTTGATAAATTATGAAATATTCAAAGGATAGGGATAATCTGTCATCATGAAATAATTGGAACACATCAGAAAGGAAGGGTGAAACGTACTGCTTTTTATTTTAGTAAGAATTGCCTCTAATTTTTTGCCAGGGCATACTAGCTTTCATAGTTGTTATCAGTTCCAGAGCTGTGTGATTTCAAATACCTTGTCAAGTTCAAGTCCAGTGTTTTGGTTTTCTATGTGGTTATTGTTGTGAGGAACATTTTTTGTGTGTGTATTTTAGAGTCCAACTTTGAGTCTCTATCATGGACCTGGGTAAACTTGATAACTAATTTATAAACTAGTTACATAAAAAATGCATAAAACCTACTGATAATGAAAACTATTAAGCTATTAATTATAGAACTATCCATGGTAAGTGAAGGATTTGCTGGTAGTTAAAAGCATGTTTGTTCATACCTTACTTTATTAGAAGGATGTATTTTGGATGAGGAAAATATTTAGGGACTAGCTGAGGAATAAGAAAAAAAGAAGAGAAGCGAAAAGCAAAGGAGAAAAGGAAAGATATATCCATTTGAATGCAGAGTTCCAAAGAATATCAAGGAGAGATAAGAAAGCCTTCCTCAGTGATAAGTGCAGAGAAATAGAGGAAAACAATAGAATGGGAAAGACTAGAGATCTCTTCAAGAAAATTAGAGATACCAAGGGAACATTTCATGCAAAGATGGGCTCAATAAAGGACAGAAATGGGATGGGTCTAACAGAAGCAGAAGATATTAAAAACAGGTGGCAAGAATACACAGAAGAACTATACAAAAAAAATCTTCATGACCCAGATAATCACGAGGTATGATCACTCACCTAGAGCCAGACATCCTGGAATGCGAAGTAAAGTAGGCCTTAGGAAGCATCACTATGAACAAAGCTAGTGGAGGTGATGGAATTCCAGTTGAGCTATTTCAAATCCTGAAATATGATGCTGTGAAAGTGCTGCACTCAGTATGCCAGCAAATTTGGAAAACTCAGCAGTGGCCATGGGACTGGAAAAGGTCAGTTTTCATTCCAATCCCAAAAAAGGCAGTACCAAAAAATGCTCAAATTACCGCACAATTGCACTCATCTCCCATGCTAGTAAAGTAATGCTCAAAATTCTCCAAGCCAGGCTTCAACAGTACGTGAACGGTGAACTTCCAGATGTTCAAGCTAGTTTTAGAAAAGACAGAGGAACCAGAGATCAAATTGCTAATATCCACTGGATCTTCAAAAAAGCAAGAGAGTTCCAGAAAAACATCTATTTCTGCTTTATTGACTATGCCAAAGCCTTTGACTGTGTGGATCACAATAAACTGTGGAAAATTCTGAAAGAGATGAGAATACCACACCACCTGACCTGTCTCTTAAGAAATTTGTATGCAGGTCAAGAAGCAACAGTTAATACTAGACATGGAACAACAGACTGGTTCCAAATTGGGAGAGGAGTTGGTCAAGGCTGTATATTGTCACTGTGCTTATTTAACTTGTATGCAGAGTACATCATGCAAAATGCCGGGCTGGAAGAAGCACAAGCTGGAATCAAGATTGCCGGGAGAAATATCAATAACCTCAGATATGCAGATGACACCACCCTTATGGCAGAAAGTGAAGAAGAACTAAAGAGCCTCTTGATGAAAGTGAAAGAGGAGAGTGAAAAAGTTGGCTTAAAGCTCAACGTTCAGATAACTAAGATCATGGCATCTGGTCCCATCACTTCATGGCAAATAGATAGGGAAACAGTGGATGCAGTGACAGACTTTATTTTTCTGGGCTCCAAAATCACTGCAGATGGTGCTTGCAGCCATGAAATTAAAAGACGCTTACTCCTTGGAAGGAAAGTTATGACCAACATAGACAGCATATTAAAAAACAAAGACATTACTTGGCCAACAAATGTCCATCTTGTCAAAGCTATGGCTTTTCCAGCAGTCATGTATGGATGTGAGAGTTGGACCACAGAGAAAGCTGAGCACCAAAGAATTGATTCTTTTGAACTGTGGTGTCGGAGAAGACTCTTGAGAGGCCCTTGGGCAGCAAGGAGATCCAACCAGTCTGTCCTAAAGGAGATCAGTTCTGGGTGTTCATTGGAAGGACTGATGTTAAAGCTGGAACTCCAATACTTTGGCCACCTCATTTGAAGAGCTGACTCATCTGAAAAGACCCTGATGCTGGGAAAAATTGAAGGCAGGAGGAGAAGGGGACGACAGAGGATAAGATGGTTGGATGGCATCACCGACTCAATGGACATGAGTTTGAGTAAACTCTGGTAATTGGTGATGGACAGGGAGGCCTGGCATGCTGCAGTCCATGGGGTCGCAAAGAGTTGGACATGACTGAGCGACTGAACTGACTGACTGACTGAGGAATAAGAAGAGAATATTTTGTTTATAGATATGGAAGACAAAGGGAGTATGAGAATAACTTTCTTTGGAAAAAGATACTTTTTTCTCAAGAAACTTTCTCTTGATGATCAGTTGTGATACATGCAGAGAACCTTACATAATACTAGAGACTTTAAAAAATACAAAACCTTTTCATTTTCTTTTATCCACCCCCACTTCCCTTCTCTTGCTTCAGTTTCTGCCCACGTGAAATCGTTCTAGGAGGGAAACGGAGACACTAGAAGATAAGCGGTGCCTGTGATAGTTGTTCTTAGGTAGTTTAAGAGAATTGTTCATCAGCTACAGGCAAGCACTTAAGCTATGACCCATCAAAGCCAGTCCCTCTGGCAGGAGACTCGCTGGCAATCTTGCCTTCGTGGTTCCATGATTGAATGATTAATGAATAGATACGTGTTATGCAAAGCAATTCAAACCTGTGAGATAATCACTTAGATAAGACTAGGATTTTATTTGACAGTATAAGAAGAATTAGAGCAAAAGTAAGAGAGAGAGTGCCATTCTTTTCTCTGGAGGACGAGTTGGTCAGTTTGCTAATTTACATCAAGAATGGTGTTAATTATCTTGCTATGGAGGAGAAGCTACTACTTGATGTTGGTGTATTCATCATAATGTGTGAGAACAATCTGGACTGTTGAAGCAAAAAAAAAAGGAAAGTGTATATACTGAAATGTGGGCCTTCTATCAGCCAAAGATTCTCAGACAGTGAGGAATGTTTCTTAGACTGTCCCTCACTATTAGCCAATATGTATATAGATGTGTGTGGAGATAAATATTTGCTTGGTGATGGCTAGCTCAATCAATGGACAGTTAGACATATGTATTGCAAAGGGAAATAATAGTCTGTGAATCACTATATATATGTGTGTGTGTGTTTGTGTGTGTGTATGACTTGCAAATATTTTCTCCCATTCAATAAGTTGTTTTTTTTCATTTTGATGATGATGTTCTTCACTGTATAAAAGCTTTTTAGGTTTATGTAGTTCCATTTGTTTATTTTTGCTGTTGCTTCCCTTGCCTGAGAGAACATATCTAGGAAGATATTGCTAGAACCAGTGTCAAAGAAAACAAACCATCTATGTTTTCTTCTAGGGGTTCTGTAGTTTCAGGTCTTATATTTAAGTCTTCAATCTATTTTGAGTTAATTTTTGTATATGGGGTTAGATAATGGTCTAGTTTCATTCTTCTGCATGTGATTGTCCAGTTTTTCAACACTACTTATTGATGAGACTGTCCATTCCCTGTTATGTTAATATGTTCTTGGCTCTTTTGTCACAGATTAATTGTTTATGTATGTGTGAGTTTTACTCTGGGGCTCTCAGTTCTGTTCCATTGATCTATGTGTCTGTTTTTGTGCTGATACCATACTATTTTGATCACCACACAGATTTGTAGTAGTTTCAAACCAAGGAGTGTGGTACCTCCAGCTTTGTTCTGAAAGAAGTTTTCTTATTGATAGCATATGTTTGGATTTTACTTTTTAACCCATCCGAGAGTCTCTGCTTCTAATTGGAGTATTAGACCATTTCCATTTAAATACTGATATTACCAGGTTTAAGTTTAGCAACTTGAGATGTTACTTTGCCGACAAAGGTCCATCTGGTCAAAGCTATGGTTTTCCCAGTAGTCATATATGGATGTGAGAGTTGGACCATAAAGAAAGCTGAGTGCCGAAGAATTGATGCTTTTGAACTGTGGTGTTGGAGAAGACTCTAGAGAGTCTCTTGGACTGCAAGGAGATCTAACCACTCAATCCTAAAGGAAATCAGTCCTGAATATTCATTGGAAGGACTGATGCTGAAGCTGAAACTCCAATACTTTGGCCACCTGATGCGAAGAACTGACTCATTGGAAAAGACCCTGATGCTGGGAAAGATTGAAGGCAGGAGGAGAAGGGGATGACAGAGGATGAGATGATTGGATGGCATCACTGACTTGATGGACATGAGTTTGAGCAAGCTCTGGGAGTTGGTGATGGACAGGGAAGCCTGGCGTGCTGCTGTCCATGGGGCCGCAAAGAGTCAGACACGACTGAGTGACTGAACTGAACTGATTTGCTTTTTAAATTGCCTTATCTTTTCTTTGTTCCCTTTTTCTTGTTTTCCTGCCTATTTTTGGATTATGTGTTTCTTTAGGATTCCATTTTATCTCCATTATTGGCTTAGTAACTGTACCTTTATTTATTTATTTTTAGTGATTGTTCTGGAATTTACAATATACATTTTTAACTTATGCCTGCCTGCTCAGTCTCTTCAGTGGTATCCAACTCTTTGCGACCCTATAGACTGTCGTCTGCCAGGCTCCTCCGTCCGTGAGATTCTTAGGCAGGAATATTGGAATGGGTTGCCATGCCCTCCTCCAAGGGATCTTCCTGACCCAGGGATTGAACCGCATCTGCTGCATCTCCTGCATCTCCAGGCAGATTCTTTACTCACTGAGCCAACTGGGAAGCTTATAGTGTGCTTACATAATATCACGACATTTCATATATATAGTAAGAAACTTATGATAGTGTAGTTCTGTTTTCCTTAATCTTGTGCAATGGTTAAATATCTTAATTTTTCAAATGTTATAACCCCCAAATATAGTATTATTTTTGCTTTAGACAGCTATTTTTCTTTTAAGGCTATAAATGTGAGAAAAATGTATTTTATATTTACCTATTGCTATGGTCTGAATATGTGTGTTCCTCCAAAATTCATGGCTTAACACTGAAGGTGATGGTATGAGGAAGCAGAGCCCTTAGGATATGATTAGGTAATGAGGACTGGGCCCTTATGAATAGGATTAATGCCCTGGTCAAAGTGACCCATAGAGTTCCCTTATTCATTCTGCCATGTGAAGACAGTGAAAAACACTCTCTATGAATCAGAAAGTAGGTTCTTGCCAGATATCAAATCTGCTGGTGGGTTGTTCTTGAACTTCTCAGACTCTGAAAATGTGAGAAATAAATGTTTGTGTTATTTTGTTACAGCAGCCAAAACAGATTAAGACACCTACATATTTAGCCTTTCTAGTTCTTTTCTTTTCTTTGTGTGTGTCCAAATTTCCATTAAATATCATTTTATCTTCTGCCTGAAGAATTTAATGTTTCTTATAGTGCTGGTCTTCTGGCAATGAATTTTCTCAGATTTTGTTTATCTGAAAAAGTTTTTATTTTGCCTTTCTTTTTAAAGCTATTTCCACTGAGTATGCTGCTGCTGCTGCTAAGTCGCTTCAGTCGTGTTCGACTCTGTGTGACCCCATAGATGGCAGCCCACCAGGCTCCCCTGTCCCTGGGATTTTCCAGGCAAGAACACTGGAGTGGGTATAGAATTCCATTAAGTATTATGACAGGTTTTTCATTAAGTATTTTAGGGATTTCAATTCATTGTCTTCCGCCTTGAGCAGTTTTAGACAAAAACTCTAATATGTTCTTATTTTTCTTTCTGTGTTTGTGATGTACCAATTTTTTAATTCTGAATGTAAGATTTGTTTTTCTTTATCATTGGTTTTAAGCAATATGATTATGTTGCATGTTAGTGCATTCTTCTTTGTGGTTATTCATTTTGAACGTGATTGGATTTGTGGGATTGTAGTTAATATTAAATTCGGAAAAATTTTGGCACTTATAACTTCAAATATTTTTTGTCCACTCACACTCTGTGAGTCTGATGGCATGTCTGTTAGACCACCTGGTATTGTTCCACAAATCATTGCTGCTCTGTTCATTTTTAAAGTCTTTTTTTCCTCTCTGTGTTTCATTTGGAATTGTTTCTATTGCCATGTCTTCATTTCACTGATTTTATTTTTTCTTTCACAGTGTCTAAGCTGTCTGTTATTGATCTTACCCAGTGTCTTTTCATTTGAGACATTTTAGTTTTTATTGTTGCTAAAGTTCCAATCTGGTCTTCTAAAAAAATATCTTCCATGTGTATCTTCATCCTATTCAGGTATCTCTCTATATTCTTGAACCTATGGAGCATATTTATAAAATATGTGTCAATGTTTCTGTCTGTTAAATTTGTCATCTATCACTGCTGTGCCTAAATCTAGTAATTAATTTTTTCCTTCTGATTGAATGTAATATTTTCCTGCTTCTTTCATGTCTGATGTATTTTGGTTAGATGCCTGCAGTTGTGAAGTTTATGATGTTGGGTGTTGACTTCAGTTTTATTTTTTAAAATAGTGTTGGACATATTTTGGTACACAATTAAATTACTTGAAATCAGCTGGATTCTTTTGGGGCTTGTTTTAAACTTGTTAGGGCAAGTCTAGAGCAGTCTTTATTTTATGGGTAATTTAATATGGCTACTAAAGTCATACCCTTCTGATGATTCTGCCTGATGCCCCGTGTAATATGAGATTTGTCCACTCTGTCTGGTGGGAATATGGAATGAGCTTTGGGAATTGTTTGATCTATCATTTTCCAGAAAATGTCCCTGAGTTTTGGGGAATTTACTCTCATACATGTGTAGAATAATCTTCAAAGACTCTCTCTTTCTGTCTGCATAGTTCAATCTTCCTTGACTTTCTTTCCCACAGGTTAGAGCTGTTTCATCTTCTGGAACTTCCATGTCTGTCTCTTGACCTAAGTGAGAGCTTTGGGATCTATTTAGGTACCCCTCCTTGTCCTGCAGCCTAAAAATTGCCTCAGGTAATAAGCTGCAGAACTGTAAGTCTTACTTTGCTTATTTCCCTTTTCTTGAAGATTATAGTCCTATGATGTCTGTTTGCCAACGTCAAAAAATTTTGTTTCATATATTTTGTTCATTTGTCTAAGTGTTTAATGCAGAAATCTCTAGTACTCCGTTTCAATGAAGTAATCATACATATTGTTATTGTTGCTGTTTAATCACTAAGTTGTGTCTGACTCTTTTGAGACCCTATGGACTGTAGCCCACCAGGCTCCTCTGTCCATGGGATTTCCCAAGCAAGAATACTGGGGTGGGTTGCCATTTCCTTCTCCAGGGGATCTTCCCGACCCAGGGATCAAACCTGCATCTCCTCATTGGCAGGCAGATCCTTTACCACTGGGCCACCAGAAAAGCCCACACTCATATATACAGTTACTATGTAAAGTACGTAAGCTATTATTAATTTTCTCTGTTGCTTTAGAAAACAGAACTAGAACCAAAGGACAGACATGGTCATTAGAGAGAGATCTTTCTACTATACGTTTCCAGCAATGGAAAGAGGCAGCAAATAGTAAGGTCTTGTTTGTTTTTAATCACGGGAAGTAATTACACAGGGTATAGAAGAGAGGCTCTCTTCTAAGCAATTCTGCATTGCAGGGTTAACCTCTATATTCCCTCCCAAATTTTAAATTTCATGATACTTTTGAGTAATTTCTCATAGCTGAAGAGTGCTAGTGAGAGGTGAAGTAGAAATCAAGTCTTATTAATCCCAGGTTAGTGATGTGTCTGTGACTAAACTCTAGAATTGAAATTGAAGAAGGAATTCAAAGGGCCTGGACTCCATCTTAGGCCTGTTCGTGCTGATTATGCTTGGCCACCTCTCTAATGGACTCTGAACTCTGTGCTTAGTGCCTGTGGAAATGACAATAGAAGGATAAGACCCCCTCTGGACAGGTCATAAATTCTTATCTGTAACCTCAGGCTTATTGATTATTGACTGTTTGAACACATAACACATGAATGATGGAGTTATTGTGATTGTATTTACCTTTCCTTTGTTTATGTAAGTCACAAGGAAGTTGGGTGGTGGGTTCAGACACGTACACATGGGGTATAAAAGATTTTCACAAATGCTGGTCGGGGTCCTTGGCTAAGAGGATACTCTGCCTTGGGCCCGCCGGTGTAATAAACTGCACTTCACTATCTGCATCGTCCTTCTGAGTGAGCTTGTTTCCCGGAACGTGTGGCTATAACAAAATAACTATGGAGGAGATTGAAACCTAAAAGTGAAAGTGAAAGTCTCTCAGTTGTGTCTGACTCTTTGTGACTCCATGTACTATTGAGTCCATGGAATTCTCCAGGCCAGAACACTGGAGTGGGTAGCCTTTCCCTTGTCCAGGGGATCTTCCCAACCAAGGGATCAAACGCAGGTTTCCTGCATTGCAGGAGAATTCTTTACCAGCTGAGCCATAAGGGAAGCCCCAAACCCAAAAGAGTGAGACAATATTTGCCAAGTGTTAGAGCTTACAAAGATTTTGTTCTAAGTTCATCTACTTACACAGTTTTTTTGTCTTTGAATGTATCAATATCCTAGTCATGATAAAATCAGTGATTTTATTCAAAGGGTGGAAAAAGACTAAATGGCCTAAAGACTTTTTTTTCCCCAAGCAGTGTTTTTACAATCCTCCAATGAGTCACTTAGCAGATAAAGTAACTGAATTTCTGAAAAACAAACCAAACCCTAAAGGTGAATTCTCATTTAAAAAATAAAATAGAGGTGGGATGTGTTGCAAAATAATGGCTGGATTTATTGAATCCCATATTGTTCAAGCTATCTCCTAGGACCACATGGCTGGTCTCCAAAGTTGTCCACATAGTGACTGATAAAAGAAACTTCCAAAGGCCATATGAGTTCTAGCAGCTTGTCTTTCAATCTTTGTCTTTAATCTGCCTGAGGAATGCTTTAGAAAACCGAAAGTGTTTGGGGATTTAGAGCCCCTCATTTAGAGCCTCTTGATATTAGACTAGGTGACTGAGGCCTTACCAGATGATGTGACCTGTCCTGGATCATAAGCTAGTTATGGGGAGGGCTATCACTATTGTTCCTTTATCAAACATTCACTAAGTACCTCGTGTGTGTGATGCATTTAGTTTAGTGCTCTTTACACTAGCACAAGCCTTCGTTCATGAATTATAATACCATGGAAAGAGCTTATCAGGATTTATAATTTCTTAAATCCTATCTTTATAAAAGAAGCCTCTATGAACCTATCACTGAGATAGGTCCAGGGAAATTCAGCAGCTGCAGTGACAGGAACGAGTCCCAGCCAAAATCAACAGTGAGTGGCTGTATGCCAGAGTGTGATGTGTTTCTACTGAGAGAGAGAGATTTCCATGCAAGAGTGGGGCCAGAGGTCAGAGACCAAATACAACGGTCAAATGTGAATTAAGAACAATTAATGAGTCTGGACACAAATTAATTGAGTTCTTACTCGATAAACAGTCAGGTCATACTGACACTTGAATTCAACATTGTACTGGCAGGGAAATAGAGGGCGTTTACTCACTCGTGTTATTATTCAAAAGAGAAGGCATGCTGGTGTTGTCAAGTACAGACTCTTGTCAGATGCCTTTATCTGCTCAGATCTCCAGTTACTGTTCAAAGTTCAACTTTCACTAGATATGAGCCGCACAATTATGTCAGCTTCTCAGGTTCAATTGAGACAACATCAGAGAAAAAGGAGCCATATTCAGCAGAAAGAAAAGCTGTTAGCACCTCTGGAGTGGAGGAAAAGCAACAACGTGCTGAGGTGGGAAAGGCAAGGGATGCTACCTAGGAAAACAGCCTTCTGATATGTTGGTATCAGTGAATCTTGGTGTCCTCTTTCAACTTAAATTTTTCAAAAATTTTAAGCAAGAGAGACAGCAGTTTAAGGTGGTCTATTAAGGTTTTCACTGTTGTTTCTAGAGAAAAAAGTCCAACTTTGTGAATCAGAATCTTGCTTGCCTGGGTATGAAACAGGGACTTCTTTTGTATAATATGGTGCCTTTGGACTGGGCTTCCTTGGTAACTCAGACAGTTAAGAATCTGCCTGCAATGCAGGAGACCTGAGTTTGATCCCTGGGTCAGGAAGATCCCCCAGAAAAGAGAATGGCTACCCACTCCAGTATTCTTACCTGGAGAATCCCATGGACAGAGGAGCCTGGTGGGCTACAGTTCACGGGGTCACAGAGAGTCAGACACAACTGAGCAACCAACACACTATTACACTGCCTTTGGATAAATTAGGGAAAAGTGCCTTAAATAAAATGCATCTCCTTTGAGTGGACAAATTAAGAAAAGATTCTGCTTCTTCTAGGCTGCAGCTGAGCACTGGGACACAGGACTTTGAAGACAAAGCATGGGCTGGATTTCAGACCCCAACTGACCCTTTGGCTGGGTACCTTGTGCAGAGCGTGGTTTTAACCACAATGTCCTGCCTTGAAATCTTATGATTATCTGAATTTCTTGCTTGGTCAATATAAGCTTTCATGACCTCTTGCCAGACCTGGGATTTCTTGCAAAAGTTTGAGTTAGCAGTGGTAAAGATCCACCTGGGTTGGGAAGATCCCCTGGAGAAGGAAATGGCAACCAATTCCAGTATTCTTGCCTGGAAAATCCCATGGACAGAGGAACCTGTAGAGGCAGGCTACAGTCCACCGGGTTGCAAAGAGTTGGACACAAGTTAGAGACTAAGCAGCAGTAGCAAGCCGGCACAGGGGGCAAAGGATATGGACAAAAATGGAGCTGTGGACCAGATGGTCTAAGTGAAAGCTAAGTCCAGAGGAACTGGGCATAAGGCAGAAACTGGATTTGACCAGTGATGACAAGGTGGAAAAGGCAGGTTTTGGAGAGAGGTGAGCCTGAATGATTCTGAAGGGATGGGGCCTGTCCCCATGCTGAGCTGGAGTGGACAGGCAGCAGCAATGACTATCAGCAGAGCTCTGGGAGTAGAAGACAGCTGTAAGTACTTGCCAGGTCTGGAGCAACACTGCCTAGGTTCAAATCCTGACAGAGGCCAGGCTAAAAACTCAGAATCATTCTTGAATTCTTCCTTTTTCTCATATCAGATATCCAGTTCCCCAGCAAATCTTGTTGGCACTACTTTCAAAATGTGTACAGTCCATGAGCACTTTTCACCATTGCCAGGTACTCTTGTCCAAGCCACTGAAATAGTCTGCTAACTCACCTCTCTGTGTTTGCTTCACACTCACTCCCCATCACTGAGTTGACTCTCATTACACAGCCATCTTAAAAGATCTTGCCATTCACCCACTTAAAGTCTTCCTATGGTATCTTATCATGCCCAGAGCTAAACGTTGGTCTTCACAATGACTTACAAGATCTGAAACCCGGTAGCTCATCTCTCAACACTCCCTCTGGAACACTCAATCCACATTGACCTTCTTGCAGCTCCTTAAGAGAGACAAGCATGCTCTTGCTTCAATGCATTTGCACTTTCTGATCCCTCTGCCTGGAACATCCTCTCCTCAGTTAACCGCTTCCTTCAAATGTCTTCTCCAGTGCCACACAGAAGAGGACTTTCTGGCTCATCCTATGTGCAACAGAAATCCACTCTCCCCTGCACTTTCCATTTCTGCTCCCTGCTTTACTTTTCTTCCTAATGATTCTCAACTTCTGATGGAATATAAATTTCAGTTTTATTGAGACACCATTTGCATACTGTTTTAAGTCTGTTTGGAGTTTGTTTTTAGTGTGGAGTTGTATCAATTGTACAAACATGCCACAATGTGCTTACCTATTCATCTCTTGATTGACAGTTGGGTTGTTTCCAGTTTATGCCTGCTATGAACAAAGATGTTATGAACATTCTTCTATAAGTCTTTGTGTAGACTTATATTTTAATTTATGAATTATGGGAAAACACAACTCAACCCATAATAAAATCTTAACAATATTAAAACTTCTGCTTCTTGACCATGTGTATCTTCCATTAATTTAGGTTACCTTAATTTTTCTTGTGTTTCATAATTTTCAATGTACAGGTCTTGTACATATTTTGGTAATTTGTAGGTTAAATATTTGTATTTAGTGTTTCGAGTGCTATTATTAAAGCATTATTTCAAATTTCATTAATCAGTATATTAATCACTAGTATATTAAAATTCAATAAATTTTAAATAAAAATTTGCATGTATCTTCTAAGCTGATACTTGTTGAATCAACAACAACTGATTCAACAATCACTGATTCTTGTAGCTCTTTTTGGTATGGGTAGTCCTTAGGATTTTTTATATACATGATCATATTGTTTGTGAATAAATATTCTTATGTCCTTGTACAATTTGTGTGCTTTTATTTCTTTCTCTTGCTTTGCTGCATCTGCAAGGCAAATATACAGTGTGGGAAAGTGGTAGTGAGAACAGACATTCTTGTCTTGTTTATGAACTTAGGGGGAAAGTTTTAAGCTTTTCACCATTGAATCAAGTTAACTTTTGTGTATCTATTGAGATGATAATTTGGTTTTTCTCATTCTCTTAAAATGATGAGTTTAATTGATTAGTTTTTGAGTACTAAATCAACTTTAAATTCCTGGGACAAACCCCACTTGATCATGTGGCATTACTCTTTTCAATTATTACTAGGTTTAATTTATTAATATTTTGTTAGAATTATTGGTTTGCAATGTCTCTTTCTCGTAATATCTTTGTCAGCTAATAAGGTCAGAGTTATGCTGAAGTTATAAAGCAAGCAGAGAAGTATTTCTTCATTCTCTACCTCCTGAAATATCTTCTATAAGACTGGCAATGTTTATTTTCAAAATTGTTGATAGAATACACAAGTAAAATCATCTGGGGCTGTTTTAAATTATGGATCCTAGTTTTTAAACAGATATAGGGCTATTTATATATTCTGCTTCTTCTTGTATCAGTGTCAGTAAGTTATGTCTTTCAAGAAATTTGTCCATTTAATGTATGCCATCAAATAGAGGCCCAAAGTTTTCACAATATTCCCTTATCTTCTAAATATGTGTAAAATGTGTAATAACACCTCCTTTTTCATGATGTTGTTTATTTCTCTTTTATCTTTCCTTTTTCAAAAAAAAAGATGGACTATTTTTGAGCAATTTTATGTTTACTAAAAAATTAAGTTTACTAAAAAAATAAGGAGTCCCCATATACCTCTTTCCCCAATTTCCCCTTATTATTGACATCTTGAATTAGTGTTATTTATTTGTTACAATGATAAGCCAATATTGATTCATTACTGTTGACTAAAGTCCATAGTTTATATTAGGCTTCATTTTCTGTATTGGACATTTGTATAATGGGTTTTGAGAAATATGATGATATAAATCTACTTTCACGGTATCATGCAGAGCAGTTTCTGCTGCCCTAAAACTCCACTGTGCACCACTGACTCCTTCCTCCCTCCCTCTAAACCCCTGGCTACCACTGACCTTTCTACTGTCTCTTTGGTTTTGACTTTTCCATAATGTCATATAGTTGGAATCATACAGTATGTAGTCAGGTTGGTTTCTTTCACTTAGCAATATGCATTTAAGCTTCCTCCATGTCTTTTTGTAATCTGATAGCTTCTTTAATCTTTTCAAACAAAAATTATGGTGCTGTTTCTCTGCTTTATATTTCACTATGATCAGAAGGCACACTCTATAATTTTATTTGTTTGAAACAGAAATAGAGACTTGATTTGGTTTACACTGTTCATTCTGGTGAATGGAAGTTTCATGTGTATTTAAAAAGAATGTGTATTCTGTTCTGGTTAGGTGACATATTCTGTTAATGTCATATAGGTCAAGTTGACTGATAGTGTTATTTGAGTTTTCCATATCTGTATGACTTTTCTGTCTACTTGTTCTATCAATTATTGAGAGAGGAGTGTTGAAATATCCAAATATAGCATGTATTTATCTATTTCTCCTTCTAGTTCAGTCAGGTTTTACTCTGTGTCTTTTGAAGCTCTGCTGCTGGATACACACTCATTGAATATTATTACATCTTTTAATAAATCGACCCACTTATCATTATTAAATATTTTTCTTTATTTCAGTAATATCTCATTTTTACTCCATTTTGTCTGATATTAATGTAGCCATACCAGCTTTTGCATATTTACATTTGCATGAGATGTCTCTTCTATCCTTTTACCTTCAACCCTCTGTATCTTTACATTTCAACTGTTTCTTGTGGATGTATTTCCCCATTTTATCTAGTTTGATAATCTCTGATTTTCAATTGTTGTGTGTATCCGTTTACATTTACTGCAATTATTCATGTTGATGAGTTCAAATCTGCCATTTTGCTGTTTGTTTTCTGTTTGTTCTTTGTTCCTGTGTTTCCAGCTTCTTTTGGATTAAGGAATATTTTTATTTTTCCATTTTGTCTCCTTTATTAACTTTTAGCTATCCTACTTTATTTTTTGCTAGTTGCTATAGACATTACATATATGTCCTTAATCTCTCACAGTCTATCTTAACTTGATATTATACTGAAAGTGAAAGTGAAAGTCACTCAGTCATGTCTGATTGTTTGCAACTCCATGGACTGTAGACCCCATGGACTATACATACAGTCCATGGAATTCTCCAGGCCAGAATACTGGAGTGAGTAGCCTTTCCCTTCTCCAGGGGATCTTCCCAACCCAGGAATCAAACCGGGGTCTCCTGCATTGCAGGAGGATTCTTTACCAACTGAGTTATCAGGGAAGCCCATGATATTATGCCAAGTCATGTTTAATGTAAGAGACATAGAGCATGTGTGCTCGCTTGCTAGGTCGTGGCCGACTGTTTGTGACTCCCCGGGCTGTAGCCCGCCAGGATCCTCTGTCCATGGCATTTTCCAGGCATGAATACCGGAGTGGGTTGCCATTTCCTTCTCCAACATAACAACATATGTCCATTTATCTCCCTCCCTCCTTTTGTACAACTGTTGTTAAATATATGACATATATTACTAGTAAGTTACTAACCCCACAATATTTCTTTGTATATATATCTTATAAGAAATTAAAGAAAAACATTTCTGAATCCCATCTCCCCACAAATTTGCCATTTCCTATGTTATTTCTTCCTATAGATCTGTCTTTCCTTCTGGTATCCTTTCCTTTAGCCTAAAGAAGATTTTTTGCAATGTGGTTATGACTTCTCTCCACTTTTGTTTATCTGAGCATATCTTTATTTCACCTTCAGTTTTGAAATACATTTTCAATGGCTATATAGTTCTAAGTTGAAAATTTTTTATATCAGCAATTTAATGCTATAAGTCACTGTCTTCTGGCTTGGATTATTTCCGATCAGAAATCATTCTTAATGTAGTTCCCAGTAATATGTCTGTTTTTCTCTGAATGCTTATAGGATTTTCCATTTATCTTTGTTTCTCCTGCAATTTGACTATATGTGTATGTGTCTTGGCAAAATTTTCTTTGTATTTTCCTTCTTGGGCTCGATTGAAGTTTTTCTTGCCTCTGTGGGTTGATGATTTTCATCAAACTTAAGAAAAAATGCATTCATCAATTTTTAAAGTAGTTATTCCACTCTCTCTTTCAGCTTATTTTCAAATTCTAATTACACATATGCATTTCTTGACACATTTTGATTATGTATTATGGACAGTATGTATTTAACTACTCATCTGTTTCTTCTGCTGGAATAGGAGCTTTTAGAAAGGTCAGCATCTTGTCTTATTTTTCTAAATCCTCATAACTTCACCAAACATAAACATGTGAAAAGCTCAAAAATATGTTTGTGGAATGAATGAACAAATAAATGGTAATAATAACCACTTATAAACTGCTTTCTATGTGCCACATACTATTTTAGGCATTTTCATGTGATTTATTCATTCCCACTTCACAGCAGTCTGGAGAGAGAGCTAATACACAGCTTGATCTTACAGAGGAGTAAACTGAGGCCAAGAGCTCAACAAGCCTCTTCAAGTTTACATAATTCACAATCAGAGAGCTGGCTTTGAAACCAGCATATCTGTTTGTGATTAATGGGGAAGAAGAAAGTGCACAGCATTGTCCTAAAACACTAGATTTGATTCTGCCTCTTATCCTGTATCATCGTTCATTAATGAGAGGAAAGCAAATTGTGGGTAACACCAGGAACTGAAGAAGCAGATGGAAAGATGGCCTTAAGCTGAACCGGACTGGGCATGCCCAGCAGGGGTGTGCTCCAACTGAGATGAGCAGGGGGAGGGCAAGGCTGGGGGCAGGTGCCCCATTTGCACCTACTCATGCAGTTTAAGAAGATGGCAATAAACAGTCTTCCCAGTGACACCAGGAAGACAGTAAGTTGCTATTTCTTACCTATTTTGGTCTCTGCAAAATTGATCAATTTTGGCCTCCACTGGGAGTGACTCGTGAGGGCTTAGAAAGAAAGAACATTGCATATGAATTCTCAAGGAGAGCACATCCAGGTGCACCATCAATGCAAACATAGGAGCAGCATTTTGAGTTTTCTATTCTGTGCTTTCTGTGATCCTGGTTAATTCTGCTGGAGAAAGAAGTTACCTCTTGCCTTAAGAAGAAAATGATGATTAGCTAATTACTTTTTGTTATGTGCATTCCATTCAAGTATTGATCTATTTAAATCTGTCGTTACTTATATACTTGTTGTTGTTCAGTTGCTAAGTCATGTCCAATTATTTGCGACCCCATGGACTGCATCATGGCAGGGTCCTCTGTCCTCCACTGTCTCCTGGAGTTTGCTCAAATTCATGTCCATGGAGTCAGTGATGCTATCTAACCATCTCATCCTCTGCCACATCCTTTTCCTCCTGCCCTCAATCCTTCCCAGGGTCTTTTCCAATCAGTTGGCTTTTTGCATCAGATGACCAAAGTATTGGAGCTTCAGAATCAGTCCTTCCAATGAATATTCAGGGCTGATTTCCTTTAGGATTGACCGGCTTGATATATTTATTCATTGATCTATTTATCTATCTAGCATCTAGTTCTCTTTGCTCCTTTTAAATTTTATTCTGCTTTGTCTAAATCTCCAGTAGCCCCACTTTAACTTATGGCATTTTAAATATACCTTGTTAGTGTATGTTTTGGACAATGTTAACAGAATTTCAGGTATTGACAAGTGAGGAATCTGCTCAAGTCCTTAGGAGAAGCTAAAGAGACTATTAACAATCCATGTCCATAAAAAACATCTGTTCCAGTCATGCTGGTGATTTTTTATTAGTCCTTCAAATCTGTAACAAAGATCTCTAGAGCAAGACAAATGTTCTAGTGGAGTACAATTTTCAATTTCTTGGCTAACCTGATTTTGTTGATTCATACATATGCATGAGTCAAGACTGTTTCCGAATATATAAAAAAAAAAAGAAAAGAAAAAAAAAGAAAGCAGAGGAAAGAAAAATTCTATGGGGCTCTACTTCCTTTTTATATTTTTTATATTCCTTGAAATGCCCTTGAAATTTCATTTGCTAAGGGAAGCTAAACAAATAATTGCATACTAAAAGGGAAATGAGACTAGCAAGCTAGATAGTTTGTAACATCAAATATTCCTTTTCCACAGTTAACATTTTCTCTGTGAGGAAACATGAGAAGTAAACAGACCAATGTATCTTAAATGTAATAACTAATAACAATGCCAAATACATGAAGTGAAAATACCTCAGGATACACTTTCACAGTTCTGCTTCATCCCAGCTGAATGCAATATGCTGGAACAATAATAGGAGTCATGCTTGTCATAGTCCCCTGATCTCTACAGAAGGATGTTGTTGCAATAGTAATACACTTTGCTTCTCTTTCTGGCTATCAACATTCTTTTTTGTTATTGGGGCCTATTACATACTCTGAAAAGTTTTTTCTGAAAACAAGCTTGACAGTACTCTGAGGACAACGTAATGAGACAGACACCAGCACTTAGTTTGAAATCAATCAAGACCACGAATGGAAGAACTGGGTAAACATTGCAGACTTTATTTGGGATTCACAGTGTCATTCTCCATGGGAAGGCAGCTAGGTGGTGTGGGGATGAAACTTCATTTCTTTGACTCAGTGTCTTCCACTCCACCATCAGAAGGGTTTGCATGGTAAGACATACTTCTCATTGACTGAAAACTGAGCGATGTCTTGGAAATGAAGGGCATTGTAATTTAAATGAGCAGGTTTGAATTAGGGAATAGCTTGATGTCCCGTTGCATTTGAGTGGACATCTATATTTCTGTTTCCCGTTAGATTTCTCCTAAGAAGTGACTATATTTTAACACTCAGTGTTCATGGGAAGATGGGTTCTGAGTGCTGAAAGAATATTAGGGAAAGAGTCAATCTTTGTTGGTATTGAGTGCGTGTGTGCTCAGTTGCTAACTCTTTGCAAGCCCATGGCCTGTAGCCTGCTAGTTTCCTTTGTCTATGCAATTTTTCCAGGCAAGAATACTAGACTGGGTTGCCATTTTCTCCTCCACGGGATCTTCCCAACCCAGGGATTGAACCTGTGTCTCTTGCATCTCCTGCGTTGGCAGGCAGATTCTTTACCACTTGTGCCACCTGGGAAGTCCTTGGTATTGAGTATCTGATCCTAAATCCCTACTCTGATCACCAAAACAGAAGATGTTTAGAGGTGGAAGGGGTTTCCCTTGTGGCTCACCTGGGTTCGATCCCTGGGTTGGGAAGATCCCCTGTAGAAGGGAGAGGCTACACACTCCAGCAATCTGGCCTGGAGAATTCCGAGGACTGCATAGTCCATGGGGTTGCAAAAAGTCAGACATGACTGAGTGACTTTCACTTTTCAGAGGTGGAAGGGGACGGAAGAGAAAGAGGAGGGGAGTGCAAGGAGATTCTCAGGCTCTTCAGCCTCTAGACTTCTTCTCAGGCCCAAACTATTTTCTGGTAGTGTCTAAGAAGTTGGCTTTATTCTTCTTTATTTCTATCACCTACCGTGTATATATTGTACAATTTCCTCCCCAACCACATCCCTGGTTGATTATTTTTACACTCACCTCCACATACCTACTGGCCAGTCCTCCCCAGCTATCATCAGAGACAAGCTCACAGATTACTTACATTTTTCAGGGTTCTCTTGCTGCTTTTTGCTGGAAACCACCAGTATTACATGATCATAACACAGGTGTGTGCCCCAGTGGGACTTAAAGGAGCAAAGGTCAATGAGAGTAAAGGAAGAGGATTTTATAGAAGAGAGGTAGACCTCTAGGCCAACAAAGTAAATGATCTTCCACTACTCCTGCCGAACTGGAGAGGATTCATTATTAAGGAACAATGTGTGCATGCTCAGTCGCTTCAGTAATGTCCGACTCTTCACTGACCCCATGGACTGTAGCCAACCAGGGTCCTCTGTCCATGGGTCTCTTCAGACAAGAATACTGGAGTGGGGTGCCATGTCCTCCTCCAGAGGGTCTTTCCAACCCAGGATTGAACCCACGTCTCCTGTGGTTCAGGCATTGGTAGGCAAGTTCTTTACCACTGAGCCACCTGGGAAGCCCATCATGGAGCCGTGGGTTACAGTAAAGCCAGCATACAGCTTTTGATGCTTGGTTCAGAGGAAGGCAACCACAGTTATAGATCACAGTGTGATCATGGGAGAGGTTGGCACCAGAGCTCTGCCTTTTTTGTGATGATATCTGAATGAATGAGTGCAAGAGTGATTGGGCATATGAAGAAGCTGAACTTTGATTACTAGGTTTGTCATATAAGTGAGGTGAAAAAATCTGCAGACCGAAGTTTCCTGGGAATTCTCAGCCTATGAGTACTATGCAACCGTTGTGGACTACATGTGGTACATAGAATGCTTTAGTCATTGAAGTTCTCTGTACATCCTGGGAATAAGAGTATCTGATCAGTATGTGAGAGGTGGTGGAGCTAATGGTAACGAGCTAGGACTCTGGAGTCAGACTGCCTGCACGTGAACTCTGGCTCTGCCACGGGATACCTGTGATCTTAGCAGATGTGTCCTCATCTAAAAAATGAGACTAACAATGATACTCACCAGAAAGGATCAAATAGAGAAAATATGTGTATTTATATATATTAACAAAATATAAATTATACATATACATAAAAGTACCATATAGGCATTTGTTATTGTTATTGCTCTGTTTAAAGCTTTCACCTAGATTTCTGGGGATGGGAGGGTCATGTCCACTTGGACTTCATTGTTCTGTTCCTTCTGTATCTTAGGCCAGCTGGACTCCTGCCGTGATTCTGGCTTGGGTTTCTTTTTTTTTTTTTTTAATAAATTTATTTATTTTAGTTGGGGGCTAATTACTTTACAATATTGTAGTAGTTTTTGCCATACATTGACATGAAACAGCCATGGGTTTACATGTGTTCCCCATCCTGAACCCCCCTCCCACCTCCCTCCCCATCCCATCCCTCTGGGTCATCCCATTGCCCCAGCCCTGAGCATTTGTCTCATGCATCGAACATGGAATAGTGTTCTGTTTCACATATGGTAATATACATGTTTCAATGTTATTGTCCCAGAACATCCCACCCTCACCTTCTCCCTCAGAGTCCATATGACTGTTCTATGCATCTGTGTCTCTTATTCTGTCTCACATATAGGGTTATCATTACCATCCTTCAAATTCCATATATATGCATTAGTATACTGTATTGGTGTTTTTCTTTCTGGCTTACTTCACTCTTTATAATGGGCTCCAGTTTCATCCATCTCAACAGAACCGATTCAAATGTATTCTTTTTAATGGCTGAGTACTATTCCATTGTGTATATGTACCACAGCTTCCTTATCCATTCGTCTGTTGATGGACATCTAGGTTGCTTCCATGTCCTGGCTATTGTAAACAGTGCTGCGATGAACATTGGCGTACACGCATCTCTTTCAATTCTGGTTTCCTCGGTGTGTATGCCCAGCAGTGGGATTGCTGGGTCATATGGCAGTTCTATTCCCAGTTTTTTAAGGAATCTCCACACTGTTCTCCATAGTGGCTGTACTAGTTTGCATTCCCACCAACAGTGTAAGAGGGTTCCCTTTTCTCCACACCCTCTCCAGCATTTATTGCTTGTAGACTTTTGGATAGCAGCCATTCTGACTGGTGTGAAATGGTACCTCATTGTGGTTTTGATTTGCATTTCTCTAATAATGAGTGATGTTGAGCATCTTTTCATGTGTTTGTTAGCCATCTGTATGTCTTCTTTGGAGAAATGTCTGTTTAGTTCTTTGGCCCATTTTTTGATTGGGTCGTTATTTTTCTGGAATTGAGCTGCAGGAGTTGCATGTATATTTTTGAGATTAATTGTTTGTCTGTTGCTTCGTTTGCTATTATTTTCTCCCATTCTGAAGGCTGTCTTTTCACCTTGCTTATAGTTTCCTTTGTTGTGCAAAAGGTTTTAAGTTTAATTAGGTCCCATTTGTTTATTTTTGCTTTTATTTCCAATATTCTGGGAGGTGGGTCATGGAGGATCCTACTGTGATTTATGTGGCTTGGGTTTCAAATTGTTCTTGGCCACCTCAATCTACGTTAGGTTTTATTTCCTTCAGAGACTTATTTGGGTTTTTCCAGCAAGCTCTGGTAGAGCCCAATTATATGAGATGATTTTCACAAATGAAGTTAAAACAAAAGGTGAGCAAAAGTTTGCAGATCCTTTACAGGTTCTAAGAATAGTGGACCTCGGTTTGTAATTCCTGCCACCCTCCTAAGACACTGACAGGAAGCCCCCACTGAGTTGCTGCTCCCCACTGTTATTTTGCAGAGTAGAGGTATCAGCCCCTATCCGCCTCTAATGCAGGCTGTGGGGGAAAGCTGGTTGGTCTTTCTCTTCGTTATGGCCCCTCTTCCTACCATGGATCTTGAAAAAGCATTTGAGAAAGAGCAGATGCAGGGGTTATTTCATTGACACTCTACTGCTTGCCAGAGAGATTTCTATGAGAAAATGCCATGTAAATGCTGGAACAATCAGTTAACCATTGAGGAAAAAAAAAAAAGTATGTCAAGTAATTGGCACAGTTCCTGACCCAAAATACAGCACCTAGTAAATGATGATTCTGTTACACATTGTGTTACATACACAGAAACGATCACTTTGGGCACTTTGGGACATCTTCTCCAAAGACTGCTGAGATCATAACATATGTAAGTTACCAAACAATGTCTGGCACTTGGCAGACACTCCATCAATATTTACCTAATTCAACTACACCTCTTCCTTTGTCCAAATTCAAATGACTACATCAGGGCAGATCTGGGTCTCTAGGTACCCAATTAAATGGTCTTTACACATGTTGTTTCCATTCCAGAAACTTCAATTTTGTGATTTGAAAATCACTTGTGAAAAAGAACTACTTTTAAGTTGGAGAAAAAATTTTAAAGAGAGAGTAGATATTTTGTTCAAATGCATTACAGATTAGAGAAGCACTGAATGGATTTAACCATATTTATTCAACAGATTCAGTATCTGTTGATTGCATGTGGTAACTTGTGGGGGACCAAAAATAGATTTCTACCCCTACTTTCAAAGAATTTGCAATCAATTTGGGGATTAATGTCCCCTCTAAAAATCCCATGAGATTATTTTCAGGATAATGTAACTTTATAAGTAAAAGTCCTCTGAAAATTGAAATCAAAGGCAAATTATGTAAACTTGAAATAGTAAATCATAATATAAAAACATATACCTGTAGATGTTACTGGGCTTCCCTGGTGCCTCAGACAGTAAAGAATCTGCCTGCAATCCCGGAGAACCAGGTTCAATCAAGGGTTGGGGAAGATCCCCTGGAGAAGTGAATGGCAACCCACTCCAGTATTCTTGCCTGAGAAATCCCATGGACAGAGGAGCCTGGCAGGCTACAGTCTGTGGGGTCGAAAAGAGTTGGACATGACTGAGTGAATCTCTGTCTGTCTGTACATATTATTAAAAATATTAACACAAGTTAATTGACTCATTGATTAATTCACTAATTCACTAATTCTTTCAGATATCTAATTTGCTTTTTTCCAGCTGATCTTCCTGACCCAGGAATTGAACCGGGGCAGGCAGATTCTTTACCAACTGTACTATCAGGGAAGCTTTAGAAGTTTAACAGATTTTATTCAGTGAAAGCATCATTAATCTTAAAGATTAAGCCACAAAGATTATTTTCAAGGTTTTCTTTGTAGACATTGACACAGTGAACATGTCTATGACATTTTTTTTTTACTGCTCTGCTGTTAATTTGTTTCCTTATGACAAATTCCCAAGATTGGAATTACTATGTGTCTAATCCCTGGTGGCTCAGACTGTAAAGAATCTGAGCCAGTAATGTGGGAGACCCAGGTTACATCACGGGGTGGGGAAGATCGCCTGCAGAAGGGAATGGCAAGCCACTCCAGTAGTCTTACCTGGAGAATTCCATGAACAGAGGTGCCTGGTGGGCTATACAGTCCATGGGGTCACAAAGGGTCAGACACGACTGAGTGACTAATACACACAATCTGGTTTTTAATCCATTCGTTAAATTTCTAACTGTATTCATTGTATTTTTAATGTCTAGAAGTCTTATTTCTCTTTTTTCTAATCTGCTTGCTTGTTTATTTTTCTAGTCTCTTATTCCTTAGTCATGCTTTTAGTCATTTCTTTTATTTAAAAATGTTAAACTTATATTCCACATCTGGTCATTTGAATATCCACCATCTTTGCAGATCTAATTGCCTGATTTTTGTTTCTATGAGTGACTTTTCATGGTGGCTTGATACCTCAGACATGTGTGTGTCTGTGTGTGTGAGGCAGGGACAGGGAGAGAAAGAGACAGGATTCATGATCTGTGATCCCAGAATTTTTTTCTGTGGTATGATTCAATAGAGGGGATTTGTATGTGATTCTGCCAGATCCTTGGGAACACTTTAAATCAAATTCATGACTTAGGTATTTGGGGCCATCAAATTCCAGCTCCAAACCCATGTGAAAACTGGCTGGCAGTTACAAATTCTCATGGAGATTTTTGTCTGCTCCCAACAAGCCAAGGCTGAGATTGGAAATTTTTCTTAGTTACCTCCTTATGAGTGGCAGCAGAAATTTTCCCTGTTTACACATCAAAAGAGTTACCTTCTATGGTCCCAGCTTTATGTGGAAGGGTATCTGATGCTACTCCTACTCTGTATGTGGTCTAAGCTTTTTCTCCTTTAATCCTGTCACATATTAAAGCTGAGGGCACCAGCTTCATTGGGTGCTTCCCTGTCTTGGGCATTATGACCTGAGCTGTGAGGACTTCACTTATTTTCATTCCAGTTCAGCAAAGTTTGAAAAGATTAAAAAAAAAAGAATTACCCAGAATTTTTATATGCTTTTCTCCTGCAAATATATTTTGGCTTTCTATACTGAAATGAGGTCTGAGTTACTTGCCTTTCCATTAGATATCATATAGCATTTTCCTAATAGCATTTCCTGTAAAAATAACCATAATTCTCAAACAATATAGGTATTATTTCATTTACAGTGTCCTCTAGTATTGAAGGTTGAGGGTGTTACTCCTTCCATGTGTTTTAACATGGAAGTAGAATATGGGCATAAGGCACTGTGTATGGAAAAAAGTACCCTTATCAAAAAAGGCCTCATAATTCTCAGAATTTAGAACTTCCCAGAGAAATTAGCTTGGAGAAAGAGAGTAGGATCTAAGAATTAACCCCTGCCCACCACCACATCTCCCAATATTGGATATGTCTATCTGAATAACTGAGCTTACAAAGTGAATTCTGAGACACTTAGCTATGGCCACTCACATGGAAACTCTAGACCTGCCACATTAATCCAGTTTTTGCAGAATGGAGAATGTGGGAGCCTGTGGGTCTATATTAGACCTCTATATTAGACCTCTATAACTGAGACAGACCACACTGCTTATGAGGAAGCAGAGGTGGAGGTCTGGGCTTTCCTAAGAATCCTACTCTACTTCTGTGGTATATGGTCCATCGATATGATGCCCTATGAAAACCATAAGCTATTTCTCTCTGGGAAAGAAGCAAGTAAAGAATGAAGAAATTTAATATATTCTCCTTGCCAGCACTTCCCAAGTGGGAATGTGGACAGAAGTTGTCTATAAAGTGAAATGGTGACATGGAGACAGCAGTAGTGTTCTCCCTACACATAATTTATTTAGCCATTCTTATTGTCAGACATTTAGGTTATTTCCAATTGTTTGTGCTAGAGTGAACATATTTGTACACACCGCTTTGACCACATCTTGGGTTATTTCCTTAGGGTAGATTCTTAACATGAATTCAGAGTTCCAGAAGAGCACATAGTTGAGCTTTTTTGTGAAAAATCTTATATTTTACAAAGGGTGAATGCTCTGATGTTTATTATACTCAATAAAGTTGTCTCACCACACTGCTAGCATTGGGAATGGCAAGAAAGATTTTGACAAACAGATTGATAAACAATGGTGTTTAATTATTTCCATTTTAATTTTCTTTGTTGCAACCAATGCCGAGTTTCATGTTTATGAGACATTTATATTGTTTGTTTATGTCTCTGGTCCATTTTATTGGTGCATTAGTTCAATTTGAATTGCCTCTATAGACTTCTTTATGCCATAATGATGGCAACATTTTTCCATATTTGCTGCAGATTTTTTCTGTTTTTCTCTCTGCCTTTCAATTGTCTTTATGATGGTGTGGTGGATACTGCTATTTGCCACCTAAATTTTTTCTCCCTTTTCCACAGTCCAGGTAACTGGGCATGCGGACTCTGTGTTCTACTCCTCTTGCAGTTACATGCAACCCTAACTCCTTGCCGATGGAATGTGAGCAGAAGTGATGGTTGCCATTGTCTGGCCAGGTCCTTGAGATGGTGGGGGTGCATCCTTTCCACTGCTTCCCACCTAGAGGACTGGATGTGGCACAGAATAGCTCTCACCACAGGCAACAACAATGCCCTAGAAGATGGCAGAGCAAGGAATTCGAGAGAACCTAGGGAAACCTGAGTGACACCTCTTGGACTCTTAGGTGAGAGTACATAAAATGCTTTGTCTTTTAAGCCATTATATTGTCGACTCTTTGCTACAGTAGCTACTCGAATATTTTACCTGAACTCTAATATCTTATATCATATAGAAGTTAATTTTAAAACCAATGAAGTATTTCCTAATGATTTATAGTCTCATAACTTAAAAAAAAATCTATTTATTTGTCTAGGCTGCGCTGGATCTTCCTTGCTGTTCGCAGGCTTTCTCTAGGGGCTACTCTAGTTGCAGTGCAAGGAGTTCTCATTGTGGTGGCTTCTATTGTTGCATAGCCTGGGCTTTAGGGTGCGTGGATTTCACTAGCTGCAGCTCACAGGCTCTAGAGTGCAATCTCGGTACTGGTGGCACACAGGTTAAGTTGCCCTGTGGCATGTGGGATCTTCCTGGACCGGGGACTGGAACCCATGTTCCCTGCATTGGCAGGTGGATTCTTTACCACTGAGAAGTCCCTCTCATAACTTCTACATAGAAAATTCTTTCTCAATCTAAGACTTTATAAGTATTATTTTTCTAGCTCTTAACGGTATAATTTTCAAAGTGTAGTTCTTTAAACCATTTAGAATTGGTTTTGGTGTAGGTAGGTGAGGTAAAAATGAACACATTTTTTCCAAAAGGTATCCACTTGTTTCAGCACCAAGCTTTGAATAATCCTTCTTTTCTTCAGTATTATCTCATTAGGGCTTCCCAGGTGACACCAGGGGTAAAGAACCTGCCTGCCAAAGCAGGAGATATAAGAGATGTGGGTTTGATCCTTGACTGGGGAAGATCCCCTGGGGGAGGGCATGGCAACCCACTCCAGTATTCTTACCTAGAAAACCTCATGGACAGAGAAGCCTGACGGGCTACAGTCCATAGAGTCGCAAAGAGTCAGACACGACTGATATGACTTAGCACTGGCACCATCTCATTATATACTTAAAGATACTGTTATTTTTGGAATAGCTATTCTATTTCATGTATTCTCCTTTTCCATTACTTTACATTATTGTAAAAGTAATAGTGTTTTAATTATTGTAACTTTATAACAGTCATTTTTCTTTATGCTTGTTTTTCAAAATTCTTTGATTTTTTTTTGTACATTTTCTTATATAAATACAGAATCCTTTGTCAAGTCCTTGTCCTCTTCATGCCACACCAAACAAGAGTCCCATTAGGTTTTTGGTCATTATTGCACTTAAATTTCCACATTAATTTGTAAATAATTGATACTTTTACAATAGTAAATTTTCCTATCCACTAAAATAACATTTAATTCCATTTTTTTGTTATAACTAAATAAAGTTCTGTCATTTTCTTTGTACAACCCCAAACATCAATTTGTAGTTAATATAAACAAATATATTGATTATTTTATATTATTAATTTATTTATATTTTTAACATGAGTGGAATCTTTTTCCATTATATTTTCTCAGTAATTATTCTGATAGATTGGAAAACTTTGCTTACTGAATATTTATCTGTATGTCACCTGTTTAGTAGCTTCACTTAGATCTCAGCTGATCTTTGGCTGTTTCTCTGCATATATTTCCTCTGTGTTATGAAAAAAGCTCTTCAAACGACTCCTTTGCAACCACTGACTTGATTTTATTCAATGACAATTCTACTCTTTACTGCTTCTTCTACTGCAGATCTTAATTCTTCTATTTCATTTTAATTTTGTTTATAATTTTTACTTATCCCAGCCACATCATTCTCATCTCACTCTATTAAGGGTTAAATTGTATCCTTCTCAACTCCTTTGTAGAAAGCAGTGTTTTGCGTTTTTTTCTTTTAGAAGTTTAAAAAAAAAGATGGTCGTATAAGATTTTAAACAGCCTTTCTTATAATACAGTGATTGGAATCATAAGCTTCCTAGGTATAGGAAACCTATATTACTTATATGATTTATTTGTTAAAATTTAAAGCTTTCTTGGGCTTCCCAGGTGGTGCTAGTGGTTAAAAAAAAAACAAAAACAAAAACCCACCTGCGAATGCAAGAGATGTAAGAGACATGGGTTCAATCCCTGGCTTTGAAAGATTCCCCTTGAGGAGGGCATGGCAACCCAATCCAGCATTTTTTCTTGGAGAATATCGTGGGCAGAGAAGTCTGACAGGCTATAGTCTTAGTGTCGCATGGAGTCGGACATGACTGAAGTGACTTAGCACACATGCAATGCTTTCTTACATATCTTAAGTCTAACATGATTTTTTTCTCAGCTTATGTTTATTTTTATAATGGCTCAATAAATACACCTTGTGGGTAGGCTAAATTTCATTCTGCCAAACTTGTCAGTCAGGGTCCCAGCAGCAAACAAATGGCAGATTCTAATTGGATAATTTGAAGGGAGGCTAACAAAGAGACTGTTGACAAAGACATGGGTGAGGAGACGGGAAAACTCATAGGGGTAGCACCAACTCCAGAGCAAATGAACTCCAGACCTGAATGACCAAGCAGAGTAGTGGTTATCATAGCCCAGGAAGGAGAGCTGAGTGGAGGAGGGTCTCTAGACTGAGGCTGTGCCTTTGGTTGAGGAACACTGCTGGAGAGCAGGAATCGAGTTTGAAGAATAAACAACCAGTCTCAACTCCTATCCCTAGATCTCCTACTGGTGCTTCCCATAGGACAATGTCAACCAGAAATCAGAGCAAGGTGTTTCATTAATCAGGCCATGCTAGTAAGCCCCCAGGGGTCTAGATCAAGATGGGGAATTGTAAACCTAGAAGGGCAGAGAAAAGGTATTAAGCATATCAGTCAAAGAGTCCTTAACTTTTCATTGGTTCAAACATTATTCTCCATTTATTGGTCAGTGCTCAGTTCCATGAGTACTCTGGATAAAAACCATTCAAGGTCAAGGGTGCACTTCCGGAGGAAGAGAAGGGAAAACAGCCTAGAAGGCTGATCCACAGGAAGTGGCTGAAAAGGACAAAATATCACTGGAGGTTACAGAAGAGTTGGGTAGATAATTCAAGTTTGTACAGAGCTGCTCTCTGGGTAGGTTGAGAAAGCTTCTGCAATGAGTCATAGTTAAAGCATTATAGTGCCAATAAAAATTTGAATCTTCTTTATATATCTCAGTCATTTAAGGACGTTCAAGTACATAGACCGCAGCAACGAATGGTAACATCACCCATTATCTTCCATTGTTTCACTCATCTTCCATTGATTCACTCAAGGGAACTTTGAGGAATTTCTCACTCACTTAGTCCAGAAAAATATTGAACGATTGTCCCTGTGTTTATCTTTCCATCACCTCTCTTCTCCAAGATCCCTCACCTAAACTCCTTCCCAATATGCCACATTTCCATCATTTCACACAGCCCCTTGGGGGTTTCTTTTATTCTTATTGATTTTCTGTATAGAATCTTGCAGTGTGATTTTTACTCTTCCTTTTACAGAACACTCAGGAAAGAAGATCAGGTAAGCAGGCAAGTTCCTAAACCTGAGTCAGGCAGAGGGAAGGGAAGGCTGTGAACAAGTTAATAACTTTCTCACATCTTCTCTTTTCTCTCTTCCTCCCCTCCCCTTACCAAGAAGGGAGAAGAAAGATCTGTGAAAATGCTGCCAGAGTTTGCCCACCAACCTGAATTACTATGTCAGATTTGTCCTGTGGTGGGTATAGCAATTTGGAATTCCACAGAGGGAAGAACATGCAAGAAAGCTGCTGATACTATTATATTTGCAGGATGGAGTTTGGTATTCTGACTATAAACCTACAGAGATGTATGAGTTTTTCCCACAGAAGGTTTTTTTAAGCCTAATTATTCCTTCTGAGTGAGGTGTGTGCATCTGGAGATTTTCTTGTCAGGAAAACTGAGCAGATGGTGTGAGGGCCATGGGCTTGACTAGGAGTGTGTGGAGGGTGGGTGGCTGTGGTTGGACCTGCCACCCATGATGCCTCCTGAGCCCCAAGAGCCCTAGTTTGTGGTGTTCCCAAGTGTCACTGTCTGGACTGTGAGTATGCCATTTACTGGGGTTTTTCGAGGGATATGTGTGGTGGCAGCATTTCGTCTTTCCTGGCCTGCCAACCTGATTTCACAGAGTTTTTGAAAAACAGTACCCTCAGGGAAGTCCATGGTTGTTTTGACATTTGGGAGAGAAAATATTTGCCATGTAACCTTTATATTAGAGGACTCATAGCTGGGGACAAGCAAAGCATATTTATTTGCCTCCATGTGAGCATTTGGGATGGTGCTTAAAGCGAATCCTTTAAATGAGGAAAGGACGAGTAGGCATGTAAGGAAAAAGAGAAGATAAAAAAGAAGTTTAAAATGAGAATGTGCTCATCAACACTTTCATCTGCTGATACATAGTTCCCACTTTGAGTTTGATGCCTGGGCAACACTTTTTGGATATGAGGATATGAATTGCCATTGTCTAGTGCTTCCATCCTTCAAGGTCTCTACTGAGACCAGGGAGCTGTGCTGGGCAGTGGAATTGGAACTTGGTTGGATTGTAGGGGCAACATGTACCTGTTCACCATTTGTTTGTGGCCTCTATGAATATCCCCTGCAGAACTTCTTGAGATTCGTGCATTTTGATAATCAAGATGAAGGCAGGGACTGGTAGGAGGCCCTCTGAGCTCTGGAGGACATGTAAGATGGGACAGACTTTGAAAGAGTGTGTGATGTGAAAGTCACTTCCCCACCAGACTTCTCCTGGCTTTTCAGTGCCTTGAGCATAGAGGCTATTTTGTCGCCCAGGCAATCTTAAGCATCCCAAGGAGTAAAGTACTTCTGTCATTCTGTTGAATGACAGAATCTGAAAGAGGACCATGGAAAAATCATAGCAGGACTCCCTCATGGCTCCTTGGTCACTCCATATTTTGGCAAAAAGTCCCAGAAGAGAATTGGGAGACCACAGTCTTCACCTGTGACCACTCCTTGTTTGCACTAGGACATTCTTCCACCTGTATTCTCAGAGTTTATCTGGGTTTAAAGGAAAAGAGAGAAGACGGGAAGGGGAATTCTACCTGTCATTTATATGGAATGACTCCACTTTTAACTGTTTCTTTATACTTCTGCATAATGTTTCTAAAAACAATCACAACACTTCTCCCCCACCCATTTCCCCTGGGGTTTCTGTTTAGATGTGGAAGATTGACCACACGCATTTCTCTCCTCTTCCATTTCCATTAAAATAATATTTAAAGAAGAAAACCAAAATTATATAAACACACAGGGACGAGGAAACAGGAAATAAGACAATGGGTAGGCAAAGCTAAGATATTTTTGGTAGATGGGAAGTAAACGGAGAGTGGTAAATGACTCAGCAGAGAGAGGAAGTTAAAAAGATTTGCAGGGGATAAACACCCATAAGAAATGAGCAGATTCAGCCAAAAAAAAAATGCAGAAAACAAAAAATCAAGGTTGGACACCAGGTACAACATGATGGGATTAGGAAATAAGGAGATAGAGGAGAAATCAGGAAGAATTAGAGGAAGATATGTTAGGATATGGAGCTTTTGGACTCCTGGGGCCACTGCATGAATGTATGCTCAGTTGCTTTAATCATGTCCGACTCTTTGTGACCCTATGGACTATATCCTGCCAGGTTCCTCTGTCCATGGGATTCTCCAGGTAAGAACACTGGAGTGAGTTGCCATGACCTCCTCCAAAGGATCTTCCCAACCCCAGGGATCAACCCGTATTTCCTCTGTCTCCTGCATTGCAGGCAGATTTTTTACCCACTGCGCCACCTGGGAAGACCCCTGGGGCCACTGCACAGTCCAAACAACCAGATTCTATTCCTTGCCTCTCCCCTCCCACCACTTCCCACAATTCACCACCCTCCTCCACATTCACCTCAGAAAATAGAGATTTAATCTCTGAAAAGGCTGAACCAAGAAGGCTCTGGATTGGGGAACACAGCTACATCAGAGAGCAAAGGATGAGGTGCAGATGCAAAAAATAGGGCATTAAGTGACAGCAGGCATATTGATTAGAGAGAACTTGGCATTGTTTCCCTGCACTGTCCACAGATTGAGAAATCCAGTCATAAAGTGCCCAGGCAGGAGTCTGGAGAAATCTGCTCTTAAGAAAATGAAGAATCCCAGAGAAAAGGCTACGAATATGTTGACATATGAAGTTCCTTCAACTAAAAAGCCAGCTCACCACTTACCTACCAGAAAACCCAACAATTGCGAAGGAATCTGGCATAATCCATGCAAAGTCCATGCAAAGGAATTTTCCATAATCTTTTTAGTACCTTGTTCTTAAACATGAACAGAGGGTCAAGGATTTCCATGCATCTAAGGAAAACCTTCAAAATCAAAGAGACTAACATATGGAAAACAGAAGAGAGAAGCTATGGCCTTTGCAATATGAGGCTAAGGGAAGGGGTGCGGTGGAGCCTAGGAATAGCTCTTTTATTGTTGTAGTACAAAATGGATGCTTTAAACCAGTGATTCTCGACCTTGCTTGCACCACAATCACCTGGGAGCCTTAAAAATGCTGATTGATGTCTGGGCCCCACCTCCAGAGATTCTGATTTAATTAGTCTGAGGTGAGGGCTGGGTACTGAATTTTTAAAAGCTGCCCAAGTGATTTTGATATACATCCAAGTTTAAAAACTGCTATCTTAAACCATGGATATATTTTACTTAGATTAAAACACAAAAAGTTAATTTTTATTAAAATATTATACAGTTTTCTTTAAATAAAAAAAAGAAAATGGGATACAGGATCCTGGCACTCCTGTTTGGGGAAGCACACTGACTGAAACCGCCCACCCTGGCCAGGCACCATAGAAACTATTTGATGAGTTGTTTTGACAGGAGATCCTGGTAAGAAATGCAGAACTAATAAGCCACCACCAACCAGAATTTGGGAAAGGTCAAAAGGTGACACCATGTGTCCAACCACCTCCCAGAATCTTCGTTGGCAACCATCTTGGCTGAGCAATGCGTGCACCACCAGGAAGGACTCTGAGTCAGGATGACTGGCCAAAGACAACACGGAAACTAACCCTATTACCATAATACCCGAGACTGTGGGCCATGTGGCAGAGCAGTTCTCCTGGGTTCCCTTACCCCATTGCTCTCCACCTTTGCACCCCTTCCCAATAAAATGTCTTGCTTTGTCAGCACATGTGTCTCCTCAGACAATTCATTTCTGAATGTTAGACAAGAGCCCACTTTTGGGCCCTGGAAGGGGTCCCCCTTCCTGCAACACTACTGGTGCTGCCATCTCCCCCAGATCATTTTTTAGCTCCCACAGTTAAGTGCCCATACCCACACACACACATTGACCCTCCCTGTGGATCTCAGTTCTCTTTCCTTTGCTTTTTGTTCCTTACTTATCCCATTTTGAGTACTCTCACAGTTAATTACTCTTCTTTGCCTATTGATACGGAAGTTGTCCTCATATGTCCTGTCCAATCCCACTCTGCCATGATCACCCAGCATAAAGCAAGGTCTTCCCTTACCAATCTTTTACCCATTGCTTACTTTCTGTCTCATTTATGTCATGGTGCATGCCTTCACTGTTGTGGACATCCAAAAACAGCTAGGAAGTCATCTGGCCGTTCAAGTTTGTCTAAACTCCCCAAACTTGGAATTGTATGAACACACCACACTTTTAGGAGCCTTGTGGGCTACAGTCCATGAGATCTCAAAGAGTCAGGCTCAACTGAGTGACTAATACAAGGACACAAGGACCATTTACCACAAACATTGTTCTTGCTATTTTCTTTAATCTTTACGGCAACTATGTGAGGTGAAATATCAATATCCTTACTTCACAATGTGAGCAAATAGTCTAGGAGAGACTGACTGACAAGCCTGGTGTTGTCCAGGCAGCAAACAGCAGGGCTTGGACCTAAATTTGGCTCTTTTAGGTCTGCTCTAGTTTTAGAACAACACCTCTGCCCTTGTTTTGAGATTTAAGTTGGGCAAGTGTTCTGGCTTAGATGCTTAATATCATAAAAATGAGAACCATATATTATACTTTAAAACACCTAGTAATCGGTGCAAATTCAGTGCCTTGCACATTACAGGCACTCTAAAGGTATTTCCTTTTTTGATTGTGGTAATAATAATTGGGAATATTTACTGTGCCAGGTTATTACAGGGATTTTCTTATTTAATCATTGCAAGAAGTATATGAATTGGGAAATTATTATTCTCCTTTTAAAAATCAATAACCAAGCTGGAGAATGCAAAGCGACATGCACAAAGTCACACGGCCTGTCAGGGTGAAGCTGAGGCTGAATCCAGAAATGACAGAGTTCAGAGCTCAGAACTTCCTTGCCTCATTTCACCTCCATGTAAAATCACCAAGACTGGGTCTTGTTATGATGAAGCCCTCTCAATCCAGATATAGATTCCCTAAAACACAGCTAGAAGTGAAGACAGGACAAAATGTCACTAATCTGATGGTTGCTATTCACCGTGGCAGGCTCAGAGTACAGTTCTAATGAAGGCCCACACAACTAAACAAACCAGTGTGTCAACCTTTGTCTTGCAGTCCATCCCTGCTTCCTAAAAATAGTGCAAGTCCAAGAAACACTAATGGACTTGCCAATCAGAACTTTAAATCTCATAAAAAAGAAAAAAATATTCTGCAAACAGTGTTTGAACCTTGGCCTCAAAAGTTTTAGAAAATAAATGCGCATGCACACACACACACACAGACAGACACACAAATACCCACACACATGGGTTTTTTTGGGCACATGGCAATGGTTGTGAAGTAAATATATCCCACTGCACTGATCTTACATCTTGTCACATTAATGTTTCAGAGCACTCAATATAAATATTAAAACTAATAGCTTCACTCTTCAGCTATTACTCCTCCATCCCCTGAAATCATCATAAAACTTTCAAAGCCTTTTAGAACATTTACACACTTGAATCTGATGGTGGGGAAAGGAGATTCACACAATGCAGCCCATAAGCTTAAATAATAGTGAAGAGCTGTTTATGGAATATGCTTTATTTATTCATCATTTCAAGTAAAGTTTCCGTTTTGATGGAGGGGAAAAAAAATCAAAGTATAGCTGTCAAGGGAGAAGCCTGAAGTATTGCTTTTCTATACTGAGGACTTGCAGAAAAAAGAAGTCCATGAGAATCTCAGTCCAAGGTCAATCAATGCTAAGGCTGTGGGTACGTAAACAGCTAATGGATTGTAAAGACACATAGCAGTGTTATGAATTTTTAAAGAGCAACTCTTCAGCACAGAACCCCATAAATCAATGATGACTTATTGGCTGGATCAATTATGCAAACTTTTAAAACATTTAATGACAGGTAATGAACAGGTCTCTGGAGGACACCAGTCAACAGTGTTTTTGCAGTTGTAGTTACATCTGCTTAAGTGAATTGAGTAGAGACAGTCATTCCTAGGAAGTAATTAAAAGTTAAATCTAAGAGGCTGCCCAAAGTGAAAGTGCATAATTGCTGTAGGCTTCATACATACCTTAGGTAGCTAGGGAAATGGGTTGCCTCCTGATATATTTACAGACAGTCCAGTTTGGTTTTAGACTAGGATCCCTTTTCCAGCAAGTTCTTATTTCTAAGCATTTATCTGGAGGTTTTTTGGCAAAGCAATCTGAGCAGCAAGGAGGAAGAATTTTTGAAAAAAGAAAATGTATAGTACGGGTGATGACACAGATAGGTGCTTATAATTACTTATTTTGAAATTAACTTTGGAGGAATAGACAAACAGGCAGAGATGGGGTGATACTGCAAGATTCTGCTCCATCTGGAAGCACAGGATCTAAAGACAAATGTGGGTTGACTAATCCCACAGAAAGTCTCTCATCATCACTTAACGGCATTACAGCGCTTTAATTGCATATTAAAACAATGACCTGGTGAAACATGAAGGATTTTGGAAAGGAGATTCCTGAACTTAACAGTCTTTAGAGTTTAAACATTGATTTTTCTTATTGTATAACTTCAAATAAGTCTTCAGATTATGAGAAAGGTAGAAAGAAGTTAAACATGTTATTCCATCCTAAGCATGGTTCTTTATGTTTAAACCACTGACACTGAAGCCGTTTTCTGAGTTAACATAGTTAAAGCATCGCTCAGAACAGATAAAGCTTTCCAACAGAACCGGAAAACACTAAAAATTCTGATATTTCTGTATTGAGCACTCATTTTACTGCTCAGCATAAGGATGTTAAAAAAGGAAACGTATAAAGGAAGTTGGTTGTAAAGTGCCTGAGTTCAAGTGTCTCTGTCCTGCGATTGTTTCCTGTGTTGGAGAAGCTTCCTTAGAATTGTGACTGGATTTTCAAAATACTTTTAGTTAAGAAAGGGGAAAGAAAATATCTTAATCACATTACTGATGTTTGGTTGTTTCATTTTCTCAAGAGGCTTTGCTAACTATCAACCTTGAGTAAGAAGTTTGACTGTGTGTGTGTGTTTAGTAGAACCAGGCTTCCCTGGTAAAGAAGATCACAAGGGACATTGGCATCATTTCTATCCCCAAATTGTGAAT
Organism: Giraffa tippelskirchi; assembly: GCF_054371585.1. Lineage (NCBI taxonomy): Eukaryota > Metazoa > Chordata > Mammalia > Artiodactyla > Giraffidae > Giraffa > Giraffa tippelskirchi. The sequence continues at coordinate 130,790,812 of NC_137279.1, read as the reverse complement.
ATATTTACTGTCATATTCATATTCATGACTAAGTAAAATGAATCAATTTCTCTAATATCCAGATCTTTTATTAAAATGCATACATCCTAATTTGTACTGATAAATAAACAGGAACCCAGGGTTAAGAAGTAAACAGACATGGTTTCAAATCCTAGATCTGATATTTACTGACTGTATGACTGTAGGTGAGCTTCCTAACTTCTCTTGTTTTATATCCTCATCTGTAAAGTGTATAGCATAATTTATACCTTGAAAAAAAACATCTAGGATATGGGTATCCAATAATGGTAGTGGTTATTATCTGTCAAATCTAAAATATCCCTGGGAGCAATAATTAAGAAGTAACATCAGTTCAAGGGTTGTTGCAAGATTCAGGGAAATATCCTTCCACTAAAGAATGTTGCCTTTTAGAATAATAATCGCTATTGACACTGAGGTATTTATCATGTATCAGGTGTTTTACCTGCTCTAGTGCATCCAAGTCTGTCAACTCTTTGATACAAGCATTACTATGACTATTGTACAGATGGGATCTTCGAATCTCAAAGAAATTAGGAGACTTGCCCAAAGCCATCCAGGTATAAAATGGCAGAATCAGTATTCAAAAGTAGATCAAATTGGGTTTGGCCAGAGGCCACTAGGCCGTAACGCTGAGCTTTAATTGGCTAAACAAGTGACTAAAAATACTATACCTAAATTTTTCTCCATTTAGAAAAAAAAAAAAGAACAAGTTTCACCATAGTGAATTTCTCCTAATTGTCTAGGCAAACAAATAAAGATTATAATACTGGTCGTGAGGTTGAAATTTATCCTAGGTATGAAGGAACAAGAGACGACAGTGGGCAGCTTTAGTGCACAGTGTTGTGTACATGACGTACCGAGTAATTCTATCAGACAGGAGTCGTGCTGTGAGTAATAAATGGTCTGTTTCTCTGACCCAGGGGTCTTGTGTCTTCTGTCAGTTTATGTACATAAAACAATGGCAGGCTAACTTGTTAGCTTCCAAGTAGGGTAAAATCTCAGACCCTTCACAGTTTCTGACTTAACACTGAGGAGGAGAGGTCATAACTGTCATACTTCCACATGGAAGGAAACATCAGAAGTGTCCCCTGACACGTGAGTTCTCAGAGTTTCCTGGCAGAACGAAGGGTGGGGCCTGGGATGGTGGAGACAAAACTTTCAGAACATCTGCTGGGGCCTCTAGTCTCCTAAAGAAAAGAGCTGAGAGAGAGATGTATATTAAAACCCAGTCAAATGTCACTGCACATTTAACAAATGGCAAATATGAAAATGTTGGACAGGACTTCCCCAGCAGTCCAGTGGTTAAGACTCTGTGCTTCCACTTCAGGGGGCATGGGTTCGATCCCTGGTCTGGGAGCTAAGCTCCCACAGGACTCTAAGCAAGGCCAAACAAACAAAAAAAAAAAAAATGAAAGAAATGAAAAGAAAATGCTGGATAACCGAAGTGATGAGAAAATGTGAGGTGGAAGGACCACACGTTCACTGCTGGTGAGAGTGTAAATGGGAGTGATTTACTCTTGAGAGAGTAATTTGGCAATACTAATAAAGTTGAAGATACCAACTCAGAGTTCTTGAAATTTTACTCCTAAAAGTATACTCTGAAGAAACTCTTGCAGAAGTTACATATATAAGAATGTTTATTGTAGCACTGTTTGTAAGTGAAGTAGAAAAAAATTCAATATCCATGAAGAAGAGAACGAATAAATTAAGGTAAATTCATACTACATAGAAGCTTAAACGAATAAACAAAATGGCATATAACAATATGGATAAATATCAAAAACATAATATTAAACAAATGAAAGTATTAATAAGTTGGTGACACATACTTAGGGTATAATGCCATTTGTATAGAATTCTAGAACACATGAGAAAATGGTAAATATTTTAGGGTAGCAGTCCCCAAATTTTTTGGCCCCAGGGACCGGCTTTGTGGAAGAGAATTTTTCCAGGGATTTGGGGTGGGGCAATTGTTTTCAGGATGGTTCAAATGCATTACATTTATTGTGCAGTTTATTTCCAATCTAATGCTGCTGCTATCTGACAGGAGGTACTGGTCTGTGGTCAGGAGGTTGGGGAACTCTGTTTTAGGGATACACTCACATGCAATAAAAGTATAAAAACATGCACAGGATGGGTATTTGATAATAGGAGAACAAATGGAATGGCATAAGGCAGGGTATATGGAGGTTCTTCAATTATCGCTGTGATATATTATTTTTTAAGCCCACTGGCAATGAGTGAATGGGGCTTCCCTGATAGCTCAGTTGGTAAAGAAACCGCCTTCAATGCAGGAGACCCTGGTTCGATTCCTGGGCAATGAGTGAAGTATTTGTTACATTTCCTTCTATATCTTTTGTGTCTGAAATATTTCATAAAAACTTTTGAAGAGTATCGTGTATATCAGAAAAGGACAGATAAGATTTGGGGAACTATTTCACAATAACTTAATGACAAAAAGATTTCTACCTCAGAAGATAAAGAATTGTAATGTAAGAATGAATTGACTTGATCATCCATGAGTTGGACAATGCAGTTCTGAAATCATCAATCATTTCTATAGTATTGGATACAATTTTAGAAAATTTCTTTCTGTTTTGAGTTTTTTGAGCCATTTGTAAAGCTCTTAACTTATTATAGTGTATTATTAATTAATAATATACTAATTAACTTAATTAACATTTGTTAATAATGCATGCATGCATGCTTAGTCACTTCAGTCATGTCTGACTCTTTGCGACCCTAGGGACTATAGCCCACCAGGCACCTCTGTTCATGGGGATTCTCCAGGCGAGAATACTGGAGTGGGTTGCCATGCCCTCCATCAGGGGACCTTCCCAATCCAGGTTCTGAACCCACGTCTCTTATGTCTTCTACATTGGCAAGCAGGTTCTTTACCACTAGCGCCACCTGTCAGGAAGTAATGTCTCAGAGCTTATCTTGGCAACAAATGGACACACATCTACCCTAAAGGATCAAGTGTATGTTTCTGAGGAGGAAAGATTATTCCGATTATTATTCTTTCACAACTATCAAGTGAAAACATTTTTAAAAAATTCTGCTTCTGATGAACAATTTTGAATGTCTTTAAAATGGATACATAAACCAAATCATAATTCTCCCATGGAAGGAAGTGTCCCAAATACTTTTTCTGAATTTCTGAGACTGAAATTTTGTGACCTCAATATCTCCATCTTAAGGACAATTTGGGAAACCACCATATCAATTCCTTCTTATCATGATCATTCTTTAGGGAAAAAGTGAGATGAAAATGTGACTTGGTGTGGTCCGCTTATGATCTGACACATAATCTCATCTTAGATCACAGGACTTGACATTGTGATCATTTCAAGTTGTGTATCTGGATTTAGTGATGCTATCACCATTGGCAGGATATACTTTATCCTCTATATTTTAATGTTTACCTCCTCCCTGAAACTTCAAAATATATCCCATACCCCATAGACAATGGCACTAGTACTTCCTTACCTTGAGCTTGTTAATAACGTTTACAAGGTATCATTAAACTGCTATGATCTGGTTCTGGTAGGAGACCAAGACTAAATTGTTGCTTCTATTGTTTGTCCAGTTTGGCAGTTAAAAGGTCAGGAAAGAGGGCTAAGAAGGAAATGTGTACAAGCTACAAACTGAACCCCTGCAAGCCATCTCTAGCTCTGCAAAGAGAAGATTCTAGACGCTTTCAGGCTTCAAACTTCATCTGGGCTTCCTTCTTGGATAGACCAGCACCAGTTCAGAAAAACACCTGCTCCTTGAAATTGAAGTGGTAAAGCCACCAACCTGCTGGAAGCATTCCAACTTTCAAAGTACTGATCAATTATGATGACAGACTGCTCTGTCATCTGGACAAGGAACTAAGAGTTTATTGACCATTGAATTTAAAAAAATTTAAGACCAAGACCAAGACACAGTACAATTTACAAAACAAAACTAGACTCAACAAAACATTCACCAAGACTCCTCTCTGAAAATATTCACAGACTGTTGAAGCTGAGAGGTGAGCTAGAAATCAATCCTCTTTCCTCCTATTTGACAGTAGAGGAAAGAGAGTCTCAGAAAAGGTGTATCATTTAACGAAGGCCAGGGAGTCAGTTAATGGGAAAGCAAAGACAAAAATTAGTCTTTGGACAAGTGCAACTTCCTCTACCATGTTCAATTCTGAGACGAATAATGTCGTTTACTTATCAGTGGTATTATAGAGTGATGGTTATAGAAGTGATTTCATAGTACAAGAAAGAAATGAAGATACAGAAAATGTGGAAAGAGCTAAGAGAGCTAAGAGAGTTGCTATAATTAAATGATTAAGATATGTGTTATATGAGTTTTAAAAATGAAGGGAGTCACTTTGTTGAGAGCAGAAAAGAGAGAGGAAATAAAGAGCTTGTTCTCCCTTTCCATGAAGTACTGACTTATTCCACAGAGACTTTAGCAGGAAAGATTTTATGTGAACATAAAGAACTTTGGGTAATGTTTTGAACAGTGTTAATGATTATTGACGGGCTTCCCAGATGGCGCTAGTGGTAAAGAACCTATCTGCCAATGCAGGAGACGTAAAAGACACAGGTTCAATCCCTGGGTTGGGAGGATCCCCTGGAGGAGAACATGGCACCCCGCTCCAGTATTTCTGCCTGGAGAATCCTATGGACAGAGAAGCCTGGTGGGCTACAGTCCATAGGATAGCAGAGTTAGACATGACTGAAGTGACTGAGCATGCATGCATGCAATGATTATTGCCAAATACCTTGGTCTTAAATTTTTTTTAATTCAAGGGTCAATAAACTCTCAGCTGCTTGACCAGTTAGATCCACTGAGTTCTTGGCTGAATTTGCTCTCTAACTTCAGAAATTCAAGATTTAATATTATTCCAGCTTTACTAGTGGTAAAGAGAAACTGTGTGACTTTGCTAGAGAAGAAAAGTTCATATTAGGATTCCTCTTTGATGTAAGGAAAATCAGGTTCCTTTGTTCTCGGTTCTCTCCTGACCTGCCTGAGCCTATGCTAGGTCTCTGTTGTATGAGGAGCTTGTGGACTGATTCAGTCAGAGGACGGATACTGTATGGGGTGGTTTCTGAGTCATCCCAGGAGTGGAAAGGGTTTAGTCAGGCATTTTATATTTTGTTCAGTTAAATTCATAAATCATCCATTGATGACCCACTGTGTGCCAGATACAGAGCTAATGGATCACTTTCAAATGAGACAGGCTTCACCATCATGGGGGTTCAGTCTAGTGGAATAGACAGGCGTTAGTAAATTACTTCAAATGTGATGAACACCATTCAAGGGGAGCTAGACAGGGAGAAAAACCTAGGCAAAGTCAATGTAGCTTTTACTTTGGCCTGGATGAGTCAATTTGTGTTTCATGGGACAAAATAAAATTTAAAGATCATTGCTTCTTAAGAAATACCTATTCATTCACTTTTATAAGTAAATACTTAGGAAACTGGTTCATCGGCCTAATTTTTTGTATCAATCCAAAATAATAGTAATTACTAAAGGACTGTTAAAAATCTGTGGAATGGTTAAGTTTATACACTTAAATATAGAATTTTGAGGGGCTTCCCATATGGCTCAGTGGTAAAGAATCTGCCTCCCAATGCAGGAAATTCACAAGATCTGGGTTCCATCCTCGGGTCAGGAAGATCCCCTGGAGAAGGATATGGCAACCCCCCCTCCCCATATTCTTGCCTGGAAAATCCCATGGACAGAAGAGCCCAGCAGGCTACAGTCCACGGGGTCACAAAGAGTCAGACCTGACTGAATGACTGAGCACGCATGCATAGAATCTTTATACACTCCCTGTATTTTATGGGGCTGTAGACTAGGACATTACATTTTTTCATTTTATTAGGCATCATGGTTGATCCTGAACTGAGTCAAAGTACTCATTTAATTAGGTATTATGGTGGGTTAGTCACATCATGACTTGGGCTTTGCCTGAGTTTCCCCGAAGAGAAAGCCTGACCCTGTGACAGAAGCTTGCTTGTAGGTAGCTTTCTTCAGTGTAGACAAAAGTGGGTAACAGAGAAGAGTAAAACATGGAAGGAAGACCAATCCAACAGGATGTTATTGAGCTGACTACTGCTATGGGAAACTGGGGTTCCTGCCTCGAGGGACAGTCTAGGAGACATTGTGAGTGTGCCTTAAAAGTATCAGTGTGCCGCTTTTATTCCTGGATCCTCATCCACAACAGGGAGGGTTGTCTTCTCCATCATGGCTGAGCAGGCATGGCAAGTCCCTGGTGACAGAGCAGTCCAGGACACAGAGCAAGATGACATGAGCATCTGAGGTAAGGTGCAGCCAGGCTCCACCTGGTTGTGGCAATGTCTAGGAAAGGGACAGCAGTCCCTCACAAAGGACTATTAAAAATAGTTCCTTCAAAACTATAATTCAAAAAATAGCAGCCCTATTTACAGTAGCCAAGACATGGAAACAACCTAAATGTCCATCAACTGAGGAATGGATAAAGAAAATGGATATTACTCAGCCAGAAAAAAGAATGAAGCAATGCCCTTTGCAGCAACATGGATACAACTAGAGATTATCACATTAAGTGAAGTAAGTCAGACAAAGACAAATGCCATATGATATCACTTCTATGTGGAATCTAAAACATGACAAATGAACTTATCTATGAAATAGAAACAGACTCACAGACATAGAGAACGACTTGCAATCGCCACAGAGGTGGAGGAGGTGGGGATGGATGGATTGGGAGTTTGTGATTAGCAGATACAAACTATTTTATAAAGGAGGATAAATAATAAGATTCTACTTTATACCACAGGGAACTATATTCAATATCCTGCCATAAATCATAATGGAAAAGAATATGAAAAATGTGTATATATGTATAGCTGAATCACTTTGCTGTACAGTTGAAATTAACAACATTGTCAATCAACTATATTTCAATGAAATAAATAAAAAAATAGTTCCTTTCCATACTGGTCACAGCATCTACAAAGTCTAGCAATTCAATCGGAAATACAGAATTTTTCATTCTGAAGCTTCTTGGGAATAATTCAGTGAATTCAGGATACAAAATGGACCCCATGGTGTTAGCAGGCTTAGCAATTTAATGAGTATTTGTTAGCTAGAGCTTTAGAGAATGACAAGGGATCATTTCAAAATGCTGATGTTAGTGGACTGACACCAAGATTTATTTATGTATCTATCAGACCAATGTTCTCAAACCCCTTCTATGAGTCACACTCATGATAGATACTGGGGATAGAAACTGAGTAAGATATGATTCCTTTCCTCAAAGAGAGCTCAGTCAGTGGTAGATAAAATTAAATAGATAAAGAGCTCCCCAAATAACCTCTGAGCCATATCACAGATTTGAAGTGAGAAGAGCACGACCCACTCTTCCTGGGATGTTGGGAAGGAGTCACAGAGGCGGGTGTTGGGGGCCAGGACTAAAGACAGCTTTACAGTAACCATATGCTTTTCTTTTCCTTTATACATAGTTGTTACTTGTTGGATACCTACAAAAACACAAGAATGGATGTCCTAATGATTTCTGTTATGATGTGGCGCTAACGTACGTGAAGTCAGCCCTGTCTTCAAACAGTTCACATTTCAGTTTTCCAAACAGAATGGTGAGATTCCATCACACTTCTTCTTAGTTGCTAAGAACTTCATAAATTCCTCTGTGTAATTTGACTTGCTTTCAGACAATAATTGTTAACTGATAAATAGGAGAATTGTCAGGTGTAGAATCAGTAGTGAGAAAAAGATAGTTTCTCTGTTGCATTTACAAAGAATTCTCGATAAGACCTCTGATCCCATTAAGGATATAAACTCTCAGATGGAGTTGATGACAGCCTCATGGGCTGCCTGACTCCTCACCAGCTAGGCTATGCTCAGAGCATGCTCAGCCAAAGGGGATGAAATCAGTGCAAGAATTTCATGGCCTCCAAGAAAATTACTGTTGAGAGATGACCCAGTTCCTCGATTGGTATCACCAGAAGACAGGCCTCTTTGAGAAATGGATGTAACGACAACTCAGTTCAGTTCAGTCGCTCAGTTGTGTCTGACTCTTTGAGACCCCATGAACTGCAGCACACCAGGCCTCCCCGTCCATCACCAACTCCCAGAGTCCACCCAAACTCATGTCCATTGAGTCGGCGATGCCATCCCACCATCTCATCCTCTGTCGTCCCCTTCTCCTCCTGTCCTTAATCTTTCCCAGCATTAGGGTCTTTTCCAATGAGTCAGCTCTTTGCATCAGGTGGCCAAAGTATCGGAGTTTCAGCTTCAACAGTAGTTCTTCCAATGAACACCCAGGATTTATCTCCTTTAGGATGGACTGGTTGGATCTCCTTGCAGTCCAAGGGACTCTCAAGAGTCTTCTCCAACACCACAGTTCAAAAGCATCAATTCTTCGGCACTCAGCTTTCTTCATAGTCCAACTCTCACATCCATACATGACCACTGGAAAAACCATAGCGTTGGCTAGATGGACCTTTGTTGACAAGGTAATGTCTCTGCTTTTTAATATGCTATCTAGATTGGTCATAACTTTCCTTCCAAGGAGTAAGTGTCTTTTAATTTCATGGCTGCAATCAACATCTGCAGTGATTTTGGAGCCCAGAAAAATAAGTCAGCCACTGTTTACACTGTTTCCCCATCTATTTGCCATGAAGTGACGGGACCGGATGCCGTGATCTTAGTTTTCTGAATGTTGAGCTTTAAGCCAACTTTTTCACTCTCCTCTTTCACTTTCATCAAGAGGCTCTTTTGTTCTTTTTCACTTTCTGCCATAAGGGTGGTGTCATCTGCATATCTGAGGTTATTGATATTTCTCCTGGCAATCTTGATTCCAGCTTGTGCTTCCTCCAGCCCAGCATTTCTCCTGATGTACTCTGCATATAAGTTAAATAAGCAGGGTAACAATATACAACCTTGACATACTCCTTTTCCTATTTAGAACCGGTCTGTTGTTCCATGTCCAGTTCTAACTGCTTCCTGACCTGCATACAGATTTCTCAGGAGGCAGGTCAGGTGGTCTGGTATTTCCATCTCTTTCAGAATTTTCCACAGTTTATTGTGATCCACACAGTCAAAGGCTTTAGCATAGTCAATAAAGCAGTAATGACAAGTACCAGCTGCATAAAATTTATGTATTATATACATTTGCTTTCAAATGACTTTAGCGTTTTAGCATAAACCACCACTTGCTCTTCTCCAGGATCTGCCTCTAGGCATTTTTAAAGTAGCAGGCAGAGGCAGGCCTGCAAAGCAGTGAGCCACTCTGCATCTCACAGGATGGATGAAAACATTTTTGCTTGGATCCCTTAATGATTCCAGGCCAAGAAGTCCATTTGAATAGATTGGTGATTCCAAACTGAATTCTTTCCTCTCCATTGTGTTCCTCTCCATTGTTCTCATTCACAAGGACCACAGATAGTGGTGTGAGATTAAACCCTCAGACCCTGAGCTCTGCATTGCCACCTTCCCATCCTTGGCCCGCACAGTTTCTTGCATGGATGTGCTTTGGACTTAACTCATTCTCATGTCTACACTGACTTGTGAAAACTCTTGAAAGAATCCTACTTTGTTCCTATGAAAGATCTAGATGTTTGTGAAGAGAGGAAGTGGGTTATGGGAGTTGAAAAGGTAAAACAGATAACTAGAGCAGAAACTATAACACTCTTTGCAAATGAATGAAATTCCACAGGATTCTTTGTTGATTTGCCACCAGCGCTATACCTGGAAGTCTCCTCCCTCTCCCCATCCACTCCCCAGATTGTTATCTTTAACCCCCCTTAACCTCCACTCACGCCATTCACACTTGGACAGGGAAAGACTGTGGATACCATATTGCAAAGATATAATAACAATAGCAACAACAGAAAATTTTTAAGTTGAACTCTCTACTGGGCTCTTACTAAGTGCCAGGCACTATTCTTGGCAATTTTACATATTAACTCAGTTAATTCTCACAACAGTGCCCTGGGGACACACTGTAATAGTCCTCCTTTGTATGTGAAGGACTGGGGCATAGAGAGCTCAAGTAACTGGCCCAAGTTTATACAACTAAATGTGTCCCTCTCTTAGTCACTACTCTTCTGCTTGGGGTAAAGGACCAATTAAGGAACCTATATAATGGTCTAATGTTAATTCCTATTATTTCTTTGCCAAATGGAAAATCAGGGATTAGAAAGTGTGGGAGGGAAGAACATCTTATGTCACTTCCAGGGGAAATGATTTAAGACATTTAGCCTCTCTAACCCAATAACATCCTTTTGGAATGTGTGAGCCATCCTCAGGGTGCCCCGTATCCAACAGATGACACTAAATACTTTGCCATAACAACTTGAATGCATTCCTCCATGTGGATAATACCTTTGGGAAAACTGTGAATGGTAAGTTTCCACCACACACCTTCTTTCTAGGGACCCACACACGGTCACGTTCATCCACATGTGAGGGTGTTACTGGCTGCTGCAGGCAGGTGGGTCAGATAAAGTATAAAGTCTAACTGGCACTGGGATCTCATTCTGACCCAAGGTAACTGGAACAGAGCAAATTTGTGGTTTCTACATGCCTTTGTTGTTTAGTCGCTCAGTCATGTCTTACTCTTTTGCGACCATATAGACTATAGCCAACCAGGCTTCTCTGTCCACAGAATACTCCAGGCAAGAATACTGGAATGGGTTGCCATTTTCTTCTCCAGGGGATCTTCCCGACCCAGGGATCAAACTTGCCTCTCCTGCATTACAGGCAGATTCTTTACCACTGAGCCACCTGGGAAGCCCTCTACATGCCTTTGGCCCAGAGGAAAAACTTTAGGAATTTAGCTTTACTGGGACCTTATTATCCCACATTCCTTCTTAGAGATATACTTACCATGAAGAACCTGTGATGGGTGTCATCTGGAAGAGCTTCTTGAAGGAGCTCCTGGGGCTTCATCATTTTTGCTATGCATCCCTGGAAGTGCGTGTGGGCTCAGTCGCTCAGTCATGTCCAACTCTTGGCAACCCCATGGACTATAATCCACCAGGCTCCTCTGTCCATGCAATTTTCTAGGCAAGAATACTGGCACGGGTTACCATTTCCTTCTCTAGGAGATTTTCCAGACCTAGGATTGAACCCACATCTCCTGCGTCTCCTGCACTGGCAGGTAGATTCTTTACCCTGAGCCACCTGGGAAGCCAGTGTGCAAATATGGGCAGAGATGAAAGATTCCCACCACTCAGTCTAACTCTGACTGTGGGCTTAGGTTGGGTTTGCAGGATGACTTACCTGTTTTTAGTAACTGAGAGTTGAGTATAACATGGTAGACTTCTTAGAGAGGTCACTCACACAGCTGGGCCCCTCTGGGTCCTTTGGAGAACTCCATGAGAGGGAGCAGTGGAGCTTGGTTGGCCCAAAATGGGCAGTTGTCACTGAGGGCTGAGCGCTGGTGCCCACCTGCTGACCAGCAGCCCAAAGCAGAAATGGTGCACCACGCTCTGTGCCTGCATGCCTCATGTGTGTGCTTCAGGCATTTGGGAAGAGGCAGCCCCACATCATAAAAACTCCCTGAAAGCCACTGAGGTACCTCTGTAAGAAACATAATGGACTGTACTGAAAGCCTGGCTTTGACTGATGTGAGGTTTGGGACTCTACCCAGGTAAGAATCCATGCAGCAAGGAGACCAGAGAAGGCGAATGACCCAGGGTAGGGCCAAACTGTTTACCAGCAGATGTGTTTTTGAAAATCTTCCTTAACTGGTCATGGCAGCGGAAAATATCCTGCTGTTAAACGCATCTGCAATCCGCTGCTCTCCCAGTCCACCTACAAAAATTTTGACCTTTAAAGAAATGATGGAGAAGCTGGTGATTTTTTTCTATGGCATTGAAGCTCAGTCTATTTTAGGCTCCAAGGCAATTGCAGCCCTCTTTGCTCCCTATTTCGCATCACTTTTAAGTCTTGTCCTGGCCACTACAAACCCTTCAGCACTTCTCTCTGTGCAGTCACTCGAGTCAAGATCTGTGATTTGCAGATGACATGTACATTTCTTGGCTGATGGTTACAGATGACATGTACATTTCTTGGCTGATGGTTGCTGAAGCAGTTTATAAATCTAAGGCAGATAAAGAGTTGGGGGTGGCAGAAGAGCAGATTACAACTGTAAAACTGTAATGCCACCCTAAATTTCTATTTTCATGCAAGTGTATAACTTCTTTCTCATTATTTTGATTGGAGAAAAGGTAACTCAGTATTTCTGTTGGTATGAATTACTGTATCCATGTTTTTGATGATCAAGGAATTGGCTGGTTTCTGCTGTTTATCACTCCTAGGAGAGTGCAGTACCTTAGAAACCTGGGTTGGAGGATGCGGCATTATTAAAAATTTTCACCCCTGAAAAGTTCAAACACAAAGATAAAATCTTAGACTCTTCTCATTATGACAATCTGTTACAAGGATGCATCAAATGACATTCAACTTCCTGAGCTTTAGAACAATGATGGGTGCATTCTGGATCATCTTTCATGTGTATATTAACTAAATATGAGCAAATATTTGCTCATACCAAATCTATGAGCAAAGTTATTTCAGTGTCATTTATTGAAACATTCACTCACTTAAAAAAAGACCACCTTAATGAAAAACAAGGTTTACTTGATTTTTAAGCAGACATGGCATGTGTATTAATATAATGTGATCTGAAACACATATTAATGAGATTTCCATCAGAAGGATTATTGAGGTTCTGTGTTCAAACACTGAGAAGAGCCAAATGGGTATATCACGCCCCCATTCCTAATCTTCAAAAGCAAATTTATTGAAGTGTCTCAATTCTGCCACACACCCTAACATCTGCATATGGACCCAGATTCCTAATTCTGTCACACTGTGAGGCTGCAGATTAAGAAAATGTATAAACAATGCCTCTGTCGCTACACATGAATATAGACTGCTAAATCAAGTGCAGGTGGGCTTTGTGACAGTGATTCCTTATCTTAGGGAGACTTTGAACTAAATATTGTTCAAATCCTGAAAAAACAAAAATAAAGAAGCAATGGTAGCCTCTGATATTTTTTCCCTTCATCTAATTCAAAGGAAGTTCATTGTTAAGTGGAAGCTACCATATAACTGCTTCAATAACAAATATGAAGCAAAGAAAAGGAATTAACATGTAAAGAAATTTCCATCATGTCTTAGACTTTTAACGGGCATTATTCCATTTCCTAAGAAATCAATAAAATAAGTATTCACTGCAATTTCACATTCAGTGTTCTATATTGAAACTGTGGGCTTCCCTGGTAGCTCAGCTGGTAAAGAATCTGCCTGCAATGCAGGAGACCCCAGTTTGATTCCTGGGTTGGGAAGATCCACTGGAGAAGGGATAGGCTACCCAATCCAGTATTCTTGGGCTTCCCTAGTGGCTCACATAGTAAAGAATCTATCTGCAATGCGGGAGATCTAGATTCGATCCCTGTGTTGGGAAGATCCCCTAGAGGAGGCCACGGCAACCCACTCCAGTATTCTTGTTTGAAGAATCCCCATGGACAAAGGAGCCTGGTGGGCTCCAGTCCATGGGGTCTCAAAGAGTCAGACATGACTGAGCGACCAAGCACAGCACAGCACACTGAAATTTTATTACTTCATTGCAGTCTACATATTTGTCCCCTTTACCCTTTCACTACTGTTAAAACATTATATTAGATATGAGAATGTTTATGAATGAGTCCCTGAGACCTTTGCAAATCTCCAGCCCATAAAACTCCTATAAGGAAACAAGTAGAGAATAAAGTCATGGTACCCTGAACTTCCAGATGTTCAAGCTGGTTTTAGAAAAGGCAGAGGAACCAGATATCAAATTGCCAACATCCGCTGGATCATCGAAAAAGTAAGAGAGTTCCAGAAAAACAGCTATTTCTGCTTTATTGACTATGCCAAAGCCTTTGACTGTGTGGATCACAATAAACTGTGGAAAATTGTGAAAGAGATGGGAATACCAGACCACCTGACTTGCCTCTTGAGAAACCTGTATGCAGGTCAGGAAGCAACAGTTAGAACTGGACATGGAACAACAGACTGGTTCCAAATAGGAAAAGGGTTACGTCAAGGCTATATATTGTCACCCTGCTTATTTAACTTCTATGCAGAGTATATCATGAGAAGCACTGGGCTGGAGGAAGCACAAGCTGGAATCAAGATTGCCAGGAGAAATATCAATAACCTCAGATATGCAGATGACACCACCGCTATGTTAGAAAGTGAAGAAGAACTAAAGAGCCTCTTGATGAAAGTGAAAGAGGAGAGTGAAAAAGTTGGCTTAAAGCTCAACATTCAGAAAACTAAGATCATGGCATCCGGTCCTGTCACTTCATGGCAAATAGATGGGGAAACAGTGGAAACAGTGGCTGACTTTATTTTTGGGGGCTCCAAAATCACTGTATATGTTGATTGCAGCCATGAAATTAAAAGATGCTTATTCCTTGGAAGGAAAGTTATGACCAACCTAGACAGCATATTAAAAAGCAGAGACATTACTTTGTCAACAAAGTCTGCCTAGTCAAGGCTATGGTTTTTCCAGTGGTCATGTATGGATGTGAGAGTTGGACTATGAAGAAAGCTGAGCACTGAAGAATTGATGCTTTTGAACTGTGGTGTTGGACAAGACTCTTGAGAGTCCCTTGGACTGCAAGGAGGTCCAACCAGTTCATCCTAAAGGAGATCAGTCCTGGGTGTTCATTGGAAGGACTGATGTTGAAGCTGAAACTCCAATTCTTTGGCCACCTGATGGGAAGAACTGACTCATTGGAAAAGACCCTGATGCTGGGAAAGATTGAGGGCAGGAGGAGAAGGGGACAACAGAGGCTGAGATGGTTGGATGGCAACACCGATTCAATGGACATGAGTTTGGGTAGGCTCTGGGAGTTGGTGGCAGTTCATGGGATCTCAAAGGGTCAGACACGACTGAAGGACTGAACTGAACTGAACTGATGGAGCTAAATGACTCATTCCTGCTTCCCAGAACAGGCAGTTCAGAGTCACGTCTCAGTGAAACTACAAATTACTACATGCTACGGGCTCTCAGGGTCATTTAGAACACTCAAAGCCATGAATGCTAAATCCAAGAGCCAAGGGCTTATTGTACTACCTGCGTCAGCATGATACTCAATTATTATTTTTAGTGATAATCAAAATAGCATCCACTTAAATGAACCACTACAAGCTTTTACAGGATTTCAAATTTCTGCCCTCTCTGGTTTGGCTTTCAAATCTTATTTTCTCAAAGCCAGCATAAAATCTAGGTGTCCTGATGGCTCCTTAGAGAAATTGCAGAAAAATCATTAGAGACAACATGCACAAAGCATGAGGCAAAGGTTGAGGTATGTCCCCTTGTAAATTTCCCAAACAAGAAAAAATGTATGACTGTAGAAAATAGAATTGTATTTTCAAAAGTGTATGAATCAGCCATTTTATTATTTTTTTAATTTATTTATTTTTATAGAAGGATAATTGCTTTACAGAATTTTGCTGTTTTCTGTCAAACCTCAACACGAATCAGCCATAGGTATACATATATTCCCTCCCTTTTGAATCTCCCTCCCAACTTCCTCCCCATCCCACCCCTCTAGGTTGATACAGAGCCTCTGTTTGAGTTTCCTGAGCCATACAGCAAATTCCTGTTGGCTATTTATTTTACATATGGTAATGTAAGTTTCTATGTTACTCTTTCCATACATCTCACCCTCTCCTCCCCTCTCCTCATGTCCATAAGTCTATTCTCTATGTCTGTTTCTCCATCTTTGCCCTGTAAATAAATTCTTCAGTACCATTTTTCTAGATTCCATATACATGCGTTAAAATACTATATTTATCTTTCTCTTTCTGACTCACTTCACTCTGTATAATAAGTTCTAGGTTCATCCACCTCATTAGAACTGACTCAAATGCATTCCTTTTTATGCGAATCAGCCATTTTAGATTGTGAAACGTCAGTCACAGTTTTACTGATTTTGTTACTGGGTGGAAATTCACGAATTTACCATTCATATAGAAAATAAAAACAAAGAAAACTATGATCACTTTGGGCTGCCTCTACCATTGATAATGTCTATCTGGCTTGAGTCACGTTTTCTTCCTATAGAAACCTGTGTGTTCATGTCAATATTTGTTGAATTTAGAATTGCTCAGAACACTATTTTTAAAATTCTAGGGATGTCCCCAGCAGTCCGGTGGTTAAGACTCCAAGTTTCCACTGCAAGTGGGGGGTGGGTTCAATCCCTGTTTGGGAAACTATAATCCCACATGCCATGTAGTGCAGCCAAAATTAAATAATAAAACAACATAAAATAAATTTCTAATTCAATTCTCTCAGTCTACAATTGGGTTCTATTTTTGGTAACAGAGATAATTCAAACATATGTCAAAATAAAAGCCTATTTTTTTTTGCTATTTTTGAAGATCATTCTCATCAGACTACCTCTTCAATAGCTTTGTCTAAATATCCTCCTTTATATGCTTCCCCACTACTCCATCTCCCCAACTCCACCATCTTTTCCTTCACTTGGTTCTGAATTCCTGGAGCAGCCTATGTGCCTAAGTGCTCAGTCGTGTCCAACTCTCTGTGACTCTATGGACCCATAGCCTGCCAGTCTCCTCTGTCCATGGAATTCTCCAGACAAGAATACTAGAATGGGTTGCCATTTCCTACTTCAGGAGATCTTCCTGACCCAGGGATCAAACCTGCATCTCCTGAATTGGCAGGCATATTTTTTGTTTTACCATTGTGCCACCTGGGAAGCCCCAGAAGAGGCCTAAAAGCCATCCTAACATCTCAGGGCTACAAGCACCAACAAATGCAATGCTTCAGAGCCATCAACAGTGATTCACAGGCCCTTACCAAAAACCTATATGTCAGTTGCTACTAAATATTGTGGCTTCCCAGGTGGCCCAGTGGTAAAGAACACACCTGCCAATGCAGAAGACACAGGTTCAATCCTTAGGTCAGGAAGATCTCCTGGAGTAGGAAATGGCAACTCATTCCAGTGTTCTTGTCTGGAAAATTCCATGGACAGAGAAAAAGAGCCTAGTGGGCTATAGTCCTTGGGGACACAAAGAGTTGGACACAACTGAGTGACTGAGCATGTACACACTAAATGCTGAATATCTTTTATCCCAAAGCTCACCAATATATCCACTGTAGAATGCAGAAGGAATACACACATCCTATTTATAAGGCCCATGGTGGGTAGGCTCTCATATGTTTGTCCCAGCCACTTCATCTGCAACTCTAACTAAGACAGGGCTGCTCTGCCCTCCATGTTTGGTTGGATAGATTGAGATGACCTGAAATTGTAGGACTAGGGATAGAATGGTTTAAAACAGCAGAAATGTCCCCTGGGGCAGAAATACCAACATCAGCCCTGAACACAGATCTGATTCTGCCAGATTCTCTTGGGTAGAAGTTATATCAATACAGCAATTTACGTGTTGTCCATAAGAGTTAACATAAGCTGCTTCCAGTGGTGTTCAAAGTGCTCAACTGAACAGCCTGGGCTTTTGGGAATTGGAGAGTTCTCCTCTTCCTGTGTTCTTATGTATATATCATTTGCCATGAGAGTCAGAGTTCAAGCTGGTCACTTTTTACATGAATGAGTTCATGTGTCTAATTTCTAAATCCCACATATCCTTCTCTCTCTCTGTCTCTCTCTGTCTCTCTCTCTCTTTTTTTGCCCCAGGAGGGTAAACAGAAGCTCAGAGAAGATGCTAACCCTGTGTGCAAAGGACTTGAAAGATTGCAAGTCCCAGGTACCCTGGCTTCCTAGACCAAAGAAATAAGCACAATCTTGTGGAAGAATCTCTTTGGCCTTTAGAAAAATAACCCTTGCAGGAAAACATAGTTGTCTTCTTCTATATAAATCTATATCATAGCCACATATTAAAAGAATGCCTTTCACAAAAAATTTCATCAAATTTATAAAAGGGATTTCAATAGGCAAGGAGGACTAAATAAATTAGAAATTGGTTATACCTTTGGTTACTTTTCTAAGTTCCTTTGAGCACCAAGCTTGTGAGCATGGACTCATTTGCACAATTAGCTTAACTAATATATCTGGTTTTAAGGCCTACATCTGCAGAAAATTAGATCAGAAATGTTTCTGGTTTCAAATTCCATTTTACTCTGGAAATAACAGATCAGAAGACTTTACACAAGTTAAATAAATGTAACCAAATATACTCCTTCTTCCTGAAACTGTGAATGATCTGGTAACACTGAGGAAGCAATTACAATCTTAATTGGTGTCAAATGATAGAAAATTTGTTTCATGGTAAATATTCATTTTCTGTTGTTAGGTCTATTATTTGCATTAGATATATGACATTTAGCCTTGTAGAAAGAGCCCAATTTCATTTGTTTTTCTAATGCATTTTAATTGAAGATTAGAAACCAATCTTTTGTAGAGATTGCATAGGAGAATTTTGTTGTTTTGTTCAGATAACACCAAAACAAACTTTTAACATTAAATTTCTCTGAATTAAAATTAGTCTCAGTTGTTCAAGCACCATTTGAGTGAGATCAAAAAACAAAGGCATGTGATAAAGGCAGTACCAACTGCTGTATAACTAACATCCTAAAACTTAGTCGCTTGAAAACTTTATTTATTATTTGTTATCTCTCAAGGTTCTGTGAGTTACTGGGCTTAGCTGTATGGTTTTCACTTGGAATTTCTCACAGGACTGAAGCTGGGACTGGAGTCTTCTGAAGAAGTGACCAAGTTGATGTCTACAATGGATTCTTTCCTCCCACATATCTTTCAGGCTGGATGGAGTATCTGGAGGCTGGCTAGGTATCCCTTTGCTGCTGCTGCTAAGTCGCTTCAGTCGTGTCCGACTCTGTGCAACCCCACAGACGGCAGCCCACCAGGCTCCACCGTCCCTGGGATTCTCCAGGCAAGAACACTGGAGTGGGTTGCCATTTCCTTCTCCAATGCATGAAAGTGAAAAGTGAAAGTGAAGTCGCTCAGTTGTGTCCGACTCTTCGTGACCCCATGGACTGCAGCCTACCAGGCTCCTCTGTCCATGGGATTTTCCAGACAAGAGTGGAGTGGGTTGCCATTGCCTTCTCCGAGGTATCCCTTTACACGTGGCTAACTTGGGTTCCTTACAGCATTGCGGTCTCAGGGAAGTCAGGTTCTAACATAGAAGCTGGCTTCTCCCAGAGCGAATATTCCAAGACTGCCATGCAGAAGTTGTAAGGTATCTGGTAACCTAGCCTAAGAGTCCATGCAGCATCCTTCTGTTGTATTCTACCAGAAAAAGCACTTGCATGCTAGCTCAAATTCAACAGGGTGGAAGAAGAAACTTCATCTCTAGATGGAGGGATAGTATGTTCAAACAGAGAGGGGAGGAATTGGTGGTGGTCATCTTGCAGACAAAGTATCACATACTTCTAGTGTGTCTATCAGATGGCTTTGGAAGAAATTCCCACTTAGTTTCTCCATATAGAACATGTGGATATTAGAAACAGACAGATACATTAATCAAAACCAAGTGTTGGTAGAAATTTCTGCAAGTTCCTGGTGAGAGCACGGCATTTCTCTCTCTCGCTACAAGAGGGAAAAATAAGGAAGGGAAGGTTTCCAGTCTTTCACCACAAACTCCCTTGATTCTCCCTTGGGAAGACGAGAAATTCATATGGGAGTGAGTTTAGAAGAAGTAGTTGAACTGTGAAACCGAGCCTCCATTGGCTTTTCTTTTCATTCCTTCCTTTTGAGATGGCTGGCCATGCCACTTGGCAGGTGACTAAAAGGCAAGTCTGCCTAATTTGGGGCTCAGGCTTTGGGCCCCCACATCTTTGAAATATTCTCCAGCCCAGGGACCAGCAAACCTTGAAAACTGATTTCTCCATTGGTTCACCTCGTGGGGGTTATTTGTAGCCCCAGCTCCAACAGTAAGATTCTCAAACACTCGTTACTTCTCAAAACATTTTCTGGGGATAAAATTTTAGTTGAAGAGCACTCTTTTTCTTCTTGCTACCATTCATTGGGTATTGATTTTGTGTCAGTCACTGTTCAGGGTTTTAAATTTCTTGGCAGGTTTAATCTTCACAGCAACTCTATGGAATAAATATTGTCTCCCTACTTTTCCAGTCAGGAATCTGAGGCCCAGGGTCACACCATGACTGTGTGGTGACACCAGGTTGGGAGCCCAGATGGCCGACCTTCAAAACCTGTGTTTTTACCACTGTGCTGTTCTGCATCATAAACTAGCTCCCTACATGCTTTCATTCACATGTATTTTATGACTGATGATGTTTTCATGTGACTTTTGTTTCAGAAAATTTTTCTATCAAATGATGATAATAATAATAGTTAATACATATTGTGCCCTTCTTATGCATCAGCATGGCTCCACAGCCTTCCAAGAATGAACTCATCTAATCCTCATAATAATCCTATGATTGTGTTTAGTCACTCAGTCATGTCCAACTCTTTGCGGCTGCATAGCCCACCAGGCTCCTCTGTCCATGGGGCTTCTCCAGGCAAGAGTACTGGAGTAGGTTGCCATGGCTTCCTCCAGGGGATCTTCTCAACCCAGGGATCAAATCCAGGTCTCCCGCATTGCAGGTGGATACTTTTACTATCTGAGCCACCAGAGAAGCCCAAGAATACTGGATTGGGTAGTCTATCCCTTCTCCAGGGGATCTTCCCAACCCAGGAATCAAATTGGGGTCTTCTGCATTGCAGGTGGATTCTTTACCAGCTGAGTTACTAGGCAAAGCAGGTTCAAGGTCATTCTGGAGAACACTAGGAAGAATAGTTTCTGGGATATACAGAATTCTCTTGTTCCTCAATGTCTTGTTTATTGATGTCTGATGCTCCTTCATTGAAAGACAGCATAGAAAAAAGCTTAATATTTATACACACATTGAAAGGTACGGCATTGACTAACACCTCACTACATGTATCAGGAGTGCAGTCTCAAGAGTAGGTTCCAATGGGGGGATAGGTGACATGTTCAGGGGCTAGGTTATGCTTCAAGAAAAGGGGTGTCACAAAGGGAGAGGAAAAAGTAAGACATAAATGAGGAGATGTTGATTTCCCTCCACTGCAAATCTTTCCAGGGAAGGCCCTTTTCCTATTACATTCTTACCCAGTAACTCATCCTTTCCCCAGAGTTCTTGAAAGCAGCAGCTACTGAGAAAGTAGCCCGTCTGAAAGTATATTTCCTGCTGTTTATCTGTTTCCAGAACTGGCTGAAGTTTACTTTTTGGTACTCCAGAGACCTAGCTTCTTCTTGCCTTCTTCCAGTGTGGTCTATTTAATCTCCTGTCGTGTGGGAAATTATGTTCAAAATCTCCGTGATCCTCTGTCCATAGTAAGTTATGCATGTAGTGACAAGTACATGCCACAAGGTCTTGAGATTATATCTGCAATGTGTTGCTGCCGACTGTTGATCAAGATAGGCTTGAAGAAAAACATTATTTTCAGGTGTGAAAAACCGTCACCTTTATCAAATAATTTTTCTTGCATTTTTCCCAAGATGTTGTAGCCTATTTAAACTTGGGAGGTTAAGTTTGTAGCATTCATTATGACTGAAAATTTAGTTCACACAATCAGGATGCTCTCTTTATTAGGTGTTACTGTTAAACAATATTAAAATAAACGCAATGTGGCTGGCCTTTTCTAAGCTACATGGCATGTTTACGTCTTTGTCTGGTTTCTTAATTGCATTTATTCATCTTTCCAACTGCTAGTGCCACGGCCACCCACAATATTTGCTATTTGAGGGTATGTGGTATACATTTTATACCGTCCAATGATGGCTCTTAATGGAGGGCATCCTATCTGAGTGGTTTGTAGTGTGTTGTGGTTTGAATTCTTGGCAGGCAGATTGTCACAAGCCCAATTCTTGTCTCTGCATTCTACCTTTAGAAATGGAAGATGAGGGCTCTTTAAAAATGCAATTAAGAATCTCATGACAGTAGAGGAGAGAGACTGTGGAAACACCAAAGTATACCTCTCAGCTTTTTAAAATCTCCTGGAGGATCATGAATATAATTAAAGGTGAAGTGTTCAAACGAAGAAGCCAATTGTGAGATTAAAGACCCTATGCCTGGTTATTTAAAAACAATGAAAAAGGTAAACTTCCTCTCTCACCTTGTTCTAAAAAAATTGGAACAGTTGAGTTGTTCAGATCCAGTTTCAGAAGAACTGTCAAATACTGATTGACATTCTCAGTATCTTTAAGATTTTTTTTTAATGTAAAAGCAGTATTAAGGGCTGCAGGAAAATTATACATAATCCAATTTCCCTAATATCAATTTTTGCTCCTTTATAATCTTTTCCCTATATAGATCAATGTTTTCTTTCATAGTTAACGTCATAAAATATATTCTATTCTCTGAACTTTTATCTTTTAACATTGTACGGGATACATTGTTCCATGTGGCCATCTGTATCAAAATTGGTTACATGCATACATACCTCACTTATGTTTTTACTGTTGAATAATAACTTTAGAATGAATTTTTCATAGGTAAGATCATTGGTTCAAATTGTATTAATATTTTAATGATCCTTAATAACTCATCATACTGTTTTCTAGGGAGGTACAGGAATTGTACATGTCATGCCAACAGAATGAAGGTAGTAATTTAATTTCAATGTAACAGTGGATGCTACCAGTGTTATGATATTTTGTACTGTAATGGAGACCCTGAAAAATTTAAATACAAACCCGGTTGATTATCAAGTCAACACCTTGGCATCTATGTTCTTGGGAAGAAATGAGCTAAGTAGGAAGAACCAGCTAAAATGACCACTGGACAGTTTGTGCTCATTGGATCCACCGGGTAAGAGGTTTGTCAGAATGGTTCATCATCTCTTCTGGCGAGGGGCCAACCGTACCAGCACTACTTCAGGCCTCAGGCCGAGAAGACAGGTACAGCCTTGTCAGTGTCAAGGAAGAACATGGGTAGCAGGAGACCTAAGAGTGAATGAAAATTGAATTATCTGTACTTCTAGGACTTGTCTATTGAGAAACAGCAGCGCTGGCAACCATTTACTACCAACAAGAGGCAGTTCCTGGAGAAGAATATAAAATATGCTCTGCTCAACCCCACAGAACTCAGAGTGTCTCACAATGGCCAATTTATTATTTTTACCCTGTCCAGTGACATGGAAGGATGCATCAGGGAGCTGCTAGCCTCTGCGATGAATAACTTAAGTCAGGCTGCAACATGTGAAATAATTCAGCTGACGAGGATTTATAACACTAGCTAGATTTTTCGCTTTCTTTGGGGTTCATGAAGCATGGTGTTGTGAGATACCACAGGAGTCCCGTGCTGAAGTTACATGTCTATTTCTCTTCTTTATTTTTATTTTTTGGTATTTTCATATTATTTTATTGCCTAGTTCAGATGCCTTTCTAAGCAGGGTCCAGTCTCCTAGGGGACTCGTCTCTTCTGACTTTGAAAATTAGAACCACAAATAGATCAGACTTCTAAATACTCTGTTTTTATACTCCCTTCTTCACATATCTAGTCCCAGATGGTTTTGACTGCCTGATGCTGTGTGGACTGTGTTGGGCTGCAATTTATTTTGTTCAATTATTTACATGCACTTGGCCAAATAAGAGGGTGGCAATGTAACACAGGCATACAATTTCAGCCCATCTCATTCTCAGGTCCTATGTCAGTTTGCAGGATTCCTGGCTAGATTTGCAAAGGAAATTCCATCCTCTGTTGGTGGAAAAGACGGCTTTCAGGAGCTACCTGTGGCATCACTCTTCCTTTTGCAGGTGAGGTCTAGGCAAATTTCATGGTACTGAGGAGAGCCTGAATCTTTTTGCTCCAGGAGACCCAGAGGACTAGGACACTGGGCGATCACACATCTTAACCTCTGTACAACTACATGGATGTTAGAGCTGGAAGGGATTTCAGAAAAACAGCTGGTCAAACTCTCTACCTTCTTCTGATCCTCATTGTTCACAGGGTCAGTTATTTGCAACATTGCTTTTTGTGTGTGTGTTGTCCTTTGGAAACCATGTTAAAAGCTATTCTTTCTTAAGTTACCCTGTGGACCTTCCAATTCCTATTTTAACTGGGAAATTTTAACGAGATCCTTCAAACGGTTAAGAAAGGAGAAAAACATTTGCAGAAGTGGAATTTGGAGAGGAGCTATGGTTTTTCTTTGTTGACAAATCCCCTTTTGACTTAACATCGCTGAATCAAGTCCCAGTGTCTTGAGAGGTTATTGCCTGACCACAGGTTAAATATTTTAATATTCACTGATTGGAGGAAAGTATCATGGGCAACTAAAGCCAGATCCTTGAATGCTGAGGGCATTAGTGGCTCTATAAAATGTAAATGCATCCTTAATTATCTCAAGTCACTGCACGCCCAAGTAGTTCTTTTACAAGAAAAACACAGCTTACTGATAATGAGCATGAAAATTACTAAGAGATTGGTGGGGTAAATCTCTTAAACCTCTTCTCTTGTTTTTTTTTCTTCTCCAAATTTTGATGTGACTTTGCTCATTTGCATGTGCATCCCTTTGTATATGGTACAGATACATACAGAGCCTCACAGGATTTGGGGGGTGGTTGTGATTACAGCAGTTTCTGCCTTGCGGGTTAGCTCTAAAGATGATATCATCATGACTTATTTTATTGGATCCATGAAGCTTTGGGGGTCTTAAGAAATGCAGGTTATATCCCATAGTTGCAGTGATTTTATTTTTAAGTGTATATATTACCTATTATTTTAGGGCCACGGTGTCCCCAGGAGACAGATATTTTACTGCCATTTTTTCAGTGGGAACACAGGAGGACAAATGACTTCTCTTTGGCCATTCAATTTATAAATGGGAATTGGGGGCTGAACCTCAGGTCTCCCGGCCTTCAGCCCTGGGCTCTCTCTCTTTCAAAAAGCACCCTCATTTCTTCAAGTCCAGTAAGGGAAGTGATGGGGATGGCAGAAGGGGCCCTAGCAGAGGTCCTGTCCATGTTCCATACACTGAGGAGGGGGTGGTCAAGGATCCTCAGTGACATCTGGGGATGTGCCTAGAAGTAAGTGTGTTCATTGTGAGGGCAAAGGCTGGACACCACAACTCAACATCAGGCAGAAGAGCAAAGTTTCTGACCATCAATGGTGAAATCTGTTCTCACATGTCAAATATCCAAGACACCTCTATCTGTTATAGAAACCGTGGTGGCGGAAAGAGACAAGCAGCACTCAGAGATGCAGAACAACAGGGTTTATTCAGCACCGGTGTGGGCTCAGTGGAGTCGCCTCCAGGGACTGATTGCCCAGCCTTTGCTCTGGGTATCTTTTATACAGGACAGACTTCTGGGTCTTCAGAATTTTCCCGCTAAAGCAGCTCAGATCCCCCCTTCCCAGACAGCTTAGGTTCCCACCAATGCAATGAGCAAGCAAGATTATAGAAGTGGAGCTGGTGGGTGATGAGCAAAAGTTGTTTAAGCAAGACAACAGAGGCAGAAGGCAGAAAGTTGTTATTCTAGATAGGGGTTGGTGTTCTAGCTGGGGGTTTCTACCTCATACCAACACACTGACCCTGAGTGGCTGAGACTTCAGCATCACCTACCTGCTTCTTGAGCATCGTAACTGGGGTGAGTGCTAGGCTTTCTGCATAAAAGCTGCTATGCAAAATTACACTCCTAGACTTTGCCTGACTTTCAGAATAAAGTTAAGACCTTTGAAAGTTAAGTCTCTGAAATCTGGGGCAGTCCTGCCACGACCGAGATCTGGAAAGGCAGAAGGGACAATCATCTGGGGTCAAGCCCCTCTGTGACCCCACCCTCACCCTCACCACACACTGTGTTGGGTCCTTCTTACTCGCCCTTTGCCTTGTCTCTGGCTGCCCCTAACCTAACATGTGCTCCCTCCCACTTGCCCTGAGAGGTGAACCAGCTCCACCATGGCAGGCTGACATGCTTTATAGGCTTGGGAATCTATGCAATCAAAGCGCCCTGAATTTAAAAATGTTCCACCCTTGATTTAATGCTCTGTTATTATTTTCTTGAAATTCTTAATAAATTTTGGACATGGAGCCCCACATTTTCATTTTGCAGAGGGCCTCGGGTATCACAGAGGTCAATCCTGCCAAGACCATCAGGTTTCCTGACATCCTGGGTCCCAGAGCTGGGAGGAAGCTTAGAAGCCATTGTCTAGTTCCATCCTTGCAGCTGACAGAGAAAGAGAGTGAGAGCCACCACTGGGGTGACTGGCCTGAGGTCACCCAGGAAGTCAGAGGCAGAGACATAGCTGAGATCATCACTGCTAGCTGAGTGCTCATTCTCCTGTACCATGATCCTAAAGCCACCTCCCAAGCACAGGAGCAGGTCTTCCTCAGGGTTGGGCATGACAGCTGTGATGTCTCTCTTAGACACCTTTTCTCTTCCTTGGCTTTGGCCATAGAAACAGGGACAGTGACAACAACCTTCTTTCTGCCGTACCAATCAGTACTCCTACATTGCCTACTTAAAGCACTTCTTAAAAGCTTGAAGAAAACAACAGATAATGGAGAGCTGTGGCCTAAGACAAGAGTTTCAACCACAGCATCAAAACAAAATTTTGTCTCAGTCAAAAAAAAAGAGATGCCCCAAGGAGATGATGATTAGTACGAATTAAATTAGCTGTGCTTGTGAATGATTCGTACCCATACTTGGATAATCATACCTGTCAGTGTAATTGGGAGAAGGCAATGGCACCCCACTCCAGTACTCTTGCCTGGAAAATCCCATGGACAGAAGAGCCTGGTAGGCTGCAGTCCATGGGGTCGCGAAGAGTCGGACATGACTGAGCGACTTCACTTTCACTTTTCACTTTCACGCGTTGGAGAAGGAAATGGCAACCCACTCCAGTGTTCTTGCCTGGAGAATCCCAGGTACGGGAGAGCCTGGTGGGCTGCTGTCTATGGGGTCGCACAGAGTCGGACACGACTGAAGCGACTTAGCAGCAGTAGCAGCAGCAGCAGTGTAATTGACTTTCAGAGAACCTCATTTGGCTGGGATGATGACACACTTTCTCATGTAGGAAATGTGCCTGCTAGAGTATACCCTTGGGAGGGTATCCTGCTTGTAACGTCATCCTCTGTGGGAAGAAGAGTGGTTGAGAACCAAGGGTATGCTAGGCATTTACTCCTCTCCGTTCTCCAAGATTTATGCTAAACCAGATCAGGAGAAAGGCACCTATTTGTGTCGCATCTCTGAAGTTGGATTGCCTACACAAAATCGAAGGCATACTCATTTTATTGTGCTTGGGTTTACTGTGTTTTTTAAAGATTGAAGGTTTATGGCAACCCTGTATTAAGCAAGTCTACCAATATCATTTTTCCAACAGCAATTGCTCACTTCGTGTCTCTGTATCACGTTTTGATAATTCTTGCAAAATTTCAAACCCTCCACCAGTAAAAAGATTATGATTCCCTGAAGGCTCAGATGATGGTTAGTGTTTTTTTTTTAGCAATAAAGTATTTTTAAAGTCTTTATTGAATTAGTTACAGTATTGTTTCTGTTTTATGTTTTGGTTTTTTGGCTGTGAGGCATGTGGAATCTTAGCTCTCCAATCAGGGATCAAACCCATGCCCCATGCACTAGAAATGGAAGGTGTTTAACAACTGGACCGCTGGGGAAGTCCCTTAAAGTATTTTTAAATTAAGGTGTATACAGTTTTTTTTAGACAAGTCCATTGCACATTTAACAGACTACACCAGGCGTCCCACCCACCTGGGCCATGGAAGGTAATCAAAGTTTCATCTGCCACTCCTCTGGTTCCCCATTGCTTGCATTACCACCTGAACCATCCCCTCTCTCCCCTCAGTTCATGGAAAAATTTTCTTCCATGAAACTGGTCCCTGCTGCCAAAAAGACTGGGGACCTCTGGACTACACTGTGTAAGGAAAGTGTTAGTCACTCAGTCATGTCCAACTTTGCGACCCTATGGGCTATAGCCCGCCAGGCTCCTTTGTCCATGGAATTCTCCAGACAAGAATACCAGAGTGGGTAGCCATTTCCTCCTCCGGGAAATGATCCCAACCCAGGGATCGAACCTGGGTCTCCCGCATTGCAGGCATATTCTTTACCATCTGAGCCACCAGGTAAGCCCACACTATAGTATAACTATAACTTTTAAATGTGCTGGGAAACCAAAAAATTCATGTGACTCATATTATTGCAGTATTCGCTTTATTGCAGTGATCTGCAACTGAACATACTTGCAACATGCCTGTATAATTTCACAGTATTCCAGGTTACTTACTGAGAGCTGATTCAACACACCTACAGCACTACTGAAACATCTTTGCACATTGTGTGGCATTGCTTTCAAAAACATTATGTACGTTCAAGGTCCTTCATATTAAGATCCACTCAAACTTGAGACCTATGATAAAGTTTGTTTCTTCTGGTGAAGTGGCAGACACAGGGGACTGCTTAATCTATTGCATTTGCTTCACTGATTGTTTTGGTTGCTAGGAAGCAAGTATGCTCAGAACTAGGTTCTTTTGTTTTCAACTGCTCACTCCTTTATATTTTAATAAATGTTTTCCTTCTTGGCTTTTTGTTTTAATAAATTTAAAAGCTACAGAGACATGCAAAGAAGAATATAATAAGCATTTATATACCCAATTCTTACAATTAACAGCTGTTAATATTTTCTTGTGGGTTTCCCTGGTAGCTCAGCAGTAAAGAATCTGCCTGCCAATGCAGGAGATGTGGGTTCGATTCCTGGGTTGGGAAGATCCCCTGGACAAGGAAATGGCAACCCACTCTAGTATTCTTGCCTGGGAAATCCCGTGGACAGAGGAAGCCTGGCAGGCAACAGTCCACGGGGTTGCAAAAAGAGTCAGACACGACTTAGCGACTTAACAACAACAACAACAAACAACAATATTTTCTTGTATTTATTTTCAGTAATTAATTTAAAAGACATTACCACTTAGCTAACATCCCATTCTGTTATATAATAAAGTATATTTTACGAAGCTAATGTCCCACCACCCTCAGCCCACTCTCCTTCAGTATCTCAGGGCCAATCACTGAAATAAATCTGTTGTGTATTTTGGAGTCCATTTTCTATACTTTTGTGGACAAGTATGTGTATTTGTGGCTTCCCAGGTGGTGCTAGTTGTAAAGAACCTGCCTGCCAATGGAGATAGACATAAATAGATGCTAGTTCAACCCCTGGGTTGGGAAGATCCCCTGGAAGAGGGCAGGACAATCCACTCCAGTATTCTTGCCTAGAGAGTCCCATGGACAGAGAAGCCTGGAGGGCTGCAAAGGGTTGGACACAACTGAAGCAACTTAGCAGCAGCAGCATGCATTTGTAAAAAATATTTTTATGTGGTTTAAACATTTACACAAATGGTATGCTGTACATGGACTTACGCTTTTTGCATTTAATATTGTTTGAGATCTGATCATGATGCATATAGATTTAGCTCGTTCCTTCAACTGTTGTAATCCATCATACAAATATGCCATATTTTATTTATTCCTTTACTCAGTAAGGAATATTTGGGTTATTTCTGACATTTTCCTGTTTCAAACAATGATATTAAGAACACTCCTTAATATGTTCTTTGCTACACACATACAAGGATTTCTCCAGGGTGTGGATGTGTACACATATATGAATGTACATGTATAAGAATTTTTTCCAGAGTGTAGAATGATCAGCAAACCAACAAGCAAAGGAATTTCTGAGTTACTGTCTCTCTTTAAGATGCCATCACATTGCCAATGCCATCACCATTATCAATGTCATCAACTTTTGTCAATGCCACCACCATTATCAGTTCCATTACCATTGTCAATTCTATCACAGCCATGTTTCCTTTGAAACTTAAAAACCACAATAGAAGACTAAGACATATTGTGCTATGTGCTTAGATGCTCAGTCATGCCTGCCTCTTTGAGACCTCATGGACTGCAGCCTGCCAGGCTCCTCTGTCCATAGGATTCTCCCAGTAAGAATACTGGAGTAGGATGTCATTTCCTCCTCCAGTGGGTCTTCCTGACCCAGGGATTGAACCCACATCTCTTATGTCTCCTGCATTGGCAGGCATATTCTTTGTCACTAGTGCCACCTGGGAAGCCATGGATGCCTAGCTAATGTTCCTTGGGTAAAAGGTAAGATAAATGGAATGGTGTCCAAAATAAGCATACATACAGCACACTATAAATTGCTTTCAACAAGTTAGAAAGTCTGAGAGAAGAAGCCAGACAACTCTCCTTTTAGGAATTTTTAGGTGCTTCTCCTTTGAAACACCAAGTATCTCTCAGGACTCTACTGCCATGTGAATGCTGTTACCCAAATTCTTTTTCCTAAACATAGCTCAGTTTTTAAGCTATTTTTGAAAGTGACTGTGGCTATATAAAACCATAGTTATAAGAAAATGCAATCTGTTGATCTCTTCATGGTAGAGTCTATATATCATTTACACTTCACTTCTCTGTGGGTGGAAAAGCTTTTTTCATGGTTTATTTAGCAGGAAGTCATTTTGATCAGCAAGATGAGTAATACTTTACAGCTGTTTGCAATTACTGCCTCTGCTCTGCCAGGAGTTTTAACTATTATACAAACGGAAACACCAAATGAGTTGAGGCAAGATGGGGAGAAGAGAAATGCATATTTCATAGGTTCATTCATGTCATGAGAAATACCCATCACTTGTTTTTTCATTGTAGCTTTCCAAATTCAGAGTCACATTTAAAGGTAATTTTTAATCATCTTTCTAATTCTGAAGGTTTTTTTTTTTTAATCAATGAAGTACAACCCATAACACTAGGTTTCCTAGACTATTGGGAAGTTGCCATAGCTTAAATTCTAAGTTTAGTTTAGCAGGAAAGCTAGTTTAGCAGGAAACAAAACAAAGCAGGCCTTCACCTGCATATCTGTCTCTTTGAAACACTCATTGTGAAAATATAATGACTAAAATATTTCAATTACCAAGTGAATAAAGTGACAAAGACTCTCCCCTTCTTATCTAACATAAAACTGATTTAACAAATTTACATCATGGGGAATTTAGGAGCTCTTTGTAAACTGTTAATTAGATTGATGAGTAGCCAGTTTATGGAGCATGAGAGCTAGGAGCTAGAGTAGCCAATTTGTGGAGCATGAGAGCTGGGAGCTAGAGCAAGAGTCCCCAACCTTTGGGATCTCATGCCTGATGATCTGAGGTGCAGCTGATGTAATAATAATAGAAATAAACTGTACAATAAATCTAATGTGCTTGACTCATCCTGAAACCATTTCCCTCATTCCCCTACCCCTGGTCCATGGAAAAATTCAATTCAAATCCTGACTGTCACTGTCTATTTGTGTGACTTTGGGCAAGTTTCTTAATGTGAAAACTGTGCATAATGATAATATAATCTATTTCATGAGTTATTGTAAGAATTAAAAGCAGACGGTCCTGGCTTCCCTAGTGGCTGAGTGGTAAAGAATTCACTTGCCAGTGCAAGAGACATGGGTTTGATCCCTGGTCAGAGAAGACCCCACAAGTTGTGTGGCAACTAAGCCTGTGTGCCACAACTATTGAGTCTGTGCTCTAGAGCCGGGAGTCACAACTACTGAAGCCCATGCCCTAAAGGCTATGCTCTGTGACAAGAGAAGCCACCATAGTGAGAAGCCTGTGCAACACAATTAGAGAGTAGCCCCTACTCTCCAAACTAGAGAAAAGCCCACATAGCAACCAAGACCCAGTACAGCCAAAACAAATAAATAAAAATTTTTTAAAAAGGAGATGGTCGATATAGTGTTCGGTGCAGGTAAGTTCTCCATCAGTGGTAACAAAGATCTTTCTAGAAATGATTCTTCATGGTTTTAGAGATCATGTTCCTTATTCGCCTTCCTACTGGTCTAACTTGCTAACCTGGGCACATAAACAAAAATTGTCTTAGCTAACCACCCTCCTCCCCAAACACACAAACACATACATAGACTCAGATGAGGGAACGAGCCCAAGGGAAATGTCTTGGGATTACTGGGATTGTTCTGATTGTCTCTGATTGGGTCACATGCCTATCCTGAACCAAAGGGCTCCCACTCTCTGATCAGCAAGATCTGGGTCTCATGCCCACCTCTGGGGACAGAGGAAGAATCAGCTTACTTAACTGGTTCACTTGGGCTGAACTCAGGTGGATCTCCAGCAAACTCTGGGTGCTGTTTCCAGAAAAAAGAAGGAATAGAATTAGAATGACCAAAAAGATCAAATTACCACTCCAGGCATTTTTCTTACCTGGGCAATTGACCAGAGAGTACATGGGATAAACTGATCTAGATTATAATGATTTATTGAAAAATGCCATGCCTATTCACATTGCCTTATTCAAGCTGACAATAATTTATAAAACTTGAGTATATCCAAAAGTCAGCACTGTAGTGAAAGGGTAATGCAATGCATTATTAATACATATAAATAATTAATAACTAATCTTAGGGATACCCTGCTCTTCGCTTAGCAGAAGATGTTAGATGATAGATGAGCAATTGATCAAAAGGTCAGAGGATCACAGTCATCTTTGTGATGCAGTAAGCTCTGGAGAACTGCTGTGAATATCCCAGGAATTTTCTGTGGGTACCAATAAAGCAAGATTTTGGTTCCCAAACGCTGACCCGAGTTCTAGTTTGGTGAACTTTGTATTTTCTATTCATATTTAGCTTCCAGTATTTTCAAATGGAGGTTAATGCAAGCAGATGACCCTAAAAATAAGAATGGGAAAGATAATTTTTTTTACCACACGCCTTGTGACACACATGTAATACGAAAACAGGGATAACAATGCCGATAAATGTAAGGTTCTATTAACTTACGGGACTAGAGGAAGAACATGTAAAGAAATCAGGATCTCATGTCATATTTAACTTACTCTGACATAGATATACCAGGGAACTCAGAAGAATTCAGACCTGACTAACCTAAGCATCTGCTACCTGCCAAGCCCTGTGTCATTTCTTTCCCAAGCATGGTATCATCTCATCCTTGCTAGTATTCTGGGAGATGGTTGGGTAATAGTCTCCTTCTAAAAATGAGGACACTGAGGTCAGAAAGATCAAGACCACAGAACTTCTCAGTGTTGGGAAATGGACCCACGTCTCCTAACTCCAACTCTTTCCACTATACCCCTCTCTTTCCAAGACAAACTGTACTTTAAATCCAGCTTGATTTTTTCAATTATTATAGATAATGAAGGTTTTTTTTTTGTTGTTGTTTTTTTTAATTTTTGAAGAATACAAGCACAGCTTTACTTAACTGGAGTAAAAATGCCAAGCAGACACCTTTCTCCTTCCCAAGAAGGCAGGCCACAAAGGCACAGGGACTTCAGAATTTGGTAAATGACAACTTCTCTAAAATTGGGGCTTGTGACCAATGTTTGCTACTAGAAACTAAGCATTTTGACTACTGCTCAATGTTTCAGGAGAGTAAATTAGGAGTTAAGCTAGAAAGAACTGGTAAACAGCTTGGGCACAGGACATGGACAATCAAGCCAAGCAGAAGGAAGGGCAGTGAAGACTGGGACCAGCTGTGAAGCAGTTGAGAAGAGGTCGGCCACCCAGGACTCAGGGTGGGAGGAAGGGTGACAAGGGCCAGGTCACATTCATCTGTGTTAATAAACAAACTTCAACTGAATACATTTTAAAAGCATTGTTGGCTTGAACCAGGCAGCATCCAATCCAGCAGACAGATAAGAACTCTGACGAGCTGTACAAAATGAAAGACTTTTACAGGCAGAAGGGAACAGGAACCAGGAAGTTATTCTAGGAAAAAAAGTGGATTGGTTAATGCAAGGTTCCTTCAGAGGACAGCAGAAGTCTAGCAGGCAGATTACCTAACTAGTGCTGATCAGGCAATTCCTGATGGTTGAAGATTTCAATTCTAGGGGAGCCAAACTATAATTCAGTCTAGGGTAGTGATATGGAGCTCCATTTTGGGCTTGTGGTCTTGCTTCTAACACCTAAGAAATTAGAATTCTTAGTGCAATTTTTCTCTTAATTTGATCTCTCTCCAAAAGACCATGATCAACTGGTTTGCAAAATGAGAACTTTGTGTCACCCAACTGAATTTTCCTGGTGGAGAGATTTTCCAGATTTCTAAAAATGGGGAGTTTGTTCATAAAATAACTGGTCTCCCCTGTACTGTCAGCATCCCTGACACCGAAACACACAAGGGATAACAACATCTAGAATTTTCTGTGCAGGCTGTTTATAGAACAAAGCCATAGAGGTTGCAGGTGCCCTGTTATTCACCTGGGATGACACCCCAATTCATTCATTCACTCATTCCGCAGCAGCTGCCTGGCTCGGCTCGAGCTGCCAGGTGGGGCTGTCATAGCCCCTCCCTCTGATGTTGAGCTGCTTTATAATCACCAAGCAGTGGCACCTCACACTGTCCCATTAGAGAGGCGTGTGTAGCCTGCTTGTTGGGCATGTTGATGCAAGCTTGGAAACGAAAACATAATTCACTTTTGCCAGTGACAGAAATGTTAACACTTACTTGAAATAGCTGATAATCTGACACAGGAGAGTTAAAGGATTACTATATTTCATTTGGCTAATAAGAAAAGCTGTTTAAAAGCTACATTAGAAAGACTTAATGTATGGTGACTGAGCATTGCTTTAATGTATTCTGTGTTATCAACTATTAGAATGCTTTCCTTCTCTTATGTTACCATAGATTTCTGCCCCGTTTCTCTGGGAAGAGATAATAAGAAGCAACATCCATTTACAGAGATTGTCCAAAGACACATTCATTCAATAAACATTTCTTGAGCACCTACTGTGTTCCCAGTACAATGTGATAGTGGGGAATCAACGGCAAAAGAGATGTGGCCCGTGACCTCTACACAGAGGTATGTTTTTGGAAAGAATTGATTGGAGAAGGCTATAGACAAAGGACAAAGGAAAAATGTTTGAGATTTAGTTGATATCTGAAATATTCTTATTCAACTCACTTTTAATAGACGAGGAAACTAAGGCCTAGAAAGCTGCTTGCTGAGAGGATATATGCTAATTTGTGGGAAACCTGACTCCAGGCTCCCAATGTCATGCTTCTCTCATATTGATGCTAGCGCACTATTTCTTGCAGTCCCATCCTTCCTGTGGCAAGGATGAGTGCTCCTCCCTTACAATCTCCCTCATTATGGCATATTTGTTACTCCCCAAGAACTCTACCTTCAACAAGGGGAGCAAACATGGCAGTGATTTCCATGGGCTGCAACCAGTGATCAGACATGCCTTGGTGGACCATATTGGGAGAGTTATTATATAGGACTGAACTTTGTAACCACACAGTGCAGTTTAGACTCGAGGGTCCTACTGACCAGATCAGCACACACTCTCTCAGGGGAAAAGAGGAAGAAAAGAGCCGCCCTCATTGGTGGTTCTGGATATCTATGCTTTCCAGGCTCCTCTGCCTTCCTCCACTCCCCTCCCCCAACATCTTTCAGTCTGTGGCCCACTTTCTTTGAAAGCCATCTCTTGGTAGCTTTGTGAGACACAAAAATGCTGCCATCTGAAAAGTGTACACCAGCTAGGAAGGCTTCTAAACAAGTGAGGCTCTTTAACTTCTGTAACATCATGGTGAACTGGAGAGCAGCGAGACCAGCATCTTCTCATTTTTCAGGGGGGACCATCAGAATAGATGCAAATAAGGCATAGCTTTAGCCAGAGGTAAGAATTACGATAAAACCCAGGCACCTGGACTCCCAAGCTGTCCTTTCTCACTGGATTCTCATCCCAGATCCTATACTCTGTGTGGTTGCTGATTTACCGTGAGTGACAAAATCACTCTTGCAGGAGGAGTTCAGACATACTAATAAGACTTCTTCCCTGTCATTGACAGGAAACTCAACTTTGTTAATTTAGACCTAACAGGAAAAATCCAATTGAATTAGAGGACACTAAAACATAAAGCATAGCTATATTTCAAGGAAGAACAATAGACTGTGAAGTCCAGTAGAGTAGAGACCATGCCTATTTTGTTCATTACCATATTCCCAGCCACTAGCACATTCTTCATACATAGTGAGTGCTGAATATTGTTAAATTCATGGAACAGTGAGTCAGTGAAAAGTAATGACAACTATTTCTACTCTCAGATGTATATAGTCAGGACTGGATACATAAACTCTGGGGCTAGGGCAAAATTAAAGCAAGGGGCCACTGTTAAAACAGCAGGAAAAATGCTGTTACAAATTTAAAATATAAAGTTTTTTTTCTCTTGTGCAGTCTTTTTCAGTTTGTCATAATGCTTTAAAAAAATTTTTTCTTTTTAATTTGTGGCCATGCTGGGTCTTTGCTGCGTGCATGGACTTTCTTTAGTTGTGGTGAGTGGGGGATTTGCTCTAGTTGTGGTGTGTGAGCTTCTCATTGTGTTGTCTTCTCTTGTTTCAGAGTACCGATTCTAGCGCCCTTGGGCTTCAGTAATTGTAGCTCATGGTCTCTAGAGTACTGGCTCAGTAGTTGTGGTGCATGGGCTTGGTTTCTTGGTGGCATGCGGAATCTTCCCAGACCAGGGATCAGACTCGTGATCTCTGCTTTGGCAGGTGGATTCTTAACCACTGGACCACCAGGAAAGTCCATAATGCTTTTTATTTGGTATTTAATGTCATTCTGAGAAAAGAAAAAATTAAAATTATTAGCACGAATCTGTTAATCATTATAGTGTGCAATGCCCACTTTAAATGAAAATATAAGTGCCTTTACCATGTTTGCAGAATCACCTAGATTACTCAATTTGTATTTCATAGTTTGTACATGTTTATGTATTTTGTTTGTTTGTTTTTTTACCCTATTTTATTTATTTATTTTTTTTATAAATTTATTTATTTTAGTTGGGGGCTAATTACTTTACAATATTGTAATAGTTTTTGCCATACATTGACATGAATCAGCCATGGGTTTACATGTGTTCCCCTTCCTGGACCCCCCACCCACCTCCCTCCCCATCCCATCCCTCTGTTTATGTATTTTGTTCTTACTGGAAGAGTGGAAACTCTGCACAAGATTAACTATTTTTTCACTTCTTGATATGTGTACATTCCACTAATACTTTCTATCTATGGCTTACTGATAAGTAAGAAAGAACTAAAAGCAAAAGGAATTATGGTTTGCCATCCTTTCATTTGCCTTTCCTTTCATTCTATGTCATCATTGTCAGTAGAAGTGATTGGGGAGTAAAAAAGGATATGATAGGTTTTCTGGGTCATTTGTATTTTTCAGAATGCCATTACCTTATTTCTGCACTTCAAACAAGTCGGGGTTCCACTCAGTCACAGCTGGAGAAGGCAATGGCAACCTACTCCAGTACTCTTGCCTCGGAAATCCCATGGACGGAGGAGCCTGGTGGGCTGCCATCTATGGGGTCGCACAGAGTCGGACACGACTGATGCAACTTAGCAGCAGCAGCAATCACAGCTAGAACACACTTCTCTTGTGCTTGCTTTGAATCGCACTGAACTCCCACACATCATGGGTCCCCCAGAATTCTGTGCTCATGGGGCATCATGTATGCCACATGCAAATAGAGCAGTGTAGAAAGGAGAACGAACTCCTTCATTCATGCTTATGCTACATTGTTTCATCAGACTTGACTTCCAAAACACAAGATCAAAGATAATATTATCCAGAATTTCAATACAGTGACAGTAGAGGATTAAGCCATGTGCAATGTAACTGCATAGGATCACATGCCTCTGAAGCTAGCTCTGCAAGCTGATGGCCAGGGTCACCAGGTAGAGAGTTCTAATCCACTCATCCCAATATTCAGCAGAGGCCCATTTGAAATTAGCAACAGCCATTGCCAAAGACTCTAAAAATAATAGAGCTTAAGCAACGATGTTTATACAATATACATTTATTTACTGCCAGTGATGGAACAGAATTGGGCCTTCTCCAGGCTTATTTGTGAAATAAAGTTTTTAATATAACTTTATTTTCTTCATTGCTTGGTTAGAACAAACGTAAGTTCCAAACAACTTGCATGGTTATGATAAATTCCAGATGAGTTGAGTCTGGCTAAATGACATTTTTCTACTTAAGCTGAACCATCTCAACTGTGGGCCTTCAGATTTGAAAAGTTCCTGTGGTGATAGGAGTTACTTTTGAGGAAAGGAAGGTCTTAATGGAGAATAAAAAATTAAGACAAAGGTCAGAAATATTTGTGTAAAAGCTCTTAACTTTGTATTAAAAAAAAAACCAAAAAACTAAGCCATAAAAATAAACACCAAATATAGTCCATCATTTAACCTCCCCCACCACCCCCAAATTAGTAATGATGTGAAGTACATTTATTTTGCCTTTCGACATTTTGCTTGTCTTTTCATGATCTGTCTTACCCAATATTTCGATAGGATGCCTGTCGATTTGCTCTGCTTCCTCAAAGGTAATATGCACGCTAACAAGCATTTTTAAGTGATTCTCATCCTCCAGCCAAACGTTCACACCCTTCTCATTTTGCGGCTGGGAGTTCTCTTTTCGGATGTCACCTCCAGTCTGTGCAATCGAGTCAGAGTAACTGCCGGAGATGGAAAAGGCACCGGAGAGCCTCAGCTGTGCTCTGCCAGGGAGGTAGTCATCATTCGTCTCTCCCCGCCGGGCTTCGGGGTTAGATTGCTCAGGTCTGCACATGTTAACTTCTCTCCCGGCTTCTCGCTCCGCCCACCTCCTCAGAGACAGGTAGGGTTCTGAGGCGGGAACCATTATCTTTCCCAAGGCTGCAGTGCAAAATCGTGTCCGTCTTCTTTGCCATCTGTTTTACCTCCCTTTTCCATTCCCAAGTCGGACACGACTGAGCAACTTCACTTCACTGCATTCCCAAACCCCGGTTCTCGCTTTTTAAAATTACTCCCAACAGGACTGGCCTCCATTCATGTGTACTGGAACCAAGCTGCTAAAAAGGTGTAGAGGAGTACATTTGTGTACCACTGAATTTTTCTTAAGGGAAACTTGTGATTACTAAGGATAACTGTAGGCTCCTTCTTTGTTTGAAAAGAGCGTGTGTTTGGATCAAATAAAGTTTCACATTTTAGCTCTGCTCCCTTAGTGGCAAACGGACGGACCTTGGGTAAATGTACATAACCTCTCTGAGCCTGGATTTGTCAATTCCTCCCAGGTGGAAATAACAGTATCCACGTTGCAGGTTCCAAGACATGTTGTTGAATTCAAAAGGCAGATTGTGAAAAGCATAAACAGCATGATGTCACATATGTAAATGTGTGTGTATAAAGAGAAGGGTGTGGAAGGATTTTTGATAGTTTGTTGATAGTAATGTCTGAATTTTTTTTACTATTAATAATTACTATTTTAGCCAAGGAAATAGGAAAAATGTTTCAACCTTAAATACAATTATATAACCTTGAAAAACTAAATTACATGTATATATATCTACATACACACACACACATGCAGACACATATATATGGATGTGTGTGTATACTTCTATATCAATACATGTGCGTATATATATATATATATATATATACAGGACTTCCCTGGTGGCTCAGAAGGTAAAGAATTTGCCTGCATTGTGGGAGATCCAAGTTTGATCCCTGGGTCAGGAGAAGGAAATGGCAACCCACCCCAGTACTCTTGCCTGGAAAATTCCATGGACTGAGGAGCCTATAGTCCATAGGGTCATAAAGAGTCGGACACAACTGAGCAACTAATATACACACATACACATGTATATACCCTGATATAAATAGTTACAATTTATTTAATTTCTGCTAAATGTCATGCATCGTTCTGTGCTCTTTGTGCCTGTTGTTTAATTTAATCCTTACAACATTTTCAAAGGTTTTTAAATGCTATTTCTCTTATCCTAGAAAGATGCCTCATTAATACTGGGTGCCTGGCAAATGCTGGCTTTCCTTCTTCCTTCTGTATGATTGCTTGGGCTTTTTTTTTTTTTTATCACCAGATACATAAGCAATAGTCGCTACGTTTTCAGGGCTTTTGGGCACTGAATATTGCATTAAATATTTTGGGGAAGGGTAATGAAATATTCCAGGCAAATATTTCACATATAATTTTAGGGAAAATGGCTTTTCTACTTTAATACACACTTTAACTTTGATATCTCTCTAAAGATTTAGCTTTCTGTTTTTCTAATGACTGCTCTGGTTGGCTTTGTAACAAGAACAAAATATGAAACTTGCTTAAAACCGACTCACGTTATCAATTGTTATCTTTTGCTATATAAATGTTAACTAGGTTGTTTTCTTTTTAAAAGAGACGAGGTGGCAAGTACTTAAAACATGATGGAATAGACTGGGGACGCAGAAATAATTTACTTTCTTCTAAAATGTGTCTTTTACACCCTTCCCAGCATTAATTACCCAACTTTTAGACCCTGCAGATCAATAATTATTCATGACTGGGACCCATCAGCAGCTAGTAGAGTGCTCTGTGCAATTTTCAGGTCACTTTTGTAGTTGGAGGGTTGCCATTCTGTCACATGGAAACCCTTTTCTGCAGAGCGTAAGTGAGCACTCCTCCACTGTGCTCCACAGGGGAGAGGCAATTCCAAGAAGGGCAGAGAGGGAAATGGAAAAGGGGAGTTTCAACCTTTATGGATGAGAATGTGTGTTTATTCTTTCAAAAAATGGACCTTTGAAAAAAATATTTACAAAGAAAGAAAGTGTGTACAGTGGCTCCCAACTGGGGAGGGCGGCTGAAGGGTCCTGGGTTACGGGAGCAGATGTAATG
Source organism: Giraffa tippelskirchi (assembly GCF_054371585.1). Classification (NCBI taxonomy): domain Eukaryota; kingdom Metazoa; phylum Chordata; class Mammalia; order Artiodactyla; family Giraffidae; genus Giraffa; species Giraffa tippelskirchi. The sequence continues at coordinate 130,750,089 of NC_137279.1, read as the reverse complement.
GGAGGTAAGATTTCCATTGCCGCCGAAGGGCAGAGCCGACCTAAAATGCCAGTGCAACTTTTACATTTCTCTGACATGCCTATTTCCAACAATCCAAGCACTGAATTGCTCTAAACTTAAAGTGGCTTGCTTTATAAGACGAGGCGAGAGCCCAAAGGGAGATGTCACAATTCTTATGGCTGTTGAATTGTTCTGTATTGATTACATCTAAAAGCTATTTGGCGGCTCTTCCCTTTTTTGAGGCCCATACCTATCCTTCAGTCTCTCACATCCTCAGATGACCCAGTGACCAACAAGACAGAAACTCTCTGGGCGTCTTAATTAAACTTCATTGTCATATCATGGCCTTCAGTCAGGGACACCACTGAAAGGATTCTGACAAGGTGGGGAGATGAGCTGAATGACATCTACTGCCAAGGTCTCTTATACTTCAGTGGTCGCTGATATTTTGATAAAGATGCAGACCCCCTTCTTCCACATGTGTGATTTAATTAACAAATGTTGATGATGTATGCATTTAGGAAAAGCTTCCTCAGAAATACAAAAGAAGTCCGATTTGTATATCTGAAGGCACAGAAAAGAACACAGATACACACACACACGTTGCACCTAAAGTCTTGAAATTGGGGCTTAACAAAGAATTTTCACTTCTGTGTTGCAAATGTGAAATCTAATCTACAAATAAATTCTGAATGTGAGGGTTGGCACTGCTTTAGAAACCAACAGACTGGATAAAAAGCTTGTACGGTGGGACCTACAGTTAATTTTTCTTCTCTCTCTGTTGAGAATATTCCATTGGCTTTTCACTGTTGTTTCGGGAAGAGCCCAGCTCCAAGTCAGGAGTATGGAGAAGTGGAGACTAAGAGAGAAGGCCACTCAGTAGAATCAAAAGCACAGAGTATGACTTAAATAATTGCTTTGAGGCATGACATAAATATAGTGAAGTACCTAATCTTACGTGTCAGCTCAATACAATTTCATGTGTGTGTACATGCTCAAGGTCCCACCCAATTCAAGACACAGAATATTCTAAGCCCCACAGACTTAGACTCTGACTTTTTGTGACCCTTTGGACTGTAGTCTATCAGGCTCTTCTGTCCATTGGATTCTCCAGGCTTGATTACTGGAGTGGGTAGCCATTTCCTCCTCCAGGGGATCTTCCCCACCCAGGGATCAAACTCCCATCTCCTGCGCCTCCTGCATTGCAGGCAGATTCTTTACTGCTGGGCCATCGGGGAAGTCACTGGGATATGGGAAGAATTATTTATGTCCCTTTTCTAAAGGCTTTGTCCCACCATCTGTAAAATGGGAAGTAATAATAATGTCCATCTAACAGGGTTTTGCCAGTATTAAGTGCTTTGTGTAAAGCACTAACACAGTAGCTTGCTGCTGCTGCTGCTAAGTCGCTTCAGTCGTGTCCGACTCTATGCGACCCCATAGACGGCAGCCCACCAGGCTCCCCCATCCCTGGGATTCTCCAGGCAAGAACACTGGAGTGGGTTGCCATTTCCTTCTCCAATGCAACACAGTAGCTTAGATATCAATAATTCTTAACGCAGAAACTCTCTACATTTAACATAAGCAAATGCCTCCTCTTGAGTAGAACATTTAGAGCAGAACTTTATCAAAGTAATGCAACACCAAGGGAGAGTGTCAAACTGGATTGTTGGGCATGTTTATGAGAGTGAAAAAAGAATTGCATTGGCAGGCCAGTATCGGCCACTCATTTAATCAATTCATTTACTTTTCACAGCCAAAACACAGCCATTAAAAGGGTTTACTTAGATGCTTCCCTCTGTCTATATTGATTCCTTTTCAGTGAAAATATTGATAAGTTTATATAGATCGGGACCTTGAAGTTACTTAATTATTGATTGGAAACATTTGCTTAGGCTGAGCAGGTAGGTTTTTACTTTGTTTAACAAATAGAAGAAACAAGAGAGTTTCTGTAGGATAAAGCTAGCGCCAGAGCCCCTCCTGAGTGGGATAACCCTTGTCAGGTCTAAGCCTCAGCCTCGCGAGCTGCGGCATCTGTATCCCAAGATGATTGTCTACATGCTCGATGTTTATCAGCAACTGAGAGAAAAGTACAGAAAGCAGTACCACCTAGAGTGTTTAGACGCTGGGCTAGGCTGAAAAATTAATATGGATTTTAAGTCATTTTTTTAGTGTGTTTTTTGAGCTATTCCTTACCTCTGTCGGTGCAGAAGCAATCCAGCAGTGCCTACCAGCACCTAAGGTGCCCTGGAGGACACAAAAATCCATAAGATACAGCCCCTGACTTCAAGGAGTTGAAAAATTGCTTAAGAGTATGAGGTGAGCTTATAAGTCATCATAATAAAAGGTAGGGAGAGGTTGAAAATACTATTACAATGTAGTGTTACAGATGATCAAAAAAGGAAAAATTTAATTAAGTCAAGAAGGAAAAAGTCTTCCTGGAAAAGCTTCATTAGTTCATTGAATGTGTGTGTGTAGCATCAAACTAAAAATATCTTACTTTGTTTGCATCTGGTCCTTCTCCATGGTCCTTTCCAGGCCCAGACGTTCACACTTTTTTTTTTTTAAACTTTTCTCAAAGTTTATTTAGTATCTTCCTTGAGCAGTTCATTGTGAAGCATTTTTTTTTTTTTTTCTGTGACATTGGCCTCATTAAAAAGTACGGTTTGCCTTTACTGGATAATTTTGTTCATTGGTTTCTTTTTTTTTTTTCTTTTTTTTTTTAATAAATTTATGTATTTTAGTTGGGGGCTAATTACTTTACAATATTGTAATAGTTTTTGCCATACATTGACATGAATCAGCCATGGGTTTACATGTGTTCCCCTTCCTGGACCCCCCACCCACCTCCCTCCCCATCCCATCCCTCTGGGTCATCCCATTGCCCCGGTCCTGAGCATTTGTCTCATGCATCGAACATGGAATGGTGTTGTATTTCACATATGACAATATACATGTTTCAATGCTACTCTCCCAGAACATCCCACCCTCACCTTCTCCCTCAGAGTCCATAAGATTGTTCTATGCATCTGTGTCTCTTATTCTGTCTCGCATATAGGGTTATCGTTACCATCTTTCAAATTCCATATATATGCATTAGTATACTGTATTGGTGTTTTTCTTTCTGGCTTACTTCACTCTGTATAATGGGCTCCAGTTTCACCCATCTCAGTAGAACCGATTCAAATGTATTGTTTTTAATGGCTGAGTAATATTCCATTGTGTATATGTACCACAGCTTTCTTATCCATTCGTCTGCTGATGGACATCTAGGTTGCTTCCATGTCCTGGCTATTGTAAACAGTGCTGCGATGAACATTGGGGTACACGTGTCTCTTTCAATTCTGGTTTCCTCGGTGTGTATGCCCAGCAGTGGGATTGCTGGGTCATATGGCAGTTCTATTCCCAGTTTTTTAAGGAATCTCCACACTGTTCTCCATAGTGGCTGTACTAGTTTGCATTCCCACCAACAGTGTAAGAGGGTTCCCTTTTCTCCACACCCTCTCCAGCATTTATTGCTTGTAGACTTTTGGATAGCAGCCATTCTGACTGGTGTGAAATGGTACCTCATTGTGGTTTTGATTTGCATTTCTCTAATAATGAGTGATGTTGAGCATCTTTTCATGTGTTTGTTAGCCATCTGTATGTCTTCTTTGGAGAAATGTCTGTTTAGTTCTTTGGCCCATTTTTTGATTGGGTCGTTTATTTTTCTGGAATTGAGCTGCAGAAGTTGCTTGTATATTTTTGAGATTAATTGTTTGTCTGTTGTTTCGTTTGCTATTATTTTCTCCCATTCTGAAGGCTGTCTTTTCACCTTGCTTATAGTTTCCTTCGTTGTGCAAAAGCTTTTAATTTTAATTAGGTCCCATTTGTTTATTTTTGCTTTTATTTCCAATATTCTGGGAGGTGGGTCATGGAGGATCCTGCTGTGATTTATGTCGGAGAGTGTTTTGCCTATGTTTTCCTCTAGAAGTTTTATAGTTTCTGGTCTTACGTTTAGATCTTTAATCCATTTTGAGTTTATTTTTGTGTATGGTGTTAGGAAGTGTTCTAGTTTCATTCTTTTACAAGTGGTTGACCAGTTTTCCCAGCACCACTTGTTAAAGAGATTGTCTTTTCTCCATTGTATATTCTTGCCTCCTTTGTCGAAGATAAGGTGTCCATAGGTGCGTGGGTTTATCTCTGGGCTTTCTATTTTGTTCCATTGATCTATATTTCTATCTTTGTGCCAGTACCATACTGTCTTGATGACTGTGGCTTTGTAGTAGAGCCTGAAGTCAGGCAGGTTGATTCCTCCAGTTCCATTCTTCTTCCTCAAGATTGCTTTGGCTATTCGAGGTTTCTTATATTTCCATACAAATTGTGAGATGATTTGTTCTAGTTCTGTGAAAAATACCATTGGTAGCTTGATAGGGATTGCATTGAATCTATAGATTGCTTTGGGTAGTATACTCATTTTCACTATATTAATTCTTCCAATCCATGAACACGGTATATTTCTCCATCTATTTGTGTCCTCTTTGATTTCTTTCATCAGTGTTTTATAGTTTTCTATATATAAGTCTTTTGTTTCTTTAGGTAGATATATTCCTAAGTATTTTATTCTTTTTGTTGCAATGGTGAATGGTATTGTTTCCTTAATTTCTCTTTCTGTTTTCTCATTATTGGAGTATAGGAATGCTAGGGATTTCTGTGTGTTAATTTTATATCCTGCAACTTTACTATATTCATTGATTAGCTCTAGTAATTTTCTAGTAGAGTCTTTAGGGTTTTCTACGTAGAGGATCATGTCATCTGCAAACAGTGAGAGTTTTACTTCTTCTTTTCCTATCTGTATTCCTTTTATTTCTTTTTCTGTTCTGATTGCTGTGGCCAAAACTTCCAAAACTATGTTGAATAGTAGTGGTGAAAGTGGGCATCCTTGCCTTGTTCCTGACTTTAGGGGAAATGCACACTTTAATGCTACCTGCCTGATTTTTATAGGTCTCTGAGTTGCAAATGCCTGCTGGAATTCATTACCTCAAAGTTCCTGTGGCCTAGTGTGCAGAGTCAGGTGCCATGGGCAGATGAAAGGGCATAACAGTTACACTTTGGCTATGAGACACAGAAACCCCAAAGTAATGGCTTAAGCAGGAGGGAGGTTTATTTCCTCTTAGGTAAACAAAGTCAGGAGATAATCCATCTAAGCCTGAACTTGTGACTCTTTCTGTCAAGCTACTCCCAGATGGTCAACACTGAAATCAGATTGATTATATTCTTTGCAGCCAAAGATGGAGAAGCTCTATACAGTCAGCAAAAACAAGACCAGGAGCAGACTGTGGATCGGATCATGAACTGCTTATTGCCAAATTCAGACTTAAATTGAAGAAAGTAGGGAAAACCACTAGACCATTCAGGTATGACCTAGATCAAATACCTTATGAGTATACAGTGGAAGTGACAAATAGATTTAAGGGACTAGACCTGATAGACAGAGTGCCTGATGAACTATGAACAGAGGTTCGTGACATTGTACAGGAGACAGGGATCAAGAAAATCCCCATGGAAAAGAAATGCAAAAAAGCAAAATGGCTGTCTGAGGAGGCCTTACAGATAGCTGGGAAGAGAAGCGAAAAGCAAAGGAGAAAAGGAAAGATATTCTCATCTGAATGCAGAGTTCCAAAGAATAGCAAGGAGAGATAAGAAAGCCTTCCTCAGCGATCAGTGCAAACAAATAGAGGAAAACAACAGATTGGGAAAGACTAGAGACCTCTTCAAGAAAATTAGAGATACCAAAGGAACATTTCATGCAAAGATAGGCTCGATAAAGGACAGAAATGGTATGGACCTAACAGAAACAGAAGATATTAAGAAGAGGTGGCAAGAATACACAGAAGAACTGTACAAAAAAGATCTTCACGACCCAGATAATCACGATGGTGTGATCACTCACCTAGAGCCAGACATCCTGGAATGTGAAGTCAAGTGGGCCTTAGAAAGCATCACTACGAACAAAGCTAGTGGAGGTGATGGAATTCCAGTTGAGCTATTTCAAATCCTCAAAGGTGATGCTATGAAAGTACTGCACTCGATATGCCAGCAAATTTGGAAAACTCAGCAGTGGCCACAGGACTGGAAAAGGTCAGTTTTCGTTCCAATCTCAAAGAAAGGCAATGCCAAAGAATGCTCAAACTACCGCACAATTGCACTCATCTCACATGCTAGTAAAGTAATGCTCAAAATTCTCCAAGCCAGGCTTCAGCAATACATGAACCGTGAACTTCCAGATGTTCAAGCTGGTTTTAGAAAAGGCAGAGGAACCAGAGATCAAATTGCCAATATCCGCTGGATCATTGAAAAAGCAAGAGAGTTCCAGAAAAACATCTATTTCTGCTTTATTGACTATGCCAAAGCCTTTGACTGTGTGGATCACAATAAACTGTGGAAAATTCTGAAAGAGATGGGAATACCAGACCATCTGACCTGTCTCTTGAGAAACCTGTATGCAGGTCAGGAAGCAACAGTTAGAACTGGACATGGAACAACAGACTGGTTCCAAATAGGAAAAGGAGTCCGTCAAGGCTGTATATTGTCACCCTGCTTATTTAACTTATATGCAGAGTACATCATGAGAAATGCTGGGCTAGAAGAAACACAAGCTGGAATCAAGATTGCCGGGAGAAATATCAATAACCTCAGATATGCAGATGACACCACCCTCATGGCAGAAAGTGAAGAAGAACTAAAGAGCCTCTTGATGAAGGTGAAGGAGGAGAGTGAAAAAGTTGGCTTAAAGCTCAATGTTCAGAAAACTAAGATCATGGCATCTGGTCCCATCACTCCATGGGAAATAGATGGGGAAACAGTGGAAACAGTGTCAGACTTTACTTTTTTGGGCTCCAGAATCACTGCTGATGGTGACTGCAGCCATGAAATTAAAAGACGCTTACTCCTTGGAAGGAAGGTTATGGCCAACCTAGATAGCATGTTTAAAAGCAGAGACATTACTTTGCCAACAAAAGTCCGTCTAGTCAAGGCTATGGTTTTTCCAGTGGTCATGTATGGATGTGAGAGTTGGACGGTGAAGAAAGCTGAGCGCTGCAGAATTGATGCTTTTGAACTGTGGTGCTGGAGAAGACTCTTGAGAGTCCCTTGGACAGCAAGGAGGTCCAGTCAATCCATCCTAAAAGAGATCAATCCTGGGTGTTCATTGGAAGGTCTGATGTTGAAGCTGAAATTCCAATACTTTGGGCACCTCATGCGAAGGGTTGACTCATTGGAAAAGACCCTAATGCTGGGTAGGATTGGGGGCGGGAGGAGAAGGGGACGACAGAGGATGAGATGGTTGGATGGCATCACCGACTCGATGAACATGGGTTTGGGTAGACTCTGGGAGTTGGTGATGGACAGAGAGGCCTGGCGTGCTGCAGTTCATGGGGTCGCAGAGAGTCGGACATGACTGAGCGACTGAACTGAACTGAACTCCACTGTCTTCAACACATGGCTTTCTTCTCATGGTCTAATATGGCTGCCTAAGCCTCCAGGATCATAACTGCATTCTAGAGGGAGGAAAAAGATGAGAGAAGAAATGGAACACAGGCCTTCCCTTTAAGGATGTTTCCTAGAGGTTGCCTATGCAACTTCTAGGCTTCCCAGGTGGCGCTAGTGGTAAAGAACTTGCCCGCCTATACAGGAGACATAACAGACTGGATTTGATCCCTGAGTCAGGAAAATCCCCTGGAGGAAGGCATGGCAACCCACTCCAGTATTCTTGACTGGAGAATCCCATGGACTGAGGAGCTTGGTGAGCTACAGTCCAGGCGGTCGCAAAGAGGAGGGCATAACTGAAGTGACTTAGCAGGAGTCAGGCATGCAACTTCTGTTTCTATCACATGGGCAGAACTTGGGCATATGGCCACATGTCTAGCTAAAAGACAGGCTTGGAAATCTTGTCTTTATTCTAGAACTTAAGTACTCAGCTAAAAACCAGGGTTTTACCACTAAACAGGAAGCAGAGAAGAGATATGGGGAGAGATACCAGCCTCTGTCATGGAGGGTACTGCAAACATGTATGCATTCCTGAGCTGGCAGGATGCACCAGTGCTATGATGGAGGCCTGATCAAATGCTATGGGAGGATGGGGGAGAGAGATCTAGGGGGCTTAGGATGGAGATCCTAAAGGAGCTGGCATTCTGCTCCTTTGGATACAGGCTCCTTTGGATACAGGGAAATTGGATACAGGCCTTTCTGAGTAGAGGGGATGGCTTTAAATAAAATCAAGGAGACATAGAAGTTCCTTTTTGGTTAAGGAAGGAGAGATGGTCCTTTGTTGCCGATTTCAAAATATCAGGGATCAGCCAAGGTTGAGGGCCAGGGAAGTAGTAGAAGAAAAGGCTGGATGTGTATATTGGAGCCAAATCTCATAGTCTTGATCATCAGTTAAAAAGTTTAAGCTGATTTCGTACAGCATGTAGCAGAAACCTCTAATTGCCTTTCTGTGTATTTAATTCTCATCCTAAAAATGACTGCATTATGGCAGACACTTCATATTCAGCTGTTGTTGCCCTCGGCCTCGGCTGACCTGGATCATCTTTCATGGTGTTCTTCAACTTGATCCTGAGCCTCATTATTCGTTTTCATTCAGGGCAGACATTACTGAATATTTGAATTTAGAATGAGAGATAAAACCTGTTTTCCACCTGAATGACATGATCTTCTTGGTTGTTTCCTGCTATAAAATGTCAATAATCATACTTCTCTAAGAGGAATGCTTTCTGACTCAGTTTCAGCTGATGATGTAGGAGTAGAGGCTGAGTACAAAGCAAAAAGTACCACATAAAGCTTTTACCCCAAAGCAAGAAGCTAGACCATGCATGCAGCCTGCCAGAAAATAGTTCACAAACCTTAGCTCATTGCTCACCTTGAAGGGCTGACATGCAAGAGACCAGGAAAAAGCCTGTCTGAAGAAAGTGTTGGAATGCTGGTGTGTTGGGGGCCACTTGGAGAGCCTTCTGTATGTCCCTGGTGTTTGTGGGGGCAGTGGACTACTCAATGGTAAACCAACCCACTAAATATGTTTAAAGAAGCTACAGGGATAAAGTGGTTTTCTGCACTGATCTTAAAGAGTCCGGCCTATTCAATGTAATGCTTCCAGTTCTATGATTGTCTTCCATTCATTTTGTTTATTTTCAGTTTCCTCCCTGCCCCCAATAGCCATGAAGGCAGATGTATGTTTCACACAACATGTGAAAACACAGTATAATAAGTATTTAATAAATACTTGTTGAATGAATGAGGGAAATGCATACACAGTCATCATTACAATGTAATTGAGTTTTGAGAATCATATCTGGGCGATGGCAAATATAGATGTTTAGAGGTACAATTGAGTCCTATTTAAATTGACTTCAAGTGGGAGGTGTCTTTAAGAAGGCAGAAGGAGCTAAGACGGCAGAAGGAGTGGTGACGAGTGGGAGCCCATATTTAGGGAGGCTTCTTGCCCCCAGTAGAGCATGTGCATGAGGTTAGAGGTCAAGAGTAATCCATGGGTGTTGGCAAGTGTAAAACAGAATAGCTTGGTTTTTTCTTTTTGCCAATCCATAGGCTTTTAATACGACATCACAACTACAGTTATTTTCAGAGCTTGACCAGACTTAAAGGCTCTGAAGATGTTTGAGACTATTGTGTATAGCTTTTCTTGAGCTTCCCAAGTAAAGATAGTTTCACGTACTTTCATCAAAGGTACATGGCTAGAACACACCCAGGCTGAGTGATAGGAGGCCTCTAGTTATGTATTTCCTTAGCACGACCAAAGTAGAGAGTCGTTAAAGATTTTTAGTATTACAAAATATCAGCTGTGCAATGTTTGAATAGCAGTGGAATTAAACAGTGAACAAATGCATTTCAGCCCCAGGCTGTTATTACTGTTTTCTAAAAATGTTAAGACTAAAACAGCACCACTTGGCATAAGCAACAGAGTGATTCCCTCCTAAGCTTTTGTTTCAGGTCCCAGGGGTTATTAATAGTAATCATTTAGCCTGATTCATCCCTGCTATCTTTTCATCATTTAAATTATTTTTAACAGCTTTATTGAGCTTACTGATATACAGTACAGTAGGCATCACATAAAGTGTATAATTTGATAAGTTTTGACATCACCAGCATCAAGATGGTGAACAAGCTAATCATCCCCAAATATTTACCTGTTTTTCTTTCTACTTCCTCCCTCTTGCTCCTCTTTGTGTTACCTGATCCCCCAGGCAACAACTGACCTACTTTCTGTCCCTGTAGATTACTTTGTATTTTCTAGAATTTTATATTAATGAAATTATACAGAATGTACTCTTTTTTATCTGGATTCTTCCACTCAGCATAATTATGTAGAGATTTATATATATGTCATGTATATAGTTCATTCCTCTATACCACTGGGTTAGCATTCCATTATATAGATATATTTGATCATTTTTCCATTTAACTGTTGATAGACATTTGGGGTGCAACTAGTTTTTTTGACTACTGCAAAAGAAGTTGCTATATATATTTGCATATGAGTGTGTGGACATACCATTTTGTTTTTCTTAGGTACATATCTAGTAGCATAATGAATGGCTCATATGGTAGATGTATGTTTAAATTTTAAGAAACTGTCAATCTGTTTTCCAAAGTGGTTGTACTATTTTATATTCTCACTACCAAGGTATGAAGAAAGTTTCAGTTCCTCCACATTTCTCACCAACTCTTTAAGGGCAGTCTTTTTATTTTCAGTCATCCTAATAGAGATGTGTAGTAGTATAAATATCTCACTTTGGTTTTCACTTTCTCTTCCCTAGCGACTAAAGATACTGAACATCTTTTCATGTGCTCATTTGCAAACCATATATGTTTGAAGAAGTGAAGTTATTTGTTCAAATCTTTTGCCTATTTGTGTTTTCTTATTGAATTAAGAGTTACTTATATTCTATAGGTAAATCTTTTATTAAATATGTGATTTGCAGACATTTTCTCCCAGCCTGTGACTTGTTTTCTCACTTTTTTAGCAGGATCTTTTGAAGAGCAGAAGTTTGCAGTAAGTTTAACTTCCTATTTATCAATTTGCTATTTTATGGATCATGCTTTTGTTGTATTCTTCTTTTTGGGAATTACAACTTTATATATTTTAGGCTGCTTGAAGTTGTCCTACAGTTTGCTGATTTTTCTAACCTTTTTTTCTATGAATGTTTCCCTATGGCTAGTAATAATTGTCATGTCTTCAAGTTCACTAATTTTAAAAAATTAAGCTTAATTTTAAAATTTCAGTTAGTGTGTTTTTTCACTTCAGACATTGTAGCTTTCATCTCCTGGAGTTCAATTTTGACTATATATGTGTATGTAGCAAAGAGGGTTGCAGTGGATGGCCTGAAGAAAAAGGATATCTAGAATGATAAGACACAAACTTGAGATATTTATGAATCATCTGGAGAATCTGTTAAACTGTAAACTTGTATGGACTGTAGACTTCTATGGACTCCACACAGAGTTATCTTAATAGAGAGAGCTGGAGGTGGCCCAGGAATCTACATTTAACAGGAACCTCAAATAATTCTATTGCCAGAGAGCCATAGCCCATGTGGAAACACTGATATTGACCTAACACTAGGTCAGGTGCCATGAAAATATGTATGAGAAAAAAGGTTTTGTGATCTAAACTGACAATTTTTGGCACAATTGTCAGTTTATACCTGGGCATGTTTCTGATCCATTTCTACTAAATAAATGAGTGACAAAATGGATGCCTGGATGAAAATGAATGAACTGATATAAGTCCCATTTTCTGTATTCATAAATTGATGAGACATTTATAATAAACACATTAATTATTGATCTATATATAATTAGTGCCATCATCCACTATATTGGCTTTCTAAGAGCGTATTAACTTGGGACCTAGTAATCTATTTATACTATACAACAACTTAGCAAATCCTTTGCAAAATAGTATAAGTGCAAATTCTAATCCAATACCAGGAACATACTCAAAGATTTGGGGTTAGGAATGTAGGAAATATTGAAGTTTCCCTAGGTCTATGAATATTTTAATAATAAAAGAAAACCACCAGTTAAAGGAAAATTTTACATCTATGGTCAGTTGTAAACATGTGATATATCCTTATGATATGTCTTATTTCCTTAAGCATTTATTTTTGATGTATAACAAATAATATGGGCTTCTCAGATGGCTCAGGGTTAAGAATCCACCTGCCAATGAAAGAGATGCACAAGACACCGATTCTATTCCTTGGGTTGGTAAGATCCCTGGAGGAGGAAACGGCAACCCACTCAGGTATTCTTGCTTGAAAAATCCCATGGACAGAGGAGCCTGGTGGGCTACAATCCATGGGGTCTCAGTCAGACACAACAGAGCATGCAAGCATGCAACAAATAATACACAATTGACACAGTATAAATATGTTAAAGACGTTCACTTTATATTGACCATTGGATGTATCATAGCAAATAAAATCTGAGCAGAGAAACATTTCTTGGTTACAGATCGATTTTACTTCCTTCCACAGCTTGGAATAGTCAATAAATTAATAATTAATTTAGTCCTATAAAAAATTCTTTCATTACCAAATCTGTTTCACTAAGAAACTATTCTGTCTCTGACAGTTCATTTGAGGCTGTCAGTAAATGAGAGCATGGGTTTGAATTTCATAAATGAATCTCATGAAAGAGTTTTAAATTAACTGAGTACTGTAGAGGCAATGGATTTTAAATTAATGAATGTTTAATTTTTTTTTTACCATTGAGATGCCTAAACAAAACTCTTATTCAGAAATATGATGCCTGCCTCTCTCACGTGATCAAATTAAGAACTTTTAAATCTACAGCTATCCCTCGCACACATAGACATAGGCACATGCATCAGTGACAGTGTGTCATTGGCTAAAACACAGTGATTAAACATGGTTCAAGCCAAAGCAATGGGCTTCCCTGGTGGCTCAGTGGTAAAGAACCCGTCTGCCAATGCAGGAGACCTGGGTTCCATTCTTGGTTTGGGAAGATCTCCAGGAGAAGGAAATGGCAACCATTCCAGTGCTCTTGCCTGGGAAGTCCCATGGACAGAGGAGCCTGGCCAGCTACAGTCCATAGTGTTGTAAAAGCATCAGATACGACTTAGCAACTAACCAACAACAAGCAAAGCAGGCTATCCATCCATCTGGAATACCTGCCATATTTCTAAGGAAGAGCTTCTCCATGGACCATAAAGAATATTCTGGTCCTTGCTTTCAATCCTGAACCAATGAGTCATTATCAAGACCCAGAAAAGGAAGACAAAGAAAGCTGTGGGGGAGGCTTACTTCCCAATGAATGTCCTTATCACTTTTCCCCATCAACATTCTCTCCTTGTGATACATCTGTCAAACTGGGTTACTGGATAACACCTCCTTGCTGCTGCTGCTAAATCGCTTCAGTCATGCCAGATTCTGAGCGACCCCATAGACAGCAGCCCACCAGGCTCCGCCGTCCCTGGGGTTCTCCAGGCAAGAACACTGGAGTGGGTTGCCATTTCCTTCTCCAATGCATGAAAGTGAAAAGTGAAAGTGAATTCGCTCAGTCATGTCCGACTCGTAGCAACCCCACGGACTACAGCCTACCAGGCTTCTCTGTCCATGGGATTTTCCAGGCAAAAGTACTGGAGTGGGGTGCCATTGTCTTCTCCAACACCTCCTTAAGTACATGCTTTAGCCAAGGCTTCCTCTACTTTTGATTCCTTCCAAACTCCACTTATATGCTACTATTGCCTAGTTTTGTTCAATCTTATTCCTTTAACTTCCTAAATTAGACATTATTGTTTTATATATTGTTAACTTTTTAAATGTTCCCACAATTTCTTCTTGCATTCCAGACTTTCCTTCTGTAATCATTTTCTTTTTCTTCCAGAAGTACAGCCACTGAGAATTCCTATAGTGAGTATCTGTTGGTAGTACTATCCCCTTTCAGTTCTTGCTTGTCTTCCACCTCCTGAAACATTAATAGAATTCCCTAGGGCAGGAGAGAGTGGGATGCTTGACAGCTCAGTTTCTCTATCACTGTTTCAGCTGGCTGGCAACAGGAACCCTGGCTGGTGTGAGTAGCCCCTTGTTGTCCCCAAGGCAGTAATAGGCTTCTCTAGAGAAAAATGCTTTCATAGGCTTGGTCAAAGTCCTCTAGGACAGGGTTTCTCAACCACAGCATTACTGATTATTGCACTTTGGACCAAATAATTCTTTATTGTGGTAGGCTGTCTTATACCTTGTAAGACATTTAACACATCTTTGGTCTCCATCCACTAGATGCCTTCCATGTGTGATAACAAAAACATGTCTCCAGATAGCAGCAAATGTCTTCTGGAGAGCAAAACTGTCCATCAGTTCAGTTCAGTCACTGAACTGTCCAACTCTTTGCAACCCCCTGGACTGCAGCACACCAGGCCTCCCTGTCCATCACCAACTTCCGGAGTTTACCCAAACTCATGTCCATTGAGTTGGTGATGCCATCCAGCTTTCTTATCCTCTGTCATCCCTTTCTCCTCCTGCCCCAAATCCTTCCCAGCATTAGGGTCTTTTCCAGTGAGTCAACTCTTCGCATGATGTGGCCAAAGTATTGGAGTTTCAGCTTCAACATCAGTCCTTCCAATGAACACCCAGGACTGATCTCCTTTAGGATGTACTGGTTGGATCTTCTTGCAGTCCAAGGGACTCTCAAGAGTCTTCTCCAACACCACAGTTCAAAAGCATCAATTCTTCGGTGCTCAGCTTTCTTCATAGTCCAACTCTCACATGCATACATGACTGCTGGAAAAAACATAGCCTTGACTAGATGGACCTTTGTTGGCAAAGTAATGTCTCTGCTTTTAAATATGCTATCTAGCTTGGTCATAACCTTCCTTCCAAGGAGTAAGCATCTTTTAATTTCATGGCTGCAGTCACCATCTGCAGTGATTTTGGAGCACAAAAAAATAAAGTCTGACACTGTTTCCACTGTTTCCCCATCTATTTCCCATGAAGTGATGAGACCAGATGCCATGATCTTATTTTTCTGAATGTTGAGATTTAAGCCAACTTTTTCACTCTCCTCTTTCACTTTCATCAAGAGGCTCTTTAGTTCTTATTCGCTTTCTGCCATAAGGGTGGTGTCATCTGCATATCTGAGGTTATTGATGTTGGGATTGGAATGAAGACTGACCTTTTCTAGTCCTGTGGCCACTGCTGAGTTTTCCAAATTTGCTGGCATATTGAGTGCAGCACTTTCACAATAACATCTTTTAGGATTTGAAATAGCTCAACTGGAATTCTATCACCTCTACTAGCTTTGTTCATAGTGATGCTTCCTAAGGCCCACTTGACTTCACATTCCAGCATGTCTGGTTCTAGGTGAGTGATCACACCATCGTGATTATCTGGGTCGTGAAGATCTTTTTTGTACAATTCTTCTGTGTATTCTTGTCACCTCTTCTTAATATCTTCTGTTTCTGTTAGGTCCATACCATTTCTGTCCTTTATTGAGCCCATCTTTGCATGAAATGTTCCCTTGGTATCTCTAATTTTCTTGAAGAGATCTCTAGTCTTTCCCATTCTGTTGGTTTCCTCTATTTCTTGGCACTGATTATTGAGAAAGGCTTTCTTATCTCTCCTTGCTATTCTTTGGAACTCTGCATTCAAATGGGTATATCTTTCCTTTTCTCCTTTGCGTTTTACTTCTCTTCTTTTCACAGCTATTTGTAAGGCCTCCTCCGACAGTTGTTTTGCTTTTTTTCATTTATTTTTCTTGGGGATGGTCTTGATCCCTGTCACCTGTACAATGCCATGAACTTCCATCCATAGTTCATCAGGCACTCTGTCTATCAGATCTAGTCCCTTAAATCTATTTCCCACTTCCACTGTATAATCTTAAGGGATTTGATTTAGGTCATACCTGAATGGTCTAGTGGTTTCCCCTACTTTCTTCAATTTAAGTCTGAATTTGGCAATAAGGAGTTCATGATCTGAGCCACTGTCAGTTCCCGGTCTTATTTTTGCTGACTGTATAGAGCTTTTCCATCTTTGGCTGCAAAGAATATAATCAATCTGATTTCAGTGTTGGCCATCTGGTGATGTCCATGTGTAGAGTCTTCTCTCGTATTGTTGGAAGACGGTGTTTGCTATGATCAGTGCGTTCCCTTGACAAAACTCTATTAGCCTTTGCCCTGCTTCATTCTTTACTCCAAGGCCAAATTTGCCTGTTACTCCAAGTGTTTTTTGACTTCCTACTTTTGCATTACAGTTCCCTATAATGAAAAGGATATCTTTTTTGGGTATTAGTTCTAAAAGGTCTTGTAGGTCTTCACAGAATTGTTCAACTTCAGCTTCTTCAGCATTACTGGTCAGGGCATAGACTTGGATTACCATGATATTGAATGGTTTGCCTTGGAAATTAACAGGGGTCATTCTGTTGTTTTTGAGATTGCATCCAAGTCCTGCTTTTCAGACTCTTTTGTTGACTATGGTGGCTACTCCATTTCTTCTAAGGGATTCTTGCCCACAGTAGTAGATATGATGGTCATCTGAGTTAAATTCACCCATTGCAGTCCATTTTAGGTCACTGATTCCTAAAATGTCAACGTTCACTCTTGCCATCTCCAGTTTGACCACTTCCAATTTGCCTTGATTCATGAACCTAACATTTGAGGTTCCTATGCAATATTGCTCTTTACAGCATCGGACCTTGCTTCCATCACCAGTCCCATCCACAATTGGGTGTTGTTTTTGCTTTGGTTCCATCTCTTCATTCTTTCTGTAGTTATTTCTCCAGTGATCTCCAGTAGCATAGTGGGCACCTACTGACCTGGGGATTTCATCTTTCAGTGTCCTATCTTTTTGCCTATTCATGCTGTTCATGGGGTTCTCAAGGCAAGAATACTGAAGTGGTTTGCTGTTCTCTTCTCCATTGGACCACATTCTGTCAGAACTCTCCACCATGACCTGTCTGTCTTGGGTGGATCTACATGGCATGGCTCATAGTTTCATTGAGTTAGACAAGGCTGTGGTCCATGTGATTAGATTGGTTAGTTTTTTGTGATTGTGGTTTCTGTCTGTCTGCCCTCTGATCCCTCTCTCAGCACCTGCCATCTTACTGGGGTTTCTCTGTCCATGGTTGAGAACAATTCCTTCAGGGCTACATTAGAGAGGCAAGCAGGTAACACTCCTTACTATCTCCTTTCAGTTGTGCCCTAAATTGCATTTTCTCATTTGTAATAGAGCCAGCACCACCTGCATGATATAAGTTAAACTCAGATTACATATATATATATATATATTTATATCACATAATACACACAGTATATGTATATTAATATATATATACACACACACACACACACACGTGTGTGTGTAGGGACTTCCCTGGTGGTCCTGTGTTTGGGACTTGTGTTGTCAGTGCAGAGGGCCTGGGTTTGATCCCTGGTTGGAGAACTGGATCCCATATGCTGCAACTAAGAGTTTGCATGCCACAACTAAAGATCCTACATGCCTCAGATGAAAATCCTTCATGTCACAGCTAAAGATCTTGCATGCTGCAACTAAGACCTGGCACAGCCAAATAAATAAATAAATATTAAATATATATATATATTTGTATATATTCATATATACAGATGTATGTGTGTGTGTGTATATATATATATATATAGAGAGAGAGAGAGAGAGAGAGAGAGAAAGACATTGAGAGGCATATTTTCAAAGGTGTATCATAGTGAGGAAAATGAGAAGCAAGAGGACCAGGTGCAGTTATGTACACATATATAACTTCAGGGAATGGTAAGAACTGCGGTGAATTGAGAGCTGTACACTACTAATGACACTGTCTCCTGCTTTCCTCTTATTGTTGCCATGTGAGAATTTGAGCTCAATGTTGCTGAATATTCTAATTTTTCAGGAGAAACCACAAGATCCTTGTGTATGTACATGATACATATGAAATGTTTCTACCTTTAAATGTAGATTCATGATTTATCAGAATAGGGTAAACCTCACATTTGTGGGTCACGTGTGGGCTATAGGCTTCTATACTGCAACCTGTGACTTCTGCCTGGCACATAATTATTGCTTATTAAATGTTAGTTCTCTACTCATCTCCTATACTTGGAGACACAAGGTTACCCACTTGGTTTGGGCCCCAGCAGCTTCCCTGGTAATCTCAGAGTTCCTTAAAGTGCCTAGGAAAACTCAACTCAATGCTCCTGGATTCTACCTGCATTCCCATGGCCTCTTTGGTGTAGAGAAATAGTTCTTTACTGAAGCTCAGTGAGTGTTTAATTGATCTTTAGATCACTCAGTACGCATACCCTTTAGGTACTGCCTAAGGAAAGATTAATTTTCAGCCCCAGGAAAGATTTTAAATGGGAAATTTCAGGCCATGCTAATGTGACTGAGGCTTCACCTTAGAAGTAGCAAATCTGGAGAATTAAAAATGAACCCATTTTGGCAAAAAAGCACAGTGGTGCTGTTTCTAAATAGCTGAATTTTTTTTAACTAAAAGGAAGAAATCCAAGTGTATTCTATAAGACTGAACGACACAAATAGAGAGTTAGAGTAGAAAGTTGAGGGTGGCAGTGAAGAGGACTATGGCCAGCACAAAAAGGAATGAGGACTCCAAACTGCAAAGGGAAGCATATAGTTAAGCAAGATTGACTACAATTAAGGGAAAACAACCAGAAAGGGGAAGAAAAGAAACATTCAGAGAGTCAGTGCCTGTTGCTGTATAACAAGCCTGGTGCCAGGTGCTTGACTTCTACTCTCTCATCCTGCTGCTGATGCTCCCAACCAGCTGCAAGGAGGGGCAGAAAGGTGAAGCAACTTGTTTGTGGTCACACAGCTAACAGGTGGCAGAGCTGAGAGAGTTAAAGTACAAAAGTATTGACGTCGGAGCAAAATGTGGCTCTTAATTGGCCTTGAGAGTGATTCTTAACCTGGGAACAGCCCCCTAGCTTCCTCCCACTACCCAGAAATTATAGGCAAAATGTTGTATTTATGAGCACCATCATTGTTCTGGGGGAAGGATCTCCAGTTTCAATCAGGTAAAAAAATAAAAAAGAAGATTGAGACTTTCTGCCTTAAAGATTTGTGGAGTTTAGTCTAGGAGACTCTCTCCATAGTTCTGTAGAAGTACAGAAAAACATACTCCAGATACCCAGAAATTTAAAATAATTGTTTCTCGGTCACAAGTACTTCCCAAAGTCTAAGTCATGACAAGTTAACAGCAAAGTTTTACAGCTAAGTTCATGAAGTGTATTCATCTTTTCTTTTCTTTAGCCCAATACATGAAATGAGAAACCACAAAGGCTATTGAGTTGGTGTGGATAGGAGTGAAGAGATGTAGGCTCTTGTGTAATCCATAAATTCCTGGAATTATGGTTGGATAATACAACTTGCCTCCACTGCCTTATCTTTTAATCGCTTTTGTGAATGCTAACAACTGGTCTACCTAACTCAAGGCAAAATAGAGTGGTAGATTTGAGTGAGAAATGCCTTTCTTAAGTATCTGTACCAACCACTTAATTTATTGAATGAAAGGATTGAGTCACTTCCTCGAGCCACTGAGACCAAAACCTAGGTTAGGAAATATGTACAATGCCATTTCCATGGTACCATGCTGTGTCCCATGTCAACACTGGAAAGAGGCACTAGTGAAATGGATTTCAGCCTCATTCATTCATGCAATCAGTCAACAGGACCTCATTATTGAAGGTGCTTGAGCTCCTTTGTCTCAGAAAACTGAAAGACATTTAATGCACATCTACCATGTGTCAAAACTCTGTAATTGAAATTTTAGAACAACTTGGGTTGTTCAAGCGGCCACTATCCTCTACCTCAAAGAGGCTTTTAATGTCATTAATTGAGTACCTACCGAATGCAGAAGCACAAAGGGGTGGGAAGAAAGAATTTTAAAAAATATGTAACTCATAGTCATTGCCCATATGTTGTATAAAATTAACAATGGAAAGAATGATGTGTAGGAGGATACATTGCCTGTCCATGTATCTGTGGCCTAACCATAATGGAGTTAGACCAACAACACACTGCGTGCACGCTCAGTCGCTCAGTCATGTCAGACTCTTTGAGACCCTATGGACTGTAACCCGCCAGGCTCCTCTGCCCATAGGATTTTCCCAGCAAGAAAACCGGTGTGGGTTGCCATTTCCATCTCCAGGGGATCTTCCCAACCAGGGACTGAACCCGCATCTCCTGCGGCTCCTGCATTGGCAGGCAGATTCTTTACCACTGAGTCACCTGGGAAGCCCAAACAACACATTAGAACTTCTCTAAAAATCAACCCCAAGAAAGGGACTCCATGAAACTCTGGTCTGTGTTGAAGATCATTCATGAAGTCAGCTTCTAAATTCTGTAAGAGGTGAACTCTAAGAACAGCGTTTTGCATGTTTCAGGATGGCATTTAAAAAGAATCCTTCCCTCTATCTTGTTCTTCATGCCGAAAATATGATAGGCAACTTTTACCCTGTTACTAGCACAAGATTTTAAAATGTCCTACCCTGCATCAGAATGAACCAGAAGTCTGCTTCGTTCTAATTTTGTGCATGCTCAGCCTCTACTGCCTCAGTTCTCTTCAGTTCCCTTTATTAAGGTCCAGGTCAGTGTCCTTCCCAGATTTTTAGCTCCCCTGAGGATAGGAACTCTGTCTTACCCATCTTGGTATCTGCAGCACGTTAGCCAGTGCCTGGAATATGGGAAGGCTCCATTCCTCCTTAGTAAACTGAACTGAATTGTAAATGCTGAAGAAACAAGCAGAGTAAGGGAGGAAAAACGTCCAAAAAAGATAAGATTATTTTTCAATAGAGATACTGAGATGTAGGGAGACAAAATACTATCCAAAATTGCCCGGTATTAGAACAGATAAAATGCTCAAGTCTATAAAACTAAGTCTCTGCACTTAGATTGCAATGTTTCTAATCGACACAGAAAATCACCCATCTGATTTTAGGGTAAAAAGTCTACCTTTTGAGTTTTTAAATAGGAATTAGTATAAATACAGAATACACAATGAGAAAGAAAATGAGACAAAATAATTGATGAAGACAGTATACTACCATAATAATCAATAATGTGTCAATTTCAACTCTCAATGACAGCCCAATCAATGAATCTGTCTTGGCAGATAATTACTTGCTATATCTTAGTCCATAATGCGATCAATAAAGTCAAATGTCCAGTTTAATATTTTACATTTAATGATTATACAATAACAGGCAGAATAATATATGTTGAGGGAGATTAATGGAAGGATTAGACATGGTGCGAATACTTTTTTTCCTTTTAGTCAGTGAAACGCTAATGAGGAATTCAAAATAAGCTGAATTGAAGCCTTTCTTTCTTAGCACTCTGCTAAACAGCTGAAATTATGTTCAGAGATTTGGTTATTGAATTTCTAATTATCTAGCAATTCAAATGATTCATGAAATTATTTGAGGCTTGTCCATCCATCTAGTTGGCAAACTGGCTTGGTGAACCCAATTGGCTGTGCCTTTTCAGTAGGAAACAGCATTCATCTCCCCCTAACCCAGGAGGAAAAGCAGCCTTATGCCGGGCCCCTGGTCTGGCTGTTCTATTGACCAGGTGGTGATGTTCCCAGGGGAATTGTGGCTGACCTTTCTTGTGGTCAGGTTCCTCTGAGCCCTGCTTGCCCTTGCTCACTTGTCATGAACTTGGCTTCACTAAAAATTCACCACAAATCAATTTTGTCAGTTTCCATTATTTTATTGTTCACCAGGGAGTAGCCCAGACAGGTGCTGAATAATTCATGATGGCGGTGGTGTTGATCCTATTTTCTGGGTAAGAAAAATCTAAAGCCCCAGAAGGCCTCAGTCAGTGAGTCAATCCCGAGGCATTGGTGTGCCTTCTTAGCACATGCTATGGGGTAGGTTAAGTTTAAATGGCCTGTGCTACTAAGAAACCAACCTTTCTCTCTGGTAACTATGTGAGCCACTTACATATCAGTTGGTGTCAAAGAGGAGAGTTGCAAGATTTGAACTTAAGGTAAAAAGTATATACACACCTGGAAATATAAGAATTATACAGTGAGTCTCAACTGGCAAAGTCTGAGCAGAGAATCAGAATCAGATTCTGAGTCTCAAGACATAAGTCAATTCAGAAAAAGACACAGGAATAAAGAAATATATTACATTCTCATATATGATATATGCCTGTATCTATATTAGATATAATGTCAGCTGCTAGGCAACTTAGAATAGAAAAGAATTACAACTATGGTAAAGAATTCACGAATCGTGAATAAGCCAGCCATAGACTGTGAGCTGCAGTCTCAAAGGCAGATTTCTCTGTTTTCAGAATAAAAGATGTAGGCTGCAGTGGTCCCTCAAAGCCAACATTCTACATTATTGTCTCAGTTAAAGCCAAAAAGCCAAGACAGAAAGGGGGGGGAGCAAGGATGATTGGCTGCCCAGCTAGAAAGGTGGGGAGCAAGGATGGTTGGTGGCCCAGGAAGTACAGGAGGGCAGCAGCACCAGGGGGGAAGGCACTGCAGTCCAAGCCTTGGTCTTCAGCCTGCAGCCCCAGATCCTGCCTCTACAGGTCACTCAAAAGGGAGTGGGCACAATAGGGACTCAAGCACTACTCCTGAGCGGTTGCTACATAACTAATGTGCCAGAATGTTCATTTACAGTGAGACTGTAACTGCCAAGGGACCTGGACCACTTAGATTTGCAGGCAGATCCTCCTGTCCATGGAAAACTCACCTGAGGTACCACTAAAATCAGACATCTGCATCTGAAAGTAATAAGCAAGTGGGAGAGCAAGAAAAAAGCTTCTGCACAGCAAAGAAAATGCAAAGCAAACAAAATGAAAAGGCAACCTATAGATTGGGGTAAAATATTTCCCACAAGGGGTTAATATCCAAAATATATAAGAAACTCATCCAACTCAATAGCAAAAAAGACAAATAAACTGATTAAAATATGGGCAAAGGAGCTGATTAGACATTTTCCCACAGAAGTCATACAAATGGCACACATACAACAGGTACATGAAAAAGTGCTCAACATCACTAATCATGGGGAAAATGCAAATCAAAACCACAATGTATATCACCTCACACCTGTTACAATGTCTGCAACAACAAAATAAAAGGTAACAAGTGTTGGCAAGAATGTGGAAGAAGGGGAATCCTTGTACACTGCTGGTGGGAATGTAAAGTGGTAGAGCCACTATGGAAAACAGTATGGAGGTTCCTCAAAAACTAAAAATAGAACTACCATATGATCCAGTAATCTCTCTTTCGAGTATACACCCAAAGCAAATGAAATTAGTTATCTCCAAGATACTGAGGGACTCCTTTGTTAATTATAGCATTATTCACAGTAGCCAAGATCTGGGAACAATTTAAGTATCCATCATGGATCGATGGACAAAGAAATTGTGCATACAATGGAATTTTATTCAGCCTTAGGAAACAAGATCTTGCCATTTGTGACAATGTGAATAAACCTGGAGGACATTATGCTAAGTGGAATAAGCCAGGAACAGAAAGAAAAAGTTGATCTTCTACCTGTGGAATCTAACAAAGTCAAATACATGGAATCAAAGGACAACAGTGGTTACCAGGGATGGGGAGGCAGGGAAAATGGGGAAATGTTAGTTAAGGGTACAAAGCTGAGTTATGTAGGATAAAAAAGCCCAGAGATCTCATATATAGTATGTTGACTATAGCTAATAAAACTGTATTGAATACTGGAAATTTGATAGGAGAATAGATTTCAGGTATTCTTATCAGATGAAAAAAATAGTACCTGTGTGAGGAGATCATACGTTAATTAGCTTGACTACTGAAATCTTTTCACTACATATATGTATATCAAATCATCCTGTGTTACACCTTGCTGTTGTTTAGTCGCTAAATCATGTCTGATTCTTTTGTGATCCCATGGACTAGCCTACCAAGCTCTTCTGTCTATGGGATTTCTCAGGCAAGAACACTGGAGCGGGTTATCATTTCCTTCTCCAGGTGATCTTCCCAGCCCAGGGATCAAATCCTCATCTCCTGCTTGGCAGGCAAATTCTTTACCACTGAGCCCAGGGAAGCCTGTGTTATACCATAAATACATATAATTTTTATTTTTTAAAAATAGACATAGAGAAAAAGAAAGTCACATAGTAAACAAAGATTGAGAGCAAAGGGAATGGGATGGTGTTGAGGGGCAGGTCTCCAACTTTTTGGGAAAGTCTGATAACCTACCCCAGTTTTAATCAGATGCATTCAAGTACATTTTTCCCTCCATGTCTGCATAGATATGAATAAATACTAACAAAGCTTGTGAATTCATCTTTTATATTTCATTTGTGTGTGTATGTTGCAAAATACATATAACAAAATTTACTATCCTAACCATTTTTATGTGTACAGTTCAGTAATGTTAAGTACATTCATTTTATTGTGGAATGATTACCACCATTCATCTCCAGAACTTTCACCTTGCAAAACTGAAGCTCTGTCATTAAACAATATTTCCCCATTCCCCCTTCACTCCAGCCCCTGTAAGTTTACTATTTTCTTCTTGTCTCTATGAATTTGATTACTCTAGGTATTTCATATAAATGGAACCATGAAATATTTATCTTTTTGTGATTGGCTTATTTCACTTACCATAATATCCTCAAGGTTCATCCACATTTTTGTAGCATGTGTTAGAATGTCTTCCTTTTTACAGATGAATTATATTCCATTGTATGTATACGCAATTGACCCTTGAACAACATAGATTTGAACTGCATGTGTCCACTTATACTTGGATTTTAAAAAATAAATACATACTACAGTATATAATCTGCAGTTCATTGAATCTACAGATGCAAGACAACACATATAGAGGGCCAACTGTAAAATTATGCTATGGCTTTTTGGCATTGAGGGTGGTTGGTGCCCCTAAGTCCTGCATTGTGCAAGGGTCAACTATACCATGTTTTGCTTATCCATTCATCCGTCAGCAAACACTTGGGTTGCTTTCGCCTTTAGGATGTTATGGATAATGTTATATGAACAGGGGTGGACAAATATCTCTTTGAGACCTTTCAATTCTTTTGGGTACATACCTGGAAGTGGAATTGCTGGATCATATGGTAATTCTATTTTTAATTTTTCGAGGAACCACCATAACAGCTATGCTATTTTACATTTCCACCAACAATACACGAGTTCCAGTTTCTCTGTATCTTTACCAACACCTATTATTGTCCACTAAAAAATAGTCATCCTAATGGGTATAAGGTAGTATCTCATTATAGTTTTGATTTGCATGATTAGTGATGATGAGCATCTTTTCATGTGCTTGTTGGCCATTTTTATGTCTTCATGGAGAAATGTCTGTTCAAATCCTTTACCCATTCTTGAACTGGGTTTTGTGTGGTTGAGTTTTAGGAGTTCCCCATATGTTCTGGATATTAATCCCTTATCAGATGCATGATTTGAAATATCTTACCCCATTTTGTGGGTTTCCTTATTCTCTGTTGATAGTGTTTTTGATGCACAGATTTATTAAATTTTCATTAAGTTCAATTTGTCTATCTTTTTCTTTTGTTGACTGTAACTTCAGTGTCATATCCAAGAAATTATTTACAAATCCAATATTGTCCTCCCTTAATTATTTGAACTCTTCATTCAGAGATAATGAAGCGTCACATGCAGTTGTAAGACAGTACAGAAAGATCTCGAGTTTTCCTCCAGTGATAACATCTTGCAAAACTATAATACAATACATAACCAGGATATTGATAGTCATACAACAAAGTTACACAGCAAAGCATTTCCACCACCATAAAGATCTCTCTTGGTGCCTTTTTTATTGTCACACCCATTTTCTTCTCACCCCCACTCCTCCTTAATCCCTGGCAACCACTAATTAGTTCTCCATTTCAATAGTAGTTTTGTCCTTTGAAGAAATTTATATAAATGAAATCATACGATGTATAACTTTTGGGATTGACTTATTCTCACTCAGCATGATTCTCTGAAGATCTCTTCAGGCTGTTGTTTGTATCATTGGTCTGTTCCTTTTTATTGCTGAGTAGTATTCCCTGGTATAGATGTGTTGGAGTTTATTTAATCATTCACCCACTGAAGGACATCGAGTGATTTTCAATTTGAGGCTATGAAATATATGGCTACTATAAACATTCACGTGTGTGAATGCAAGCTTTCATTTCTCTGTGATAAATGACAAGGAACACAAGAGCTGAGTCATTTGCTAGTTGCATGTTTAGATTTTTTTAGAAACTGCTAATTAATTTTCTGGAAGGCTGTATCAGTTTACAGTCTAACCCAAAATTTATGAATAATACAGTTTCTCTCCCTATAGGGTTTTCACCAACAACTGGTGAAAATTTTTTCATTATTTTTTCTTGTAGCTGTTCAGATAGGTGTGTAGTGATAATGTCTCATTATGATTTGAGCTTGCATTTTTCAAACGACTAATGATGCTCAACATTTTTTATGTGCTTATTCACCATCTACATATGATCTGCAGTGAAATGTCTGTGTGTGTTTTGTCCATTTTCTATTTGGATTTTTTTTAACTTTTGAGTTTTGAGCATACTTTATTCTAGATACTAGTTTTTGTTGGGAGATGTGGTCTGCTAATATTTTCTACTCATGTGTAGCTTGTCATTCTCTTAATAGGGTCTTCCACAGAGCAAATATTTTTTATTTTAATAAAATTGAAATTTATCATTTCCTTTTATAGATTTTGCCTTTGGTCTAAGTCTAAGAACTTGTTGCCTAGCCCTACATCCTGAATATTTTCTCTTATCTTTTTTCTAAAAATTTTATAGTTTCAAATTTTACTTTAAAGTCTGTGATTCATTTTGAGTTAATTTTTGTATAAGATGTAAGAACTAAGGTTGAGGATTCTTTTGTCCTATTTATGTCTAGTTGCTACAGTACCATATTTTGAAGATTATCCTTCCATTGAATTGCTTTTGTACCTTTATCAAATGTCAATGGGCATATTTTTGCAAGTAAGTCTGTTTTAAGTTCTCTCATCTGTCCCATTGATCTGTGTCTATCTCTCTGCCAAAACCATGAAGTTGATTACCTTAGCTAAATAATAAGTATTGTAATATACTGATTTCTCATACTTTATTCTTTTTCAAAGTTGTTTTAGATATCTCAGCTTCTTTTTCTCTCTAAATACATTTTATAGTAATCTTACCTATCACTCAAAAAAGTCTTGCTGGGGTTGTGATAGAATTGAGTTAAACTGGCATATCCTTTTGAGAATTGGCATCTTTACTGTGTTGAGTCTTTCAATTCATGAAAATAGTATACCCCTCCATTTATTTAGAGCTTTACTTTCTTTCATCAACATTTTATAGTTTGTTACAAACTACATTTTTCAACAATCAAAAATCCAGTTGATTTCACTTTCTGACCAGTATATGGTCATAATCTAACTTAGAAATGAACCCTATTATGGTCAAGCCTAAAATAAATTCCTGTACATGTCTGGTTTACATCTAAGTATTTCATTTTTTTGATTGATTGGAAATGGTGTTGTATTTTTTATTTTGTTGTCCACATGTTCACTGCTTGTATGTAGATATTCAATTGATTTATGTGTGCTTATTTTGTTTTATAAAACTAATGAAGTCATTAGTTCTAGTAGGGTGTTTTTTTTTTGTAGAGTCCTTGGAATTTTCTATGAGGACAATCAAATCAACTGCAAAAAAAGACAGTTTTATTTCTTTTTTTCTGATATGTATGCCTTTTATTTCCTTATTGCACTGGTTAGAACTTCCAGCACCATGTCCAACAGAAGCAGTGAGATAGACATTCTTTCCTTGTTCCTGATCTTAGAGGGGAGAAATATAGTCTTTCAACATTAAGTATGTTAGCTGTAGATTTTCATGGATGTGCTTTGCAATTAAGGAATGTCGCCTGTATTCCTATTCTTCTTAGAATTTTTACCATGAAAGAGTACGGAATTTTGTCAATTTTTTTTTTTTTTTGCCTCAGTTGGTATTATTATGTGCTTTTTAAAAAAACACTTATTACTATGGTAGATTACATTGATTGATTAAGTATTGAACTAGCCTTATATCCTTGGAATAAGCTCTGTTGGACATGGGTTTATAGCTTTTTTGTATATATTGCTGAATTCTATTTGATAATATTTTGTTTAAAAATTTAGTCTATATTCATAAGGGATATTGGTCTACAGTTTTCTTATTTTGTACACCTGTTTATCTGGTTTTGGTGTGGGGATAATACTGTGTGCTGTGTGCTGTGCTTAGTCACTCAGTCACGTCCGACTCTTTGTGACTCCATGGTTTGTAGCCTGCCAGACTCCTCTGTCCGTGAGATTCTCCAGGCAAGAATACTGCAGTGGGTTGCCATGCCCTCTTCTAGGGGATCCTTCCAACCCAGGCTTTTCAAACATCTCTTTCATATTGGGTGAGCTGTGTTTGTATTTGTTTTAGGAGAAATTGGTTCATTTCATCTAAGTTGTGAAATTTGTATCTATAGAATTACTCATTGTATTACCTTATTATCCTTTTGAAGTCTGCAGGGTCTGTAGTGATATCACCTGTTTCATTGCTGATATTGGTATTTTGTGTCTTCTGTCCCTTTTCTTCATCAGTCTTGCTAAAGGTTTCTCAATTTCATTGATCTTTTCAAAGCACTAGCTCTTTGCTTCATTAAATTTATTTATTTATTGTTTTCAATTTCACCAATTTCTGCTCTTATGTATATTATTTCCTTCTTTCTATTTATTTGCATTTATTTTGTTGTTCTTTCTATAGATACTTGAGGTGAGATCTTAGATTACTGATTTGAGACTTTTCCTCTTTTCTTCTGTATGCCTTTTAATGCTATAAATTCCTGTCTCACTACTGTTTTAGCTGTGTCACCCCCCAATATTAATATGTTTGTTGTCTTTCATGTAATTCAGTTCAATGTATTTTTATTTAGTATTTGTCTACATTGACTCTCTCAGATCATAACCTGAGGTAAGATGGGGCAGGGAGAAGAGTAGGAGTGAAATGTTGGAATGTAAAATTATTATTTGTTAATTTCCTGTGTATTTTATTCACTCATTCTTTTACCAAATATTAATGGAATGCCTATTGTACACTAGATACTGTGCTAGGGTGTGGGGGAATCTTAAGTTTGGTTCCCTGGGAAACAGACTTGGAGATGGAGACTTGTATATAGGAGATTTGTTGAAGAGGGCTCTCAGGAACAATATCTTTGAGGAAGTGGGGGAAGCCAGGCTTGGCAGAAGAGGAGTTGAGCTGTGATGCAGTCAGCAACTAAGGACTTGGATGAAAGCACAGAGATTGGGGGTGAGGAGAAACTTCAGAGTTATCCTGAACTGAGGCAATGAAACCAGACCTTTGTATGCTCACATTGGTCAGTTGTTGGATGAATGCTTGGGCAGAATAGCTTTATTTAGCTGTGGGAAATTCCAGAAAAGAGACTTGGCTGTGACCTAACAGCAGGCGGCAATCATAGCAGCTGGGGGAATGCAAGCCTTGTCCTGAGAAAGGGTCTGGATTATACACCCTGGCACCCATATCGTGAAGTTACAAATAAATGGACAGGACAGAATTTCTGCTCTCATAGAGTTGGCCATTGGAATAGGTGAGAAGATATGTGTAACAAATATGTGCAAGCAAATAATTATGATTACCATGGTAAGTTCAAGAAGAGCAGTAAGTTAAAAGTGCCATAGGAACTCATTCAGGGAGCAACCAACTCACCTGGGTGGGTCAGGAAAGACTTCTCTTCAGCAACACAGTTGCTTTGCTCTTTCGAATTTTGAAGAGAAAAATCCATGTCATCACATCTCACAGAGGAGGTAGTGAATTACAAAAGCTTGAATTTGCTTTGAAAGATGAGGTCTGTACTTTGCCGAGTAAAGAGAAGTAAATCATGCATTAATGGAGCCAGTATTTTCAGTGAGTTAGCGCCACAGGCTGATCTAGCAAAGAGATAGTAAAGGTGAGCATGCAGGTTATGTGTAATGTGGAAAATAACCTTTTAAACTTTTATGCCCCTCTCTAGGGCAAGAATGCTATTCTTTAAAAGGTTAGTCTACTACCAAAAAAAAAAAAGACTACTTCATGTTTCATTCAAGAATCAATTTTTCTATTAAAAATAAATTGCACTTTAAGTAACCTGTGATATGTTCAGCTAGAGCTAGTGGCTAGATGAAACTTTTATGTCTGCAGTCCTGGTGATTTGGAAGGACTGTTGAACTACTCAGAACAGAATATAAATGTTTCTTATCTTCTGAAACTTGGTTGCCCCACCTAACCTTAATCCTAGTGTAATTTCACTGCTGTTTGATGGGTCTTAGGCCTCCAGTGGTTGCTTTGTGCCCAATGTTTTGTGATCATTAGGAAAATCCAGAGCTCTTCTCCTTTTTATCTCCACTGACAGAGGTTCACTGCCCTTCAGGAGTTAGAGTTCCAGGGGAGAGTCACAGAAACATGAAACAACAAGAAAACGATTCATGGGCAACAGGTAAGCAAGTCTGGGGGTACTATATAGAGTCCTTGAGGAGCTTGGAAGAATAAAAGAAACCTGGAAATTCTCTTAGAGAAGTCCAGCATGGAGCCAGAATTTGAAGGAGGTGATGGATTAGAAGAGAGGCTACTGGGACGTTCAAAAGGTCAGGGGTAGCTGAACACAAGCCCAAAGGAGGAGATGACTAAGATGCTGCGGGGTCAAGAGATGCCAAGTCATTCTTCCTTTTGGAAAACACTTTTCTTTGAGAAAGAACCAAATGGGATAATGAGAGTAGTCAGATTCAGAGAAGTTTGTTATTCAAAATAACAAAGAAAACTATACTTGTGACCTTACTTTCTTCGACTTTATAAAGAGAGCAAATAAATGTTTGGATAAGAAGATTATTGGCCCTTTGAAATGGCAAATTGTATTCTCTGTAGTTAAAAGGGACCATAACGATGGTCCATCTGAAACATCCATCTGAAACATGAATTTCCTTAACAATGAATGGTCCAACCAAATCTTCATTTATCTGATGTTTGAACAACCCTAATGTTACAAAATTCACTGTCTCCCTTGATTCTTGAAGTAAGGATAAAATGCTAAAATCTGTCACCTTGTACCAGATCTGGTGGTCTGCCTGATCAAGCAACACTGAATCGATGATACCCCTCATTCTAGGCTCCCAGACCATGTGCCTACATTTTAGGCAAAGTCACATCCATTTTGGGGGTAGAAATATCACAGTGTAACTAAGTTGAGTTTAGTTTCAAAATAAAAGTTTAAAGTTTTACTTTTTATTCTCATAGAGTGATCTTCATACATCTGAGGTTTGTTTGGACTCAAATGAATGACCTTACACTTGTCCCTTTAATATTCTATCATTTAAAGCCTATTCGTTTTGAAAACTTTTGGAACTTTTTTGGTACAGATTCTTTCTTTGAATGAGTTTGCCATTTCTCTTGGCTTGGAATAATTTGCCAAATTGAGGCATAGTTTTCATGGGTTAATTGATATAGTAATCAGGGTATAGTCAAGGAAAGGACCTTTGAGGTGGAAAGAAGAGAGAGAATGTTACATTACTTGCTGACCTAATGCTAAAGCTACAGGTGGTCAAAGGTGAATCCAGCAGATATACTCCAAAGAGGAAGGTGACTGGAAGGGGTGGGAAAATTGTGGAGAGGTGTGCTTTTCTGCCACAGCTCGACAAGGATATAAGAAGAATACAATGGCTACGTCTTGCTGGGCACTTACTATGTGCCAGGACAGAGCTCAGTGCGTGGCATACATTGTGAGGTTACTGTTATCACCACTATCTCAACTTCGGAGGAAATAACAGCTTAGAGTTTGAAACACCTGTCTGTCATCTAAAGTGGAAAGGATAAGGATGAGATTCATATTCAAGTTTGTTTGACTTCAAAACATGTACTTATAATTACTGACAGTCATGTGAAACCAGGACCAGCAAACTCTTAGAAAATCTCAGGGAATGTGAGGACCTTGGTCTATTCATTGTGAGTGTTCTGAGGTATGTGAATAGAGAAGGATTCCTGTCACTTTGTTTTGGTGTCTATTTAACTTGTGCTTTTACTAACTAGCTTTCATTAGTAGAATCATTCTACCCTTCACTGGAAGTCCTAATTGTATGATTAGAAATAACTCCAAATCAATTAACTGTGAAGATACAAAAGATAATTTCATGGGAAGGGTCCTAATGACCAAATTAATCCCAAATATTTTAAAAAATGTCAAAGAAACATAAACCACAAAGAAGTTGGTTACCTGAACTGCTTTCCATCCAAGTGAATGGTATGAAAGTTATCTTGGTTCATTGTCATTTTTTGAATATTTGGGATCAATTTGGTCATCATTAGGAAATTTCCCATGAAATTATCCTTTGCGTCATCACAGTACGAGCTCCCAGGTGGCAATAGTGGTAAAGAACTCACCTGCCAATGCAGGAGACCCAAGAGACACAGGTTCAATTCCTGGGTTAGGAGGATCCCCTGGAGAAGGACATGGCTACCCACTCCAGTGTTCTTGCATGGAGAGAGGAGTCTTGAAGTCCATAGGGTCTCAAAGAGTCTGACATAACTGAAGCCATTTAGCATGAAGCATATGGAAAGAGTGGAGTGTCCTAGGGACTCTTTAGAGCCCAGATTTCCTTACTTGGCTGGGTCATGTCTCAGGAGAAGTACTGACCTCAAGAACACTGTGCTACTGGCTCGATTTGACTTTCCTTTCTGAGTCTTATCAGAGTGTTTTCTGTTAAGATGACAAATAGCATCTCTTCTGTTTCTAGAGGCTGAGTCCAAGCTATCTTGAGATTTTAAGTCTGCATTCTTTGATTGCATTCTTTTGATTGTCTATGTAGACAAAAAAAAAACAAAACCACCTTATTTGTACGTGGGCAACACTTGCAGAACAGTGTGATAAAGTGTGATCTGCCTAACATCCCTTTCCCAACACACCTACCATCTAGACACAGTCAACTCCCAGCTGCCTTTCCCCCCTCCTCACTCTTGCATCTTAGTACTCCACCCTATAAGTTCTTATCAGAGACAGACACATTGAAACTATAAGAAAACTTAGGCTTCAATTCTGCTTCCATCACTTACTGGTTGTGTGATCTTGAACAAATTATCTAATCTCTCTGAGCCTCTTTCCTGATATGTTAAAAAAAAAAACAATAGTAATATCAATCTCTGTGAGCATGTGAAACAAATGAGATTAATGCAGAGCATCGTGTAAGAGAAAGGGATGCGTGGGATTGTGAAATCAACTAACTATAACAGCAGGTCAGCCTGGGAGAGGAGAAGCACAAAAGCTGATGCTGCTGGTCATTGATGATGGAGACAATGGTGATGATGATGATGACAGCGATTTTTGAATGTATAACCATGTGCCAGGAATTGGGCTAAACGCTTTACATAGACTGTTTTACTTAGTCTTCATAATAGTCACCTCAGATGAATATTAACTTTATACCCACTTTTTAGATAAGGAAATGGAAGTTTTAAAGACATTCAGTAACTTTAACCAAGATAAATTAGCTATTAAATTGTTAAGACCAAAGTAATTTGATTATTGGTCTCCATCTTAGCTGAAGTCATCAGGGAGCATCAGAAACTTCATCCTAGGAGCTGGTGCTTATATTCTGTGTTCCCCAACCCCTCCTACTGATCTCTCAGTCCTTTCACCTCAAGATTTATGTATCACAACGTCTATATTTTATGCCCCTACATCTTGAGAACATTATTTGGAAAAGTGAAAGCATATTCTCTCAGTCGTGTCTGACTCTTTGTGATCCCATGGACTATGCCCACCAAGCTCCTCTGTCCATGGAATTCTCTAGGCAAGAATACTGGAGTGGATTGCCATTTCATTATTTATTTCCTTGAAAATATCTAACACACTGAAAATGTAAAACTTACATATAGAAGACCTAAGTCTTATGCTCAGCAATTCTATAACTAGCTGTGTGGCCTTAGACAGGTCAACCTATTTAAGCCTCAGTTTCTCATTCGCAAAATGACAACCGTATAGCCTCTAGGATTCCTTTCCAGGATAATTTCACTCTTTGATTCTACTTCTACAGTCAAGAACACTTAGTCTTAGCATGTGAAATGACACAGAAATAAATATCCGAACCAAAGCTGA
The DNA here is from genome assembly GCF_054371585.1 of Giraffa tippelskirchi. NCBI lineage: Eukaryota > Metazoa > Chordata > Mammalia > Artiodactyla > Giraffidae > Giraffa > Giraffa tippelskirchi. The sequence goes on along the minus strand of NC_137279.1, from coordinate 130,715,916 downwards.
CTGTCCAAGGAACAAATGTTATTTTCATGTTAATTTTAGATATAATGATGGGAAAAGGTCAGTTTTCATTCCAATCCCAAAGAAAGGCAATGCCAAAGAATGGTAAAACTACCACACAATTGCACTCATCTCACACGCTAGTAAAGTAATACTCAAAATTCTCCAAGCAAGGCTTCTACAGTATGTGAACTGAGAACTTCCAGATGTTCAAGCTGGATTTCGAAAAGGCAGAGGAAGCAGAGATCAAATGGCCAACATCCGTTGGATCATTGAAAAAGCAAGAGAGTTTCAGAAAAATATCTACTTCTGCTTTATTGAATACGTCAAAGCCTTTGACTGTGTAGATCACAATAAACTGTGTAAAATTCTTCAAGAGATGGGAATACCAAACCACCTTACTTGCCTCCTGAGAAATCTGTATGCAGGTCAAAAAGCAACAGTTAGAACTGGACATGGAACAACGGACTGGTTCCAAATTGGGAAAGGAGTATGTCAAGGCTGCATATTGTCACCCTGTTTATTTAACTTCTATGAAGAGCACATCTTGCAAAATGCCAGGCTGGATGAAGCACAAGCTGGAATAAAGATTGCCAGGAGAACTATCAATAACCTCAAATATGCAGATGATGCCACCCTTATCTCAGAAAGTGAAGAGGAACTAAAGAGCCTCTTGATGAAAGTGAAAGAGGAGAATGTAAAATCTGGCTTAAGACTCAACGTTCAAAAAACAAAGACCATGGCATCTGTTCCCATCCCTTCATGGCAAATAGATAAGGAAAAAAATGGAAATAGTGATAAACTTTATTTTTTGGGTCTCCTAAATCACTGCAGATGGTGACTGCAGCCATGAAATTAAAAGATGCTTGCTCCTTGGAAGAAAAACTATGACCAACCTAAATGACATATTAAAAAGCAGAGACATTACTTTGTCAACAAAAGTCCATCAAGTCAAGGCTATGGTTTTTCCAGTAGTCATGTATGGATGTGAGAGTTGGAGTATAAAGAAAGCTGAGTACCAAAGAATTGATGCTTTTGAACTGTGATGTTGAAGACTCTGGAGAGTCCCTTGGACTGCAAGGAGGTCCAACCAGTCCATGCTAAAGGAGATCAGTCTTGGGTGTTCATTGGAAGGACTGATGTTGAAGCTGAAACTCCAATACTTTGGCCACCTGATGCAAAGAACTGACTCATTGGAAAAGACCCTGATGCTGGAAAAGATTGAAGAATGGAGAAGGGGACGACAGAGGATGAGATGGTTGGATGGCATCACCGACTCAATGGAGATAAGTTTGGGTAAACTCTGGGAGTTGGTGATGGACAGGGAGTCCTGGCGGGCTGCATTTCATGGGGTCGCAAAGAGTCGGACACAACTGAGCAACTGAACTGAACTGATTAATGACTGTAACTTTGCTGCTAATCATATGAAACATTCTATACCCTATTTGGGTGATCACATAATTAATTATCTAGATCAGGACATTTTGGGAGTGAAAGCAGATGCTGTTAGCAATTGCACAAGGACAGTGGACTCAACCCTTGGGCTTCCCTGGTGGCTCAGATGGTAAAGAATTTGCCTGCAATGTGGGAGACATGTGTTCGATTACTGGGTTGGGAAGATCATTTAGAGGAGGACATGGCAATCCACTCCAGTATTCTTGCCTGGAGAATCCCCATGGACAGAGGTGCCTGGCAGGCTACAGTCCACGAGGTAGTGAAGAGTGGGACATGACTGAGCGACTAAGCACAGCACAGCAGGCGAAACGAGGACTATCACCTTCTCTGAGCAACCTTGCCATTGCTCCCTTTGTGACTGCTCCTCCCCTTCTCTCCTCCCCTTCTCTTCCTTGGGCTTCGACAAGAGTGAAAGGCGTCACAGACAGAGAGGTGTGAGCTCCCTCAGTCCCTTAATGGAGTGTTAAGTTCAAAGCTGGAGGTGTGACCATTTAAATGCTAACACTTTTAAGCAAGTTTGTCTGCAACAGAAACACGCTGATTAAAGCTTCTTTCTGCCTGTAGTTTAAAAAACCATTTTGCAATGTTAATTTCCACTCCATTCCATCAATAACTGGCTTCTTCCTTCTGCCTCTCTTCATTTTAAACAATGTTTTATCTTGTAATTACCCTGGAGGACATCCAAAGGACCTCAACCTTGAACTCCTACAAAGAGCAAGGACTTTAGTAACACAGTTCCTTTTCCTGGGTCCTCCCTCAGTGTTTCTTGGCTGCTCTGGGAAGACTAGGGGCGGAAGATGGGTTTGATGGAAATCAGTGATTAACTTGAAAGTGATTCCATCCCTTTCTGAGGCTATCAGAATCCACAGACCTGATTTCTACTTCAAAACTAATTTTAAAAATAGAAGTTGGAGCCTAATAATTAACTTTAAAAAAATGCTATTATTATCAAAGACTGTATCTAAGTGCCTCATTGTAACTATAACACACTTTAGTTGAACTGAATTACTTTTTAAATCAATTCAGTATAGAACTTGGCCATTTTATTTCAAGTGATAAAAGAACAAAATTTCAGTGAAGGAGTAAAAGATGACTTCTTGCTGTTAAGAGCTTAGTGAATACAGCGCTTGGTGACTCATCTAAAAACATCTTCAAAAAATCATTTTGCATTGCTCAGCTAAAATCCGCTCATTTAATGACATTTCCTGTGGTTAAAATCCTCTGTCCGTGGTCACTGTTTTTGAAAAGTATGACTTATCTTTAGTGTTTGAATGAACCATAAAATTACCTTTAAGATCACTGATATTTCCACAATTGTAAATAATTATTTTCTCTTTTATCTGCAAGCTGATGTGCCTTTGTTTTAAAACGTTTCCTTCTGCAGTTGTGGAGAATGTGTACTTTTAACAAGCAGTTTTAGCCAATTGTCAAAGGGCCAGGTGGAACATGAGTTGAAACAGAGTAAAATTAATAGCATTAAAAATGCTTAACACTCAGACCTGCTTTTTCTTCTGTGCTGCTGCTGCTAAGTCGCTTCAGTCATGTACAACTCTGTGCGACCCCATAGACAGCAGCCCACCAGGCTCCCCCGTCCCTGGGATTCTCCAGGCAAGAACACTGGAGTGGGTTGCCATTTCCTTCTCCAGTGCATGAAAGTGAAAAGGGAAAGTGAAGTCGCTTAGTCGTGTCTGACTCTTCGCAACCCCATGGACTGCAGCCTACCAGGCTCCTCCATCCATGGGATTTTCCAGGCAAGAGTACTGGAGTAGGGTGCCATCGCCTTCTAGTGTCTATCCACTGTGCTGCTCAGGAGAGCTTGTGAGTGTGGTGGGCCCAGGGAAGTGAAGCCTGATCGGTGGCGTACAGCTCTCAGGCCTTTGTCTGGTGTCCCTAATCACAGCGCCAGCTGCCTGAGTCATGGGGCTCACTCTTCTCCCTGGGCCCCTCATCTGTGTGACATGTGGTACTACTTCAATCTTAAAAGGGAGAGATGCTGAAAAAAAATAACAGTTTGAAAGCTTTATTTTTTGAAGACACTGACTAAACTCCTTCATACTTTTTTAACTGAAAGTCTGATTTAAGGAGGAATGATGAGCAAAGGTTTCTCCGTAAGAGCAGATATCCACTGACTGCTGGGGAGATGGTGTGGGCAGATTACCAATGAAACCTCATTTGCAGTTCAGGTATAGAAACACTGTCACCTCAGGAGGCTTGGGTTCACGGGAGCAGGGCACCTGAGAGGGCCCTGGGGTGTGATCATGGGGTCCAGTCATCAGCTTTGTGGGTTCAGAGATTCTGAAACATCATTGTCCCTAGGGGTGACAGGTCTCTTGGGACTGCTCCCCACTGATCAGACACTCTAGAAGTTGCTGTCCCCGTCAGAGTACAAAATGAGTAGTTTACTTTGAGAATTGTAGCCCTATTGGTAGGTCTACACACCATGCCAAATTATGACCAGAAGGTTTAGGCAAGCAAAAGCAGTGAAAGCTTAATAGCTAAGGTTCACATAGCCATTGACAGCAAACTTAGGGATACCAAGAGGAAAGTGGGAAAGGGGATAAATTAGGAGTTTGGGATTAACACATACACACTATTGTATATAAAACAGATAACCAACAAGGACCTACTGTATAGCACAGGAAACTATAATCAGTATTCTGTAATAACCTATAAGGGAAAAGATTCTGAAAAAATAATATATGTGTATATATACATATAAAACTGAATCACTGTGCTATACATTTGAAACTAACAACATTGTAAATCAACTATACTTTGATACAAAAAATTATACTGTAAAAAATAGTCAGGGTTCAAATTTCAACTCCATCTATGGCTAGCTGTGTGACCTTAAGAAGTAATTTTACCTCTCTGGGACCAAATCTATCCATCTATGAAAGGGGGAAACTCAGGGAGATAGAATTAAACATTTTTTTAAAAAATACTTAGGAAAATGGCTGTAACATGGTGCATACTTCAATCGCTCAGTCATGCCCAACTCTTTGCGACCCCCTGGACTATAGCCCACTAGGCTCCTCTGTCCATGGAATTTCCCAGGCAGGAACACTGGAGCAGGTTGCCATTTCCTCCTCCAGGGCATCTTCCCCATCCAAGAATCGAACCAGCGTCTCCTGCATTGGCAGGTGAATTCTTTACCACTGAGCCACCTAGGGAGCACTTATAATATGGTAGGTACCTAATAAAATACTGTTGACCAAAAGATTTAAATCAATAGAAATAATTTTGGAGTTGTAGTCAGGACAGTGACTTTAGGAATAAAGGATCAATTCATCTTTCTCACCTGTGTCATTAAATTTGGTCGATACCAGTACACTTCATAACCACCACAGGAACACACAGCTCTGAGTGTTCATTTACAAAAGTTAAGCCGCCCAAGTTTTCTGTCTCTGGCTGCCTCTGTCAGTGATGGCATTTTAACAGACTGAGAGCTGATGATGTGGAGAGCAAGTGGGGAATTGCCTGATTCTGAGGTTTCCTTCCAGCCTATCCTAGTTTCTTAGCAGTTATATTCACAAATTAGACCCATGTAAGAAAGTCTTGGTTTCTTTTTCATGCTTGATTTCACACATGTTCACAAACCTGCCCTGAGAGTTAGGCTTTTTATTCAATACTACAAGACCTCAGAGCTGGGTTCATTACCACAACGTGCAAAGCCCGACATTACCCACTGAGAACCAGGAGAGCCTGGGTGCAAGCATGAGTCAGTGAGGTGCATGCTCATTGTCTGGGGCCGCTAATCAGCCACACTTTCATTTCCCTCCAGCACATGTTTATTGGACACATTACATATCAGGCTTTGTTCTAGGAAAGGATTAGGCACTTAATAACAGGGGTCTTACATTCTAGTGGGGGAGACAGGCAAGAAACCAAGAGAAAGGGGAGGTAAAAGAAATGAGAGAGAGAAATCAGAGCCTACAGGAGCTACACAGAGAATTAACATAAGGTGATGGGATGGACCGCACCTACTTTACAGGATGCAGTAAGGACTCTGTGAGGTGATGTCCAAGCTGAGTTTTGAATCAAAAGAAGGACACAGACAGGCAGAGATGAGTGTGATGACATTCCAGGCAGAGAGTACCATTAACATAGAGGCTCTTAGGTAGAGACCAGTTGGTGATGGTGATGATCAGACCAAAGGCCAGGATAGCTGGGGGAAGCCTAGAAGAAGGTGCAGAAGAAGTAGTCAGGGTCAAGTCATCAAGGGCTTAATAGCCAGAGGAAGGAGTCTGGAATGTTTGCTAAATATCACGGGAAGCAATTGTGGGGGTTGGGGGGTGGGATGGGTTGGTGTTGGTTAGGCAGAGGATTGCCATGATTGAATTTGTACTTAATAAGAAAGTCCCTCTGGGCGCTATGTACAGTGGATTATAGCAAACAAGACAGGAAGCAGAGACACTATTCCAGTATAAAGAGACACTGGCCACCTGGGTAAAGATAGTGGTGCCGAAAGGAGGTGGCTGAATTTGGGATCTGTTAGGAGGCAGGGTCTTGGGTAGACTTGCTAATGGGTTGGTTGGATGTGCAGAGTGCAAGAAAGAGATAAAGTAAGTATGACTTCGCTGTTCTTGTCTGCACAACTGCACAGAAGGTGGCCTTTCCTGAGATGAGGAAGACAAGAGAAGAAATATGTTTATGGGGAGAAATATCAAGTGGGTGTGCTGGGAGCTCTCTGGTAGATCACCATGGCTCCTCTGGGTCAGTGCCCTCTCTATAGGTGTGCGCTCACTCCTGCACACACTCTGCCTCACTTCACCTTCAAGCCAAAATGAAACTGGGGACACTGCCTTCAGCTGTATTTAGCCCTAAGCAAAAGAAGAAATTGAAATCATGAAAATTAAGTCTTATTTTAAAAAGCCAATTTTCATTCTTAATTTGGCTTAGATGTAGTTCAAGGCATCCGAATCAGTTAACTTTGAAGTTATACATATGCATGTATATGTAAATATATATACTTACAACAGGAAAGAATATATACACACAGGCACATATATAACAACCAATATCATGTCATCTACTTCTTTTTATTATTAACTGTCATTGACACTATCAACTGCCTTCCTTTATCTTTTGATGAATTTAACCAAGCTATGAAGGATGGAGGGCAGAATTACAGGGACCAAAGCCTTTGCATCTTTTCTTGATTAATGTTTAAGTGGTGGCACTGTGAGTGATTTTTACTTTGTGTTTTTAGATAAATTTTTCTTAATCACACAAATACAGCTATTAACACCTGCACAAAAATATAGACCACTAACCAAAGAACTATAGGATTTAGGACTGAAAGAACACTTAACCAGGGAGGAATCTCTTCTCCTATATCCCTGCTAAAACTTTCTAATAAAGGGATATCCACAATGTCCTGGTAGTTCAGAGGGTAAAGAATCTGCCTGTAATGCAGGAAACCTGGGTTCGATCCCTGGGTCAGGAAGGTCCCTTAGAGAAGGTCATGCCAACCCACTCCAGTATTCTTGCATGGATTCTTTCATGGAAAATCCCATAGACAGAGGAGCCTGGGGGGCTACAGTCCATGGGGTTGCAAAGAGTCAGACATGACTAAGTGACCAACACACACACACACACACACACACACACACACACACACACACACACACACACACACACACACCATCCATGGGATGTCCTTTCCACAGTTGGCAGGGCCAATTGTTAGCAAGTCCTTTCTTAATCTAGAAGATAAAACTTCCCCTAGACAATTTTCACTATTGGTTCCCATTTTGTCTTTGGCAGAAACAAAAGCAAGTGAACCTTTTCTCCTACATAATAGTTCTTCAAATATTTGAAGACATATCTCTCTTCATTCTTTTTCTTTCTTTCTTTTTTCTGTTTTTTTAAACCAAAGCAGATCCAGATTTTTCAACATTTCCTTATGTGATCGGATTCCTTGACCTTTCATCACTTTAAATAATGACCCCTCTCAACGTTTTGTGTTTTAACAAAGATTTTAGCCTTAAGTTAAAAAGCCATTGGTCCCATATAGGTGGATTGCAGATATGAGTTGATGATGCTCCTGGGAGGTGATGGGTCAGAGGTGGGAAGTGCTGTTGCAGGAAGACTTTTTTTTAAGATTTTTTTTGATGTGGACTACTTTTAAAGTCTTTATTGAATTTGTTACAATATTGCATCTGTTACATGTTTTGGTTTTTTGGCCACAAGGCATGTGGGATCTTACTTCCCCCATCAGGGATCAAACTCACATCCCTTCATTGGAAGACAAAGTCTTAACCCCTGGACCACCAGGGAAGCCCCAGAAGGGCTTTTTAAAACATCATCTTAACTATATAATGAAACTCCACATCCTGTGTCCCAGCTTCTGGTTCTGGATCAGTTGCTGTCTTTGGGTTTAGGGGGCTATAAAGGGAGTTACAGCATCAGAAAATTTCAGCATTAGAAGGAAACACAATTGCTTGCTTTCCACTCACAGCAGAATCTCTCAATAGAGAGGCAGAGGAGTAAGGGATCCAGCACACAGGATCCAGCGCTGGACTGACTAGATTTGACTTCAAGATTCAATGACAATGATAGTAGTATCTTCTTCATAGTGGTATTGTACAGTGCTCAGTTGATGACAGACCCTTATAAATGCCAACCATCATTCTGTTTGTTGTTCTTATTATTCATACAACATCCCCTGACAGATCATCATCAGACTTTTAGTGCCGGGAAGCTCCTTACTTCCCAAGGTGATTCCTTCCCAGGGTTCAACAACCTTCATACTAAAATTTCCTTGTTTAAATTGAGCTGCAATCTGTGTTCTAGTAAATACCACTCATGGGGCCTAGCTCTGTCCTCTAAGTATCACTTTGGCCTCTCTCTTGTGAGATAGTTCATTATATATTTGAAGGCAACTATCAAATATTGTATCAGCTACTAACATTTACCAGACACCTGTTAGATAAACTAGACTCTGTGTTTCACAGGACAAATGTCCTGTGGGTTTGTTCATCACTGCAAAGGCAGCATCTAGTGCATTATTGGACAGCTACCAGGTGTTCACACTGAATAACTGAGAAATGAACGGCTCTTTGCCAGTCTGTAGTTAGAACTTTAGTAAGAATTTCCTCAAAGTTAAGACTGTGCTTTGGCTTTGAAAGAGGTTTATGACAAGCCGGGAACAGAGCAATAATTCAATTTAATTTAAGCATTTACTAAGTACCTTCTAGATATTAGATACTATATTAAGTATTAGAAATACAAAGAAGAAAGGGCTATGTATGGTTCCTTCATTAGTGATATTAAGGCAGCACACAAACATGCCATTCCAAGGAGAAGTGCTCCATGGGTGTCTTTGTGAGAAGGTGCTCCACCTGAATGGAGATTGCATAGTCACAGTTTAGAAAACAAAACAGATGGGACAAGACATCAGATGTTGGTTTGTTATGGGGCAAAACAGGGGAAAAGTAAGAGAGGTGTGAAGTGAAATTTGCTCAGTCATGTCTGACTCTTTGTGACCCCATGGACCAGACAGTCCATGGAATTCTCTAGGCCAGAATACTGGAGTGGGTAGCCTATCTCTTCTTCAGCAGAACTTTCCACCCAAGAATAGAACCAAGGTCTCCTGCATTGCAGGCAAAGAGAGGTGTAGGGATTAAAAAGGGGAGAGTGAGAGACAAAGTAAGGGGTGGGTACACTGAAAGCTGTCTCAGCAAAGAATTAAGTGAACCAGGGTATCTGCTAGGTCATTGCTTAGGTGTCTTGGGTGAGACAACGGCTGGGTCATTTAAATTGCCTTAGCCTGACCAGAGTTTGTTACAGATTTGTAATTATGCAATGTTACCTTACCAGTCTGAAAATTCAAATAAAGATACCATAACACTGTTGATGAACTTCACTGATTAATTAGTGTCCATTTATGTAATAGTACAATTTTGAACTTCCAGATCTGTTTATTTTCTAAAGAGAGTCCTGTACATGTTGAGGGACATGTCTATTTGTGGGCCTATATCTCTGTCCTCTTGTAGAGCTTTTGAAGCAGCATCTCTCCATCATGGTGGCCAGGACCCTTCAGGATCCTCGCATCTCTGACTCCCTGCTGGATGAAGCAGATGCTATGGCTACGTGTTGCTGCTCCATGGTCCTACCCAAAATAGGATGAAAATTTCTCCAACAATTAGTGACCCTTTATCATATGGGCCAAAAAGTAACACTGTTTGTGTCCAAAGTTTCACAAAGTCCAGCTTGAAAAGGGTTTCCCAGCTTTGGCCCACAAACTCTCTATAGAAAGTTAGGTATAATTCTTTGGCTTGAACTGAAAGTAGATATCACAGTGCTCTTTCTGAACCCAGCAAAACACCCACACATACTTGCACCTTTTTTATCTCTCAACAACCAGTTCACCAACATCATTCATTCCTCATAGCTTATGCCAAAATAACCAAAGGCCTTGTGCATATTTAGTAGCAAAAATTGTCACAGCCAGCCTCCAAGATGGCCCTTTGGATTCCCAGCTCCTGGTGTTCATGGCCTTGTGTAGTCATCTCCCACACTATACCAGGGCTGGCCTGTGTGCAAGCATGTACCACAGAAGTGATAGCAGGCCCTACCCAGATGAGGTTGTAAAAGACACTATTTCTATCTTGGGCTCTCTCCCACTTTCTTTCTCTCAGGCCTCTTGCTTTGGAAGGAACCAGCTGCCATGTTCTGAGTCTTGGGAAGAGGTCTAGTGATGAGAAACGAAGGCTTTTGGTCAACAACCAGTGAAGAACTGAGGACTACAGCCAATAGCCAGGGGAACAAGTCTTTCTGGAAGCAGATTCCCCAGCCCCCAAACCCAGCTGATACAGCCCTGGCTGACAGCCTGCCTGCAGTGTCATGAGAGACCCTGAATTAGAACCACCTCACTAAGCCACTCTGATATTCAGAAGACTGTGAGTTAACACATTTTTATTGTTTTAAGCTGCTACCTTTGGGGTAAATTTGTTATATAGTGATAGATAACTGATACAAAACTAGAGGAGAAGCAGTGAGGGGTCAATTGTAAACACCATACATCTATTGTCCCATGAGTTAAGTCAGGCTCAGCCTGTCACTGTGGTATGAAGCATTTGTAGTTACTTATATTATGGAAGATTGGTAATATACAATGATAGGGAGAAAGAAAGCAAAATAGCGGAAATACATTGCTTCAATAAGAGTGTCCCTGCTCCGTAAGTATGATCATGGCAACATCATCACTTATCAGAACCTCAAGGTGCCCTGTTGTATGACAGAGTAACTAATGCACTTCCCACCATTTCTGAAGGTTGATATGAAAACTCATAGTGTAACGTGGATGCCTGCCTCCGAGGATGCTGTATAAATCCAGTATGCTATTATTTTCCATTTTTAATGTGAATTGACAAGGGCCACTTTAGCCTGTTAACACTTCCTTTCTGAAAAAGAACCCCGACATCTTTTAGTGCCCTCAGCAGCAAATGACTTATGCCAGAGCCTATTCTTCTTCTTTAGATGGAAACCCTACTGACACCTGTTATGTTTTCTATTAGATGAGAAAGGTTTTCTAGAATGTGGATGAAAGGGAGCTTTGCCAACCGGAAGGAAATGTGGGCTGTAGTCCTTCCCCTTGGCTGCTGAAGAGAAATTGCCGGTGGTCAGGAATACAGTTTTGAATGCCTGTTTCCTTGTAGAGAAAGGTTTTTGTGCCAGCTGAAATACCAGGTTACCTTTCCGTTATTTTCAGTCCTGCAGATATGACTTCATTAGCACTGAGGCTCTGTTATGAAGGCTTTTTATACCTGCAGGTTGTCATTTCTGACTTAGTTACTAATCCTGGTCACACATTAAGGGCTTTGATTAAGCAATTTGCTTTTTTTCCTTCCTCTCTTCCATCTCATTGAGAGATTACAGAGTTTGAGCATGAGGTTAAAGGATTACATCTGAATCCTGAGAGTCCTGACACTGCTCCAGCTGTCTGTCATTTCCTGGAGTGGTTACTTATCTGTCAATATTTCTTCCCTTTTTTCCCAAGTCCCAGACCTACTTGATCTTGTCCATTTGGCTCTGCTGGTGGAGGAATAACAAGGGTCTTCCCATCATGCAACATTCTGGGATACATCATGACAGAGAAATCTCAAAGCCCAGGTCAATTATAACAGAAGATGTGCACCACCTCTGCCCCTGAACGTCTTCTGGGGCTGCAGTTGTTTAAAACTAAGTCACCTGAAAAATGCAAGGAAATGTGTGTCTGGTTTCTGCCTGCCTTTCTGCTTGTTTAGCCAGATACAAATAGCAGAAGACTAATACTCTGTGTGTGTGGTTTGTGGTTGGGAAAAGGGAATAAAGTTGGCAGCTACCTCATTGTGCCGTAATTACTTTTTAATTAGAATTCATTGAATACAGATGGATTCTTTCTGTTCTTTCGCCCACTGATGTTTTTAATATTCCCACATCAGGTATTATGAGGCAGTAGCCAGCAGTGAATTACATAAAATAACTCTGTAGCTGGTAGTGACTTACAGAAAGTTACCAACTTAACCATTTGTCTTAGATGAAAAATGATCTTACACCTTTTTGTGGATTCTATTGCTGGTGTGTTGATATAGTGTTTGTTTACCCTCATTCCTGCAGGAAAAAAAAATCATAGTTCTTGTATCAAATTACTATAACTGACTGGAACATTTTTATTTCAAATAATGTACCATCATTTTTTTTCATGGTGACACTGATAAATTTGCAGGATTTCTCATTTTTCCCCTCCTACCAATGAATAATTTCAACCTAAACGTGAATGGAATATACAATTTCACGCTGTTATAAAACATCATTGCTCATCACATTCTAATTGTAACTAAGTTTGAACCTGAATATCTATTTGCAGTATTTTGATAGAAATAAGAAGTAATTTCCATTTTTTTGCTCCGGGGTCTCTCAACATGAACTGACACAGGATGCATTTTTGAAGTCACACTTAATAATTCTCTTTTCATTACCAACAACCACACCCTTGTTGAATAGCAGACCCAAAATTAGGCTTACACAGGCCTATGTAATATACCTAAGAAACATGATTTATTCTAATGTAATAATGGCATAGATTTATAAAGCTTGACTACTCCAATGCTCCTCGTTATGATTGTAAAATATTTGTGGCCGCTGTGGGATTTTCTAGATCATTATTTTAAAAAAGGAAAAACCCATTTTGACAGATGAACTGGGGCCATTCTGAGCAAATCACAGATACTTCATATAACAAGGCCTCCAAAGAGGGGAGCATACACTTATTACTATGGCAACCTGGATCAAAACACTATTTTAGCAGAGAGTTTCCAGTTTTACAATGCAATGATGATTGTTTATAGTACCATTGAAACCGGATTCAGCAAAGGTTTAAGAAATGAGCTGACATGAGGAAAATCATTATAGATAAACTGGGGATACTGAATGGGGTAGCATGGAATCTGCCATTATTTGATCAAATACTGAAATTTATTGCCCAGGACAATAGAAATAATGGAAGAGAATTCAGATGATGAGAAACATTCTAAAGTTTCTTCTGTTACAATCGTTTGGTCTAAGATCACTGCTATCTGAAGTTCAAACTTTGAAAGCAAAGAGGCTTTTTCATTTTTTTTAAGTACATATCTCTCATTTTTCTTATTTTTCTATCTGCAAAATACCTACTTGTAACTTTAAAGTTGTGGGCTGACGCTTCTTTTCTTAACATATTCCATCTGACAGAGTGTAACACGGCACAACTCAAGAATGATGCCCATCATGCAGGGCTTTGTGCTTCCACATGTCTACATGAAGTGACAGCTGGTTGCAACCCTGCACAGTTATTTTTATATAAGTGGAATTTTTACACAGAAAGAGAAAAATTGTCTGCATCACGAGTTGTCCATTTTGCTGAATCTGTCTCAAAATATCTAAAGACACTACTGGGTGGATAAAGTGCATTGAAGTGAAGGGTTGAATAATCATTTATTTGTTTAGCAACTATTTATTGTGCACCTCCTGTGTGCCAATGGGTGTGTACAATGGGAGTTTGTGCTTCTAGGTGTGCAGTGGTGGAACTTATGGTCTAGTGATGATGAAAGCCTTAGGAAAATAATTGAAGGATGCAGAAAGAGAAAATAACTGGATGAGAATGGTGTTTGGATCTCTTCTAGTACTTATTAACTGGAATAGTTTTCCAGTCTTTGAAGGGAGAAAAGAGAACTACATTTACCAAATGTATGCTTTATTCAAAGTTCTGTGAGCTAGGAGAGCTACAAATAATCTCATTTAACATCCTGAAAAATTGCAGATGCTATCAAGTTTATTTTGCATATAAGTAACAGCGACTCAGAAAGTTAAATGAAATTCACAAGTATATTCAATAAATACCTAGGTAGCAATTATTATGCCCACACACAGATATTAACTCATTTAACCCTTGTAACAATGTGTAAAGCAATACTGTTATTATTCCTATTTTACAGATAAAGAAAAATAAAGCACAGAGAGGTTGAATAACTTGCTTCAGGTCACACAGCTAATAAGTGGCAGAAGCAAGATGTGAACCTGGGAAGTATGCACCACAGTGCAGTGAAGGCACGTGTTGTAGATAACCAACAGCTATAACCTGTTATCTAGAATCAGCAATCTGATCTGTAAGTAATCAACGACCTTGTGCTATAAGCCAGGTCTGCTGACTTAGAACAGGCTTAATTTTTTTCTCCACTTCTTTGCCTACACAGCTGGATACACAACATAACTCTCAAATACTTGTTTGGTACACAAATTTGTTTTATCCACATAATCATTCCTTGCTGAGAATACAATAATGCCTCAAAGTCATTTCAACAATTTCACTTAGGGTAACACAGAGAGCATAAAATTATAACTTGGCTCTGGGCAAGTGATTAAGTCCATAAATAATTTCACAATGTCAAAAAGTCTTGAAAACCTTAAATAGCCTCATATTGTGTGAGGTAAATGGTCAGGCTATAAACTATACCCACATTTATTCAACTGAATGTATGTTGTTGTTGTTTAGTCGCTAAGTCATGTCTAACTTTTTGGACTGTTTGTAGCCAGCCAGGCTCCTCTGCCCATAGAAGTTCCCAAGCAAGAATACTGGAGTGGGTTGCCATTTCCTTCTCCAGGAGATCTTCCCACCAGGGATCGAGCCCACTTCCTGCATTGGCAGGCAGATTCTTTACCACTGAGCCACCGGGGAAGCCCCAACTGAATGTATACATGTTTATACATTAATTTGTGATTTCAAAGAGAGAAGCATCTATCTACACTGATGTGGAAATGTGTAATCAAAGGCCACTGGTTTTTGGCCACCAGCATCTGTTTTCCCTTGCTTTGATAGTGATATCCTGAATTTCCTTCGGGGAAAGACCTTCACCCTCTCCCTCTCCCATCTCTTTTCACACTGCTGTATTGAGAATGGATCCAAGGCTGTGTGGTCTCTCCTGTGGAATGACCCTTTCTATTTGTCTTTGGGTTTGTTGATATGGAATTAGACCATCATCTCATCACTATGTGGGAGTTCTGAGAATAAAGTCACCATGGAGAAAAGCAGAAGCAAGAACTGAGAAAAAGCAGAATTCTGTAACATCATTTCAGATCCCTGATAAAGCAGCACCTGGATTTAGATGTATCTCTGGACCTTTCAGTTAAAGAAGCAAAGTGTCTAAGCCACTTTGAGTTAGAATTTGTGTCATTTGCAACCTAAAAATACCTAAGAATACAGGGTGACAAAACTATTCTAATAATGTCCTGTTAATCCTTTATTCTTCCTTTCTTCTCTCCCACTCTTCATATCCAAAGAGTCATGAAGTCTTATCTATTTTATCTCTTAAATATTTCTCAAATCTGCCTACTTCTCTCCTTCATTATCATCACCTTAGTCCAAGAAGCTGGCACGTCTTATGTAGACTATTTGGGGTAAACTTCTCTCTGGTCTTCTGGCATCGAATCTAGTCTTATTCTAATCCATTCCTCACACTCCACCTAGAGCAAATTTTCCAAAAAATGTAAATCTGATTATGTTGCTCCTCCTTCCCACCATCCTCTCCTTCACCCAAGACCAGCAGTAGCTTCCACTTGATCCTAAGATACACATTAAAATCCTAAATACTGCCTTTGGGTTCCTGCACTGTATTTAGCAGGACACAGGAATGATGACTTATGTCTCTATTTCAGAATTAATACTGTTTGCAGCCATCCCCTTACCCAGGAGTATGAAATATTATGTTAATCAGGAAAGTATTTAAACAGGTGAGTGCTAATTACAAAAGGGTATTTTTGCACTATAGAAAATGATGAAGGCTGGATAATATATTTTAACACATACATAAATTATATCTGACTATATTTTTGCTTCAAAGATTTAGAGACAGGCAGCATCATGCAGTGGAAAGAGAACTTGCCCAATACTTGGGATATCTGGTTTTGTTACTTATTAACTGAGTGTCTTCAAGCTGCTTAATATAAGGATAGATCATAGCCTTTGGAATAAGATAGTTCAGTTCAGTCACTCAGTAGTGTCTGACTCTTTGCGACCCCATGAACTGCAGCACACCAGGCTGCCCTATCCATCACCAACTCCCGGAGTCCATCCAAACCCATGTCCATTGAGTCAGTGATGCCATCCAACCATCTCATCCTCTGTCGTCCCCTTCTCCTCCTGCCCTCAATCTTTCCCAGCATCAGGATCTTTTCAAATGAGTCAGTTCTTCGCAGCAGGTGGCCAAAGTATTGGAGTTTCAGCTTCAACATCAGCCCTTCCAATGAACACCCAGAACACTCCTTTAGGATGGACTGGTTGGATCTCCTTGCAGTCCAAGGGACTCTCAAGAGTCTTCTCCAACACCACAGTTCAAAAGCATCAATTCTTCAGCGCTCAGCTTTCTTCACCATCCAACTCTCACATCCATACATGACCACTGGAAAAACCATAGCCTTGACTAGATGGACCTTTGTTGGCAAAGTAATGTCTCTACTTTTTAATATGCTATCTAGATTGGTCATAACTTTCCTTCCAAGGAGTAAGCGTCTTTTAATATCATGGTTGCAATCACCATCTGCAGTGATTTTGGAGCCCAAAAAATTAAAGTCAGCCACTGCTCCACTGTTTCCCCATCTATTTGCCATGAAGTGACGGGACCAGATGCCATGATCTTAGTTTTCTGAATGTTCAGCTTTAAGTCAACTTTTTAACTCTCCTCTTTCATTTTCATCAAGAGGCACTTAGTTCTTCTTCACTTTCTGCCATAAGGGTGGTGTCATCTGCATATCTGAGGTTATTGATATTTCTCCTGGCAATCTTGATTCCAGCTTGTGCTTCCTCCAGCCCAGCGTTTCTCATGATGTACTTTGCATATAAGTTAAATAAGTAGGAATAAGACAGGTTTGGGTTCAAATCACAGCTTTGACAGTATTAGCTGTGTGACCTTCATTTCCACCTGTAAAATGGGGGAAATGGCACCTTTTTAAAAGAAAGTATGTAAAGGACAAAATGCATTGCTGGCCTAGAGTAAGAGTTCATTAAATGTCATTTTCATTTTCTCTTTTCTAGTTTGCATAACTTATTTAGCTTCCCTGGGACTCAGTAGTTATATCTGAGTCCTAACAGTTTGGGTCATTTCTGAGACTCCACTATATCAAAATTTTTCCCACAGTTTGGTGGGAATGAGTCAATGAATCCCCTTATTTTCCTAAGCTGTTTCAACTTGAGTTTCTGTCACTTACAACCAAAAGAGAACTATTTGTTCAAGACAAGACTTGTCTTTGCACCTGTCAACATATTGTCTTTCTTCTCTCCAAGTGGACTTCTCTACAAGATGAGGCCCAAGGCCACAGGCAACTTGTACCTTCCTAGTTTATTCTAATTCTTCCATCAGACAGAAAGTTGCTCTCTTCCCTTAGTTCCCATGGGAAGAAACCATGAGAAGAGCTCTGATTGGTTGACCTTGAGTCATGTGCCCTTCTGTGGCCAAGGGGGATGGGGCTCTAAGATTAGAAATCCCCCTAGAATTAAGACTGGGTGCAAAGAATGTTCTATGACATAACAGAGGAACTTTCCCCAAAGGAAAAGGAGTTCTGGGTAGACAATATAATTGGTCCCTACCACACCTATACTTGCCTATCCACTTTTGAAGTTCATTGCAAAATAAATATATGTGAGATACTTAGAGAATATGGTAATATAAAATCTTATTACAGTTTAAATTGGGACTAAATAGATGATATATACACAAATGTATCAACTTAGTATTTTCTCCTGAGTGTATTTTTTTCAGGCCAGAATATTGCCATCAGATAATATTTTTACTATTCCATTGTCCTCATAGAAAAGCTCTCTATTATAGCATAAAATTAGGAATTACTCCAACACTCAAATCAACCAAAGAGAAATTCTCTTGTTGATCACACATAGACTCTGCTTAATGCCAGACTTCCTTTCCCACTAAGTTCATGTTCTCATCCCTCATCCTGCAGGGTATGAAGGAAACTTCAATGACCTTGCATTTCCAAGGTCACCAAGTAGCAGCCACTCTCCTTGAGAACAACTCAAGGAGCACAGATGACTCACCCTGGGTTGTACAATACACTATTGACACCCCCACGCACCAAGTAGCATCAAATTAGACTGAAAGAAAGGGGAAAAACTCATTCTTCACTCAACAATTATCTAAGGAATACTTATTTACTTAGATAAATATGGCAATGTGCAGAGAGGAGATACATAGTCCTTGCCCCTTAAGTGGCTCATAGTCTGCTGGAGAACACTAACAAATAAGCATACAGTTCAAATTCAATGTAACCATTACAGTGATAGACCAGTGAAAGTACTGTAGAAGCTTGCAGAGGGCTTATTCTGCTTGGGCTGCCATAACAACTAGCATAGACTGGGTGGATTAAACTCTGAGAAATTTATTCTCTTAGAGTTTGGGAAGCTGGGAAGTCCAAGGTGAAGGTGCTGACCAAATTCAGTTCCTGGTGAAGCCTCTCTTTCCGGCTTGAGATGGCTGCAGCAGCCATCTTGCTGGGTCCTCACATGGCAGACAGAGAGAGCATGCTCTCTGGTGCCTCTTCCTGTAAGGTCATTAATCCTTTTCTTATTAGGCCCCAGCCTTATAACCTCACCTATCCCTGATTATTTCCCAAAGGCCTCATCTCCAAATACCATCACAGTAGGTTAGGGCTTCAACATATGAATTTGGAGGGGATGTAATTCGTTCCAGAGCAGGCAGCAATCCCTCTACATCTTCTATACAAGAGATGGCCTAGGATAACATCTAATAAGCATAATATGATAGAAGCATAGGGCCAACCATTGCTAAAAATCTATTTAAGGTTGCTGCTTCCGGGTGTGTGAGCTGTGCACTATCCAATCTAATTAAACCATTAAGGTTGACTGTCGTAGATTTGTGTGTTTAACGTGATTATTTTTCATGCAAGTAAATTATTTTGAGTAAGAAGTACATTTTAAAATCTGCACATTTAACTGGTGGCAAGACTCAACATACTCATCATCAAGGCAGTAATAAGTTTACTCCTTATGAATTACCAACATTCTTCGTATGCTTCCCGGCATAAGAAATGGCAACCCACTCCAATATTCTTGCCTGGAAAATTCAATGGACAGAGGAGCCTGGTGAGCTATAGTAGATGGGATCACAAAGAGTTGGACACAACTGAGCAACTGAGCATGCAACTGAATGCTTACCGTGTGCCAGGAGCCATGTGAGATGTTCTATGTATTTTAATGCATTTGTTCCACAGAATGTGAGATAAAGATGTCCCCATTTTTAAAAATTTATTTATTTTATTTTTGGCTGTTCTGGTTCTTTGTTGTTGTGCGTGGGCTTTCTCCAGTGGCAGAGAGTGGGGCCTACTCTCTAGTTGCAGCGTGTGGGCTTCCCTTTGCTGTGGCTCCTCTTGTTGTGGAGCACGAGCTCTAGAGCCTGGGCTCAGTAGCTATGGTGCATGGCCTTAGTTGCCCCATGGCATGTGGAATCCTCCCAGACCAGGGATGGAACCCATGTCCCCTGCCTAGGCAGACAGATTCTTAACCACTGGACCAGCAGGGAAATCTGGGAATCCCCATTTTATGGCTGAAGAAACTGAGGCTTAAACTGAGGGACATAGCTACTGAGCAGGAGTTTTCACACAACGGGCCTGCCTCTGAGATGTCTATTTCAGACCCTCAGCTCTACTGCTCTACTGCCAGTGCCTCCCTCACTGGATGACAAAGTTTTATCCATCCCTTAACTGGGTGCCAAGCCCAAAACACACTCCTGGATCCTGTTGCCAGGTCTGCTAGCTCAGATTTTCTGTGCCAAGTGGTAAATCTCTGGTCATGTTACCTCTGGTCTATTGTATACTATCCTGATGCTGACTACAGTGGGGCTGTCAGCATGCCAGGAAACATTTAGCAGGGGGAAAGGAAGAGAAAAAAGTACAGTGCGTGTGTGTTGCCAGTTATTTAAAATAGGCCAATTATCCCAAACTGTAAACGCGTACTCAAGTTTAAATACCTACGAATCACTTTAACAAATTTAGTAACAAATTTCTCACTGCATGCTCTGTTTGTGCTGTATTAAATGCAGCTTGTTTGAGAAACGTGTGGTTGACTAACTGTGGGTTGTTAGCAGTCCTTTCTCTCTCCTATCCATAGATTCATAAGTTCTGCAAATAGACAAAAGCAGTTAAGTTTGTGCACCCAAAGGTTGCTATCTTGTGAAGACTGAAAAGAAACCAACTAATTTCCCAATTCCCCTTTTCACCATGTTCTTGGCATGATATTTTTGTTTGTGGCTTTTGACCCTGAGTGACCTATGGGAGCCCTATAGGTGCAGCTGGGAAATTGTCACCAAATCCACAGGAACTGTGATGTCATAGGTCAGGAGAGGGACCAGACAGCAGGCCACAATAACCTTCAGGCATCTAGTAGCAGTTGTGAAGATGAATGCAGGACCATGTGTCAAGGACCATGCAGAGGTCATGGAGAAAGTGGCCAACTTTCTCCAAAGCAGATAGCTCCTTTCTTGTTGTAGTCCGAGTAGAGTTGGTAAGTAGGAAGGATGAGCTTCAAAATAATTATGCTGTGTTCTTTCTAGAGCAATTATTCCATTTGGGGGTTAATTGCTAGAGTGTGAACCCAGGCACTATCTAATTAGAAATAAGCCTGTACTCGGGAATAATTACCCAGCTAATTGGTCTAGTGTGGTATAGCTCTGAAGACTGGGTAGTAAGAAACAATGGTGAAAAACAGAGTCTTTCCAAGTTTGGGTGTTTCAAAGAAAGGGCACAGAGTGTCAGGACTGGAATGGACCTTAGGGATCATTTGGGCCTCGGGCTCATTTTGCACATAAGGCCCACACTCACAGAAGGTTACTGGCAGAGCAGCACTTGGATGTAGTTCCTTCCTCTCTCTTAGGCCACTACTCAGCAGCTGATACCTACACTGTGTTTGACTGACAGCATCCAAATAATTGGTAAGAGTGGCAGCAACTGGAAATTGGAAGCCAGGCCTTAACCACGAGAAGGGTTCTGGGCAGGGAGGGTTAGTGGTATGATGCTGTACCACCCAATACTGGATTCTAATTTCTCTGGAAGACACATCAACCAGGAGGGACCCCCAACTCTTCCTAGTATTTCCAGTTTCTCATTTATTTCAACTAAACCATTCATGCTCTGAACATTCACTGATCCTCTGTTATGTGCCAGGCACTAGGCTAGACCTAGAGAAACAAACATAAGACAGATGTAGTCCCTTCTCTTATCTGTAGAGACAAGAGTTACCCCAGAAGCCTCTAGTACAACTGGCTTCCATGATATGTGGTGAAAAGCAACAGATCACCTGGATTATTTTCAGGCAAGAACATCTTTCTTCCATCCATATGTTCTCTACTACTTGGGATCTTTAACAAAATCCTTTATAGGGTAAAAAACGGGTGCCCATGTAGCCGCCTACAGAAGTTAGGAGTCATTTAAATTCAGGAAAAACAAATCTTCCACCTCTGCGTACATTTCCTTATATTTTCAAAATATATTCAATAGTATCTTCCTACAGTATATGTATTTTATTTCAGTTTGATTGAATGAAGAGTAAGCAGACTCAAAGCTGTGATAGGACCTTTTAAGTCCTTTAACCATTTGGGGACAAACTCTTCTTTATTGGAAAAAAAAAGATATTTCAGAGACTTTCTTTGTCTTTTTCTATGGAAACTAAATAGTTATAACTGGATTTTTCTCCTAGGAATTAAACTTTACTAGCAACTGCATGCATATTAAAAAGCAGTGTCAAAATGATGTGTCTGCTTGGAGGTAGAGTAAGGGAAAAGGCATGGAGGGACTCTAGGGGTGCTGAACAATGGAGTGCGAAGTTAGAGTTGGTTAGCTTTGAAAAAAGCTACTTGTTCTGCATGATAAAAAAAACAGAGACCAAAAGGTAGCCTTCAGATGCTGGTTCATGCAACAATCCATTATACTTTTATTCATTCAACAAATATTTCTTGAGTCCTGAAATGTACCAAGCCCTCTGCTAGATGCTGAGTGAAGAGCATAAGATGAAACAGCTGCAGGTTCTGATTTCATGAAATGGACAGTATGGTGGAGAGGAAAATGTCAGGACACACATGGACTGGGTAACCTAAGCTTGGTTATGTTGCATAACAAATAACCTCCAAGCCCTTCACTACAATGAAGGTTTATTTCTTGCTCATGTTAGGTCCATTGCAGCTCTGTATCCCTTCCTCTCTGTTTTAGACCAAGGCTAACAATCAGCTTCTGTCTGAGAAATGCCTCCTTGTCAGAGAGGAGAAGTATGACGGCTGAGTCACACAACAACTCCAGCATTTTTTTCTCAGAGTACATTTCCTGCCCAAAGCAAGTCATGTGGCCAAACTTGATGTCAGTGGGGTGGGGAATTTTAACTCCCCCAGCAGAGAGGGGCCTGGGAGAAAGGACAGCAAATATTTTTGAACAAGCAATATAAATATGTACCAAAACTTACAAAAATTTTATGCTGATAAGGAAAGCTATGGGGAAAAGTAAAAATAGAGGGCTGTGAGGGAGAACAACACAGAGAGTGACATAGACAGTGGTGACGTTGCAGCCCTGGAAAAGTTTTCCTGAAGTGACATCTCAGCTCAAACCCAAAAGATGAAAAGGAGGTTATTCAGGAGAAGGGTAGGAAAAAAGTATAACAGAAGAATAGCATGTGCCAAAGTCCTGAGGCAGGGAAGAGCTTGACATGCTCAGAATGATGGAGAGAGGTGGTACCATGTGGTGGTCAAGGGTGAGGGACTTGGGACTGGACATCCTGGACTTAAATCCTAGGTCAGTTCAGTTCAGTTCAGGCACTCAGTCGTGTATGACTCTTTGCGACTTCCCTGTCCATCACCAACTCCCGGAGTCCACCCAAAACCATGTCCATTGTGTCGATGATGCCATCCAAGCATCTCATCCTCTGTCGTCCCCTTCTCCTCCTGCCCTCAATCCTTCCCAGCATCAGGGTCTTTTCCAATGAGTCAGCTCTTTGCATCAGGTGGCCAAAGTATTGGAGTTTCAGCTTCAACATCAGTCCTTCCAATGAACATCCAGGACTGATTCCTTTAGGATGGACTGGTAGGTCAACCCCTTACTAACCATATCTTATTTACTTCTCTGTGCCTCAGTTTGCTCTTGTGTAAAACAGGGATAACACTTTTGACCTCACTGGGTTGTTGTGAGGATTATGTGTGCTTGGCTCAGGATACTTGCTACTAATCGAAAGGAGACCCAGTAGCTGGGATGCAGTGAGCCCAACAAGAGTAAAGGAAATGAGGCTGAGGGTGGTCGCATCTGCTAAGACCTTAAAAGTCATGGTAGGACTCTGGATCTTAACCCTGAATATTATATGTTTTAAACAGGAAAGTAATTTAGGTCAACTTATATTTTATAAAAGCCTCCTGTCATATTCTGGGGAGTAAGATATTCTCCATCTAGACAACAAAGCACTGTTGAAACAAAATGAAATCCTAGAGAGATCCTGAAAAAGGAAGGATGGAAGGAGGAGGCAGAGGGTGGGGAGGGGAAAAGAAATGAATTTCAGACCAAGACAGATAATTGTGAGGGGAGGAGATATAGGAGGAGAGACTGTCCCCTCCCAGTTTCTGGGAGGGGAGCTACCGTTTTAATAAGCATGGGGAGAATACAGAAGGGAGGCCAGGGCTGTTCTTATCAAGGGGTCAGCAGCCGAGCAATAAACGACAGGCAATCGAATGGGCTGAGTGGCAGCCTGGCTCAAAGTGGGGGTCCCCTGACTTCTGGAGCAGTGAGTGTGGGGGGGGCACCACTGCTCTGATGACACGAGGATGGAAATGGCTTTTTGTAGTAAGGAGAGTCTTATGGAAAGTAACCCAGTCCTTGGGCTTCCTCTAAATTGGTGCCTCCTCACCTTTTGTCCTCCCTTGCCTCCTCCACCCGGGAGGCCCAGGCCCAGGGTGAAGGGTTGGACCAGGCTCCGGGTAGCCTGGTATTGTGCGATGCTTTGGGGGAGATGGCCTCACTTCATCAGCTGGATGACAAAACACTGTTAATGGCACCAATAAAGAAGTGTGAATGTAATTTTCTCCTCCTGGTTATTCCCTCAGTATTTGGCATCTTATTTAACAGATCAACTGGCCATTCACGACATCCTTTCTGAAGCCAAGTCTTTTAGTGGTGGAAATTTCCTCAAAGGCAGTGTAGCTCAGATCACAAGCTTATCAGTCGGAAATAGGCCATATACATCTGGCACACGTCAGAGAGACCACAGGAGAGAGTGATCAAGTTCACTTCAAGTTCTGAAAGCTTTCGGGGAGGGCAGTTACAGCCTTTGAAGTCCTGGTGCTTTGGAGGAAAAAGAAGCTAGGGAGAAAATGTAGAACCTTACTTCGAACGCCACATTAAAATATATATGTATGTTGAGTTGCTGGAGATGTAAAGCTGAGAATATATGTGATCAGCATAAAGGCAAAATTTTGGAGCTCTGGAGTGAGCGGGTCTGGCTATGATTTTAGCTACTATTTATTGAAGGATTACTCTGAACCAGGCACTGTTTGGACACTTTGCTGTATTAGTTCCCTTAATTCTCACAACTAGCATACAAAATAGGTGTATTGTCACTCCATTTTATAGGTGACATAACTAAAATTCATTAATACACCCAGGATCACACAGTTTATAAACTTGGGCAATCTGGCTTCAACATCTGATCATATCACCATCACACTCATGGCCCATCTGGATACAAAATGTTGAAGAGACGCAAGTCAGATTCGGGTATTCACATCTGATTCTGTCCGCTAAATGCTAAGGGGTGGGAAGGATATTTATATATGACCTTATACAGCCGCAGACATTTTCAGGAGGGAAAAACAAAAAACTCTCATCTTTGCAAAGCAGCATTGAGTAGGGACTATGGAGGCAGAATTGTCATCTCTTGCCAGTTATAATTTTTTATCATGACCATGTTTTTCCACTGTGATTAAACATTTGGGGCTCTTTTTAAAGAAAGATTAATTTTTTCTTATACATTTACTAAGCCATAAATAACTGGAGGTTGTTGATTAATTTTCAATAGGAAAAAATCCCCAAACTTGAAAAGATATGCTGATGCATCATTTCCATGTGTGCTCATTTTTAAACAACCAAGATGGAGATTGCAATTCCCAAAGCAGAGTATTATGGCTTTGAAGTTTCAGGGTTGTCTGTTCATTAATGTCTCAGGGAGCAGGAGAAAGAAGATATTCAAGCTTAAGTTCACAAGGCTTTAAGATATTTCCTCCTTTGCTTTTTCTTATATTCTGTATCCAATCCTTTGGCTCCAGCCTTATGGTACAATGACTTTATTTTATTTTATTTTATTTAAATTTGAGATTATTTGAAGCTAATTTAGGGGCAAATTTAATAAAAAGAATTACATTTGACAGTTCTATGAGTAATAATAAAACACAACGATGCACATATGACCAAATATCCTGAAAAACAAACCCATCCAGAACTGCTTTCTAAAAATGCCAGGGAAAGCAGTATGAAAATGGACTTTGTAAAAACGTACTGCCATGCATGTTGCCAAATATAATTTCATGCAGGGCACCAATGAGTCTCTTTTTGCCCACGTCTTCCTTTTACCTTGGAGATCAATCCCCTCCTCCCCATTTGTGATGGATTAGATGGAGACCAGAGCAATTAGCCAGCTTAATTTGACAGTTATTTTAAAAATTGGCTGTTAAATTATGAGACAGTTCTGACTAGGCGTGTGGTTACTTCACAAGGGAATTTCTCCCAAGTGTTTATTTGTCTATGTGAATTCCTGCTGTGAAACTAGTTGAGTTTGGCCAGATGATAAGTCAGATTTGTTTTGTGTGAAGAAGACTGCTGCTAGATTTGGATCATCCTAAACCAAACTGTGAGTTAAATGCACAAATTATCACCTAATTGTTCCAATCTGAATACAACTGACAAATTCAGCCTCTTTGTTCCTACTTAGGAAGCCAGATCCATCAACAGTACCAAATATTACTATGAATTCTTGAAACTAAACAAAGTGTTTTAGAATTTCTATTCCCTAATCTACATACTCATTCATAGCCACAGATATTTATTGATTTATAGTCATAAATATTCCTGTAATGTGGAAGACCCAGTTACAGGGTATTCAAGAATAACTAAGTTGTCATAGTTGTTCCATGACTGGCCTGTTGCTGAGTTCCATGCAAATTCTGTGAAAGTAAAGGATATACATGTTTTTTGACTTATTGTAGAGAGGGCTGAAGCATTGAAGAGGACTGGTTCTGGATGACCTTTATATTCTCTTGCAAGCTGGATTTTAAGGCACTTACCATCTGATGGACAGAGCAGTGGGGGCTCTGGAAATGCTGAGATCTGTACATGGCCCCAGGGACCACCCCCTCCCGCCCCACACAGGCCAAGAAATGCCTCCTGAGGTCTCAGCCAAGGTCAGAACCTTTATAGAAACGTCCATTCCCTTCCAAGCGTTCATTTACTGAAAGCATGATAAGAATCCCTTCTATTTGCACACTGCTTCGGAGTTTGTCAGGCATTTGTCACACACACCATCTCAAATGATTCTTTTACTCTAACAGGATAGAACAAGCGTCCTTATCCTTCTCTTACAATGAGGAAACTGAGGCTCAGAGACTAAACGAATCCTCTAAGATCCCATAGTGGAAAGCCAGAATTCCTACAAATAAAGCCTAAGAAACAGATTAAGGGTGTGGAATTTCAGGAGACAAAGTGCTTCCAGATGTCAGAGTGGTCTTCCTTGACTAGGAGAGCCATCCTCCTATACCAGAATGCCTTTCAGGGGGAGGCAGGTGCTGGCGAGAGTAAGGTGGCACTTAGATGCCACCCCCTATGCCAAACCACACCTGGTGGTCGAGGGTGAAGAGAAATCCAGGTCGCATACCCTTTGCCCTTCCCCATACCAGGCTGCCCACAGGAGTACATGTCCCAGAGACTGTCCTGCCCACTCCCTTCTCCCAGCTCATGTTCCTGGGCCCGTGTGAGTAGCAGGCACCCAGGCAGTACCTAACTGTGTGTGAATGCCCGGGTAACAGTGCACACCCATCTACCCAGACATCAGACACTGCTGTTGCCCCAAGGGAAGGGGGATGAGTAGACAAAGCCCCTGCCCTCCTCCATTTGGGGACGCCTCTCTCTCTGAGTTGCAGTGGCAGCGCTCTGAGCTAGAAGGGGAGCCGACTGGCTCCAGCAGCACGTAGGCGAGTGCCCCTACCTCTCTGACAACCATAGGGATAATTCAAAGAGAAAGAGTAAAAACTAACCCCAAGGTGGGGAAAGTGAGGGCGTTTCATACCATGAGAAGTCTGTGTGTTTTCTGCAATGTGACAAACTTCATGTCTCCACCTCACTCACGTGATCCCAGAAGGACCAAGCCCTGCTTCCTGAAGGGGCTTTGCCTGGGAGCTCACACGGGAGCCTCTTCTTTTATCATGTCACAAGATGGCACGCCACAGTGTGTCCCACTGTATCTTGCAGAAAGCTGATATTCCAATGATGTTATTAAAAAGTGGCACCTTTCGCTGCACTGCGAGAAAATCTTTCCGATGGGGGCAAGGAGACTGCGATACCTTTTCCCCAAGGAGCTTGCTTCAGCCACAGCATTTGATATATGGTGACATCTCCCCACACCCTGATGCACACACGCACACATGCACACACACACACACACACACACACACACACACCACAAACACATTTCCTAGCTGAGATGGATAAGGAAGTTGAGGGACTTGTTCAAGGTCACACAGAGGGATAAGGAGGTCAAGTCATTCACATGGGGGCATAAAGCATTTGGCCCAGCGCTTTTTGGCTCTTGGTCCTTCTCCCTGACCTCTGCTCATCCACCACCTCACCTCCTTTTCAGCTGAATAAATGTGTAATGCACACAAGAAATGCCATTGCAATTCAGTGTATCACTTATGAACAGTGGCTTTTAGCTAACAAGAATGCTGTTAACTTGTAGTCCCTATGGGGATTTCCCAATTCAGGGTAGTGTGTTTTTATTTTTGCTTTCTTGGAACTCAAATCCATGCCTAGCTCAGCTTAATGTCCAGGTCTGTGTGCCAAGGAGAGCCTTGTCTGAAGGAGCAAGAGTTCCTCATTTAGCCCAGTGACCCTCCTGGCTGCCATCCGCCCCCCACCCTCAAGGTGGTTGCTCAGCTGCTCCAAGGGAGGGTCAGCTACTTGGAAAGCAGAATGAAAATGATAAAACCTTACCTGCCAACTTCACAAGGATATTTTGAGAAACAAATAAGATTATGAATTTTAAAACTTCTGAAGTAACTAGAAGAAAGAGGGACTTTTTCTGTCTAGTGTGTGTGTGTGTATGTGTGTGTGTGTGTGTCTGTGTGTTAGTCACTCAGTCCTGTCTGACTCTTTGTGATCCCATGGACTGTAACCCACCAGGCTCCTCTGTCCCTGGAATTTTCCAGGCAAGAATACAGGAGTGAGTTGCCATTCCTTTCTCCAGGGAATCTTCCCAACCCAGAGATCGAACCCAAGTCTCCTGAATTGTGAAGGGATTGTGAAATAGCAGAAAGCTGGTGGGCTGGGAGTCAGGCAATGCTGGCTTCAAATTCGGCTCCAATTGTGTACTCCTGGGAATGCTCTTTTCTTTCTGTGTGTGATACGGGAGTTGTGGAGAGAATTAAATGGGAGTCTGCTGAATGCTTCTAGCAGAGCCACTGGTTTGAGAATGGTGGTGATGGGGTATTGGTTCCTTGCTTCTCTGTACCCTCTGCCTATGCATGCCTCATAGACTCTGGGTGCTCTAGAGAGTTTCTAGACTTATTAGTGCAATTGTGCAATAGTTTGGACATTCTTTGGCATTGCCTTTCTTTGGGATTGGAATGAAAACTGACCTTTTTCAGTCCTGTGGCCACTGTTGAGTTTTCCAAATTTGCTGGCATATTGAGTGCAGCACTTTCACAGCATCATCTGTTAGGATTTGAAATAGCTCAGCTGGAATTCTGTCACTTCTACTAGCTTTGTTTGTAGTGATGCTTACTAAGACCCACTTGACTTCACATTCTAGGATGTCTGACTCTGGGTGAGTGATCACACCATTGTGGTTATCTCGGTCATTAAGATATTTTTTGTATAGTTCTGTATATTCTTGGCACCGCTTCCTAATATCTTCTGTTTCTATTAAGTCCATACAATTTCTGTCCTTTATTGTGCCCATCTTTGCACTAAATGTTCCCTTGGTATCTCTAACTTCTTTGAAGAGATCTCTAGTCTTTCACAGTCTATTGTTTTCATCTATTTCTCTGCATGTGCTACTGGAGAAGAGTGGAGAAATACCTCCAGGAGGAATGAAGAGGCTAAGCCAAAGCAGAAACAATGCCCAGTTGTGGATATGTCTAGTGGTAAAAGTAAAGTCCAATACTGTAAGAACACTATTGTATAGGAACCTGGAATGTTAGGTCCATGAATCAAGGCAAATTGGAAGTGCTCATAAAGGAGATGGCAAGAGTGAATATCAACATTTTAGGAATCAGTGAACTAAAATGGACCAGAATGCAAGAATTTAATTAAGATAACCATTATATCTACTACTGTGGGCAAGAACCCTTAGAAGAAATGGAATAGATGTCATAGTCCACAGAAGAATCCGAAATGCAGTACTTGGGTGCAATCTCAAAAACAACAGAATAATCTCGGTTCATTCCCAAGGCAAACCATTCAATATCACAGTAATCCAAGTCTATGCCCCAGCCACTAATGCAAAAAAGCTGAAGTTGACCAGTTCTATGAAGACCCACAAGACCTTCTAGAACTAACACCTAACAAAGATGTCCTTTTCATCATAGGGAACTGGAATGCAAAAGTAGGAAGTCAAGAGATACCTGGAGTAACAAGTAAGTCTGGCCTTGAAGTACAAAATGATGCAGGGCAAAGGCTAACAGAGTTTTGCCAAGAGAATGCAATGGTCATAGCAAACACCCTCTTCCAACAACACAAAAGATGACATCACATGGACATCACCAGATGGTCAACACTGAAATCAGATTGATTATATTATTTGCAGCCGAAGATGGAAAAACTCTATACAGTCAGCAAAAACAAGACCGGGAACTGACTGTGGCTCAGATCATGAACTCCTTATTGTAAAATTTAGACTTAAATTGAAGAAAGTGGGGAAAACCACTAGGCCATTCAGGTATGACCTAAATCAAATCCCTTATGATTATACAGTGGAAGTGACAAATAGATTCATGGAATTAGATCTGATAAGAGTGCCTGAAGAACTAAGGACAGAGGTTCATAACATTGTACAGGAGGCAGTGATCATAACTATATCCAAGAAAAAGAAATGCAAAAGGGCAAAATGGTTATCTGAGGAGGCCTTACAAAGAGCTGAGAAAAGAAGAGAAGTAAAAGGCAAAGGAGAAAAGGAAAGATATACCCATCTGAATGCAGAGTTCCAAGGAATAGCAAGCAGAGATAAAAAGAGTAACATTGGCCAGAAATTCACATACTCCAAGAGTGTTTGGCAATACAGGAAGATAGCTGTGCCAGTAAATGATAGTGCTACCAACAATGATGATGATGGTCATTTTAAACCCTGAGGGTATATTATATCCTAGGAATCATGCTAAGAGCTTTACATAAAGATCTCATTTAATTCTTTGCAGATCCCATTGAGGTTCTATTATCCTCTGCAGCTGAGGAAACGGACACACAGTGAAGTGAAGTTTGTTTAAAATCACCAGCCGGTAAGCTTAGAGGCCAAGGTTAAAATCAAAGCCAGCTCCTGCGCTCTCCCTAGGGATCTTCTTTCACTAAAATTTGTGTGCATGCATGCTAAGTTGCTTTAGTCATGTCCAACTCTTTGTGACCCCATGGACTATAGCCCACCAGACTCTTCTGTCCATGGGATTCTCCACACAAGAATCCTGGAATGGGTTTCCATGCTCTCCTCCAGGGAATCTTCCTGACCCAGAGATTGAGTCTGCGTCTCTTATGCCACTAAAATTTACTGCCCGTGATATCCCTTCAACACACTATACTTCCTTTCCTTTTTTGGTTCCTGGTTCATTTGACTAAACTATAGCTTGTGCCTTATTGCCTGCAAAGAAAAATGGAGAGGAGAGGACCTTTTTTAACTTTCAGTTTGATTCGTGAGTATTTGGCTGAACTACTCTTTGGTCATGTAGTCAATTATGAATGTGACAGAAATGTCCAAATTGTCACAGTTTTAATTGTGTCCGCAAAGACATCATGATGATTCAGAAAAGGGTTGTCATGGTCAGGAAGGAATGGGAATGGGGACTCAAAAAAAACTCATGCTTTTTAATGTTACCTTCTCAGAAATCTCCCCTGACTTTCTATATAAAATAGTACTTGCCTCCCTCACGCTTGGCCCCTTACCCTGTCTTAATTTTCTTCATCGCACCTATCACCATCCATGGGGAGTTACACTCTTTGGCTTGCGTGCTGTTGTTCCCCTTGAAAAGATGGGCTCCTTTGGATCAGGAGCTCAGTTCTGTTTGCTGCTCCATCCTTAATGTCTAGAACAGTGTCTGGCATACAGGAGATGCTCAGTAACTGCTTACTGAATTAATATACTGAATTGTTTTGAAGAAACATATAAACACCTAGAGTAAGTCCTCTCTTTGTGGATTGGATTGTGAAATAATTGAGACAAAGTTTCTCTGTGCTCTTTGTATTTCCTGGGTGCCTGATGAACTAGGGTTTCTTTTTTGCATAACCTTCAAAACGAACTTCACTCTAAGTTTCCTCACACTCTGGTTTGTCTCAACTTGTGCAGTGCCCCATGATACCCACAATCTGACATTTAGATTATTTCTTGCAAATAATTTGAAGCAGCATCACACATCATGGGGTGACATGACTTCCCCCAGAGTAGCTGGAATGTGGGAGATACAGTCAGAAAATGCTCATTTGATCAGCTACATGTTCCCTACTCCTTGAGATGTCCTATCATGTGCCCTGGAACTAGTCAAAGGTTTACTTCTCACTTGTTGGCAGAGGGCCAGCTGAAGGCAGGACTGGTATTCA
This sequence comes from Giraffa tippelskirchi, assembly GCF_054371585.1. Classification (NCBI taxonomy): domain Eukaryota; kingdom Metazoa; phylum Chordata; class Mammalia; order Artiodactyla; family Giraffidae; genus Giraffa; species Giraffa tippelskirchi. The sequence goes on along the minus strand of NC_137279.1, from coordinate 130,683,888 downwards.
CACATTCCTCCAATGGAAGACACTGCTTTAGGTTAAGTTAAGGGTTATACATGCTTTGCCTGAGGAGCTGAAAATAAGAATTTTCCTGCCCAAAGTGCCATCTCCCCATAAATGAATTGGTGATGTTAATCTGAAGGCTCACTAATGAGATACAAATATGAAATAACTGTAGCTTCTCTACTGGTTACTGTAGCAAAACCACTTGGACCTAATTACAAAGAGTCTTATTAAAACAACTTGAAAATCTTAGAAACCTAACTAGTCAGATAGTCAATTAAATAGGAAGATACAATGGAATATGTAATGTGCTTTTTTTTCCCCAAAGTTGAATGAATCCCACATTCCTATGCTTTGGTCACTATTGACAACAGCTCTTCCAAAACCCAGATTGTGCCTCTTCAGATCTAATGGTAAATAGAGGATAGTTTTTTCCAAAATACAAGACAAAAAAACCCCATTAAAACATCACTTTTCTATATTTCTCCCATCATTATCTTCTCTTTTCTCTCCCAACATTGGATACTTTTTAACTGAAACTGAAACCAATCGTGAGACTGTAGTATTTCTAGAATGAATAGACCCTTTTGGATTAACAATTTTTCCATCATCCCATCTAAAATTTCTTAACTTGGCAAGCAGGCATACCAGTACAAAAGAAAAAGGCTCATGTCTTGGCCTGGATCAAAAATGCTAAACTAAGAAAATAGGCAATTTTGTCTTAGATCAGTCAATCAGTAACTACTTTCACAGAGTCCAATACCAAGCTAAGTGTTGCTGAAGATCCAAAGGAGGTATGATGCATGGTCTCTGCTTTCAGTCCATTCCAGTGACTATTAGTCACCTTTCCTGAGCTAAGCTGGATAGTACTAACAAGACTATTAGTTAAAAGCTCCTGGAACTGCAGAACTGTGGCCCAAAAGAGACTTAAAATAACAAGGACACACACAAAAATGAAAAGAAGTTCTTGCAAATTGTAATTCATGGTTGCCTGGTACTTCCTTAAAAATACCCATAAGCAAAAATCCTTCAAGCCTCAGTGAGGTTGTGTGGTTTTCCACTTCCCCATCAGCTTGGATAGTCAGGGATCCCGCAGAGGGTTGCAGGAGGAGCAGCCACAGAAATAAACAGAAGCCTTTGCTATCACGTGGCAAGTAAGTGTTGCCTCTCTTGAGCATCCCAGGTAACTGGGGCAGCCCCCTGACAATGGATGAAATGATATCGCATCCAGTCGGAGAACAACCCAGCAGAAACAGCAAGATGACATATAAACCCATAATCTCAGCTTTTAATATGAAGCAACAATACATGAGCACACTGTACTTCTGCAGCTACTCTAGAGAAAGAAAGAGAGTAAAATGTGTAAGAAAGCCACAGTTAAATTACTCACTATTAGCCCCTACAGTGTGCTTCCATCCTACCTGGATGAAGACTGTATACTCACATATACACACACACATAGATACACAGACATGTGTAGGGGTAGAGACTGTCACAGCTAAATTTTTTACTAGTGTAATGAGGAACGAGACCAACAGAAGGAGCTCCCTGGGCTAATTTCCCAGCCAGCAGCCACTTCAATGTTCCCACTAGGAGAGTGAGAAGGAGTGAGAGCAAAATATGATAAATAATGACTGGCTCTGCTGGTCAGGAGAAATTATCACTATGCTTGAGGGATCTAAGGATATGTTCATCTAGGAAACGTACTAGGGGTGCAGACTGAGGAAAGGGAGGAAAGAAAACCCAGAATGGATTGGACATATCTCTAGGACATATTCATTTAAATTAAAGGAAAATTTTAAAGCACAAATTAGATATGACTAAACCTAAAGGTTGCCAAACATCTTAGTTCCCCCAAATTAAAATTGCTTTTTAACTTGTGGCTTTATATGGCTTGGGAGGGGGTGAGGCAGAGCAAGCTATTTTACATTTCCCATAGGCATCTGCCCCAAGACAGTATGTTTAGGTGTATATTTGCTTCTATGTCTTAGCACAGCAAAAGGCCAAGATTCCTTATTCTGTGCTCACCTACAGAGATCTTTTCTGTGTAGCAGGAAAATAGGACCTAGAAAATTCAGGGGAATGCAAAGGAAAAATATTATCAAAGCTCAGAAAAATTGGTTTTGCCCATATTTCTGGGCTAAAATTTACTTTGATGTGTCACAAGCAAATAAGTAAGCATCAAGCCAGGGTGGGCTTAAATGTTCATAGGATAGAGAATGGGTAGGCATTATTTATCTTATATGACTTTCCTAGAAAATGAAGGGAACATATCTAGCAGTTAAAGAATTTTGTTTTTTTAAAACCTGGTTGATAGTCTGCCCAGTGTACGACCATGTATCTTACATATAAAAAGACTCTGACAGACCAGTAATATATTCTTCAGTAGCCAGAGGAGTAATAGGATCTGGGTTTTCATTCCTGCCTGAAACAACTAAAACAAACAAACAAGAAGAAACAAAACAATACAAGAAAAGTATATAAGACAACAAATGTTTGGACATCAAGCAATGAAGGTAGGAAACAAATGAGGTGAGCCCTACGACTGACCCAGACTAAAATGTGGAAAGGTTTCCAGGCTACAGTGCATGAGGAGGACTGTATCTCAGATGGAACTTGCTGGTCTCCTTGAGATGAAGATACAAAGCTGGAAGTCCAGGGAGGTCAAGGCAGCTAACTGCTTGCAGGACAAAGTACCAAAGAGAGAAAGCCCAGGAGATCTTTAGGCACTCTCTCTTGAGTCTTCAGATGCATATGTGTCGGAAACTGCCAAGAAAAAGCCAAAAAAATATTAGAAGATATATACTACATGTAGTTCATACAAGTGAAGGTATGGTGCCTGTCATGAGCAACCAGAAAGGAAAGCCTCATAATTTGGGGTACTGGATAGAATAATTGGAAAAGCTTTGATTCAGTAGTGGGAAAAAAAATTAGAATGGAAGGCAGGGGCCCCTCCCAACCCCAAGATACATATCATACAAATTAAAATATGGTCAGAGAGTAATCATGGTACCCAAATCAAAAGTCAAAGGGAAGGTATTTGAAATAGAAAGGTTAATTTGTGATGGAGGTGATTTTTACATGGGCATAGCTATATGGTCATTCTTCCAAGTAATCAGTACCAATGGTTTATTACAAAACAATGGCTAATGAATCACCAGGACAATGCAGAGAAGGTACCATTGTACTTCTGTTAATGTGACATACTTTTGTATGGTGCTTTAGTAAACCTCTTTATAAATATTTATTAAGTATGCACCCTATGGCATGAATCCAGGATTGAAGAGTGATTGAACATCAGCTCTTGCCTCATGGAATTTCTGATCTAGGAAGGGAGACAGAGCAGTAAATAATTAAGGAGATCAAATCAGTCAGTCCCAAAGGAAATCAATCCTGAATATTCATTGGAAGGACTGATGCTGAAGCTGAAGCTCCAGTACCTTGGCCACATGATGCAAAGAACTGACTCATTGGAAAAGACTCTGATGCTGGGAATGATTGAAAGCAGAAGGGGGATGACAGAGGATGAGATGGTTGGATGGCATCACCGATTCTATAGATGAGTTTGAGCAAGCTCCGGGAGTTGGTGATGGACAGGGAAGCCTGGTGTGCTGCAGTCCATGGAGTTGCAAACAGTGGGACATAACTGAGCAACTGAACTGAACTGAACTGAGTGTGAATAATGCAATTCCAACATGAAATTCTGAGCAAGTGCATGGTAGGGTTAATTAACTTAGTTTGAGGGGGTCACAGAAAACATTCTGGAGGAAGTGATGCTGAGACAAAAAGAAGGAGATAGATTTAGCCAAGTGAAGAATCAACATTTACAAAGGCTGAGGAGAGAGAAAACATGGCTCCTTTGAGAAACTGTGAGCATTTCGGAGTGTTATTCCCTTTGTGTCCTTCCACGACTCTGGGAAGAAGGTTCACCAATGAGAGAGCTGAAGCTTACAGATATCTTATAAAAATGAAAAGTGACAGAACTGGGATTAGAAAACTCAGCTCTCCAAATAGTCAGTCTATGTTCTTGCTCCTTGTACTTCACCATGTTAGTTTTATATATGAGCGGTAGTGTATGGGAAATCTCTGTACCTTCCATTCAATTTTCCTGTGAACCTGTACTGCTCTAAAATATAAAGTCTATTTTTTAAAAAACCTGATATCTCCATCAGTAAGCCAATAAAAAAGCATTAACTAACATAAAGGTGGACATATAGAACAATAGAATAGAATGGAGAGCCCAGAAATAAACCTCTGTATATACTGTCAATTGATTTTCAACAAGGGTGCCAAGGCTATTCAATAGGGAAAAGATGGTCTTTTCTAACATACAGTATTGGGAAAATTGAATATTTACATGCAAAAGAATGGTGTACTTACCTTACACCACATAAAAATATTAACTCAAAATGGATCATAAATCTAAACATAAGAGGTAAAACCATAAAACTTTTAGAAGAAAACATAGAGGGACAACCTCATGACCCTGACCTTTGTAAGATTTCATGGATTTGATACCAAAAGAAAATAGATAAATTGGACCACATCAAAATTAAAAACTTCACTGCATCAAAAGATACAGTCTATAGAATAAACAAGCAATCTATAGAATGAGAAAAAAATTTTAAATCTTACATCTGATAAGGGGTTAATAACTAGAATATATAAAGAACTCCTTCAACTCAACAATGAAAAACCAAATAACCTGATTGAAAAAGGGGCAAAGGTTAGACTTTTCATTTCTGGTTTGGCATGTAAGAAGCTTACATGCAAAGGAAAAGTTGGTTCTTTGAAATGGTCGATATAATTGATAAGGCTATAGCCAGGATAAGAAAAAAAGAGAAGAGATATAAATTACTAATATCAGGAATGAAGGAGAAGACATCACTACAGATCCCATGGACATTAAAAGGATAGTAAAGGCATATTGTGAACCACTCTATGCCCATAAATTTAATCATCTAAATCAACTGAGCCAATTTCTTGAAAGACATAATCTGCCAAAATGTGTACAAGAAGAAATAGACAATTTGATTAGGACTATATCTATTAAAGAAGTCAAATCAGTAACCCTCCAAACCATAAAGCAGCACCTCCAGATGGCTTCACTGATGAATTCCATACAACTTTTAAGGAGATATACTGCCCAGTTCTCTACACACTCTTTCAGAAGATAGAGGCAGAGAAACACATCCTAACTCATTCTGTGAGGACACTATCCTAATACCAAAACCAGATGAAAATATTACAAGAACAGAAATACTAGCAAATCAAATGCAACAATGTGTAAAAAGAATTACACATCACAACCAAGGAAGATTTATCCCTGTTATGCAAGACTAGTTCAAAATTCCAAAATCAATTAGCATAATCCATCACATGAATAAGCTATTGAGTAAAAATCACTGGGCTTCCCTGATGGCTCAGTGGAAAAGAATCTGCCTGCCAAGATGTAGGTTTGGTCCCTTGGTCAGGAAGATCCCCTGGAGTAGGAAATGCCAACCCCTTCAGTATTCTTGCCTGGGAAATCCCATGTACAGAGGAGCCTGGCAGGTTACATGGTACATGGGATCACAAAAGAGTTGGACATGACTTGGTGACCAAACAACAATGAGTAAAAAATTACATGATCACAGCAATAGATGCAAAACAAACAAACAAACAAACAAAAAACCCAAAAACTGTATTTGAAAAAAATCTAGCACCCATTGATGATAAACACTCTCAGAAAACTAAGAATAGAGAGGAACTTCCTCAACATTATAAACAGTATCTAGAGAAAAACTACAGTTAACACCTTATTTAGTGTTAAGAACCATGAAGCTAAGATCAGGAACAAGGCATAGATGTCCCCTCTCAACACTGTACTGGAAGTGTTAGCTAATGTAATAGACAATAAAAGGTAATAAAAGCTACAGAGATTGGATAGAAAGGAATGAAGTTGTCTTTGTGTAGAGATTACATCATAGTTCATGTAGAAAAATCCAAAGAATCAACAGAAATACTCATAGAACTATCAAGTGATAATAGCAAGGTTGCAGGATGAAAAGTGAATATACATAAGTCAATGACTTTCCTATATACAAACAATAGAATGGGAAAGACTAGAGACTATACAAGAAATAAACAAGTGTAATTTTAAATTGAAAACACAGTACCATGTACATTAGCACCTAAAACTGAAACACTAAGGTATAAATCTAATAAAATATGAAAAAGATCTATAGAAGGAAAACTATAAAACTCTGATAATATTTTATTTATTTAAAAAAATAGAGAGACACACCATGTTCATGTTTAGGAAGAAATGGTATTATCAAGATGTCAGTTCTTTCTAATTTGACCTATAGATTCAATGCAATCCCAAGCAAAATAGCAACTTATTTTGTGGTGATTGACAAATTAATTCTGAAGTTTATGTGAAGAGACAAAAGACCCAGAATACCCAACTCAATATTGAAGGGGAAGAATGAAGTCAGAAAACGGCCACTACCCAACTTCATGACCCACTATAAAACTACAGTAATCAAGAGACTGTGGTATTGAGAAAGAGTAGACAAGAGAGCCCAGAAGAAAAGAGAGAGCTCAGAAATAGACCCACATAAATATAATCAACTAATCTATGATCAGTCAGTTCTAAAGGAAATCAATCCTGAATAATCATTGGAAGAACTGATGGTGAAGCTGAAGCTCCAATACTTTGGCCACCTGATGCAAAGAGCCGACTCATTAGAAAAGACACTGATACTGGGAAAGATTGAAGGCAGGAGGAGAAGGGGATGACAGAGGATAAGATGGTTGGATGGCATTACTGACTCAATGGGCTTACCTGGTAGCTCAGCTGGTAAAGAATCCACCTGCAATGCAGTAGACCCTGGTTCGATTCCTGGGTTGGGAAGATCCTCTTGAAAAGGGATAGGCTACCCACTCCAGTATTCTGGCCTAGAGAATTTCATGGACTGTATAGTCCATGGGGTCACAAAGAGTCAGACATGACTGAGTGACTTTCACTTTCTTTTCTTTCACCGACTCAATGGACATGAGTTTGAGCAAACTCCAGGAAATAGTCAAGGACAGGGAAGCCTGGCGTGCGGCAGTCCATGGGGTCGTAAAGAGTGAGACACAGCTGAGCAACTGAAAAATAGCAACAAATCTTTGATAAAGTAACAAGAAACAAAGGCAATAGTACAGAGCAAGGTAGTCTTTTCAATAAATGGTGCTGGAACAACTGGACATTCATGTGCCAGAAAAAAAAAGAATATAGACGCAGATCTTACACTTTTCACAAAAATTGACTTAAATGGATAACAGACCTAAATATGAAATGCAAAGCTATAAAAACTCCCAGAAGATAACATAGAAGAAAACCTAGATGAACTTGGGTATGATAATGCCAGTCTATTAAAACATCAAAGACATAATCCATAAAAAAATAATAAGCTGGATTTCACTAAGTTAAAAAACTCTGCTTTGCAAAAGGCAATGTCAAGAGAATTAGAAGACAAGCCACAGTCTGAGAAAAAATATTTGAAAATGATATATCTGAAAAAGAATTGTAAAACATATGAAAGCCCCTTAAAACTCAATAGTAAGGAAATGAACAACCCGATTTAAAAGTAGGCCAACATATATATATATATATATATGTTCTTAGTGTTTATTTAGGTAAGCATATGAAAAGATGTTCAACCTAATATGCCATAGGGAATTGTAAATTAAAACAATAATGAGATACCATATACACATATTAATATGGAAGAAGTCCAGAACACTGAAAATACCAAATTCTGATGAGGATGTGGAACAATGGGAACTCTCATTATTGCTGATGGAAGTGCAAAATGTTATAGTCACTTTGGAAGACAGTTTGGTCGTTTCTCACAAATCTAAACATACTTTCACTATATAATTTAACAATCATGCTCCTTTGTATTTATTCAAATGATTTGAAAACTTACATTCATAAAAAACCCTGAATAAACCTATTTATAGAAACTGTATTTACAGCTGCAAAAACTGAAAGCAATCAAGATGATCTTCAATAGGCAGATCAATAAATAAACTTTGGTTCATCAAAACAATATTATTCAGCACTAAAAAGAAATGAGCCATCTAACCATGAAAAGACATGGAGACAACTTAAATGCATATTATTAAGTAAAAGAAGTCAATCTGTAAAGGTTACATACTATATGATTCCAACTATATGACATTCTGAAAAAGGTAAAACTATGGGGATGATAAGATTAGTGTTAGCCAGAAGCTAGAGGGAGGGAGAGATAAATAAGCAGAGTAAGGGTTTTTTTAAGCATTGAAACTATACTGTATGATAGTATAATACTTCATGCATGTCATAATATTGATACATTTGTCAAAACCCATAGAAAGTATAATACCAAGAGTGAACTCTAATGTAAACTATGAACTTCGTATGATGATTTGTTGATGTAGGTTCATCAACTGTAACAAATGTACCACTTTGATGAGGGAAGTTGGTAATGGAGGCTGTACATGTGTGGGAATTCCTATACCTTTCACTCAAATTTTCTCTGAACCTACAACTGCACTAAAAAATGATGTTTGCTAATTTAAAAATAAAAAGGGGATGTTGAACACACATTTCTCCAAAGATATACAAATGACCACCATGTTCATGAGAAGATGCTCAAAATCATTAATCATTAGAGAAATGCAAATCAAAACTATGAGATGCTAACTCACACCTATTAGGATAACTATTATCCTAAACAGAAGAAAAGGGGGAGAAAAACAGAAAATAAGAAGTACTGGCAAGGATATGGAGAAATTGAAACCGTTGTGCACTGTTGGTGAGAATATAAAATGGTACAGCTACCATAGAAAATAGTGTGGTGGTTCCTCAAGAAATAAAAAATAGAATTACTGTATGATTCAGCAGTTCCAATTCTGGGTATATACCTTAAAGATTGAGATCAGGATTTCAAAGACATACTTAACAGCATTGTTCACAATAGCTAAAATCCCAGTTATGCAGCATGGGTTTACTGGTGCATCAGCCTCCTTTTGCTGCTTTAACAAATTACCATAAACTCAATGGCTTAAGGCAGTGCAAATTTATTCTCTTATCATTCTGAAGGTCAAAAGTCTGAAATAGTCTTATGGGTCTTAAATCAAGGTGTCAGCAGGGCTGGTTCCTTTGGTGCCACAGAATATAAACAGCCAGCAAAAGCTGGAAAAGGCAAGGAGTGGATTCTCTTTTAGAACCTCCGGATGGAAGGAGCATAGTCCTGTTGACATCCTGATTCCAGCTCAATGATATTGATTTTGGACTTCTGACCTGCAGAACTATGATAGAATACATCTCTGTTGTTTTAAGCCACAGTTTGTGGTTGTTATAGCAGCCACCATAACTAATATAATTTCTAAGTGGAATGAACTTAGAATGTAATTTTGTATATGTAATTTTGATGTGTGGGCCTTAATACCTTTAAGTGTGGTCTCTAAGCTGTCATACTAGCATCACCGGAAAGATTATTAGAAATGTTGCAACTCAGATCCCATTCCCAGACCTCATGAATCTAACTCGGCATTTGAGTAAGAATCCCAGATGTATCAAATTTGAGCCATGAGTCCTAGAGACAGAGAACCAGACAAGAGAACCCCAGGAATCTGGAAGCCCATGGAGGGCCACTCAACCCTTGGAGCATGTCCCAGCACAGACCCTTGTATGGAAGAAATGTTATATTTTGTTTAGGTAATCTTTAATTTAGACTACTGAAATAGATGAACAAATATTCTAACAAATACTCCATCTATATGCCAGGCAAAGCACAAATAATTTGAACACATATGAACTATCAAATGTGTGTTTATAAGGCAGGCAAGTCTTTCATTTCACACACACATGAAAAGTTATTACTCATCATAAAACGTTTCTGCTGTTTAACCATAACTATGATATGGATGTTCACAAGAGCTCTACTGATTGTTACCTTGGGGAATCACGGCTAATCATTTTCAGGCTTTACTACTTACTGTAAGCTAACCACAGAAACCACATCTTCAGTCACATGGCCACTGGAGGCTTTTCATTCCGTGTACAAATTAAGCAGCCACTTAGATTTGGAGCCAGCATTTAGAAAAATTTTATGCATTTGGGTTGGATTACTTAAGGGAAAAAAGGCTGTCTATGGGCTTAGCAATGCTACCCTTGTTGTAGATCAGGTGTCCATTTACGTGTGGGATTGTTTGTGGACTCATTCCATTAGTCTATTTTGAGTCATTACCAAACTGTCTCCATACTGTAATTTTGTCTTGATACCCTGTAGTTTAAATCCTGCAACTTTTACCTTCTTTTTCAGCTTATCCTGATTAGGAGTTGGTAAACTATGACCAGTTGAACCAACAACTGTTTTGGTAAATAAAGCATTATTGGAAAGCAACTAGTCTCTCAATTTCATATTGTTTATGGCTGCTTTCTGACTACAATGGCAGGATCAGGTAGTTGCAATAGGGGGTAGCCTGGGCCACAAACTCTAACATAATTGCTATCTGTCCCTTTACCAGAAATATTTATTGACCTCTGGTCTTGATAATTCTTGTTCTTTTGCATTTCCATATAAATTTTAGAATTAGTTTTTCTCTTTAAGATTTATTTATTTATTTATGGCCTCACTGGGTCTTTGTTGCTGCTTGCATGCCTTCTCCAATGGTGGGAAGCTGGGGCTACTTTCTAGTTGTGGTCTGTAGGCTCCCCATTGCCGTGGTTTCTCTTGTTGCAGAGCATGGGCTCTAGTTGTGCAGGCTTCAGTAGTTGTAGTGCGTGGGCTCAGTAGTCACTGCTCACAGGCTCCAAAGTGCTGGCTCAGTAGTTGTGGTGCACGGGCTTAGTTGTCCCACGGCATGTGGGATCTTCCAGGACCAGGGATCGAACTTATGTCCCCTGCATTGGTAGACAAATTTTTTATAAGTGAGCCACCAGAAAAGCCCCAGTTAGCTTTTCAAGGTGTAGAAAAAGAACTACAGAGATATCATGTGGAATTACATTGAACTTGTAAGTCAGTTCTGGGGAAATTTGACATATTGCATTAATGACTATTGCAGTCTATGAATATGATACAACCCTCCTTTTTAAAATAATTTTCTTTAATTTCCCTCATCAACAAGTTTTATTTTTCTTTAACAGACTCAGCAAATCTTTTGTTGGAGTCTTTTCCTTGCTATTTAAATTCTTTGTATTTTAAAATGCTCATTTTCTAATATTTTGTTGCTTATACATAGAAATACAGCTGCTTTCTGTGTAAATGGGCTTCCTAGCTGGCTCAGCGTTAAAGAATCCACCTGCTGGTGCAGGAGATACAAGAGATGTGGGTTCAATCCCTGAGTCAGGAAGATCCTCTGGAGGAGAAAATGGCAACCCACTCCAATATTCTTGCCTGGAAAATCCCATAGACAGAGGAGTTTGGTGGGTTACAGTTCATGAGATCGCAAAGAGTCAGACACAACTGAGTGAGCACATCTGTATATATTAATAGATTTGTCTGATGAGCATTTTTATCTAAACAGATGTTGACTTTACCAACTGATTTTTATGCATTTGTTGAGATGATCTCATGGCTTTTCTTTTTAGTAAGCTAACACAGTTAATACATTAGTGCAATTTTCAAACCTCATTTCAATCTTTTATTCCTAGAGTAAATCCCACTTAGTCATGATATATCACTGAAACTGTGTACAAGGCCCTTGTCTTTTGAAGTAAAATGCAGCCTCAAGACTTAATGATTGGGAAATGTGAAGATACAGAAACAAAGAGTAGCTGTTGGGCTGGGAAACTGGTGTCAATTTAAGCTGTAAGTCTGCCACGCTGAAGAATTGATGCTTTTGAACTGTGGTGTTGGAGAAGACTCTTGAGAGTCCCTTGGACTGCAAGGAGATCCAACCAGTCCATCCTAAAGGAGATCAGTCCTGGGTGTTCATTGGAAGGTCTGATGTTGAAGCTGAAACTCCAATACTTTGGCCACCTGATGCGAAGAGCTGACTCATTGGAAAAGACCCTGATGCTGGGAAAGATTGGGGACAGGAGGAGAAGGGGATGACAGAGGATGAGATGGTTTGATGGCATCACTGACTCAATGGACATGGTTTTGGGTGGACTCTGGGAGTTGGTGATGGACAGGGAAGCCTGGCGTGCTGCAGTTCACAGGGTCGCAAAGAGTTGGACACGACTGAGCGACTGAACTGCCACACAGCACAGTTACCAAACTCTCACTTCCCTGAAAGATACAGGTAAAGGCCTGACACAAATTTCTAAGTTGTTTTTACAGGAAACGCACTCCCTCCAGATGAAAACTGCTGACCACAAGAACATAGACCCTAGACTGGTTGAAACCAGAAAAGTTAATGATACTTGAAACTTCACCGTGATGCCAATGAATCCAAGAAGCACCCATGAGCTATCATGCCCTGCTCCCTGAATGCTATAAAACTCCTCACTACCCACTCCAGGTTGGATCACACAGTCTTGAGGGCATTAGCCCACTGTGATCCCCTTTGCCTGGCAAAGCAATAAAAGCTGCTCTTTTGTACTTCACCCAAAACTCTATCTACCCAGCATTGGTGAAAAGAGGCTGACTTTGGGCAACATCACCTCTACATAAGTGGGTGGATTTTATAAGCTAACAGTTTGGTTTTTTGCTTCTATGTTCTTAGAGATATTATTCCATATTTTTTTTTCTTCTGATGTCTGTCAGATTTTGCTTCCAGGATTATGCTAGCTCATGAAATAAATTGGAAAGTGTTCTTTAATTTTTTGCTTTTTGGAAGAGTTTTTGTAAAATGATTTACTTTTATGCCTTAAATATTTGGGCAAAGTCACAGATGAAGTCATCTGGGCCTAAGATTTTCTTTGTGTGATGGTTTTAAATTATTAAGTCAGTTTCTTCAACATATTTAGGACTACTCAGATTTTTTGTTTCTATTAATAATTGTGAGTATTTTGATAAATTGTGTTTTACAAAAATTTTATTCCTTTCATTTACATTTGCAAATGTATTGCTTAAAGTTATCCAAATATCCTTTTATTCTCTTTCTAATATCTATAGAATTTGTGCTATTATCTACTATTTTATCCATGATTTTGGTAACCTATGCTTTCTTATTTGCTTGAACAGTTTTCCCAGGTGCTTATAATTTTATTAGTCTTTGCAAAGAACCAACTTTTAGTTTCATGAATCCTCCCAATTGAATATTTATTTTTCTATTTCATTATAATGGTTTAATTTTCATTATTTAATTTTCTGCTCTTTTCTAATTTCTTGAGATAGATACTTGAATCATATATATTCACCTAGGCATGGTTTTACCTGTGTCCAGTACAATTTGATATGCTACATTTTTCCTATCCATTTAATACTGTTTGCTAATTGTGATTTCTTCCTTGGGTTGGATCCTCAGGTTATTAAAATGAGTTTTCCTTACTTTCCAAATTTGGGGAATTTATTAACTATCCATAGGTTAGTGATTTCAAGTTACCTCTACTTTAGTGAAAGAACATACTCTAAATGATATTAATCCGTTGAAGTTTATGAAACTTGCTATATAGACTGTGCTGTGCTGTACTCAGTCACTCCGTCTTGTTTGACTCTTTGTGACCCCATGGAGTATAGCCCGCCAGTCTCCTCTGTCCATGGGGATTCTCCAGACAAGAGTACTAGAGTGGCAAAACAAATGCAATATTGTTAAGTTAAAAAATAGAAAATAAACTAATTAAAAAAAAAAAAAAAGAATACTAGAGTGGATTGCCATGCCCTCCTTCAGGGAATCTTTCCAACTCAGGGATCGAACCCAGGTCTCCCACATTGCAGGTGAATTCTTTACCATCTGATCCACCAGGGAAGCCCAAGAATACTAGAGTGGGTAGCTTATCCCTTCTCCAGGGGATCTGCCTGACCCAGGAATCAAACCAGGGTCTCCTGCATCGCAGGCAGATTCTTTACCAGCTGAGCTACCAGGGAAGCCGCTTTTATAGACTAAAAAATAGTAAATTTTGGTAAATGTCACATGTCTACTTGAAAAGAATATGTATTTCTTAGTTCTGGGTATAACTCTATATATGTAAATGAGAAGTTGTTGAATTCAAGTATTTTAAGATTTTACTGATGTTCTAACAGACATTGAAATACAGGCAAACCTCATTTTATTCTGCTTTGCAGATGCTGCCTTTTTTTTCCTCCGCAAACATAAGGTTTGTGGCAACCCTACATGGCCAGATAATGTTCAGCACTTTTTAGCAATAAAGTATTTTTATTTAAGGTATGTATGTTGGTTTTTTAGATATAATGCTATTCCACACTAGCAAAAACATAACTTTTATATGCACTGGGAAACTAAAAAAACGCATACGACTCCCTTCATTTTGATATATACTTTATCGTGATGGTCTTGAGCCAAACCCATAATATATCTGAGGTATACCTATATGTCTATGAAACTATTGCACTATGACTATAGATATATCTACTCGTCCTTTTAGTTCAACCAACTTTGTTTTATATATTTTGATGCAGTGCTATTAAGTTTTTATTAAACTATAGTAATTATATATTTCTGTTGGATAAGACCAATATATGACTTATGAAATGTTTCACTTTATCTCTAGTAATGAATCTTGACTGAAGAATACTTTGTTTAATTCTAGTGTAACCATGGCATCTTTTCAATTAGTGTCTGCATCTTTTTCTATACTTTTATTTGCAATCTTTCTCTATTTTTAGATTTAATACATGTTTGTTATAAGTTGCACATAATTTTTTAATCTTGACAATTATGGTTCTCTGAGTATCTTTTTATGTTTATTTATTGATAAACTTGTTTTCAAATCATCATTTTATTTTTTGTCTTCTGCTTGTCTTACTCTGCTCTATGTTCCTTATTTTTCTTTTGTTACCTGGTTGAGAATTAAATAAGAATTTTCATTATTCATTTATACCCTTTTATCATCTTGCTAGCTATATATTCTTTTATTATTCTTTTACTATCACCCTAGAAATTACAGCAGACATTTTTTATTTAACTTTCTTTACTTCTTCCTGCTTTTTAAAAATTGTGATATATTTTAATGTTTTAAATATCAAACATATTTTAAACCCTATAAGACATTATTTAATATTTTATACAGCAAATATTCATTTAACTTTCTCATTATTTATACTCCCCATTGCTATCCATCCCTTTCTGAATTTTGCAGCTTCTTTACAATGTTACAGTATTTCCTTCTACCAAAAGAATTTGATATCATTTCTTTTAACACAGATTTCCTGATAACTAGTTATCTCTTTTTATTTGTCTAGATATATATTTAATTTGCCTCCATTTCTGAAGTACATTTTTTTCTAGGTACAGAATTCTAGGTAGACAATTACTTTCTTTTAATACATCACAGATGCCTTACTGTCTTCTGGTTTCCATTTTCCTATTGAGGTTCATTTGTAAGCCTTATTGTTACTCTTTTGAAGGTATAATTATCTGTCAGTACCTGCCAGGAATTGGTTTCAGAAACCCTTATGGATCATGAAATTTGTGGATGCTCAAGTCCCTTACATAAAATAGCATAGTTTGGGGATGTCCCTGGTGGTCAGTGGTTAAGAATTCACCTTTGCAATGCAGGGGACATGGGTTTGATCCATGGTCAGGGAGAAGGCAATGGCACCCCACTCCAGTACTCTTGCCTGGAAAATCCCATGGACGGAGAAGCCTGGTAGGCTACAGTCCATGGGGTCGTGAAGAGTCGGACACGACTGAGCGACTTCACTATCACTTTTCGCTTTCATGCTTTGGAGAAGGAAATGGCAACCCACTCCAGTATTCTTGCCTGGAGAATCCCAGGGACAGCAGAGCCTGGTGGGCTGCTGTCTATGGGGTCGCACAGAGTCGGACACGACTGAAGCGACTTAGCAGCAGCAGCAGCAGCAGCAGCAAGGAACTAATATTCCACATGCCACAGGGCAACTAAGCCTATGCACAGCAACTACTGAGCCCACGTGCTCTGGAACCCACAGGCCACAACTAGAGAAGCCCGTGCACTGTAACTAGAAAAGCCTGCATGCCACAGTGAAGATGCAGCTTAACCAAAAAAAAAAAAAAAGCATAACATTTGCATATAATCTATTCACATCCTTTTGGATACTTTAAATAATTTCTAGATCACTTATGATACTTAAAACAATGTATATGTGAGTGCTATATCTGACTCATTGTGACCCCCATGGACTATAGCCCGCCAGGCTCCTCTGTCCATGGGATTTCCCCAGCAAGAATACTGGAATGGGTTGCCATTTCCTCCTCCAGAGGATCTTCCTGACACAGGCATCAAAGCCATGTCTCCTGTGGCTCTTGCACCGGCAGGTGGATTCTTTACCACTTGAGCCACCTGGGAAGCCAATACAATGTAAATGCTATGTAAATAGTTGCTGGTGTACAGCAAGTTCAAGTTTTGCTTTTTGGAATTTTTTGAAACTTTTTTCTGAATATTTTTGATCTATGGTTGGTTGAATCTGTAGATGTGGAATACATGGATCCAGAGGGGCAACTGTAATAAGACTTTTTCTCTGTGTTTGGGGTTTTTGAGATTCTTGAATCTATGGCTTGATATCTTTCATAAATTTGATAAAATTCTGGCAATTATTTCTTTGAATATTGCTTCTATTCTATAGAGTCTCTTATTGGGACTACAATTACACACTGACTTATCTTTCCATTAATCCTGCTAGTTCTTTATGTCTTTTCTTATAATTATCATCCTTATTTTCTTCATATATTTTTAACTGAAATATCTTCCAATTCACCAATCCTTTCTTCAACTCTGTTCAACCATCTCTTAAACCCATATATTGCTATCTTAATTTATTTTTATATTATTCAGATCTAATTTCTATACTTAATTTATTTTTATAGGTTGAATTTATCTGGTGAGATTTCATTTTTTTATTTTTTACACCATATTAAACATACTTACGTGAAGAACTGACTCACTGGAAAAGACCCTGATGCTGGGAAAGATTGAAGGTGGGAGGAGAAGGGGACAGAGGATAAGATGGTTGGATGGTATCACTGGCGCGATGGACATGAGTTTAAGTAAGCTCCAGGAGTTGGTGATGGACAGGGAAGCCTGGCATACTGCAGCCCATGGGGTCGCAAAGAGTCGTACACTACTGAGTGACTGAACTGAACTGAAACATACTTATTTCAGATTCTTTAATAACTCAAACGTCTATATTTCTTGTGGATACTCTTATTTCTACTCCCCTGCCCCGTTTTCAGTCATTTATTTTTGTTTTCTAATATGAACACACTTATGCGAAGAACTGACTCATTGGAAAAGATCCTAATGCTAGGAAGGATTGGGGGCAGGAGGAGAAGGGGACGACAGAGGATGAGATGGCTGGATGGCATCACTTACTCGATGGACACAGGTTTGGGTAGACTCTGGGAGTTGGTGATGGACAGGGAGGCCTGGTGTGCTGCGATTCATGGGGTCGCAAAGAGTTGGACACGACTGAGCGACTGAACTGAACTGTACTGATGCCTTAAAAAAATAAATCCTGGACATTGTGCTTGAAACATAGAAAATTTGGGGCTTTTGATACTTATTTCTTCTAGAGTTAATATACATTTGCTTCTGGTAGCAATTCAACTTGGAAAAAGTCTTATTAATACAAGGATTTGAAGCTAGGTTGTAGTCATTATGAGACTGGTCTGTTTCAGGTTTGCCCTTACACCTAGAATACAGGCCTTGAGTGGTCTGGAGTGTTACACAAAGCTCTATATCTTGGAAGGCTCCAAACTTAAATTCTTGTCTCTTTAGCTGCATGAAACTACAGCCTCTTCGTTGTTCCTTATAAATCGAAGAGAAAAACAAAGCTGCATGTTCGTCTTACCATCTTGTACTTCCCTTCTGTCAGAGGTCTTGGTCTCTTAAATCTTTTTTTAAAACAACTTTTTATTTTTTATTGGAGTATAACCTTTTAATAATGTTGTGATAATTTCAGGTGAACAACAAAAGGACTCAGTCATACATATACATGTATCCATTCTTCCCCAAACTCTCCTCCCATCCAGGCTGCCACATAACACTGAGCAAAGTTCCGTGTACTATACAGTAGGTCCTTGTTGGTTATCCATTTTAAATATAGCAGTGTGCAAATGTCCAATTATCTTGGTAGCTCTATTACCTCTTCAAATAGATCTTTTACAAATATTTATACACCTCTTCTAGCTGATCTCAGTGAGACAAAGTAATCAGCTAGAATCAAAGTGAAACACTCATCCCTAAAATCTTTAGACCTATGCCTCACTTTTACCCTTCAGTGTTGAGGGGTTTGTTTTTTGTTTTCTCCAAATTCAGAGTTTCTCTTGTACAATTTATCCAGAAAATATTCCTTTGATCTCTTACATAAAAGGTAAGTTTTCTGGATAGGTAGAGAAAGAAACAGGGTTCAATATTGCTGTTTAAGGAATTTTAACTAGTTGCCTTGATGTCAACACTATTTGTCAAACCCTTTGCCCCCACTTTCCACACTACACACACACATACACATACACACACTCACAAACATACACCTGTGATACCCAGAGTCTTCCCAGAGTTTTGCAATGTGAATAATTTACTGCTCCCTTTTCTCTCCCTGTATGCAGGCTTTAGGCTGAGTAGCTTCCTCTACTCTGCTAAGGCAGCTTCCACTACTACATCAATTTTTGTGATTATAAAAATGTGTTGAAATATCTCATTCTTTTGTATTTCCTTTTCCATTTGCCCTTGTGGTTTCTACCTACTTTTGTTGTCATTTTGTTGAGTTTTGGGGTAGAAAAGAGAAACGTGTGTGACTGATTTGCCAAGTTACCCAGAAGTCCTCCACATGGTATTTTATAAAACAATGGAACTAGGTAGGCATTATCCATAGTAACAATATAAGCAGGTGAGCAAAACAGTGTTCTTTTACATCTGGGTCAATTCACGCATTTATTTAAAAAAGAAATTTCCCAGTAGATATTTAATAAGTTTACAACCTCTGCTACAGTGGAATTGGAAGCAGTACATTTTCAAGTCTCTTCTTCTCATCTCAAAAGATATATTTTATTTTTCCTTTTTTTTCCTTTTAAAAGCAGAGAGGCAGAAATAGATAGGAAATAGGGACAGGGATAATACTGAATCTGAGGTTTGAAAGTCAGAACACAGTTACTTTATACTTAAAAGATAATAGGGGTTTATAGTTGGAAAGTTTTTATCTAAAGGAAGAGTTTCAAACCTATTACAATGTTTGGTCAAGGTTTTTCAAGCTCTATTTACTGAGCAGATAATATTGTTAACATGGAATGCTTGAATCTTAAAATGCTACAGATGGAAGGAATTTAGAGGTCATCCAGTATGAATTCCTTGTTATAGATATGAATAAACTGGACCCTAGAAAGAGTAAGTGATTTGTCCTTCATCAGTCAGCTAGCAGTATGACACTGTAGATAAAAGCCATGGCCAAGAGTCACACAGAAGTGAAATTTAATCATGGCCCTGAAACTCAATACTTCCGAGACCTTGGAAAATTGACATTCCTTTTTGGAGTGCCAGAATTTTCATTTGTAAAATTGGAAGAAAAATGGTAAGTAGGATAGCTATAAAATTTAAATGAGATAGTACATTTTTAAATAGCTAAGGTATTATTTGACATATTGTAATTACTCCAAAAAGTATTAGTTATTATTGGTAATTACAATTGGCCAGTGGCAGAACTGAGTCAAGCTAAGATGACTTCTGACTCTTGATTTAAAAACTTTTCCAGTGTTATTATTTTTCTCAAGAAGTATCCTGGGATATGTGCTTTGTGTAATCTAGGCCACTTCTGTTACTTTCTTGTTTCCTTACTCCTGTTTAACTATGACATGATAATGGTACCAGTGGTATATAGCAGGTACATATTAGGTTTTCACTGAAATGAATTCTTTCAAAACTCAATTAAAAGCATTTGTTGTATGTAGTAAACTCTTCTTGGTAGAACATGGCACTATTTTTATGAGGAAAGTAACTAAATGAATTCCACTTAAAAATATAGGCATCAAATCTCATAGAATGAGATTGGAAGTATAAACTGATACAATTTTTGGAGGACAATTTTGTAATAGATACTCAACAGTTTTAAAATGAGTATAAATCCAGAAAACTCTAAGAAAATAATAAGGAAAAGGATCTTACACAAGATGTTTATTTTTATATTGCTGCTGCTACTTCTGCTGCTAAGTCACTTCAGTCATGTCCAACTCTGTGCGACCCCATAGACGGCAGCCCACCAGGCCCCTCCGTCCCTGGGATCCTCCAGGCAAGAATACTGGAGTGGGTTGCCATTTCCTTCTCCAGTGCATGAAAGTGAAAAGTGATAGTGAAGTCGCTCAGTCGTGTCCGACTCTTCACGACCCCATGGACTGCAGCCTACCAGGCTTCTCCGTCCATGGGATTTTCCAGGCAAGAGTACTGGAGTGGGGTGCCATTGCCTTCTCCGTATTTTTATATTACTTACAAAAATTTTTGAAAAAGTATCTATCTGGGTGATTTATGAAATATACTACAGTAAATTTATATTATGGACAATAATGTGTCAAAAATCCTGTTTTATGACAATGTTTAATCACATAGAAAAATGTATTATTTAATAAAAATGGTTATCCAAAAGAATTTACTATATGGTTCCAGTTTACTGTACAAAATCTCTCTCTCTCTGGTCTGACCTGCTTTATCATTGTGGTATTAATAAGTTACCATTAACTTTAATATTTAAATTATTTTCCAATACTAAATATTATCCAGTTCTCAGGAACTCATTCTCTCTCTTCAAAGATGCACTTCATGATGGCTATTGTCAGACATTGTTGCCTATGAAAACACATGGACTACATTATTTAATGTTTGTTTATTATCCCTCTCATCTGTGTATATGTTCCTCGAAGGCAGTTTCCTAGAAACTGTCTTGGTCTTTCTACTATCGTATGCCCAGGGCTTAGCACAAAAAGAGATAAAAAATATTTGCTCAATTAATAAATTAACACATAAATGATGGAATGAATCCTTGGCCTCTGCAATAATGATTTCATTGCTGTTCTAGCAGTAATTTCCAGGTATGGGAGTGGCAACAGGAAGAGGAGGTTTATCGTTCAGTGTTATATTTAGTGGTGGTTAACAAATGCCACTTAAATTAGTATAGGTTCCAGAGGCACTGTTTCTTCAGGAAGAACTATGCTACTCATTCAATGTTTATTTAGCCTTGAGTATTCATAGCCAACCCCCTCATGGATCACAGACTTATCATGGCAAGGGGCTTGCATAATTCAAGGAAGCTATAAGCCATGCCATGCAGAGCCACCTGAGACAGACTAGTCATAGTGAAGAGTTCTGACAAATCATGGTCCACTGGAGAAGGAAATGGCAATACACTCCAGTATTCTTGTCTGGAGAACCCCACGGACAATATTAAAAGACAAAAGATATGACACCAGAAGATGAGGTGCCCAGGTTTGAAGGTGTCCAATATGCTACTGGGGAAAAGTGGAGGGAAATTACTAACAGCTCCAGTAGGAAGGAAGTGGCTGGGCCAAAGTTGAAATGATGCTCAGCTATGGATGCATCTGGTGCTGAAAGTAAAGTCTGATGTTGTAAAGAACAATAGTGCATAGGAAACTGGAACGTTAGGGCCATGAATCGAAGTAAATTGGACATGGTTATGCAGGAGATAGCAAGATTGAACATCGACATCTTAGGAATCAGTGAACTAAATTGGACAGAAATGGGAGAATTTAGTTCAGATGACCCTTATATCTACTACTGTGAGCAAGAATTCCTTAGAAGAGATGGAGTAGCCTTCATAGTTAGTGAAAAAGTCCGAAATGCAGTGCAGTCTCAAAAACGACAGAATGATCTCAGTTCATTTCCAAGGCAAACCATTCAATATCACAATAATCCAAGTCTATGCCCCAACTGCTGATGCTGAGAAAGCTAAAGGTGACCAGTTCTATGAAGACCTAAAAGACCAGAACTAAAACCAAAAGAAGATGCCCTTTTCATCACAGGGGATTGGAATGCAAAAGTAGGAAGTCAAGGGATACCTGGAGTAATAGACAAGTTTGGCTTTGGAGTACAAAATGAAGCAGGGCAAAGGTTAACAGAGTTTTGCCAAGAAAATGCACTGGTCATAGCAAACACCCTCTTCCAACAACACAAGAGCCAATTCTACACATGGACATCACCAGATGGTCAATACCAAAATCAGACTGATTACACTCTTTGCAGTCAAAGATGGAAAAGCTCTATACAGTCAGGAAAAACAAGACCTGGAGCTGACTGTGCCTCAGATCATGGCCTCCTTATTGTAAAATTCAGGATTAAATTGAAGAAAGCAGGGAAAACCACTAGGCCATTCAGGTATGAACTAAATCAAATCCCTTAGGATTATACAGTAGAGGTGACAAATAGATTCAAGGGATTAGATCTGGTAGACAGAGTGCCTGAAAAACTATGGACAGAGGTTTGTAATGTCGTTCAGGAAGTGACCGAAACCATCCCAAAGAAACAGAAATGCAAGAAGGCAAAGTGGTTGTCTAAGGAGGCTTTATAAATAGCTGATGAAAGAAGAGAAGTAAGAGGCAAAGGAGAAAGGGAAATACATACCCAACTGAATGCAGATTTCCAGAGAAAAGCAAAGAGAGATAAGACATTCTTAAAAGAATAATGCAAAGAAATAGGGAGAAACAATAGAATAGGAAAGACTAGAGATCTCTTCAGGAAAATTGGAGAAATCAAGGGAACATTTCATATAAGGATGGTCACAATAAGGGACAAAAATGGTAAGGCCCTAACAGAAACAGAAGAGATTAAGAAGAGGTGGCAAGAATACACAGAAGAACTATACATAAAAAGGTCTTAATGATCCAGATAACCAAGAAAATGTTTTGTGGTCACTCACCTACAGATGGACAGCCTGGAGTGTGAAGTCAAGTGTGCCTTAGGAAGCGTTACTAGGAACAGAACTAGTGAAGGTGATGGTATTTCAGCCAAGCTATTTAAAATCCTAAAAGATGATGTTGTTAAAGTGCTGCACTCAGTATGTCAGCAGATTTTGAAAACAGCAGTGCCCTTGGGACTGGAAAAGGTCAGTTTTCATTCCAATCCCAAAGGATGTTCAAACTACCATATAATTGTGCTCATTTTACATGCTACCAAGGTTATGCTCAAAATGCTTCAAGCTAGGCTTTAGCAGTACATGAATTGAGACTTTTCAGCTATACAAACTGGGTTGCGAAGAGACAGAGGAACTAGGGATCAAATTGCCAACATCCTTTGGATCATGGAGAAATCAAGGGAGTCCCAGAAAAAATTTCTACTTCTGCTTCATTGATTACACTAAAGCCTTTGACTGTGTGAATCACAACAAACTGTGGAAAACTGTTAAAGAGATGGGAATACCAGACCACCTTACCTGTTTCCTGAGAAACCTGTATGTGGGTCAAGAAGCAACAGTTAGAACTAGACAAGGAACAACTGACCAGTTCAAAACTGGGAAAGGAGTATGACAAAGCTATATATTGTCACCTTATTTATTTACCTGATATACAGAGTATATCATGCAAAATCCTGGGCTGGGTGAATCAGAAGCTGGAATCCAGATTACTAGGAGAAATATCAACAACTTCAGATATGCAGATGATACCACTCTAATGGCAGAAAGTGAAGGGAAACTAAAGAGTCTCTTGATGATGGTGAAAGGGGAGAGTAAAAAAGCTAGCTTGAAAGTCAACATTAAAAAACTAAGATCATGGCATCCAGTCCCATTACTTCATGGGAAATAGAAGGGGAAAAAGTGGAAGCAGTGACAGATTTTATTTTCTTGGGCTCTAAAATTACTGTGGACAGTGACCTTAGCCTTAAAATTAAAAGACACTTATTCCTTGAAAGGAAAGCTATGACAAACCTAGACAGCGTATTAAAAAGCAGAGACATCATTTTGCCAGCAAAGATCCATATAGTCAAAGTTATGTACAGATGTGAGAATTGGATGATAAGGCTGAATGCCAAAGAACTGATGCATTTGAACTGTGGTGCTGGAGAAAACTCTCTGGAGACCCTTGAACTGCAAGGAGATCAAACCAGTCAATCCTAAAGGAAATCAACCCTGATTATTCATTGGAAGGACTGATGCTGAAGCTGAAGCTCCAATACTTTGGTCACCTGATGTGAAGAACTGACTTATTTGAAAAGACCCAGATGTTGGGAAAGATTTAAGACAAAAGGAGAAGGGACTGGTAGAGGATGAGTGGTTACATAATATCACTGACACAATGGACATGAAGCTGAGCCAACTGCAGGAGATAGTGGAGGACAGAGGAGCCTGGCATGCTACGGTGCTCGGGGTCACAAAGAGCCAGACACGACTGAACAACGACAACAAATTCCTTGCCAAAATTCATTTGCTGTATCAGTTAGCTCTTGCTGCAAAACAAACTACTTCAAAACTTAGTGGCTTAGAGCAAGTAACTACAGATTTATCTCATGATTCTGTAAGTCAGTTGGGCAATTCTTTTGTTCATAGTTAGGGGGCAGGTGAGAAGGGATGAGCTGGAGTCTGGATAATCTACAATAGCCTTGCTCACAAGTTTAGGGTTTGGCAGGCTGTCAACTGGGGTACCAGGCTCACCAGGATGTCTCACATCATCCAGTAGGCTAGCCAATAATCTTCACATGGCAACAAAGATCCACAATCAGCAACAGAGGTAAAGCCTCAATGTACAAGCAGTTCTCAAGACTGCTTGTATAACACTTACACTGTTTTATCATAGGCCAAAGCAAGCCATTCAGTGAAACCCAGAGGCAGCGTGAGGTTTATCAAAACCTCAGAGTTTATCTGAGGCACCCAAGAGTTTTGATAAAAAGAGGCATGAACAAATTAGAGGTTAATACTTAATAATCAGTCATAATCTTTTCTTTAATCCTATTTTATGTTCATTTCACATACAAACACATTCGATCTCAAAACCTTCCAAAGTCTCATCTAATCATGGCATTAGGCTCCAGGTTGCTATAGCAGTTTTCCTGCCATTTTTTCCAGCTTCTACCCACATGTCAGTTCATAAACCAATGCCATCCATCTTGGTTTTTGTTATGGAATGTGCTCAGTCCTTCGTACAGTGTTAGTCTGCTTGTGCCATATCACAGATACCCAAAACTTAGTGCTTAAAACATATATCTAATTCATGATTCTTGGGGACGGCCTTAATTCCCACCTGGGATGGCTGATCTCTGCTGGGTTTTCTCAATCATCCGTGATGGGTTGGCACGGCAACTGAGAGCTGGATGATCTAGGAGGGCTTCACTCCTGCCTGACAGTTGGTAGCTGTGCTACTCACTCCTCAACAGCCAGCAGACTAACCCAGGGTCTTTCCCATGGTGGCAGGCACCTAAGAACAAGAGGACAAGCTCCCACGTGCAAGTTGTTTTTAAGTCTCTGCTTCCTTCACATTTGTTATTGCCAATTGGCTGAAGCAAGTCACAGTCACATGACCAAGCTCAGAACCAACATGGGAGGGGACAACCTCAGGCAAGGGACACAAGAAAGCATGAACAGAGTGGGGGCCATCAACTAAAACAATTTACTGCTCCTGGTCTCCTAATGTTAGGAATCATAATCGCACTTTCACTGTTCAGGCACTGTGTCTAAAGAATGACCACCAGGTCAGGTAGCGGAGTCAAATGAAATCTCTTATTTTGGTCATGCATTTTGTAGAAACCAGTTCTTTTCCTTCCTGCCCAGTCCCAGCCTAAAGGATCTTGCTCTGAACAAAGTCATCAACATAGACTTCTTAATGGAGAGAATACTCTCTGGGGACCTTGAGTATATATTTCCAGCAGAAAGCTTTATCCTGGATCATCTTAAGTCTATCACACTAGGTCTAATAAGGCTAGATCTCAAAAAGCAAAAGGCCTAGATTTTAATTTCTTTCTTTCTAGGAGAAAGAAAATTTGGCCCTTATGCAAATTTTCCCTCCCATTTAAACTTCACTCTTAGTTTCTGCTTCTCCTGCAAAAAGAATTTTAAGTTCTGTTCCATCAGACATCTTGAAGTGATTGTTGCACACATACAACCCCACATACACACAGCATATTCTCTAATTAAATATACATGAATATGAGCAGTGGTTATCATCCTACCAATGAAACTGTGTAACTCAGATTGGAGCTTGAACCCTTGGTGTTTTAACTGAGATCACACATCTGGTTTCAGGACTTAATGAAGCTCTGCTTCTTAATATTTCATTGCAGAAAGAATTTCACAAGAGACAAAGTGGATTTACTTATTTATTTAGAGAGAAACACACTCCACAGAGTGTGGGCCATCTCAGATGGCGAGAGCGACCTTGAAATATGGCATGGTTAGTTTTTATGGGCTGGATAATTTCATAGGCTAATGAATGGAAGGATTATTCCAACTATTGGGGAGAAGGGATTTCCAGGAATTGGGCCACCGCCCAATTTTTGGTCTTTGATAGTTGGCCCTGAAACTGTCCTGGTGCTGGTGGGTGTGTCACGTAGCTTGCTGATGTGTTACTGTGAGTGTATATTGAGGCTCAGGACTAGTGGAAGTTGACTTGTCCACCAACTTGGACCCATTTGGTTCTAATCAGTTTATGCCGAGTTCTCTGGCTATGTCATTCTTTTAAAGGCTATGCCCCTTTCCCTCCTGTTTTACCAAGACTCACTAGAACTCAGGTAAAATACAGTCATATTTTCTAAGCAATCACACACATACCCCTACAAAAAGACAGTAGAGCTTAGTGGTTAGTAATATGGGCTCTAGAGTCAGACTGCCTGGGTTGAGCCTTTTTGTTGTTGTTCAGTCATTCAGTTGTGTCTGACTTTTTGTGACCCCCATGGACTGCAGCACACTAGGCTTCCCTGTCTTTCACTACCTCCTGGAGTTTGCTCAAACTCATGTCCACTGAGTCAATGATGCCATCCAATTATCACATCCTTTGTCACTCCCTTCTCTTACCTTGGCTCCACCCTTTACTGGCTCTATGATCTTAGGCAAATAGTTTCCTCATTTGTAAAATGGTGATAATAATGATGCCTTCCTCATGGAGTTGTTTTGAAGATCCACGAGATGTTTGTAGAGCACTTGAAGCCAGCAGGTTCTTAATAATCAAAAGATGCAATCATCAGTCATCTAAACAGGGACTGGGAAGGGCCCCAGAGTCTCAGCAGAGCAGGTGAGAAGCGACAGAAGCTTTCCCTCCTGAGGTAAACAGCCGAGAAGCTCCTATTTTCCTCACTACTGAGAAAAATTTCCCCATAGCTGCATTCTTTTTCAGGACTTTGGAAGAACCCATCCTGGGGCTTGAGGCCCATGCCAGAAACTCAGTCCTTGCAGTTCTTTGCCTTAGATGAAGGCCATCTAGAGGCTGTGAAAGTAACGACAGAGGCTTCTCCTGGGTCCTTTCCAAAGTGCAGTTTAGTAACTCATTTAATCTTCATAATAACCCTATGGGATAGGTCCAATTGTTATTTCCATTTTATAGACAAAAAAACACACACAGGCTGATCAAATAACTTTCCCAAGGTTAGTGAGTAGAAAAGCAGGGCCAGAACTCAAGCCCAGGTGGTCATGGGCCAGAGTGCTTCTCTGTATTTAACTACTAACCTGTGTGGCCCGTCTCAGTGAAAGGCTTTTATTTATGAAGCATTCCTCCGTGTCTGCACCAGAAGGCTTTTCATTCATTGTCTCATTTAATTCTTACAAAAGAGATTATTATCCCTCCTTTATAGGTGTGGAAACTGAAGTTGATTGTGATTCAGTGAATGGGCCAAGCTCCCAGAGGTGATTAGTAGCACAGCAATGCTTATTCTTGTTAGTTGCTCAGTCGTGTCTGACTCTTTTGTGACTCTATGGACTGTAGCTCACCAGGCTCCTCAGTCCATGGGATTTCCTAGGCAAGAATACTGGAGTGGGTAGTCATTCCCTTCTCCAGGGGATCTTCCTGACCCAGGGATTGAACTTGGTCTCTTGCATTGTAGGTAGATTCTTTATCCTCTCAGCCGCTTGGAGTAAACTCTGGCACATAGTGAAGGACGGGGAATCCTGGCGTGTTGCAGTTCATGGGGTTGTAAAGAGTTGGACAGGACTTAGCGGCTGAACAACAACTGCTTATTCCTGTAAGACCCATGGTTTATCTCACTTCCTAAGGAAGTATTTGATAACTTAAAAGACAACAAAATACCCCTATTCTCCCTACTTTTTCCTGGACTTGACAAATTTAAGCTAAATGTAGTTTCCAGGGAAATTCATTTCATGAAGATATTAAGTATTAGAATAAGAACATCATTTTACATTTATTATTCACTCATTCAGTCCTTCCACAAGTACTTGCTTAGCACTTACTCTATATGCTGGGCACTGCTTGTGTGTGATCAAATCAGTGCTCCAAAGACACAAATCGCAGAGCTCTTTTGTCTAATGGTGATTGTGAATTTGGTTCCTAAGACACAAACCTCCAGATAACACAGCCCTAGTTAATTCTGGCCCAACACATCTGCTTTGTTGCTGTGCACTTATCCAGGACCATCTCTGGCTTCAGACTCCTTCAAGACCCGGGTCAGATGGGGTGAGTGAAGTTTTCACTAGATTTGAAAGAGTTTTCATTGATACCTGCTAGGAAGATTTAGCTTGCCCACTCAGGCCACCATACCATAAATCCCTATTCGGTAGCTAACTGTAGGTTTTGTAGGCATTTAAATTTGCTGTCCACTCCTGGAGAATAATTATAGCTACTTAATTGTATTCATAATTTAGCATACACCTGAAAAATATGCTGTGAAATATCGGGGGGAACCTTTAATACCTGTATTCCATTTACAAACTGTCACATTTATAAAGCATCTTTAATCTTCTAGGGTCTGCTAGAATTTTTTATTACAGCCTGCTTTGTGCTTTAAATATTAAAGATTCGGCAATACTTCAAAAGGTGATAGTGCCTGATGTTCTGATGGCACTTAAACCTCACCAGCTAAATATATTGAGGAATGTTCAGTGGCCCTGGCTTAATTAAACATGCATGTGTATTTTCAAATGCAATCTTTTTCTGCTTGTTAGGTTTTTGACAAATCTCCAAACAGGTCCAGGTGGAACAAAGCATGTAAACAGGCTTGTGAATGAAGCTTAAAGTACTCAAATTAACACCTTCCCTCAATTAACATGCAAACCTTGGAATCTCTGCAATTGATAATGCCATTGAACACTATTTGCAGCTGAAAAGTGTATCTTTGTCATTTCAGTTTTCTAAAACATGCCCATTTTAATTATGTGAAAAGACATTGGTGACGGCTTTTTAGCCAATGAGATGGTGTTTGTTCTCTTCTCTCTAGAAGATGGCATACACTATAAAGCGGTGGCAGGCTTGAAATATTTCATTTGTTTTCATTACATAGCACTTAAAAGGTGGTAGCCTTCTTCTAATTCAGCATGCCATGTTAAAGCAACCAGAGTTCAATAAGCCCTAACACCGGCTGTGGATCCTTGAAAATTACTTAAACAGTGTTTACGATTTTAAAAATTTGCATTAATGCAAAGTCCACCTATATTGTTTTTTCAATCTCTATTTGGCATTTGCCACATTTGGATTTCTCTGAAAACAGTGTTTCAGAGGAATTGTATTTTGTTTTTGAAAATGTACATTTAAATGTTTGTCACAAGAAATGAAATATTAAGCTCAGATTTTCAATCTGAGACTTTCAGACATCTTTTCATAGAGCCATATAATATTGCCTAATATTAAAATCCCCAAATAAATAACACTTTGAATAGCTGCTCATCTATTTGGAAATATTACTTACTGAAGCTAACCAAATGGAGATTGGCAGTAGTTAGAAAAGGGAACAAGATGTTTTTACAGATGAGAAAAAGGACTGTCTTTGAACAATTCAGTCTGCTGCAGAATCAACATATACCAATTGCTGGACTAGAACAAGTGTATAATAAAAATATATGTGGAGGCTTCCAATAAAAGTTCAATTATTGTGCTGTAATAGGTGAGCTTGTACAAAAAAAAAAAAATTTAAATAAAAAAGGTCTGTGAGATCCGAAGCAGTATTAGAGCAATTTTCTAGGTGAGTCAGAGCTAGTGGGATATGACAGGTGAGGTATTGTTATTATAATACCTAAGGCAAAGCAGCAACCATACAAAATGATAGACAAATCTGAATTAATATGATATGATCGGTAAGGTGGCATTTGAATATAATCTTCCTGTATTTGTGAGGAATGCTGCATACATATTATACAGTGAAGGAATTATATGGAAGGCTGTAGACAGAAGACTCAGTGGGAGGAAAGAAAATATGGACAAGATTGCAGAAGCTATCTGGGCTTTGCTGGCTAAGGAGTACACTTGGAAACTGGATTTGTAAACAAATTAAAACCTGAATTTTTCTTCCTAAAGCAGCCTTCAATGGGTGTTGACAATAAATAATACTTAACCTTGGCAACTGGAGGCCTTTGAAATGAATAATTAGGGGGAAATTGGTGGGGGTGGGGGGAGGGAGTATATTTTAATTTTGTTTCCTTTTTGATAATCCATAGTTAGGTTTCTATCCTGGCTCTGTGAGCCAAGAGGCCATTTTAGATCCCTGGATGGAGAAATATTGCCTTCCCTGAGAATTTCAGCCATCTTTGCCTTTCTTGATCTATGATCACCACCTCTAATTAAAAGTCTTAATAGCCTCCAGACCCTGAGAGCACGAAGAAGAATACAGCCTCCTGAAAGGGTGCATTTTATTACGCGACAGAAACTCTCAGAAATTGGAGCCTGCAGAAACTGCCTGCATGATCTTTAATGGATTTTTAAAGATGACAAGAAAGGAAATGGGAAAGTAAAGCCATGGAAGGCAGAAATTCCCTGAAGGAGCATTCTGAAGTAAATCAGTGCAACTGAAAAAGTGAACTCCTAGGGCCTGGGGATATCTCCTAGGTTTTTCAGCTGGACACTTACGGCCTGTTGGGTCCCTGAACACCTCTGCTCTGGGCAGACTTTGACAGAGCAAGTCACAGAAAGATGAACGACAGCACCTGAAGTGCTGTTTGCGGGGCAGAAAATTGCTCCCTTTGCACGCTGGGCTGCCTTTGCTCTCTGTCACATGACTTATTACAGCCTCCCCATATAACAGTGCCATTTATGTATGTTAACTTGGCGAGCAGTAATGGTATTCTTCGCCTCCTTTTTCACTGCTGCTTGGACAATTAAAAACAAAGGAAGCAAATGAGGTCAGTGCTTGTAAAATCTGAGTCTATAGGTGACAGACACCCTGAGACCAAATAGCCTCAGATTCTGCTACAGTGGAAGGAGTCCGTAAGCAAGAAAACATCCCTGCTTCCCAGGGCTTTTACTTAGATTTTTTTTTCAGGTGAGAATCTGATTTTGGGGGTTAAAAAAAAAAATCAACTGAAAGAAGGTATAGCTTTTAAGGAGTTCAGAAATGCTGCTAATACAATTATATGCCCTATATGGAAAAGGGACATAAACAAGAGATTGTTCTCTTTAATCTTCTAGCACAAAGACCAACATTTAACCACACACTAGAATTTTCTCTCTACCGGCTCTTCAAATAGCAGCTCTATTGATGTTGCACAATTACAGTAAGTGTTTTGAAATGTTCCGAACACAGGTATACAAGGATACCTCAACCTGTTTTTCTGATCCTAGTCTTGTGATCACAGTGATTTTGAAAAGCTAATTAGAAGAATCTTCTTGCTTCCCCTAGGCGTGATTTAAATAACATACTGGTTCTTATTCTACATCCCTCGACTTCTACCGCGTGTGTCCTATACATCTTGGCATGTAAGACAATCCCTTAAGGAGAGAAACAGCTCTCAAAATCAGAGGTGACTTATAAGATTGTCCTGGTTTTACTGCTATAGCTTGGCTACTCTCCCTGACACTGGCAATAGCCCCCGAGCCCTTCCCACCCTCAAGGCCTCCTGGGTGTGCCATAAGAGGCTCAGGAAAGGGGCTGGTGTGGAGGGAGGTGGTCAGTACAAGCTCTCCTCCATCAGAGGCTGCAGGGGACGCAGCAAGGAAGGCTTCACGTTGACCTAATTACTTATATTTTCTTCTTGTCTTAAAGGATTACTTCATAGATCTTAAATTTGAAGATACAGATGGCAACTACTCTAAACCTGAGTCCACAACATCCACAAAACTTGACTACATAAATATCTCTTAACAAACCCTGGAATATATGATCATCAGGCCTCTTTCAGAGCAGTATCTCACACAGGACCACTAGAAGACTCCACCACAGCAGAGACAGAAGAAAGGACAGATTTTAACATAATATCTGAGTGGAGCTTTTGGCCTCACAAATTAAATTGTGCTTGCCCTTTGACCACTTACACTCAATGAGAAATATGAGAAGTAGTCTGGCTTTTCATATATCAGCAGAGGGATATCTATCTTTATTATTAAATTTCTAGCCATACCTCATGTAACTATTTTTATCAACTTATCAACAGACTGCCTTCCATCTCCCCATTATTTTACTCTATAATGATTTAGCCTTCAACTAGATTACAAGATCTTTGAGGAGAGGACTGGCTCTTACGCTGACCTTGAATTCTTACTTTTAATAATACTTTGCGTGTCACTGGGCACACAGAATGTACTTCATAATTGACTGATGGATCTGGGAGCAATGAAGGCACCTTCACACATCATTTTTGTTGTTGTTTAGTTACTCAGTTGTTGTCCCACTCTTTGCAACCCTGTGGACTGTAGCCCACTAGGCTCCTCTATCCATAGGGTTTCCCAGGCAAGAATACCGGGGTGGGTTGCCATTTCTTTCTTCGGGTCACACATCATACTCATGTAAATAAAAATAGGCACCGCCTCTGCCCTACTGGTTGCAAGTAACAGAAGCCTGAGAGACCACTTACACTTTAAACAACAGATTCAGAATTCTAAAAGTATCTTAGAAACTGGAGGGCTAGACTGAGCTGATAGCATAGCCAACGATTCTGGGAAAGCATTGCTCAGATATCTCAAAGGCATTTCACAAGCATATTCATTCTGTTAGCAAATATTTTCTGAGCACCTGCTATATCCTGGGGACTGTTCTATCAGCTACAGTTACAACATGGAACAAGACAGACAAGAGTCTTACTCTCATGGAGCTTACATTCTATGGTCCAAACATTTTTTCTTTATCTCCAGGTCATAAAACAGTCCCCAGAATATGGTGTGATGTTTACTGAATGTTTCCTCCATTGTCTGCCTTCCAAAGAAACCTCTTTAGATTTTTAAAGTCCCAACCACTGTGAAAACGCTATTCTAAATAACAATTATTTGCCTTCGTCCTAGCCTCAGATGAGGGGACTGGGATTTCAGGCCATGGTAACATGTTGGACAAAGGCACAGAGCCATCAAAGTTCATGGGTTTAAGAGAAGAGGAAGTGGCCCACTCATCCAAGAGCAGTAATTCCAACCATAGCTGTGCATTAGACTCACCCTTCACAAAACATACTTAAATCTGTGTCCTGTACCCCAAAATTCCCAGTTGATCTCAAGTTGGGCATAAGTTTGTTATTTGCCAAAAGTGGGTCTACTACTCCAGACTAGAGCATGATTGGGTGCAGATGAGCCAGGGTAAGGTATATCAGAGTTATATTGCAAGGGCTTTGAACAGCCTACTGATGAGATCAGAATTAATTCTGAAATAAATGAGGGTCCTTAAAAGACTTTTAAAAACACATGTGTAATGGAATCAGCTTTGTCTTAAAAGAACACTATTGTGTTAGGATGTGGGGAAAATTGGAGGAAAAAAAGATCATATGTAGGGAAACTTGGAGGATATTTTAAACAACGCTAGTGAGAGAGAATTAAGCCTGAACAGAGGCTGTGGGAACACAGGAGAGGAGTCAGAACTGTTTTGAGAAACACTGGTAGGCAGAACTTGCAGACATGATAATCCTGAGTGAAACTGTTCGAGAGACAAGGAATCAAAACTGATTCAAGGATTCTAACTGGAGTGACTGGCTAAAAGGAAGACACCACTCACTGAGGGCAGGGTTCTCAAGAAGCCTGTACAATCCAAGCTGATTGACCACTCCATGACCACTCCAAGCCTTTATAGAAAAGATTAAAGCTCTAAAGGGGAGAAGGACTAGACTAAATAATCTTTAAGATTCTTTTATGCTTAGCATTTTTTAAGGGCTCAAACCTATCTGATGGATGGAGAAATTTAAGATTAAAAGGACAGTTCTAACAAACTTCTCAACATGCACAAATGTTATAAGTTTCCATCTTACTGCACTTAAACGTATTTCACACTAATCTGAACAATGTCTATAATGTAAATATAACACTATTGCTTTAATGATCCACAAACCTGAGCTCCTTTTCTCTGCCTATAAAATTGAGCTGCTAATAATAATAATGATAATAGTAATTTTTACAAGTTATGTGAGTACATTGCGACCACCCAAAGGGCATGAAAGTGAGGGAACACCTGAAAGCAACATTTTACCCAAACTACTGTGGCTGCTGGACAGGGCCACACAGAGATTCCATTCAGTCCTGTGTAGTCAGATAAGCTCAGCTGTTTGGTATCTGCTGCTCCGATTGTACTGTCAGTAACCTAGTGAGCCAAGTTAATATTAGCTCGCACTGGGTATATGAGGGTATTTTGTAGATGTTTGGAGAAATGACCAGTTTACTTGGTTATATTGACAGCTCTACTGTAAAATTTGCTGGCATTAAAGGTCAAAAAGACCCAGTTTTCCTTTGGTTGCTTCTACCCAAAAGAGAATAAATCTGGGAGCTGAATCACTTCTCTGACAATAATTTATGAATCATGCATCGACCGTGTTTGAATTGAGAAAGGCTTTCATATCCTTTCCATTAGCTCAGATTAAGTTTTCATATAGATGCTGGGAAGCATGCTAGCAATATCCTTAGCTCATTTTTATGAAAATTTTATCAGTGCTTTTTTCTGTACTACACTCCAATTGGGATGTCTCAGAATCTAAAGCTCAGCTTTGGACATGAACTTCTCTCAACCTGGCTGGCTGCTGCTCTAAAGGTTTCAATATTTTATGGGCTCTGGCTAACTCAGCCGTGAGATTCAAGCTGCAGAGATTTAACTCTAATGTAAAATCATGAACGGATGAAAACTGGGATGTCATAAGTAATACATCTACAAGAGCAGGATGCAGTTACCATTTTTAAAAGAGCTTTAAAAAGAAAACAACATTCTCTGTTCTGTCTTTATGCCCCAAAATGAAAAGCCCCTGAGCTATTGCACTAACATAGGGCCATCTTTTCTTGCCTTGCTTTTCTTCAATTGCTGCTTAATTGTTGTGGTGGGCTGGGGTTATTTTTTTCCCCTTAAGGTCCTCCATCCACATGAAAGCCCCTAATGTCTGCATTCCAGAGAAATGGGCACCGCATGGTCAAACATGTATAGGCCAAATCCATTTCTTAGCATCTTCCACTTTTTGTCTCAAAACTGATTTAAAACATTTGGAAAATCTGTCTATTCAGCTGAAGTGTTCCAGTGCATTCTTTCCTGGAAACAGTGGGGTCACATGTGATCTGTGTGATGGACTTTCCTGCTGCAATCTATAGCCATTTCCCTCGAGCCCCGCAGAGTCTGGCAAAGCACAGGAGCTCCGTAATGGCTCCAATAACAATGTGTTCTTTGTGCGAAAGAATCCAGGGGGAAGAGCTAGGGTAGACTGGTCAGTAATAAAAAAAAAATCCAACATTTTTGCACTTATTTATTTCTTCATTATATACTCTGTCATTAAACAGATTTTTTTAAACAGTGAATACCCCTTTCGATAAAACACTGCCCAAGCATGAAAAGAACACAAGGAGAAAATTTTATTTTTAAAAGACTCTGGTCATCACTGCTAGCTATTAACCTGCTTCAAATAAGATGGCTGATGGCAAGACTGCATTGCATGTGTCTGAACTTGTAAAGGGAGAGATGGTTCTAAATGGAGCTTAATTCGTCTGGTCAAAAATGTCACCTGATATGTGCATTGGAATAAAATCATCTCTTTCCCATTCCAAAAATATCACAAAATCAACACCCCATGAAAATAACTACAGAATCACAGATGGGAAGAGACCACAGTGATCAGGTGGGTGCTCCTTTCCTTCAGGGCTCTTGATCTTTAGCACCCGAGAAAGAAGGTGACCAGACTGCTCTTAAAAGCTTCCGGATCTATCACCTCTCTCAGGAGCTTTCTGAGTGGCTCATCTTTCTGAAAGTTGCTGTGCTGTCCTTGTATTCAAAAGCAGTCTCTTCCATTGTCAGTGAAGCCGAGCCTCTCTCGTTTAGTTAAAACACACACAGCATGAGAAACAGTTCTTTCTCAGAGACCTCTAATATCCTTGAAAAGAGCAATGAAGTTTCTGCATTTGGTCTTATCTTCTGCAGGGTAATATCAGTTTCTTTATCACACTATTTTTATACAAGGGGCACTTCTTATCCATGCAATCACCAATGTTAATATTAAATTTCCCAGACAAATCTGACTTCAAATGATACTGTAATACTTAAATATTAAAATTTGGGGGCTGGCCTACTAAATTATCACGATTTAATTGTATATGTATATAAATCCATCTATCTATCCATCATGTGCTCAGTCATGTCCAACTCTCTTTCCAATCCTATGGACTGTAGTCCACATGTTCCTCTGTCCACGGGATTTCCCAAGCAAGAATACTGGAGTGAGTTACCATTTCCTCTTCCAGGGGGTCTTCCCAACCCTGGGACAGAACTCATGTCTCCTGCTTCTCCTGAAATGCAGGCAGATTTTTTACCACTTGAGCCATCAGGGAAGCCCTGTATACACATGTGTATATGTGATAGTGAGAAATGAGACATCTCATACCAGGCCAGAGAGGATGAATTGATTCAGTTTATCTTGGGGACAATTTGGAATGAGATATCAAGAATCTCCAAATATCCATGCCCTTTGACCCAGCAATTCTACTTCCAACAATTCATTCTGAGAAAATAATCATGATATGGTAGAGACTAAGTTAAAGAATATTCATTGCAATATTATTAACAGTAGTTTAAAAAACTGAAAACAAACTAAATTTCTAGCCACATCCTAAATTTCTAGGATGATAAAATAAATTCCCATACAATCAGATGACAGAATAGTTTGAAAGAATTAGAAAGTGTTAGAAAAGGCATGATACAAAACTACACACATACAGACAGTATAAAATCTATTTTGCTAGAGCAAGTAATATCCATTTTGTTTGACAAAAACTACTACCAATATTTATTATACATTTATTTTGTGTTCTAGGCACCATACCAAGCACTTGACTTATGTTCTTTCTTCAAAACAAACCCATGGGTTACACAGTGTTACTATTATGTTTGCTTTTAATATTGAAGCTTAGACAGTGGAAATAGCTTTCTAAGACCAAGAAGGTAGTAACTGGCAGAACTGGGATTCAAACCACATCTATATGATGACAGAAATTGTTGTCTTTAACAGTTAGTTATAGTATTTACATAAACATACAAAAAGACTGGAAGTTAATAACCCAATATATCAACAGTTATTATTTCTGATGTTGTAATTGCTATTGTTTTTTTCTTCTTCAAACTTATTTTCCAAGATATCTAAAATGAACACCAATCTCTCTTACAATTGGAGAAAAACGATACTAAAATTTGGTACTTCTCTCATTGATCCTTTCTCCATCTACACAGGCGCACAGGCTCAGATGGTAAAGAATCTGCCTACAATGCATGAGACCTGGGTTCAATCCCTGGGTCAGAAAGATCCCTTTGGAGAAGAAAATGGCAACCCACTCCAGTATTCTTGCCTGGGAAATCTCATGGACAGAGGAGCCTGGCAGGCTACAGTCCATGGAGTCGCAAAGAATGGGACGATTGAAGCGACTAATATACACACATACACACAAATTTTCTTCAACCTTCAAAATTCTGTTATCACCATTCTCTGTGTGTGTGTGCTTCCTTCAAGAGTCTCAGAAGGACTCCACTAAAGGTAGGTGAATTCGAGTCCCCGCTTTTGAGGGCCATATCCAATTTCCTTTTCTTGCCCAGTGGACAATTAAAGCTCCGTTAGAGACAATTTCCATGCTAGAAATGATACAGCCTTCAATCTTTGCATACTGAAAACAAATCAGTTTTATAAACTGATGACTCATTTATAAAACAAATGAGTTTTATAAACTCATTCTTGTTTTCAAGCCTTATTTATAACTGCCCAGGATATGAGTGCATTTTTCTCCTGTTCTACACATAATCCATCAACAGCTCAACACCTGGATGTTTGATACAATTCTGGGGTTGATGATGGGGAGAAGGATGTTACTGAAGGCCAGCAAAGCCATAGTTCCTTCTGCCACAATCAAGTTGCCTATAGCAACTTGAAAGCAAATAGATGTATACAGTAGGTGGCAGGGTGTCCCATTTATAGCTCTGATATTTCAGCAAAGATGAATAAGGTCTCATTTCTGCCCTGATGGAGCTAAGAATCTAGTGGGGGAGAAAGGCTAAAAATATAATGTGAGACCTGATTGGAAAAGGCTTTGACAAGGAGTTTTGATCTCATCCTTGGGATATGAAGAATCCTCAGAAGTTTTTAAGTCATGACATCATCTGACTTATAGAAGCAGTACTCTGATGAGAATGTAAAAAAAAAAAAATAAAGTGACATTCAAGAGACTATCATGGGACTGAGGATTAGCCAAAGAAGAAATTGTGCCAGTCTGAACCAGGGCAATGGGGATACTGATACATTTTGGATATTGACTTGACAAGTCTCCCTAATCAGCTGAATTGGAAAGGGGCATGTGCAATGTAGCTCAGTGGGTAAAGAATCTGCCTACAATATAGGAGACCTGGGTTTGATCCCTGGGTTGGGAAGATCCCCTGGAGAAGGAAATGGCAACCCACTCCAGTATTCTTGCCTAGAGAATCCCATGGACAGAGGAGCCTGGCAGGCTACAGTCCATGGGGTCGCAAGAGTCGGATAAGACTTAGCGACTAAATCATCATCATCATCATCATCATGTGCAATGAGGGAGCAGGAAAAATAATAGTGACCTTTCAAGTTTGGGGCTTGAATGATTAGTGGATGGTGACACCATTCACCAAGACAGGGAACACAGAAGGAAGATTCTTCAGTTGTTTTTAGAAATGCTAAGTTTGATGTTTCTAAAGGACAAATTGTCAAGGTTTTTAGAAAAGAGTGGGGAACGTGGGTGTAGGCCTCATTATGGTCATTAGCATGGCATTTGTTGTGATTCTGTCATACTTATATGAATTCCAATAAGTGCCGAAGGGGTTGGGTTTTCCTTCTGAATGAGAGGAAGAAGCCAAAGTAGGTTTTTGAGTATACAAAACTTTTACATTTTCCATCCTCTTACCCTAATATGCTGATGTAACCTGCTGTGGTTTTCTAATTGTTTATGTAATTGTCTGTAAGCCCCTCGAGGGCATAGATTATATATAATGAATTTGCTGAATGGATTAACGGCTGCATGGAGTGAGGAAATGGGAAACATAAATATGTTATATAGTCTTTTCTTCCAAGACTTGTTAAGTCTAGAAGTAGCAAATAGAGCAAGTGAAACCTGCAGGCCCCTTCCCAGGGAACTCTCTTCACAGTCTCACTAGATCACAGCTACCTCCTTGACCCCTGGTTTCACCCTCTTTCTAACTCCTCCCAAACCAACCCATCACCAAACCGTTGTATAAGCTCAGGCTAGCATCTTCTCCCATCTGTATTGCTACCGCAACATCCCAATGTTTCCTCTCCAATTCTGCATCTTCAAGTCATTACCATACTTCAGCCACTACAGCATTTGTACACTATAAGTCAGATCGTGCCGTCATCACCTGTTCAAAACATTTTAATGGCTCATATTGTAATCAGGGTAAGAGCCAAACTCCTTAGGTTTATAATAGGGTTTGCTGTCCAAAACCCTTCTGCTTACCTCTCTGCAGGCTTTCCTTTCTTACCAACTTGTCTCTTTCTTCCTTGCCCACTCTTCATGCTCGTTAGCCATGCTAAACTACACCCGGTCCCATGTGCCTTCTCTTTTCTGGCCTCAGGACTTTTGCACATGCTGTTCCCACAGCCTGGAGCCCTGCACCTTTCCTCTTGCCCTCTCAATCTGACTAGCTGCAGTTTAGCCTTCGGATCTCTGCTCAGTTATCCCCACTGCCTGCAGGAAGCTTGCCCTGACACCTGATACCAAGCCTTGGTTTCACGCTCATTATATGTCTATCAATGGCACACCCACATTTCTCCCCTAGCAGCAGTTACCAAACAGCACCATGGTCTGTAGGCCTTTCCTCCTCAAGGGTTTGTAAGCTTTTTCCTTTGCTGTTCCCATCATCTAAGGCAGAGCCTGGCACATAATAAACCTTTTGCAAATATATGATGGATGAGCAAATGTCCCACAGGGATGGGGAAAACATGAATATGTAGCCTGGCAAAACAGGCTTCATACTTTCTCTATATCCTGTCTGGGTTGAGTCACTAAATGAGGTCAGTGTTTAATCAATTGGTCCACTAAGTGCCGTTAAACTATAGCTTCTCATGCAGAGTCACAGATGAAAGAAAACTGAAGTTGAAATTTTCCTCAGAAAAAGAGCAAGCACTGATATTTCAAAGAGAAGATGCTCAGATGAAACATACCCATCTCCTGGTTGTCCTGGCAGGTGGGATGTTATTAGCATCCCTGATAAGCAATGAGATGGAGATGGAGCCCAAAGCACTTCCTCTTCTCTCTCCCTGTCTCTTTCTCTTGCCATCTCCCGCCCTCCCCCTCTCTCTTTCTCTTTCTGCCCCCACTCACCCACCATCTTCTGCTCTCTCTTTTTCTCCCCTCCATCCCCTTTGCTTCAGCAACAATCTTAAGATAAGGGGAGTGCAATTACACAGTGCCTGTTTAAAATTTAAGAAGACAAAAATGAGTTGAGGGTTTTTTTTTTTCCTTTTTGCAGGAAACAAATTAGCCCACAGTAGACTTGTGCCTGCAAGCAGCCCATTTAATTTGGTTATTTCCTACACCTTGAGGCTAGTTTTTCCCCACTAATTCTGTCAGCCTTTTTCCATATCAGGGCTTATCTCTTCACTGTACCCAGAATCATGTGATATAGCGAGAGTCCTAGCTGTATTTTATCTATTTAATCATTCCACCACCTTATTCCAGAAAGAATCTAAGGTGATGAGTCATTTTTGTAACCACAATCTCTCCCTTAAATTGATGCCCAGTGGTTTCTAGCAGTGTTTACCAAAGTTTCAAGCCCACATCATTAAGCATACAGCTAAAAATCTATTCACAAAGTTCATGTGTCTGAATATAGTTAGGATAATGAGTCCATAAGCCCCAAAAATGACCA
The DNA here is from genome assembly GCF_054371585.1 of Giraffa tippelskirchi. Classification (NCBI taxonomy): domain Eukaryota; kingdom Metazoa; phylum Chordata; class Mammalia; order Artiodactyla; family Giraffidae; genus Giraffa; species Giraffa tippelskirchi. The sequence continues at coordinate 130,642,421 of NC_137279.1, read as the reverse complement.
TACCAGGAGTGTCTGCTGCTGGCTGTCCAACTGCAGAAGATCCCTTTGCACTGTATCTAGTTTGAACTGGAGGAAGAATTTGGATCTTCACCCTAAGCTCAGGCCCATGTGCCTGACTTCCTGCTGGAAATTGTCATTTGATGTTTCTGCAGGGATCTCAAGTTTGAGATGCCTAAAGTTGAGCTCACTGTCTTACTTGGAGCATAGTGTGGTGATCAACCACACAGAATCTGCTGCCAGGCTGTCTGAGTTCAGATCCTGACGCTACCAATCAATAGCTGCAAACGGGCAAATTACTTAACCCCATGCCTCCCTCTCTTCACCTATGAAATGTGGATAATATAGTGCCTTCCCCACAGGGCTCTTGTTGTTGTTGTTTAGTTGCTAAGTTGTGTCTAACCCAGGGATAGAACCCATGTCTCCTGCATTGGCAGGCAGCTTATTTACCACTGAGCCATCTGGGAAGCCCTTACTAGACTCTTACTAGAGATAAAGCAATTAATATGCATCAAGTGCTTAGAACACTCAGAATGGCACATTCAGCATCTCCTGGCTGGTGGTATTGCTCTTGTGGTCAGTTCTCTGCTTGGTGAACCATGTCAGCATCCACCAATTCTCCAGAAAGTGAGTCAACCCCAGGCTCTTCCTAATCCCTCACATCACCTATAACTGGTCTCCCAAGCCTTGCTAAGTTTACATTCCTGAGATTCTCCCAAGCCCACCTCCTTCTGTTCACCGACAGGGTGGGACATTGCTTTGGTTCAAGCCTTCTTCTTACCTCACTTGGATGCATGTGATGGCCTTCTAACCCATCTCAGCACCTCCAGTGTTGCCCCCTCCACAAAACTCCACACACAAATGCAGTCGTGTCACTTCCCTGCTTAACCCCTTACAGTGCTTCTCTGTGGAGGGTCACTTTCCTCAGTGGACTATTCCAGTGCCTTTAACATCAGCCTGCATCCCCCTTGTCTCCTTTTCCACCCTCCCAAGAGCCACCCCGTCTCCAGCCACACGAATCATCAGGGGATACCTTGCTATCTTGTCTCTGGTCTTTGAACAAGCCATTTTCTCTTGTCAATAATTCATTCTCTGCCTTCTTCACTGGGCAAGTCATGGTGTTTTCTTCCTAGGCTCAGCTCTCCTCTAACCTATGCAGTGCCTCGTGTATGCCTATGCCTCACCACACTACATTGCATTTCTCTCTTTCCTTGGATATCTATTCTACTCCATTATTTCCTTGATGAAGTGTGGACGTGGTATTGGTTAAGAACTCTGAAACATTCTACCAGGTTTGAATCCTGGCTCCTATCACTTCCTGGCCATATAACTTAGGGTGAGTGACCTAGCCTCTGTACCTCCATGTTCTCATCTAGCAGGGTAATCAAAAGACCTATCTCAGAGGCCCACTGTGAGAATTAAATGAATTACTTCATATAAAGTGCTTGGAACCATTCCTGGTACATAGGAAGATATAAATAAATGGAAGTTATTCTTAACCCTGTCCTAGTATTAATTGGAACCTCAAACAATGCCTACCAAAAAATTAGCAACTTTAATAGGTTTTAAGATAAAAGGACACAACGCCCTGACTTGACACTGTCTCCACTGCTCATCATTGGGCAGCTGGTAATTGCAGAGCATTTAGACCTTCCTGCTACCACTTCCCCAGCAGTGTAGCCTCCTCAGGAAAGGCCCTCCAGGGTTGATTCCCAGGATCCTGGGTGGCTTGGTGCAGAAGGAAGAGCATGCACTTTGGGACCAGGGTCCTGAGTCTGTCACCATAAAGCCTGTAGTACTCTAGACAAACTGCTTAATTTCTCTGTTTCCTCATTTATGAAATGGAAAAGCATACCTACTTTTCAATGCAATGTATAAACCAAGTAGCTCTGTGCTGGCATGTAGAAAACAGCATCAATTACAGTTTTTTTTTAAAAAAAGACCTTTCCTCAGCACTACTGCAAAATCATCCTAACTAATCAAAACACACAAAATTCTTACAGAAGAAGGTATGGTTGAAAGTGTTAATAGACATAATGTCAGTAGGGAGGGATATAGGGTCAGAGAGGAGAGCTTCAGGTATGGATTGGAGCTGAGGAATTGATGTGAAATAAATCCTTTATGGTATTTTTTTGATTCTCTGAAAGTGAGATCCTGGCAAGTATAATCTGAAACAAGGAGTATTGAATAAACAATGTTATTTGAAGCCTGCTCTGGTATCTGTCTTTCATCCATGCTGGGCCTTCTGCATATGGTAGGTGGCCTTCATAAGTCAGTTCAGTCACTCAGTTGTGTCTGACTCTTTGCAACCCCATGGACTGCAGCATGCCAGGCTTCCCTGTCTATCACTAACTCCCAGAGCTTGCTCAAATTCATGTCCATTGAATTGGTGATGCTATCCAACCATCTCATCCTCTGTTTTCCCTTTCTCCTCCTGACTTAAATCTTTCCCAGCATCAGGGTCTTTTCTAATGAGTCAGCTCTTCACATCAGGTGGCCAAAGTGTTGGAGCTTCAGTTTCAGCGTCAGTCCTTCCAATGAATATTCAGAGCTGATCTCCTTTAGGATGGACTGGTAGGATCTCCTTGAGTCCAAGGGACTCTCAAGAGTCTTCTCCAACACACTTCTCCAACACCACAGTTCAAAAACATCAATTCTCCAGCACTCAGCTTTCTTTATAGTCCAACTCTCACATCCATACATGACCACTGGAAAAACCATAGCCTTGACTAGACGGACCTTTGTCAGCAAAGTAATGTGTCTGCTTTCTAATACACTGTCTAGGTTGGTCACAGCCTTTCTTTCAAGAAGCAAGCATCTTTTAATTTCATGGCTCCAGTCACCATCTATAGTGATTTTGGAGCCAACCCCAAATAAAGTCTCTCACCATTTCCATTGCTTCCCCATCTGTTTGCCATGAAGTGATGGGACCAGATGCCAAGATCTTCGTTTTTTGAATGTTGAGCCTTAAGCCAGCTTTTTCACTCTCCTCTTTCACTTTCATCAAGAGGCCCTTTAGTTCTTCTTCTCTTTCTGCCATAAGGGTGGTGTCATCTGCATATCTAAGGTTATTGATATTTCTCCTGGCAATCTTGATTCCAGTTTGCGCTTCATCTAGCCCATCATTTTGCATGATGTACTGTGCATATAAGTTAAACAAACAGGGTGACAATACACAGCCTTGGCATACTCCTTTCCCAGTTTGGAACCAGTCTATTTTTCCATGTCCAATTCTAACTGTTGCTTCTTGACCTGCATACATATTTCTCAGGGGACAGGTAAGGTGGTCTGGTATTCCCATCTCTTGAAGAATTTTCCACAGTTCACTGTGATCCACACAGTCAAAGGCTTTGGCATAGCCAAGAAAGCAGAAGTAGATGTTTTTCTGGTATTCTCTTGCTTTTTTGATGATCCAATGGATGTTGGCAATTTGATCTCTGGTTCCTCTGCCTTTTCTAAATCCAGTTTGAACATCTGGAAGTTCATGGTTCACATACTGTTGAAGCCTGGCTTGGAGAATTTTGAGCATTACTTTGTTAGCGTGTGAGATGAGTGTGGGCCTATGCATATGTGGGCTGTCACACATATGTCCTTGATTCCTACACAGATTTTTATTCCCTGTCCCAGAGTGGCCAAATGGATTGGTCCTCTGCTCTGCCCCCAATGCCTAGTCCAGTTTCTAGTACATAGGGGACATTAAACAAATGTTTGTTGAATTGTTGAATGAATAAGTGATCTCTTCTTAGACTCAGTCACTAGGGTTGATTGGCTTCAGCCAGAGGCCACAGCTCTGCTCACTTACCATTCCTGGGAATTGCTTCCTCCTCATTTGCTGATCAAGTAGGTCATTGACTAGGAGGGAATTATACTTACATTTGTGAGCTATTAATACATACTGCTCAAGTGGGAACTAGAGCCTGTTCTAGAGCATCTAGATCTGGCCACAGGAGACTGGGCTTCACTCTCATTTTGAAGTTACTTTGTTGAATGCCGTTTTTTTAAATTGAAGTATAGTTGATTTACAATGTTGTGTTAGTTTTAGGTGTACAGCAAGGTGATTTGGTCATACACATACACACACACACACACACACATATATATATGCCCATGTATATATATACATACATATATCCCTTTTCAGAGTCTTTTCCCTTATAGTTTATTATAAAATAGTGAGTATATTTCCCTGTGCTCTACAGCAGGATCTTGTTTGTCTTACATATAGTAGTGTGTATCTGTTAATCCCAAATTCCTAATTTATTCCTCTCCCCACCTCATTTCTTCTTTTGTAACCACAAGCTTGCTTTCTATGTCTAGGGGTCTATTTCTGTTTTATATATAGGTTCATTTGTATCTTTTCTTTAGGTTCCACATATAAGTGGTACATGATATTTGACTTTTTCTGTCTGGCTTACTTCACTTGGTATGATAATCTCTAAGTTCATCCATGTTACTTCAAATGGCATTATTTTGTTCTTTTTTATGGCTGAGTAATATTCCATAGTATCACATCTTTATCCATTCATCTGTTGATGGATGTTTAGGTTGCTTCCAGGTCTTGGCTATTTATAAATAGTGTGGCAACTATCCTATTAAACAGTATAGTTTAAAAAAATTCTTTTGTCACGGCAGGTCAAACCTAGAAGACAATCAAATGCTTTCAAAACATGATTGTTTTGACTTCAGAGGGAGGAAGTCCAGTTGGGAACACAAAGCCTGCCCATGGAGTAGGAGTTCTGGATTCTAGTCCCTCAGCTAGCTGTGAGACTTGGACCCCAGACATTTTGCTCTCTGGGCGGCAGTGCTTTCATCTATAAAATGAAGTGAATTAGTCCAGAGGATCTCCAAATCTTTCCAGGATGAAAATGTATTTAAAGCCAGGCGTATTTAGCACATCCACTTCATCATATAGTATTGCTTTTGAACTACTAACATAATGTATCCTAACAGTTCCATTGTGGAAACTAAAATGAAGGGCACTTCTTTAGCGTGAAAATCTTTTTCTAGATTACTTTTCCAAATTAACATATAGGGTAAGCCCAAAGTCCCTGTTCATCTATATTTAAAATGGCCACAAATTTGTGTGTACCTTAACAAATAAGATAAGAACTGTAAATGACATCTATAAGCAACTAGGGGATATTTTCAACATTTATTGTGACATAAAGAATAAGAACTGTGCTAATATTCGTGTGTGGAGATTCACTGGTAACTTATCTTGCATGATAGATGCATAGCAATGCTGGGCAGATTCTGCACATAAAAGTAATACATTAGGTATTTAGAATTTCTAGGAAATTGTAATAAGAAACCAACCAATCAGGAACATAAAAGCACTTTTTCATAGCAACTGTGATTTCAACTGAGAGGTGAAATGAGGTAAAATTAAAGATGTTGAGAAACAAAGTCGCCTCCATTTCTTCTTGGCTCTATTACCTTGCAAACCTTTACTCATCTTCCCTCCGAATAGAGGCAGAGTTCTCCTCTCAAAAGCCAGTTTCTCTCCCCTGAGCTACTTATTGCTTTGCTCTATTACGGATACATGCCTAATTCCAGAATTGTCTCTGTGTCCTGTTCATATATCCTCAATTCTCCCTTCCCCTGATCCCTCTCTTCTTTTCTCTAAACACACATAGAGTTATGCTATAGAATAATTTGCTTGGTCATAATGCAACTTCTATTAAAAGTCCTTCTATTTAATACATGTGCTTGCTCAGTTGCTCAGACAAGTCTGACTCTTTGCAGCCCCATGGACTGTAGCCCACCAGGCTCCTCTGTCCATATAATTTCCTAGTCAAGAATACTGTAATGGGTTGCCATTTCCTCTCCAGGGTATCTTCCGACCCAGGGATGGAATCCACTTCTCTTGTGTCTCCTGTGCTAACAGGCAGATTCTTTACCACTCGTACCACCTGAGAAGCCCCAAGGGGCTATTTGATACAGATATCTTAAAATTGCTATCTCTATTACTTCTCCACTGTTTAATATCTTAGCCTCCTAAAAATCATTCCCTCCCAGGCAACTCTAAAGTGCCCTCGGCACTACCTTCCTTTCCCTCCATCACAGAATCTGCAAAATGGTACCAGTGAATAATCAAATGAACAGGTGTGAAGGCTTGGAGTTATCCTGGGCCTCTCCTCTGAATTATAGTTTCAAATATCTCAGTGTCTACTCAATATTGCCACTTGGATGTAATGCCAGTCACAACTCCTGCAGGTAAAAGACAGCATACTGAAAGGATCCCTGAAGGGAATTTGATGAACGGACTCTAAGGAGGAGCGGGAAACATTCAGGGAGCCAACAAGAGATGATGGAGCCCTCCAGGGAGCCAGCAAACCAAGGAGCCATCATCACATCTAGGTTTAAAGAGTGTAGCAAGCTGAACCGTGTCCCCCCTCAAAAAATTCACATTGAAGTTCTAACCCCGTTATTCAGAATGTGACAACATTTATAGATAGAGTCTTTATGGAGGTGATTAAGCTAAAATGAGGTCATTGGGGTGAGCCCTGATTTAATATGCCTAAGGTCCTTGTAAGAGGACATCAGGTACATATAGAGGAAAGAGGATGTAAAGCAACAAAGAAGAGAAAATGTCCAGCACAAGCTGAGGTGTGGGGCCTAGGACAGACCCTTCCCTCATTTGCTATCAAAAGGAACCAACCCTGCTGATGCTTTGATCTTGAACTTCTGGCCTCCAGAAATATGAGAAAATACGTGCCTGTTGTTTAAGTCACTCAGAGTGTCTCCAAAGCAGAGAGTCTGTCTCCTGGTGTCTCCCAGGGAAATTCTCTTGCATGACACAAAAATACACATAAAAGCATGTATTGGTTTACCCCCAAATTAAAATATAGGGTTACTGATTCTTATGTATATATAAATGAGGAATTCTTATTGTTACAAAGATAAACAATTCAGAAAATGATAAGGACAAAAGTAAAATAAAATGATTATTTAAGTTCTACCATTCTGAGATATTCATTATTAATGTTTCTGTGACTATGATTTCATACATGTTTTAGGCTCAGATAGATACTTACATATAAAATTTTATACAAATGAGTTCATATTATACATGCCCTTTAAAGAAGTTCTCAATACCTTTCCCCTTGTCTTCAATCTTTCTGTTTATTTACCTGTCCTTTCCATTTCTCCTGACCCCATACTTCTCCTTACCCCAGACCTAGGAACCAACATTAACACTTTATCATATAGTCTTCCATATTTCTTTCCAGGCTCATAAGTCATGTGTGAATATTTAAGTACAAATATTAGTCTTTGGGGAAACAGAGTAAAAATTAAGACTCGCTTCAAAAGATACTGCTTACCCTTATCTTCTCTTAATTTGTCTTCTAAAAATTTTCTGCCTTTTATTTTCTATTTAAATTTGTAACATAATTGGGATTTATTTTTACATGTGATGAGAGATAAGAGTATAATTTTAGTTTTCTTCTAGATGGAAAGCAAGTTATGCCAGTATTTTTATTAAATCAGTTATTTTTTCCCCTGAAGTTGAAACATCACCTTTGGCATATGTCAACTTCCCATAGTTACTAAGATCTATTTCTTGAATCTCCATTCTATTTCATTGGTCTTTTATTTTGATATCATATTGCTTCAATTGAAAGGTCTCTACAGTATGATTTAATCTCTAGTAAAACATCACTGCTTTTCTTTTTATTACTTTTGATTATTCTCAGACATTTAATGTTACATCTGCTGCTTTTCTCAAATTACTCTCTTTATTTTGAGATAGATTTACATGCAGTTGTAAGACATGATAGAGAAAGGCCATGATTCCTCAGTAGTAACATATTGAAAAACTATAGTACGATAGCACAGTAAGGATATTGACATTGATATAGTCAAAAAGTACAACATTTCTATCATCACAAAGATCCCTGTATTTACCTTTTAATGTCAAACTCACTCTTCTCCTACCCCTACCCATTCTTAACATCTGGCAAACACTTATCTGTTCTCCATTTCTATAATTTATAATTTCAAGAATGTTATATAAATGAAATCATGTAGTATATAACCTTTTGGAATTGACTTTTTCCACTCAGCATAATTCCCTTGAGATTCATCCAGGTTGTTGCTGTATCAATGTTTCCTTTCTTTTTATTGCTGAGTAGGATTCCATGATATCAATATATCATAATTTGTTTAACCATTCACTCACTGAAGAACCGGAGAAGGCAATGGCAACCCACTCCAATACTCTTGCCTGGAAAATCCCATGGACAGAGGAGCCTGGCAGGCTGCAGTCCATGGGGTCGCGAAGAGTCGGACACGACTGAGCGACTTCACTTTCCCTTTTCACTTTCATGCACTGGAGAAGGAAATGGCAACCCACTCCATTGTTCTTGCCTGGAGAATCCTAGGGATGGGGGAGCCTGGTGGGCTGTCGTCTATGGGGTCGCACAGACTCGGACACAACTGAAGTGACTTAGCAGCAGCAGCAGCATTGAAGAACACTTGGATCATTTCCAGTTTGGGGCTATTACAAATTAAGTTAATTTGAACATTCACAAACAGGTTTCTGCATGAACACGTTTCCATTTTCTTGAATAAATGACCACGAGTATAACCGCCAAGTTGAAGTCATACACTAGTTATACATTTAGCTTTCTAATAAAAGGCCAAACACTTTTTCAGTGTGGATGTACCATTCTATATGCTCACAAGTAATGAATGTAGGAGTGATCCAGTTTCTTCCATTCTATCTCACCAGCATTTGGTGTTGTCATTATTTGTTATTGTAACCATTTGGACAGGTGTGTAGTGATATCTCATTATGGTTTTAATTTGCATTTCCCAAATGACTTGTGATGTTTAACATCTTTTCATGTGCTTATTTGCCATCTGTATGTCCTCTTCAGTGAACTGTCTGTGCATGTCTTTTGTCCATTCTCTAATTGCATCTTTTTTTTACTATTAAGTTTTGAGAGGCCTATTTATTCAAGACAATGTTTCTTTGTCAGCTAATGTGGTTTACAAACATTTTACCCCACTGTGGAACTTGTTTTCTCATCTTCTTTGAAGGGTTGCTCACAGGACAAAAATTTTTAATTTTGATGAAATAAAATTTACTGATTGTTTCTTTATGGACTGTGCTTTTGGTATCAAATATATGAACTCTTTGCCTAGCCTTAGATCCCCTGGTGGCTCAGATCATAAAGCGTCTGCCTGCAATGTGGGACACCCAGATTCGATCCCTGGGTCAGGAAGATCCCCTGGAGAAGGAAATGGCAACCCACTCCCGTACTCTTGCCTGGAAGATTCCATGGACGGAGGAGCCTGGTAGGCTACAGTCCATGGGGTCACAAAGAGTCGGATACGACTAAGCGACTTCACTTTCTTTCTTTTTCTCTCTTTCTTTGCCTAGCCTTAGATCCTAAAGATTTTCTATTTTCTTTCTTAAAAGTTTTATATTTTAGCATTTTATTTAAGTCTGTGATCCATTTTGAATTAGTTTTTGTATAAAGTGTGAGACTGAAGTTGAGGTTCACTTTTTTGCCTGTGGATATCCAGCAGCTCCTGCACTACTGTTGAAAAAGCTATTTTCTTCCATCAAATTGCTTTTGCACTTCTGTCAAAAATCAGTTAGGCATATTAGTGTGGAGATATTTCTGGTTTCTTTATTCTATACCCATTGATCTCTGTGTCTAATCCTTTCAAAACTATCCAGTCTTGATTACTGCAGTTACATAATATTCTTGAAATCATGGAAGCTGACTTCCCCCACTTTTCATTTTCAAAAATATTTTTACCTATTTTAATTTATTTTTCTTTCCATGTGTATTTTAGAATAATATTGCCTATATCTAGGGAAAATATTGCGTTAAACCTGCTTATTGACTTGGGGATACCTGGCATCATTACTATGTTGGATTTTTCAATTCATGAATATATGTCTCTCCATGTACTACTTGGACCTTCTTTGATGTCTTCCAACAGTGTTTTATAGTTTTCATCACACATGTTCTACACATTTGTTTTAGATTTCTATCTAAGTATTTAATATTTTGAGTGACTCTAAATGATATTTTTAATTTCAGTGTCTACACATTAATTGCTGGTATATTGAAATGCAGTTGACTTTTGTATGTTTATCTGATATCTTTATAACCTTGCTGAATTCACTTTGTGGTTCTATAGGTTTTTACATATATTCCTTGGGATTTTTCTATTAAAACAGTCATGTCATCTGAAAATAGGGATGGTTCTTCCTTTCTGATATGTATCTTTCATTTCCTTATCTTGCTTTACTGTCCTAGCCAGAAATTCCAGTACTACATATGAGAGTGGTCATTCTCCTCTTGTTACCAGTTTTACAGGGAAAGCATTGAGTCTTTTACCACAAGCATAATGTTAACTGTAGGGCTTTTTGGTAGAGGTTCTTGATCAAGTTAAGAAAGTTTCTGTTTATTTCTCTTATTTAGAGAGGTTTTTCATTTTGTTTATTTTTAATGAATGGGTATTAGATTTCATCAAGTGGCCATGCAGGGAGACTTGATAGTCTAGTTACCTCTGGCCAAGTTCCAGGCAATGTCTCCAGGGGTCCCAAGACACACAAAGATGTGAAAATCTGGAATAGAAAGGAAAAGAGTCAACTGGAGACAGTTGCTACAATATGGAAATAGACTTTAACTCTCACTTCTTTGAGCATTTCTATAATAAAATTTCACATGCTTTTCAAAGGCAGGGTTCTAGCTTCTTTTCTTTCTTACATTTTCTCTGTGTTTTTCAACAAAATGATCAGAAACTTACAGTTTGAACTCCTAAGCAAAGAACCTTCTGCCAAGGCCTTGCGTGTGTAGTGTCTAGTTCGACTCTCTTTTCCAGAGATAGAAAATGAAACCCCGTGTATCTGTTCCCTAGAATATAAAAACCACCACTTCACTGCTAGTCTTGTCACTAGGAAAGTGTTAATTGGTATTAGTTGAAGGCAGATTATCTTGGCCTCTGTTAATATTGTGTCCCTTGTTCTTTTCTGCCATAGAAAAAGCACTGTTATAATTGACAGGCAGCACCACAGCTTCCCAGGTAGGGATAAGAGAAGTATTGCTAATTTGATCAGTGTCACACTTGCTTTGTTCTTCATTATATTGAAGGGGAAGTCAAAGCTTTGGGGAGCCTGCAGGGGGAAAGAAGTGATCCTGGCCCCAGCTGTTACCTAGGAACCCAAGCAATCCTGGAGGGCAAGGGACAGTCTTACCCCAAACCTCAAAGTAAAGTGGAATCATCGCTTCCTTGTGATAAAAAGATTTTATTCCAAATTCTTTCCTTCCTTCACTCATACAAATATTACTGAGCAGCCAAGACAGGCACTGGAGACAGGGCTCCCCTCTTCAGATAACTTATATCCTGGTAAGAAAGACAAATGTATGACCTAATTTCAATTATTAATAAGAGCCACAAAGAAATGCAATGCAGAGAGGGTGACAGTGATGGAGCAAGCATGCTATTTTAGATAGAGTGGCCAGAGTGGCCTCTCAGAGGGCTGACATTTGAGCAGAGATCTAAATGAAGTGAGGAAGCAAGCAATGCAAAGTTCTAGGGGCAGAGATTCCATGATGAAGTACAAAGGCCCTGAGGCAGGATAATGCTGGGCGTGGCTGAAAATCAGCAAGGACTTCCCAGGCAGTGCTAGTGGTAAAAAATCTGCCTTTTAACGCAGGAAACCCCAGAGATTTGGGTTCAACTCCTGGGTCAGGAATATCACCTGAAGTAGGAAAAGACACCCTACTCCAATATTCTTGCCTGGAAAAGTCCATGGACAGTGTAGCCTGGTGGGCTACAGTCCATGGGGCCACAAAGAATTGAAAGCGACTGAGCACACACACACACAAGGCCAGTGCAATACCTATCTTATACCAGGCAAGAGGGCCCCCATCCCCCCGACCCCGTCCTCAGCCTCTGTTTCAGAAAGCCTTACATATCACACACATGCACACATATCCCCAGAAATGGCAACTATGTGGATGCGTCCATCACACAGAAGCTGGTGATCTGCTCTGGTTACAACAGCACAACCTGTAATTTTAAACAGCTGCCCTCATTATTTGCTCTACCCAGGTTCCAGACAATTGTTTCTCCATATCTTTGGCTCTATGTCCTCAAAACAAAAGGCAACTGTGTCCAACTGCAAAGGTTTGAGTTTTGCTGAGCTGACATAGCCTTAGTCAGACTACAGTGAGTGAGGGTTTTGAGACATGGAAACACTTTGGCTTACAAAAAAGACAAATCAATTAACTTTTAAATCCTTTTTCTCAGAAAACATGAACACAGTTGATGCTTGCATAATGAAGGTTGTTCTCCATAGCACAAAGTATCCATTTCCTTGTTTCTCTTCCCATGCCATTTCCTGGCTCTTGCAGTGTGCACAAATTCGGGTGGTATTTGCAGGTTATGTATGGACACTGGGAACATCCCTCAATATTATTCAATACATGTTTCTCCTAAATTTGTAGACGTGTAGGCTCAGATGTTGACAGGTGTGAAGCATGATACTGAGACAACTAGATCCAGAGTTTTGCATATTTTACAATTATAAAATATTGAATGGTATTTAATTTTCAAAAATTAAGTAAAAATAGCTTTAAAAATTAAATAAAATTTCAACTTTACTAATTTCATTCAAAACTTTGATAGTCATTAATTACAGTTTGTATTTGCCTTTTAACCTAATAGATAATCTGACTATTTTAGAAGAAAACTTTTGAAAACATAAAAATCTTAATCTTTTAATTTTGTCTTTCTTAAACACCCAGATATACACAATGATAATTAAATTCAGATGTCTAATATCTTATAGAACTTCAGTTATATAAATCATAAACCACAGCTTCACACATTTTTTTTGCCTTTGTCATTAGAAAGGTATGTTTGCTAAAATGGGAGAATATAATATATTTTGTTTAATAGTTTATTAGCTTGATTAAAATTTTTAATATTTAGAAATACGGAATGTGGTCCTCAATTTTTACCTCTTGCCTAGGTCCCACAAATGTTAGGAATGTGTCTGGGCCAATGAACCTAGAGCTACAGCTGACTCACATAGGGCCCACTAAGCCATGGTAAGGAGTTGGGATTGATTCCAAGTTGGATGGGAAGTCATTAGATTTGTGGTCTGGGTAGCAGCAAACTGGAAGTTCATCTCTGTGTAGGACCAATTCAACACTGATTTTTTGAAAAGAAAGATATTAGATGAAGGATTTTTGAACACCCCCACTCCACTTTTGACTATAAACATGAAAACTGTCATTAAGTGTCATAGGAATTCCAAATCCATCAACTCACACTACCACATTCAAGGAGGAGTCTGGTTAATCCAATACATGAGACCAGGTTGAACTGCAGCAGAGCCTGTTTGTTTAAGAAGGAATTTCCCTGGTACACAATTTCCTTTGAGGAGGCCTTGACTTTGCTCATGCAAACAAACAATGGATAGAGCATACTGGTTTTCCAGGATGAATCCATTCTATTAGGTTGGTGCAAAAGTAATTGCGGTTTTACACTGTTGAACTTTGCTGTTTGATGTTGGAATATATTCTTAAATAAATGTGGTTATGTTATACACAATTTTAATGTGCATTTCTCCTTTTTTTGCTAATGATTTATTACTTGCTATGTATTTTATATTTATTTTAGACTATGGAAATGATGTTAAACAAAAACCAAATCCAAGCGATTTTCTTATTCGAGTTCAAAATGGGTCACAAAGCAGCAAAGACAACTTGCAACATCAACACATTTGGCCCAGGAGCTGGTAATGAATGTACAGTACAGTGATGGTTCAAGAAGTTTTACAAAAGAGATGAGAGCCTTAAAGATGAGCACACAGTGGCCAGCCATCGGAAGCTGACAACCACCTACTGAGAGCATCATCAAAGCTGACCCTCTTACAACTACACAAGAAGCTGCCGAAGAACTCAGCATTGACCATTCTACAATCATTTGGCATTTGAAGCAAATTGGAAAGGTGAAAAAGCTCGATACATAGGTGCCTTGTGAGCTGACCAAAAAAAAAAAAAAAAAGATTGTTTTGAAGCATCGTCTTCTCTTATCTCATGCAACAATGACAAACCATTTTCCGATCAGATTGCGACATGATGCAAAGTGGATTTTATACAACAACCAGACAACCGGTGATGACCAGCTCAGTGGCTGGACTGATAAGAGGTTCCAAAGCGCTTCCTAAAGCCAAATTTACATGAAAAAAAGGTCATGGTCACTGTTTAGTGGGCTCCTGTCGGTCTGATCCACTACAGCTTCTGAATCCTGGCAAAACCATTACATCTGAGAAGTAAACTCAGGAAATTGATGAGATCCACCAAAAACTGCAATGCCTGCAGCCAGCATTCATCAAGAGAAAGGGCCCAATTCTTCATGACAACACCCGACTGCATGTTGCACAACCAACACTTCTAAGTTGAGTGAATTGGGCTACAAAGTTTTGCCTCATTCACCATATTCTCCTGACCAACTGACTACCACTTCTTCAAAAATCTCAACTTTTTGCAGAGAAAATGCATCCACAACCAGCAGAAAATGCTTTCTAAGAGTTCATCAAATCCCAAGGCATGGAGTTTTACACTACAGGAATAAACAAACTTATTTCTCATTGGCCATTGGCAAACATGTATTGATTGTAATGGTTCTTATTTTGATTAATAGATATGTTTGAACCTAGTTATAATGATTTAAAATTCACACTCTGAAACTGCAATTATGTTTGTACCAACCTAATATATTCAGACAGTATGTTCTCTACATTCAGATTGTCTGCCCTGAATTTTGGCTGTTGCACTTTCTAGCTGTGTGACCTTGAACAATTTACTTGACTCCTCTCTATCTCTAAAGAGGTTAATTATAGGATTGTTGTGAAGATCAAACAAAATAAACTACACACACAATTTAGGACAGAGACGAGCATATAGTAAGCACTTAAAAATACTAGTTATTTATCATTATTTCCATCTTCTTGGCTATCCAGTGATAAGACTGAAAAGGCCACATTTCAATTCTGTGAATTTTTTTTTAATTGAGCAATTCATGAAGAAATGGGCTTTTCACAACAGGCTGTATTCAGGCAGGAGCTGCATAATTATCTTTATGGAAGATTGTAAAAGTAAGCACAGCCTAAGCGGGAAATTGAATTTCATGAGCTCTCTTTCAGTGTCAAGATTCTATGTTTCTTACTATGAATTCAGCTTCCTAAGGGTTATACATCCTCTCAGAGCTTATAATCTCATAGGAAAGATTAAAATGACTCACACAAAGTGGGTAACAGTAAAGAAGGTGACACTGATGGGAGGCACTGAGGGTGAATGGTTCAGTGGAGGGGTCTGTGCAGGGAGCAGGCAGGTGGACAGCTGGGGTTTTCTTCAGCTCATAACAGAGAATAACACTGGTTCGGTAGAGAAGGAGGGAGGTGGAGAGAGGCTTATGTCATGGCCCCTAAGCTGCCCTACCAACCCATAGTTTCACATGCCCCTAACTCTCCCCATCTCAACTGCTGTTTATGCAGCATCCAGAGAAGCAGCTTCATCTGGCCACTCTCAAGGGACAGATGCCTGGGCTTTGAGAAACATCTGTGGATGCTTGATAGCAGAGGTCAGGTGAATTACCCTCTTTTATATCGGAGTTTGGACTGTGCCTCATTCCCTTTATCCCAGTGAGCTGCTCCATTTCCATTACTGACAATGCTGCATAGACCCTTGGTACTCAGAGTGTGGTCCAAGGATTAGCATCTCTGGCTTGTGAGAGATGAAATATTTCCAGTCTAAAATCTACTGAATCAGAATCTGCATTTTAACAAGAGCCTGGGCAAGTTGTATGCACACTGAATTGTAAGAAGCACTTTTACAACAGTGGTTTTCAAGTCTGGAATTGCTGATGGAGATTATACCTGAGAGAGATGGATACGCAGGTCCCTTCTCAGGCCTACTGAACCAGGTTTGCCAAAGATGGGGTCTTGCTATCTATATATTTTTTTAATGTGTAATTTTTAAAATTGGGAGCAAATATGATGATCAGGTGTAGAAATCATTGCTTTAGGAGAAAACCCAGGTTTAGTCTGGACACTCAGGACTCAGAATCCATAACTAACACCAAAAGAGAAAAAAAAAAATATGTTGTACTATGAGAAAAAAAAATACATTGATCCCAAATGATTATGGAGATTAGAAGTCACCCAAGCTCCCAGTAGCCCTGGGGAGTGCTCTGTGTAGGACTTGGCCAGGTACTTTACTCATTTGTAAAGTGGGAGTACTAAAGTATCTACCGCAGGAAGTTGTAAAACTCTCTTTCTTAGATAATAAAGCTCTTTAATTCTTGCTAATGTTGGCAAATTGGACATAGCTGTTGACAGCTACCTAGAATGCTCTCACCACAGAGACCTACATGGACCACTATGGTACTCCTTCAGCTATCTGATCAAACATCATCTTGTCCTGGTCAGGCTTTCCCTGACTTTCTCACATGATATAACACAACTTGCCACCATCATCATCACCATTTTTTAATCCTCTTTTTATTCTTCTTTTTAGCATTTATCTTTGTCTGACCTTTCAGGTGATTACTTGATAACTGTCTCTTCCAACTAAACTTTAAGATCCATAAGAAAGAGTCTTTATCTTTCTCTTAATTGTTATATCCCCATTGCCTGCCTTCCAAGCAGGCATATAGTTGGCATCAGTAAATATTTACTGGATGAATGAATTAGTCATTGCACTTTGATACTAACTTCCCTTGAACTCTTCAAGTACTGGTGATTAAAAGCTACTGGGTCTCTTCAATACACTATCCATGTATTGTGCTCTATGTGAAGGCAAGGAATGGAAGCAATATAAATGTCCATCAATAGATGAATGGATAAAGAAGATGTGGTGTATATATTGGGTTGGCCCAAATTTTTGTTTGGGTTTTTCCACTACATCTTGTGAAAAAACCCAGATGAACTTACTGGGCAACCCAGTATGATGAAATACTACTTGGCCACAAAAAGAATGAAATTTTGCCATTTGCATAACTTGAATGGACTTTGAGGGCATTAAGCTAAGTGAAATGAATCAGACAGAGAAAGACAAATGCTGTATGAAATCATTTATATGTGGAATCTAAAAAATACAACAAATTAGTGAAGAAAACAAAAAGGAAGCAGACTCACAGCTACAGAGAATACATTAGTGGTTACCAGTGTGGAGATAGAAGGAGGAGGGGCAATATAGGGGTGAGGGCAAAAAGGTTATTATGTGATTGCATGAAATCATGTGTATGAAAATTTTGAAAATTGTAAAGCACTATAGAATTTAAAGAATCTTTCATTCAATAAAATATTTTTTTAATAAAATAAAAGCTAATGGCTGTCCTCAGTATACTACCCATGTATTGCCTTCCATGTGAAGTCTTCCTGACAGGCTTCTGCCCTAGAGAGAACAAGTGATCTTCTTCCTTGTATCATGTATTCTTTCCTCCTATTATTCAATAGTTAATGTATCTTTTTCAACTTCTCTTAGACTATGAGCTCCTTAAAGAGCAAGAACCATTTGTAACTCCTCTTTGTGCCACCACTTCTAGTGCTTGTTGAATGAAAATTTAATGAATTTTCCTACCACAAAAGATGAGTCCATACACATAATCAAGAAAAAGGTCTTTCCAACTCCAGAGCTGAAGCTGAGGAAAAAAGGAACAAAACAAAGCAGATCTTCCTAAAAACTTGTTGGCTTCTGCTCCTCAATTCACAATATTAGATCACTTCCCTCATCAAGATCAAAATGAAAGCCCAGTGTTAATTATGAAGAGCGATGCCAGTAAGTTTAGAGCAGGGCCACAGAGACCTGATGCTGCCAAGGGGAGAGCAAAGTCCAGAATGAAAGAGAAGCCAGTTGAATGGTTCCCAAAGCAATATTCCAGGTCTGAGTCTCCAGTATAAGGAGACCAACTGCATCAATCATTCAGCAGATCTATGGTTCAATCTGCTAGGAAAAGCATGCATAGCACATTTATTTCCAAGTGCCCAAGCTGCTGTACTAAATAATAAAGAAAAAGAGAAAGGAGGCAGAGAATTCAGTTGT
The DNA here is from genome assembly GCF_054371585.1 of Giraffa tippelskirchi. Taxonomy (NCBI): domain Eukaryota; kingdom Metazoa; phylum Chordata; class Mammalia; order Artiodactyla; family Giraffidae; genus Giraffa; species Giraffa tippelskirchi. Next base: position 130,624,341 of record NC_137279.1, on the reverse strand, counting down.
TCTTTTCCTGCCAAACTCTTCAGCCCTCACAGCAAAGGCTGCTAAGCCTGTTCTTACCTGGAAATCTGTCAGGCCTAGGAAAGCTGCTTTCCACAGGGGAGCATGTTTGGCAAGATGGTAGAGTACCCTCACCTTCAAACATTCTTCAGTATCAATTCAGAGACTTAAATGTCAACAAGGACCTACTGTATAGTACAGGGAACTATATTCAATATTTTTGTAATAACCTATAAGAAAAAAGAATGAAAAAGATCATACACACACACACACACACACAGACACACACACACATATATAGCTGGGCTTCCCTACTCAGACAGTAAAGAATCTTCCTGCAATTCAGGAGACCTGGGTTCTATCCCTGGGTCAGGAAGAACCCCCAGGGAATGGAATGACTACCTTGTCCAGTATTCTTGTTGGAGAATTCTATGGATGGAGGAGCCTGGCAGGCTATAGTCCGTGGGGTTGCAAAGAGTCAGACATGACTGAGCGACTAACACAGACACACATATATATGTATATATGAATCACTGTGCTGTATATATGACACTAATATAACACTGTAAATCAACTATACTTCAATAAAATACAATTTTAAAAAACAAAGACTTACCTGTCAACATTTTGAAGGACTGGTGAAAATCTACTTAGGTTGTTTTAAAATTTGTCTTTACTAAATCATTTTGCTGGGAAAAAAAACCTTAAGTTTTCTTTCCTTTTAAAGAAAATATTGCTTTTGGTATCTTGAAAAAGTTCTTCACATTCTTACCAAGAGGTTTTTATTTAAATAGATTATTTCTCTCTCACATGAGATGAAACCAGTTTTCTCAATTTTCTTCATGCAGTCAATATTTACTGAATGCCCAGATGCTAGACACCACTGTCAGCACAGAAAAACTAGGGTTTCTTTTTAGTGGGGGAGACAATCTATTGCAGGGAAGAGAAGATCTATCAATATGGCTGTGATGGAGAACTTAGTGTTGATAAAAATGAAGGACAGAAATGTACATCACTTAATCATTAATTCCAGAATGTACCCAATTACCGGGCTTCTGCTATTTGTATATTTGCCACATACAAACATTTTCTAGCTGGTCAACACTAAATATCTCCCAAGTGAAGTCACAAAACAAGCCAGTGTCAAGTCTGAGTAGGGAGATACACCCTCTGCCCTGATTGCTTGCAAATGAGCTGATGAACATTCAGTTGCTGTTCTCCCTTTAATTAATTCTGATGGGCTATTGATGTACCACAACTGTTTGTCCTAATAATGAACTCCAAAATTAGAATGGATGCAACCCACCAAGACAGCTGCCACAGAACATAAGCATTTGAAAATGCTCTTGGTCAAGGCAATGGGGTAGAAATGGCTGTAGTTCAGCAGCAAATTCACATGATTATGTCACATGAGTTTTATTTTTCCATTTCAGGCATAGTTAACATACCAGCGGTGATGATGGCAAGAACCATTACTAGCTGTAGAGTTAAGACTGTTACTTCCTATCAGTAGGAAAAGGATAAACATGTACCCTGAAGGGTGCTAATCGAGGAGTCGATATAGCAACAGGCATGGAACAATTTAGGTCAGTTCCTTGCAATGTTTAATTAGACTAATATATCTGTTTGCAATTAATAGCAGATGTGACAAGCTAACGTGTCCATGTACAGACAAATTAACCTCTGCCCATCAGCTGCTGGGATCTGTGAGAAAGCTGCCATGTTTTGCTTCTATCCATCCGCGTCTAAATAAAACTGCAGGATAATTATAAACATAGATGTTAATAGAATATACACTTCACATGAAGCACTGTCCACAGGAAACCACCTTTCAGGCAGGCTTTTAATGACAACAACAAAAGTGAACATCTATGCTATCCTTTATATTTTATAAAATATGGGCACATAGATGATGCTTTTATCTCCTGAGTAATAGAAATGATTTCATAATTTTTCACCTGTTGTAAAAGAAGTCTATCTGCTTCTAACACAGTTAAAGGTTTATGTCACTGAAATTTGGTTTTATCTTCTCAAAAAAGAGGTTTCTATATTGTGTCTAAAGCAACGCTTCTACTTACCAACTTCAATTAATGACTATTACCCAATTCTGAAGGGAGAACTCCGGGAAGAGGACATTTCCACAGTGCAAGACTTTCAAAAGCAAAGATTCTGGGCATTGATTTTGTCCAGTTAGGAGAAGGTCAGGGACAGGATGCAATAATCCTGTCACAATAATAGTCCATAATTATTTGCTACTCCTCCCAGCCTTCGTTCAGAAAAGCCTCCACTTGCCCAAACCCATGGGGGAAATACCCAGATTGTCCCGGAGCTGAGCTATCTAGCCCTTTGGGCATTTCCCATTACATTTAAACAGAATCTAATGACATACTCCCACTTCATTTTAGAGTGTTTATGTACACACTGTGCATATAAGTTAAATAAGCAGGGTGACAATATACAGTCTTGACATACTCCTTTTCCTATTCGGAACCAGTCTGTTGTTCCATGTCCACTTCTAACTGTTGCTTCCTGACCTGCAGACAGGTTTCTCAGGGGACAGGTCAGATGGTCTGGTATTCCCATCTCTTTCAGAATTTTCCACAGTTTATTGTGATGCACACAGTCAAAGGCTTTGGCATAGTCAATAAAGCAGAAATAGATGTTTTTCTGGAACTCTCTTGCTTTTTCGATGATCCAGCAGATATTGGCAATTTGATCTCTGGTTCCTCTGCCTTTTCTAAAAACAGCTTGAACATCTGGAAGTTCACGGCTCACGTATTGCTGAAGCCTGGCTTGGAGAATTTTGAGCATTACTTTACTAGCGTATGAGAAGAGTACAATCATGCGGTAGTTCGAGCATTTTTGACATTGCCTTTCTTTGGGACTGGAACGAAAACTGACTTTTCCAGTCCTGTGGCCACTGCTGAGTTTTCCAGATTTGCTGGCATATTGAGTGCAGCACTTTCACAGTATCATCTTTCAGGATTTGAAATAGCTCAACTGGAATTCCATCACCTCCACTAGCTTTGTTCGTACTGATGCTTTCTAAGTCCCACTTGACTTCACATTCCAGGATGTCTGGCTCTAGGTGAGTGATCACACCATCGTGATTATCTGGGTCACGAAGATCTTTTTTCTACAGTTCTTCTGTGTATTCTTGCCACCGCTTCTTAATATCTTCTGCTTCTGTTAGGTCCATACCATTTCTGTCCTTTATCGAGCCCATCTTTGCATGAAATGTTCCCTTATCTCTAATTTGCTTGAAAAGATCTCTAGTCTTTCCCATTCTGTTGTTTTCCTCTATTTCTTTGCATTGATCACTGAGGAAGGCTTTCTTATCTCTCCTTGCTATTCTTTGGAACTCTGCATTCAGATGGGAATATCTTTCCTTTTCTCCTTTGCTTTTCACTTCTTTTCACAGCTATTTGAAAGGCCTCCTCAGACAGCCATTTTGCTTTTTTGCATTTCTTTTCCATAGGGATGGTCTTGATCCCTTAAATGCTGGGCTGGAAGAAACACAAGCTGGAATCAAGGTTGCCAGAAGAAATATCAATAACCTCAGATATGCAGATGACACCACCCTTATGGCAGAAAGCAAAGAGAACTAAAGAGCCTCTTGATGAAAGTGAAAGAGGAGAGTGAAAAAGTTGGCTTAAAGCTCAGCATTCAGAAAACTATGAACATGGCATCTGGTCCCATCACTTCATGGGAAATAGATGGGGAAACAGTGGAAACAGTGTCAGACTTTATTTTTGGGGGGCTCTAAAATTACTGCAGATGGTGATTGCAGCCATGAAATTAAAAGACACTTACTCCTTGGAAGGAAGGTTATGACCAACGTAGATAGCATATTTAAAAGCAGAGACATTACTCTGCCAACAAAGGTCCATCCAGTCAAGGCTATGGTTTTCACAGTAGTCATGTATGGATGTGAGAGTTGGACGGTGAAGAAAGCTGAGTGCAGAAGAATTGATGCTTTTGAACTGTGGTGTTGGAGAAGACTCTTGAGAGTCCCTTGGACTGCAAGGAGATCCAACCAGTCCATCCTAAAGAAGATCAGTCCTGGGTGTTCTTTGGAAGGACTGATGTTGAAGCTGAAACTCCAATACTGTGGCCACCTCATGTGAAGAGTTGACTCATTGGAAAAGACCTTAATGCTGGGAAAGATTGGGGGCAGAAGGAGAAGGGGACGATAGAGGATGAGATGGCTGGATGGCATCACCGACTAGATGGACATGGATTTGGGTAAACTCCGGGAGTTGATGATGGACAGGGAGGCCTGGTGTGCTGCAATTCATAGGGTCGCAAAGAGTCGGACACAACTAAGTGACTGAACTGAACTGTAGACACTCTTGAAAATCAACCATGTAGAAGCAGTACTTGGAAGATGGTGCAGTGTTGGAAATTCCCCACAAGTCATAACTCCTGCCAAGTAAAGAAGCCCCAGCTTGAGACATAAAAAACTTGAGCGGGATATGGGAAATGGACGAATGCAAAAAGGAGAAAGCCCCTGGGATTATTTAGTCGCAAGAAGAGAAAGAAATAGGTCACTTAATGTCTGTTTAAATATAGGAAGGATTATTATTCAGAAGCTGTATCCAGACATATGAACATTTCTCTGCTGAGGATAGAGCAGGAAACAATGGGCTCCAGCTAGAGAAGGAAAGGATATATGTGTATAAAGAGGGGCTTCCTGACAGTCGTGGTTATAAACCATTGTAATGGGATGTTGGAGAGGCTGTCACATCCACTTCCCCACAGAATTTTAAGAACTCAACAGACACCTCTTGGTAAAAATGGTTTAGATAAAACCTCCCTGGAGGTTGGGGGATGGATCACATTACTTCTCAGGGGCCCTTTCAGCCTATGTGTTTATCATTTTAAAACTGGGTTACAATACTTTTTCAGATAAGCCTTATCTTACAAAACTAGAAGCTAAATCATCTCTTCTCCCCACCTCCCAGGTCCTGTCCAATCTTATTTCCTGTGTTTATCCCTTGCTTTGCTGATACCTACTTGACACCTGCTCTCTGGGTCTTGTGCATACACTGCCACGGCATGCTACCAGGCCCACAGACACTATCAAAGATGGATGGGACACTTGCACGGACAGAGAAGAGATGGTTTCTTAGTACACCGCATACAGACACTGTGGGCTCCCGCGCTAAGGAACTTAATCTCCAACAAAGCAAGCCCTATTTTAACAGTTTTTTAACACTGACTTAAATCTCATTTCAAGATATCAAAACATTTTGCTTTCTTGGGGAAAACTTATGTCATATCACACATGGGTTTGATTTTCCTCAGACTTTGGAGTCACACATCCCATTTACTTACAGTGCTGTCTTGAGTGGCTGGTGCTGGAGGAGACCCAAGGTGGCTGCTATAGTCCTCCATAGCACAAGGCAAAATTGAGAGCATGTGAATGATGCTTCATGATGTGAAGAGCTCTTCTGAAACCCCACACTTTTCCAGTTCTAGATGGTTGCCTGTCTTCCATAATTCAGAGTTTAAAAAATGCATGTTGGCTTTCCAGGACATACTCAAGCAAGAGAAGTTTGAAAATTAAGAGTCTAATATTCATGAGGCCAAGAAATTAGTTTGGGTTACCAAGAATCACTCAGTAAAAGTCATTTGAAAACTAATTCAACATCAAAACCGATCGCCAGCAGGAGAATTCCACTGTATAAATAGAAGCAACAAAACCATCAGCTTTAAATTTAAATAAAACCGCCATCGATGCAAATGCATAATAGCAATGAATGCACAAATAAATTTTAAAACTCATAAAATAAATCACACTTTTACTTATGGAGTAGTAGGTAAACATCTTCACCCCATACATGCACGCATGCAAAAAAATTCATTTTTAAATTATTTTGGTGAAGTTTCTTTTGCGCCCCCATTTGGTAGGATGTGGCAAACAAAATCTCAAGCTATCCCAGGTCTCCCCTGTCTTTCCCTGGGAGATCAGGATTTCTAGGACATTAGTGGAATGCCAGGGGCTTCCCAGGTGGCTCAGTGGATGAAGAATCTTTCTGCAATGCAGGAGATGCAGGAGACACAGGTTCGATCCCTGGGTTGGGAAGATTCCCTGGAGGAGGGTATGGCAACCCACTCCAGTATTCTTGCCTGAAGAATCCCATGGACAGAGGAGCCTGGCAGGCTACAATCCATAGGGTCGCAATGAGTTGGACATGATTGAAGTAACTGAGCACAGTGGGATGTCAGAGCATCAGCCGGGAGACTCTGCTCCTCAGTATCATCTAGTATCCAGGCTAGCATCCACCCACGTGTCTGCTATCCCATCTGGTCTGTGATCATCACTCCATGCAAATCACTGTGCATACTCTGTGTCTCTGCTCCAAAGCTTCTTCAGGTGTAAACTCTCTCTTAACTAGTTCTCCCTCCTGGTGGGTGTAGGGCATCATTATATTGCTCCCATTTATGTTGGGGACTCAGAATTGTTTTAGGACACTTCAGGTAGACAGGACCAGCTACATAATTTGTGAGGCCCTGTGCAAAATGAAAATGGCGGTCCTTGTTCAGAAATAATTATTAATTTCAAGAGGTAATTTGCTGTTGTTCAGTCACTCAGTCGTGTCCGACTCTTTGCAACCCCACGGAGTGCAGCACACCAGGCTGCCCTGTCCATCACCATCTCCCAGAGCTTGCTCAAACTCACGTCCATTGAGTCAGTGATGCCATCCAACTGTCCCCTTATCCATCTGCCTTCAATCTTTCCCAGCATCAGGGTCTTTTCTAATGAGTTGGCTCTTCACACCAGGTGGCCAAAGTATTGGAGCTTCAGCTTCAGCCTCAGTCCTTCTAATGAATATTCAGGATTCATCTCCTTTAGGATTGACTCCTTTGATCTCCTTGCAGTCCAAGGGACTCTCAAGAGTCCTCTCCAACACCACAGCTCAAAAGCATCAATACTTCGGTGTTCAGCCTTCTTTATGGTCCAACTCTCACATCCTACTGGAAAAACCATGGCTTTGACTAGATGGACCTTTGTCGGCAAAGTAATGTCTCTGCTTTTTAATATGCTGTCTAGGTTTGAGGTAATAGGAAAGCATTAAATCAAGTGTGAGGTCCCGTGTGACTGTACAGGTCCCTCACTCAAGAAGCCAGCCCTACATGCAGATATCCTACTCCTTCTGCCTCCCACTGTGGTATATGTCAGTGATAATGAGGTACTTCTTCCTAAGCAAAGCACAGGTTGTCTATCCTCAGTAATTCAAACCTTTTTGGAGAGTCTGTCTTCCCCTGGAATTCAACCTAGAGTAGGAGTGACTAGTGCACAGGACACAGGACCCCCTCACTTAGGCCTATGGAACACAGGCTGCCTTCTTTCTCTTTCTCATCCTTCTCCCTCCACATGAACAAACCTGTGGACCCCATCAAGTCTGGGAGTGTGACAGCCTTGACTTTTTCCCATTCTTCTCAACATATTTCATGGCAGGGAGGTAGGGAGGGTAGAATCTGCTCATGCCCTGAGACCTTCACAGCTTAGACTTTTGAAACTAAATGAAACTAATAAGCAAAATATCTTTATCCAAAGCTTTTTCTTCAATAATATGATGTCTTCCATTTATTATAGAACCAATTTTGAAACACAAAAGTGCTATTTTGACTCTCTTTTCTCTCTTTTTACTGTGATATCCCTTTCTGAAGTGAATAGCATTTAAATACTCCAGTTGCCAATGGAATAAGGAAAGCCGGCCAATAAGTAACAGAAATAGGTGGAAAAGCAATTACTGGTCCTCAGTTCACCAATAAGGGAGGTTAAGTACGTGGACCAAGGTCACACAACAAATTACATGGTAGAGCTGGGATTTCGGCCTGTGATTTGGTGTCTGAGTCTGATATCTTAATCATAAAGCTGTACTGCCTCCTCCAGAAACACTAATATGTAGCAGCTTTAATATTTATGATGATGATAAAGCAGCAACAGTTCGTGGCAACAGTTCATTCCTCATGTTCCCCAGAAACAAAAGTAAACACAGACCATCAAAACAAGTATATTGGGTTGGTCAAAAAGTTCTTTCAGCTTTTCCCATACCATGTTACAGAAAACCTTGAAAGAACTTTCTGGCCAACACAGTATTTAAGGTACAAGAAAGGAAATTTTGTTTAGTGTAACATTTACTAGTGCTCACTGATCTTTAACACAGTGTTAAAACAGTAATAGAAAAGTAGTGAACAACAGGCACTAAAACCCCCTTTTTTACAGGGGCAGGCAGATCCAGAATAATATAGATAGTAAATATAGGCCCTTACATTACAGGCCCTTCAAACAACGTCCTAAACCTATTTTTTTTTTTTTTTGTTCAGCTACTCAGTTACATTTACAGAAGTCTAGCAGTAATCACCAGGCTTCCTGATCTTTCAAAGCCACAAAACTTGATGTAGAATCTTCCAGCAAGAAGGTGACAGAAAGAGAATTTTGAATGTCAATCTATGCCTAGGCCATTTCAGAGGTATAGTGAGGGAACATGAGCTTCCCTGGCTTCATCACTTTCTCTCTGTGTGACCACAGATGAGACACTTAGCTTCTCTGACCCTCAGTGGTAGTATCTCCCACATATCATATTGAATACAAGCACCTGTGTCAATGTCAGAAATTCTAAGTGTTCAAAGCATAATAGTTGCATTTCTTTTTCCTGTGTTTTAGATTCAGCCAATAACAGCACCAATGCACATTTTCAGTTAGCACTTAGACATTGCTTTTTATGTGTCAAACACTATTCAAAGCATTCAACATCTATTAACTCACTTAATTCTCACAACACAGCAATCTTACAAAACAGGTTCTATTATTTACCTTATTTTAGAGATAAAGAAATTGAAGCACAAAAAGGTTAAGGAATATTCCAAGGTCATATAGTTAGAAAAGAACCCAGACAGCCTACTCCAGAATCTACTATTTTAAAGCATCTGTAAGCTATTTTGTTGGTTTGACATCTGGTCTTTTACTTTAGATGACTTTTTATATTCCTGATCTTGGAAGCAGTGCATGCTACTAGATAAAAATACTGAGAATATTTAGTAATCTTAGGGTAGGTTGTCATTCCTAGACAAGACAAGGAAGCTATAACCCATAAAGTAAAAGATAGAATAACTACATTAAAATTTAAAACTTCTAGGTGATTATAAACCAAGTTATAAGACAAATGACAAACTAGGAGATAATCTTGTAAATAATAGTAAACAAGTTAAATGCCATAATATATCAATTATTAAGAAAAAGGAAGACAGTGAAATATAAAAATTGGTGAATGTTATAAAAGGTGAGTAACAAAAAAAGAAACAAATGACCAATGCATATGAAAATATGCTCAATCTCATTAGCAACTGAGAAATAATAAGTAAAATGAAAATGAGGCACCACTCTTTACCCACTTGATTGTCACAAAGGGAAAAAATTAATATCCAGAGTAGCAAATGTGTGGGCAAAAGAATATTTTTATATGATATTATAGGAGTACAAACCACAGTAATGTTTTTGGAAAGAAATTTGGCAGTACTTATCAAAATGTAAAATGTATATGCTCTTTGATTTAGCAATTTACTTCTAGGAATCTAATCTACGGAAATGTTGTGTGTGCACCCAAAGCTATATGTACAGGATTATTCACTGCAACATTACCGATAACGGCAAAAAAAGAAAAGTAAATCAAAATTCAGCAAAGAGACTGACAAAGTTATAGCTTTGCAATTAATAATACAAAGAAAGTGAAATTTTATGCGGTGACTTAGAAATATCATCCAGAACATTGTAAGGAAAAGAGGATGTGCGTGTGTGTGTGTGTGTGTGTGTGTGTGTGTGTGAAGTGAAATGAATAATACAATTCCCATTTACAAAAAACCCACTCACACATACAAATATAGTATGTAAATATTAAAATATCCCTTATATTGCAAGAATACTTTCATAAATTTACAGTGATGGATCTGGAAGGGCACATTAAGTGGTTAATTGTAGTTATTGTAAAAGAAATTAGGCACATGTGTGTCTCATTGGAACAGTGAAAGAACTTGAATTTGCCTAATTCCTTATCTGTAAAGGAACTCTACTTTCAGCACAGTCCTAGCCAGTATCAAAGCAGACTTTGATTTTTACTCTGTAACATTTTATACTGTCTGAATGTTTTACAATGAACATATATAATTGGTATTATTTATGCAATTTCAAGATTTTTAAGAAATCAAGTACAAAGAAAATAAAACAGAAATATTTTTTTAAAAAATATGCTGTGGTGGCTAAAAAATACCTACTAGAAATATCAGGTCCTAATCCCTGGAACCCCCAAACATTAATACCTTATTTGGAAAAAGGGTCTTTGCAGATGGGGTTAAATTACGGATTGTGCATGAGGGGATTATCTAGATTATCCCAGGGGATAATCTATATAAAATCCTTATAATAGGGGGACACAGAGAGATTTAACTTCACCAAAGGGCTAGTTGAAGATGGAGTTGAGAGAAATTTGAGGATGCTGATTCTGAAGATTTGAGTGACAAGGTCACAAGCCAAGGAACGCTGGCGGCCACCAGAAGCAAAGGCCCCAGGGAGCCCAGTCCTGCCAGTATCTTAAATGTGACCCAGCGATACTAATTTCAGAATTCTGGACTTTAGAACTGTGAAGTAATAAATTTCTGCTGTTATAATCCACTCAATCTGTGGTAATTTCTTACAGTTGCCACAGGATACTATATGCATATATTCTAGAAAATTTAGAAAACTGCAAAAATGTACATAGAAAAAAAACAACTTGTAATCCCACTGCCCAGGAATAACAGTGAACTTTTTTCATGAATTTCTTTCTAAAACTTTTACTTTTAAAATATGAATATATACATAATCATTTTTGTAAGTATAGCTAATGTACAATAAACTGCATATAGTTAAAGTACACAACTTAGTGACTTTTGATATGTACATACATGCATCCATGAAACAACCCCACAGTTGATATACACATATTCTTGTTCCCCCAAATTTCTTCATACCCCTTTAGAATCCAACTCTCCCTAGACCTCTGTCTGTCCTCTGCCTTCTAAAACTATAGATTAGATGGCATTTTCTAGAATTGTACATACATCTTCTGTTTTCATCTCTCACCTATCACTTGGCATAATGATACTGAGATTCATTTACTTTGTCAAACATCCCAAGAATTCATTTCATTCTATTACTGAGAAATATTCAATTATAGGATGTACTGTGGTTTCTTAACCCATTCCACTGTGGATGGACATTTGGATTTCCAGGTTTTGGTTATTATAGATAACACTGTTTTATGGATTTGTAAACAAGTCTTTGTGAAGATATATGATTTTATTCCTCTTTGGGTAAATACCTAGGAGTGAAATGGCTGGGTCACATGGTGAGCGTGTGTTTAACTTTTGAAAAAGCTACCAAAAGGGTCTGGCCAGTAGGCGTCTTCCTCCTTGTTCCCAAGAGTTCTAGAAGGACTCTTACATGGAATAAATCCTTTTACAGTAAGGTTCTCAATCAAGGTTACTTAAATAACCTTCAGGGGGAGTCAGGGAACCTTCTGAAACTATATGCAAAGGTTTTTCTGTCTGTATATACATATATATGTACATTTTTTGGTGAAAAGGTTTATAATTTTCATCTTTTTCCTAAAGTGGCCCTGTCCTCTCCCAACAAGTTTCAAAACACCGCCTTATGGACAAAACTTACCCTTAGACCGCCCTGCTTGAGACAAGCAATCTAATTAATCAACAAGTATGCACTTATTGAGCACAGTCAGGAAAAGCCATAGCCAGCATTTAATACCAACCAAGGAAGCAGTAGAAAATACTAAACGAAAATGTGGGAGGCAGAGAGACAGCTATAGTCACTGAGAGGAGAAAGGGAACATCATTGGGTCCTTCCTTAGGGAAAATTTTAAGGAGGTGGGACAGGAACTGCAAGTTAAAGGATGAATGTTTCTAAGATTTGCTCTCAGATATAAACAAGAATAAAACTCTTTGCCCCCGAGTCCCCATTCCATATCAGTGAGTGACTAGGCAGCTCTGGCCACCAGATTACCATTAAATGCAACTTAGCTGTTGTCCCATTGGGTCATCAGCATTCAGCTAGTGCCATAGCATAAAGGGAGAAAGCATTACACTGAAGAGAAGATAAAAAGAACAGAGCAAGCAGAAAAGAAAATGCCTTGAGTCTCTTTTGCAGACTCAAACCCACTAATCAATTATTCCAACTCTAAGTTGAGCTAACATAGGACATAATATATACCAGATCAGTAGTAGCACAGAATATTTTGACATAATCTGGCCATGGAAAAGAGTCATTTTAAAGAAGTTATTAAGCCATCTGGCTAAGGGAGCTGCCTGCCAGTCCACATCTCCACTGCTAAATCTGAGTGGGCCACTGGTCTCCAATCTGAATTCTATTAATGCTGGACACATTGTTTCACTCCATAATCCAGCAGACACACTTGATATTTAAAGCAGGTTACCTATTTTTAGTAGGTTGCAGAACATCTGTCGGCCTTTCTCCTTAATAGCCTGCTCAGTAGACGAGGAGGAGAAAAGCAGTATAAAATCATTTTGTTGTTCAATACCATGATTAGTTTTCTCATGTTGACAGCCAGCCTTAACAAGATTCTCCTCTTCAGGAAAGATTCTTTTGATGGATGGTGTCCCTGTGGCTCTAAACTGAATAGCAGAAGCAAGGAGGAGGTGAATTCTATCATTGGAGAGAGTCTTTCTCCTGCTAACTCAGGTGTAATTGATAAAACCCCACACCTCGCATAGCCCCAAAGCACAAGTCAATGAGAAAGGACAGGCTTTTTTCTGCTTTGTTTTAACTGAATTATTCCTGGTTCTGTCTCTTATGGTGCTGAACTTGGTTACAAATAATAATCTGGGGCCAGAACCAAGTTTAATATCACAGTACATTTTGGGAGAAAACAAAAATTCTCCAAATCTCAATTAAAAACAAAATGGCATGTTGTTACCAAAACAAAGGGATATACACTGGTTGAGAAATTCAGAAAGCTGGGTAGGTAAATGGTTGATGAATTATAAAAATTACAACAAATCATTGTAATAAATGTCCTGTTTTTTCTCACTTCAATTCTTTCTAAACCTGGAAAGAATTGGGCCTGGGTAAAACTCAAATTTCTTTATAAAAATATGCCATGCTCTTGCCATTGTGGGGAAACATTTTTTCCTTTGTAAACAAGCCCTTTAGCCTTTGAGTCACTTGGCCAAGATGTGTCTGGGAAGGAAATGTGAGAGGGAAATCTCACCTAAGAGGTCTGACAAGATTTCATTTAGGATTTTAATGACATAAATGAACCATAGGATGGAAATAGAGTTTTAAAAATAGGAAGGGAAAAAAAAAATCTCTTCATTTGCATCCATATATTCATAATTACATATAAATACATTTATAAATTTCTATATTTAGATGTAAATGCTATATTCACTCATGTCCATTTATCTATATGTGGGATCTGAAATGGTATCTGTGAAACAATTTAGATAAATAATCCAGAAGACTCTCATCACGTGGACTAGAACATTGCAGTTTTAGGAAATAGATATGTTTCCTGTAATTTTCTATTTGAAAAGGAACCTGAATTTAAAGGCAAAGCTTCAACAAAACTAATCATAAAAAGATTTTAAAACACACAATTTGAAAGAGAAAAACATTCCACAGTTAAATGTCTTAATGAGGCCTCCCAGCTGGCTCTGTGGTAAAGAATCCTGCCAAGCAGGAAATGCAGGAGATGTGGGTTCAGTCCCTGGGTCAGGAAGATCCCCTGGAGAAGGAAATGACAACCCACTCCAGTATTCTTGCCTAGAGAATTCCATGGACAGAGGAGCCTGGTAGGCTACAGTCCATAGAGTCGCAGAGTCAGACACAACTGAAGCGACTAAGCACGCACTAAGTGTCTTAATAATGACAAAATATTTAGTTACAAGACTTGATTGAGAATGAAGTATAAATAGTCATTAAAAGGCACTTGTGATTATAAAACAGCATTTGCAGTAGGTTAGCTCACAGAAGGTTGCCTCACACCATGGTTTCTTGGGGAGGGAGTAGTTCATGAAATGGTTGCACATATCTGACAAGCTAGCTCATTTATATTCGCAGTGAGTAAGAAGCAACAAACAAAATGGCACATGACTTTTTCACTGGCTTTCAGCCTGAACTTCTGAGAAAGCTTTAGAATTATTAAATGTTATAACCGTCTAGTCAAAGCTATGGTTTTTCCAGTAGTCATGTATGGATGTGAGAGTTGGAGTATAAAGAAAGCTGAGCACCAAAGAATTGATGCTTTTGAACTGTGGGGTTGGAGAAGACTCTTGAGAGTCCCTTGGACTGCAAGGAGATCCAACCAGTCCATCCTAAAGGAGATCAGTCCTGGGTGTTCATTGGAAGGACTGATGTTGAAGCTGAAGCTCCAATACTTTGGCCACCTGTTGTGAAGAACTGACTCACTGGAAAAGACCCTGATGCTGGGAAAGATTGAAGGCGGGAGAAGAAGGGGACGGACGACAAAAGATGAGATGGTTGGATGGCATCACCGACGTAATGGACATGAGTTTGAGTAAGCTCTCGGAGTCGGTGATGGACAGGGAAGCCTGGTGTGCTGCAGTCCATGGGGTCACAAAGAGTCGGACATGACTGAGTGACAGAACTGGATACTCTGACAAAGACATAATAACAGAACTTCCATTTAATAAAATATTTATGTATTGGCTGAGAAGAAGTCTTTTCAATAAGTTTGATAATTGAAAATAGAAAAAGTAAACTGTTGGGAATCACACTAAATCCATCTTGAGAAGCAGTGTTTTTTAAAGTGATTGATTACAAATTCTGTAACATCTCATTGTGGTACACATTTAGTTAGTTACTATTGATACAGCTAGTTATCAATTTTAACTTTAAAAACATAACTGGGTATCTCTGTAACACAATTATTTAAGGCATGCAACTGTTAACTGAAAGACTGGTGGTACAAGCCCAACCAAAGGTATAATTTGACATTTCAAAAATTTATATTCTTTTCCTTGTTGTTTGTCATCTGCAGATTCCTCATATAAAATTTACCCTCCAGTATTTGTGGTCCTAGCCACTTCATGTCTGATACTTGCCAACGTATCTTGCCAGCTCCCCAACTTGATTCTTATGGAATATCTTCTGAGATATTGGATTTATATCTGGGTAACAGAAATTCCTGAAACAGAGACGTAAGAACTCAGGTTCTGGCGGGATAAAATTTTTAACAACAATGAGATACCAATACACACCTGTTAGAGTGGCCTAAATCTGGAACATTGATAGCACTAAACTCTGATAAAGATGCAGAGCAACAGGAACTCTCATAAATTACTGGTGAGAATGGCACAGTCACTTAGAATACAGATTGGCTTTTTTTTCTTTTTTACAAAACAAAACATACTCTTATTGTATCACATTCCTTGGCATTTACCCAAAGGAGCTGAAAATATGTCCGTATGAAAACCTTCACACAGATGTGTATAGCAGTTTTATTCATAATTACCAAAATTTGGAAGCAACTAAAATGCCCTTCAGTAGGTAAGTGGATAAAGAGTCATTCATCCAGACAATGGAATATTATTCAATACCAAAAAGAAATGAGCTTAAAAGACAATCCTTGTCTTTCAATACTTAAAAGACATGAAGGAACCTTAAATGCATATTACTAAGTGAAGAAAGCCAATCTGAAAAGGCAGTATACTGTATGAATCCAACTCTATGACATTCCGGAAAAGGTAAAACTTTGGAGACAGTAAAAAAGATCAATGGCTGGGAAGAAGGGGAAAAATGAACAGGTTGAGCACAGAGTATTTTTACAGCAGTGAAAATATTTCATATGTTAGTATAGCGGTAGATACATGTCACTATACATTTGTCAAGACCCTGTAGCATGGACAACACCAAGAGCGAACCCTAATGTAAACTACGAACTTCAGGTAAAAATGATATGCCAATGTAGATTCATCAACTGTAATTAATATACCACTCTTGCAAGACATGTTGATAATGCAGAGGCTCTGCATGTGTGGGGCAGGGAGTATGTGGGAAATCTACCTTCCTGTCAATTTTGCTATGAACCTAAAACTGATATAAAAAATAAAAAAAGTTTATAGGTAGAGTGAGTCTAGTTTATGTGTGAGTGCATGTTCAGTTGCTTCAGTAGTGTCTGACTCTTCCCAACCCTATGGAATGTAGCCGTCCAGGCTCCTCTGTTGATGGGATTCTCCAGGCAAGAATACAGGAGTGGGTTGCCATTTCCTTCTGCAGGGGATCTTCCCAACTCAAGGACTGAACATTTGTCTCCTGCACTGCAGGCGGATTCTTTACCCACTGAGCCACCTGGGAAGCCCTCCTAGTTTATAGATAACTAAAGACAGAACTACCTCATTTAGATGAAAGACAACAAAATGATCAGATATGATCACTTAATTTTTCTCTCAGTGGGTGTAAATAACAAACCAATTTAAAGATGGTTGAGTTTTGATGAAATACCCTTTTTTAAATTAAAAAAGATAGTTATTTTAAATAGAAATGTCATCATTATTTGAATGTATTCAATCCGCAGTGCTTTGGGTGGGTGGGGATGGGTGGGGTGGGGGTGGGAGTGAATTTCTTCAGAGAGAAAAAATATTGTGTTCGGTACTGAGCAGACATGAAGAGTTGAAAGTATACCAATTGTGTTGGCTACATGTTTACATAACCAGTGAATTTGAACTTTTTTATGGTACACTTTCATATACAAAGGCTGAATTAAAAAACAAAGAGATTAATAAAAGGAAATCCATTAATATTCACTTGAAGTCAAATACATATAATTTAAGGGAGAGAATAAAATGCTAGCTGGTTAAAGCTTGCTGCTTTACTCTTTTTAAAAGGAGGTTTTAAAATGTTTTTTATGCCCCTCAACTTTCACATCTTGCACTGAAGGAGGTTTTTTTTTTCTTCATTGTCTCTGTGGTGGTATAATCAAAGGAGAAATATATGAAAAGCTGGATAATTTCAGAGTCTTCATTTCAAACCATTAGAGCTGAATTGTATCATTTCCTTTCTAAAAATTGAGGCTGTCTAAAAGTGAACAGATGAAAGGTCTCAGCTTTCTAGGATACTTGTTCATCCACTTATACAAATAACATATAATAACATGCATTCTAAGACTAGTTATTTTTCCTTTAGTATCTCAAAACAGTATGAATTGATGCAGCCTAGATCAGCTATTAAGCCCCTCAGTTGCCTGCCCATTAAGATTGGTTGGCAGCAGAGGTTCAGAGAGCTGCATTATTGAGCCATGGCATTACCAAACAATGATCATCATATGAAATTAGATTCTCCATCAAAAACAAATTTTTTGTGGCTGAAATTATGATTCTGGGTGCAGGCCTCTAGCTCAAGCATCAACATTGATGCAAAATTGATGAAACTTCCAAGTGAAATTGCACTGTTTGATCTTCACAGCCCTGGAATAACATAGCCTAAAGCTACAGTTTCTGTAAACTTACTTTGCACAAACGACTTAGCCAGTACGGATATATTGACACAGAGTGCCCATGAATGACATTAGGGCTACTTAGAAAAGAGACAAAAATAACAGCAAAAGAATGCAGCAATTGGTTCTGAAAATTACCTTTTCCCAGTGAACCTCTCTGAAAAATTACCTTTTTCTGCTGAATCTCACTCAAAAATTACCTTTTCCAACTGAAGCTCTCTCAAAGTGCCTTGATGTTAAGCAATATAGTTTTAAGTTGAAAATGTCACAAGGCCATGAAAAGAAATTGATAGAAAATTTCAGGGTTTCTTGTTGATATTTGAAGCAGCCTGTGGATTTTTGTTCTTTAACACAGATCTGTTCTGCTGTGTTACCACTTTGATTTCTGTATTGCCCAAAACAGCATGTTTCTAGGCTTAATGGCTTCACAGAGAAGAGGATGAAGGTGATTTAGTTATTTCTGCCAAGGTTCTGTTACCAGTAGGAAACTGGTAAACAGATGTTTTCAAAATCTTCTCCGTTCACCGTGGAACTTTTTAAAAAGTGCAGTAAATAAAATTTTGAAATTTCTTTGTCTTTTAAAAGAAACTATAATTTTAGCTACTATAGTGTCCTTTCAGGAATTGTGTACTTGGGTTGAATTGTTGTGTTTTTTATGTTTTCCCTAACAGGAGGAATTTGATTTCTTCAGTCAAAAGATGCAGGAAAGACATCATTTATCTTGGAAGAAGGACCACTGGACTGGACATCCAAGAACTTCATCCAAAGGCTCTAGCCTTGAGTCTATCTCTCACAGAAGCATGACCTTAGGAAAGTCCTAGGGGAATGAGGGAATGGACAGGATAATGTCAGAGGTTCCCTCCAACTCTAAATTTCTACAGTTCCCTCTTAGTCCAGATTTAAAGACAAAACATGTATCAGGGATTTTCTATTATTATTACAGATGTTAGTAAAAGACAAATTGTAGAATTTTTTGCTTGTTTGTGTTGTGTATGTGTGTGTGTATGCATGTCCTTTAATTTTTAAAAAAGTTTTTAGGCCTCATAGAAATAATTTAATTAAATGAGCTTTGTAAATAAGAACGAAAAGGATATTAACACCACAAATTTTTTTCACAAGGCTGACTACATGTGTGCTCTTTAAGAATCAAAGAAAAGCTCCCCAATCTGAGATGCTTTGGACCTGATCTCATAAAGGAATGACCTAGCTGGTTACAATACCTGGGGAAACGATCAAAGTAATTGACCTCCCTGTCACACAGGTGAATTCTCCCTCTTTCTTGTTCACTTTTTCTTCTCTCTTCTCTTCCTCTCTGCCTGTTTGCTTCTTTCTGCCCTCAATTCTCCCCTGCTGCCCATCTCTTCTCTTTCCCTCCCTTCCCTTTCTTCTGGCTTCACTTGTGAGCCTTTTAATTTCTCCTTAGTACCTGCCATGAAGACCTTGCTGGTAGAATGCAAGATTATGAATAATATGGACTGCTATAGTAGATCAATGTTTAATATTTTTACAAATTCATGAAATAATTAAGATTGAACATGAACCAAATGACCATTTTGGGTAAGTACTTAATTGTCAATATTGATTAAAATCAATATTCTTCTAAAGCTGAAGTTAAATAAACCTCAGATTGTGATAATGTCTAAATGTTTATATTTAAAATTAATTAGAACTTTATTGTTAAATTTTAATAGTCAAATGTAAAAGTTCTGACACTATAATGCAGGAATAATACTTCCTTCATTTGCTCATTGCTATATTTCCTTTGCAGCCTTTATTTGTGATTCAAAGTAGATTCTCATTTTCAAGGAGCATACTTAATATTTCATAAACTGTTTTGTGCAAAACAAAATAAAAATTTTTAAGAATACTTTTTAGTAGCATTTTTCTATGAAAAACAATACCTGTTTCCTAATTTGGGCAGATATTTTTTTTAAATCTTTCATCTTCAATTATAGAATATGGTTGACAATCAAAGTAATAATTACAGAAAGTTTTTAATTAAAAATTTTAAACTACATAGATCCAAAACTAAGAAATTGTCTTCTAATGAGTTTTTGCAAAGCCTATTATTTTGAAGTTTGATTAATGAGAATAAAATGTGCTTCAGTGACTTCTTTTTTTTCTTATAGTTTTTCTTTTTCTTCACGCACTTTTTGTTCTTCACTTTATCATGGTACAGGATTTTTGAGTTTTTCTCATACACTCTTGCAATTGAAAAGATATTCTGCTTCTAATTCATTCTCCCAAGATATGATGAATTCCAAAATGTTACTTTTTCTTTAGAAACTCACAGACAAAATAAAATTAAATGTCTAAAATCTAAATATAGCACATGGTGGGATGTGGGACATATCCTCTCATACATTGCTGTGGGAATTCAACTCTATGGAGGGACTTTGGAATATCTAACAATATCACAAATTCATTTATCATTTGTTCCAACAATCTCACTTTGATAAACTTTTCATATTGTTCCAATGATACGAAAATAAATAGACACAAGATTATTTACTGCAGCATTATTTGTAATTGAAAAACACTGTAGGCTTCTAAATGTTCAAACATGAGCTATTGGAGAATAAACAATGCTACATATAGACAATGGAGTACTATGCAACAGTAAAAAAAAAAGAATGAGGAAGATCTCTATGAATGGATAGGGAGTGATTTCTAGATATTTTTAAGTAAAAAAAGCAAAGTTCCAAACAGTATGTATTTTTTCATTTTTACTGTAATATTTCAGCTCATACTGTGAATACTGAATAGATATGAGTGACTCAATAGTTTAGTCCAGATTTTACACAGGATATATCCATCTTTATCATTATTTAGGATTTAATTTTTAATTTAATTTTAATTTTTAAAAATCTTAAACTTTCATATATTTCTTCAAAGTAGATAACTTGAATCTCTTCTGGGTGAATACTTTTTCTTTTTTAATATTTTTAAAATCTTTGCCAAAAATGTATATGTGTGTGTATACACATCTCCACATACTACCTCCCTGCACATCTTTTGTGTAAAAAAGAGAAGATAGAAAAAATGCAATCTCTGCTTATGTGGAAAAAAGGAAGAGTAAACCAGAAAATAATGAAATTGACTACTAGAAGGGGTAAAGAATGGGGGTGAAATGGAGGGATGACGTAGAAGGGAATGAAACTTCTATGAGTGTAATTTTTACATAGTTTAACTTCTGGAACATGTTAATAGTCTACATATTCACAAATCAAAATAAAATCAGTGAGAATGGTAGGAAGTGGACCCTACCACTGAAAGCAAGCTGAAACCAATGACATTTCAAAGGAACACTATAGTCACAGTGAAGGTAAAAAGGAAAGAAAAAGTGGGATAGGGAGAAGGGAGAGAAGGAGGAAGAAAAAGAAAGAAAGAAGAAAAAGAAAGGGAGGGAGGAATCTAAATAACTTACAAACACAGATTTTTACTATATACTCTGAATTTTTGGGAGAGGTGGGTAGGTTTTTATTGACTGTGCCTCCTATGCTGTACTCTACAACCTCATGACTAATTGATATTGTAACTGGGGTTGAACCTCTTAATCTCTCACCCATTTCATTAATTCCCCCTACTTTCCCTCCCTCTAGCAATCACGCTACAGTTTGCCCCTGTATCTGAGTCTGTTTTATTATGTTTGTTTTGTTTTTCAGATTGCATGTATAAGTGAAATCATATTACATTTGTCTTTCTCTGACTTACTTCATTTAGCATAATACCCTCTAGGTCTATTAGTGCTACTGCAAAAGGCAAGATTTCATTGTTTTTGGTTTTTTCCTTTTGTTTTTCCTTTTATATGGATGAAGCAATCAAATGTTGTTTTTTTTTTTATTGAAGGATAATTACTTTACAAAATTTTGTTGTTTTCTGTCAAACCTCAACATGAATCAGCCATAGGCACATTGTTTTTTATGGCCAAGTAATATTCCATTGTACATGTATGCCACATCTTCTTTATATATTAATCTATCAGTTGACACTTAGGTTGTTTCCATATCTTGGCTATTGGAAATGATGCTACAATGAACACTGTGGTACATATGTTTTTGCTTTCTCCTGAAAAATACCCAGAAGTGGAATTGCTCAATTGTATAGTAGTTCTATTTTTAATTTTTTGAGGAAACCGTATGCTGTTTTACACAGTGGCTATGTCAATTTACAGTCCTACCAACAGTGTACGAGGGTTCTCTTTTCTCCACATCCTTCCTGATATGGTTTTTTTTCTTTTAAATAATAGCATTCTGACAGGCATAAGATCATATCTCATTGTGGTTTGATCTGAATTTCTCTGAGGATGTTGAACATCTTTTCATGTGTCTGTTGGACATCTATATATATTCTTTGAGAAAATGTCTATTCATGTCCTCTGCCCATTTTCAATTGGGTTGTTTGCTTATTTTATGTTGAGTTGTATGAGTTCTTTGTATATTTTGGATATTAAACCCTTATCATATATCATTTTCAAATACCTTTTAATATCAAAGAGTATACTGATCATTTGAAAATATATTTTAATATCAAAGAGCATACTGCCTATGCTCTTTGTTTCTGGTATTACATTTTAAGACCTTAATTCATTTGAGTTTATTTTTGTATACACTATGAACAAGTAGTTTAGTTGATTGTTTAGCCTGTAGTTATCTAGTTTTCCCAACATCATTTACTGAAGAGGCTGTCTTTTCTCCATTATATATTCTTGTCTTCTTTGTTATAGATTAATCGACCATATAAGTGTGGGCTTATTTCTGAGTTCTCTGTTCTGTTCCATTGATCTATGAGTCTGTTTTTGTGCCAGCACCAAACTGCTTTAATTACTGAAGCTTTGCGATATAGTTTGGAATCAGAAGGTGTGATATATTCAACTTTGCTATTCTTTCTCGGGATTGTTTTGGTTACGCAAGGTCTACTGTGTTTCCACACAAGTTTTAGAATTATTTATCCTAGTCCTGTGGGAAAAAATGCCATTGGTATTTTGATAGGGACTGCATTGAATCTGTAGACTGCCTTGGAAAGTATGGTCATATTAACAATATAAACTCATTCAATTCATGAGCACAACATATCTTTCCATTTGTTTGTGTCATCTTTATTTTTTTTTCTCAATGTCTGATAGTTTATAGTCTTATAGTGTTTATTCATTCTTGAGTTTGCCGAGAATTTTTATGATCATTAACTTTAATTCTTTACTAGATAGATTGCTTATCTCTAACTTAATTTAGTTCTTCTGGAATTTTGTCTGATTCCTTCATTTGAAACATATTCTTCTGTCTCCTCATTTTGCCAAATTTGTCTGTGTTCATTTCTGTGTATTAGGTTGGCTGGTTATGTTTCCCAGTGTTGAAGTGGCCTTATATATGAGATGTCTAGGGGACCCAGAAGCACACTCCCCTTTAGTCACTAGAGTTATATGCTGTGAGGTGCTCCTTATGTGGGCCTCTCTGTTGTGGTGGGGACAACTACTATGGGCATGCTAGTATGTGGGCTGGACGCTGGATCAGTTGACTGTCAGACTCTGCCCTGAGTGGTGTCTGCCAGCTCACTGGTATGTGTGACTGGGTCCTGGCATGGCTGGCTCTGAGGCCAGAAGGGCCCTGAGTTGGTGCTGGCCTAACTGGTGAGTGGGGTCAGATCCCAGAAAGAATTGCTGTGGTGATCAGTGGATCCCAGACTTGTGCTGGCCCATTGGTGGGCAGGTAACCTTCCAACACTAATGGACTAGAAAGATTTATTTCACAATGGCACTTGACAGCACCAGTGTCCTCACGGTTGAACAAGCTCCCCAAAATGGCTGCCACTAGCATCAATGTTTCCAGGGTGAGTCCTAGTCACCTCCTATCATTTTATCAGGCTCTTCAAGATCAGCAAGTGGGTCTGACCCAGGCTCCTTCTAAATTGTTGCCTCTAGGGACTTTCCTGGTGGTCCAGTGGTTAAGACTTCACACTTCCACTATAGGGGCCATGGGTTCAATCCTTTGTCAGGGAACTAAGACCCCACATGCTGTGACGCACTGCCAAAAAAAAAAATACTATTTCTGCACTGGATTCTGAGCATGTGAGACTTTGTCTGTGCACCTCAAGAGATTAGTGCCTATTTGCCACAAGCACCTGGCTTTCTGGTAAGTAAGCTCCATTGGGCTTCAAAGCCATATGTTCTAGTGATGCATCTTCCTGGTATAGAACCCTTTGTCTGGAGAGTCCAATGTGGAGCTTTGACCCCTTACTCCTTGGGGATAACCTCTATAATTGTAACATCTTCCTGTTTGTGGGTCATCTATACGGGGGTATGGGTATCAACTATACAGCATCTCTACCCAACCTGTCTCATTGTGGTTCCTCCATATCTTTAGTTGTGGAAAATCTTTTCTGCTAGTCTTCATGTTTTTCTCATTGACAGTTGCTCTGTAAGTAGTTGTAATTCTGATGTTCCCACTGGAAGAGGTGAGCTCAGGATCTTCCTACTCTGCCATCTTGGCCACCACTCTCAACAATATGAAATTTTTAAAAATATTTTTATATACAAATAAGACTTTAAAACTCTTTCAGAAAGCACAGATAAATATTCTGCACATCAAAAGGACAGAAGGTATTTTTTTAGTCAACAATATTCTTCTTTACATCTACAATCACTGACAAGACTAATTTAAATGAAATATGTAAATAGTATCAGCTTTAGTATTGGCTAACAGAATTAATAATAAGAATTTAACGAAATTATCTATAATGTCTGGGACCCTTACATGCTTCAGAGCCAATTTAGACAAATTTTGTTAACCAGGGAAAACCCTCCTAAATAAAATAATTTCTATTATTATTTTTTCTAATATCAAATGTTATTATACAAAGTGGGGAGTTAAGAGATAACTTAATTTTCTAGGAGATGGATAAATGTCCTGGAGGAGTTCTCGAATGGAAACCCTTTCATCTCAGGATCAACTACATCATAGAATTCTCAAGATGGCAGCATGACAGCTAAGAAAATAATACTTTCATTTCAACTATTAGATACCCTGAGCTGTTCTTATTTAATGTTAAAAGTCATATCACCATCATAGCACCTATTTTGCTGAATGGCTCTCATCTTAATTTAGCGAGAAAAACACATGACAAACACATTTCCACAGTAAACACTCAAATTAGTGGAATGGACAAATGCTCTGGTTGAATCAGTCACATTCATAAATGTAACAGCTCTGAGTGATAATAGAAAGAAATATATTAAGATGGTAAATTAAAGAATGTATCAAACAGAAACAAAAATCCAGGTATCATTTATATTCAACCTGAGTACTTCGGTGCTGTTTTAAGGAAAGATAAATGAACCCGGATGCTTAGACAAGATCTTTCTTAGAGTCATTAGTTATATTTTCTCAACGTGCTTTCCTCTGAAACCTTAACTAACTATGAGCCTCTTTTCCTCTCTGTCCAAAACATACCTAATTGGGATTGCTAAAAGCCTAAGATCTTCTACTTCTTTCCATGGTGAAAAAAGGAACGCCCTGAATTAACTTCACAATGTAAACAGTTAGAAAGTTGTAGAAAACTGTTGTCAGACATTGGATAACAGATAGTTCAGGACAATGATCTCCAAGAGAGAAACAGGCAAGTACATAATCACTCTGGCTGGCTGCTTGGAGCCAATTTTCAAACTATACAAGGTGCGAGAATGAACTCAACTAGAGCTGCTCCACTAAGTTGAGGAAATTGGAATTCTGAGAGGCTGAAGTGGTTGGATGTTTCAGGGCAGAGTTCTTGAAAGAAGGATGCTTATAGAAAAACAGCTCCAGAAATCCACAAAGGATTGCCTTGAGTCTTTGTGATTATTAAGACATGTAGAATTAAACTCCACAAGGCCAGCCAAGGCATGGGTAGAGACTTGTAAGCTAAACAACTCCCAGAACCTACACAAAGTAGGGAGATGGTCAAACTCTAACCAAAAAAATAGAATCATTGGTGATCCCTTACAGTATTTATAGGAGACTCTATTAGATCACACCTTAGCAGTGGGGATGAATTATTCCTGGAGTAAAGAATATCCCAGACCTATCACATGTTATTGAAGATAAACTGGCATATATTCAAATTAGTGTTATAAATTTTGTAATCCCCATGGTAACCACAAAGAAAATAGGTATAGAATATACATGAGAGGAAATGACAAAGAAATTTAAATAGTTCACTACAAAAAACCAGCTGAACCAAAGGACAGTAATGCAGGAAACAAGGAACCAAAAACCTTAAAGTTATGTACAACACGAAAAGCACAGTGACAGAAGTAAGTCTCTCCTTATCAGTAATTACTTTAGATGTAAATTGATTATACTCTCCAGTCAAAAGACAGAGCTTGACAAGATAGATAAAAACCATATGATCCAACTCTCTGCTCTCTGCAAGACTCACTTGAGATCCAAAGACACAAACAGATTGAAAGAGAAAGATATTTCATGCAAATAATAACCAAAGTGAATACAGGTGGCTATCCTAATGAGACAAAATAGACATTAAATCCAAAAAGATTACAAGAAACAAAGAAGGACATAATATATTAATAAAATCTTCAACATAGCAAGAGGATATAACAATTATAAACATTTACACACCTAATGATAGACCATCAAAAATTGACAGAATTGAAGACAGAAATAGGCAGACAAGCTCTATAATAATATCTAAAGACTTTCACATCCCACTCACAATAATGGATAGAACAACCAGACAGAAGATAATTAAGGAAAAGAGGGTTTAACCAACATAAAAAGTCTATCTCATATAAGATGTATACAGAACACTCTACCCAGCAACAGAATACACATTTTCCTCAAGTGCGCATGGGACATTTCCGAGAATAGCCCATATGTTAGGCCACAAATTAAGTCTCAATATGTATTGAGAAACTGATATTGTGCAAATTATCCTTTCTGGCAAAAATGGGATAAAGTTAGAAATCAATAAGAAAGGAAAAACTTGGAGATTCACAAAATTCTAAACATTAAACACACTTTTAAATAACCAATAGATCAACGAAGAACAGACTTTTGGACTCAGTGGGAGAAGGCAAGGGTGGGATTATTTGAGAGAGTAGCATTGAAACATGTACATTATCATATGTAAAATAGATGACCAGGGCAAGTTCAATATATGAAGCAGGGCACCCAAAGCCAGTGCTCTGGGACAACCCAGAGGGCTAGGGTGGTGAGGGAGGTGGAAGGGGTGTTCAGGATGGGCGGAACACATGTATACCTGTAACTGATTCATGCTGATGTATGGCAGAAATTATCACAATATTGTAAAGTGATTATCCTCCAATTAAAATTAATTAATTAATTTAAAAAAATTAAGAAATTAGAAAATACTTAAAGATGAATGGAAACAAAAACATACATACCAAAACTTATGGGACACAGTGAAATCAGTGCTAAGATGTAAATTTATAACTATAAATGCTTACATTAAAAAGAGAAAGATCACAAATCAACAACCTAACTTGACAACTAAAAAACTAGGGAAAAAAGGGAATAAAATAACCCCAAAGCTTGCAGAAGGTGGGAAATAATAAAGATCAGAGCAGAGATAAATAGAATAGAGAATAGGAAAAAGACAGAGAAAATCAACTAAACCAAAAGATGTGTTAAAAGGCATTATCAAGAGAATAAGGAGGTAACCTACAGAATGGGAGAAATATTTGAAAATTATATATCTAATAATGGATTAATATCCTGAATATATAGAGAGCTCCTGAAACTCAAAAATAAAAAATAACCTGATTCAAAAATGGGCAAAGGCCTTAAATAGACACTTCTGAAAAACATATACAAATGGCCAATGAGAACATGAAAAGAGATTATAACAACTTTAATTAACAGCAAAAGGATAAACATGAAGAAGTAAAACAAGACATCAAAGTTACAAAATGTGGGAGAGGGAAGTAAAAAATGTAGATCTTTCAGAATATGTTTGAACTTACATGACTACTAGTTTCAAGAAAATAGATTTAGTTATGGGTTAACATACTTGAAAGCCAGAGTAACCACAGATCAAAAACATACAATAGGCTCAGAAAAACAAAGAGGAAAGGAACTCAAGCACAATACAAAAGAAAATCATCAAACCACAAAGGGAAAAAATGAGAACAAAAGTAATACCAAACAAGCAGCAAAGTGTTATAAGTAAGTAACAACTTATAAACTTCTAAGTGTTATTAGGACACTGTAATATTGGCAAAAGAATAGACAAAGAGATCAAGGGTACAGAATGGAATATACAGGATTAAACCTCATAATTATGGTCATTTGGTTTTCTGACAAAAGTACCAAGATAATTGGGAGGGAAAAGGATGGTCTCTCTCTCTTTTTTTTCTTTTTATTTACTTATTTTTATTGAAGTATTGTTGATTTATAATATTGTGTTACTTTCAGGTGTACCTGCAATGATTCAGTTATATGTTATTACTATTGTTGTGTCCGACTTTTTGCAACCCCATGGACTGCAGCACACCAGGTTTCCCGGTCCTTCACTGGAGCTTACTCAAACTCATATTATTACCATAAGAATATATATTCAACATACACATATATATTCCTTTTCTGATTCTTTTCCTTTATAGGGTACTAGAAGATATTGAGTATAGTTTCCTGTGCTATACAGTAGGTCCTCATTGTTTAGCTATATATAGAATATGTATATGTTAATCCCAGTCTCTTAATTTATCCCCCACATTTCTTCTTTGTTAACCATAAATTTGTTTTTATGTCTGTGAGTCTCTTTCTGTTTTGGAAAGAAGTTCATTTGTATTTTTTTTTAATTTTTTTTTAGGTTTCACATATAAACTACATCATATGATACGTGTCTTTCTCTGTCTGGCTTACTTCATCTAGTGTGATAATCTTTAGGTCCATCCAGCTGCAAATGGCATTATTTCATTTTTTATCTCTGAGTGACATTCCACTGTGTGTATGTGTGTGTGCGTCTGTGTGAATGTGTATGCCACATCTTCTTTATCCATTCACCTGTTGATAGACATCTACATTGCTTCCGTGCCTTATCTATTGTAAACAGTGCCACAATGAACACTGGGATAAGAATAGTCTCTTTAACAAACTGTGAGTTGGGCTATAAAGAAAGCTGAGCGCAGAAGAATTGTTGGAGAAGACTCTTGAGAGTCCCTTGGACTGCAAGGAGATCCAACCAGTCCATCCTAAAGGAGATCAGTCCTGGGTGTTCATTGGAAGGACTGATGTTGAAGCTGAAACTCCAATACTTTGGCCACCTGATGCGAAGAGCTGACTCATTTGAAAAGACCCTGATGCTGGGAAAGATTGAGGGCAGGAGGAGAAGGGTACGACAGAGGATGGGATGGAGGAATGGCATCACCAACTCAATGGACATGGGTTTGGGTGGACTCTGGGAATTGGTGATGGACAGGGAGGCCTGGCGTGCTGCAGTTCATGGGGTCACAAAGAGTTGGACACAACTGAGCGACTGAATTGAACTGAACTGATGGGAAATTGGACAGATATATGGAAAGAAACATGCCTCCACATTTACCTCATACAATTGTTGATATGAAATGGCTCATAGATCTAAATATAAAAGCTAAAACTGTGTAAAACTTCTGGAAAAAATCAATGAAGAAAATCTACATGATCTTACATGTATGAAGATTTCTCTGTCATTTCTCAAATGACAAATATACACATAAGCCGTAAAAGAAAAAATTGATAAGTTCAACTTCATCAAAATTTAAAAGTTTTGTTCTTCAAAATACGTCATTAAGAACATTAAAAGCTAGGCCATAAACTGAGTGAAAAGTATCCACAATTCACAATCATCATACCTCATTGTTGTTCTAAGTTGCAATTCTCTTATGACATATCATGTGTAGCAAATTTTCACATGCTTATTTGCCATCTTTATATGTTCTTTGATAAAGATTCTTTACCTACTTTTAACTGGGTTGTTTTCTTGCTGTTGCTGCTGCTGCTGCTAAGTCGCCTCAGTCGTGTCAGACTCTGTGCGACCCTATGGACAGCAGCCCACCAGGCTCCTCCATCAACCGGATTCTCCAGGCAAGAATACTGGAGTGGGCTGCCATTTCCTTCTCCAGGGTTGTTTTCTTACTGTTGAGTTTTAAGAGTTCTTTGTATATTTTGGATAACAGTACTTTATCAGATGTCTTTTGCAAATATTGTCTCCCAGTCTTTGGCTTTTTTTCTTTAATTGAAGGATAATTGCTTTACAGTATTGCATTGGTTTTTACCAAACATCAACATGAATCAGCCATAGGCTTATCATGTCCGCTCCCACTTGAACATCCCTCCAACTTCCCTCCCCATCCCACCCCTCTAGGTTGTTAATGAACCCCAATTTGAGTTCCCTGAGTCATACAGCAAATTCACATTGGCTATCTATTTTACATATGGTAATGTATGTTTTCATGTTACTGTCTCCATACCTCTTACCATCTCCTTCTCTCTCCCCACAGCTGTGTCCATAAGTCTGTTCTCTATGTCTGTGTCTCCACTGCTGCTTTGCAGATAGGTTCATCAGTACCATCTTTCTAGATTCGATATATATACATAAGTATACAATAATTGTTTTTCTATTTCTGGCTTACTTCACTCTGTATAATAGGCTCTAGGTTCATTCACCTCCTTAGACTGACTCAAATGCATTCCTTTTTATGGCTGAGTAATATTCCACTGTATATATGTACCACAGCTTCTTTATCCATTAATCTGTTGATGAACATCTCAGTGGTTACCGTGTCCTAGCTATTGTGAATAGAGCTGCAACGAACATTGGGTTACATGTGTCTTTTTCAATTTTGTTTTCCTTGGGGTATATGCCTTAGTAGTGGGATTGCTGGGCATATTCCAGTAATATAGTGTGTTTATTCCTAGTTTTTAAAGGAATCTCCATATTGTTTTCCATAGTGGCTGTATCAATTTGAATTCCCACCAACAGTGCAAGAGGGTTCCCTTTTCTCCACATCCTCTCCAGCATTTATTGTTTATATATTTTTTGATGATGGCCATTCTGACCAGTGTGAGGTGATATCTCATTGTAGTTTTGATTTGCCTTTCTCTAATAATGAACAATGTTGAGCATCTTTTCATGTGTTTATTAGCCATCTGTGTGTCTTCTTTGGAGAAATGTCTGTTTAGGTCTTTTGTCCATTTTTTGATTGGGTTGTTTGTTTTCCTAGTATTGACTTGTATGAGCTGCTTGAATATTTTTGAAAGTAATCCTTTGTCAGTTGTTTCATTTGCTATTATTATTTCCCATTCTGAGGGTTGTCTTTTCACCTTGTTTATAGTTTCCTTTAACGTGCAAAAACTTTTAAGTCTTGTTTTTTAATTCTATTGACATTTTCTTTTGCAGAGCAGAAATTTTTAATTTTAATAAAGTCCAGCTTATCAATTATTTCTTGCAAGGATTGTGCCTTTAATATTGTATTCAAAAAGGTATCACCATACCCAAGGTCATCTAGGTTTTCTCCTATGTTTTCTTCAAGGAGTTTTTTTAGTTTTATGTTTTACATTTAGTCTATGATCCATTTTGTGTTTTTTGGGAGAAGAGTGTAAGGTCTGTGTCTAGATTCATTTTTTTTTTTGCAACATAGATGTCGAATTGTTCTCGCATCATTTGTTGGAGAGATTGTCTTTGCTCCACTGTATTGCCTTTGATCCTTTGCCAAATATCAACCGACAAATCAGTTATTTAAGGGGGTTCTATTTCTAGGTGCTCCTTTCTGTTTCACTGTTCTTTCTATTCTTTCACCTGTACCACACTGTCTCGATTACTGTAACTTTATAGTAAGTCTTAAATTCAGATAGCATCAGTCCTGCAAATTTGTTCTTTTCCTTCATTATCATATTGGCTATTCTAGGTCTTTTTCCTCTCCATATGAAATTTAAAAACAGTTTGTCAATATCCATAAAACAACTTGGTAGAATTTTAATTGGGATTGCATTGAATCTACAGACCATTGTGGGATGAAGCAATAGCTTGACAATATTGAGTCTTCCAATGCATATACATGGAGTATCTCTTCATTTATTTAGTTCTCCTTTGATATCTTCCATTAAACTTTTGTATTTTTACTCATACAAACCTTATACATATTTTCCTAGATTTATACCTAAATGTTTTATTTTATGGGGTGCTAAAGCTGAGTGCCAAAGAATTGATGCTTTTGAACTGTGGTGTTGGAGAAGACTCTTGAGAGTCACTTGGACTGCAAGGAAATACAACCAGTCAATCCTAAAGGAAATCAGTCCTGAATATTCATTGAAAGGACTGATGCTGAAGTTGAAACTCCAATATTTTGGCTACCCAATGCAAAGAACTGACTCATTGGAAAAGACCCTGATGCTGGGAAAGATTGAAGGCAGGAGGAGAAGGGGACGACAGAGGATGAGACGGTTGGATGGCATCACCGACAAGATGGACATGAGTTTGAGTAGGCTGCAGGAGTTGATGATGGCCAGGGAAGCCTGGCATGATGCAGTCCATGGGGTCGCAAAGAGTCAGACACGACTGAGTGACTGAACTGAATTGAACTGAATGTAAATAGTATTGTGTTTTTAATTTCAAATTCCACTTGTTTATTATTGGTGTGTAGAAAAGCAACTGACTTTTGTGTAAAACCTTGTGCACCTTTATCAGCTCCAACTAGAAGCATCCCAAATGTCCATCAACAGGTAAATAGATTGACATGTTTTGTTTATCCATACAATAGAATTTACTCCACAATATAGAGATGTTCACTGCTGATATACTCCACAACATGAACAAATCTCAAACACATTATACTGAGCAAAAGAAGATTCTACAGAGTTTATACAGTATGATTACATACATATGTAACTTCAGAAAATACAAAGCTAATTTACAGTGATAGAAAGTAAGTCAGTTTTCTAGGGTTAACAGTGTGGGTGTGATTGGGAGAGGACATAAGGGAACTTCTTGAAGTGATGAAAATGTATATCTTCTGGTGATTGTACAGATGTGTAAATTTGTCAAATTCCTTTCATTTAAACTAGCTCATGTGGTTTCTATTATTATGACTGCACACTAACTGAGAGAGTATTAAAGACAGAACAGGAGGTTGCCAGGCAAACCAGTAGGGAAGTGCTTTCCAGGAGAAAGAATAGCATGTACAAAGTTACTGAAGTATGAGGAAGTGTGACACATGTGACAAGCCTCTTTAATCAAGCTACAGATTTCATGAATTACAGAAAAATATACATTATTGCATAAAGACTATTTTCTTTAAACTGGGTCAACTATGGTTTCAGATTTTCTAACACAATAAGGAAAAGGCAACATTTTCCAAAAGTTTTCCCCACTTGAACATGAGGAAAACCGTACTTCATCAAAACCAAAGGGAAAAAACAGATGTTACTTTCTAGAATGTTTATTTAAAAATTTTTTTACCAAATTTATATTGGAAAATTCCAGCTATTGCCAATCACCCCCAACCACCACCAGTGCTGCATGGTTTGATAACAGAAGAGATTTCAGTAGGTCACGCCATAGCAACAAAGGTTCACATCACCTCTCACAGACTCAGGTATCCCCAAAGGAATTTCTACAACCTAGGAAGAGCTAAAAACACTTCTACTGAGAACTGGAGAATGCATTTTAAAATTAAAAAATAACCCACACATTATAACTGCTAATCCTTCCAGAGAGTCTGACTGTAGACAATTCAGGACATACATTATCTCTAATATCAGAAACTAAAAGTTGCAAAATTCATACAAGAGAAAATACAACTAGCAAATAAACAGGAGAAAATGTTTACCTTGAGAGTAATCAGAAAAGCACAAACAAAAGCATTCAAGAGACTTTTTTTCTTAAACTAGTAAAAAAAAGTAAAAGATGATTCCAAATATCAACAAGGGCACAGTGAAACATGTTCCCACCTTGCTAATCATAGTAAAAATTTATATAACATTTTTTTAAATGTTTAAAAAGAAATTTGACAATGTGAAACAAGAATCATACCTTTCCTTAACCAAGGTGCTCACTTGTAGAAGTTTATCCTAAGGATATGTTTAGATGAAAGGATAACTTTATGATGAAAGGCTTTTCACTGTTAACATTGTCTATGATAGTGGAAAAAACTGGGAGACTCTTGAAGTCCAACAACATAAAAATGGTTGAATTATGGTGCAGTACATGCTATGGATGTACAATACTGTAGAAACACATTTATTCTATAAGGCTAAGTGAAATGCAACATATAAAATTAAATGACACTGTGACTGCAATTGTGTTTAAGAATAAAGACTGAAAGGCAATAAATAAAATGCTAAACTGGGTTAGGTGAGGGACTTCCAAGTAATTTTTTTATTTCCTAAGCTTCTGTAATATTTTATTATTTTTATAATGAACTAAACAAATGGGAATACCAAATCTTCTGAGTTAAGGAAAGTGAAAAAAAGAAGGGCTAAACAAATCACTAAGAGTTAAAAACTGAAACCTTCAATCTCATTATGAGGAAATTGACTATAACTTGACCATCAGAAAAACATCAAAACTAATTAATTTAATAGAAACGCAAAATATATTCTACATTTCTGAACATCAGATTCAACCCTAGGAAGGAGGAAGAGCTAGTAACTTTCACCCAAAAGTCCTGGATTAAAGTTCAGGCTCTATTATTTAATACACATGTAAAATCAGGCAATGACTTGAAGATATGTTTACCTATGTATACAAGGTATACATAGTCTCCCAAGTGACTCACCACTTGGGAGAGTTGTAAAAATTACTGAGAGAACACTAATGAAAGTCTTCTGTAAACAAAGGACTGGCTATGGGCATTTCTCAGCATTCATTGTTTGCACTGTTTCTACCGATCCCCTGTTGGCTCAGTGGTAAAGAATCCTCCTGCCAATGCAGGAGAGGCAGGAGACAAAGGTTCAATGCCTGGGTCAGGAAGATCCCCTGGACAAAGAAATAGCAACCCCCTCCAGTATTCTTGCCTGGAGAATTCCATGGACAGAGGAGCCTGGCGGGAAAGTCCATGAGGTCACAAAAGAGTCGGACACGACTTAGCAACTACACAACAAGTTTCTACCACACCAACCTTCCCAGGAGGTTGAATCAGGAATAGAGCCACATTAGACACTCTATGGCCTCTGAAGAATGTCTACAGAGGCTGACCCACTATCAGCTTAACTTCAAATTGGCCCAATTACCCATAGGACTTGGGGATTTCCATAAGTAGTCATTAGGGAGGAAGAAAAAGAAGGCTGAACAGAGTTCTCTCAAATTTCCTTGAGGAAAGAGATGAAGAGAGAAGGCAACAGAGACAACTTCTTTAAAAGAGAGAAGAGGCTATAATGCTGATAACCAAACTTTCTTCTAAGATGGAGAGCTATCTGGCCATGATCAAGAGGTTGAGTCCAATCTAGCTTCCTACCAAAAAGAGTGGTCCTTCCTGGTGATGCCAAGTAGATCGATCTCCTTGAAATGACAGGGCAGTGGTACAGATGGTACACAGATGTGTGTCAGCACGTGAGCAGAGGAAAAGCAGTCAAAGGTTTGTAGTCAACTGTAAACTCTAAACAAATGTTGAGAGAGGGCTTCCCTGGTGGCTCAGAGGTAAAGAATCTGCCTGCCGAGGCAAGAGAAATGGGACCAATCCCTGATCTGGGAAGATCCCACATGCTGCGGAATAACTAAGCCCATGTGCCACAACTACTAAAACCACGTGCTGCAACAGCTAGAGCCTGGGTGCCCTAGAGCCCATGCTCCACAACAGGAGAAGCCATTGCAATGAGAAGCTGTGCACTGCAGCTAGAGAGTAGCCCCCACTCTCCACAACTAGAGAAAAGCTCATGAAGATGCAGCACAGCCAAAAAGAAATAATTTTTTAAAAAGAAGATAATTATTAAAAAAAAAAAATATATATATATATATAGAGAGAGAGAGAGAGAAAGTTTAATGGTGATGAGACAAGCTAGGCAATCCCAGAAGCTCTGGTAATAATTCTCTCTCAAAACAGAAGTCTTGTGAAATTTTGTTTAGTCTTCTTTCTAAAACCTTTTACTCTGCCAAAGAGCTGAAAGGGAAAGGGGTTCTATATGCAAAATGACCTCCAGTTTCAGTTACATGGGGAAGTCATGGCACAGCAACCACACTGCTGCCAAAAGACTTTTCTTGGCTTGACTTTACAATTGATCATCTTCTCAGTTGGAAAGTAAACCCGCTCATCCTTGAAACAAGACTAATGATTTCTGATTCAGTTGCCAAATATGTTCAAAAATTCTAATTTCATTTATTTAACATTTATATTGCACTTAATTAGTGCTAAACACTATGCAAACACTAACTCTAATCTGACAGGACAGTCCCTTCTTTCTGTGGAGTCACCATGGTGTCCCCACACAAAGAGGGCTGCAATTCTGACTGGCTTCACAGTAACTGGAAGCACTGCCTTGTTTAGTCCCCTCCAATTGCAGTTGACATCCCAGTGTGTCCCCTGGGGCTTTGTCCTGACGGGATTTAAATGGCTTCTCTCTTGTCCCTAGGGAGCCTGGCCATTAGAAATGCTTTCCTTTCCTTGAATTGATCCCACCACAGGCAGAGAGAACATGTGCCCACCACTCTTTTATCTCGTATCCCTCCCCGATATTACTACCTTTTCCATCTGTGAGCCTGACAAGCATATTATAAGACAGATCTGCTATTCTGTGATATAGATGTCTAGTTTTCAAAAATCTTCAATCAAATTTTAGTCCCTCGAGCCCTCTTTCTGCTTTCCATTCTTTTTTATTGGTTAACACCTTTCTAATAATCAGGTGTCCAGAACTGTACCATCTTATCACTTTGCAGGTTCAGTTTTCAGGTGCTGTTTACTGTGACTCTAGGGCTTTGGAGGCATTTCTGCCTTTCACTGGATATCTCTGTTTCTAATCATTTATCTCCAGGCACTTAGCTCCTTCCTATTTTAAACTTTAGTTATTTTCTGCTTCAAATGTCTAGTATTACTATTTCTTTCTATTATTGCTTGTTAATCTGTAATGCATAAAACACTTCCAAGTTTATAATATATCTGATAATACAATTCTTAATTACTTAATTCTTCAGAATCCCTTTAAAAAGTGAATAAGGACCAATAACAGCTATCAGTATTATGTTAATAATGATAAAACAGCTAACATGTACTGAACACTCTCCACGTGCAAGGCACCATGCTGAGCACTTTCATGTGTATCACTCTTACAATAAATCATAATCTGTAGGTGCTAATGTCATCTTTGTTTCTCTGGGTTTTTTTTGCAGATATAGAGACCTGAGGTTTAGAAAAATTAGTAACGTGCTCAAAGGCACAAAGCTAGTAATTGAAAAGACCACGATTTGAACCCAAATGGTGGACTTAATCACTAACCTACATTGTTTTCACCTGTATTTAATAAGAACCATATGTGAAGCAGATTTATTTAGCTTTGATTACTATTTTGAATAACTAAAAATAACTCGATTGTTTTAAACAATGAAAAGGCCTTGATAGTTAGCTTACTCTTTATAAAGAATACTTTAGTTACACTGTGGAGGTTTAAGACAGCTATCCACAGAGACACATCCAACATAGACACTGAAGGATGGCGACTTCAGAGGTGAGCCACTCCAGGTATGTTCCTTAGAAGGGGAGGCCTCTGAGGCACGGTTATGTAAATGACTTGACAGAGTTTACAGAATTAATTCACAGCAGAGCAAGGATTCCAGCACTGCTTCCACCCCAACGTCCTGCCTCCAACTTGAGGGGACGCAGGTGCCAGCTCTCTCTGAGTCAGAGGACCAGAGCCCACCAGTGCTGTATCTTACTTGAGAATAAGGTCTGGCATTTTGCCACGCCAGTGTTGCCTCTGCTATCAGCCATATGACTTCTCCAATTAAGGCTGAGCCCAGCCCTGTGCCCTAAGCCCGGCCCAACACGGAGGACAGCGCTATTGGTCTTCATTCTAGCTCCTCTGCATGCTCTCCCCTTCTCTACTTACTCGCCTTAAGTTGTCAGCCCTCCAAGGTTCAGGCCCTCCCCACACACTCCCCCAAAGCCCTCTCTAACTACCTCAGGTTAAAATGATCTCTCTCACCTCAAAACACTAGAACTCTTATTTCCCCGGCCATTCATACACCACTTATCATATGCTGCCCGGTATTGTCTGTTTGGTATCTTCTATCTAATAGCCTGGATTGCCTGGATGGCAGAGATCATCTCTTACTCATCACTGTATCCACCACACTGCTTAGCCTAAGGCCCAGAACAAAATAGGTGTTCTATAAATGCTGATTGATTTATTGTACGTGGAAATGAAAATGACTTCCTTGCTTCTATGGTGACTCCAAGAAAAGAAAGTAACATTTCTGAGGCCCATGAGATCAACTGAAAAATACTTTTCAGGAGCCTTAAGAGAAAAGTAATTTGGAGTACTTGTAATTATATGCACAAGATTGTGTATGACTTTCTAAAATAGCTAAAAAAAATGTTCAACTTGTTATTACTAGGCAGACAGGACACAATGACGACAAATGATCACTCTATAGATTTGCTTGCTCAAACATATTCTTCATTGAATTTTTCAAACCAGTTATACATATAGATATGGCTTGAAAATTAGACTGGTTATTCACAATCAGATTATCAAAATTAAAGAAAACCAAATATTGCAGTCCTGATATTCTCAATATGTAGTGCTGTTATTTTGCTGGGTTTGAACATTTTGTTGGGATGAGTCAATATATTTCCATGACCTTTCTCATGGGAGTTACATCTTAAATACTGAGAAGCTAAAGCTCTGAACTGTACCTATAAAACAACTAATCTAATCTCAGTTCAGAAGTGTTCACTTGCTTTCTTCCAATGGCTCCATTTGGTTTATTTTTATCCTCCTAAAATTCATGAAAACCTTTTGACTATCTTTTAGTTCTTTGAACTGTGGCCAATTTGGTCAATATACTGCATTATATTTTGATTCTCGACTATCGAATAAATTGGATCTTGTCATTGCCTAACACATCCTTAACTTTGTATCACAGAAGAGTGGAAATCTAGAATTAGAAGGGATTTGGGAGATAAGAAAAGGAGAAAGATTAGATAACATGCATAAGGTCATACATTTTTACTGACAAAAATCAATCAATGAAAAAGTTATTTTTATTGTGTAAGAGGCTGTTTTCATCTAGCAATTAACCTGGTTGGCAATCAACTTGAAAAAATGTTTTTAAAATTATTCTCTGATGGAATTATACTCAGGTAGAATATAGAAATAATATAGAAGTAATAATAGAATCTCAATTCACAAATAATGAAACTTCTTAGTAATAAAGACAGACTTTAAAAGGTGTAGTTGGAGAGGATGGTTAGTGCCATGTGAAGGGTGCAAGGTTCACACCCTGCAGATAAAGCACTAATGTGTGAAATCAGTTTGGCTTGTCTTCAGTATTCCATCTCCCTCCCTTTCTGTGGTCTTTCCCCTCTCATTGGTGGCTTTGCCCCCCTCACCCCCTAATTCAAGTGTTCTATGATTAGCCAGCCTCTCCCATCTAACAAAGCAGGAGTTAAGTATTCACTTGCGTTCATGCTAAGTCACTTTAGTCATGTCTGACTGTGCAACCCTACAGACTGTAGCCCATCAGGCTCTTCTGTCCATGGGATTCTCCAGGCAAGAATTTTGGAGTGGATTGCTGTGCCTTCCTTCAGGGGATCTTCCCAACCCAGGGATCGAACCTGCATCTCTTATGTCTACCTGCACTGGCAGGTGGGTTCTTTACCACTAGTACCACCTGGGAAGCCCACGTGTTCACTTATTTAGTGTTAATAATTTTTAACCTATTATTTTAACCAGATTTTCCATCTTTAGTGTCTTTGACAATTCTTACTTTATCAAGTAGGTGGAAAAACATCTTTGGACTTCTTAAAATCACACTATTCTTAAGGCCAGTGAGAAATCTAAAAGTGACTTAGTTACATGTAGGTAATAAGTAAAAATCTGTAAAGGGAATAATCTATCTTTCCCTACTCCTACCTTTTAGGCAGCAACTTCTTCTCTTAGGACAATAAAACAGGGTCTGGTGACCATTCCTAAGAGTGGATTGATACAGAAGAATTTGTGTCCCATTGTCATAAGCATCTCTTGGATGTGAAATCAGTTTCTTTGTTTGTTTGTTTTTTTACCCAGGTCTTCTTGGCATGTTATCCCTGGTGGCTCAGAAGGTAAAGAATCCACCTGCAATGCAGGAGACTTGGGTTTGATCCCTGGGTTGGGAAGATCCCCTGGAGAAAAGAACAGCTACCCGCTCCAATATTCTGGCCTAGAGAATTCCATGGACAGAGGAGCTTGGCGGGTTACAGTCCATGGGGTCGCAAAGAGTCAAACACGAATGAATGACTTTCACCTTCACTTCCTTCTTGGTAGGCAGATTTCCCCCTATCACTTCCCCATCAATTAAGCTAGCTGATTATGTCAGCCTTCCACCATTGCTCATTATTAATTTATCTATTTGCCAAGTTGTATTTTGCACTTTTTAGCATATATATAATGTTTGTATTAATAGCTTAATGACAAGATCATCATACTTTGTCCAACATTCTGGAATAAAATGTATGTTACATTTATTATTTCCACCATGTTCACAATTTCTGAAAATAAGATATGACATGGGAGACTACATTTTCACTTGCAGGTATCACTGAACTGTATCTTATAATTAAAAACATGAAATTTACATGATTATTATATTATGCTGATTTGTAATTGTAATAACATTCATCTCTCTAAAACTTCATAATTTATACTGATTACAGTTGCACATTATTTTACAATGACTCCCTGAGGTAGAAGAGAGAAAGCCATCATTATCATGCCCATTTAACAGTTAAAGAGACTGAGACTCTGACTATGTCATTTGTTTGATGGCACTGGCCTCTCTACCTCTGATACTGCTCCTAGAAGGGAAAAGAGAGAGGAAACCAACATTTGGTGAGGATATATTATGTATTAGATATCATGTTAAAAATTTTTCATATACAATATCTTCAGCAACTTGCCCAGATTCCAACTGCTAGTAAATATAGAATTGGACTTTTCTTTCTTCCCCTATTCTGAACCTCATGGCTGATCAGCTGAGTTACTGTCCCATCAATTCCTTTGAATCTCCTTACATGCTAGTACTTCCATCATATCCATTTAGCAAAACCCAGTTTCTATCACTGTTATAATTTACCTTCTCTGCTTTGATATTCGGAGAAGGCAATGGCACCCCACTCCAGTACTCTTGCCTGGAAAATCCCACAGACGGAGGAGCCTGGTGAGCTGCAGTCCATGGGGTCGTGAAGAGTCGGACACAACTGAGAGACGTCACTTTCACTTTTCACTTTCATGCATTGGAGAGGGAAATGGCAACCCACTCCAGTGTTCTTGCCTGGAGAATCCCAGGGACGGCGGAGCCTGGTGGGCTGCCGTCTATGGGGTCGCACAGAGTCGAACACAACTGAAGCGACTTAGCAGCAGCAGAAGCAGCTTTTATATTCAAGTATCATTTGTTGCTTTGAGAAAAACCGTTTAGCTACAAATTCATTTTGTCTAAATACAACATGCCCTGCTTCTTTTATTCATTCTTCATTAATCCTCAATTCTCTCCCACAGTTATTCCATTCTTCATAACCCATATTGGTTTCATTTTTGGCAGATAATCAGAGGCCCTTGTCATCACAAAGCCATCAGTCATTATTGTCCTCTGCTTTTAGAATGTCCAACTATGAATTTAAATATAATAAAATGCCTCTCTCCTTCCTTTCTTTCTTCTAGTCTCAGAGAATGTGTCCCTTTTTCTATCCAGAATAAATTTATTTGTTCTTTTGACCATTCTGACTCTCAGAATTTTGGGGATTTGTCACTTTACCCCACCATGCACCCTGATTTTTTAGACCCCAAACAAGTTCAAATCTTTCACATTTTGAGAAAAATATACTCCTCTTAGCCTCAAGGTTTCTCTTGTTACCATAAAACCCATTTTCCCTCTTGCTTACCAAACCTATTAAAAAAAAAAAAAAAAGCCAGGATGTCCACTCTCACCAATTTTTTTCAATATAGTTTTAGAAGGCCTAGCCACAGCAATCAGAGGAGAAAAAGAAATGAATCTAAATTGAAAAGAAAAAAGTAAAAAAGTCACAGTTTTTAGATGACATGATACTATACATTGAAAATCCTGAAGGTACCACCTGATATAGGGAAAAACTGAGGGCAGGGGGAGGGAGGATGACAGAGGATGAGACGGTTAGAAGGCATCACTGACTCAATGAACATGAGTTTGAGCAAACTGGGAGATGGTGAAGGACAGGGAGGCCTGGTGTGCTGCAGTCTACAGGGTCACAAAGAGTCAGACATGACTGCAACTGAACAACAAAGGTGCCACTAGAAAACTACTAAAGCTCATCAATGAATTCAGTAAAGTTGGAAAATACAAAATTAATACACAGAAATCTGTTGTACTTCTGTATACTAACAATGAAGTAACAGAAAGAGAAATTAAGGAAACAATTGCATTTTACCATCACGTCAGAAAGAATTAAAATGCCTAGGAATAAACCTGTACCAATGAAAGAAAATTAAAGACAACACAAACAGATGGGAAGATATACCATGTTCTTGGAACAGAAAAATCAGTATTGTTAAAATGACCACACTACCCAATGCAATCTACAGATTCAATGTAATTATCTAATTACCAATGATATTCTTCATAGAACCATAACAAATAATTTTTTTAATAATTTTATTTATTTTATTATTTTTGGCCACACTGGGTCTTCATTGCTTTGCCTGGGCTTTCCTTAGTTGCAGCACGTGGGGGCTGCTCACTGTGTGGACTTCTCACTGTGGTGGCTTCTCTTGTTGTGGAGCTCAGGCTCTACGCCCAGGCTTCAGTAGCTGCAGTGAGGTCAGTAGTTGTGGTATGTGGGCCCTAGGGAGCATGGGTTTCAGTAATGGTGGCCAACAAGCTCTAGAGTTTGGACTCAGTTGTTACGGTATACAGGCTTAGTTGCTCCATGGCATGTGGAATCTTCCAAGACCAGGGATCAAACCCATGTCCCCTGCATTGACAGGCTGACTCCCATTCACTGTGCCACCAATAATAATAATTTTAAAGTTTGCACAGAACCACAAAAGATTTCAAACAGCCAAAACGATCTTGAGAAAGAAAAGCAGAACTGAAAGAGTCATGTTCCTTGACTTCAGAATATACTACAAAACTACAGTATTCCAAACAGTATGTTACTGGCACAAAACAGACACATAATTAAGTGAAACAATATAGAGCCCAGAAATAACCCTCCACACTGTGGTCTGTTAATGTATGACAAAGGAGGATAGGATAAACAATGGAGAAAAGATGGTCTATTCAATAAGTAATACTGGGAAAACTGGATAACT
Organism: Giraffa tippelskirchi; assembly: GCF_054371585.1. Classification (NCBI taxonomy): domain Eukaryota; kingdom Metazoa; phylum Chordata; class Mammalia; order Artiodactyla; family Giraffidae; genus Giraffa; species Giraffa tippelskirchi. The sequence goes on along the minus strand of NC_137279.1, from coordinate 130,581,350 downwards.
ACATGTAAAATGATGAAACTAGAGCATTCTCTAATACCACACACAATAGTAAACTTAAAATGGATTAGAGACCTAAATGTAAGACCAGATACTAAAACTGTTAGAGGAAAACATAGACAGAATGCTCTTTGACATAAATCAAAGCAATCTTTTTGGATCCACCTCCCAGAATAATGAAAATAAAAACAAAAACAAACAAACTGGATCTAATTAAACTGAAAAGTTTTGCACAGCAAAGGAAATCATACACAAAATGAAAACATAATCCTCAGAATGGGAAAAAATATTTGCAAATGAAGCAGCCAATAAAGTTAATCTCAAAACATGCAAACAGCTAGGGCTGCTCAATATCAAAAACCAAACAACCCAATCAAAAAATGGGTAGAAGATATAAATAGACATTTCTCCAAAGAAGACATACAGATGGACAAAAAGCATATAAGAAGATGCTCAGCATCACTAATTATTAGAGAAATGCGTATCAAAACTACAAAAAGGTATCACCTCACACTGGTCAGAATGCCTATCATTAAAGAGTCTACAAACAATAAATGCTGGAGAGGGTGTGGAGAAAAGGGAACCCTCCTAAACTGTTGGTGGGAATCTAAACTGGTGCAGACAAATAGAACCACCATATGGTCCTGCAACCCTACTTCTTGGCATATATCTAGAGAAAACTATAATTTAAAAAGATAAATAAAGTTTGAGAAGACAAAATTAATACACATAAATGTTCATTGCAGCACTATTTACAACTGCCAAGATATGGAAACAACCTAAGTGCTCATCAACAGATGACTGGATAAAGAAGATATGGCATATAATGGAATACTACTAAGCCATTAAAAGGAATGAAATTTTTCCATTTGTTGCCATTTGCAGCAGCAACATGGATAGACTTAGAAGATGTTATGAGTTATAAATGAAATGAGTCAGACAGAAAGATAACTTCTGTATGATATCATTTATGTGTGGAATCTAAAAAATATAACACAGTAGTGAATATAACAAAAGAGAAGTGGGCTCACAGACACTCACAGATACAGTGGTTACCAGTAGGGAGAGAGAAGGGGTAAGAGGCAATATAGGGATAGGAAAATAAGAGGTACAAACTTAGGTATAAAATAAGCTGAAATGATTTATTACACAGAACAGGGAATATAGCCAATATTTTATAATAACTATAAATGGAGTATGGGAAACCCTGGTGACTCAGTAGTAAAGAATCTACCTGTAATGCAGGAGACACAGGTTCCATCCTTGGGTCAGGAAGATTCCCTGGAGAAGGAAATGGCAACCCACTCCAGTATTCTTGTCTGGAAAATCCCATGGACAGAGGAACCTGGCGTGCTATAGTCCATGGAGTTGCAAAAGAATCAGACACAAATTAGCAACTCAACAACAACAACATAAATGGAGTATAACCTTTAACTATTGTGAATCACTATACTGTACACCTGTTGCAACCCCCTGGAATGTAGTCCACAAGTCTCCTCTGTCCATGGAATTCTCCAGGCAAGAAAGTAGATTGCCATTCCCGACCCAGGAATCTAACTCAGTTCTCCTGCATTGCAGGCAGATTCTTTATCATCTGAGCCACCAGCGAGCCCAACTTACAGAACACTGCATAGCAACTATACTTTAATAAAATAACTAAATAAATTAACTGAATACATAAAGAAAAATCTAGTCTACAGTCACCATTACTTAATGTTATACTCAACTCACTGTAAATTTCATTGTTTCCCATTGTCCAAGTTCACTGCTAAAAATTCTTTCTTCTAAGTGTATCGCCAGGGCTAATCTCAGCCCACTGCTCTTCTGATTCTACACAACTCTCTGTTATAAAGAAGAGGTCCAGAATTAGAAAAATATTGGGTTCCCATCTAAGTTGAAAGGTTTGTATAAATATCTCCTGATCCTCGAGGATTAGACAATTTCATTGCCTTCTATGACCCTAAGATTTACCTATGTATTAAATGAGCAATCCACTTTTTTTCCTCTCTCCAAGAAAATTCCACTCACTTTTACTCTATTTGACATGTAAGATTTATAAAATTTTAATATTTGTCAACTCTACTGATATTGAACATAAGGAAGGACCCAGTGACATTTTTGCTGCCAAAATATTTGAAAGAGGGCATACCCAATTAAATGTCCATCCTCTTCTATTATTCATCTTAACTGGAGACACAACCAGTAAACAAAGCTAAAAATCTGGGTCACTCTTGGCTCTTCCCCCTCCTTCTTCCTCTCACACAAACCAATCATTGAGAATTGTCAACGTTACCTCCTAAACTCTTCTGGAATCTGTTCTATTGCTGTGTTGTGCTGTGTTGTGCTGTGCTGTTCTTAGTTACTCAGTCATGTCCAACTGTTTGTTGTGCTGTGGACTGTAGCCTGCCAGGCTCCTCTGTCCATGGTGATTCTCCAGGCAAGAATACTGGAGTAGGTTGCCATGCCCTCCTCCAGGGCATCTTCCCAACCCAGGGATCGAACCCAAGTCTCCCGCACTGCAGGGGGATTCTTTACTGTCTGAGCTACCAGGGAAGCCCAAGTATACTGGAGTGGGTAGCCTATCCCTTCTCCAGGGGAACTTCTTAACCCAGGGATCAAACCAGGGTCTCCTGCATTGCAGGCAGATTCTTTACCAGCTGAGCTACCTGGGAAGCCCTCTGTTCTATTACCAATTACCAAAATGCTAGACCTTTCACAACTTTTACCAAGGCTAGTGATATTCTACCAAAGCAATGGTACCTCCTGGTGGACACTTGGAAACTCTGAAGACATTTTTGTTGTCACATCTAGGGGTGGAAAGTGGATACTTCTGTTATCTCGTGAGTAGAGGCCAGGAAAGCTACAAAACATCCTATAGACAACACACACACACACCCCCCCCCCGACCACACAGAAAAATCACTAAGAATCATCTGGTTACAAATGTTAATAGTGCCAAAGCTGAGACACCTTACCTTGTCTATGGCAGCAGCCTCTTGGCCGGTCTCTCTTCCCTCAGTTTTATCTCTTTTAAATCTATTATACACATGTCTGTAGAGTAATTTGCCTAAAATGGAAATCTGTCCACACAACTGCCCTGCTTGCAACCCCTCCTTAGTTCCCATTCTCCTCTTGGATACGGCTCACCCTGAGCATCCTTACTTATGTCACATCACTTTCTGACTTCCCTTCCCTTTCACACTCCAACAATAACCAAATGCTTCTGATTCCCCACTCAGTTTGTGGCTTTCCTATCCGTGCTCACTCTGCTTCCCCATTTGAAATGCCGTTTGTTCTCATACTCTCCTTTACCATTTTAACTCTTTTTCAATCTTTAATGCTGAAACACAGCATTTCCTTCAGTGACCTCCTCCTCTGCCACACACACCCCAGGCTGTAAGTCCCTTTTCTGTGTTTCCGAAATAACTTTCAACAATGAGAGCTTAATATCAGGCTTATCACACTAGATACAAGTTTCTGGGTTTGACCACTAAGTTATTGTGGAAGAGTCTGTGAGAACTGTATCATGTACTTGTTTTTAGCACAGCACAAAGATGTTGCTTAAAACTGAATCAGTGAATGTTAACTCACATTGTCACTTTACACTTGACAAAATTATTTCGCATGTAAAATCCCGTTTGCTTCTTACAATTCTGTCTGAGAGTGTAGCTGAGATAGACATAACAATACTAGTTTTATATATCATTAAACTGGGGCTCAGAGCTGACTTGAGCAAATGAAGTCATTTACCCAGGGTGACTTGGTTTATAAATGGCAGAAGTGACACCAGAATCCAGATCATTTGGTGTCATATCCTATGACCTTTCCAGAACTCTAGACTAGTTGATTTCATTTATATACACACACACACACCACATATAAGACACAGAAATATTTATATATGTATGTGTATATTTTGAAGGTATATATGTGCTCATATATTTGTGTATGTATTCATAAACATGGCCTATACATGCCTTTTCTAATTATCTAAACACAGAACATTTAAGTACATATATGTGCACATATATAATCTACATGATATACATATATACACACATTCACACACATACACTTTAGCTCTCCCTTTGTAATTCTTTTGATTCTTGATCATAACATTCACTGCATTCATAGCTAAGTTGCTCCCTAGCTATCTCTTCAGTAAACAAGAGATGCAAACAGCACCCAATGATGAAAATGAGCAAGTCATCTGTATTTGGTATAACTTACTCAGAGACATATTTTCATGTTCCATTACCCTCCCACAAACAGCGTAACCACAGGACCTAAGATGCAAACAGACCAGAGGGGACCATGGACCTCATGGACACTGTCCAGGCTTCTCAGAGATAACTAAATATAACTTCCAAAGGAGTCCTATATCTTTAAGAAACTATAATATTTGTCAATGTCTGCTTTTAAAAAATTTAATTTCCATTCAAATATCAAACTCAGAATATAGCATCTAGTCTCTGAACAAGACAGACCTATTTCTCTACAACAAGATTATTAAATAGGTTTTTTTCCTTGTAAGAATTCACCGTTTGTATTCAGTAGATTCAAAAGTACACAAAGACAAGATGCTAGAGAGGAACTGTCAGATCTTTCTAGTTGTGGAAACAGACCCGTGTACAATATTTGAAGAGGATAGTTTTATTTTTTAAGTCTGGTTAGCTCAGTAAATCACAAGGAGAAGCTTTATAAGTTTATTCTAATAAATGTATTAATAAGCAAGATCATTTGTTGGCAGGTTTAGTCATTAAACAATAGAACTGAAAACAGATTATCAGTTAAAATTTTTTGACATAACTTCAATAGTACATATTATAAGAAAGATTTATTGTACTTAAAGCAAATGCTTGGCAATTTATAGAAAATATTTTGTTTTCAAATAAGTTTATTTAATTATTATTTGTCCCTAGGGTACTGAAAACACTTTCATATTTTATTATGGTCTGTTTTTATTTCTTCATGGTGATGAATGTGGGCTAAAACAAAGCACCTCATCAATAGGTGAATTATGATGTTGCCAACTCATGGACATATGTTGAAATATCATCTTAGAAAGAAAGCTGCTATATCTGTAAAATGTTTTACTATTCAACAGTGAATCATTCATTCATTCAACAAGCATTTACCACATACCTGCTCTGTTACAGACACTGTTCCAGCTAGATGTTGAGCGTAACACAGCATAAGGCAGAGCCACTCCCTCTGTGAGGTCTCAGTGCCATGGAGGAGACAGACTATTGGAAGAGACAGGTAAATTGCAACTGACCCTGGTAAGATCTAAAACAGGTACATGAATGAACCATGGGAGCACTGAGACAGAAAACAAGTGTACGTCCAGGAGCTGACTATTCTTTCTGAGGGATAGTGGTTTTTGAGATGGGTTTTAAAGAATGAGAATAAATTTTGCAAAGTCATATTGAAAGGCATTCCAGATTGTGGGAACAGTGTGTACAGAGGCATGGAAATATGTTAAACCTGGAACATTAAGTTCCATGTGCCTGGAATGAGATAGGAGTGTGGATTTTAAGGAAGAAAAGTTTTAAATTGGGCCAAAGAGGTAGCTCAGATTTGAGTATGAGAATTTATACATCAAGCTAACTGACTTCATTGTACTTTTATGCATTAAATGAAAGGTCAATATTCACCTATGAGGAAAATAGGTATGAGGACATATTTCTCCTTGGAAAATATGCTACTTGCTTTGTGATTTCTTCCAGGTTAGAGAAGCATGAAACAGGCCTATGCAGTACACAGGTGGTCACCTTTAACATTTAGTGTGTTAACATTTAATTTGGCAATCAAACATAGATTGTCTCTTACTGTATCTTCTCTTGCTGTCTTGAGCTTTTACACAAATATAATGTCATTGTATTTTGGGGGGTGTCTCTCTGTCTCCCCAGTTATTCTATGAATGTCCTGAGGGCATAGATTGCCAAGTACCACTTCTGTTTTTCACAACTAACACACATCAGAACATACAAGCCTCATCATTTCAAGTCTAAGGCTAATATCAATTAGTTCTAGGAGAGTGACTTTTTTGACATAAAATTTGTATACAAATAGAATATAAGAAATATCCACGCATCTATATTTATATCCAAGAAAGAGGAAAGAAAGAAGAAAACAGAAAGGAGAAAGGGCAACTCATTCTCCCTATAGAATTCCAGTTAACAAATTAAAAGGAATTATGGAAGTAGAAAAGTACCATTAGCCAGATGTCACCAAAATAATTGTTGTAGGCAAGACTCATCAATGAGTACTAACATTAGTTGGCAAAAGTTAATGATGAGTAATGGAATATTTTCATAGTCTCAGGGTACTCCCCCACTTATTAATTAAAAAGGGAAAATAGTAACATTACAAGGGACAAATGTGGCAGACAGTATCTTTATCAAGTGATCCAAGTTACAATCATTAGCAATAAGTTACACTGACATCACATCTCATGATATGATGCACTGAGAATGTCACAGTACTTGTGGTATTTTTATATAACCTCAATCTAATCACGAGAAGACCTCAAACAGAAATTGTGGATAATTTCCAAAATGATTGACCAGTACTCTTCAAAAGTATCAAGGTCATCAAAGACCAAGACTTAACAACTGTTGCAATTGGGGGAAATTAAGAACAGCCAGGAGCAACGTGGCAATTGTCCAGAAGGACACTAGTGGGACAATTGGCAAAATTCTAACAAGGTCTCTAGGTTCATTAATAAATTATATCAATATTTTTGTTCAGTTGTTCAGTCATGTACAACTCTTTGCAACCCCATGGACTCCAGCAAGCCAGGCTTCCCTGTCCTTCACTATCTCCTGGTGCTTCCTCAAACTCATGTCCATTGAGTCAGTGATGCCATCCAAGCATCTTATCTTCTGTCGTCCCCTTTTCCTCCTGCTTCAGTATTTCCCAGCATCAGGGTCTTTTCTAATGAGTCGGCTCTTTGTATCAAGTGGCCAAAGTATTGGAGTTTCAGCTATTACTCAGCTATTAAAAAGAATAAGAGAAACAGATGCATAGAACAGTCTTATGGACTCTGAGGGAGAAGGTGAGGGTGGGACGTTCTAGGAGAATAACACTGAAACATGTATATTATCATATGTGAAACAGAACACCATTCCATGTTCGATGCATGAGACAAATGCTCAGGACTGGGGCAATGGGAGGACCCAGAGGGATGGGATGGGGAGGGAGGTGGGAGGGGGGTCCAGGAAGGGGAACACATGTAAACCCATGGCTGATTCATGTCAATGTATGGCAAAAACTACTACAATATTGTAAAGTAATTAGCCCCCAACTAAAATAAATAAATTTATTAAAAAAAAAAAAACATAAAAAATAAAAAAAATAAAAAGAATACATTTGAATCAGTTCTAATGAGGTGGACGAAACTGGAGCCTATTATACAGAGTGAAGTAAGTCAGAAAGAAAAACAACAATACAGTATACTAACACCTATATATGGAATTTAGAAAGATGGTAACCCTATATGCGAGACAACAAAAGAGACACAGGTGTATAGAACAGACTTTTGGACTCTGTGGGAGAAGGTGAGGGTGGGATGATTTGAGAGAATAGCATTGAAACATGTATATTATCATATGTGAAACAGATCACCAGTCCAGATGACCCTCAGGGATGGGATGGGGAGGGAGGTGGGAGGGAGGGTCAGGACAGGGAACACATGAACACCCATGGCTGATTCATGTCAATGTACGGCAAAACCCACTACAATATTGTAAAGTAATTGGCCTCCAATTAAAATAAATAAATTAAAAAAAAAAAGAATCAGAATACATGATCTTTGAACTTGAGGCCTTTATAATCTAGCCCAGGAGACAGAATGAATACTGTGAAACAATAGCTCGTGTTAGAGTGACTCTTATTGCTCACTCCTGGCATTTCCACATGAAAGCACCTCCACTAGAGCAACACTTGGCTACAATATCAGTCAGCTCAGGCTGCATAATAAAAGCCCACAGACTGAGTGGCTTAGACAACAGAAATGTATTTTCTAGAGAGGGGAAGTCAAAATCAGGGCTGGTTTCTCCTGAGACTGTCTTCTCCCTGTGCTCGTACGTGGCCTTTTTTCTGTGTACGTGCATTCCTGTGGTCTTTCTTCTTATCAGGACATCAGACCCATTGGATTGGAACCCTGTCTTTATGACCTCATTCAACTTTAAGTGTCTCCTTAAAGGTCCTCTCTCCAAGTACAGTCACATGGAGAGTTAGGACTTCAAAATATGAATGGGCTGTCAAGGGAGGGAAACACAATTCGGTCCATAAAAGCTACCTGGGAAGAATACAGTGCAGCTCAGCTCAGCCCTACTTTTCTCTGTTCCTCAGTTCTGCCTCTCTGCAAGGACGGTGCATGGTCATCTGTTCTGTTGCCCCAGTGGTAAATTTAGCAAGACAATCTCTCCTCATTTAGACAGAGGTGCATGTGTGGGGAAGTAGGACTTTTCTAACCAGATTAATTCAGGATAAAATATTAGCAAACCACTGTGCATAAAACTCTCCTTAATAAAGTTTTATCAGTTAATTTTTTTAAGTTATGATTTTGATCTCAATCTGCCTGATCCCTATGCCTATCTCTCAGTAAATTCTCAATCTAAGTGGAGAAAAGACATACTATTTGTGGACCTCCTAGTGCCATAAAGTCATATTTACATATCTTACTTGTTACATAGTATAACACGTATAAGACAGTATAATTGAGTGGTTCTCGGAAATCATACTATTGCAAGACATTTAAATACAGTTTTACCAAAAATGGCTTTGTGAAGGAGACAAGGATGCCCACTCTCGCTACTTTTATTCAACACAGTCCTCAAAGTCCCAGTCAGAGCAATTAGACACACAAAAAAAGTTAAAGGCATCCAAATTGGAACGGAAGAAGTAAACTGCCTCTATTTGCTGATGACATGACATTATATATAAGAAACCCTAAAGACTTCACCAAAAAACTGTTAGAACTATGAAACAAATTCAGTAAAATTGCAGAATATAAAATCAACATACAAAAATCAGTTGTATTTCTATATAACAATAACAAACTGTCAGAAAGAGAAAGAAATAACAACTGTTAGCAAGGATGTGAAGAAAAGGGAACAACTGTGCACTGTTTGTGGGAACTTAAATTGGTGCAGCCACTATGGGAAACAGTATGGAGATTCCTCAAAAAATTAAAAATAGAACTTCCATAAGATCCAGCAATTGCACTTCTGGGTATTTATCCAAGGTAAACAAAATCACCAACTCAAAAAGATATCCATACCACCCCCCCATGTTAACTGTAGCATTACTTACAGTGGCCAAGACGTGAAAATAACCTATGTGTCCATCAATAGAGGAGTAGACAAAAAAAATAGATTTAAATACACACACACACACACACACATACACACACACACAATGAAATACTATTCATGAAAATAGCATTCATTAAAAAAAAAAATCATGCCATTTGCAGGAACTTAGATGGACTTTGAGGGCATTATGCTTAGTGAAGTAAGTCAGACAGAGTAAGACAAACACTGTATGATATTACTTATATGTGGAATCTAAAAACCAAAAAACAAAACACCTAAACTCCTAGAGAATGAATCCATGATTGTCACAGGCAACCATGGTAAAATCTGTGAAGATGGGCAAAAGATACAAACTTCTAGTTATAAAATAAATAAGTCCTGGGAGTGTAATGTACAGCATGATGACTACAGTTAATAATACTGTAATATATACTGCAATATGGGGCTTCCCAGGTGGCGCTAGTGGTAAAGAACCTACTTGCCAATGCAGGTGATGTGAGAGACATGAGTTCGATCTCTAGGTCAGGAAGATCCCCTGGAGGAGAGCATGGCAAGTGTTAGGAGAATAGATCTTGAGAGGTTCTCATTACTAAAACAACAACAACAACAAAAAAGCCTTTGTGACTATGTGTGGTGATGGGTGTTAAGTAAACTTATTATGGTAATCATTTTAAAATACATACTTACATCAAATACATAAAACTAATACAATGTTGACTCTTTGAGACCCCATGGACTGTAGCCCGCCAGGCTTCTCTGTCCATGGGATTTTCCAGGAAGAATACTGGAGTGGGTAGCCATTCCCCGCTCTAGGGTATCTTCCTGACCCTGGAATCGAACTCAGGTCTCCTGCATTGTAGGCAGATTCTTTATCTGAGCCACCAGGGAAGCCCCTCGATGTCAATTACACCTCATTAAAGAAAATTACTTTGTGAAATTTAGTGTTTTATTTTCACAAAACAGACGATTAAGTAGTTATTTAATCTCCAAAAATCCAGCATGTTTCATATTCAGCTATTGATTTTAAACTGGAGTTACAAATAATGCAGCAAGTGATAAAACTCACTTTTGCTAAAATATTTGTTTTATAGATGTGGATGATATCAAAATGTTATGAAATTTAGATTCTACTTCAGTAATTGTATTTGCATACCTAATTCAATATTTTATATGCTTAGCACTATTTCTGAAAACCAACATCACTAGTTTAATCAGAACTACAGATATCAAAAGTAAATGACACTTTCTTTCAATGGTGAAGGAAATAAAAAATTGAGAAGGCTTTAGTAATAGTAAGTATATGCATTTTAAAGTTTATTTATTTATTTATTTTTGGCTGTGCTGCATCTTCATTGCCGCACAGGCACTTCTCTAGTTGCGGTGAGGGAGTGCTCTTCTCTCGAGTTGTGGTGCACAGGCTTCTCATTGTGGTAGCTTCTCTTGTTGCCAAGCATGTGCTCTAGGGCATGCAGGCTTCAATAGCTGGAGCACATGGGCTCAGTAGTTGCAGCTCCCAGGCTCTAGAGCACAGATTCAGTAGTTGTGGCTCACAGGCTTAGTTGCTTCATGGCCTGCAGGATCTTCTCAGACCAGGGATTGAACCCATGACTCATGCACTGACAGGCAGATTCTTGACCACTGAGCCACCAGTGCGTGCATGCTAAGTCACTTCAGTCATGTCCAACTGTTTGCGACCCCATGGACTGTAGCCCACCAGGCTCCTCTGTTTATGGGATTCTCAAGGCAAGAATACTGGAGTGGGTTGCCATGCCCTCCTCCAACTGAACCACCAGAGAAGCCCATAAATATATGCTTTCATACACAGTAAGTATACTTTTATATTCAGATATGAATGCTTTTGCTTTAAAAGAAAATAAGTTAAAAGCTAAAAATTATCTCTACCTAATTTAAGACATCAGTATCCCATACTACAATGTTTACAACTGATTTGTTATATATCATAAGTATTCATACTAAAAGCCTACATAATTTTCACATGTCTTGTAGACTTTGTCAAACTAATCTATATGGATAGCTACAAAACAATCTATTTCTGAATTACTCATTTATTAGTGTTCAGAAGTATAAAGAATCTTTTGGCAATAATTAACAAGGTACGCCATGCATATTAGCACATAAAGATTAAATTTTTAACACTCAATATCATTTCATGCTGAAACAAATCCTATTGTGCTAACTCTATGCTAACCTATGGCATTCTCATTCATTATTACCTAATTAACCTACTAATAGCCACATCATAGCAGCTTGTGTCTATATTTTAGATATTGGTATTAAAGCAGTTAAAAAAATGTGATCCTACTGATTCCCAAAATCTATTTGGGAAGCTAAGTTCTTGTAACCTATACAGATAAAATGCCCTGGCTGTTGGATAGTATTTGTTACAGCTTGTCACTCATTTCTCAGAGTTCCCATTTTTATCTACGTACTACATACTGAAAATGCATGTTGAGAGGAAAATTAGCAAGTAAATATTCATGAATATTTGAGGGCAAAAGCTAAATAACCTATAGTAACTACATAAAATGTGTTAATTATTTTATATTACTTTATTTTAAAAAATACTGCCCAAGGAGGAGTAGAAAGTTTTGAAAACAAAACTTTGAGAACAGTATAAAGAAAAATGAGATCACTGAGAAGTCCATCACAATGTTCAGAAAGAGAAGTCACCCATGAGAATCACACATCACCAAAATTTAAAATTTACTGCTTTGGTAATAAGCTATAGTTCATGTGTACCTTTCTTTTGAAATTCTGTTCCCACTCAAATTACAGAAACATCATTTGATTGTTTGAATCTGACTGATGAGCTTGTATCTGTTTTCTATTAAAAAAAATTGCAGTTGGGACAGACAGTCAGTCTTCTGTTCCCCCAGAAATGCAATAAAGGAAACGCTGGCATCCCTGAAGAAGGGTACTGGTGTTGGAAAATGCTAACAGGGGCCTCAGTGAACTGCTGCTACTGCACTGCTTACCACTAGATGTCCTGTGGACTAAGCGAGAAGAACACTGGTACATAGATTTGCATTCTTAGCCCAGCAATGGATGTTTCTGATTTGAATTAATGTAGCTCTGGATTTCCAAAATAGCTGGTCAACCATTTTTTCTTCTGCATTTCCTATTGCCACAGGCAAAGTAAAATACACCAACATAGGTTAAGTGATGAAGCCCAGCATGCCATTGGTCATTTGCAGATAATCATAATGTAAAAGTATGATTGGAATATTTATCTCAGAGTATTTCATAATGAGGAAAGAATACACACACACATGTGCACAGATGCACACACACAAATATAATTCCCTTATGGCAAAGATAGATCTTTTAATTAAGCTTCATTTTTCTCATTTAACAGGCTCAACAGGCTGTCTTGTTACAAATTCCTTCCTTCTCTGAGAAGAGTAATGCATGGGTATAACAAAACAATTATAGCTTATTCAGAGGAACTGTTCACACTGTGTTATCTTCCATGACTGCTAAGCAAATTAAAGTTGAAATTTTACTGTCTGTCAATTTGGGTGATTATTATGATGAATCTGTGAAGTACAGAAGGTATTTAAAAGCAGTGTGACACCTTTCTAAAATTCCACCTCCTAACAAGGCATAAAAGTACCCGCAGATACCAATAATGTGTGACAACATATAATGTGAAAGGGTGTCTTTAGCTCCAATTGTTTGAGAATGGTGCTTGGTATGGGGAATGCTGGTGGTGTATGCATTCAGATCCCTAGTGTTGTCTGAAAAGGAAATGGAGGAATAAGCTGGTCTCGGTGGTGCTTGGTGAGAACCCCACAGAGAGGATGTTCAGTTCAGTTCAGTTCAGTTGCTCAGTCATGTTCGACTTTTGCGACCCCATGGAACGCAGCACACCAGGCCTGTCTGTCCATCACCAACTCCCGGAGTCCACCCAAACCCATGTCCATTGAGTCAGTGATGCCATCCAGCCATCTCATCCTCTGTCGTCCCTTTCTCCTCCTGCCCTCAATCTTTCCCAGCACCAGGGTCTTTTCCAATGAGTCAGCTCTTCGCATCAGGTGACCAAAGTATTGGAGTTTCAGCTTCAACATCAGTCCTTCCAATGAACACCCAGGATTGATCTCCTTTAGGATGGACTGGTTGGATCTCCTTGCAGTCCAAGGGACTCTCAAGAGTCTTCTCCAACACCACAGTTCAAAAGCATCAATTCTGCGGCGCTCAGCTTTCTTTATAGTCTAACTTTCACATCCATACATAACCACTGGGAAAACCATAGCCTTGACTAGATGGACCTGTGTTGGCAAAGTAATGTCTCTGCTTTTTAATATGCTATCTAGGTTGGTCATAATTTTCTTTCCAAGGAGTAAGCGTCTTTTAATTTCATGGCTGCAATCACCATCTTCACTGATTTTGGAGCCCAGAAAAATAAAGTCAGCCACTGTTTCCACTGTTTCCCCATCTATCTGCCATGAGGTGATGGGACCAGATGCCATGATCTTAGTTTTCTGAATGATGAGCTTTAAGCCAACTTTTTCACTCTCCTCTCTCACTTTCATCCAGAGGCTCTTTAGTTCTTCTTCACTTTCTGCCATAAGGATGGCAAACAGCAAATGCCTTTCCTGGCAGCACTGTGACGTGCTGGCAGCACAGGAACCTGGACATGGCATCCCCAGCCGAGACGAGGGACATCATCGTCAAGGTCTACAATTCATCAAGTCTACTCTCTTTTTTGAAATTTGATTAAACATGGTGAAAATCATTTTGGGGTGGAAGATTAAAAACAAATTAAGATAGTTTAAAATTTTTAGGAACATTGCAATAGGGTATTACCCAAAAAAAACAAACAAACAAAACAAACTGATTTTTAAAAAGCCATTAGCCTCTCTGGGCATGTGTCTGCTCTATTATTATGGTGCAGAATTATCCTATAAGACAAGTGGAGGACATGAAACCATGCTGATGGAATGAGATTCCAGGTGAAAGTAAGCCTGCCACCCTAGGAAGGTAGAGATCTCTTTTTTCTTAAATGAGTGGATTAGAACTCCCCCAAGACCAGTGCCTTTGTTTTCCCCCTTGGCTAGCCTGCTTGTGCAGTAGCACCCTCAACTGTCTCCACAGTAGCCACAGGCAGTGACAAAGAAAAGAGGGGAATGAACTGCAAACTTTCTCAGCTTCACTGAGAAGCACCTCAGGGCCAAGGGGGTGATCTTCCTTTAACATAACCTACGGCTGCCACTAATTAGGTACCTTACAAGGGACTGAGAGCTAAGAGGTCCTGCTTTAAAATGACTTATCTGAATCACTTTTCTTCTTAGACCTTTGAGCTGCTGATTTCTCAGGGCCAAAGAGAAGAGACTGGAAAGCAGGGGAGGAGGGGACGGGGAGCAGAGATTCATTCTTTTATTCATTTACTGGACAAATATTTATTGAGCACCTATGTGTAGGGCATTTTATCAAAATTGGTTCTGCACTCCTTTGCATTGGGGTAGGACAATTAGATTCAGAGAAGAATCCAAATATCAATTTTAAAATTTGATCACATGAGGAGGAAAAGGGAATACTGAAACACTAGGGGAGAAGAGAGGTTCAAAATGTTTTACTCAGTTGCGTGTACAGTTCCAAGTCAGAGAAGCTGACACATACTTTCCTGCCTCCATTCCTTTGTTCATGGTGAGCTATCTCCCTGGAAACCTCCATTTATCCGTCTTTGCTCACTGCAATTTTATCTACTTTCAAGTCCTGTTTTGCATGCCAGCTCCTGTGTGGAGCTTTTCCAGATTTACTCTTCTCCCTGTGATTTATATATCATTTGAATAATGCTACTTCCTAGTTGATTCTTCTTTATGACTCTGATTTTATTCCATCATGTGTTATTAATGAAATTATCTTTTCCCCTCAAAAATAAATGGGAATGTTCTTAAAGACAGTTCAATTTCTGTAAAGATTTGAATGGCATGGGCTAAATAAACTCTTGTTGAGTATCTGTTGAGTTGAATGAATTTGCTTCTCTACAGTTCTACAGAGTTGTAGGAGAGTCAAAGCTGGAAACCAGGCCTACAAGCAGTCTGCCCACTCTATCACTCTGTTCCTCAGCTGATATGCAAATTTACTATGCAACATGATGACCAAAGCATTTTTATAAATATGAGATTTATGTACATCTAAATATACTAGATTATGCCCAAACTATCTATAGATAGTACATGGGTCTATCTTTGGGGAAGAATTAAAGGAAAAAATATAATTATTCATTATTATAAACTTTAAAGTGATTTCCAAGGTTCATGTTTTTAAGTATAGTTGACTTACTATTATTATATTAGTTTCAGGTGCACAAAATAATGATTTGATATTTTTATAGATTATTCTGCATATAAAGTTATTATAAAATATTGGCTATATTCCTTGTACTATACATTATTGCACTTTGCATCTTATTTATTTTATACCTAGGAGTTTGGATCTCTTAATCTCCTTCCCTCATTTTGCCCCTCCCTCAACCCCTCTCACTTACTGGTAACCACTAATTTTTTCTCTATACCCGTGAGTCTGTTTCTGGTTTATTATAACCACTTGTTTCTTTTGTTTTTTAGATTCCACATGTAAATTAAAAGATACAGTATTTATCTTTCTCTGTCTGACTTATTTCACTAAGAACTATACCCTCAAGGACCATCCATATTGTTGAAAATGGCAAATTTTTCATTCTTTTGTATAGCTGAGTAATATTTAATTGCATGGAATATTTTGTTGTTGTTGTTCAGTTGCTAAGTTGTGTCCAACTCTTTGTAACCCCATGGACTGTAGCCCACCAGGCTCCTTTGTCCATGGGATTTCCCAGGTAAGAATACTAGAGTGGGTTGCTATTTCCTTCTCCAGGGGATCTTCCCAACCCAGGGATCAAACCTGTGTCTCCTGCATTGCAGGGGGATTCTTTACCACTGAGCCATGAGAGAAGCCCCACACGGAATGTTACTTCTTCTTTATCCATTCATCTGTGAAGGGACATTTAAGTTGTCTTCATATCTTGGCAACTGCAAATAACGCTGCTATGAACAATTGGGGTGCATATATCTTTTCAAATTAATGTTTTTGTTTTCTTTAAATATATACCCAGGAGTGGGATTGCTGGGTAATATGCTAACTCTATTTTTAGGTTTTTAAGGAAATTTCATACTGTTTTCCATAGTGGTTGTACCAATTTACATTGCTAACAGCACACAATGTTCATTTTTAAATGGAAAATAGTTCAAGTTCTAATTTTTAAGTGAAAATAATTTTGTTTAAAGTCAAGTTGCTTAAAATAGTGAAACTTGGAAATATCAAGACATACTGAATCCAGAAAGAAATAGTTACAAAATCTGGTATTAAAAAAAAAAGAAAAGTTTATACCAGGCCAATAGTTATTAGATCAGTAAGTGATGAACTGTTCTGATTTTTCCACGGTTAATTTTATTTGATATGCCAAGATAACTGAAGCAATGATACTCATAAAAATTATCTGAGTTATTTGGTCAGATGTAACTGTGTGATGAGTCACTTTGTTGTTCAGTCAACCTTTACACTTCACTCTATTTCAGTCGATCTGAAAGAATTTCAGGTTTTTATAATAAAAGCACTTTATTTCTTTCATAGAACCCATTGCAACTTTTTAATTATTTTGCTTTTTGTTATCTCCTTAACAAGATGATAAACTCCATGGAGGCAGGGACCATACCTGTTTTTCTCATTGGTATTTTCCTAGTGTTTTCTATAGGACATGCAGAGTAGGGTTCAGTTAATGTTTTGTGAAAGAATATGAATGGATGGATGGATGGATGAATGAATAAGTGAATGAATGAGTGAATGAAACAAAACTTTAGAAGCTAAAACTATATAGATTCACCATGTGCATGCATGTTAAATTGCTTCTGTCATGTCCAACTCTTTACCACCCTGTGGATTGTAGCCTGCCAGGCTCCTCTGTCCATGGGAATTCTCCAGACAAGAATACTGGAGTGGGTTGCCATGCCCTCCTCCAGGGGATCTTCCCAACCCAGGGATCAAACCCTCATCTTGTATGTCTCCTGCCTTGGCAGGCAGGCTCTTTACTACCGGTGCCACTTGGGAACCCAAGAAACTGGGGAAAGACAGTTAAGAAGTGAAAAATTTAGCCAATCAGCTAATTGTTAGGTCATCCCTCTTCCAAATAAGTCATTTAATTATTTTATTGGATGATATCCTTAAACTTATATCAACCAAGTCTACAGAGAAATGACCCTCTAGTAAGCCAGGCTATATCAGATAACATAAATGGCAAGACCTTTTAGAAATTTTAATGCGAACAAGATGTTCATATAGTTAGGTTGGAATATTATGCTTATAACAAAATCAATATTTCTGCATTTTCAAAATTCCACCTTCACTTAGACTACAAATCTCCATTACAAGGATTAAGTTAATCAGAATCAATAAACATAAGGAATCATTTGATACTACAAATCCATTAAATGGTTTAGAGGAGAGATAGAGAAGGAAAGAGAGAGAGAGGAAGTGAGAGGAGTAAAATATATAACAAGAAGAGAATTATAAACATAATATAATAATGTAATGAAAACATCAACTACCCTGTGCATATACACACACACACAGAATAAACATTAGCTTGAGACATACAGACAGCTAGGTAAGCAATGTAAAAATGTCCTTTTTTCAATTAAAATGGTATCCTAGATTCTCAAGTGGAAGGAAAAAAATAGAATCCATTTTTAAAAGACAATTTTCAGATATGCCTATGATTGTGTATTGTCATATTCTTTCATATTTATGAACTTTGTGAAAGTTTATTAGAGTGATATTTAAATAAATTCCATAAAACTGATGCAGCACTAACCTCACACTTCAAATCTCTCATCTAGTTCTACATGGACAGTGAAGTATTTTATATACTATTAATAGAAAGTTTAGCAAAGAAGCTATTAGTAAGCAAGGTTTGCATATGCTCTGTTGTGTGGGGACAGAGTTTTTTCTATCTTATGGAGAAGAAAAAGAAAGCAAAGAATGATACAGAGTGAAGTAAGCCAGAAAGAAAAACACCAATACAGTATACTAATGCATATATACGGAATTTGAAAGATGGTAACGATAACCCTATATGCGAGACAGAATAAGAGACACAGATGCATAGAACAGTCTTATGGACTCTGAGGGAGAAGGTGAGGGTGGGACGTTCTGGGAGAATAGCACTGAAACATGTATATTATCATATGTGAAACAGAACACCATTCCAGGCTCGATGCATGAGACATGCTCAGGGCTGGGGCAATGGGATGACCCAGAGGGATGGGATGGGGAGGGAGGTGGGTGGGGGGTCCAGGAAGGGGAACACATGTAAACCCATGGCTGATTCATGTCAATGTATGGCAAAAACCACTACAATATTGTAAAGTAATTAGCCCCCAACTAAAATAAATAAATTTATTTGAAAAAAAAAAAAAGAATGAAACTAAAGCATACCCTTTGTTAACATGAGTAGGTGCTTCTCAATATTCTTTTTATGCTGTCTAGATTTCCAAATGTGCCCTTATCATTTTTAGCAAGTGAAAATTTGGAAGAAAAAAAGAAACGTAATATGTATTATTATATTTTAATGTGATGTTCTACTTTTCTGTTTGTAGTTATTGAAGTTTTTGTCTTACTTCATTAAACATTCAATAAATCACCACTAGTTTTGTGACAGATTTTAACCATAACACAAACAGCAGGAGGTGTAAGCCTGCTCAGTTCATATAGGCATATAATATCAGTGTCTACATCATCATGCCCTGCAGGCATATTGGCAGAACGACCAATGGAAGGGAAGCTTTTTCCGACAAAGCTTCGAAAATAAAGTTTTCTTCTTTTATCTTGCTACAAATCAATTGGAGCCCTTACAGCAAAATCCTATAAAATAACTTCAAACACCACTTCTTAGTCTAAAAATTTGTATTATGGCTATAACTCTTTGAAGTATTATGACTGAAGTTTGGAGAAAAATGATTTAAGTGCTATCTGCTAGACATCAGAGCTTCAAAAATTCTCTCAGTTTTTCTTGACACATAAACTACTACCCACTGTATGTTTTTAGAATTTTTTTCCTTGCTTTTAACCACTAACCCAGTTTGCTTGATGAAAGTTATTTAACTGCAGTTTATCCAATTGAATTAATACTCTTTAAAGGTTCACCAACTTGCAATTGATTATTTTACTTTGTCAAGTTTTTTTTTTCCTACTCTGCTAGAGTTTGGGGTTTTCTACAAAAGAACTTTTAGAGTCTCAGCATGCTGACTTTAAATCAAGTTTTAAAAAAAATCACTGGGGAGAGTGTAAAACAGGGGGTTAAGGGCACCTGTGATTCTTGCTTGGAAGTCAAATGTTAGAAAGAGAAAACAGAAAAGTTTTCTGATGGAAAAGTCTCCCTTACATTGAGTAGATGATGAACCAAGGATGCCTTCTGCAAAGGGCACGAGCCTCATCAGGTCTCCTCTCGCAATGGGTGAGAAGGTGTTGTCAGGGATTCAAGTCACTGCATGCTCACAGACATCCTGCAGAATCTCCAGCCAAAACTTGAGTAGTTTAAATTTCTTTAAACATGACACAGAAAAAATGTAACTTGAAAAAGAGAAGATTGCATTCAGTAAGTTATTTGTGAGGGTCTACCTTATGCAGTCTCCTCTATGAGATGCTATGTTAAGTGGGGTGTGAAAAATGGGAAAAAAAAAAAAAGAGTGCCCCACCTCAACAGACTGCCTTGGACTCAGTATCTTTGCCCAACACATTGAGATTCCTTTGGCGTTTTATTCCATTCTCCCTGAGGTGTTATCCTGGAAAATGATGCTTTACAAAGTCCAAAGTAATTAATATAGCCAGTATGGGTTCTAAATTGTCACTTCATATTTATAGTGATCTAACTTTAGTAGAAAATTCTGCAAAACAATTTACTGATATAAATTTATATCAGTTCTGCTCAAAATGCCAGTCTGAAATAAGACAAGGATGGGTGCTGTGTACTTGTGCTTAGTTGTTCAGTTGTGTCCAACTCTTTGCGACCCTGTGGACTGTAGACCTCCAGGCTCCTCTGTTTATGGAATTTTCCAGGCAAGAATGGGAAAGGGAGTGGATTGCCATATCCAACTCCAGCAGATCTTCCCGAGCCAGGGATCAAACCAGCATCTCTTGCATCTCCGGCATTAGCAGGCGGGTTCTTTACCACTGTGCCACTTGGGAAGCCCTGAATAAGACAAAGAACTTGCACCAAAAATTAATGTGCTGCTTCCTTCATCAATAAATTTTGCTTCCAAAACAATGAATGTCAGCTGAGTTTAACAGTATTGTTAGTAAGGTAGTTGACATATTCTGGAGCAAGCTCTTTATTCCATCTCAAGTTAGTAACACGTGGTTTAAGGACTGGTAGCTTATTTCATGAACCATATTTTAAATAACTACTCTTCACAGTTCAGCTTATATTTATAATCATCTAGAGCAAAATAAATAGCAAAATCAGAAAACAGAAACAAAATAAAAAATTACTGAGGAGCAGATGTTGTGGGGGAAAGTTAGGAAATACAGGAAACAGAAGGAATAAAGGAGCTCTGTTATCCATCCAGGGAATAAAAGCATACATTTTATCCATCCTCAACGGGCTGCTGGTTAAGAAGGGGACCTTTTGTGATTTATTTAAAGAATAGGTTGAGAACAAGACAAACACGTGCTGCAGTTGCAGGTTTCTTCTACTGCATCTGCACCTTATGTTTTCTCATTGCTCTTGGTACGCTTGCAGGCAGGCAGAAAGCTCAATTACCACCCTTTAACTGGAGATAAAGCCAAACTGTCCCCATGGAACTGAACATGATAAGTTAAAGTGTTGATGCAGAAAGCAACAGAGAAGAGCTTGACACATACAGCTACAATATCTGGAAAAGAGGCTGCTTGGCAGCAGCTCATGGGTGATGAGATCATGCTTCTTCCCATCCCATCAGGTGGCAAAACTGGATCAACACAAATGTCTTGAAATGCAGTGAAGCCCAGACCCACAGAGCTGCTTCAGTGGGAATGTGTGGGAAACATTCATCATGTTACCCTCCACAGCTGCTGGAGAACTCATTCCCTGAAGAATTACCCGACTTGATCAGTTCTCTGAGAGGATAGGTGATAGGAATACTCCTGAGAACTTTTAAAGGACCAGGCTTCCCATAAGCCATTCTATATCCCCAGTCAATTCCCTCTACTCCTCACAGGCCAGGTGCACTTTGGACCCAAGCCTCAAGCTCCAGTTTCTGACATGTCTCCCAAGTCCTGCTTGTTATATGCTCCATTCTTTCACATACTCACCTTCTCCAGCATGCTCTTCCCTTAGCCAAACATTTTCTAAAATCCCACAGCCTCCGTAGACTTTTCTTCCAGAAACACTTCAAAACGAGATGAAAATTTCCTCCCAATTCTGTCTCTAAACCTAATTTTCAAATTTGCTTAACACTTGATAATATTGGACCATCTATCAGCAAGCTACATTTCTGCTACCTGTCTACATGGCTTCTGTATGTGCTTATCTGTATCAGTGTTTATACACTTGATTAAAAGTGCCAAGAGGGCAGAGCTGGGGCTTGTGTGAGTCTTTTTGATACACTTAATATCATTTCCATATTTGATACTATCATGATGATGATCAAGAATCCAAACTAGATGTGGCAGGCAGGTAAATTGCTTAAATTTAAATCATTCTACTCCCATTTTCATTTTTATTCTTCTGTTGCAAAGGTTGGAAAGCTAAAAGCTGTATTTCCCATATTTCTTTGTGGCTGTGGTGCAGAACTGTGACATAGGTCTTGATGATGTCATAAACTGAAATGTAGAAGCAAGCAACAAGAAGAGATGGCCATGCATAGGAATATATGGCCACCTGGAAAATACTGTAATAAAAACTGTTGATTCTTCTATGGTGGCTGAGGCAGCACTTCTGGTGTCCAGTTTCAGAAAAGGACCAATATTTGTTGAGTACCTACTACTGTGATAATGATATTACATAGGTTACCTAATTTTAATCTTTGAGTCAACTCTTATCAGGTCGGTATTATCTTTCTTCCCTCTTAAAGGTGAGAAAACTGAAGCTCAGAAAAGTTAAATAATGTGCCCCCAAGTAACACAGTAAGTAGCATACCTGGGGTTGCAACCCAAGTCCTTAGAAGGAAAAACAAGTGTATACACACAAACCACTAAATACAAAGAAGCAGAGTGTTTCAAGAATACTATAGCTTCAGTGGTGCTACAGGCATGGAAAGATTATGGAGAATAAACAATGAAATTTTTTTAAAAACTAAATGGCTGTCAGACTTGCTTAGTAGGAAGTAGGAAGTCACTGAGGATCTCTGAAAGAGCTGTCTCTTTATAGTGCTAGAAACTAAAACTATATTGCAGACTTTTAAAGTGAACACATGGTTTGGAAACGATGAGCAGTGAATGAAAACCTTTTTCAGCCAATCATCTTTGATTGAGAGAAAGAAAAGATTGTATGGTAATTCAAAAAGATCTTGGATCGAGGAAAGATTTTCTTATAGTTTCTACTTTGTTTTTTTTTTTTTCCGTTGTTCCCCGGTGGAGGATCCCAGGGCATATTTTTAGGCATATAAAAGGGATCAAATAGAGAATTTGAAGATCAGAGAGAATAACTATGCTATGTATAACCAAAAAGACCTAAGATAAAGTCAAATAATAGATTTGGATATTTACAAGCACTAAGTGTAAGGAAATATTTTTAATATCAGACTTTGTTTCAGTCCACAAAACAGTAATCTGTACTTTCCTAGCATGTTTTACTCAACAAAGACTCTCTTTTTAACAGTTTAATACATGCTGCATAAACTGGTTATATAAAGCAAGGCACGAGGCTGGAGGGCTCCCACTCCAATTTGACAACACCATCTCGTCTTCACACCACCTGTCACATCTATCAACATTTTAACTAATGTCAGAGTTCTTCTTTTGCTAATGAGCTGCTATTCAGAGAAGCACATCTCTGCTCAGTCCGCCAGCTACAGCATAATGAGCTAGAGTGAGAGGCAGCATCTTCCTCTCGGAAGCCCCTCGCTGCTGTAGAGGACCATCACTGCTCTTTTCCTCTTCTGTTACAGACCCAAATTTAGTTATTTGAGGCCCTTCTAGGTGTGTTTTGCTTTGACATAATTAAAAAAAAAAAAACCTCTCCTGCATCTAAAGGTGTTGGTGTTGGTCGTGGCCTGAGTGTTATATGTGTGCTACTGCTACTGCTAAGTTGCTTCAGTCGTGTCCGACTCCTAGCGACCCCATGGACTGCAGCCCACCAGGCTCCTCCGTCCATGGGATTTTCCAGGCATGAGGACTGGAGTGGGTTGCCATTGCCTTCTCCGTTATATGTTTAGCTGAGTGAAATAGTTGTGCTGTATCCCAAGCACTCTACTGTCCTCCCCTCTCCCAAATGCTACAGTCTCTCCTTCTAGAGTGATACTTTTTCAGATTCTTCTATCTGTATTACCAAAAATCAAATGCTTGTAGCTCCCCAGTTTCCCTCATCTATGCTTATGGTTGTGATGTTCTGCCTGGAAGCTTCCTCTCTCCACCCTCCATGTGGTCAACTCCCACTTTTCATTAAGAGTAAGTTATGGTGTGGACTTCCCCGGTGGTCCAGTTGTTAAGAATCTGCCTTGCAATGCAGAGGATATGAATTCAATACCTGGTTGGGGAACTGAGATCCCACATGCTGCAGAGCAACTGAGCATGCACGCCTCAACTAGAGTCCATGCAACACAAGGAAAGATCTTGCATGATGCAACTAAGACCCAACTCAGCCAAATAAATTAATAACTTTTTACAGAAAGAGTCAGTTATGGCATCATCTCCTCCAGAAAGTGTCCCCTGAATGCCCAGGCTGGCTTAAGTGTCCCTTCTCTGAGCTTCTGTTCTATCTTACATATGCCTCAGTCCTGGTTATTACATCATTATATTGAAATGACTGATTTTTGTATTTTTTTTCCAAACTTGACCACAATCTCTACACACAAGATGTCTTATTTACTCATATCCCATTCACCTAGTACAGTTAACTGAAGGTGCCTCAGCGACAACTTTAAGTGATAAACACAATGCCATTACTCATTAATTTTCAATAACTGATGCTGGCATTCCCTTTATTAGGTAGCATTTCCTTACTCTAAGTCTCCAGCTTGAGTAAATTCACATGAAACAGCAGTTATGCTAGGCATAGGAAACTACTACATTAGTCTTGCCCAAAGTGTGCTCCTCAAAACACTGGTCTTAATATGATCACAGAACCCCATGTCCCTATGTATTTGGCAAATGCTTAATACTATGTAAGTATGAGCTTCCCTTGATGCTCAGCTGGTAAAGAATTCGTCTGCAATGAGGGAGACCTGGATTCGATCCCTGGGTTGGGAAGATCCCCTGGAGAAAGGAAAGGCTACCCACTCCAGTATTCTGGCCTAGAGAATTCCAAGGACTGTATACTCCATGGGGTCACCAAGAGTCAGACACGACTGAGCAACTTTCACTTTACTTTCACTTTCATACTGTATAAACACTTGGAGATTCACAAAGCATATTAAATTTGGAAAGCTCTAAGAAGTCAAATATGTTTTACTTTAACTCAGTGTTTCCAAAGTTAATTCATTTAACCAACTAATCCTTTTTTTTTCTTGGTGATTGTTTAATCATTAAGTTGCATCTGACTCTTTGCAACCCCATGGATTGTACCCCACCAGGCTCCTCTGTCCATGGGATTCCTCAAGCAAGAATACTGGAGTGTGTTGCCATTTCCTACTCCAGGTGATCTTCCTAACCCAGGGGTCGAACCTGCGTCTCCTGCATTGCAGGCAGATTCTTTACCACTGAGCCACCTGGTGGGGGGAGGAGGAATATCATTTATTAATATCCCACAGATATAGTGTTCCTCAGAAAATACTTTGAGAAACTCTGCATTATTAATCAGTCATTTTAATAGAGTCATTCATATGCATTCTGGGAAAGTCAGAGAGAGATTCTTCTTAGGGACTATTTGAACTCTAACATTTCTTTAGCTATTGTTCATAAAAATCATTTCTGCATTTGACTATGGATATATGAAAGAAGACAAAAACCTCAGTTTTAGAAAAGAAAACATTCTCACGGTTAATGTTTCCTATCACTACATTTCAGGCATTGTTCAAGTGTTCTGAGAATCCATGGAAAACAATTTTATTCCTAACAAGAGCTCCTCACTCTTACCACTTATGTTAAGATATCTGGAAACATACTCATTTTTGGTGAGAGTTTACAGATTTGGAGTGTTTTCAGAGGCATCCACTAAAAACATCCATACTTTCCAAAATGAAATGTTCTGTATGATACCAGTTTCTGCTTCATGGATACAAGAGCATGTACAGGTATACATACATATGCATGCATTTACTTGCCTATAAATTAGTTGTCAAAATTAAGCACCGAAGGGTGCTTAATTTGGCATATTTGAGCATTTTCTCTCTTTCAATCTAAAGTTAGTATTTTCTGTCAAAATCATTCTTGAGATTATTCTAGCATGTTATGTGATAGCACCTCATCAGCCAAAAAGATAGTTTTCCAGTTTTATAACACTAGAGGGCTATTTGAATCAAGAATGGATTACAGTTAACACTTACTGAGGCCCACTATTGACAAAATTCTGTATGATACTCTGATGACTGCAAGAATACTTATTTTTTGTTTACCAACAATGTGTTTAGGCTGAAGTCATCCTGTATGCAGGTGCTCAGTTGTGTCTGACTCTTGGCAACCCCATGGACTGTAACCTGCCACGCTCCTCTGTCCCTGAGATTTTCCAGGTGAGAATACTGGCCTAAAGTCATCCTATATATGTAGTTAAAATGTGGTGTTGACTCAGATGAGGTTGTTCAGTGTAGAAATTGAAGATGGCTGTGCTAACCAACATATTCACTTTTCTAAGCTAGAAAGAGATGACTTCAAAGTTTTATAGGCATTGTGTATATGACCCTTTCTGATTCCATACAGATATAGTCTCAAAGACCTCCTCAAGAAAGTGGGGCAAGTTGATGAGCAAGGAGACACCTGTGTATATGTCACCTAAGTATAAAGGTAATCCTTTCAACAATTTCCTAGAATCCCTAATGAGATCTCAATAAGTGCAATAAACAAATGAATCCCAAATAAATTCCCAAGGAAATCTCGATAAATGCAAATTCAGTAGCACTTCAGGTATCTTTCTGACCCCTTTTATTAGACCCAGCGCTTCCCATTTCATAAAACGCACCACTTGTAATTGTTGTTGCTTGTTTTCTTTGCTATCTTTTAAGCGGTATGAGAACATGGATTTTTCTTATTCTCTACTGTATTCTCATTGCCCACTCCTGTGCCTGATGCACAGAAGATATGGAATAAATCTTTGTGGAATTAGTAAATTGACATTTTCTAAGTGTCAGCTATTGCTGTCTCTCTTGAGTTAAACTGTGGGCCCCTTCAAGGGAGAGATTTTTGCCTATTCTATCTTTTAATAAACCCCTAGTGTGTATTTCAGTGAACAGACTGTTAAACTTTTACATGTCTATGTTCTGTCTGCCCTCCGAAAATAATTTTCTTGAGGTTAGTGACCATGCCTCACTCATCTTTTTCTCCACATCATTTAATATGTTCTCTGGTGCTGAGAAGCTGAATTAATAGTTTTGAATTAAGGAATAAATGAATGGACACAAATTTACAATCTAGTGTGGCAGATAGATACACATACTACAGTGTAAACAGAGGGCATTATTGAACGTTTTGTTGCTGTTATTCAGTTGCTAAATCATGTCCGACTATTTGTGACCCCATGGCACACCAGGCTTCTCTGTCCTCCACTATCTCCTGGAATTTGTTCAAATTCATGTCCACTGAGTAGGTGATGCCATCTAAACATCTCATTCTCTGTCACTCCCTTCTCTTCCTGCCCTCAATCTTTCCCATCATCAGGGTCTTTTCCAGTGAGTTGGTTCTTCCCATCAGGTGGCCGAAGTATTGGAGCTTCAGTTTCAGCATCAGTCCTTGCAATGAATATTCAGGGTTGATTTCCTTTAGGATTGGCTGGTTGATCTCCTTGCAGTCCAAGGAGCTCTCAAGAACAAAATGTGCTATAAGCAAGTATTGAGATAGATGATATTTAGTTACATTAGTCAGATCTGCAAAGATTGCATGGAGAAAATGACAGTTGAGCAAGGATGGTTAAAATTTCAACAAGCAAAGATGGGGCAAAGGCACTGAGACAGAAAAAAGAAGAGCATTTGCATTTGGAAAAAGAGAAAAGTAAAAGGGAAGCTACAGCTAAATCATACTAGAGGGAAAAATAAAAAGAGACAGGAGTGCTATGTTCAGAGATGTGGTAAAAAAAAAACAAAAACCAAAAACAATGTTCTGACAAGACTGTTAAAGGCTTTAAATGCCAGTGGACTGAAAGCAGAATAGAACTTTCCTATTGCCTTTGAATTTCAGCTAAAACCTTAAAGCTAAGAAGGATGGTAATAAACGTGATTCATTTTAAAGTGTGATACCAGAAATGCTGATGTAAGACTTAATCAGAGTTAACCAAACTTTGTCACCACCAACAGCCTATACCACAGCTAAAAACTTATTGCGAAGATACTTGGAATTGAGGGAATTAACAAGAACAGGAAGTGCTGTGACAGTTCTCCCCCAACCAATATCTACCTCAAGCCAAGTGAAGGAGACCCCAAGAGGACATATGCAAGGCCCGGAATTACTTGCAAGAGAAGAAATTTTATTCTCAAATTATATGCTGGGTAGAGATAGAAACCAATAGATGGCTACCATCAGAGCAGAACTCAAAACCATTCTCGGGAGAGCATCAGGCAAGGATACAGGGGTTCAGGGCATGATATGATGAAGACAGAAGCACATGCCTGCTTGAAGCTGGCAAGAGCTGCCTGTGAAGGCAAGACAAGAAGCCATGAGCAGGTGGCTAATCAAGTACCTCCATTTGGTAAGGCAAGGACACGTATACTTTCCCATGGGCCACATGGAACCTGAAGAAGGCATTCCAGTCATTTCTAATGGACCCTCCCCAAGAGGACCTGCCGGGAAGAAGAGACTCCATGGAAAAGGGCAGGAGTCTACTGCAGGAAGGGAAGAAATGAGGGGAAAGTGTCTCCTGAGTCAGGGAACAGTGCGATGCAGAGGGCTGCACAGGCTGTCCCAAAGAGTATATACCCAAAGATGCCATAAACACTGGAACACTCCTTAACAGAGCATTAAAGTTCTCAGAGAACTGCACATAGTACCCCTTCCTCATTCCCTTCCTCCCCACCTGTACTTCAGAGGATCCAAAGGGGAGAATTTAATCAGAAAAAGAGAAGGCTCAGACACCCATCTCCCCAATTATTTTCTGAACCTTAGCTAAACAGAGGGATCATGCTTTGAATTAAATAGGAAACAGAAGTTTTATATATACTAGGCAAATTATTAATTATGAGAAACAAGCCTTTCTAATATCCAATAGTGACAGAAAGTAATAGAGTCTACCCAAAATATAATCAAGGGTGATGGCCATGGAAGGAAATAAAAGTCATTTCCTGATGGTTCCAATCCATCTGATAAGTTGGCTTGAACTTTTTCAGCTTGTGATGGAGGTCAATAGGTTGTTCTAAAGGAAAGAAATGCTATGACATGACTTGTGCTTTAAAGATACCCCCTTAAAACCATAGGCAGATTACTGAAAGACTGAACACTTGTTAGAGCTTTATAAACTTTATTATTAATTTCCTCACATGATAGAAGTAGGATGGCTTTGTGGGAAAAGAATATATTTCTTCTCATTCTAATTCCCAAAAAGAGTAGGATTAAAAGTCCTTAATAAACTATCAAAAGGACCCAGAAATTAATGTTTTAAAATATTAATTTTGCCTACTGAACCTTAATAGACTCATGAACATGTCTATTTTAAGATGTGGAAGTCCTACCTTTCAGATTTTAGAATTTCTTCCTCTTGATTTTTTAAATTTGTTTCTGAATCTGAAAGAGCTTTGTACCTGAAAACACATCTTTAGAAATGGTTTAACTGTTCACACCTCCACAAACAACAGGCAAATCCACAGATTTACCTATTCAACTATTCCCTTCACCCCAGGACCTCTGTCTTCTGCTGTGGAGCCTGATGTGCAGAATAGAGTAATGCAGATAGTAAGCAGGTTCTTCAGCCCTGTTCACCAGCGTCATGAAGATACAAAAATAAGACTTAGACAATGCAATAGGGAATTTGATATATTTAGATGGTCACAAGCTGAATTTTGCTCATCACTGCTATAAAGAGGTGAGGAAAAGCTTTTTTAAAAACTGTTTTTAAGACGCAAGGTGTAGGGAGTTAAGATCATCCCTATAACTTGCTAAAACTGATGCTAACAATACACAGTGCCACTTGCAATCTGTTGGGCTCTTATGCAACCCCACCATCAACGGCATTGAGAGCTGGGTCAAAACCAATAAACTTTCTCCTCAAACCTCTTTGTAAGGCCTGCACAAGCCCTCCAAGGCCCATCACCCCTAGGCCTCTTACTCTCTCTTTTTTTTTTTTTTCTTCTTCTCTCCATCAGTCCTCTTTTGGTCTGAATTATAGAATCTTGCCTTTTGATCTTGCAACTCCAATGCCAGATATTTTTTGAGTAATGTTATTAAACTAAAATAGAAGCATGATAAACAGTACATTGGAGTTAGAGCAATCAGCTATAGAGGTGTGGGCACTCTGTCTTACGTGTCTGCATCTCTGGAAATCTTGCTATCATTCCCAACTACCAGGGGACAGTTATAGTTGAAACTACAACTAAAAGTTATAGCTCAAATGACTCAAAACAGAGCCAAAGATTCTGGATTTTATTACATTATCCTGAAAAATCTCTCATATCAATAGATAAACACACTGCAACATGGACACAGAATATGGTGAGAGTTGGTCCTTATTTAGGTCTGAATGCCTGCCTGTGTTTTAGTTTGCTGCCTTGCTTCTAACCAATGGAAACAGTGCATCAGGCTTTTCAAGCCAGAAGCAGAGTGGGCAGAAACCAGGACTTAGTAGGAAACACAGCACAGGCCAGAAGAATAGATAATGATAACAGGGGGTCCCAGATACCAAATTTGCCTTTTACTTAAGCTAATGGACACTTCTTGCTGGAATAGCCAATGCCAACGATGGCCAGTTGGCCATGGAACAAGCCACCACATCCCGTAATCCCTGGTGCACGTCTGATGAGGACCCTCAACTCGTCAAAGGCAGTCTATTCTGAAATGGCATAACGGTAAGGAGTTATTTATTGTCTCTGCACCACAACTGACTTAATTTTAAAAAAGGGGGATCATTACAAAGTCTGCCTCTAATCTGCTTGTTTACTTTGAGGATAAACAAATGAATGCTTTTGAAATGCTTAGAGCCCAAGATATAAAATGAGGGGCTTCATATACTTCATTCTAGCCTTAGGTGAAATATAAAATAACAACCAGATACCAGCATCCTTTCCATGGTGATGGCCTCACATTCTCCATGATAGCTATTTAACTAGTGAAGTCAAGGAAACTTTAGGTTTTGATTGTCTTCATCACTGATCACATAAATGCATTTTTATAAAGCAAAACGCACAACAAATTCAACCAATCAGTAAAATTTTGAAATGTATCTAAACAAAGAAAAGTGGGATTTTAAAAGCTAGCACAGCAGAGTGGCTACAGAATGTGGCAATAACACACCAACCTGGCATTCAGCTGAAGAGTGACCACAGTGCTCTATAAATATTACTTCCTGAAAGGAAATGCACTTTACATCAGCCGCTGTCTAATCTGTAACCTGTTTCTTTTTCTTTCTGTGTTTGGTCATTCAGTATTACAGAGTGTGTCCGGCAATGTTCTAAGTCCTGGAGGTACAGGGGTGAACCCAAGGGGCACAATCCCTGCCCTCTGAGTTGCTTGCATTTTAAGGAAAAAATATACAACAAATATGTAGGAAATAACATAATAACCTCAGAGTGTGAAACCTGCTCTAATAACTAGCAAAAAGACATCCATGTAATAGGAAGGAAATATGCTTCTGAGGAGGTGACTTTAGAACTGGCAGTGAAAGGTTTTGTTTCCTGATAAATCGGTGGTGCCTTGAGCTGGTAGCTAGTAAACACTCAATAAATATTTGTTGAATGAATGAGTGAAACAATGAACAGAGAGAAGAGAGAAGGGTTCACAGATGTTAAAATGTGCATAAGAGCAGAGGGCTGACAAATGCAGGAACACGGAGTCAGGTGTTAGAGCAAGGGAAGGAAGGCCATCGTGGCTTGAGGATAATGAGCAAGAAGTGGGAGGAGATAAAGTAGGAGAGGAGGCGGGGGTGGACCGTGTCTCTTGTTAGACACTCACACTCTCGGTTCATCAGCAATACTCGTCAAGTGGGTCACCTCTGCAGATGCTACCTGAACTTGTTTCCAAATTCCGAGTGAGTATCCTCTCCTTTATGCTGGGTCTGCAACACAGAGATTCCTTCACACGTCAGGGTCTCATACAAGCTCCCCAGCATCCACTGTAACCCTTTTCCCTAACAGTTTAAAAACTGTTTTTAAGACGCAAGGTGTAGGGAGTTAAGATCATCCCTATAACTTGCTAAAACTGATGCTAACAATACACAGTGCCACTTGCAATCTGTTGGGCTCTTATGCAACCCCACCATCAACGGCACTGAGAGCTGGGCCAAGACCAATAAACTTTCTCCTCAAACCTCTTTGTAAGGCCTGCACAAGCCCTCCAAGGCCCATCACCCCTAGGCCTCTTGCTCTCTCTCTTTTTTTTTTTTTCCTTCTTCTCTCCATCAGTCCTCTTTTGGTCTGAATTATAGAATCTTGCCTTTTGATCTTGCAACTCCAATGCCAGATATTTTTTGAGTAATGTTATTAAACATTAAAAAAGGGGGACTATCCCTCACCCAGCCCTCAGCTCCTCTCTGAGGGAGGCCATGCCTCACTCCAAACATCCCTCTGTGATAATCCCCAGCCGCAGTCACTGCTTCCCCTTCATTACACTTACCCTCCATTTTTATTTGTAAGATATTTTATGTCCCCACAATCCTATGAACAGAATGAAGGCAGGAACGGTGTCATTTGTTCATCACTGTTGCTCATGCTGGGGACTCAATAACTGAGTGAATAAACTTACTCCGACCATTACCTTAAATACAAAGACCGGGGGAAACATGCTTAAATATTTCCTATTTGGGGATTCAGAAACAATTAGCTATATTGTCTCTGACCTTACAACAACATTTTCTAGAAGAAGGCAAAGGTTCTTGGCTCCCTTCCTAACTTGGACAGGGTAGGGCGTGTGACTTTGGGCAAATCATTTAACCCTGCCTGTGCCTGGGGGTGGGGTGGGAAAGGGGAGGCTGACTGCTGTGGGGCAGGTTCGGAGTGGGGGAGGGAAGGGTCAAAGTAGGGAGGGAGGGAAAAGAAAGGCTCCAAGTTCTCTGGGATTTTTAAGTAGCATGCTCACCACATCTCAAAATCACAACCGCTAATCATAAGGCTTATTTGTATCTACAGGCTGTTTTAGGAAATCAGTTCTATTTTTGTATCAGATCAAAAACTCAAAGAGCAAATGCATGGGAAGGAAAGTGTTCTTAGCTGAGATAAAGGCCAGCCAGAGAGAGAAAGATGGATTGATAACTTAGTCATTGTTAGGATAACAGTTTTTAATTAAATATTTAAAATTGAGAGGGAGTCACAGGGAAGAAGTTTACATGTGTATTTTCTTTTCCTGACATCAATACTGCCATTGATGAACAGATCCAATTTAGTTTCACTCTGAGAGAGCCGACAATGGTCAGTTTTCCTCCAGCTGGCTTATTTTACAAGCATTAATGAACAATTAACCAACACTGGCACTCTTTCCGTCTGTAATCCTGTAGTAGGATCACTAATCTCTACCACTAGCAGCTAATGATGAAGGTCTCTTAAGCTTTACTTCTTATCTCAGCCAGTTCTTAATACTTGCATAAGTATGCTTTCTGAGGAGGGGGGCCCCCTACTGCTATGCAACCCTGAGAACAAAAGCCCAGAGACATTTTTGAAGGGGTTTCTGTTCAATAACACTTCTATGCTTATGTTTGCCTTCCTCCAACAACAAACACCAGTGATCAACAGAGGGCTCTGGGGGTCACAGAGGGCTCAGTGTTTCCATACTTCTAATACTTATAAGAATGTATTCAGACCGTATTATACACAAACCCACCCCCAGTTGCACAGGCAGACACCCGAAAGTGGGGAGGGAAATGTGGACTAAATAGAATCAAACAGTATTTTTCTCCAAGTCAGCTTTGATTCTGTATTGAATAACACTGAGTTTGAAACCACATTGTCATTAAAAATGTATAGGGCAGAAGCAGATTTATCTAGAAAACCCCACACAGGATAGGTCTTAGTTTCTCTGAATTTAATACAACTTATATTCAATTGTCTCTTTCTAGTGGGGCAGAAACCAATTCACCATTTCATTAGAACTCCCCCGTAGGGTCAAGATTTAAAGAAAATGCAGGGTCAAGATTTAAAAAAAAAAAAAAGGTTCCAACTGTAGAGTGATGCAACTGTAGGGTAATGGCTTAGGCTGGAACGACACACTTTTCATTCGTGACTACTTTTCAGACTCTTAAAACTCACTTGGAAAGTAATTATTTCAGAGAAGGTTGTACTCAAGACTTGAATCCAAGACTAAATTGCCAGAAAAGTTTTTGTGAGCACAGATCTTGCTGGACTTGGAGCGCTGGGGTAGGAGGAGGAGAAGTGTCAGCAACGGCAGCCGGCAGGCTCTGCTTATGTTGCTTTTTGCATCCAAACAGGAAAAGCACCTGCCCATCCAGGGCAAAAACTTCAGATGTGGCACTTTCTACAGTTTTTGGTCCTCAAAGTTGTAGCACAAGACAAACAACATTGATCTGGAAGCAGCACAACTACAGGGATAAGATGGAGGGTGACCTGCGGACTGAGGGACTGAGCACTGTGATGCAACTGATTGTGATGGTCCTGAGGATACATGTCCTCTAGAAGAGGGTAAGGAGCAGGGACGGGAAGACAGGTGTGGCAGTGTAAGGCCAATCACTCATTGCTGAGTCTCTACTCTCCGAAATTTCTAACTATCTGCATCACGACATACTACAGTTTGGGCACAGGAAGATGTGTGGTGCTCTAAAATTAAAAAGGTAAACAATTCTGTAGCTTTCACCTGAAGTGAAATAAATCTTTTCCATGCACCACGTCACTTTTTTCACTTCTCCATCTGGATTGCTGAAACACTACTTCCTTGTTCCTCTAACATTCAGAACTGCCTGCGGTGGAAAGGGGGCTTAGTGGACAGAGCCCTGGACTGAAAGTTTGGAGGCTGAGTCCTATTCACACACAGCCCCTGACCCTTGTGTGATTTATACAAGTCACTTAACCTCTCTGCCCTTCTGCTTCCTCATTCATTCCACAGACACAATGCTACCTGCCCCTCCCCACCTCTGTGGAGCTGTGAGAGTGAATGACCTGTGTTTGAAAGTGCCATTCACCAGCGCTCAAACAGTGTAAAACACTGTGAAAGGCCTGCAGCGTGATAACACACACAATGAAAATAAGGATAGACTATAAGATGGGGAAACATGAAGGTCAGGAACATTTGCCACCGAAAATTCCGTAGCCGTGTGCTTTGAAAGCAAGTCTCAGGGGCAGGATATTTACTTTATTTTTCTTTATGAAGCACTGGGCTGACCTAATTAATTTAAGTAAATGGACAGGAGTAGTAAAGTTTAAAAGGGAGAGAAGTTGTGGTATCCTGGGAATCTCAGAGAGTTGTTAATTAATCCTCAATTAAGAAGAATTAATTCAAGATTATCCACTATTCTCACTCTCAGAAACAATCTCATCACTGCCCCACAAACACACTGTTTCTCCTCTCTATCTTTCCGCATACCACTTCTCACCATCTCCCCATTTAAACCCCACTCACTTTTTTGCATTCCAGTTTAAGTCTCACCCACCTTCCCCATCAAGTATCCTATAGCAATCCAGCCTACACATATACACATGTATATCCATCCTCCACAATTCCTAGGACAAAACTAGACACAAGGTAAAAGTTCAATAAATTCTGCTGGCATGATAAAAGAACCCTACCTAGAAAGTCAGCTTCTTGAACATATAAACTATCTCCTACCTCAGGCCCATTGCACATGCTGTGGCTGGCACCTGCTCTCTCCTCTCAGTAACCTCACTCTGTCTTAGCCCTTCCTTTTGAATGGCTGACTCTTTCCTATTTTTCCAGTCCCACCTTGAGTGTAATCTAATCTATTCACAGAGGCGTATATTGACCACCCAAAACAAAGCAACGCCTTCACCCCACTATTCTCTCATGTGTACTATTCTTCCTCCTTAGTAGTAGTTACCACAATCTGTAATTATATATTTCCTCTATTAGGCTTCCCTGTGGCTCAGGCAGTAAAGACTCTGCCTGAAATGTAGGAGACTCGAATTCGATCCCTAGGTCGGGAAGATCTCCTGGAGAAGGGAATGGCAACCCACTCCAGTATTTTTGCCTGGAGAACTCCATGGACAGAGGAGCCTGGCGGACTGCAGTCCATGGGGTCGCAAAGAGTCGGACACGACTGAGCAACTAACATTTCCTTTTTTACTTCATTATTATCTGTCTTCACTACTAGAGTATAGGTACCTTTCATCTTTAAGACAAGAGGCATATCTGTTTTATTCATCACAGCTTAATAAACATTTGTTTGATTAATTAATGATGTCACCTTGCTTTTGAGCTGCCAATATTTCCCAGAGTCTGTTTAGCTGCCTTCATTGTTCTCTCTCAAGTAGAGGGGCTCTCCCTTTCTAACAAGGCTGCAACTCTCTTATCAAGATCCTCCCAAAGGAGCCCAATGTTTTTGGTATTTTATAAACTTTTTCTGTTAAGAATTTTATCAAACATGCTCCCCTTGTCTCAAATTTGAAACAAAGACCAACAGGCTGGGAGGAGAACAATGAAGTAATACACTCGTGTGTCTGAAGGATTTCACCCCACAGAGAAGCAGTGTCCTAGGACAGAGCCCAGGCACTTCACTGTCTGGAGTTGGGGTTAGTGCCTCACCCACTCAGACCCTGAGAAACTGAAAATGGCCTTTTATGTTACCATGACTTGGTATGAGTGACCAACCATTAATTTCAATCTATTCTTCCTTGACTCCCAAGAAATCTCTCCGGTTTTCAATAAATACCACCCTCTCCACCTTAGATTTCCCAATGTGAGCATGATATTAGTACTTGTTTAGGGAGTATCTTAATAATATATTTTAACACCTCTATCTCACAAGATTGTCATTAGAACCAAGTGAAATAAAAGCACTGTGCAAACTGATGACTGCTATCCAAATGTTGGGTTTTATTACTGTGACAATACAGCAAGTACTGTAGAAACATGAGACTTGCATGGCTCACACTTGCTGTGGGCTGTCAGTCTTGGAACAAGATTTATAAGCAGACATGGTGGTGGTGTCAGAGAGAGTGCTTTTGCCTGTACTGGGAAATCCTATGGACAGAGGAGCCTGGGGGGCTACAGTCCATGGGGTTGCAAAAGATTCAGACATGACTTAGCAACTAAGCAACAACAACAACAGAAAGCTTGACTAAAGGATGCTTAAACTTAACAGGAAGTCCTGAGGTAGGGAGGCTACAGGGTTTTGTTAATTCAGAGCTCAATTGTGTTATCAAGGACCCAGGTTTTCCTTCCTGCTCTACCATCCTCAGCATGTTGGCGAGCAACACCCAAGGCCATTTGGCAAGTATTGCATCTTCTTACACCAATATTCAGACGTTTCTAGCAGATTTTCTTTCATATTCATTTTTCATTGTCTAAAACTAGGTTACATAGGCAACCCTAAACAAAGTAGAGTGGAGTTCTCACAACTGGCCTGGACCAGTCAAATAAACCCCACTGGAACTGGAGATAAGGGCCATTTCAGCCAATGCGTACGGGAAGTGGATGCATTTTGGTTGGCAGTCAAGTCTGTTTGCTACAGTGAAGTAACAAAGAAGACTGAGCTGTTAACTGTCCCCCAAGCCAAACATCATTTAGATACATTCGTTAATGTTAGTGAAACGTTTCCTTGGGAACTAGTCTATTTTGAAGCTATACACCCGTCCCTAAACACGATCCCTTCCATAACATTGGCAAAAAGTGTTGCTTCTTCTATGGACTTGGAAAATTGGTCCATCTCCACCCTGCTAAGTGCTGGAATAGGAGGACTATGCATGCAGAAGATTTCACTGCAGACAGACAAAAAAGAACCCACAATGAGTCATTTCCATGGGATTACATTGCTAGGTGGCTAAAGGCTCTGAGACTTTTGCCTCACTTCAACTGATTTGCTCATTAACCAACTGAAATATACATCTTCACATGTTGCCCACTGGCAATGAAAACATTTTTGAAAATTTGAATATTTTTAAATTCAAATAGTTTACCTTGTCAATCTACTGCTTAAAAATCCTTCAATGGTTCATGATCATGCTTGGGAAAAACTCCTAAACATGGGCCCAGCTCACCTCTACAATCTCCTGTTTTACTATCCCTCTCCTCTCCCAGTTCCCCTCCCCTACCCAACCCCATGCTCTACACTCAGGCCTTATTGAACTATTTATGTTTCCAGGAACCTGCCTTGCTTTATCTAGCTTCAAGGCCTTCGTACACAGTGTTTCTATGGCAAAACTTTGGCCTGTAAAACTTCTACTCATTCTTTTGCTTAGACAGTTCTTCTTCCAGGAAGGTTTCCCTGATC
The DNA here is from genome assembly GCF_054371585.1 of Giraffa tippelskirchi. Lineage (NCBI taxonomy): Eukaryota > Metazoa > Chordata > Mammalia > Artiodactyla > Giraffidae > Giraffa > Giraffa tippelskirchi. The sequence continues at coordinate 130,543,163 of NC_137279.1, read as the reverse complement.
CTTTTAGCCTGGATCCTCCCACTGCGCTGAGAGACATCTCTATTACATCACTAACCACACACCTCTGTAATTATCTGTTCACCTGTCTGTCTCCTTCCACTATGGCAGGACAGTTTCCTGTCATCCCAGCCCTTAGCATTCTTCCTGGCAAACAGTCATCACTCAATAAATGATTGGTGAATAAAAAAATAATTTTTTTTATAGGGGCACAAAGTGCATTGCATTGAGTTCCTTCTTAGATCTTCACTGGGATAGGCCCCTGGGCAGTCATCAGCCCTTGCTTTGCTCTGGTGTGCAGACAAGCCATAATAAAAAGTACCATGAATTCTAAATTAATTCTCAAGCTGTTTGGATCAACTGATTGCCCCTTGCAGTCCAGAAATCTTACAGACTAGCCCCTTTTACTACTCAACCCACCAGGTATATCCACTGCTCCAATGTAAGTAGCACTAGTTCATCTACTTAAGGTCACATAATGACAAAGAAACAGAATCTAGATAAGCTAGGCTAGGCCATCATCTATTATATTACATTAAATCCAACTAATAACCAGCTAAGGACCTTCACGTATGTTCTTACTTACTTCTCCCAACAACCTTGAAAATTGCAGAAGTATCTGTACTCTCATTTACAGATAAGAAAGCTGGAGCTCATAAAGGTAAGAAACAGAGCTACAATTTCAAAATAGATCTGTTTCATCCACAGATACAGAGAACAAACCAGTGGTTAGCAGTAGGGAGCGGGAATGAGGACAGGCAGGAAAGGGCTTGGGATTAAAAGACACAAAATACTGTGTATAACACAAAAATACAGTGAGGATATATTGCACAGGACAGGAAAACAGAGCCATTATTTTGTAATAACTTTATTTTTTATTTATTTTTAATTGAAGGATAATTGTTTTACAAGATTGTGTTGGCTTCCACCATACATCAACATGAATCAGCCATAGGTATATGTATGTCTCCTCCCTCTTGAACTTCCTTCCCACCTCCCACCTCATCCTACCCCTCAAGGTTGTCACAAATGGAGTATAATCTATATATATTGGAGTATATATTATTGGAGTATAATCTATATGTCTATGTATATATATATATAATCTATATATATTGAATCACTATGTTGTATACCTGAAACTAATATAATATTGTAAATCAACTATACTTCAACAATGAGAAATAGATCTGTTTTCCAAATCTAAATGTCATTTCCATTATTCTATAATTGTATCGAAGTTAAAGGGAGAGAATACATCAAGCACAGCTATCCCAAGATTTAGTTACAGTATTGGGTAAATTTTTTATAAGAAAACAAATAAAATGTCCAATTGTAAGGTATTGGTTAAATACATAAAACACCTTAAATCATGCTGTACAGTATTTAATGATATGGAGAAACATTCACACAAAGTATTAGTAAATAAAGGAGATTATTATAATCTAGGTACAAGTATGATTTTAATATTATATATTATAATATGCTATATATTCTTGTGTATAATGTATATGCAATATAATAAACATGTAAAGAAAAAACTAGAATATTACACACAAAAATGTTAACAATGGCTACTTATAGAAAATAAGAGAACAAAAGATTTTACTTTATTCTTTAGACTTTTACCTGGTTTCCAAATTTCATACAATGATTGCATGTTAGTTTCACAATCAGAAAGAAATTACTTGAAAAACAGTTGAAGCACAAAATATGTAAGTGACTGAACCTGGAAAAACCTGCAAATAAATGTTTCTGTATCTTTCGCAAACTGTCTCACAGTCAGCCTCAATCTACCCTGTTCCATGGCCACACCCACATTCAAGTGCACATTTAGTGCATTTAACCTCTATCCAGTTGTTGGGGTCTACTGTGGTACCATGGACAAAACCAGCTTGAGAAAACTCAGGGCCTGGAGTTTAATCAGAATTCAAATGTTCTAAGTTTGATAGAGAAGACTGTAGGCTGACTGTACCCTTCTTATGGTACACACCATACTGCTTTTTGAATTAGGGCTACTACACTGCCACTAGATGGGAACTCCTCATAGAGTCCACAACTTAGCTGTCTGTATTTGCTGAGGGATGAAGCACAGTGCCTTGAACATAACAGGTGCTCTATAAGTAACTCTGTAGTTAAATACAAGTAAGTAATCCACCAACTTAAAAAACTGATATATCAATTAATACATCAACTTATATTTGAGTGTCCAGGACAATGCTCCAATTATTCTAGGTCTTATCTTAACAACAACAGTAAAGAAGAAGGTAAAGCACCCCTGGTTTCAAGAAACTTCCAGCCTGATGGGAAGGCAAAGCTATAGCAAATGAGTCAAATAAGTGTTAAGCTGTGACATTGATATAACAGAAATAGAAATTCAGGGAAGAGAAACAGAAGCATAGATTGGAACACAAAACAACCTGTACGTAGGATCTCTTCTCTAACCAGAGACTACATCCTCAGTGTCCACCTGCCAATCTTCCCCCAACTCCCACACACCCAGCCTGATAAGTACTTCTCCAGTTCAATCCACTTATCAACCAACCTATTGAGCCCTTCCTGTGCAAGGAAAACCACAGTCTACTAAAGAAAAGCATAAATCATCTCTAGAGGGTGGTCCTAGTGAGAAAATTGATGGATTCCAGGTTATTCCAGAATTTCAAATCTACTGTGACTTAGACTTTGGACAGACCCCCATCTCTTCTGTTTGAGAATTTCTCCTTATCCCATCCTTTCATTGATTCAGCACACCAGCTATCAATTCCACAAATAGGAGATTTCAATCTAAAGGAGAAATAAATCATGTATATACACAATCAAACTAAAGTAAGAAGGTGCTAGTTGCCTTATGAGAGGTGCAGATGAAGTGTTATGAGATCGCTTCTAGCCGGGAGAAGTCAGTAAGAGTTCAATCAACAAGAATATGTTTGGCCTTCAGAGATAGATGGGAATGGAATAGGTAGAAATGAAGGGGAAACAGGATAATCAAAGAAGATTAAAAATTCTATATATACTCACGTGTGTGTTTGCACGCACGCACATACACACACACGCACAGAAGAGTTATAATATATTGATTTTGTAGGAGGACAGGGATTTGGAGTTAAAGACACAAATATACACTTGGAACATAGTGCAGAGGGAAATGGACTTAATTGTTGAGATAAAAGGGAGCAAATGAAGTTTGTAAAGAGGAGAAGTGACATGCTACCGCCCAGTTTTTAGGTGCATATGGCAAATAAGAGGATGGCTACTTGATGAATCTTTTATCTAACACTTTCTTAAATTTTGAATATTCAAAACAGGTACATTCTCTAAGTACATTCCTATAAAGGAGTAGCTTTACAGTAGCTTTTCCTTTTAGAAAGGCATTTTATTGCTTGTGCTATGGTGGTACTGGAATGTTCCCACTCTGTCTTGGCTGTGTCATGTCATCAACCTAAGAATAGATGCTAATTAACAAGGTTATTTCTAACTCACATTGTTAAAAGAGAGGAAAACAGTGATGAAACACATATAGAGTATCAAATTAACCAAGGATGGAACAAAATTCAAGCTCAAAATTCCCACCTCACAGATACTCAATTCACTAAATAGTCTCCTTTTTCTGTAAATCAGATAGTCATTATCCAAATTTCCTATCCCTGATGTGATAATATAGTGTGATGAGACATGCCCCAACAGAACACAAATTGACTTTTGGAGCCTAGATGCTACATGGAGTGTGTGTGGATGGTAAAGCAAATATCTCACTCTATTATCTGTTGTCTCTGAACCAACAGATTACATGGCTCACTGACTAGCTGAATAACTTTTAGACAGTTTGCTCATATCTATTTACACATATCCCACAGAAATATATTAACAACTGAGGAACAGCTGTAAAAATTATATGGCAAGATAGAGAGATGAGAGCAACAATCTCTCCATGTACATTTCTGTGGAGAAGATGAAAGTTTTACATGGTAAAGGAAATAGGGAAAAACACACATATGCTCATTTGTATGTTGTTGCCACTACAGTGTGAATTCCATATAGTAATAGAGGTGGTTGAAGAAAGCACATCATAAAGTCTCCTGCAGACTCCTTATGTCTATTTAAGATATTACTACAATATATATTATTTACAACAATGGGTTGAAGATTTCTGTTTGCACTCCAAAATATTTTACATGACAGTTGTGTCTCTTCATTAAGAAAGCCACTGCTCATATTCATTCAATAAACATAGAAATAATGAAAGTTTTCTGGTTTATACTTTTACTTAAATATTTATTCTCAAATCAGAACTCAATTTTAATCTCCTCTCCAAGTCACATGTATCTCATATCCAAAGATATTATTAATAAATATAAGAAATTGGCTACAACAACTCTGTCACTAAGTATTTTGCTTTAAAATTAGTAATAATGTTGAGTAAAACTTTGTTCAGATAAATTCTACTTATCATTCCATAAATTTCCTACTGAATTTATATAGGAAAATACAGGGCTGGATGGCACTGGGATTGTGTTGTCCTAATATTTATCAGAGAAAAGTCTCCATGGACGTATAAACACTAACTACTATATCTCCTTCTAAAGATTCAAACACATCACTCTCTTCTTCTAGGAGTACTATGTTCCTTTGATCCCCAGGATGCTCCAGACTCCCCTGGTTTTATCCCTTCTGGCAACCCTTTCTCAACCTCCTTTGCAAGCCTATCCTCATCTAAAGGCATGAAATATTGGAGTTCTCCAATGTTTAGTAATTGGTTCTTTGTTTAGTACACTCTCTAACTAATTAATCATATCCAATTTCATTGCTTTACTTAGGTCTGATGACTCCGAAAAAGGATATTTGCTTGGTGTGCCAGACACATATATACATTTCCCAGTGGGCAGCACCATTTGAATACCTCCTCCAATGCATTGTGTCCAAAATCTCCTCGTAGTTCAGTTGGTAAAGAATCCACCTGCAATGCAGAAGTTCAGTTCAGTTCAGTTCAGTTGCTCAGTTGTGTCCGACTCTTTGCGACCCCATGAATTGCAGCATGCCAGGCCTCTCTGTCCATCACCAACTCCCAGAGTCTACCCAAACCCATGTCCATCGAGTCAGTGATGCCATCCAACCATCTCATCCTCTGTCGTCCCCTTCTCCTCTTGCCCCCAATCCTACCCAGCATTAGGGTCTTTTCCAATGAGTCAACTCTTCGCATGAGGTGGCCAAAGTATTGGAGTTTCAGCTTCAACATCAGTCCTTCCAATGAACACCCAGGATTGATCTCCTTTAGGATGGATTGATTGGATCTCTTTGCTGTCCAAGGGACTCTCAAGAGTCTTCTCCAACACCACAGTTCAAAAGCATCAATTCTGCGGCGCTCAGCTTTCTTCACCGTCCAACTCTCACATCCATACATGACCACTGGAAAAACCATAGCCCTAACTAGATGACTTTTGTTGGCAAAGTAATGTCTCTGCTTTTAAATATGCTATCTAGGTTGGCCATAACCTTCCTTCCAAGGAGTAAGCATCTTTTAATTTCATGGCTGCAGTCACCATCTGCAGTGATTTTGGAGCCCCCAAAAATAAAGTCTGACACTGTTTCCACTGTTTCCCCATCTATTTCCCATGAAGTGATGGGACCAGATGCCATGATCTTAGTTTTCTGAATGTTGAGCTTTAACCCAACTTTTTCACTCTCCTCTTTCACTTTCATCAAGAGGCTCTTTAGTTCTTTTTCACTTTCTGCCATAAAGGTGGTGTCATCTGCATATCTGAGGTTATTGATATTTCTCCCGGCAATCTTGATTCCAGCTTGTGTTTCTTCCAGCCCAGCTTTTCTCATGAAGACCCTGGTTCAATTCCTGGGTCGGGAAGATCCACTGGAGAAGGGATAGGCTACCCACTCCAGTATTCTTGGGTTTCCCTTATGGCTCAACCAGTAAAGAATCCACCTGCAATGCAGGGGACCTGGGTTCGATCCCTGGGTTGGGAAGATCCCTTGGAGAAGGGAAAGGCTACCCACTCCAGTATTCTAGCTTGGAGAATTCCATGGACTTTATAGTCCATGGGGTCTCAGAGAGTCAGACACAACTGAGCAACTTTCACTTTCAAAATCCCCAAAGCCCCAGTTCCAACCCTAACCTTCCTTCGGTTCCCTATCTCAGGGATGACACCATCATCCTTCAAATTAGACAAGCCAGAAGAACCCTAGCACATGTGTTTGACACCTTGATCTTACCACCAATATCCAATCTATCTCAAATTATACTTTTACTCTTTCCACTCTTTCACTTCTTTTTACTCATTTTATTTCATAGTCTGCTACTATTTCCACCACCATTATGATAGGCTATCTCCCAGTGGATTCTAGAGTAGCTTCCTAACTAGTTTCCCCAATGAATTCCCTATAGGGTAGTAAAAATCAGATTTTAAAATGCAAATCTCATTTGTTAATCACCTGCTTAAAACTCATCAAAGCTTCCCATTGCTCTTGGGACAAAGACTAAATTCCTTAACAAGGCTATGCTTACCTTGGCCCCTGTCCTCTCTTCAGGATATCTCATGTCCCTTTTTGTCTCACTTGTTGTTCTCCAGCCAAGCCTTCTCTCGCTTACTTATACCTGTGATGCTGCTCCCACCCAGCTTTAGAAGCTTTGTATATACTGTTCTCTCTTCTAGACTATTATCCCCACCCTTCTATTTTCTTTATTTCTACATATCCTTTAGACTTCAACTCAAGCATCACTTCCATGGGGAAAAATCCCCTGACCATCTCTCCCTCCACTCCATTACGTGCTACCCTAGACTGAGTCAGGGTCCCTTATACTTTCTGAGAACTCCCGATGTGTTTTCTTCTTGGAACACACCAAGATCAGGAAATACATGTTTGTGTGTGTTACTATTTGATTAATCTCTAACCCCTCCTTCCCTTTCTCCATGAGCTCCACTGGGTCTCAGAACCTGAGTCCTCTTGCCTCACCAGTGTGTCCTCTGTGTCTAACACAGCACCCAGCTCAAAGTGAACATGTGATAAATGTTTAGTGAATTAAGAAATGGAGTGGCACTACGGAGAACAGTGTGGTGATTCCTTAAAAAACTGGAAATAGAACTGCCATATGATCCAGCAATCTCACTGCTGGGCATACACACTGAGGAAACCAGAATTGAAAGAGACACATGTACCCCATTGTTCATCGCAGCACTGTTTATGATAGCCAGGACATGGAAGCAACCTAGATGTCCATTGGCAGACAAATGGATAAGAAAGCCATGGTACATATACACAATGGAATATTACTCAGCTATTAAAAAGAATGCATTTGAATCAGTTCTAATGAGGTGGATGAAACTGGAACCTATTATATAGAGTGAAGTAAGTCAGAAAGAAAAACACCAATACAGTATACTAACGCATATATATGGAATTTAGAAAGATGGTAACTATGACCCTATATGCAAGCCAGCAAAAGAGACACAGATGTAAAGAACGGACTTTTGGACTCTGTGGGAGAAGATGAGGGTGGGATGATTTGAGAGAATAGCTTTGCAACATGTATATTACCATACGTGAAATAGATCGCAAGTCCAGGTTAGATGCATGAGATGCAGTGCTCAGGGCTGGTGCACTGGGATGACCCTGAGGGATGGGATGGGGAGGGAGGTGGGAGGGAGGGTCAGGATGGGGAACACATGTACACCCATGGCTGATTCATGTGAATGTATGGCAAAAACCACCACAATATTATAAAGTAATTAGCCTCCAATTAAAATAAATTAAAAAGAAAATTCTTCCAAAAACAAAAAAAAGAAGAAAAAATGGAGTGGCAGAAGATGAGTCTGAAAAGATAGCATGGGCTAGTTTATGAATAAGACAGACTTATAACTGGCTCTCCTATTTGCCATCTGTTCCCACTCTTTATTTGCCTCTAGAATAATCATCCTAAAATTCAAGAAGGTAGAAGAAATTTACAGGTTATAAAGTACTCACATTAAAATTACCCGATTACTTATTATGTCATTCAAAAAACTTTGACTTTCACACCAAGGTTTTCCTTGATTTGACTTCAACCTATTTTCCCAGCTTCTTTTAATACTGCATTTAACTGTAAACACAGTGCTTCAGCTATACTGCATTACAGAAGGTAAGATAGAATTCTAGACTGTGATATAGTAAGACAGAGTAGGCAAAATAAGCAATTTATATAGCTCCTCAGAAATGTGCTAGCTGCACACCTTTGTTTCTTTACTGTTCCTTCAACCTCAACGTTTCATCTTTGCCAAGGCAGGACTCAAAATCCACTTCCTTTAAGTTTTCTACTTTGTATTAATTATAAGTAGTTACATAGATTTTCCTTCTCCTCTGCCATATTATAAAAGCCTAGTAGGATATTTTATTCATCTTTGTACTCCCACAGTGTCTAATATATTGCTGGGCACAGAAGTGACTCTCTTAAAATGAGCTGAACTCAAGTCTATCACTGAGATGAACTAAGTCCTTGGATAATTGTGATTAGGAAGGGAAAAGGTAACAAATAGAATGGTAAAAACACAGGCCCCAAGAAGAGAAACATGAGGACCATTTCATATTACTCAAAGTTCCTGAGGCTAAAATGTATTTATTAGACTCGTCTGAACATTACAAAGTCAAGGTGAAATGATATTAATTTCTTTCATTGATTTTTCAGGTTCTGTAAGTAAATATATTTCAAACTATTTCCACAGTTCAAACATTATCTTTTGGGCCTAGGAGCATATTCTAGTACCATAAAAGAGAACATTTCTGAGGACCCAATGAAGCTTTACTAAAAGTATGACTGCAAGAATTATCTTCCAGCATTATCAAACAAACCAACAAACAACAAAAGTCATAGGATTATGATCAAGGTTAATGCCCAGAAAGTTTCAGAAGCTGAACATCTAATTCCTTCATGTCTCCCATTGAGTTAAGATGCTAAGGATTCCTTATCATGTGAATCAGACTTTTATCAGTTCTCTCAGACTTTTAAAATTCCAAATTATAATCTAGCCTTTTGTTGTTTTACTTAAATCAATCAGCTAAAATGTCTGGTCTACTGTTTAAATGCCATAAGTCAATTTTGTGAAAGAAAGAAGTAGGATAGTTCTAACAATCCCTGGACATTTCAGTCTTCCCACAAGGAAGTTAAATTAAACTTGAAGATTAAAGCAAAGATTCATTTCTTTCTTTTTTTTTAAACTAGCCAGATCTCTCTTTACATAGCCCATAATTTAGATCATCTAGTGCATAGTCAACAAACATCACCACTGTTTATAACTCAATTGCTTTAAGTTGTTCTTTGTTCAAAGGTACATAAACAGGTTGCTAACAGACAGGAAAAAAGAAGATTCTTCTTTAAAATATCTGGTATGGTTGAACTCATAACCTCCCCAATTTCATGTCTAATTTCATTCGGTACCCAATAACCTAGTGTTCATGGCTACTCTCCTCTTGGGCTGAATACCAGCAAAATTTTTTCTTCCTATAAACAGAAACTATGTGAAGAATATGTTCTGCATTTCTACTGAAAATTAAAATAATTTCCAAGTTTTATTTTAAAGCATATAAACATTGCTATCTGCTGTTCTTCTAGGTACTTAAAGCCAAGTCTTTAAAGCAAAGTTGCAAGACTAATTACCTTTCCTTTCTGCTGCTCTGCTGCCAAAGCTGCAGTCACTGAGGATAATCTTCAGAAGCTTGGCTTTGTTGCTAGAGCAACCAACCCAACTTTAAGCATTTTTCAATATCTTCCTTTGGGTATTTTAAATAACAATACAATAGAACTGATATAGTCCATCATAACAAGCATTCGGCACGTTTTCTCAATTCTGGTCTAGTTGTAAGAAAATTCAGAACCTTGTCTAGTGGGTATTTGAAACAACAAACACTATTCATATGGAAACTGCCTGGCATGTGTCACCTTCAGGCCAGTATCCATTTCCCCCAGGGTGAGTGGTCACGATCAAAAGGAAAAGGCAACCAAGGAAATTTCTGCTTCTTCCAGCTCAGACCCTCCAGACATCTTACAATTTAAATGCATCACAGACCAATTTTCAATGTCCTAAATTTCTGTGTACTTGTACTGATAAGCAGTTAAGCAGATCTTTAATCTCTCATTGAATATTAAGAAACTAGAGCTTCTGTATCCAAATACCCTAAAAACTAGAGCCTCTGCCACCATTAATTAGTTTTTAGTTTTTTATTTAATTGTTCTGCATTATATTAAGAAATCTAACATATTTTTCAGAAGTAGAGTAGATATTGATTCTAAATGTTAACAAAATCATTGTATGTAAATTCAGAGCCCCTACATAATGGTACAATTTCAACAGTAGTCACCTTGGCTTTGCTGCCTGTCCGTATTCTACAAAAAGTACAAGCCATTTTAACACAATGGCTAGAAGAACAGGCATCTGCATGTAGCTGTGGCTTCCACTGAGGAAAAGTAGAAAAGGCAGGTTTTCTGGTCAGTTGGTGGGTCAATCAAGGTGTATTTATCAGGCACCTAAACAGAATGGGTAACATAGAAGCAGATGATGCATTTCTGTCTCAAGTAGCCAACAACAATCTAATGATTTGGGACGGAGCTATTTAACAAGAAAAAAAAAAATGTTTGTTGGGCTTTGGAGAAACCAGGGGACACAGTACTATGTCAGTGGTGGTCCATTATAAGGATAAGGAGATGAATTCTTTGAAGGTAAAAAATTATATGGCTAGTGTTTGAACACTCTCTCAAAACAATTATCTATACTAAAACCACTTTTCCAATGTTGAGTACTTATGTGCCAACTTTTGTTCCCTAGAATATGAGATAAAGTGTTCTGAGATTATTAATAATACATTGTGATTAATAGAAAATTATCAGTTAGCTTAAGCTGTGCCTTGAGTAAGCTTTCATTTACTTGAAGCCCAATGCATGAGTTCAATATTCTCTTCCAGGAGGCTCTCAAAAGATGTCTTCATGACTCTTCCTTCAAGAACATTCAATTTTCTTGAGATGCTGAGGGTAGATGCAATTTGGGTGCTCCTCAGTAATTTACATGATAATTGTAAATGTACTGTGAATCATTAAAGACAACACATACTTTTTAGTGGTAGTTTTTATATACATAGCTCTCAACCAGTTCTCACTACAGTGATTTAGTTTCTCTGAATATAAAATTTGGCCTCTAAACTTTCCTTCTTTATACCTTCCGTGGATGTTTGCTCAGTGTTTCCTCACCTAAAAGGCCTTGTCATTTCCCTCTGAAATAAAATGGAAAAAATTGCATGCTTAATGCAAAGCTCAGTTTCATAAAAACATTATGGAAATTCACATTTTGCAAAATCTATTTCTAAGAAATCATCCACAATGATCTTTCCCCTTTGAGATCCTTCAGCAGGTAGTAAGATTCATTCTGCTTTGTCTTTTAGCAGCTTCACATAAGGATATATCTTCCTTCACTAACTAAGTGCTCTATTTCTAAAAGAGTGGGATCTTCTTTATTTCATTTAAATCTGAATTACTTATAATATGTTTGAGAATAGATTAGGTATACTATAACTGATATTTGGAAAGATAAAAATAAAGATCAAAGTCTTTATGAGGTGTGACTTCTGTACTTAAGTTACTTTTATATTTGTGATTTGCTTTAAAGAAGTCTTGATATTTTTAAATAAGGCTTTTTTCAGATAAGACTTTTACATAATTAAATAGGTGACTTTTGTCATCCAATTAATATTTATTACACTCCTACTATGGGTCCAATGCCAAAATAGGTGCTACAAATAATACAGAATTTAAATAATACATGATTCTAGTCCCCAAGGTGCTTGTAATGTAGTAGAGCCCAATGGTAGATTTTGCTACTGTCAGATGTGATCAGGTACACGCTAATGCGATTATTAAATATTTTGGTCACCTCAGAAATGTTGAATCCAGATTTTTAAAACAGAATAGTTCAGGATGCTTCGATACAATTATTTAAACATAAAATTGTTTTAAATGTTATGAAAAAACAAGTAATTAAATAGTAAAGCATTTAGAGCAAAACTAACAAAAACTAAAATGAATGAACATCGATGAAATTACATTTATTGATTTTTGTTTTCTGGCCTTTTTTTCCTTTGTATCAAGTCAGCATGAGTTCTACTATTTATATCAAAAAATAAATTAAAAAGACAAAAAACAAAGAAGTAAACAAAAACAAGAATAAATTAAACCCTCTGTAATCTAGCTCCTACTGTCAACCTCATTTTTGTTGTTATTACTGTTTAGTTGCTAAGTCATGTCCGACTCTTTGTGATCTTATGGACTGCAGCACACCAGGCCCTCCTGTCCTCCATTATCTCCCAGAGTTTGCTCAAATTCATGCCCATTGAGTCAGTGACACTACCTAACCATCTATCTCATCCTCTGCCACCCCCTTCTCCTTTTGCCTTCAATCATTCCCAGCATCAGAGTCTTTTCCAATGAGTCGGTGGCCAAAGTATTGGAGCTTCAGCTTCAGCAATCTCACTACTATGCTCTTAATTTAGACCCTCATCATTTCTCATCTGAATTTCTAGTTTATTAGTTGGTTAGTTGGTCTCCCTATCTTTAATCTTTTGAGAGTTTCTTAAAAAAGACAGATATAATCATGTTATTCTCTCATTTTAAAGTCTTCAGGGCACTGCCCTGCCTAATCTACGCATAGCATATAAGACCCTCCACAGTCAGCCCCAGTTGTTGCACCTTCTTCTCCTACCCATCCCTACATACTCCACCTTTAGTCCAGGCACAGTAAACGTGCTGGCTTGCATACTTCTTAATTCATTCTGTTAAACACACACACACACACACACACACACACATTAAGCAACTGTGTAACACCTTTTGCTAAACACTGGGAATATAGATGAGCTGACAGTCTAGTGCTGGGGATGGAGAAATTGTCCAGTGAGGAAGCAGCCACAAACACCTCTACTAGGCTAGTTTTCTCACGTCCCAAGATGTATATAGAAAGGCGATATGAAGCAAAAGACACTGACGCTGAGAAAGACTGAAGACAAAAGGAGAAGAGGGCAACAGAGGATGAGACGGTTAGATAGCATCACTGACTCAGTGGACATGAATTCGAGCAAACTCCAGGAGACCGTGATCACAAAGAATTAGACACGCTTAGCAATGAAACAACAATGAAGTCCAAAGGGGTTCAGACATTTTATTACCTAGACAGCCAGCCAAAGCAAGAAGGGCATGGTGTCAGCTCTTGCATCCTATTCCCACAGGATGACACTGAGCTGCAGGAGCCAGACAAGAGGTAGTATGAGTGGTGGGCTGCTCTGCCACAACTCCAGAAGACAGACAAGCGGTTTGGCAGACTTGCACAGAAGCCTGCAGATGTACTTGAAGGGGAAGCGGACAGGAAATGAGGTGGAAAATCCTATGTTCAAGTGAAAGTCAGGAGATGAATACCTTATGGTACCCTCCCACAAGATAAAAGCTGCTTTGTGGTGGCTCCTCACTATGCTCATCTCCCATTACCTCAGGAGAAATTACACGGTATTTCACCAGACTCTGGCCAGTTCACAGTCAAGTCTTGCCTACTTGGCCTAAGTGGAGATGTGCAAGGTCAGCAGGATGCCATGACTGAGCCATCCCTCTATTCGGGTAAAGAGAGTTGCAGTGTAATATGTACAGAAACAAGTGTCTCTTCACATACTTGATCTGCCTAAGTGCTTCTTCCCCATGAAGATCTGTCCAGCTCAAGCCCAGAGTGAAAAGTTTTTACCTCTCCTTTGGATACCTTCTCTCATTACTCTAGGCTGAACAGATTGCTCTTTCCTCTCTATGTTCATAGCCTTTATTTCATACCATACACAAAAATTAATTTAAAATGGATTTCAGACCTAAATGTGAGTTACAACTAAAACTTATTAAAGAAAATATAGGAGCAAACCTTGCAAGCTTGAGATAGGCAAAGCTTTCTTAAATATAAACACCAAAAATAAAATCCATTTAAAAATAAACAAATTATACCTTATCAAAACTGAAAACTTCTAGTCCTCAAAAGACCATTAATAAAATAAAAAATCAAGTTACAGATAGGCAGATTTTTGCAAATGCTATAGCTAATAAGGAATTTTCATCCAGAAATATGAAGAACAATTCAATAACAAGAAGATTAAAAAAAAAAAACACCAATTTTAAAATGGGCAAAAAATTTAAATAACTAAAGAAGATACAAGAATGGTGAACAAGCACATGAAAAAATGCTCAACATCATGAATCATTAGACAAATACAAATTAAAATCACAGTGAGATACCACTGCACATCTGTTAGAATGGCTATAGTCAAAAAGTGTAATGGTGCAAAATGTTAGCAGGGATGTGAGGAAACTGGGGCCCTCATACATAGCTGCTAGGAACGTAAAGTGGCACAACCAGTTTGGAAGTTAATTTTTTTCTTAAGTTAAACATAAATTAACCATGCAACAGCAATTCCATTCCCGGCATCTACCAAAGAGAAATCAAAATGAATGTACACACAAAGCTATCTACATGAATATTCATAGCAGCATGATTTAAAATAAGCAAACACTAAACACAACCAATTAGTGAATGGATAAATAAAATGTGGTATATCTGTAGAATAAAATGCCACTCGGTAACAATAAAGAATGAACTACACTGTTATCACTGTTAAATGTAATAACATAGGTAAACCACAAAAACATTATGCTGAATGACAAAAGCCAGGCACAAATGCCTATACATTGTATATTCCACTTACGCAAAATGATTAGTTATCACAAAACAACAGAGACAAAAAGCACATCAGTGGTTCCCCAGGGCTGGGGATGGGGGTGATGGTTGAATGACTCCATCACCCCCTAAAACCAGATTGTGATGATGGCTGTACAATTTAACCTATTTACTAAAATTGTCAAATTTTAACATCATGATCAAATTTTATGGTTTAAAAGTTATACCTCAATAAACCTGGAGAGATAAAATCCATGCCTTAGTTAGAACAAGAATCCCTGGAGAATACAACATTGTCTCAGTATATAAGGAAGAGCATTCTAATCATCACAATCGTCTAAGAATGGAAGAAGCTTCCTAGGAAGGCAATGAGTTCCCCATCACTAAAGGTGTGCCGGCATGGGCTAACAATCACGTGGCAAAATATTATCAAACCAGTGATTCAGACAAAACAACAGGTGACTGGACTAAAACATCAATAACGTCTCTTCCAACTTGAGCATTCGACAGCATTTGGGTCTAATATTTGCAACCCAAACCTCTCATTTATAACTGATATTTACTGAAACTCTTTAAAATCACATTATCTAAAGAACGCCACACTTAGGCAGCTGTTCCACTAATTTGCTAGTCTCTACACATGTCTAGAGAATGGGCAATCCCTTCACAGTTGGGGCAGGATTAGAAGCGGATTCAACAATTGGTGCATATTTTAGGTATAGTTCAGCTACTTTTTTATTCTTTTAATATAAGTTCTTACTGTGCCTTCCTTTCATCACTGTTTTTTAATGTATATGTTTGTGTGTGTATATATGAATGTGTATTATAATAATATGGATATTTAGGACACCAACACAGCATAGAAATTTTTGAAGCAGATGTTCACTTTGTTAATATCAAAGGCATGAAAGAACTTAACACAGAAAAATAAAACATAATTTATGCAGTCTTTTTATTAAACATTTTGGTGCTTGGGAAAGTTTTGTTTGTTATGGTTATTTCACTGTAGGGTTTTTTTTGGGGGGGTTTCCCTATTATTCAACTTTGTATTCCTTTTCTTTGCACATTCATAATAGTGGCATTTGGATTAATAGAGCATGTACGTAAAGATAGAAGGGTAAAAAGGATAGATAGAAACAGAGAGCAAAAATAAGAACAAAGATAAAGATTGGGCCAGGCCAGAGGCAGGGAAGATGTCACTGTAGTAAGGCAGTGGTCAAAGCCACTGAGGCAGGACCCCAGCGCTTGTCTTCTGAAATCAGCACAGACTCATTCCTGGGGGATGCTGTTACCAGATACTGATAAGGCAAAAGTGAAGAACTCAAAGTAAAACTGAGAAAATGCAGTAGGCTCGAATTCTCCATTTATACATGATAACGATGGTCAATGTGACAGTGACAAGCAGCCACTCATTGAGTGCTGAATCTGTGACAAGTAGTGATTTCTCAAAGCTCTTCACCAATATCACACTACAGAACTCTCACAACAACCAAAAATAGTAGATCTTAGGTTGCTTCTGCTGTAAAAATAGCATAAACTCATAGAGGTGAAATAAGTTTCCCACACTCAGGCAGTGAGCAAGTGGAAGGAACAGGATTCAAAATTCAGGTCTGTTTGACTCTTGAGCCATTGCTTTTCCCCACTCCACACACTGCCCCACTCCAGAAACATCTGCACAAACCTACTATCCAAAAATCAGTGGACTCAAGTACACCACTGTAGACAATCTCTGCTCTTATTATGGGGAGTATAAGAAAAGAATGGTTCTCAGGACTCTTCACATTTGGTTCACAAATACCCCAGGTCCAGATCCCTTGATAGTTCAGCTGGTAAAGAATTCACCTGCAATGCAGGAGAGCTGGTTTGATTTGTGGGTCAGGAAGTTCCCCTGGAGAAGGGATAGGCTACCCACTCCAGTATTCTTGGGTGGCCCAGACAGTAAAGAATCTGCCTGCAATGTGGGAGATCTGGGTTCAATCCCCGGGTTGGGAAGATCCCCTGGAGGAAGGCATGGCAACCCACTTCAGTATTCTTGCCTGGAAAATCCCCATGGACAGAGGAGCCTGACTCCTCCATGGGGTCACAAAGAGTCGGACATGACTGAGCAACTAAGCACAACACAGCACCAGATCCTTTCCTACTCCGTGACTACCAGGAACCTTCACTTTATATCCTTCTCCCTAAGAAGATACGAGTCCAAGAAGTCCAACCGATTCTAGCACTCACAGTGGAAAATTCGTCATGGGAGCAATAACAGGGAAGCAGAGGGGTGGCTGAACTGAGGTATTGTTACCCACTTCCTAAACAATATTAAGGCCAGGAAGAGTGGGGTGTGAGTCAGCACATCTAACAAAGTTTAGAGAGAGGAAGATGTAGGTGTACTAAAGCTCCCAGCATTAAAACTCACAACCTTGTCTGCCTAAGCAGGATAGCAACAACCCAGCAGGCTCTGGTTATCAGGAGACGGTACTGCAACAGCCTCCTGTGCATTCTGATTGAAAATTCAGCTGCATAACCTTCCATGAACTGTTTATCTTATGTACTTATTTAACTAACATTCAAACTGACAAGACTCCTATTTCTGTGCCTTCTTTTTATACTTTCATGTTCGAACGATCAGATGAAACTCAGATACCACAAACTTTGCATGTTTTTGATTTTGCACATAAACTGAAGGTTAGAATTCTAGTCTGTGTCCTCAGTCATTCAATTCTTTTAGATCTTTGAACATGACTTCAAACCCTGCCAAAACACAACCCAAATACAGACTTGCTTCTATGTCTGTACAAATACGTAAAAGAAATGGGTATGTCAACTTTCAATGGATACCAGCCTAATTGAAGCTTTAACTACTGTCAGGGAACAAAGGCAGCCAGTGCTAACTATGTCTGCTTTGTTCAAGGGTAAGAAGACATTCGGAATGATGAGGAATGAGTAAGTACAGGTAGCAAAATGGAAATAATCTAAAAACTTTCCTGGCCTCTGCAATTCATACCAACATCTCCCTATTCTGACTTCTTCCTGCACTTACTACAATACCTAACTACATTAAATACCTAATTATACACACTGTATAAAAAGCATTAGTTTTTCTTTCATGCACATCAGTCTTGTAAATAAAAATAATATAGTTCTGAGATATTTCAGCACATTCATACATCCCATCTGACTTTATCTCCATTATAGCACATTGAGGTAGATACACTGTGTTGAACTTTTTGGATTTCACAGATGAGGAAACAGAGGCTAAAGGTGTTACTGACATGACAATATTCATTAAGGGGAGAGCTGGGAATCAAAGCCGATCTCCAGGCTCCATATCCATTGCTCTTTCCCTAACACCACACCACCTTAACTGGAGAGTAGTGAGACTTCTGCTCTCCTTCATAACGCAGAGCTAGAGAGATGTTCAACAAATACCTGCTCATAGCAGCCCCCCTCATCTCCTCCACTGGTAAAGCAATCTGTAGCAGAGAAAGTGTACACTGTCAATCACGCTATGAGTCCATTAGACCTCAAGAGGAGGGGGAACTGGGAGAAAGCATAACCTTTCAGCTCGTAGGCATTAGAGTGACTATTTAAAACTCTTCAAGTCTTCAGTGAGTGTACAGTCTTAACTGTTCCCATGTCAGGTTCAAACCACATCATCCCCTCCTGCCTCTCACACCTGTTGACGGACTAAATGTTACTTTGCCGGCAAGGGTGGGAAATTCAAAGTTCAGCACAGGCACTATATCTCCACATAACTGCTACATTTAGCTCCTCTTCCCCCCATTTTTCTACCACCCTTCTTAGACCCAGCTATTTTGTCTCTACATTCCAATCTCTCTCTCTTGAAGGTTTTTTCTCCTGCTGGGCCACTCTGGAAATACTGTAATAGGTGTTATAACAGCTTTTTTCCATGGCATTTCACCAAAATAGGAAGACACAGAGTCACTGAGAACAACACACAACCAACTTGACTGGGATAGTGTTGGGCTGGTGCCTGGTCTGACTCATCTCCCCTTATTCTGTGGGAAAAGTCAAAATCACTTAATTTAGCACAAGCAAGATCAAAAGTGGTGGAGTAGGTTTAAGGACAAGTCTGTTAGGTTCTTAGAATTCATGCTGCAAGGTCAATATCATGATTGCATAGCATCAAAAGGGTAAACTGAACCTGAGGTAGGTAGCATCCAAAACCTACCCCTTATATCATCCAAGTCTGTATCCTGGTTGCCTAATGCAGTGACTTTCAAGGTGGATGGTACCACACATCTCATGTCACCTTTCTTCACCCATAGCTCCAGTCAAAACCCATCTGTTCTGGTTCTGCTCACTCAAGGACTTGCTTTCTGCTACTTAATCTTTATAGGATATGCATGGGTTAATTTATGCCCCATCCCAGATGACACGTGCATGTTAACAAAAGTCTTCTAAAATCTATGTCTTAATCAAAGTGAAAGTGAAAGGCGCTCAGTCGTGTCTGACTCTTTGTGACCCCATGGACTATACAGTCCGTGGAATTTTCTAGGCCAGAATACTGGAGTGGGTAGCCTTTCCCTTCTCCAGGGGATCTTCCCAACTCAGGGATCAAACCCACGTATCCCACATTGCAGGCAGATTCTTTACCAAAGGCATGTACTTAATGGTGATAATTTCAAGCAAGAGTGCAGAGGAGCTTCTCATCACATCATGTTCTCAAGTCAACTACTTATACCCTCATTGGCCAAAAGCACCAAAATATCCAAATGCTAAGTTCACCAAAACAAGTCACTTTTTGTCAGATGGGTAGTCATATCAGTTTTCCTCTAGGTATGTTTCTGTTAAAATCAAGACAGACAAGTTTAACATAAATTACCGAGTGTTTGGGGGGCATCTTCTCTGTGTTGGACCTGTGCTCTAGGCTAGAGGTACAAATAGGGATGAGAGTCAGCTCCTGCCCTTAGAGCTTACTGTGTTGAACTAATTACTCATCCAATTCACCTTCTAAACCTGCAAGTCTTTTGAAAGTTAGCATATTGTTTAGATTATTTAAAGTAGAACTGTATTTCATTACCATAATCAATGTACTTTAAGCTCCCTTATTCCAATCAAATTAATAAACCCACCCACACTTTGAGTGATAAACCTTAAGTGATCATGTGTGGCAAAATTTAATCTCAAGGGATCCTGTGTAGCAAAGGCACAGCTGACAATATGCGTGGGTTTACAACACCTCTTCCCTGAGCCATCCCCAAAAGTCAGATTACCACTCTACCCAAACTAGATAAGTAGTAACTGCCTAACAATGATTCTAAGGTGTTGTTTTGATCCTGCTGACTTTCACTTGTTTTTAATAGTGTCCAAAATTCCTGTGGCCCAGGCTTTCTTGCCTGTGGTCCAAAAGCAGTAGACCCACAGTGACAATGAAGGCATTCTAGTGACCTGCATCACAGCAGGTCTATGAAAATTCTTAAGTGTTTAAGTGCTTCCTCGAGCTCTCTTTTTGCAGCATTCTTTTTCCCCTTTTCCTTTACCCAGTGCTTAACTGCCTTTCTTTCTCAACTAAATATTATCTTGCCATCTCCTGGGGGCCCCATCACAGCGTGACAGAGTTCTCAGATCCACCAGGGAGTTTGGAACCAGTCATGCTAGATATTTGCTCCTTTCCCCTCAAAATAATGTCCACTGCTTCAGACTTGAGTGACCACTGTTCAGCATTGATATGATTAACATATATTACTGGTAACTTAGAGCTTTTTTTAAGAAAATCAAATATGATAAAATATAGTATCCTAGACACAACAGAAATATGAGAGAAATAAAAACAGAAATACAGAGACATTTTTATATTACAGAAATAGCAAAGGCTGCAAGAGAGCTGACTGTCGTAGCAGAGCAGTGGCACTCAAAGAAAAGTGTTTACTGAGTTCTGAGTGAGCCACTGCAGGCCACTGGCTAGCATGAGTTGTTTGCATTAGTTACTTTCAGCCTGGCATCTTGCTTTGGGTTGGTCATATAGAGTAACTTGAAGGAGGAAAGAAATAGGGGAATAATAAACCATCTTAACAAACCACTCTAAAATAATTCTAGAAGATTCCATGCCATTAGCATACCACTCACACTTTGTATAACCCAACAACCTCCCACTCCCACTCATAGAGAGGTTTTGAAAAGAACAGCGTAGTGTGGTCAACTATTCATACTGCTAACGCCATAGCAGGTTTCCAGCAACAACAAAAAGAAACAAACAAAATGCTAAATTTTTCAAGCTACAGCAATGTCGTAAGTTTAACACTCTCAAAAATGTTCAGGAAGAATTGATTAAATGACTTATTTTATTATTTAAAAATCAGTAAGTTTCTAATTGCATTAAGCATTGAGCTTTTGTTGTCACAAGTAAATTATATGGCCCTAGTGACCTCAAGGCATTTAGAATCACCCATCAGCACCTTGAAAAGCTCCGAGATGGGGACTTTGACCCACTACATAAGTTGCTACTTAGGTAAAGTAAATCAAAGTATTTTAGAAATAGAACTAGGAGAGGGGTATTACTGGAATTGAGATCAGAGATGGTACCTTGGAAAACGTTTCTTTGAGAAATGAAAAACAGAAAAAAACAAAAGAATCCCTCTTGTGTTTTCTCCCTCTGCCCATGGGGAGAAGGGTGGGGAGTGTAAAAGGGATGTGAGCACTTTCCTGGTCCAGAGTAAAAGGCTTCATTTCACTGAGGAAGCCAGATTTCAAGAGATGTAAAAATGGTGTGGGCAAGGCATTTGGTTAGGCTGTGGAGAGAAAGAAGTTCCAGGTGTATTCATTCAAAACTCATGTACTTACTCATTCAAAGTTGCTGGATGTGTTGAAAGACACCGAGGTGAACTAGAATAATGATTTGAGGATACACAAATGGAAATAAGTTCTCTAGTATCCCTGTCTACGCACTATTAAATCACTCCTCTAACCTATATTCATTGAACAAACATCATTTGAGTGTCTACTCTGTGCAAGGCATTTTAGTATGCACCACAAAAGATAAAAAAACAAGTAAGATAAGAACCTGCTTTCAGGGAGCTTACTAGGAGCAGTAATAAGGATAATATTATTTATAATGAACATAGAGTAAACAGAGAAAGTGCCTCAAGGAGATAAAATTAAGTGCTATGAGAGTTCTAAGCGTTCTCAGACTTGGCCAAATCAAATTCCATCTTCTCTGGGAATTACAGCCATCTCTTTTGAATTTATACTGCACTTTATTCATTTGGCACTTATCTTTACTGTTAGTAGGTAGAGGAATTCATGCATGTATGTCTTACCTCCGCAAATAGACAACTACTTCACCAGTTCAGTTCAGTTCAGTTCAGTCGCTCAGTCATGTCCGACTCTTTGAGACCCCATGGACTGCAGCATGCCAGGTCTCCCTGTCCATCATCAACTCCCGGAGTTTACCCAAACTCATATCCGTTAAGTCGGTGATGCCATCTAGCCATCTCATCCTCTGTCGTCCCCTTCTCCTCCTGCCCTCAGTCCTTCCCAGCATCAGGGTCTTTTCCAATGAATCAGCTCTTTGCATCAGGTGGCCAAAGTATTGGAGTTTCAGCTTCAACATCAGTCCTTCCAATGAACACCCAGGACTGATCTCCTTCAGGATGGATTGGTTGGATCTCCTTGCAGTCCAAGGGACTCTCAACAGTCTTCTCCAACACCACAGTTCAAAAGCATCAATTCTTCGGTGCTCAGCTTTCTTCATAGTCCGACTCTCACATCTATACATGACTACTGGAAAAACCATAGCCTTGACTAGATGGACCTTTGTTGGCAAAGTAATGTCTCTGCTTTTTAATATGCTATCCAGGTTGGTCATAACTTTCCTTTCAAGGAGGAAGCGTCTTTTAATATCATGGCTGCAGTCACCATCTACAGTGATTTTGGAGCCCCAAAAAATAAAGTCAGCCACTGTTTCCACTGTTTCCCCATCCATTTCCCATGAAGTGATGGGACAAGATGCCATGATCTTAGTTTTCTGAATGCTGAGTTTTAAGCCAACTTTTTCACTCTCCTCTTTCACTTTCATCAAGAGGCTTTTTAGTTCTTCTTCACTTTCTGCCATAAGGGTGGTGTCATCTGCATATCTGAGGTTATTGATATGTCTCCCAGCAATCTTGATTCCAGCTTGTGCTTCATCCAGCCCAGCGTTTCTCATGATGTACTCTGCATATCAGTTAAATAAGCAGGATGACAATATATAGCCTTGACGTACTCCTTTCCCTATTTGGAACCAGTCTGTTGTTCCATGCCCAGTTCTAACTGTTGCTTCCTGACCTGCAGACAGGTTTCTCAAGAGACAGGTCAGATGGTCTGGTATGCCCATCTCTTTCAGAATTTTCCACAGTTTATTGTGATTCACATAGTCAAAGGCTTTGGCATAGTCAATAAAGCAGAAATAGTTGTTTTTCTGGAACTCTCTTGCTTTTTCGATGATCCAGTGGATGTTGGCTATTTGATCTCTGGTTCCTCTGCCTTTTCTAAAACCAGCTTGAATATCTGGAAGTTCATGGTTCATGTATTGCTGAAGTCTGTCTTGGAGAATTTTGAGCATTACTTTACTAGCGTGTGAGATGAGTGCAATTGTGCGGTAGTTTGAGCATTCTTTGGCATTGCCTTTCTTTGGGATTGGGATGAAAACTGACCTTTTCCAGTCCTGTGGCCACTGCTGAGTTTTCCAAATTTGCTGATGTATTGAGGGCAGCACTTTCACAGCATCATCTTTCAGGATTTGAAATAGCTCAACTGGAATTCCATCACCTCCACTAGCTTTGTTCATAGTGATGCTTTCTAAGGCCCACTTGACTTCACATTCCAGGATGTCTGGCTCTAGGTGACTGATCACACCATCATGATTATCTGGGTCATGAAGATCTTTTTTGTACAGTTCTTCTGTGTATTCTTGCCACCTCTTCTTAATATCTTCTGCTTCTGTTAGGTCCATACCACTTCTGTCCTTTATCGAGCCCATCTTTGCATGAAGTGTTCCCTTGGTATCTCTAATTTTCTTGAAGAGATCTCTAGTCTTTCCCATTCTATTGTTTTCCTCTATTTCTTTGCATTGATCACTGAGGAAGACTTTATCTCTCCTTGCTATTCGTTGGAACTCTGCATTCAAATGGGAATATCTTTCCTATTCTCCTTTGCTTTTCGCTTCTCTTCCTTTCACAGCTATTTGTAAGGCCTCCTCAGACAGCCATTTTGCTTTTTTGCATTTCTTTTCTATGGGGATGGTCTTGATTCCTGTTTCCTGTACAAAGTCACGAACCTCCGTCCATAGTTCATCATGCACTCTGTCTATCAGATCTAGTCCCTTAAATCTATTTGTCACTTTCACTGTATAATCATAAGGGATTTGATTTAGGTCATACCTGAATGGTCTAGTGGTTTTCCCTACTTTCTTCAATTTAAGACTACATCATACTTCTCAGCGGAGAAGGCAATGGCACCCCACTCCAGTACTCTTGCCTGGAAAATCCCATGGACAGAGGAGCCTGGTGGGCTACAGTCCATGAGGTCGCTAAGAGTCGGACACGACTGAGCGACTTCACTTTCACTTTTCCCTTTCATGCACTGGAGAAGGAAATGGCAGCCCACTCCAGTATTCTTGCCTGGAGAATCCTAGGGACGGCGGAGCCTGGTGAGCTGCCGTCTATGGGGTCGCACAGAGTCGGACACGACCGAAGCGACTTAGCAGCAGTAGCAGCATACTTCTCAGTAATTTCCTACCACCACAAATTATTCAGCACAGTGCAGTGTACATAGTCAAGTTTTCCACCAATACTTGTTAGAAGGGTTAGAATTTCATAAACTTATAATAGTCCCAGGTTCAAGTTGGTTTGGTTTGGTTTTGGTTGTTGGTTGATTGGTTTCATCTGCCTCTTGCTAGATTCTGACTTCCTTGAGGGCAGGGACTGTGCCTTATTTGTCTTTGTAATCTCCCTAAGTTCAGAGTGTCTGCACATAGTAAGCATTCAATAATGTTTGTTAAATGAGTCGATGTTCAGTGGGAAACTTTCTAAAAGAACCATAATGACACCTTGTGTAGGTGTGAAGATTTACAGTTTACAAGTTGCTCTAAGAGACATGATCTCCTCTAATCCTCTCAACAGGACTGTGGAGTTGCCACTGCGATGACTGCGGCACAGATGATGGAAGGATGTTCATAGAAGTCTGGTCACCCCGCAGCTAAGAGCAGAGCTGGACTCACAGGTGTGTCGACTCCACATCAAGAGCTCCTTTCACTTGACCACTGCTGCTGCTGCTGCTGCTAAGTCGCGTCAGTCATGTCCGACTGTGCGACCCCATAGACGGCAGCCCACCAGGCTCCTTCGTCCATGGGGTTTCCCAGGCAAGAGTACTGGAGTGGGGTGCCATTGCCTTCTCCTCACTTGACCACACAAATCATCAAATCTCTTGGTGGAGTGATCTAGTTGGACCTTTGGTTCCAAGTCATACTTTGGTATCATGGTACAGCAACTATCGGTGACATATAAAGTCCTTTTCTTGTTTGATGTCACACCATAGCGACGTAGTGACCTCTGGCCACTGAAACAGGCCCAGTTGATTTCGGTTGCATCAAGTGTTGACCTCAATTTGGAATACAGACTGAAGTGGAAGAACTGCCTCAATGAAAGAAAATCAGATTTATTCTAAAGATTCATATAAGGAAAGAAAATCTTCGCCAAGTCTGATGGGTCAAACGTGGGCAGTAGAACAGATAGCAAGTCTAGGTCCAGAGTGGAATCTGTGTCAAAATTGTCCTTGGTGGAACTTTGGGAAGGTCAACAAATTATCTGACACTGGCTTTTAAGATACTAAGGGGCTCTCCAGGCCTTTAGAAACCACCTGTGACTCCCCAAACTCATCTTGTATAGAAAATAAACTCTCGAGTTTTCACCCAAACTTAAAACTCAGCCATCCTAACCTTTCTTCAGCCATCAATAGACATAAGCTGCTTTTTAATGCGTTCCTTGTACTTGCCTTGTCTCCTGTCAGCAGTCAGAAGATGGGTTTTTATTTTTTTTCAGGAAGAGGATTCAAAGAGCCTGCCCCGCAGCAATCCCATACTGCACTTCTTTGTCAGAATCCTAATGACGAATTCTAAATACATAAGAGACAGTCTCCAGCTGGAGAAGTGAAGAGCTTCCGGGGGCCTGTCGAGTTCCCTGACCCCAGACCTATTTTTATATTTTGATCTTGGGGACTGTGCCTCGTGACTTTCAGAACCCTCAAGTTATCCCCGGGGTTGCAGAGCACTAGCTTAACCAGTCATAGCAAGACTTAAAAAGGGGCAGCCAGGATCAAAGTGGTCAACACATGAGGGCATTAACCACCGGACCAGCCCCCGAGAGAACTGCATTAAGCTGCATTGTGCAAGAAGTTAAATTCTCCCCATGAAAAACCGCAGCACTTGAGGCTTTTAGTTTCATACATCTGAATAGCCACTTTAACAGCTACTCACATTTTGATATAAAATGTAAGAACGGATGGCATTTAATGTTCCAGTTGAAGTACAGAGAAAACAACACAATTTGAATATTTTTTATTTAAAGCTGCCTAAAGCTCCAAAGTTCAGTGTTACTTGTTCTACATTTCCCTCAGGATGGTATTAAATGGACTTTCCCCTATTCAAGCAGGGTGCATGGGTGAGAGAATGTTTTAAAAAGAGAGAGGAAAAAAAAGAAAAGAAAAAAAAAAAAAAAACAACACTGAAGAGTCCGGATTAAGAATAACATAGCACAGAGAGGTTCTGTCAATGAACTGACACTTCATTTTTCCTTCCATTGTCTGCTTAGCCAGAGAGCAGGGGACTAGCAACTAGGATGATCACATGAAGGCGGGAAAAACACAACTGTCAGGCTCCAAGGACAAAGCCTACTTTTAACAATACCATTCCTTAAATCCAGACATTAGAGCCAGAGGAATGAGAAAAAAGCAACTCACTCATGGATAGCTTACTGAGGATACTGCAGAAGATTATGCTAATCTTCACTTCATTGTCCTCTGCAAAATGTTTTCATATCAAGCCTTTTATCTGGGGAAGAAGAGATGCCCAACCTCTCAACTCAGTAACAGCCAACACTTTCTGTGTGGTTTCTGCGTAATTAACACCAGCACTAGACCTTTTCATTTGTGCTACTCAAGCTTAGGGCCTTTTGAGGGTGTCCACAGGGGAGCGGCCCTCACCCTTTGCCTGTGGCCCGGGAGCCACAGCTTATGCTTAGATCTGCGTGCCATCTGTTAATGGCAGAGGGAGCAAAACTTGAGCTAACTTTTCCTGGGCGTTCAGAAAATGCAAGAGACCAAATCCACCAGCACAAGATGAGCAAATTATTACTTTAGGAAAAAAAAAAATCTAACCTAGGAATTCAAATCAACTGCCTCATTTTCCACATCAGAGTTTTGCCTCATTATATAGTAGCTTTCATTTAGGACTCAAATGGCATGAAAGCATGAGCTTAGGTGGAAACTTGAATAGACCAAAGGGACACTCTGTGGGTTTTTTTTTGGAAGGATTGAGCTTCAGCATCCACCTCATTTTATTTCAAAATCGTGTCAGAGATGAGCCACATGTCAGCTTCAGGCTGCCCCGAGGCTCCAGGCAGCCCCCGTGGGAACACAAAATGTGAGATCAAATTTTCCTCTCTAATCGATTTCTCTGACTTTTGCTAACTCAAGTCAGACTCATATGAATGTCATAACAGCCACTCTTCATAATGATGAAACTCATGTGAGAGTGTGTTAAAGAGTACACAATGCTTTTCTTTGTTGTGATTGTTGGTGTGAGAATTTAGTCATTAGGAGTTTCCCAAACAACATCTGAAAGAAAAGACTAATTGCATATAAAAATACATTTGCCTTTAGATGGATTCCACTTGTCCAGAGGTGAAAAACCATTACACTTTTTACCTGTTCTCTGAAAAACTTTGATTAGACTTACTAGGCAATGCGTTTCTACCCAGAGCCTGGTTTCTATTCCACTTCAAACAAACTCTGTGATCTTGAGTGGAAGGCGGTGGGGGGAGGAGGGCCCTAGGTAAGTGCAAATCCTTCATGGATAGAACAAGGTCACCTGAGATCACAGGTACCCAAACTGGGACCATAAAAATCTCCAAGAATCAACACCCTACACAGATGACTGTTCCTGAATGAATTGCAATTCTTTTATAGCCTAAAAGAAATCAAACTCATAAGTTACATATTTCAAATCTTTCAAAACATGGGTACCATAAAGATATAATAATAAAAGAGGTCTTGATTGATGAAAATTTAGGAACCACAAAGCCAGAGAATCTTTAAGACCCCTGGTAGCTTTGTAAATCTCTGAGATGATGCATGTCCTGGCCTAGATGAGGAGGTATTCTTGGGAGGAAGCTCCAGAGTTGGTGCTCTCTATGGGTATACACTATGCTAATGCTGTGTCCTCGTGGATTTTTGTAGACTTGATCCAAACATGAGTAAGTATGGTTCCAACTAATTGAAAAAGAAGTATGAACCATCAGTGTTGACCTCCAGAACATACCATCAGCTATGAAGAGCAAAAAAAAATGCCACTGTCCTTAAGGAGGCAATTTTAGGACAGCAATGATGCACTGTGAAAGTACTGGGTAATGTTTGCTGCCCCTGACTGCAGCAATGGTCAATGCCAGAGGACTTGTTCTTTGGCTATTCCAACAGTCTCTGATGTGGATGTGCAGGTCATGCCAAATATTCTGCCTTTTAAAAATAAATCCTTCCTGCTTTTCGCTTATTTATTACTTACTGCCTTTAACACACAGGGATCACAGTATCAATCATTTTGTGGATTTCTATTAAAAATTTCTGGAGGAAAAGTAGATGAAGGAAAAGAAAGAGAAAGTCATGAGTAACAAATATACTTAATTTTCTCCCTTCAAAATGGTGAAGATTTTGACAGATTGTATTTTGGATAATCAGAAATGTACAAATTCAACATGGAATTACAATATAGCTCTCTTTACAATTACATTTAGGTAAGAATATTACAATTTTTTTAAAAAAAAACTTTCTACCTTAGGTAAATCTCAAAGATTTTCTCTTGAGACTTTGGTGAGAGACAAGATGATGACAAAAGATAAAATATAAGTCTTTTAAGGTACAGTTTATTCATTTTATGGAGAAAATATTTCATTTAAATAAATTTATTTCCTACAGAATTTATACTTCCTATAGAATCTAACCTTATAACTTACCAGTGCTTTGAAGAATAAAGTCACTGCCTGATTATCTAAATTTACTAAGATGAGCATATAAACAGGGGGTGCTCTAAACTTAGGATACCCTTTAACAATTAAAGCAGCTAAATGTAGAAGACCACCACCGGCTTCTTCCAGCAACCACACAATTTGGTGGAATTAAACTATTTCAGGCCTGTTCAATCTTGGAAAAACCACATAGCTGTGAAAACATCATTTACGGACTGCCGGGTGTTTGACTTCGTATAAGCTGTTTAGACCACGTGAAATCTGCAATGCACTGTTAGATCTTTACAAATTTCATGAAATCTTTTTCGGATATCCAAAAAATCCTGAACTGCTTGAATCTTTTGTATCCTAGCACTGGGGACTGACCCATAATCTCTTTCCCAGCCGGGATACCAAGTCTGGACCCAACCTTGTCACTGATTCCGGCAGCTGCTTCAATTCACCAGAGGGGATGGCAGCAATCCTACTTCTAAAAGAACACCACAAGGGCTTACGTTCATGACGCCTTGAAGAGAGCCTGAAAGAAAGGTCAAAGGTGAAGAAGAGATAAAGTGCCAAACAAGGAGATCAGTAACGTGGGTCTTCTTGATGAAATCCTAATGTCTGATTCTTCAGGATGCAAGCACCGTAAATGCATTTCCAAAAAAGCCTCAGTTTTGTTGGTGTTTGTACGTGCAGGCGTGCCTGTGCTTGTGGGTTTGCCTCCATGTTTGTGTGTGTGTTTGTGAGCAGTGTGGGTTTTGCTTTGTTTTGTTTTTAGGTCGGATCACTGTGCATCTAAAAGCCTTATTCAGTTGTCCTTGTCCTGAGTACTTTGTCTTACACAGGCCGCATTACTCTTGTAAACAGACGCTGCATCAAAGTGAGAGCAGAGAGAGTCACATCAGTGGATTAAGGCCTTCTGCATGATAAAGTAGCTACCTAGGGGGGGATAAACTTAATATGTGAAAGAATGTTATTGAGAGGAATAAAGTACCAAAACTCTGTCATTCTCCTCTTAATGTCCTAATCTAATGCCTGACACTGGGGCCTTAGGGCAGGGTTAGTGTTAATCAATGAAATACCCATCTGTGTTCCCCTGTCCTTATCGCTATTTAAAACTAGCCTAAACTCAATTATTGTCCCTTAGAGACCAAGATGGGATATTAAGTTGATTGAAAGGAATTGTGTCCCACAAAGAAATCCCAGTGTTAAAATGCAGAGGTGTCGACATTGCTAACTAAATTTCAGCTAAACAGAGATTAAATGCTAATTCTTAGAATGGGAAAAAAGCTGCATAGATTATATCTGGCTAAATATCCTTATTTCAAAGCAGCTAAATTCTGGTAGACAGAGTAATCAATCCAGAGCAGCTTGTGCTTTTAGAATAAAATAGATTGTTTATGTCTCCCGTAATATGTATAACAGAACAGGTACACAAGGATGATATTAAGTTCAGAGAGATCTGCATTCTCAATTCACAGTAATTGATAGAATCACAGTGACTGTTGGGATGATATATAATTTATGCCTTGAATAAAAAGTATCATGGAAAATTTCTTTAATTATGTTTAAATTAAAAGGTATTTTTTAAAGAGGGAAGGGACTGGGAAAAGAGGGCAAGAGAGAAGCATGATCTTAATTATTGCCCAAGGAGCCCATAATTGCCTTAATAATACCTGAGTATAAAGTGGCAGCATTTTCCATTTTTAATCTTCTCTGCTTTGTTTTGTGCCTGGGTTTAATGGCAGTTTATTTTTAGAACAGAGATGATTTCTCTAAAACCAGGTTTCATGGCATGGACATATATGTACTGGATATAATTTTGAGAAGTTTTGAAATAAACAGAAAAGCAGTTCTTCAAATATAGTCTAAATCTGAATGAATATGTTTTTTATACTTTGGAACCTACATATATATTTAAAGGCAAATAGGTTCACAAGATACCATTTCATAAGTTAATAATAAATAATAATAAAATTATAATTTAAAGGCTTACCTGCTATCTACAATACCAAAAAATCCTCATTTTTTGGTGGAATGCTAGTCCTACTGGATTCTAGTTATTACATCTAGACCTTTAGACTCAGATGGTAAAGAATCTGCCTGTGATGCGGGAGACCCGGGTTTGATCCCTGGGTTGGGAAGATCCCCTGGAGAAGGAAATGGCAACCCACATCAGTATTCTTGCCTGGAGAATTCCATGGACAGAGGAGACAGTCCACGTGGTCGAAAAGAGTTGGACATGACTGAGTGACTAACACTTTCATGGATTTCCCCAGTGGCTCAGCTGGTAAAGAATCCGCCTGCAATGAATCAATCCCAGGGTTCAATTCCAGGGTTCTAATTGTTACCAGTTACTAATACTAATTAAAAGGTATGATTATAGCATAAGAATAGACTGAAAAGTCAGTAACAAAATAGCTCAGAAATAAATTATGTGAATATATGATATATGATGGAAGAAAAAGTCAAAAGTAGTAGAGGAGGGGAATATTGTCTTGATAAACAGAGCTATTATCCATCAGTAAAAGAAACCAATTTAGTCATTATCTTGTCTCATGTACCCATTTAAATTCCAGTTGAATTTTAAAAGTTCAGTTGTTTTAAAAAATAATCTATCAAAAGCTAAAGAAATAGTTATCAAATATCAAAGTTTTAGAGAGGGAATGATTAAGACAGTAAAAGAAATCACAAAGTAAAAACCATCTGATTTAACTACATATACATTTTAAATCACTCAAGATAATCAGAACTAAAAGTAAACAGCAAACTAGGGATATATTTATAGCAAATATTACATTAAAAGGCCAAATATCCTTATTTATTGATGAGAAAAAACTACAACCCCCTAGAGAATACAAAACAGTGGAATCATTTTTCAGCCCTCTAATCAAAACATTTTATTTTAAATTTTCTCTAGTCAAGACCCAAACTCACCTAATTGAATTTTAGCAGCATGGGCAGATATAACGTAAGTTTTAGAGGTCTTGCTTTTACATGATCTCATAGACTGGCTCTCACACAATGGCTCTTGATGTTGGATACTAAATAGTCCATACATCTGTTTCCAACAGCTATCCTCAGCCATCCCTTTTCACTTTGGTTGATGCTATCTAGTGTCTGATTCAGTGCAGCAACTAGAAGCTGACCAGAGGAGTTATTTCTTGCACTTTTTCAGAGAAAAATGAAGTAATAAGAAAGAGAAAGTCAAATGACACAGACATTTCACTATGCCCAATAAAGTTAGAAAGTTCAGCCTAGTCTTCTCAACTCCCAACTTCAAATAAAAATTTTTGTTCACATCACTCAGGTGGTCAGGCACTCAGAAAACTAAGAAGAGAAAATAGGAAACACATTCCAACGTGCTGACATTAATATACAAAATTATAATTTCAACCATTTTATTATAGTTCCAGAGAACAGTACATAATAGTGTGATCCTATTTACACACAACAAATAGGGAAACAGCCTTTGTAAAACCTAGTTCTTTAAGCACAGCCAATGTGAGGGCATAGCACCATGTGTCAGGGCCAGAAAGGGAAACAGTTCTGAAGTCAAGAGCATCTGAAAGAGCCTCCAAATGTCAGACTGAAAAAAATCAAAAGCACAAGACTGCTATTTCTCATGGACTGAAGTGGGAGCTGAAGTGCTCTCCCTCAATTAAGCAAAGTGTGGTGCAGCTGATTAACCTGAATGTTACCTTGGTAACCCAGGAATTACACTGTAAATGAAATATGTTCAACGATAGGTATCTTTAGTCAGACAAGAGCCACATGAGCATTCTGAGCAAGAGAACCATAAATCTTGGGTTTCTAGCACTTTAATCATTCATGAAATAAGAGTCTTTTTTGACAAGAAGCAGGCATGGCCACTAGTTATTAAATAAGCAGTAAAAAGGACATGTGCTTTAGTATAATGGGGAAACATCCAAGGCTTGACTCCAGGCTTGATTATTATAAAACAAGGCCTATGTAATATAGGTATTACAGTAATGACTGACATATTTTAAAGCAGAGATTACTAAAATGTCTTAAAATTTTTCAGTGGGGCATTCTTTTAAAAATAAAAAAGGTTATGCTGCAATAAATGAGGAGAGTATTTCTTTCCTTCTTAAAAATCTCTCCTTAGAAAGGAATAAACATCCCTGATATTTGCTGCATTGATATTCTCTCTCTGTATATTACCCATCCCTCACAGAGGTGCTAAACAATAGACAATGTATAAATTCTGCAGCGTGTGCGTACTGCATTTTTTCCTCTATAAGAGAACCAGTAGCATATATTTTCTTTAAAAAATAATTCAACACTGTGCCCCATTCCTTTCTCTACACTTCTATTGAACTCTGAAAGTCTCTCTTGGCCTGCCAGGGTGCTGGGAGCATTGATAAACATTTGAAAACTAAATGAAGCTTTTAAAGTGCTCAAAATTGCCTCCAGCACATGCTTGTGACCATCATCTTGAACTTGAGTCTGAAGAGTAAAGTCCTAGGGCCATATTTAGAGCTTTAAAGACACATTTTAAAATTGATGGTGAGTGTTTTAAAACCTGTGATCAGGTGAGAGGGAAAGGTCAGCCATTCATCCTTCTTTGTGGCTATGCCTTTGTCAAGGGACACTCCTTCTGAAGATCTCACTACATTTAGTTCTGTTAGGTGGAAAAGAGATAGATAGACAGACAGACATAAACCCCAACCACCTTCTCTCTTTAGAATGTTTATCTTACTCATCTAACCATTAATCATATATTAGCCTAAGGTGGTATTTCTCAAAGTGTGTTCTGGAGAATTCTCTGTGAGACATTTATAGGATAGCTTCATCAAGAAAGTTCTGGACCAAATGAAATCCTGGGTTAAACAAAGTTTAACAGGTTTCTTTTTTAAGGACTTTTGATACCTTTTGTGCTCACATTCATTGGCCTCTCTCCAGACTCTGAGTATCCAGTGGGGAGTAAGCCAGCCATGGTCCCTGACATCAGGGAAGAACATTCCAGACAGCTCCCTCAGAATGTACAGGTTAAAATATCATCTTACATTTTATTTGGCACTTTGTTTTCCAAGCCCTCTGGATATCCTTTGCACACAGGAGGCGGTGGGTATTAATACGCCCAATTATCTCCATGAATTTACTTGTGTTTCTTATTTGACTAGTAGTGTCACCTTCTCAACAGTCCAGGCTTGAAAACTGACAGTCCCTTTCTACTTTTCTCTCACCCTCAAAACCAGTTGTGATCAAACCCTCACAATCTTTGTCACACTTACACAGTTATGCCCCAGTCCTAGTTTATACTTTTTTTATTGGCGTATAGTTGCTTTACGATGTTGTGTTAGTTTCTGCTATGCAGCAAAGTGAATCAGTTATATGTATAAAATTGTCCACTGTTTTTTAGATTTCCTTCCCACTTAGCTCACCACAGAGCAATTAGTAGAGTTCCCTGTGCTATAATAGTAGGTTCTCATTTGTTATCTATTTTATATATAATTGTGTGTATATGTCAGTCCAATCTCCCAGTTCATCCCACCCCCTTCCCCCCTTGATGACAATGTTTGTTCTCTACATCTGTGACTTTATTTCTGCTTTGCAGATAAGTTCATCTGTACCATTTTTCTAGATTCCACATATAATTGATATTACACAATATTTGTTTTTCTCATTCTGACTTACCTCACTCTGTATGACAATCCCTAGATCTAGCCATGTATCTGCAAATGACACAATTTTGTTCCTTTTTATCGCTGAGTAATATTCTATTGTGTATATATACTATATCTTCTTTATTCATTCTTCTGTCAATGGACATTTAGGTTGCTTCCCTGTCCTGGTTATTGTAAATAGTGCTGCAATGAACATGGATGCATGTATCCTTTCAAATTCTGGTTTTCTCCAAACATATGCCTAGGAGTGGAACTGCTGGATCATATGGTAGCTCTATTTTTAGTTTTTTAAGGAACCTCCATAGTGGCTGTACCGATTTACATTCCCACCGACAGTGTCAGAGGGTTCCTTTCTTCCCACACACTCTCTAGCACTTATTCTTTGTAGATTTTGTGATGATGGTAATTCTAACTGGTGTGAAGTGATACTTCATTGTAGTTTTGATTCGTATTTCTCTAACAATTAGTGATGTTGAGCATCTTTTCATGTTTTGTTGGCCATCTGTATGTCTTCTTTGGAGAAATGTCTACTTAGGTCTTTCACACACGTTTTAGTTATGTTGTTT
This sequence comes from Giraffa tippelskirchi, assembly GCF_054371585.1. Lineage (NCBI taxonomy): Eukaryota > Metazoa > Chordata > Mammalia > Artiodactyla > Giraffidae > Giraffa > Giraffa tippelskirchi. The sequence continues at coordinate 130,508,016 of NC_137279.1, read as the reverse complement.
GTTCATTTTGATATTGAGCTCCATGAGAGAATTCTTCCCAATTAGACTAATAATATCAACTCCTAACCAGTCCTTTACCTCAAGGCTCCCATCTCCCTCAAACACACACACACACACACACACACACACTTCTGCTATCATACACAACATCGAAGATGTCCTACACACCATTCCCAGAGTTTTCTTCGTCTTTTACTTTGGTATGCAAACACCTGGATGATTTGACTCCAAAAAAAAATCAGTATTTCCAACCTTACTTGCCTACAACAGTCCTCTCCTCCCCTCCTGTGGCTTTTACCCACTACTTTCTAGCAACATCAATCTATTAGGTTGGAGCAAAAGTAATTGCGATTTTACATTGCTGAACTTTGCCATTTGATATTGGAATATGTTCTTAAATAAATGTAGTTATTTTATACATCATTTTAATGTACACTTCTCACTTTGTGTTTTTTGCTAATAACATTACTTGCTGTTTATTTTATAGATATTTTAAACTATAGAAATGATATTAGACAAAAAGCAAATTTGAGTAATTTTTTATCTGAGTTCAAAATGTGTCGTAAAGCAGCAAAGACAACTTGCAACATCAACAATGCACTTGGCCTAGGAACTTCTAATGAACATACAGTGCAGTGATGGTTTAAGAAGTTGTACAAAGGAGACAAGAGCCTTGAAGATGAAGAGCATGGTGGCCAGCCATCAGAAGTTGACAACGACCAACTGAGAGCAACCATGGAAGCTGATCCTCTTATAAGTACACAAGAAGTTGCCAAAGAACCCAACATTGACTATTCTACCATCATTCAGCATTTGAAGCAAATTGGAAGATGAAAAAGCTCGATAAGTGGGTGCCGCATGACCTGACAGCAAGTCAAAAAAATCATCATTTTGAAATGTTGTCTTCTCATAATCTACACAACAACAATGAACCATTTCTTGATTAGATTGTGTCGTGTGACAAAAAGTGGATTTTAACGGCAACCGAAAACAACCAGCTCAGTAGTTGGACTTTAAAGAAGCTGCAAAGCACTTCCCAAAGACAAACTTGCACCACAAAAAAAAAAAAAAAAGGTCATGGTCATTGTCTGGTTGTCTGCTTCTGGTCTGATCCACTACAGCTTTCTGAATCCTGGCAAAACCATTACATCTGAGAAGTACACTCAGCAAATCAATGAGATGCACTGAAAGCTGCAACCCCTGCAGCTAGCACTGGTCAACAGAAAGGGCCCAATTCTTCGGGACAACACTCAATGACATGGCGCACAACCAGTGCTTCAAAAACTGAACAAATTGGGCTGCGAAGATTTGCCTCATCTGCCACATTCCCTGACCTCCCGCCAACTGACTACCATTTCTTCAAGCATCTCAACAACTTTTTGTAAGGAAAATGTTTCCACAATCAGCAGGAGGCATAAAACGCTTTCCAAGAGTTCGTTGAATCCTGAAGCATGGATTTTTATGCTACAGGAATAAACAAACTTATTTCTCATTAGCAAGAATGTATTGATTGTAATGGTTCCTATTTTGATTAATAAAGATGTGTTTAAACCTAGTTATAATGTTTTAAAATTCACGGGCCGAAACTGCAATTAACTTTTGTGCTAACCTAATACTGAAGAACCACAAACTTGCCAGAGAGAGCCTTTGTCCCATGCACAGCAAGCAAAATACCATACATTTCTCCAGCTTAAGTCCTACAACTTGAATGAAGTCTCATGCTCCAGGCCCTTGTAGTCAGAATCACCCTCACTTCCTGTGCTCATGTAGCACTTTCCTAGTGTTTCTAGTCGCACACATATATATCACTGTCTATCCTGCATTTGAAACTTTTTATGTATTTGTCTGTCTCACTTCCTAACTTGTGAGATGCTAAAAAACAGAGATGGCATCTTTTGATAGCACCTCAGCATCTGGTACCAGACACATACATAGTAGGCACTCACAACAAGCTGGTTGAACTGAGTGGAAATACACTAGACTAAAAAGACTTTGTTTTGGTTCAAAATGGGATCCATAGAAGCGTTGCAAGCAGTCATCATAAGTATGAAAACAGCTTCTCCAGGGCTGACCAGAGATGCCCAACCAGACATATGCTGATAAATTCAAGTGCTACAAAGGAAATAATAAAAAATTTCAGGTGTGCTGCAATTAATGAGTTAATGTACCAAGTTCAATCGGAATAGATGTCTTTAATGTCTATGCATTCCTCAGAAAACACTAGGAAAAGGAATTCAAGTAACATTTCAACAGCCAGCTGAAACATAATTTTCAATGATGTACTACATCATTGATATAGTAGTAGATGTACTACTTGCAATGATGTAGTACATTTAGAAACATTGTTTCTTTCTGCTTTAATCACCTGTGAATTCAGAGAGGTCACGCAGTCCTTCTCTTATGAAAGATTCCACACATACACTGAGGCAGAGAGAGCCGATTTTCGCAAACACCCACTCTCCTCGTCTTTTCCTTCATAAAAATCCCCTCTGTGTTTTAGTTAGGTATAAGATTTGCCAGCATTCCATTAACATAGGTATGGCCTTTTAGTTAATGCTAGCCAGTAAGATTTAAGCAAAAGCAGTTTATGCAACATCCAGGTCATGGTCTTACAAGGAAACTGCTTACCCTCCATGACCTCTTTCCTACTCCTTTTGGGATGAGACCCTGATATGACAGCAGTGAGCCTGTCTTGGGAATGAGGTTAGCACCCAGGGAACAGCAGCACAGCATGATAGAAAGAATCTAGGTGTTATTATCTCCAGGGAAAAAGCTGTCCTTCTCCCCTGGACAGCTACCAGCTCAAAAGTTCACATTAAGAGAGAAATTATTTTACCATCTTTAAACATTCATTTAAGCATTCATTATTTCAGTCTCTGAGAAAGCAGACTAAGGAATTCCTGACCTAACAAATGCCCACCCATATGTCCATAGCACCTGAAAAACTCTGTCCCCAAAGTGACATCTCATCCCAGGAGGGCTACAGCATGAACACACTGGATGGGTATAACAGATTACTCAGTTGACAAAAGGAGAGAAGAAAGCCCCAAGAGAAAGGCTCAGAGGACAGCTACATTATAATGCTCGAGAGGACACTAGAAAAGCCACAAAGACAGGGCCCCAGTGCAGGGCACTCTGCACGGCTCTAGAAAAAAGACACGGAAAGAAAGATAGAAGCAGCAAAAATGGAAAAGTTGGGAGGCAAGCCAATGTGCTCCAGAATGTTATCAACCAGATGATCCTACAATTGTTCACTACACTGAGAGCTCCTTGAGGGAAGTGGTACTCTATCTTTTTCTAAATCTTCAGGTGCCTTACAGTAAATATTCTTCAAATGGTAGAAATAAATAAATGGATAACCAACTGACAGCAGCTGATCAATTTTCTATTTCAATATCAAATCTCCTATTAGTCACTCATCCATCACAATGATCTCAACAGGAGCTTTAAAAAAAAAAAACTGCTAAAATAATTTTGAATTTGCTGCACACCTAGGTGGCAATGAAATCCTCAAGTGTCTACCTGACAGAGCGATATCAGGAAGCAACAGGGAGCAGCCAGAAAGGCAGATAGCAGATGCCAAAATTAGGAGGCAGTTTACACTCTTCCAGACGAAGAACTGTAAAAGGAGTGATGGATTGCAGCACAAAGAGAAACCTTTAACTAGGTTCTGCTCGGCATGGCATCAAGTAAGTGCCGTCGACTGCATTCAGTGGAGTAAAAAAAAAAAAAAGAGTGTACGCTGAGATGTCAGCTTGTAAAAGTGTCAGTCTCTAAAATAAATCAAGTAGCAAACGGAAAACATATAAATAACTATACTTGATGCCAGCAACACTAAGCAAGAAAAAAAAAAGCCATTTTAAAAGAATTTTCCTTGTTAACCACACAGTGAGCTGGGCTTAGCCGGGGGTTTTCTGGATTAGCAAATGAAGTTTGCTAGTTTTAGATAAACTAGATGGTGGTTTCAGGGTCTGCTGGAAAACACACAGATGGAAAGGCCAAAATCTGAGCTTTTGCCTTAACTCTGTGAACTTTTGCCTAAACTTTGGTTTCCTCCTCATAAAATGGAGACTGAGAAGTTAGTTCTTTTTTTTTTTCTTTCTGCACCTCACCTGCTCAGTTTAAAACCCTTATAATGACACTACATCATAAGCTCAGATTCTGGGAAGGACCAACCTGTTCAGTTCAGTTCAGTTCAGTAACTCAGTCATGTCTGACTCTGCGACCCCATAGACTGCAGCATGCCAGGCCTCCTTGTCCATCACCAACTCCCGGAGTTTACTCAAACTCATGTCCATTGAGTTGGTGATGCCATCCAACCATCTCATCCTCTGTCGTCCCCTTTTCCTCCCGCCTTCAATCTTTCCCAGCATCAGAGTCTTTTCAAATGAGTCAGTTCTTCACATTAGGTGGCCAAGGTATTGGAGTTTCACCTTCAGCATCAGTCCTTCTAATGAATATTCAGAACTGATTTCCTTTAGGATGGACTGGTTGGATCTCCTTGCAGCCCAAGGGCCTCTCAGAGTCTTCTCCAACACCACAGCTCAAAAGCCTCAATTCTTCAGCACTCAGCTTTCTTTATGGTCCAACTCTCACATTCATACATAACTACTGGAAAAACCATAGCTTTGACTAGATGGACCTTTGTTGGCAAAGTAATGTCTCTGCTTTTTAATGTGCTGTCTAGGTTAGTCATAACTTTTCTTTCAAGGAGTAAGCGTCTTTTAATTTCATGGCTGCACTCACCATCTGCAGTGATTTTGGAGACACCCCAAAAAAGTCTGTCACTGTTTCCACTGTTTCCCCATCTATTTCTCATGAAGTGATACCATGATCTTAGTTTTCTGAATATTGAGTTTTAAGCCAACTTTTTCACTCTCCTCTTTCACTTTCATCAGGAGGCTTTTTAGTTCTTCTTTACTTTCTGCCATAAAGGTGGTGTCAACTGCATATCTGAGGTTATTGATATTTCTCCCGGCAGTCTTGATTCCAGCTTGTGCTTCATCCAGCCCAGTGTTTCTCATGATGTACTCTGCATATAAGTTAAATAATCAGGGTGACAATATATAGCCTTGACGTACTCCTTTCCCTATTTGGAGCCAGTCTGTTGTCCCATGTTCACTTCTAACTGTTGCTTCCTGACCTGCAGACAGGTTTCTCAAGAGACAGGTCAGATGGTCTGGTATTCCCATCTCTTGAAGAATTTTCCACAGTTTATTGTGATCCACACAGTCAAAGGCTTTGGCATAGTCAATAAAGCAGAAATAGATGTTTTTCTGGAACTCGCTTGCTTTTTGGATGATCCAGCGAATATTGGCAATTTGATCTCTGGTTCCTCTGCCTTTTCTAAAACCAGCTTGAACATCTGGAAGTTCATGGTTCATGTATTGCTGAAGCCTGGCTTGGAGAATTTTGAGCATTCTCTAACATTTGCTACATTACATAAGATCCATTGAAATATCCACTTTGTGATGTTAATTCACAAGAATATTGCTCACTCAGGTGACTTAAATCCTGAATTTTCACCTGCATTTGAAAAAGGCATTTAGGATTAAATTAGTTATATGGCTATTTCTGAAAGACATAACTGTATTTATACCTTCCTTGTTTAAAATATATACTTTTACTAATCATCACCTCCAGTGATCTGGTCTTATTCTGTCAATGGCTTCTATTATAGAGTATTGTCTGCAGAATCCCTTAATTATGACCTCATTTTCTTCCTTGAGCATTCCCGCAAACTAGCAGTCCCAACTATCATTAGGAAAGCTTTTAGGTTGAAATAGTTGAATTGGTTACAAGGTCACCTGCTGCATCTAAAGTAGTTACTTAATAGAGAATAATGTGACAGGCCCAGGCCAACAGACTCTTCAATAACATTACTAATATTCTAATACATTATTGTCTTCTTTTCTACACATGAAATTTAGTATACAAATGTTCTTCAACTAGTATTGCCTCTATCTTGTGATAACTGAACAATTCTCTATAGGTAACAGGAGTCCAATGTATTATGTATGTTCTATTGCTCTAATGAATAAAAGGATTAGCTTGTTTACAGCTGCCAGTGTGGTCTGTTAATTTGGCATTTCATCTCACTATATCTGACTGCAGAGACTAAAGTGAAGCTTGCTTTCATTTTTCATTTTTCCAGAAACATAAAATGAATAGGCTAATTTCTCAACTATCCAACTTTGGTATTTGAAATAAAAAAAATATGAATGTAGCTCATTTTTTCTCAGTCCATTCAGTATTATTACTGGGTTTTTACATGGCTGAATATCTTGAACAATAACATGATTATTTAGTATTATAACCCTCACAACTTGCAGAATAATCTTTTACTTAGAAAAAAAAGTCAAGATAAAATTAAGAGTCCCTATATACAGTAATTTCAGAAACTAAGTCTTGATCATAATATTCACAACTTAACAGCTCCTTAGAAGGAGAGAGCTTTTTCTGGGTATTCTAGAAGCAGAAACTGCTTAAGATATTTTAAAAATATGCTTCATAAAATGATAACATTATGAATTTCATTCTTAATATCTCCAGAAATTTTCCTGTTGCAGTCTAATTCAAATATCTGTTTGAATTAGATAGTCTAATTTTTCTTACATAGTCTAATTTTTCAAACATGTTATTCTTCTTTTAATTTATTTTCATCTATTGTCTTCTTTTTCCACTCCTTCAAAAAGGTTTTGAGGACTTTCTTATGACACTACATTTACAATCACCTTCTATTCTTCATATAATGCCTTCTCAACACTTCTCCCATAAGAACTTTACAGAACTACTAGAGTATACCCAAAATATGACAAAAGAACAAGCTGCCACTTGCAACAGAAATCAGCAACTTTTCAAGTCCTTTTCAACAAAGATCTACGATTTTTTATTCCATTTATGAACCTAGAATTTGAACTTGGGCCATAGCCAGCAGGAACAGAACAGGAGAGATGAAACAAATTTGTTAAAATTAAAGTCACCAATAAAAAGCTAAGGATAACACTCAATGAGACACTTATGACACAGAGAATTATTATCACATTGCCTTCATGTCTCATGTACCTATAGTATTTTCTGAAAGGCCGGGCCACCAAAAGAGCCAGCATTTATAAGCCTTTGAACTGCTTTGCATTTGGCATTAATCTTGCAAAGTTCAGTTTCCTGAAATATTTAAAGGAAAAAAGTAGAAAATAAATCTTACATCTTTTCTACAAGCTCTCTAATACTTTGAGCATTGTAAACTGGGTCAAGGAAGACACAAAAGAAGGATAAGAAGTGTCCACATCTGACACAAGCCTACAGAGCTAATATTTGCTGAATGTTCATTGTGTGACAGACATAAGGTCAGGGCTTCGCAAACATCATCTCATTTATCCTCAAAACAATTCTGTGAGATGGCTGCTGTTTCATCCTTACTTTACAAATAAGGAGACTGAGACTTGAGGAGTGAGGCGATTTGTTCCATGTCAAACAGTGGTAGTTGTGGAGCCTGGCTCTAAACCAGGCCTCCTCACACCAGAACCCAAGATCATAAGCATTCCTCAAAACTGAATGACTCTAAGGTTTGAAGCTAACATCCAAAGTACTTATAATGACTCCATCCTAGTTGTTAGGCAATGTGCATCACATTAACATGCCCCTAACTCTTCAGCAAAGGCTAATAGAGTTTTGCCAAGAGAATGTACTGGTCATAGCAAACACCCTCTTCCAACAACACAAGAGAAGACTCTACACATGGACATCACCAGATGGTCAACACTGAAATCAGATTGATTATATTCTTTGCAGCCAAAGATGGAGAAGCTCTATACAGGCAGCAAAAACAAGACCATGAGGTGACTGTGGCTCAGATCATGAACTACTTGTTGCCAAATTCAGACTTAAATTAAAGAAAGTGGGGAAAACCACTAAACCATTCAGGTATGACCTAAATCAAATCCCTTATGATTATACAGTGGCAGTGAGAAATAGATTTAAGGGACTAGATCTGATAGACAGAGTGCTTGATGAACTATGGACAGAAGTTCATGACATTGTATAGGAGGCAGTGATCAAGACCATCCCCAAGAAAGAGAAATGCAAAAAGGCAAAATGGTTGTCTGAGGAGGCCTTACAAATAGCTGTGAAAAGAAGAGAAGCGAAAGACAAAGGAAAAAAGGAAAGATATACCCGTTTGAATGCAGAGTTCCAAAGAATAGCAAGGAGAGATAAGAAAGCCTTCCTCAGTGATCAATGCAAAGAAATAGAGGAAAACAACAGACTGGGAAAGACTAGAGATCTCTTCAAGAATATTAGAGACATCAAGGGAACATTTCATGCAAAGATGGGCTTGATAAAGGACAGAAATGGTATGGACCTGACAGAAGCAGAAGATATTAAGAAGAGGTGGCAAGAATACACAGAAGAATTGTACAAAAAAGATCTTCACAACCCAGATAATCACGATGGTGTGATCACTCACCTAGAGCCAGACATCCTGGAATGTGAAGTCAAGTGGGCCTTAGAAAGCATCACTATGAACAAAGATAGTGGAGGTGATGGAATTTCAGTGGAGCTATTTGAAATTCTGAAAGATGATGCTGTGAAAGTACTGCCCTCAATATGCCAGCAAATTTGGAAAAATCAGCAGTGGCCACAGGACTGGAAAAGGTCAGTTTTCATTCCAATCCCAAAGACAGGAAATGCCAAAGAAGGCTCAAAGTACCACACAACAGCACTCATCTCACATGCTAGTAAAGTAATGCTCAAAATTCTCCAAGACAGACTTCAGCAATGCATGAACCATAAACTTCCAGATGTTCAAGCTGGTTTTAGAAAAGGCAGAGGAACCAGAGATCAAATTGCCAACATCCAATGGGTCATTGAAAAAGCAAGAGAGTTCCGGAAAAACACCTATTTCTGCTTTATTGACTATGCCAAAGGCTTTGACTGTGTGGATCACAATAAACTGTGGAAAATTCTGAAAGAGATGGGAATACCAGACCAGCTGACTTGCCTCTTGAGAAACCTGTCTGCAGGTCAGGAAGCAACAGTTAGAACTGGACATGGAATAACAGACTGGTTCCAAATAGGAAAAGGAGTATGTCAAGGCTGTATATTGTCATACTGCTTATTTAACTTATATGCAGAGTACATCATGAGAAACGCTGGGCTCGAAGAAGCACAAGCTGGAATCGAGATTGCCGGGAGAAATATCAATAACCTCAGATATGCAGTTGACACCACCTTAATGCAGAAAGTGAAGAAGAACTAATAAGCCTCTTGATGAAAGTGAAAGAGGAGAGTGAAAAAGTTGGCTTAAAACTCAACATTCAGAAAACTAAGATCATGGTATCCGGTCCCATCACTTCATGGCAAATAGATGGGGAAACAATAGAAACAGGGACAGACTTTTTTGGGGGGGCTCCAAAATCACTGCAGATGGTGATTGCAGCCATGAAATTAAAAGATGCTTACTCCTTGAAAGAAAAGTTATGACCAACCTAGACCACATATTAAAAAGCAGAGACATTACTTTGCCAACAAAGGTCCATCTAGTCAAGGCTATAGTTTTTCCAGTGGTCATGTATGGATGTGAGAATTGGACTATAAAGAAAGCTGAGTGCCGAAGAATTGACGCTTTTGAACTGTGGTGTTGGAGAAGACTCTTGAGAGTCCCATGGACTGCAAGGAGATCCAACCAGTCCATCCTAAAGGAGATTAGTCCTGGGTGTTCATTGTAAGGACTGATATTGAAGTTGAAACTCCAATGATTTGGCCACCTCATGCAAAGAGCTGACTCATTGGAAAAGACCCTGATGCTGGGCAAGATTGAGGGCAGGAGGAGAAGGGGACGACAGAGATGAGATGGCTGGATGGCATCACCGACTCAATGGACATGAGTTTGGGTAAGCTCCGGGAGTTGGTGAGGGACAGGAAGGCCTGGCGTGCTGCAGTTCACGGGGTCACAAAGAGTAGGACATAACTGAGTGACTGAACTGAACTAAATCAAACCTTTCAGCTTAGACTAGAATCCAGTGGATGGTCTATAAATTAGAGCATAATGATGATAACTTCCTCCCAGAATTGCCAGAGCAAATCCTGCATAAGCCCAGCCACCAGGAATATGATGCCATCAAACAAATCCGAAACCAACCATGAGCCTCATGTTTTGCCAGTCATGTGGCCATGTACATATGGCAGCCTTGCTCCCTAGGAGGAGAAACATAGGGGGAAACAACTTGGATGATGAAAAACAGCAGGGATTTAAATACTTCCACTCAGACAGCAGGTAGCTTGTTACCTGAAATGCCCAAGATCCATCACTTGGCAAATGAGAATGCAAAGACCAGACGCTGATTTTAGGAACACAGCAGGAAAGTACCACTGTGTACAAATTCCTGGTGGAGAGAGATGCTTTCTGTTTCATATCTGGGGTATCTGTAATGTCCCATATCCTCCTCCATCTTATACCTTCCTCATAATAACAAGCTCAGAACTCTTCTCAAGAAATCTAAATAGGTACAGACCCCTCTCTCCTACCACTTAGGGGAGCTGCAACACAGCAGGGTCTAAGGGGTTCTCAGCAAGCAACAGAGCACTGCTGACCTACTGGCATTATGTAGGGCGATAGGAAGCCCCCAACTCAGCTCATCAGCTCTCAGATAGACTGTAGGAGGGCAGTGCCGTGTGTGACAATCTGCCTGTTAACCAGGAAATTCTGTTAGCAAGGAACTCTACCTGATGACTTGGGACTAAGTAATACCATAACTCGTTGTTTACTTTCTCTATCTATCTCTCCTAACACCCTCTCGCCTGTCTTCCTGCAAGCACTGACTTAATCAATAAAGTTCTACTTTTGCAAGGAACTTTGACAGGATTATCAGAAACCACTGGAACCACAGACAATACTATCAGTCCAAGCCCTGTTTTCAAAGGCTTTGCATATCACTACCCTGACACTGGGAAAGACTGAGGACAGGAGGAGAAGGGGACCACAGAAGATGAGATGATTGGATGACATCACCGACTCAGTGGACATGAGTTTGAGCAAACTCTGGGAGATAGTGAAGGACAGGGAAACCTGGTGTGCCACAGTTCATGGGGTTCCAAAGAGTTGGACACAACTTAGCAACTGAACAACTTTGCAGATTACTCAGTTGAATAAAGGCTGGTCGAGGACAATGAGTTTAGGTGTCCTGATCTCCACCAGGGTTGCCAAAAGTCCTCAAAGAGCAATATATCAGCAGAGCAAGAAAAAAGTGGCTTCTGCCAGCCATCTACATTATCTCTCATTATAGACATAAGTGCAAACCTGCTTTGTAACAGATGTTGAGGGATGCTGTTTGTTGCTTCTGGTGAGAAGGAGGAGTGTTGTTTATTTTTGGAAAAGAAGTTTATGTCTGATTGCCAGAAACAGAACCTAACTCAAATGACACACTGGAGAGGTAACAAATAAGTTAATGTAAGGCTGCACTGGAGTAGTGACAAAGATAGTGACCTTAATGGAACCCAAGAACTGGAACAGGCTTCCCTGGAGCTAATTCCAGTTCCTGAGGACTCTGGTGAACAACTCTTCTCTCGTGGGTCTTCGTGAGCCACTTCTGGTTGATACAGGTCAGTGGCTCGCTCTCCTCTCTATCAGTCAGCTTCCTTGGCTTTCCTCAGCCTGCACACCACCCATCATGGCCTTTCTCCACCTCAAGACATCACTTGATGCATCTTGTTCTGTCCCATCTCCTCACTGGCAACTTGTTCAGTTTCTCAAAAGAATCCAATTGGTTTAGTTCATCTTTTCAGATCTGGTCTCTACTGTCTTCTATCATCTTCTCCCAATGCTGGCTGAAATAAATCTGTCTGCAGATTTACTAAGTAATTATTAGCTGGTATTATTTGTTTGGGAGGTGAGGGGCTGGGAAAAGTGAGGGGGTTCTATGGGCATTTTGTTACCACTGTAAATACATTCTTCTTTCCTGGACTTTGCAGTCCTATCTGATCTTTTTCTTAGGTTGGTGAATTACCTGAACAATAAATTCAGAACTAGGTATTACTTTTGACCATAATCTACAACTTGAGACAGAAAACTTCAGTGAGACTATCTGTAAAGTGGGAGAATGTTCCTTAGTTGCCTCTTTCTCTTTCATAAAATGTCCAGGATACACAATGAATTAGGATCAGACCCTGGAAAACTCTCAGCTGAGAGTCTCTCTAGGTAGGAGGCATTGCTGTCTCCCCATATCACTTGAAGGATGATTTTCTGGGGCCACAGACACTGTTCACTGCCTTGAAGAGCACAGGCGAGGCCTCACACCCAGGTGCACGGATATTGAAGATCCACTTCCTATGGTTTCCCAGAATGGGCTCCCAAGGTAAGCAATTAGCATGGAAAATGAGATGAGCCCCAAATCTAGCTTCTCATTTTGCTAATTATTCCTCCTTTTTGCCTGTGTAATTTTGATATGGGCAATCATTTGGAAAAACTACACACAAGGGATTTTAAAATGTCTGAGTTCAAGTAAAATAGACATACATAATTAGAATATTAGGTAGTATTTTCCATAAACTGTACTTAAATCTCAGTGACAAGCCCATGAAGGTAAGGCTTAAATATATCCAGTGCTTTGAATATTGGTACCTTGGGCTAGGGAAAGTGCATGTCGATAAATTATGAATGCTAAATGATAATAATGATGATAATACCTCTTGTTGATTTAGTGCTATACCCTGTTCAAAGTTCCTTCATGACCATTAACATACAGATTCTCTAAAAAGAAAGGGATGTGAACGGTGGGACTCTAGAATAAGTTTATGTATTTCAATTAACTCCTCTACCTTATTCCTGAACATTGCAATTTTTGTACAGTCATGTGTTCCATAAAGGAAAATGTTTATTAATGAAGAATACTAATTTGAAAACATACACTGTTACCCAGGCTGTGGTCCACATAGAAAGTATTTCAAGCCCCAAACACTTTTGCTTCAATAACTAAAGGTTTAGGATTCTATAAATTACCTGGATAGCTACCTTAAGCAACTCCCAATCCATCTTCATACCTGCTTTGTTTAAGTATCCAATCAACAAGTGAAATCAAGGTGAAGACTGATAAAGCATATTTTAAATCATATAGGAAAAGTATATTAAAATCCTGAAATATAAACCATTATCTTCTAGGACCAGAGATTTATGAAAAGTTTGGAGTTAGGGGGAGAAAAGATAATAAATCAGCAAATATTTATTGCCTATTTGCTGTGTTTATACAGCAAATGAGATGAGATATATGAAAGGTACCATAGATATGAAAAGTTAATTTATGACTTCAAACTATGGGTATTCTTTATCACACTTAAACACCCCAATAAGTAAGCAGTATATTTCTTTGTGAGTGTGCACAACACATAAACACACATAGACACTCAGTATGAGCATCCAAAATGATATTTTAAAACTTGCAACCCATGAATTCACCTACTTGAGGTGAAAAGTTTAAAAATGTAGACAAAAATAATTCGACAATAGGTACATAGCTTTTCCTACATTAACCAAAAATCATGCAAATGTTTTTATCAGTCAATTTGCATCCCCAAAGCCTCACATAGTCTCTAGTAAAGTGTCAATTAATTGTACACTAAGAAAAAAAATGAAGGAAAGTGGGGAAAGAGGAAAGGTGGATAGAGAAAGATGAGAAAGTCAAGGAAGAAGAGAAGAAAGAAAGAAGAAAGAGATGGCCTGGGAATCACTGGATGCAGTGCTGTTTCTCTTTTCCATGCATCTCATTTGTTCAAATGTTTCTTCACTTTATTTGCTGTAACTCCTGTTGTTGTTCAGGCACTAAGTCATGTCGGACTCTTTGTGACCCCATGGACTGCAGCACGCCAGGCTTTTCTGTCCTTCACTATCTCCAGAGTTTGCTCAAACTCACCTCCATTGAGTCGGTGATGTCATCCAATCATCTCATCCTCTGTCGAGCCCTTTTTCTCCAGTCTTCAATCTTTCCCAGCATCAGGGTCTTTTCCAATGAGTCAGCTTTTCACATCAGGTGACCGAAGTACTGGAGCTTCAGCTTCAGCATTAGTCCTTCCAATGAATATTCAGAGTTGATTTCCTTTAGGACTAAGTGGTTTAATCTCCACGCTGTCCAAGAGAACTTCCAGAGCCTTCTCCAGCACCGCAGTGCAAAAGCATCAATTCTTTGGTGCTCAGGCTTCTTTACGATCCAACTCTCATATCCGTACAGGACTACTGGAAAAATCATAGCTATGTCCTCTGGAGGTTTTCATTCTTAAGAATTAACTAAACAGTCCCAAATTCATGATCTGACATCTGAGCTCGCTCCTCCAAGATCATGTCCAAGGCTGCAAATGTCTTATACAAAAGTGCTGCAGTTATTCTGTATTTACTCAAGGATTCCTACCAGGCCTCATCTCCCTATCTCGAATCTGGACTCTCACAGCCTGGTGAATGTGCATAAGTTCTGTCCAGTTATTTCCTCCTTGGATCTGCCCCTTCTGCTGCTCCCTCATAATGACACTTCTAGACTTCCTGTCTGGGCTTCTTCCCTGCCTCAAATCTCCCTCAACTTCATGGTCTGGAGCCTTCCAGCCAGTTGTACTCCAGGCTCTGGAAAGCAGGACTTGTCTTGCGCCCCAGGCTTGTTTGTCTGAGACTGGAGTTCCAAGTCCTGTGTTACTGAGGCCCGAGGTTAGCAGGACTATAACCACTAAAAGGTGACCCATGATTTCCATTACTTAACTTATGATACCTCCCTACCTCAGTTTCATCATCAGAAAAATAGAAGAAAAACAGCATCATGTTTACAGCGGTGTGCTATTAAAAGAGAAAATTCTTTTGAGAAGTGTTTTATAAACAGCAAGCAACTACACAAATGTTAGTGGGTTTTTTTTTTTAGAAAGTTCTTTAAAATTATACAAGACATAAGGAAAAAACAAAAATATCCAAATAAAAATCTAGTCTTGAGCTGAATTACATCCCATATAAAAATTGGAACTCCTTCTTTTGCCGATGCCATGACATAATATAGTTTTATACCTGTAGTGTCTGTTATAAGATTGACTATTTCTTGTTTGGTTGTTTATATCATGCCCAACAGAACAAAGGAAAATGAGTTTTATGTTTGCTACTGTAGTTTGACAAGAGGCCAGAGGGAAGTTTTGAAAGACAAGGACAAATGTCATGAAAGGGAGACAAAGCTGTAAATACATGGAAACGACTCCCAGACAGTGTCTGAGGCACAGACGGAACTCTCTTCATAACTCAGTGGCCCCGGCACCAAGAACAGCCCTGGCCACAGGGGTGGTGCATGACTGCAGTGGAGGGGTTCGGGGGGAGCCTCGTTGTGGTTCAACGAGGCCTGCTATCCATCGTGGTGAAATCTACGGTGTGGTCAGTGAGGCCTCCCGGATTCCTGCATGTTCTCAAAAGATATCCCACTAAGTGGGTGGAGGATTATTCTTTTTTTTAATGTTATAACATCACACAGTAGTTAAAGCCACTCATCAAGAAGCCTCGACAGCACCTCAGACCTAATTTTAGGAAGAGAAGAAACTCAAGAGTCCATTATTTCAGAGAGAAAACCCACATCTGAGAGCACTCAGCACCATCAGTACAGTTATTTCTGAGGTTAAACCAAATAAAACCTTCAAAAGTGTGAGTAACTGCCCTGAAATTTCTTTTCCTGTCAGGAGCACTAATACTAAATTAGATTTAGGATTGCAGATGCGAGCGATCACTGTGGAAACTTTTCCCTCCTTCTCTATCTTTTTCCAAGAAATTCCTCATCATAGATGTTGGATTAGCAGCATTGTGTCATTTCCATTACCAGGTGCCCAAATTAGTTAAACTACCAAAATGTACAGTCTTTAAAAGCAAGCTGATGGTTTCCATTGTTCAGAGTTAGCTGTCAAAGGGGTAGATGCTAATGTGATCATGTAATACTTACCTGCCTCATTATTTTTCAAGTGACATCTTACTAGGTGTGTGGTGTATATTATGATGTCAGTTCATGCCATGATTTATATGTGAAGAGAATGTTCTGTATCTGTAAGACAAGCAGTGCTTTGCTTCTCAACATTTCCAGGGGGTACAGTAGATGCAAATGAATGAAGAATCCACAAAAGTTCATGCATTCAACAGGCATTGATAGAAGTGGGGTGCAGAAAAGCTGGGTAGCTTACCTGGGCCCCCAGGTAATAAACAGGCAGGGAACACCCCATTAGGTCTCTCTGACCCCTAAGCCCCAATGCCTTCTGCTATATCACACTGCTGCCCCCTCAGGAATCTCACAAACTCTAAGGGGAGATAAGACAGAGGTACACAGTCACTCAACATTGTCCCACTTGTTCAACAAATATCTATCACCTGCCTACCCAAGGGACAAGCATCACCTGGAAGACCAGGGAAATCAGGACACTGGGCAAAAGGAGGGACAAAGTGTGATGGGCAATCACACAAAGAGATTGCTGGGTTGCATTTGAGTAAGCTTCAAACAGAAGGTGACAGCTAAGATACTTCCTGAACAGTGGGACTGAGAAGGAGCTTCATTTTAAGTGAAGTGAATGGTGGTAAGGGGTTTCCAGTGAGAGGGAACTGTGAGAGGGATGAATTGCGTGGTGTGAGTGGAGCACAGGCAATTTCAAATGGTGAAGAATGCAGACTGGGGCCAGATCCTGGAGGGCCTTGAACACCAGAATAAGAAGTTGACAATTTATTTATTAGGCAACGGGAAGTTGTTGAAGTCATTTAGCTGAGGAGTTCCCAGAGGTACGTATAGCATGACAAATCTGGAAGAAGTGTGTATGTGTCTAACTGAATGGTAGGAAGAGCCAGAGGCCAGAAGAAGATACCTTGGCCTGGGTGAGAAATAGGGGAGGTGCTGGGGCATCACTACGGTGAGCTGCTCAATATTCTGCAATAACCTAAATGGGGAAAAAGTTTGAAATAGAATAGCTACATGTATATGTATAACTGAATCACTTTGCTGTAAATCTGAAACTAACACAACATTGTTAACTATGCTCCAATATAAAATATTTTATATTTTATATTAAATTATAATTATTATATATGATATATTAAATATATGCTGTGTATATTTATATTAAATTATTATACAATAAATGAAATGAAATAAAAGAAGTCAGTAGATGGAATACCTTGTATGAAGGTAAGAAAATCTACTGCCACACTTCATAAGTAATGTCCTCTAATGAATGATGTTCTTCAGAAATACAACTAAGCGTAAGTACCAGTTCTGATGGGTCTCTCAATGATATCTCCAGCAGCTCGGCAGTCACTCAAAGCAGGCAGCTGCCTCAATATAGAGAACACCCAAACACCCCAGACATGACTCCCTCCCAGCCACACAGGTGGCACCTGTTACTCTGGGGCAGGAAAAAGCAGCAATCCTTCACTCATTTACATAACCCTGCCAAGTCATGACTGGAGAAAGAGTATTTTTTATAAAGTCACGCAGGCAAACATTGGCCAAAATAACTAACTAAATCAAAGAGGAAGGATGGGTTTCGGGAGGGAAAACACTAGCAAAAAAGAGATGAGGGATAGTTACAAGCAAGCTCGAGCTGTCTCTCCAATGGGGATGGCTATACTAAATCATTCACACTCCCTCACACAGATCCCTCTCCTGCCCACAGCATGCACTGAGGTGCAAGCAGCCTCTTTTTCCTTTTATTCATTCATGCATTCGATCATCCCACACACCTATCTGAGCACTGCTGGGGCCGGGATTTGGTCCCTGCCCTGAGAAGTCACAGAGTGCTATCTGCCAAGGCACAGAATTAAAAGCACCTCTGCAAAAGTGATTAACGCCATCTGAGTCAAATGGAGGTGAAACCTGCAACTTGGCCCCATAGTCCAAGCCAACCTGGGGAAGGCTGTGACTCGCACCAGACCAGGCTGGAAGGCAGCCCTGGCCGGCTGAAATCCCTAGCTCTTTCCTAAAGCAGAAAAAGTAAACTCTAGGCTAGTTGCTTCTTTGACCATCGTGTTTCTACCCCCAGAGAAATGAAGAGAACAGAGGTGGGAAAAACAAAAACCAAAGCCCCACTTCTCCTTTTAACAGCATCTTTCTAGAGTGGGCCTGATAAGGGTGTGCAGAGTCTTAAGCATTAAAGGAGTCAGTAGAGACTCAACAGACCAACGGCAAGTTTATCCCGATGAAAAACGTTAGCTTACATAATAAAGTTAGGGCAGAATTGTTCCGAGCAGTGTGAGTAGAAATGTTTTGCTGACTGCTGTTGAAATGGGTAACAGACTTTGCATATTATCTCACCATTTTTTGTTGTATTTCACATGCAGTGTTTTTCTGCTCTTGACTTTGAGGTGTGAGGGGGAGGCTCTAATCATACGGCCTTGTGCAGATGCTCCATTTGCATTTCTATTAATCCAGGCCCTCCTGGAGATGCTCCAGCAGAGACACAGCATGCTTTGTGTTTGAACTTGTGAGAACCCATACCACCGCTTAATAACTTAATACATATGTATAGCCTCCCTCAGACAGCCCACTAGGAGGCAGAAGCAGGAGGAGGTGCTACCAGCTTGCAGGCTGCAGGGCTCTATGGAAACGTGTTCTGACAGGAAGGAGCACCTTGCTCAGCAGAGTTCCAGGGCCTTAAATCCCATCCAGCCAACCCACCTGCCTAATTTTTAAGCTTGTACCCAAAGCATTGGTTCTCAAACAGTGTTCAGCCCCAAGTGGGGCTGAATGGCCCCTCGAAGTATTTAACTTTATAACATGACAATGACTGGTCCTTTGTTTCTGGTATGAAGTAGGGGACACAAAATTTTTAACAGAAGGTAAAATAGGGAAGCAGGATTGCGAAGTGTTGAAAGCATTGGCTTTACAATAGGCAGACATTTTTTTATGAACCTCAGCTCCACCTCTTACTGGTTGAGAGGCTAATATCACTTAACTTTTCTCAACCACCTAATAGGGTTTGTACCTGCCCTGCAGAGTTGCCATAAGAACTAAAAGAAATGGTACACACAGGTGAGCTACTGTTACAAATTGGGTATTTAATAAGTTGTAGCTACTACTAGGGTCTTCCCTGGTGGCTCAGTGACAAAGAATCTGCCTGCAGTGCAAGAGATGCAAGTTCAATCTCTAGCTTGGGAAGATCCCCTGGAGAAGGAAATGCCAACCCACTCCAGTATTATTGTCTGGGAAATCCCACGGACAGAGGAGCCTGGCAGGCAGCCCATGGGGGTCACAAAAGAGTTGGACACAACTTAGTGACTAAACAACTTATTATTATTACAGCATCTATTGCTATTGCATGTTGCTGTGCAATCACTAACTCGTGTCTGACTCTTTGCAACCCCAAAGACTGCAGCACACCAGGTTCCTCCGTCCTCCACTATCTCCCAAAGTTTGCTCAAACTGATGTCCATTGAGTCGGTGATGCCATCCAACCATCTCATCCTGTGTCGCGTCCTTCTTCTCCTGCCCTCACTGTTTCCCAGCGTAGCTTCCTAATTATGCCAGATGATCCACTCATGGGCTGTTTTGCAGGACAAAGGAAAAAGCAGGATGGAGGAGGTGAATAGTTGGGTTGGGGGCCTTTTGTCCCATTAGAGAAATACATGAGCCAAACTGGTTCTGAGAAAACTCCTCTCAGAAAATTATCTCAAGAAAATGCACTTAGAGTTTCCCTCTGCTTTCTTAATTTATGTTAGGAAAATCTGTGAAACTGGCAAACATGAATGAAAACCACTCAAAATTCTTCTAAGAATCCTACAAAGGAAGTCCAGCACAGCAGCCTCCATGGCAATCCTCATTTCTGCTATATGTCACAGGGATTACTTTCAACAAGATCAGCATTCTAGAAAAAAATTGCACCACCTGTTAGGATATTCCTAAGATCATATGAATAAGAAATGTTTCTTCCTATGCTTTCTTTTTTCCCTGGAAGTAAACTGCAGATTTCAGAAGTCAGAATTATCAATTCTTAGCTCCTTTATCAGTTTTTTCAAGTTTTTGTACATTTTTAGAGCCTAACACATTGTGTACATTTACTTGATAAAGAGATGATGCGTGGAAGGATGAACAGCAGAGATGATATTCTAACTGTGAAAATGAGCACCGATCTAGGCACTACCTACCTCAGTACCTGCCTGAAAGGTGGCACAGAAGGGAGAGTTTTAATGAAAATTAAATGGATGGCTGTATAATTGTAAGGGATTTGATTCAAGTCATACCTGTGGTCACAAAGAGTTGGACACAACTGAGTGACTGAACTGAACTGAAATGGATGGCTCATGGCACTGTTCTGAGTATCCCTCAACTAAATGAGCATTGCTAATATGAGGGGGGATGAACAGGGACAAAGGACAACATGAATGCCTGTAATTTTTTAAATCTACCTCTAAGTATCCCTGTGTTCATCTTAGGATTCCGCACGAGACCTCATATATATTAAATGTTCAGTAAGTATGACAAGAACAGTAATCTATTTCTAAAAGGCAACTTCTTAGAGTCGATCCAAAACACAAGCTCTTAAAAGCAACTACTTTAGGGTATGCCACAATCAACAACTTTGTCAGATGATCGGGGTGGCAACTGTTGGCCAGATCTTCCCTGCCCCAGAACCCCACCATCACCCTCACCATCATCAGCTTTGTTTAGATCACCAACGTGCACCTTTCACTTTGATTTGTTCTACTTCCTTCTAACTAGATGGTAGATTTTGACCCAGCTCCTCATCTTGACTTGTGCCAGCTTTTGCTTTATTAACACCAACTTGAAGCTTTGGTCACTCACCTCCTTCGATGCCTATGAACATTTTCAAATCATCCAATAAAATAACAAATGATCTCATTTCTTCCCCCCAAAACAATCATAAAATAAATAAGGGAAATTAATATGAAGAATAATATTATCTTTAGGTCTAGTTTTATCCAGAAGTCTGAGATTTCTGGTTTTTCTGATTTCTGGTTCTTTTGACTTCTTGGAGGTTAGTATCTTTATACTAATAAAAGTGAATGCCCTTTGGATAATACACCCACTTTCTATCAATCTCCGGAAACCTCTCTTTTCCCCTACTCTTTCTAGCATTATTATTTCTGCCAAAAGAGCTTGGCTCGAGATGTGACTGTACCTATAGAAACTATTTCTTAAGTCTAAGAACACAAGGAGAAAAACACAGATTTTGGCTTCAGGGAGCACATATCAAATGTGGACTCTGGAGTCAGATCCTCTGAAGTTAATTCTCAGCTCTGGCATTCACTAGCTATATACAAAGAACAAGTTATTCATTATCTATGCAATTCAATGTTTTCATTCATCAAGTGGGGAAAATAATATTAGTTATCCCATAGACTTGTTGTGATTATGAAATGAATTAATACAGACAAAAAGCTCTCAGAATAGTGTCAGCACATAGTAAAGTCTTCAATTATTATGTTTTATCATCACTACTAGTATTGCTGTTAAATTAATATTATTTCACAAACATGTAATTCATTTCTTTTTCTTCTAATTTTAAGAATACTTTCTTGTTACTCATTTGTGTATCCCTTAAGTTGATGTTGTGATCCAGAGCTGTTTATTGTTACCACATTTACTCTACCTGTAGACAACATGTCAAACCTCTTAATTTCTTTATACTAAGGTAACATTTGATTTCTCTGAGGTTGTTCTGAAATGGCTGATCTTTTCCCTGTGATCTTCACACTCAGACACACACAGAAGTACTGGTTGGTCCTTATTACATAACAGCAAAAATGAGTTTCAGCTTGCTGTTCTTTTAGTTACTATATTTAGTAAATCATTAAATAGAGCCAATTTAATAAAAGTTGGTCACCAATAAATCAGAATCTATTTTTAATGGTTTCCTTGGGGGGTAAGGAGAAAACTATGTCTCTCAGTCCAATCAAAAGACCAGGACAAGGAACTAGCCAGTAGCAAGGAAGCCAGCGTGGAAACATCAGAGGATAAGATCAAGGTTGAACCAGGGCAGAAGGTAAACAGAAAGCAACAAAGCAGAAGGAGACTGAAGTTCAAATGGTGAACCCTGTGACAAAGCCAGAGAGACAACATTTTTAACTGGACATTTCAGAAGGCCTATGTTCGGCCTTTCCTCTAAGCCATTGAAAAGCTTAAATTATTTCTCGGTTATCTGACCATATCCCAAGGAATCAAGGATTTGTTAGAAAGAAAGAAAGAAGGAGGGAGAAAGAAATTTTCCACTATGTATCCTGAGTCCAATACAATTTCACTCCAATCTGCTATGCTTTCTAAATATATAATTCATTATAAAAATAAGATTAATTTTCATAATGATGGCACTGAATCAAAATAAAATCTCCAGAGAGTGAAGATTAAAATGAATCATACCATGACAGTTCACCATTCCCTACTAAGGCAGAAAACAGTCTAAAATGTTTCAGCCATAAAAGTTAAAAAAAATTTTAACTAAATCTAAGTAATACAAAGTTTCACTAACTAGAATGTAAGGGAGTGTTAGTTGCTCAGTCATGTCTGACTCCTTGCAACCCCCAGGGACTGTAGCCCACCAGGCTCTATCCATGTGATTCTCCAGGCAAGAATACTGCAGGGAGCTGCCATGCCCTCCTCCAGGGGATCTTCTCAACCCAGGGATCAAACCTGGGTTTCCTGCATTGTAGGCAGATTCTTTACTGTCTGAGTTACCAGGGAAGCTCTAACTAGAATAGGGATGGCAAAAAAGCCTCATCTCAGGTAACAACTGCAATCTTTTGGTGGGCTGTGTGTACATTACTGCGCTGAGAAGGAGTCTGAGGCCAATTCAGGTTCAGCAGGAAAGAGCGCTGTGAACAATTAGTTGTATCTGCCATGGGTGATATTTGTGGATTACAGTCTGTGTTTTCCTGTTCTAGACTGTAATGACATTCTCTGAGAACACATTCCCACTGACATTATACAAATGGTTAATATTCACTATGAGTCTGTGGGCTACAAAATATTTAGTAAAAAGTTAAGTTACAGAAAACTCCTACAGAAAATAAGACTACATCCTTAGGTGCCTGATGCATTTTTTCATAATTTAGTAACTTTTACCTTGGTTTCACAAAATTTCTAGACACTAGCGTGGTCCGTGTGAGCATTCAGTGTTCACGGAGTTAACAAACAACCATGACCATCACATACAGACATTCCACTAGCCCCATCAATAACCACAAAGTTGAAGTCATTGCAGCCTCACATTCCTGACAACATAATCTAAAGGAGTCTGAAATTTAGGTACATTTGACTTTAGTTAACTAAAGTCCTGAAATTTTAAATGTTGGGATCCCCAATTATTCTTACCTGCTCATGGGCATCTAATTCCACATCTCAGAGATAAATCATTTTATCACTTAGCTTAGTGGCCCTTAGCTTTCTGACCTTCTGCGCATGTTTAAGTGTCTGTTCAGTTTGGCTTCTTCTTAATTAGGAGAAAAACCCTTGTATTTTAAGTATGTCACTGTTTAAAACAATGTGAATTTTACATCACACATTTGCCTTAAGCCTCTGCAATGAAGTCATTTTTATAAATCAAAACAAATATGAATATAAAACCAACCATTAGACCTAGAGTCAAAATTATGTTGTTCTTGACCCTGGTTGTTATAAAAGTTCAAATTTCTTTGTTGAAGACTTGTTCCTACAATAATACATAATTCTCATAAATCTCTTACTTCTGGGACGTTCCTAAGAAATAAAATTAAAGTTTGCAGAAAAGCATCAAATCAGCAACTAAAGCCTCTAATGTAAAACCTAAACTGTAGTGTTCCATTCCAAAAGATTAAATATTAAATCTTCAGGACAACTTATTCGATTCCACAGAACAGAAAGGACAGCAGGGAACAAGTGCAAACTTCAACATTAGTTGCTGAGTTTAGTGTTGCTTACAGTTTTCTTCTTTACTTTCAATGCTGTTACAAATAATGCAAACCTGTTTTTATTAATTTACATTAAGTTCATTTAACACTGATGAAACAGACCAGAAATGTATAATGAGGAACATTTAACAAGCTCCTGCATTAGGGCTAATCATGCTCTGTTTACAAGAACTTATTTCCTTCTTGGAAAATATCCTGGTAGAAAACTCCATCCCTATTTAACAAGTGAAAAAGGAGAGAGCATCACCAGCTACTGATAACAAAGAAATGAACAAGCTTAATAATCTCCAATTGGGTTTTCCACTCCACTTAATGATGGAGGCAATTCAAGCTCTGTGGCCAGGGTACATGAGGAAGCATCCACAAGTACTGAAAATTTAATTAAAAGTCAGAAAGCCATTGCAATGAAGACTCAGCAGAAAGCCATTTATTTTTAAAATCTAATATATTCTTCATGACTAAAGGCTAAAGCACATGCTGACTTACACATTTAGCTGTAACTGATTTAAGCTACTTGATGATTTTTTTCGTTTCTTTTTTTTTCCCCTCTCTTTTTTTTTTCTCACAGGGTGGTGCTCAATTTGCAATGGAGTAAATTGGCAGAATTTAATTTGGTGGGTTTTTTTAACTCTGTAAAAAGAATCCTCATTAAAGCCACACGATCAGCTATATACTTTTTTCATCATTAACTAGCCTAACTGCAGGTAAAAGAGATACAATTATGGATTTATATAAATCCTATTGTCAATTTACAGTTGAAAGACCGGTGAGTTACCTCATTTTAAATAGGTTATTTTTTCCCCTTAACCTTTCTTTGTTTTAATGAGGATCCAGTTTGTCACTGTCTGAGAAGTCTGCTAGCAGGAAAGTTTCTCAGAAATTATAAGGAATAAAAAGTAGGAATGGGAAAAGACACCTGGCTAAATTTCAAATTTTCTGGAAGACTCAACATTTGAAATTCATCTCCAGATCAGTATATTTATTGCCCATTCTGTGCCACCCTGTAATCCAGAAAGCCAAAACCACAGGAGCACTTAAACAATGGCTTGAGAATGAAAAAGAGTTGAGAGAAATTTCACTAGATGCAATAGAATGGTAAAGAACATTAGGTAAAACCAGGCTTTTAATATGACCTTGATATGGATATATTTTGCCTAATCATTTTATTTTACCTTGTCCCCCCCAAATATACAAAAACCCAAAAAACAAACAGATGCTTTGAAGCTTCTGAGTCCTGAAAATTAAACTTTAGAAAGCACACATCTCACTCCAACTGATGTGACTGGAGGCTCTTCACTCTCCAGGCTAAGGCTTAACAGGGGGCTGACCTTGCTGTTAAAGTCTACCTGTTTACCTCTGGGTAACTGTAATTGAGTGGAACTTAGTCACCAACCTCTCACTCATTTTTATGTCATTACAGTTTGGGGGGCTTCTGAAGGTCAAGGCGTTCTTGGTTCATTTTCTCTCTCCTCTCCAGTCTAGATTAAATAGCAATACATTCCCCTGGTTGCTAAGTCGCTTCAGTCGAGTCCGACTCTGTGCGACCCCATAGATGGCAGCCCACCAGGCTCCGCCGTCCCTGGGATTCTCCAGGCAAGAACACTGGAGTGGGTTGCCATTTCCTTCTCCAATGCGTGAAAGTGAAAAATGAAAGTGAAGTCGCTCAGTCATGTCCAACTCTCAGCGACCCCATGGACTGAAGCCCACCAGGCTCTGCCACCCATGGGATTTTCCAAGCAAGAGTACTGGAGTGGGGTGCCATTGCCTTCTCCGTTCCCCTGGTTAGTATTAGCTAATACTAATCCACTAGCATTGATTACATTGGGGGAACTTCTAGGGTGGGTCATCTCCTTTTACCTCTGATAGCTCCTGCAGAGGAGACAAAAAAGTGAGAATTTTCCCAAGGAGGCAATGTAAATCTCCAGACTTTCTCTTCTCACACAAGAATATCATTATACCTAGCAGTTATGTTTATTCACCAATAGGAACATGGTCCAAGATAACAATTAGTTGACTTTAAGGAATGTCAGGGAAAATGCTTTTCGACAGCTACCATTTTGCACTTTCAGCTGTTCCATCTCCCACATTAAGGCATTAGCCCTGGACAGACAGAAAAACAGGTATTACTGTTAACTCCCACTTTTTCTGGCGCCTCTAAATGTAAAGACTACACACTATGGGGGCTATGACTCATTTACTTTATTAGGCAGCCTTGGGGCCAAAGCTAAGGACGTTATGATTTATAGGTATATAACTGACCAAAAAACACTAGCCTTCTGCTTCTGCAGAAAGAATAATGTCTGATTCCTTCTCCATTTTAACTTTCAAATCATCTGAGTCCTACTTATATTTGGAATCAAAAGCCCTCTCCCATAACTTCCAGAATATTTTTGGTGCTAGACCTTCCCTGAGGACCCTGAGGACCAAACCCCTTTCTGTTGAAAGTTGGGTTCAATTTCCCTATCAAAAAGCAAGCCCTATGGTATCTAACAATTCAAGCTTTATTTGACACTGCCCATATTCAGAGCTTCCTACACCTATGTGATCTATGTGAGTAGACCTAAACTAGATAAAATACCTCTGTGCTATGATCCTGCCTTCAGGCCAATGAAACATCTCTCAAACTTTTCACAAAGTAACATGGAACTTTTGGTAGTTGGTGTCCAGAATGAAATAAGTAGTCCATTCCTAACTACTTGTGAAGCATGGAGATGATTAAGGAACCCAGAAAGGAACTTCAGCACCTTTTAATCCTGCAACACTCTTGGTCACTGATGGTACTGAACTTCACACTGACCTCACCTCAGCCTATGGCCCCACTGCCATACTGTAAGATAAAAATTCCCATGACACAGGATTCACATCCATAACAACTGCCAAAACTACCAACAGAGTCTTTAAGAAGGCTGGATGTCCATAACTAATGAAAACCAGTTTATTGCCCTATTCCTGAAATGTTCTTCAAAGGCTTAGAAAAATTCAACAATAATAAAATAGGATTTTCACTGAAACAATATCCATCATCAGAATTTTAGGGTCGTCTTCCTTCCTATTACCAGTTGTTATAACCCTTGTCATCTATACCTTCTTCCAAACACTTTGTTCTATTCTGTCTGTTGTCACATAACCCAACATTTCCTACCTTCTATTCCCTAAGCTCAGTTTCCCCAGTTGGCATCTAACTGAGCACCAAGAAGCTACAGATGACATTTATTCTATCTCTTAGTATCCAACAGAAAACACACACCAAGTGTACTGACCAGCAACACAGGTTAGAAAGAGTCCATTCACATGGGTGATTTGGTATTGGTGCCTCAAATGAGCCAAGTAGAGTCTTGTCAACTCATTTTCCATCACCCATACAATGAGCCCAGTGGTCTTCTGATAGGAGCTTATCCACCACTCATGGTCCTTGTTTCCTTGGTTATTCTTCTGCTGGTTAAATATGAACTGAACCTAGCTCTTAAAATCAATCATATTCATCCATGTACCACAATGCTAAGTGATAAAAAGATCAAATCTGTGCATTATATGGCTCATTCTGGCTGCAGGAGAACAGACACAAAAGCAATGGCATAGAAATCACTTGTCTAAAATGGAAGGCACCAGCAAGGGCAGGGGTGGAGGGAGGGCTGCAGAGGGGCAGGGTGGGGTAAGGGGAGTATGCCTCATATTGCTGGAATATCAGTGCTTCCTTGGATCTGGTTGCTTTTCCTATACCTGGAACAGAGTATTCCTGCCCAGATTCTTATGCTCATGGCTATTCTTCGTTTTTGTTTAAAATCTTGAACAATATTTTATACTTTCTACTCTAGAGAGAACAAATAAAGCCTTGATATAAACAGTTTGATCATACTTCCAACCCTATCAAAAACAATATAAGTTTTCTTTGATAGATTAGGGGCTATACGGCCCCAGTGACCCACTGCTATGGGGTGTGATTTTTTTAAAACTTGAAAGATTTTGTAATAATTTATATGAAGCTTAATGAACATCTGAACCAGTATACTAATAGGAAAAAACAGAAAGGAGAAAATAAATCAAGGACTGTTTTAGAGATACAGTTGTCAGAATTTGGTGACTGATTATAAGCAACAGATTCCTAGCTGGACATCCAGATAGATGATGGCAGCATGAACTGCAACAGATAACAGGGATGCAAAGGGGAGGAGAGAAGGGAGACGCTGGAGCATGCTCAGTGTGGGGTGCCTATGGGAAAATTAACTGGAAATACCCTGCAGCAAGTTGAGTTGGAAATGTAGATTTGGGCATGTTCAACAAAACGGTGGTAATTAAAACTGTAAGAATGTATGAGATTACCTGGGTGGCTTATGGAGAAAAACAAGAGCAATGGGCAATGATCAAAACCACTGAGAACCTTTATGAGATGAGATCAAAGGAGAAAAGAGATTTAAAAGGGTTACCTTTTCCAACCTCAATCTGAAACACACTGTAGGACTAAGATGCAGAGTGAAATCTATCTGCCAGAGGGTGTGTTTGTGCATGCGCACCCAGGTGTCGAGTTTGCAGGAGAGTAGAGAGAATTTCTGAAGGATATATACCAAATTGTACTGTAGGAACAATGTGGAGAGAAAAGGAGGGAATGAGAGAGAACAAGGAAAAGAGCAGCAAAGAAAGTAAAAATCAACATGTAAGAACAGTTTTAATTAAAAGATCCCATTTATGTAAAATTCTGTGTGCATGTACACGTGTGTGTATGTACACATAAAGAAAACATTAAAATGAAAAAGGATAGAGTTAACTTGTATCCACACTCCCCTAGGAGTTTCCAGGCTATTCTCCAAGTACGTTTTAAGCAAATTTATAGGCAAAATACAGAGTAATGTATGGTCCTATTTCAGTACAAACATTTTTAAATTATGCATGAGAACATATTTTTGTATATATGTGTGTAAGAAAAAAGGAGCAAAGTGTGAAGTGCATACCAGTCAGCTGTCACGGAATCCTTCAGTAGCACGGGATACGAAGGGGAAGTGGCAGCGATAATCAGGGTTCTCTTTACATCTCTTGGTTTTATTTTGTAACAAGAACAGAGTACTTTGTCATTGCATGTATGTGCGCTCAGTCATATCTGACTCTGTGACTCCATGGACTGTAGCCAGGTCTCCCCTGGTGGCTCAGCAGTAAAGAATCTGCTTGCAATACAGGATACTCCAGTTTGATCCCTGGGTCGGGAAGACCCCCTGGAGAAGAGCATGGCAACCCATTCCATTGTTCTTGCCCAGAGAATCACATGGACAGAGGAGCCTGGAGGACTATGGTCCATGGGGTCACAAAAAGATGGAGATGGCTAAAGTGACTGAGCATGAGCGTGGCCTGTAGCCCAGCAGGTTCCTCTGTCCATGAGATTCTCCAGGCAAGAATACTGGAATGGGTTGCCATTTCCTTCTCCACTTTGTGAGAAAACATCAAATAAGAAAATTTTCAAATCAGAGCAGTGGTTTCCTGAAATTTGAATTCAGTGGTAGCAGCCAGCACTTCATTAGAGAGACAACCACATCTTTTGTTTTGATGCCCTGTTGTTGATTGCTGAGCTAGAGGCTAAATTTTGTTAATGGTTCCTCAGGCTATGCTGTGTTTGGAAATCCTATTTATCACCACCCTGCCTCCTTTTATACATTGTCTACTCATGAATTTTTATTCTTCCTATATTTTCAAACACAGCCCATTTCATATAAAAATTCTTGCATACCTTTAGCGTCTTAACAATTCACTCCTCTTTGAGTTTTTCAATTAATATGAGAAAAGTCTCTCTGTATTATCTTTGGAACAATAAATGAGTTCATTATTTGCCAAAATTAATCTTTGTTAAGTTAACCAATGTAGCCAAAATGTCTTCAAATTCTAAGTGATATGATTATCTTTATATCTTCTGTTTACATATTATATATGTTTTATATACAAGTGATCATTTTTTCAAATCTGTAAGTTGGATTACAGAAACACATGAGCTAAAAATTGGGGGACCATTTGACTGAACTTTAATGATAACTTAAGTTAGAAATTAGAGACTATCCCTTAGAGATTTCCAGGATCAGGTTCCCAAAAGAAAACACTATATAAATAGCAAGAAAACAATGCCATGGGGGATGACACATTGATACATCCCATGGCAATCTGCTAGACTGAGGTCAAAAGCAAGATTTAACAAATGATTTAAGTTGCATGGTAAAGACAAATGTAATCTGCCTGAATGCTTCAGGTTTGTATCTCCTCCACAATGAATAACATCATCTTTTTTCATGTATTCCATTAGAAAGAACAATTTATTCAAGGTGAAACTGGCTTTAATCAAAGATAAAAACAAAGCTTTTAGATTTCACACATAACTCTAAAAAGTGGCCAAGAATTACTGTTCCTCTCCCAGAATCTCAACAGGGATTTAATTCAGTAGAATATCAACTCAGTTCAAGAAAATTTCAATGCCTGGTTCCAGCTCAGGAGATTGAGAAAATATATAGGTTAGGTTCCACTTTTAACTGGTCTATTGTTGAAAAAATTTGGTTTTGTTCATGGTGTGATAAAATAGACTGATTGGGTTTAAAGTGAAGTCTGCGAGACACATGGGTACTTCATAGTTTGGTTTAAGTACCTAAAAAAAAAAGAAATACAAGTTATTACTAACATTCTAGTTTTTTAGAGAATTTTCCTTCCATTGGGCAACATGGTTAGGATTTTTTTTCTAAACAAATAAAGTATACTTGGAGTACTTTTACCTAATGAAGAGGATTTCACTGAATCTTCTTTCTAGATGAGAGTGGAAAGGAAAGGATGACCCTGAGGTGGATGATCCCTCCTGTCTGTGAGGCCTCTCTGTGCATTCCTTGTTGCATGATGTGGCTGCAGAAGATGGGACTTTGCATAGACAGGGCAAAGTAGAACAGAAAATGAGAGATGGTCAAGATGGTACCTGTCCTCTGACGGGCAGACTTTAGGACTCCATAGTGGGCTGGAGGTTGTTCTGTGCCCTGGAGCTGGCTTAACAAATGAGAAGGCAAGGTATGCAACCATTCAAGCATGCAGAAGCTTTTGTTCACATGTTTCCTGAAACCCTAGGACAGTTTCCCCTTATTAACACGCAGGACTACTTGACAGGATCCCCCATTCACCCTGAAGAGCCTGGTTACAGAATTCCATATCATGGCCCTGAATCTCGAGTCCTGAGCTTTTTCTTCCTCTCTCCTTGCTTTAATTGTGCAGAACTAAATGCAACATAAGCAATGTAAAAATCAAGTCTTGCTAGTTAAATATAAGAACACGAAGCAAAATATCTGAGAAAGGTTACACCTCCTTAAAGATGCAAATTGATAATGGAGCTCAATATCAAAACAACAGAGCGCTGTTAATTTTTAAAAAGGTGCAAATTGCTAATCTTACTTAAGGGTTTTTTTTGGAATTGCTTATTAAGAGTCCTAGAGCGTGCACATGGGTGCACGTGTGTGTGTGTGTGTGTGTGCGCGTGCACACACACACACACACACACAATTAAACAAAATAAACTCTTAAAATAGAGTGGGAAAGAGACTTGCTGGTTTCAGTAAGAATTGTTAAAGTCTGGAGACTTTAAATTATTTATCCCATGGTGAGTCCAGAACACCCCACACTTGATTTGCCCATTATTTCCACCATGTTATTGCATAACAACCACAAAACCTCAGTGGTACACAACAATAAAAATATATGTAGTTCAAAGTCTGGAGTTCGGCTGATCTCAGCTGGCCTTGACTGGTCTTGCCTGGCCTCACTCATCCATCTACAACTATCTGTGGGTTGACTAGGGGGGCCTGCTGATCTTAGCTAAGCTGTTCACGTAACAGGGGTCAGCTCTCTGTTGATTGATGCCCTCACCAGGGTGATGGGGCAGCTGTCTCTGCTCCATGTGTTTCCGTCTCCAGAAGGCTAACTCAGGCATGTTCTCATGGCCATGACAGAGGAGCAAAAGCTGAAGCAGAAACATGTAAACCGTTTTTCAACCATCCGCAAGTATCACATGCAAACAGTTGTTTTGTAGTCATCTTGTGAAGGTAGGGTGGACATACAACACCACCCCCCACCCTCCAATTAACAGGCTGCAAGTCAAGGCTGATGACACTTCACACACAGAGAATTTTTAAAAACACTTATCATTCACACAAGGGATTTCTTGAAAGAGCACGACAGACACAAGACACTCTGGAATGGCAAGAGAGGAGGAAGTGGGTTGAGTCTTTATAGTGGTGGTGGCAGGGTGAAGAAGGGTTTATCATGTGGGTTTTAGGGTATTCAGACTTTCCGTCAATGCCAAGAGCTCAGGAGGCACATGTGTGTTTTCTTTCCTAAGGCCAGATGCAATAGAGGAGGGCAGGTTGGTCCATCGTTGATGATTAAACATCAAAACTGGAGTCAAACTAATTCAGCATTCCACTGGACAGAGGAAGCCACATGGCCAAACTCAGAATCAAAAGGCAGAGAACTCAACTCCAGTTAGAGGAATTATAAACCCATAAGCCAAAGGTGCACAGATACAGAAAGGATACAGAATTGAGACTACTAATACAATCAATCTAATGCCTGATGAAGATGGAGACTCAAGACCAGACCATTGTTGCCTCCAGAATAATTTCTGGATACATATGATGAAACAATGGGTTATGCCCTCAAGACACTGAAGAAGTATAGTGGGAACGATGAATCTGAAGAGTTAATGAATTTTAGGTAACCCTCCTAAAAGGAAAAAAAAAAAAACCATTAAATCTAAGAAACATTAGCTGAATTTAACAGGTTGGCAATTGCTGTGGGGAGAGAGGAGTGCTGCTAGATCCCAAATTTGACGTCTGTCATTTCTTAAGACACGAGGTTAGGTCCTATGCTAATTCAGTATAGTTACCTCCTGTCAAATCCTCCAGAGGAAGAGGAGTCCTAACCTGGTCATAAGTCTCCACAAACTTTACTGGTTTGACATCCTTCCCTTACTCCATTACCTCACTGTGAAAAATATACAAAATTTCAATGCTGATCTAAGTAAAAAAAATGCAAGGAGGTAAAGCCTGCTGACATTCAACCTCTTCAAGTCTCCCTCCCTCCACATATAATAATTTCATATAAAGATAACACATATACTTTTTATGGTACCCACCTTTCAGAATTAGTTCTGCCTCCACCCAGTAAACATCCACAGGGTGCCCAGTCTGTACAGTGAGAGGGTAAAGTGTCCCGTGGCTTCACCTGAACAGCACTGACCCCACACACACCACAGCAAATCTGCCTCCTTCAGAAGCTCAAAAGTAGAACCTATGATTATCCTGAGAACCACCAGAGCTGGACAGACAAGTAAGCCCAACCAAGGGAAGATAAGAAAAGAGAATTTTGTTGCACAATTTAGAACAATTTCTCCTAGCTAAAGAGAAAACTCCAAATTTTATGTTCTTTAGGAAAGAGTCTACTAAAAAAAAATAAGAGGATAGAAAAGGGTAATAACTCAGGAAAATTTGAGATCCTACAGAACAAATATGCCAATGAAAGTAAATCTTCCCTAAATGCTCACTCCCTTTCATCTCCCACATCCAGTCTCACCATGGGTCCATTTGACCTCTGACATGTCCAGTGAATTCATTCGTCATTCATTTTCATACATCCCCTTAAGCTACACATAACCTAGATACCTAAGAGGAGAAGAGGACAACAGAGGATGAGATGGTTGGATGGCATCACTGACTCAATGGACATGAGTTTCAGCAAACTCTGGGAGATAGTGAAGAACAGGGAAGTCTGGTGTGCTGTAGTTGATGAGGTTGCAAACAAACACAACTTAGCAACTGAACAACAAACCTAGATACCTAAGTATCGATACCATGGCTCCTAGTCTATCCATGGCTCCCCAATATTTACAGGATGATTCCATAACCTCATTACACAGAATGCAAGAAACTCCACAAAACTCTTTCCCATCTCTCCAGTATCATCCCTTACCAATATACACTACATCCCCCATCTGCCTTGCCCTGGAGCCACCACATCCATTTAAGGTTCCTTGCTTCAGTAAATCATCTCTCACCCTGGAATGGCCCTTCAGTGTCTCAAACCATTTCCTGGTGATCCTCTAATCATTCTTCATGTTCCAGTCCAAATGCCTAATGCACTATGAATTTTTTTCCCAACTCTTCCAGACACACTTATTTGAGGCCTCTGTACACACATAATGCTTCCTGCCTATCTCTATTATAGCCCCTTTCTCAACTGTATCATAATAGTGTGTTGACCTATTTGTTTCTGGTTAGCCTATGAGCTCCCTGAAAGCAAGGACCATCTCATTCTTCTTTGCATCTGTTCTCATCCAGCCCTTAGCACAATGCCTGGAACCTAGCAGGCACCCAGTGTATGTCTGATAAATTAATAAATTCACTCTTTCTTCCTCAGAGATCTCTGACCTCCTTACACCAGCAGAGTGGTGCTTCTGTCTGGTCACTGGGGCAAAGTAAACATGGAATTCTCAATCAGCAGCGGCTATTTACAAACTTCCCGGAGGTAGAAAATAAAAGATAGCACAAGAAACATCATGAGAGACATATGGAAGAGAGAGAGAGATGGAATGGGAAGAACCAGAAGAGAGGAGAAGTAGCAGGTTGAAAAAAATTTTGGATAGCCAATAGAAGGAAGAAAAAATAAGAGTTACAACAGTATAGGGGAAATATACAAGAAGGACAGAGATGGAAAAGTGCCGTTCAGAGAAAAAATGGAGAGCAAGGAAGGAGGAGAAAACTAAGGAAACCAATGAGAGCCAATTAGAAGGAAAATCAAAAGACTTACTCAAGGAGTATGGTGTTAAAAAGTAAATGAAGTGGAAAATTTTCAAATGTTAAACTCTACCCAAAAACAGTATGAAGGGAAATTTTCCCACAGTGAAACTTAAAACAGATGAAGAAAAGGCATAACAAGCCTTTTGCTTGTGTTTAGATGGTATAAAATAGTAAATCACAATTAAAGCACTTTACCAACACTAATTAAGGTAGGTAGGTCAATATTATTGGCCTTGTTTTTTAAAGAGAAAACAACCTTTGGAGCTAGAAAGATTAGGTATCTCAACAGGATCACACAATATATGTTCCTCAAAAAAAAAAAAAAACCCAACTGTATGAGTTGTATTACACAGAGACAAAGCTATGGAAAGAATAGGAAAACTTATTTAAAAAAAAAAACCTCTCAGAGGAGAAGAAAAGGAAAAGATAAATGAGCAAAGAGCAATAAGACATGTAAAGATTTATAATTATTTCCTGGGAAAGGTCCAGGGCTTTAAGCATACCACTTTGACTCTGGGTCAAGAGTCAAACCCATGAAAGAGAGAGAGTTCCACCAGATAGCAAACTGCAAGTTTGTTCAGTTCCCTGATTTAGAGGTAGGGCCAAAGATCCAAGGAGAAACCCAAAAGAGAGGTCTGGCAATGTCAGGAATCCAGCCCTGTGCAAGCTGCTGATACTTCCACCAGCTTGTCTCCTCCTTGCCACCATATTTCCTGTAAGTTACATCTTCAGTACACATGGGAGGGCTTTCTAGCAATGTCACTGAAGCTTCTTGTGACATCTCAGTTGTCTAGGCTCTGCTGCAGACGAGATGGTTGGATGGCACCACCGACTCAATGGACATGAGTTTGAGCAAGCTCTGGGAGATGGTGAAGGACAGGGAAGTCTCATGTGCTGCAGTCCATACAGTTGCAAAGAGTCGGACATGACTGAGCAACTGAACAACAAGGTCCCGCTCTGCTGCTCTCATAGCTATTATCTCTGGACCACAATCACTAGTTTACAAGCGTTTTCCCCAACTAGACTGTGCACGCCTTGAAGTCAGGGCTTGCTTGCTTCTTTCCACGCAGCATCCATAAAGATTCCCATCATGTAGTAAATGATAACGAAATGAAATAATACATAAACAAATAAAGGATCAAACTTTAACTGCTGCTTGATCTTTAAGCTCAGCCCCCTGAGGGTTTGTAACAACTCTCTGGGCACCCAGCTACAATTTGAAATTTTCACCACTAGGTGGCACTATTTTAATGAGGTAGTAAAGCCCTCACTCAAACATCTTTAACTATCAAAGAACAAAAACTATTATTCCAAAAGTAGAATTTTCTCACCCTGGAACTTCTTTTCCATTTCCATAATATTGTAATGTTTGACTTGTCAAAAAGGAAAATATTTTCCAATAAATTCTCACTTTCCGAGCCCCATTATGCCCACATAAATCACCATTAGAAAGTTGTATCCTTCCAACTTCTCCTCCATAAGCCTAAGGAAATTCCCTTCTTAGGATTTGTTCTTGTTAAAATGTTTTTGACCTCAATTACAGGGGCTTTAAAATCATATCCCCGTGGAAGGAGCCAGACCTAGACAATAACCACCTAAGCAACTACCTCTCCCATGGCTTTGAGGGGGCTCCTAGGCTACCTGGGCTCCCCCACTCCAGCAGTAATGGTTGGTTATTCCTCAGGGCTACAGTATTGAGTCTCTTTCATTAAGGCTCAAAAGAACCATTTTCCTCATGAAAAGACAAAAACAAATCAATTAGTGATGTTGTTTTATCTATATAAATAAGATTACCGCTGTAAAAATAAATACTACTTTCTACACTGGTTTTACTCATTTCTTAATAGACCTGATACTGGAACTATGTCTTTCATTCTTAATAACTTCCTCAAGAAGGTCATAAGGGGTGGCTGGTCTTTGCCCTCTTAGCACACCCTCTACAAGTAGTGGCCATACCATCCCACAGCCCACAGCTAAAACCTACTGGGTTATTTATATATTGCATGCTGATCTTTATTCATAGGACTTAACCTAATGTTTAGAACAACCCTACAGAGTATTATTTTACTCATTTCCAGAGGAGAAAACTGAGAATCAGAGAGGATAATCTTGCTTCAGGTCACACAGTCAACAAACAGAGGAATCTTTCTGACTCCTTTTATCCTCCTTTCCTCCAACTTTTACAAAGGTGTGTGCTATTTTGTTTTCAATTTGTTTTTAAATCCCCCTGGTGGCTCGGCAGTAAAAACTCTGTCTGCAATGCAGGAGACAGGAATTTGATCCCTGGGTAGGGAAGATCCCCCGCAGAAGGAAATGGCAACCCACTCCAGTATTCTTATCTGGAGAATTCCATAGACAGAGGAGCCTGGCAGGTTACAGTCCGTGGGGTCTCAAGAGTTGGACATGACTGAGTCACTGCTGCTAAGTCGCTTCAGTCGTGTCCGACTCTTTGCGACCCTATAGACGGCAGCCCACCAGGCTCTGCCGTCCCTAGGATTCTCCAGGCAAGAATACTGGAGTGGGTTGCCATTTCCTTCTCCAGTGCATGAAAGGGAAAAGTAAAAGTGAAGTCGCTCAGTCGTGTCCGACTCGTAGCGACCCAATGGACTGTAGCCTACCAGGCTCCTCCGTCCATGGGATTTTCCAGGCAAGAGTACTGGAGTGGGGTGCCATTGCCTTCTCCGGACTGAGTCACTAAACAACAACAAATCTTGATATTAGGCCATATCCTACCATACACTTTTTAAACAGAAGCCATTCATTTAGGTGCTTGAATACAATTCTATATCAATGTGCTAAAGTTTACCAATATTTCTGGAATATGAGGAAATGAATATATTAATGGAATAAAAATAGTCTGTAGATAAATAAGACCAAACTTAACATTTTACAAGTGAGAAAAGTAAAGCCCACAGGTAAATATGTCTTGCTTAACATGAGGTAGCAGGAAGGGAACTAGAATCCCAGGCAACCTCTCTTCCCAAAGTACTCAGTTCACCTACTGAGACTTATTCCATACAGTGTAAAACTGTAGCGCATGGTGGCTTCTTCCTTACAGATTGTGTGAAAGTGAAAGTGTTAGTCCCTCAGTTGTGTCCGACTCCTTCCTACCCCATGGACTGTAGCTCACCAGGCTCCTTTGTCCATGGGTTTCTCCAGGCAACAATGCCGGAGTGGGTAGCCATTTCCTTCTTCAGGGGATCCTCCCAACCCAGGGATTGAACCCAGGTCTCCTGCATTGCAGGCAGATTCTTTACCATCTGTACCACCAACTAAGACAGCATAGAGATTGTAGTTGTCATGTTTTTTATTTCTGTATTTTATGTTGTTTTGACATCTTCAAAAACCCTTTCTGGCTGGAGTTCTAAGCCAGTTCTTAGAGATGACAAAGGACGTGGTGTGGAGCAGGCCTTTGATCTGCAAGCTGACCACTCCAGAACCACAGCTCCTCTATCTGATCTAAAATTCTCAGAAGGCCCTCACCCCAGGACAGAGAGCAGGCAAGCAGAGAATACCTAAGAGCATACTAGCCAGTCTTAAGCTGTTCTCCCTGCTCTTCCTTGTCTTCTTCTCAGAAACCCCAGTAATGCTCCTGCCTAAACTGCTGCTTGCTCCCCTTCTGCTCCCTGGCCAAAACCTAGTTTTCTTTCTGTGGCCCCGCATGGTGAGCTGTGCCTCTCGTTTCTAGGGGAGCTATAATACTGAACTTTTTTTCCAATGGCATCAACCTCTCTATGCTGTCACCTCTGTAAATTAAGACATGGGCCCAGACAGCAGTGAACAGCAGAGGCTCTGGAATCAGACCAAATGGATTTACTCCCACTGCCATCACCTAATGTCCCTTGGTAGCTGGTGAGCTTTCAGAAGAACTCTGAAGGATGAATGAGACTTCAACAGGCTGAGAGGACAGGAGAGGGCATTCTAGGCAGAGCACACAGTAGAAGCATCATCATGGAGGCATGAAGTACCAAGGAGTACTCAGAAAGGTATAAGAGGGCGGTATTCTAGAGCCTAGGGATCAGGGCACATGGTGGGGGGGGTGGGGGATGAGGAGGCTGTAGGGTAAGCGGAGGCCAGTGATATGCCAAGCTAAGGGCTTGCACTCTGTCCCACAAATAATGAGTCGTGACAGGTTTTAAGCAGGGCAAAGACAAGATCAGATAGGTCTTTTGGAAAACTCCAGTGATCTGTCTCCAACTTCACTTGCTTTCTACCTGCTTGGAATGGCTGTACATCTCCTCTTCTTCAAGCCAAATCCCAAATTAATCTCAAAATCCTGCTCTAACCCACCACAATGGAGCACCCTGTCTGGCTCTCTCAACCAGTTGTGCTCTCTCCCTTTCCCCTGGGCAAGTCTGATCCACTCTATCATGACTCAGTAGCTACTGGTTCGACCATCCTCCATACTCCAGAGGCAAATATCTATAAAACCATCAGATGATGGGTTCTTTCAGGGGAGGACCATGTGTTCCACCCTGGGGTCCCCTCCCATCATCCTATCCCCAGTGACCACCCTCTGTGGGCAGCTTGAAGAGCCTCAGAGGGGGCTACTGCAGCTGTCAGAGAAATAACAGACTGCTCATCCTGCAAACACTCTGCATGCTCAAAAAACAGGAAGACTGCCTCTGAAATCCTGCACTTCTCCGGAATGCAAGGGTCCCCAGGAAAACCGGGCTGCCTGATTCTTGGTTCTCCAGGGGCCTTCTTTCCACTAACAGAAACACAAGTGCCGGCTGCAAGGGCAAAGCTATTCAATTAGTTCTCACTGGAGTTTCTTCTTTCCCCACAGGTGAAAATTGGGTGCCTTGTACGTTGTTTTGAATGTGACTCAACATAAAAAGATATTTATTTCCAGAGGGTCTGTGGCTCCAAAGAAGAAGGCAAAGACACATTCAAGCCCTGAAAAGTTTACCCCGTGTGCCCGGGTCCTCCACCTGGGGGAAATCACACACAGGGAAGGTTTCACTGAGCAAGTTACAGGGCAATTCATTCCTCCTGCGCCCACAGGGAAGAGTAGAGCAGTGTCTGCAACAGTATCGAAGGTATTCTAAGAGTGGTTAAATACGTAGATGGCGTATGATCGCCATGCACTGAAGCAAATTTCTCTCAGGAAAAAAGAGTAATTGTAAAATCAGCAGGATAGAAGCCTACACTTTTCAAAAGATGTTTGATCTAAGAATGAATCAAATCTTCTGGCAAAATTCTTACCCAAATAGGACAACAGAAACAGAGCACATTTTCCAATAGCTGCTTCTAAATGATTTCAGCAACATTCACACCACTGCCCTCCAATGACTCCCCTCTCTTATACTGTGTATATAGCACACTTCATGACCTGCCCCTACTCCCTGATTAGTTTCCTCTACTGCTGCTCCCCAACATACCCCATCTACTTCTGCTGCACCGATCTCTGCATTTCCTCAAACGGACCATATTCTACATCATTTTTATCCCTTTTCCTACATTATTTCTTCTTATTAGAACATGTTTCCACACACTCGTACACCCCCGTCTCAACTTTCTGGTTAATTCCTATAACTAAGTGCAATAACCAAAATTCAACAGTGTCTCAAGTAGTCCTGGTATTGTATTAGGTTATAATGGAAAATACAAGTCAGGTTGCCTTCAAACTCCAGTTAAGGCAACATTCTCTCCAGAAACTACATCCATGACTTTGAGAGTCAGTGAGGTTTCCCCCATCTTCAGCATTTGCCTCTCTTACATAGCACATCAAGTCCCACTACAACCGCTGACTGTGGTTATACAGTAAACCACTGTTTACTGATTCTGTCTCCTGTCAGGCTGTGAGCTTGCTGAACTCAGAAAGAGCATCTTGTAGCTCTGTACCCAACACCTCTACCCCTAAAGCCCAGCACTCAGCGTGAGCTCAATAAATTCTACTTGAAAGAATCAAAAAATAAATGAATGAATGAAATTACTCCGACAGCCTTCACATGACAACAAGCAGACCTGTGACCAGGGCAATCATTATGCAGACATGGGTTTAAAATCCCACCACGTTTAAGAGTTGTGGTTTGGAAAAACTACTAAACCTGTGTTTTCATCTATTTATCAAATTGCTAGATGAATGAACCAACACGGGTGAATCTTGAGGACATTACGCTGAGTGAAATAAGCCAGTCACAAAAAGACAAATACAGTATGATTCCATTCATATGAGTTATTTAAAGTGATCAAATTCAGAGACAAAAAGTAGCATGGTGGTTACTAGGGACTTGGTGGGTAGGGAGGGGGAGTTATTTAATGGGTGCAGAGTTTCAGTTTGGGAAGAACAAAACATTCTGGAGATGGATACTGGTGGTAGTTTCACAACAGTGTGAATACACTTAATGCCACTGAACTGTACACTTTACAATGGTTAAAGTGACAAACTTTATATTATTGGTATTGTGGTATATTTTACCACAATAAAAAATAATTTCCAATTACAAAAAAAGTAAGTCTTGGGACTTCTGATTCTAACAAAATGTCATAAGCTCTTTCCTCCTGTTCCACCCCTCTAAGTACAATCCTGGCAATAACGCAAGACACAACCAAATGAGAACTCTGAAAGGTGGAAAGAGAAAGTGAACTGGTTAGGGAACCCCAGGACTAGAGGAATAACATGGTGGGGCAGGGGTGGGCAAGGGCATCAATGTCCCTTCCACTCTCACCCTAATAAAGATTTAACCCTGGTGTTTCCCAACCTCCAACAGAGCAACAGAAGATGCCCCAGTATACTCATTACTCACCTAGATCAAAGGTGAGTCCCACTGCCAACACCAAGGTGAAGGAAAGGGAAAGCAGATCAGATTGGTGAGAGGCCTTGCAGACAATAAACAGAAGTAACACTCTCCTTCCCACCAGGACTGATACTATGCTAACTTCACCTAGAAACACCAGGTGGCCAGGATGTACTGGTAAGAGGATCCTCCACAACAAGTAGCCAGGCCCAGAAAGTCCCTGCAGGCTGGAGACTCTCTTACCCTGAACTGAGACATCAGGCATCACAGCTATAATTCACAAAACAGAAAAACAGAGAGAAGAGAGATTCACTGAGAAAAAGAGAGAGAGAGAAAAGACATGGTGCAGCTCTGCAGAGTCCCGCTTGGCTATCAGCTGAACGATGATCAACACAACTCAAGGCAAAGGAAAGAACTTCTAAAAGAGATTAGAGGGGAAAGTATCTAGAGCTCACACAGGGAGAGGTATGTATAGTTCCTATTTCTATCAGCCAAAGTGAGAAACTAAATAGCTCACAGAGCATCAGCAGTGTATTCAGAAGGCTTTTGCCTCAGCAATAGGAAAAATGTGTCCCTGAATAAACATTACTCTGGTTATGTTTAACAAAGATTAAAATGAAGACATATTATATATTGTAGCAACACAAAAATATCTAGCACACAGAAAGACAAAGTCAGAAAATCTGGCAAGAAATCAAAAATTACTTAGCATTCAAAGAGGGGGAAAAAATGTGACCAATAATGAGCAGGGGCAATCAAAAGCCAAGTGAAACAAAACAGAATTAGTGGACAAGAACATTAAAACACTACTGTAACTATTTCATGCATTCAGGAAGCAAGAAGAAAGATTATGTTAACTGCATATATAGAAGACTTAAAAACTCACATCAAACATCTAGAAATAAAAACTACAATCTCTGTAATGGAAAACACTTAGGATAGGATAAGAGTAAATTACAAATTTCAGGGGAAAAGAGTAGCAAACTTTAAGACATACAACAGAAGTTATCCAAAATAAAACAAATAGAAAAAAAGGAAACAATTTTAGGTGACCTAACTTATGTAATTGGAGTTCCTAAAGGGAATAGGAAATAGAGACAGAAAAATACTTGAAAAAATTATAGCTGAACATTTTCTAAATTGATGAAAACTTTAAACCCAAAGATCAAAGAAGCTCAGTAGATTCCAAAAAAATCTGAAAATTATACTGAGACATATTAAACAAACTGTTTAAAATCAATAATTAATAAACCAGAAAAGTAGTCAGAAAAAGACAAATTATAGAAATAATCTTATGAATGACGGCAGACTTCTCATCAGGAACAATGCAAGCTAATGACAATGGAGTGACATCTTTAAAGTCTTGAAAGTAAAAAACATCTTTAAACCTAGAATTCTATGTCAAGAGAAAATATCTTTCAAAAATGAACATGAAATAATGACTTTTTCAGATATATAAAAGCTGAAATAATAAATAATACAGAACTGCACAGTAAGAACTATTAAAGAAAGCCATGTAGGCAGAAGGAAAAAGATACCAGTTGCAGATTTATACCTACACAGAGGAATGAAGAACACTAGAAAATATGTGGGTAAATATAAAATAATATTTTCTTGTTTTTTAATTACTCAAAATATAAATGATATGTTAAAAGCAAAATTAACAACAAATTGTAGAATTTATAACAAATACAACAGTAAGATGTATAATAATAGCTTAAATACCAGGAGAGTTGAAATGGAAGTATACTGCTTTATAGATCTTAAAAGATACACAAAGTTGTGTCCTGTTACTTGAAAATAGATTGCGGCAAGTTAAAGATAGATATTATAACCTTTAAATGACCACTGAAATAAAACAACAAAAGAATTATTGGCTCAAAATCCAATAAAAGGAAAAGGAAAAAAATTATTTTTAAAACATGCAATCCAAATGAAGGGGTGGCGGGGGAGAGGAAAAGTAGAACAAAGAACAGGCAGCAAGATGGTAGATTTCAACCCAGTCATATCCTTATAATAACAGCTTGAAGGAGTTCGCATTGACTAAATTACAGACATTTTGAGTGTTAAAGATATTAATGAACTATAACTCACTGAGAAATACAGGAAATCATGAGTCCATTTAAATATAATAAGTGAATAAACTGAAAATTTGATGTGGAATAAAATATTTACTTAGTTTCAAGTATTGCTTTCTCAAAATACTTATTAATTACAAAGGAAGAGTACCTTTATAGGGAGGAAGGTTAAAATATATCATAGGACTGGTGCTTCTACATATGGTTCATCATTTACTGTTTGTCCCTTCTTAGTTATCTTCAAGTAGGGAGCAAGTTTAGTGATATAAGAGGGAAACAGCAGATTGTGGTCCTTTGGTTTCCAAGCTTTTTTTTGGTTTGTTTTCAAACCAAAATCTTACTTAGAAATCTGGGTTTAACAAGTAAAAGCAATATTTTTTCAGAGAAGAGTTTTGCAAAACTTTGAAGTTTTTAACATATTCAAACATAAAGTTAAGCAATATGTATAATGTTGATCTTTTTATGAACTAGAAATTTGAAAATGGAAGACTGTCATGCAAAGCTATGTGCTGCCTTGATATCTTCGACCCTCACAAGGCCCAA
Organism: Giraffa tippelskirchi; assembly: GCF_054371585.1. Classification (NCBI taxonomy): domain Eukaryota; kingdom Metazoa; phylum Chordata; class Mammalia; order Artiodactyla; family Giraffidae; genus Giraffa; species Giraffa tippelskirchi. Next base: position 130,463,981 of record NC_137279.1, on the reverse strand, counting down.
AAGCTTAAGTTCCCTTGCACTTACCAGATATGTCCCTCACCCAGTGGAAAGGCTCCTCACCTAGCTAATTCCCCTGTCAGGAGGACCAGGTGCACTATACTTGGTCCTCAATCTAAATGCTTTCATTTTTCTGCTAGTCTGCAAAATCATTCAAACGAGCCAATCACATCCTCTCACAGGTACTTGAGGTCACTTCATCGTCTAATTACAACAAAGCCTGCCTCCCATAGCCCCTACTTGTTCAGTCTGCTCCCAAGTGCAATCCAATGCTGTATTGCTTCTTATAAAAAAAAAAAAAAAAAAAACAGATGAATTGAAAAGTTGTAAATAAAACCTGTGAAAGCACTAGAATAAACACAGGCAAATTGGTTTACAAACTTAGAAGTGAAAATATCTTTGTAAAACAAAAGATAAAACCTAGAAGCAATTTTTTAAAGAAATTATTTACATAAATAAATTTTTATTACATAAATAAATTGCTTACATAAAATATAAAATTTCTGCACAGAAAAAAAATAGAGTAAAAAAATCTAATTACTTCAAAAATATGTTCAATATGAGTTTAGTTCAGTTCAGTAGCTCAGTCATGTCTGACTCTTTGCGAGCCCATGGACTGTAGCATGCCAGGCTTCCCTGTCCATCACCATCTCCCGGATTTACTCAAACTCATGTCCATCGAGTTGGTGATGTCATCCAACCATCTCATCCTCTGTCATCCCCTTCTCCTCCTGCCTTCAATCTTCCCCAGCATCAGGATCTTTCCAATGAGTCAGTTCACCATCAGGTGGCCAAAGTATCGGAGCTTCAGCTTCAGCATCAGTCCTTCCTGGTTTGATCACCTTGCTGTCCAAAGGACTCTCAAGACTCTTCTCCAACACCACAGTTCAAAAGCATCAATTCTTTGGTACTCAGCTTTCTTTATGGTCCAACTCTCACATCCATACAAGACTACTGGAAAAAACCATAGCTTTAACTAGACAGATCTTTGTTGGCAAAGTAATGTCTCTGCTCTTTAATATGCTGTCTAAGTTTGTCATAGCTTTTCTTCCAAGAAGCAAGCGTCTTTTAATTTCATGGCTGCAGTCACCATCTGCAGTGATTTTGGAGCCCAAGGAAATAAAGTCTGTCACTGTTTCCATTGTTTCCCCATCGATTTGTCATGAAATGATGGGACCGGATGCCATGATCTGTTTTCTGAATGTTGAGCTTTAAGCCAACTTTTTCACTCTCCTCTTTCACTTTCATCAAAAGGCTCTTAAGTTCTTCTTCACTTTCTGCCACACGGGCAGTGTCATCTGCATACCTGAGGTTATTGATATTTATCCTGGCAATCTTGATTGGAGCTTGTGCTTCATCCAACCTGGCATTTTGCATAATGTATTCTGCATATAAGTTAAATAAGCAGGATGACAAAATACAGCCTTGTATTTTGTATTCCTTTTCCAATTTGGAACCAGTCCATTGTTCCATGTATAAAAAGCTAATTTGCTAGTTTTTAGAAAGACCTTATATACATAAATTTTTAAAAGACAATGTAGGGCTTCTCTGGTGACTCAGTGGTAAAGAATCCACCTGCCCATTGGTAAATTTATGGTTGATTCATGTTGATGTTTGTAGAAACCAACACAATACTATAAAACAATTACCCTTCAATTAAAAATAAATACATTTTAAAAAAAAGAATCTACCTGTCAATGCAGGAGACATGGCTTCAATCCCTGACCCAGGAAGATCCCACATACCACAGAACAACTAATTCCAGCACCACAACTATTGATCCTGTGCCCTAGAGCCAGGGAGCTGCAACTACTGAAGCCCGAGCACCCTAGAGCCTGTGCTCCACAGCAAGAGAAGCCACCGCAATGAGAAGCCCACACTGCAACTAGAGAGTAGCCCCTGCTCGCCACAGCTAGAGAAAAGCCCATGCAGCAACAAAGACCCAGCACAGGCAGAAATAAATAAATATTTTTAAAAAACAATGCAATAGAAAATAGTCAATGACAATGAACAGGTAGTTCACTGGAAAACTAATAAAAAGGTCCTTTATACATATAAAAACATGCTCAACTTCTCAAGTTTAAAGAAATATAAATCAAAATAATGAACTACCACAATTCACCTATCTGGCAAAAATTTAAAACCCATAATACCGAGTGTTGGCAACAGTGTGTGGAAACAGGAATTTCTATTATTGACAGAAAAGTGTAAATTTACATATTTTTGGAGAGCAATTTGTCTCATATCTATTAAATTTCTAAATATACACATTCTTTAACCCAACTATTCCATGGCTAGAAATTTTTCTGTCGATATGCATATTCAAAAATATATGCCAGGATACAGATATATCTTTATAATTGTTTATAATTATAAAATAAGGAAGCAATCTAAATATCCATCAACAAGCACCAGTTAATATACTCTGGTACCTGCACACAATGAAATATCATGTAGTCAAAAATAATGAGGGTGGTCTGTACATGCTTAAGGGGAAAAAATTCCCATATATATTACATCTTAAAATCTATGAAGACAGTGGTATGCATAGTATGATTCTATTTGCATAAATTAAAATTATACATGTATTTTAAATATATACACATAAACATACATACAATTGTACGTTCACCATATATATTTCTACACATACAGGTAGATACATAATAAAACCTTTTTTTCTTTTCTGAAAATATATACAAAAGGAAGTGATGGTGAGAGTGGGGATATTTTACTTTTCATTGTATATCTTTCTGTGAAATTAACATATTGGGTTGGTCAGAAAGTTCATTTGGGGTTTTACCCAAATGAACTTTCTGACCAACCCAATATTAGATGTATGAAGAAAATATATACATAGAAAGCTTAAATAAAATTAACATATATAAGTTACTTGGCACAGGTAGAAATACCCAATAACATTAATTTTATTCTCCTTTAACACTGAAAGTGAATAATTCTTCTCTAAGACTCACCAAAACTCTTTTGAGCTTAAACTTATAACTTTGGTGCTTGCGTTCACAAAAAAATAACACGAGATCTTAAAATTAAAAACTTCTAGACAGAAGAAAAGACAATTAGATTATCCTCCTATTTTTTCTTTACTACAGAAAACTAATTTATTTAAATTTTGAACTTTTAAACAGTAAATATTTTTCCTTCTAAATCCTAAATAGTGGCATTTGATGTGATTTTTGTTTCTAATTGGTGTTCTCTGCCCCAGATTGTCTTGACAGAAAAAAGAAAACTCAGAGGAAATCTTTTGATCATGAAAAATAGACATTTTCACTCAGAAGGGTCCGTATTTTACTTATTTTTCTACATTAGCTCTGTTCACCCCTCAGAGTAAGCTTTGAAGCATGAGGAGTGGTAGCTCATGTAATTAAATGAATAAACAAACACGCAAACATCATCTTCTCTAAGGAAACACTGAAGTCCTGCACTTAGACTCAAAACGGTCCAGGCTCACCTGGGCTTTCAGCAGTACTCACTGCCAGAACCAGCCCTCCTGCTGACCCTAGAGCGATCAATGCTAGGAGCCCAGCCAAATTCCAAGACAAAACCCCACCTCCAAGTGCTCTTCTTATTTTTTAATTGCACGTGTCTATAATTCCTTTCTGTCTGCCACTTAGTATTCCTGCATGTTGCCAAACGGCTGCCATGTTTTTCCCTGGAGAAGCATTCCTGAATATCCTTACCTATTTCACAGGGCTGTTGTAAAGCTTAATTAATTAATGTTTCCTGAATGTCTGAAGGTTTTCAGATGAAAAGTGAAAGTTGAAGTGTAGAGTCTTAGTAAAGCTCTAGCTTTATCTTCGAGACTCAAGCTTCTCACCTAGGCTTGAATCTTTACAGACAATATGTTTCAGTCCTCTGTGCCTTGTTCATGGTCCTTATATGATGGTGAAATTTTGCTGTAGCCATTGCCTCAACATAGCCTTCTGAGAGGTGATAAATGATTCAAAATGTCACATGGAGCTACAGGTCAAATTCTTCTCCAACCAGTCTGAATATGATGAAGACAGAATGACTTTTTTTCATAGTAAACCACAAAATTACCCTATCACATTCCAGAACGGGCCTAAAGATTTTGGTTTCCACAAAGGGTATTACAAAAACATGAAAGATTTCAGATGAGCAAAAGAGATGAAGAGGGTTTTAAAGTGTAAGAAACCCAAAAGGCCAAAAGTCATGTAAAAAGCTATCCAACATCACTAATAAACAATGAAATGCAAATTAAAATAATATGAAAATACTATTTCCCACTCATCCTACTAGCCAAAATTTTATCATTCTGAGTGTTGGCAAGGCTGTATAGTCAAGAGAAATATTGGTTGGTGAAAGAAAACTGTTGGTGGGTGTTTAAATTGACACAATCACTTGAGAAGCAATCTAGGAAAGTTTAATATGTATCCACCCCAGGATCCATAAATTTCACTTTTTGGAAAAGAAACATTTGCATGTGTGCATAAGGAAAAGTTTGAATTATTATTCTTAAAATATTATTCACGGCAGCCTCATTTTTAATTGTAAAAAATGGGGAACAATCTAAATGTGTTCATCACTGGATGACTTAGAGAATACCAAATAGCATGCGTGTGTGCTAAATCACCTCAGTCATGTCTGACACTTTGTGACCCTGTAGACTGTAGCCCACCAGGCTCCCTTGCCCATGGGATTCTCCAGGCATGAATACTGGAGTGAGTTGCCATTTCCTCCTTCAGGAGATCTTTCTGACCCAGAGATAGAACCTATATCTCTTATGTCTCCTGCATTGGGAGGCAGGTTCTTTACCACTAGTGTCACCTGGAAAGCCCACATAATAGCAGTGAAGATAAATGAACTGGAGTTACTGTATCAACATGGATAAATTTCATAAACACAATGCTGAGCAAAAAATACAGTGCCCATAAAGATGATAGTTTATGAGAGGGAAAGGACATGCAAAAGAATACTATGCTGTTCAGGTATACATATTTATGAAATAAAAATTCAATGCACAGAAATGACAAACTCCAAAATCAAAGAAGGGAATGGCAGGGGCATCTGGGATTTAGGAAAAAATATACAGACAGTTTCAACAGAGTTGTAGATAGATAGGAGTTAATTATATTATGCTTTATGAACTTTTATTTTATACTTTTTATTCACATTAAGTGTTTCTTAATAAAAAGTTATTCATTATTAACCTTTATATGCTTATGTTGGGTTGGCCAACTCAGTATGACCAAACCATTTCATAATAACTTAATACTCAAGAAAAGCCACAAAGAATCCTAAGAGGTAGAATATTATGGGTTGAAAGAAAAGGACATGGGGAAGAAAACTAATTTGGGAGTTCAGCACACCAAGTCTGCATCTCTGATATCTGTATGGATGCATGTGGACTGTATATGAACTTGCTTTAATATGTCTAAGGGACTTTCTAAATCATAGGGCTGGGACAGTACACCTCTATGAAATTTATTACTGTATAGGGGATGTCACAGTCACTTTAGAGTTATATTGGAAACTTCATTGTTTATTTTTTAAAAAAACTAATTTTTCCCCAACTCTCAGTTCAGTTCAGTCACTCAGTCATGTCTGACTCTTTGCAACCCCATGGTCATCAGTACGCCAGGCTTCCTTGTCCATCACCAACTCCCGGAACTTGCTCAAACGTATGTCTATCAAGTCAGTGATGCCATCCAACCATCTCATCCTCTGTCATCCCCTTCTCCTCCTGCCTTCCATCTTTCCCAGCATCAGGGCCTTTTCCAGTGAGTCAGTTCTTCCCATCATGTGGCCAAAGTATTGGAGCTTCAGCTTCAGCATCAGTCCTTCCAATGAATATTCAGGATTGATTTCTTTTAGGATTGATTGGTTTGATCTCCTTGCAGTCCAAGGGACTCACGAGTTTTCTCCAGCACCACAGTTCATAAGTATCAAAGTATCCCCAACCCTAAAGCAATAATTAACAAATATTTTACAGAAGCCTATATACAATGTCATGTAGAATTCAAACGCATAAGCTGATAAAACTACATTTTTTTCTGGTTTAATCTACAGTGGAAGCCTATATTCCTACCATGGCTTACCCTGCCATGTAGAGGTCTCCAAGAACCTCTCCTGTGTCCTAGGAGCTAACAGAACACAATTGGAATATCATTCCTTTAAAACACTACTTTCTGAAGTTTATTTTGCACAAGCACCAGTACTGAGAAATGTTCTATTAGTGGAATTTTATGGTCACATATGTTGGAGATATGCTACAACCTCTATCACTCTTCTTGGATTTTCACAATGCACGTTAAAGACTCTGAGAAGCTGCAACAAAGATTATTTTCCTTGTTTAATCCAGCATTTCTTAAGCTTAGGTGACCAAAGAATACACTTCTTCACAAAAGATCTTTATTATTATCCCATGGAACTCTGAAGCACTCTTTTAGAAACATTTGGTTTAAACGATGAAGCAAATGTATCTTTCCATGGCAGTTAATATTTGGACATTTTCAATAACATATAGTTGGCTAGTAATGTCCTTACATTGCCGAAACCCTTATTTTTTTTTTAAATGACTTTCTCCAGTACATTTTCTAGCACTTTCTCTATTAAAAACTATACACTTCAAAGTCTACAGCTTTATTTTTCTTTTCCCAAGTTTGCTTCAGCTACTTGGGAATTTTTTTTATGGTACCTTAATTTTAGGATTGATTTTCTAATTTTGAAAAAAAAAAAAGCCAGTGGTAAAGATTGTATTGAATATGCAGATCATTTTGGGTAGTATGGACATTTTAATAATATTAAGTCTTCTAATCTATGAGCATGGAATATATTTCCATTTATTTTTACCTTCTTTGATTTCCTTCATCAATCTTTCATAGTTTTCAGTGTGCAAGTCTTGCTTTCAGCTCCTTGGTTAAGCTTATTCTTAAGTATCTTCTTACTTTTGATTCTGTTGTAAATTATATTGTTTTCTGAATTTATTTTCAGATAGTTAATTGTTCAGTTCAGTTCAGTTCAGTCACTCAGTCATGTCCGACTCTTTGCGACCCCATGAATTGCAGCACGCCAGGCCTCCCTGTCCATCACCATCTCCCAGAGTTTACCCAAACCCATGTCCATCGAGTCGGTGATGCCATCCAACCATCTCATCCTCTGTCGTCCCCTTCTCCTCCTGCCCCTAATCCTTCCCAGCATTAGGGTCTTTTACAATGAGTCAACTCTTCGCATCAGGTGGCCAAAGTATTGCAGTTTCAGCTTCAACATCAGACCTTCCAATGAACACCCAGGATTGATCTCCTTTAGGATGGATTGATTGGATCTCCTTGCAGTCCAAGGGACTCTCAAGAGTCTTCTCCAACACCACAGTTCAAAAGCATCAATTCTGTGGCACTCAGCTTTCTTCACTGTCCAACTCTCACATCCATACGTGGCCACTGGAAAAACCATAGGCTTGACTAGACGGACTTTTGTTGGCAAAGTAATGTCTCTGCTTTTAAATATGCTCTCTAGGTTGGCCATAACCTTCCTTCCAAGTAGTAAGCGTCTTTTAATTTCATGGCTGCAGTCACCATCAGCAGTGATTCTGGAGCCCCCAAAAATAAAGTCTGACACTGTTTCCACTGTTTCCCTATCTATTTCCCATGAAGTGATGGGACCAGATGCCATGATCTTAGTTTTCTGAACGTTGAGCTTTAAGCCAACTTTTTCACTCTCCTCTTTCACTTTCATCAAGAGGCTCTTTAGTTCTTCTTCACTTTCTGCCATAAAGGTGGTGTCATCCGCATACCTGAGGTTATTGATATTTTTCCCAGCTATCTTGATTCCAGCTTGTGTTTCTTCCAGCCCAGCATTTCTCATGATGTACCCTGCATATAAGTTAAATAAGCAGGGTGACAATATATAGCCTTGACGTACTCCTTTTCCTATTTGGAACCAGTCTGTTGTTCCGTGTCCAGTTCTAACTGTTGCTTCCTGACCTGCATACAGGTTTCTCAAGAGACAGGTCAGATGGTCTGGTATTCCCATCTCTTTCAGAATTTTCCACAGTTTATTGTGATCCACACAGTCAAAGGCTTTGGCATAGTCAATGAAGCAGAAATAGATGTTTTTCTGTAACTCTCTTGCTTTTTCAATGATCCAACGGATATTGGCAATTTGATCTCCTTTAGGATGGACTGGTTGGATCTCCTTGCAGTCCAAGGGACTCTCAAGAGTCTGCTCCAACACAACAGTTCAAAAGCATCAATTCTGCAGCGCTCAGCTTTCTTCACCATTCAACTCTCACATCCATACATGACCACTGGAAAAACCATAGCCTTGACTAGACGGACCTTTGTTGGCAAAGTAATGTCTCTGCTTTTAAATATGCTATCTAGGTTGGTAATAACCTTCCTTCCAAGAGTAAGCATCTTCTAATTTCATAGCTACAATCACCATCAGCAGTGATTTTGGAGCCCAAAAAAGTAAAGTCTGACACTGTTTCCACTGTTTCCCCATCTATTTCCCATGAAGTGATGGGACCAGATGCCATCTGGTCCCATCAGTTAATTGTTAGTATATAGAAATGCAACTGATTAATGTGTTAATTTTATATCCTGCACTTTTACTGAATTTATTGGTTTTAATAGTTTTTTGTGGAATGTTTAAGGTCTTCTACATGTAAAATCATATTGTCTACAGATAATTTTACTTCTTCCTTTCCTATTTGGATGTCTTTTATGCATCACAATTCTCAATTTCAAAATATATTACAAAATGCTTTAATTATTTTAAAGCAATATAGCACTAGCATAAAAACAGACATATAGACCAAGGAAACAGAGCAGACAGCTCCAAATCAAACCCATGAATATACAATCAACTGATCTTCCACAAAGTTGCCAAGAATAAATAGCAGGGAAAGAAATTCTCTAAATATCTTGATTTTTAAAGTGGCCAAATGACTTCAATTAAAATACAGAGACATTGCCTACAAAGGTCTGTATAGTCAAAGCTATGATTTTTCCAGTAGTCATGTACAGATGTGAGAGCTGGACAATAAAAAAGACTGAGTGCTGAAGAACTGATGTCTTCGAACTGTGGTGCTGGAGAAGCTCTTGAGAATACCTTGGACTGCAAGGAGATCAAACGAGTCCATCCTAAAGGAAATCAACCCTGAATATTCATTGGAAGGACTGATGCTGAAGCTGCAACTCCAATACTTTGGCCACCTGATGTGAAGAGTCGACTCTTTGGAAAAGACCCTGATGCTGGGAAAGATGGAAGACAGAGGATGAGATCGTTTGATGGTATCACTGACTCAATGTGTAAGTGAAAGTCGCTCAGTCATGTCCGACTCTTTGTGACGCCATGGACTGTAGCCTGCCAAGCTCATCAGTCCAGGGAATTCTCCAGGCCAGAATACTGGAGTGGGTAGCCTTTCCCTTCTCCAGTGGATCTTCCTGATCCAGGAATCGAACTGGGGTCTCCTGCATTGCAGGTGGAGTCTTCACCAGCTGAGCTGGACATGAGTTTAAGCAAACTCCAGGAGCTGGTGAAGGGCAGGGAAGCCTGGTGTGCTGCAGTCCATAGGGTAGCAAAGAATCAGACACAACTGAACAACAACAAATGACTTGAAAAAACATTTCTCCAAAGAAGGCATACAGATGGTCAACAGACATATGCAAAGATGTTCAACCTCTCTAACCATCAAGGGAATCAAAACCACAATGAGATTATCACCTCACATCTGTTAGGATGGCTATCATTAAAAACAAAAATAACAAGTGTTGACAAAGATGTGGAAAAACTGGAACTCTTGTACATGGCTAATAGAAATGTAAAATGGTACAGTGCTATGGAAAACAGTGTGGAGGCTCCTTAAAGAAATATAAAGGAGAACCACCATATGACCCAGCAGTCTCACTTCTGGACTTACATCTAAAAGAACTGGAATCAGGATCTCGAAGAGATAGCTGCATTTCCATGTTCACTGCAGCAATATTCACAACAGCCAACATATGGAAATAACCTAAATATCCACTGATTGATGAATAAAGAAATGTGGTATATACATACCATGGGCTATTCCAACCTCGAAAAAGAAGGAACTCCTGCCAGTACACAATAATACAATGAAGCTGAGGGATATTATGCTAAATGAAATAAGTCGGTCACAGAAGATTGCTGTATGACTGATTGCATGATTCCACTTATATGAGGTATCTAAGAGAGTCAAGGGCTTCCCTGGTGCTTCAGATGAAAAAGAATCTGCCTGCAATGTGGGAAACCTGGGTTCTATCCCTAGATCGGGAATAACCCCTGGAGAAGGAATGGCTACCCACTCCAGTATTCTTGCCTGGAGAATTCCATGGACAGAGGTTACAGTCCATGGGGTCACAAAGAGTCAGACACAACTGAGTGACTAACACTTTCACAACAAGATAGTCAAACTCACAGAAACAAAATGATGGTAGCAAGCAGCTGGAAGGAGACAGAAATGGGGGATTACTATTCAATGGACATAACATGTCAGCTGCACAAAATGAATAAATTCTAGAAATTTGCTGTACAACATCCTACTTATAGTTAAGAATACTGTATTGCACACTTAAAAATTTGTTGAGGATAAATCTCATATTAAATGTTCTTACCAAAAATTTTTCAGTAAAAAAATAAATAAACTTATACACTGTAGGCCGATTATCTACTTATTTGTTTAACACATACCTACTGAGTTCTTAACCTATAGAAGGAATTTTAAATGCAAGGCTATATGAGAGCCACACTTAATCTTCAAGGGGTTCAAAAAGAATTGTGTTGCATTTTTCCAAAAGGGCAGGCATATTGTTCACAAAATAGAGCCAATTCTTTAAACATATATTGAACTTAAGTGAATTTGATACTTCTGCAATGTATCAAGTCCCAGAAAGTTTTCAAGCTGATCCTTGATGGCATGTTTACTGGTTTCAGTGCATCTAAGACTGTAAGTGCTTAAGTAACTACTTGATAAGTATTTGTTGAATTAATGAATGAACATATACACAAACTGTATAGAACAAACACATTTAGAGACCAGGATGGAACAGAGACAGAGATTAGCAGCACTGGAAAAATCTAGCAAAGTGAGGAAGAAAGGCAATATCCACAAAATATTTTAATGAAATATTAAAACTGGTCAAGTTTCCATCCTATTTGTTTTAATTATCCACCACTTTAAAAATAGGGCTTATTTTTCTAAAATCAAAATGTCTATTAAAATGCCAGAGTTTGCCGAATCTAAAGAGGGACCTGGGTGTTTTCTGAAAAATTAATCAGAATCTCTTTTATTGTCAAAATTATAGTATACTGATTTAAGAATTTATTCTATCAGAAATAGGAATGTGAAAGCGATATTATTACAAAATTTGTGTTTGGAATATGGGACTTTCCATTATTTTTGAAACAAGGAAAATAATTTAAGTAGATACATAATACCATTTAACCAAAAAGCACACAGTTCTCCAGATGTGAGAACTATAAGCCCTCATTTGACTGTGTAGATTTACATGAACAGGTATCATATGAGCAAATGTGGGAGCCTTTTCTTAGGGCTTTCAAAGGATGAAATTTAACACTATTAGATAACCTTAATGATCTCAGTAGTCCCAGCATCCCAGTCTCTTGGAAAATTTTGGAATTCCCTATTGATATTTCCCTGATAACAGGTGAGCATAGCCTACCAAAGAGAACTAACTTAAACAGGCCAATTGAAGAAGAATGTGTTAAAGATCTAAGAAATCTTTTTGTACTTTCCTGCCTTGACAAATTTATCTGAGCATTTTTTTATAAAATACATACAAACCTCTTTCTCCATTATATATAGCCTGAGTTTTCCAAATTTGCTGGCATATTGAGTGCAGCACTTTCACAGCATCATCTTTTAGGATTTGAAATAGTTCAACTGGAATTCCATCACCTCCACTAGCTTTGTTCTTAGTGATGCTTCCTAAGGCCCACTTGACTTTGCATTCCAGGATGTCTGGCTCTAGGTGAGTGATCACACCATTGTGATTATCTGGGTTATGAAGATCTTTTTTGAGTAGTTCTTCTGTGTATTCTTGTCACCTCTACTTAATATTTTCTGCTTCTGTTAGGTCCATACCATTTCTGTCCTTTTTTGTGCCCATCTTTGCATGAAATGTTCCCTTGGTATCTCTAATTTTCTTGAAGAGATCTCTAGTCTTTCCCATTCTATTGTTTTCCTCTACTTTTTTGCACTGATCACTGAGGAAGGCTTTCTTATCCTCTCCTTGCTATTCTTTGGAACTCTGCATTCAGATGGGAATATCTTTCCTTTTCTCCTTTGCCTTTCACTTCTCTTCTTTTCACAGCTATTTGTAAGGCCTCCTCAGACAACCATTTTGCCTTTTTGTATTTCTCTTTCTTGGGGATGGTATTGATCACTGCCTCCTCTACAATGTCATGAACATCTGTCCACAGTTCTTCAGGCACTCTGTCTATCAGATATAGTCCCTTGAATCTATTTGTCACTTCCACTGTATAATCGTAAGGGGTTTGATATAGGTCAGACATGAATGGTCTAGTGGTTTTCCCTACTTTTTTCAATTTAAGTCTGAATTTGGCAATAAGGAGTTCATGATCTGAGCCACAGTCTGCTCCCGGTCTTGTTTTTGCTGACTGTATAGAGCTTCTCCATTTTTGGCAGCAAAGGATATAATCAATCTGATTTTGGTGTTGACCATCTGGTGATGTCCATGTGTAGAGTCTTCTCTTGTGTTGTTGGAAGAGGGTGTTTGCTATGACTAGTGCATTCTCTTGGCAAAACTCTATCAGCCTTTGCCTTGTTTCATTCTATACTCCAAGGCCAAATTTGCCTGTTACTCCAGGTATTTCTTGACTTCCTACTTTTGCATTCCAGTCTTCTATAATGAAAAGGACATCATTTTTGGTGTTAGTTCTAGAAGGTCTTGTAGGTTTTCATAGAACCGTTCAACTTCAGCTTCTTCAGCATTACCGGTAAGGTCATAGACTTGGATTACTGTGATATTGAATGGTTTGCCTTGGAAATGAACAGAGATCATTCTGTCATTTTTGAGATTGCATCCAAGTACTGCATTTCGGACTCTTTTGTTGACTATGATGGCTACTCCATTTCTTTTAAGGGATTCCTGCCTACAGTAGTAGATATAATGGTCATCTGAGTTAAATTCACCCATTCCAGTCCAATTTAGTTCGCTGATTCCTAAAATGTCAATGTTCACTCTTGCCATCACCTGTTTGACTACCAATTTGCCTTGATTCATGGACCTAACATTCCAGGTTCCCATGCAATATTGCTCTTTACAGCATCAGACTTTACTTGCATCACAGTCACATCCACAACTGGGTGCTGTTTTTGCTTTGGCTCCATCTCTTCATTCTTTCTGAGTTATTTCTCCACTGATCTCCAGTAGCACATTGGGCACCTACAGACCTAGGGAGTTCATCTTTTAGTGTCCTATCTTTTTGCCTTTTCATACTGTTCATGGGGTTCTCAAGACAAGAATACTGAAGTAGCTAGTTAAGTAATAAAATAAGTTTCAAACTTAGAACTGATCTCCATATGCACAGGGTATCATGTGGTACAAATGCCCATTAATCGCATAAGGGATAACCACCACTTCATTCAGGGAAGTCCTGTATCATCTTTCTCTAAGGCATTTAGGTAGTTAGGACTTCCCCTCTCTCCGTCCCTCTTAAGTGGGGTCTATATCAAGTGCTCACCAAGATCCACGTGCTCCTTTACATTCCCAGATGCCCTTGAAGTTACCTTGACTGTGATTTGGGCAGTTAGACATGGATAGAAGTGATGTAAGACACTTTCAGACTTGGCCCTAAAAACAAAATAATAATTGACATGTATAGTGCTTTATATTTCCCAGTGAACAGGCTTTCTTACATAAACTAGCTCATTTGGCTCTCACAGCAAATAAGAACTGGAGTTATTATCATCAGAAACATGATTGCAGATAAAGATACTCAATCACAACCAGATTAGATAACTGGATATTCTGTAAGTAAGGGAATGCCTCTGAAGGCTACACGTCTTTCATTTCTGTATCCAGCATCCAGGCTGTGCCTACAGCCAGCCAGTGCCTATTGGTCGAATGGAGTAACCAATGTTTGTGTATAAAAAGGGTTCACACTGCACAAAAATAGACGGTTCTTGTAAATAACAGAATTAGCTCTGAAATAATATAAAAGGCTAGCAGTTGTATCATTTTCTCATAGCTAAAATTTCGTTCTTCCCTTAATAGTTTTTCTGCTTACAATCAATGTCAACTTTAATTGTTTTACACAGCAGGACATAATTTCTCTTCCTCTCTTCTAATCCAAACCCATTGCTACTCAGTGACAACTTCAAAGAGACACTAAAACAGTCACACACTCTCACCCTGTACTTGGCAAATCTAAGCCAATACTTTTTACATTCCCCTGAAAGAGGAGAGTGAAAAAGTTGGCTTAAAGCTCAACGTTCAGAAAACTAAGATCATGGCATCTGGTCCCATCACTTCATGGGAAATAGATAGGGAAACAGTGGAAACAGTGTCAGACTTTATTTTTGGGGGCTCCAGAATCACTGCTGATGGTGACTGCAGCCACGAAATTAAAAGACGCTTACTCCTTGGAAGGAAGGTTATGGCCAGCCTAGATAGCACATTTAAAAGCAGAGACATTACTTTGCCAACAAAAGTCCGTCTAGTCAAGCCTATGGTTTTTCCAGTAGTCACGTATAGATGTGAGAGTTGGACGGTGAAGAAAGCTGAGCGCCGAAGAATTGATGCTTTTGAACTGTGGTGTTGGAGAAGACTCTTGAGAGTCCCTTGGACTGCAAGGAGATCCAATCAACCCATCCTAAAGGAGATCAGTCCTGGGTATTCATTGGAAGGACTGATGTTGAAGCTGAAACTGCAATACTTTGGCCACCTCATGAGAAGGGTTGACTCATTGGAAAAGACCCTAATGCTGAGTAGGATTGGGGGCGGGAGGAGAAGGGGATGACAGAGGATGAGATGGTTGGATGGCATCACCGATTCAATGGACATGGGTTTGGGTAGACTCCGGGAGTTGGTGATGGACAGAGAGGCCTG
This sequence comes from Giraffa tippelskirchi, assembly GCF_054371585.1. Taxonomy (NCBI): domain Eukaryota; kingdom Metazoa; phylum Chordata; class Mammalia; order Artiodactyla; family Giraffidae; genus Giraffa; species Giraffa tippelskirchi. The sequence goes on along the minus strand of NC_137279.1, from coordinate 130,448,889 downwards.
GCGTGCTGCAATTCATGGGGTCACAAAGAGTCGGACACGAGTGAGCGATTGAACTGAACTGAACTATCCTGGGATGGTTTCTCTTCTTGGATTCTAGGGGAGGTTTCAGAATGCTAAGGAAACTTAATTGAATTCTATGTTGGATTTCACATTATAATAATAAACTACTCAATCCTCTTGCTTGTTTTCTGAACTTGCTCTTTTTTTTTTTCACTTCCACTGGAATTTAGCAAGAAAATGGTTTCAACTGGATCAGCCATCGTGCCTTGATGTGATAACAAAAATGAAAATGAATGGTGGAGAAAAAAAAATCAAAAGATTTGCTTTTTGAGATATAATTTAGTGTCTGGCAGGAATAATTCGAGAAAATTGTGTCCACTTTCTGACCACATAACTAAACAAACAGTGAGCGAGGAAGTCCTGCTGAGAGACATTTTCACATTAAAAGGTGCTAAAAACGGGCTACATCTCCTCATAGCCCAGCTGGAGGCCTTCATTCCATCTTTAGTCATTTCCTCTCTGGCTGGTAGCAACTGGTGAGGCAGAGGGAAAGGAGAGACTGTGCCTCTGTGCTGATGCAGTCAGTAATTCAAGGAATCAAGGAATGACTTGAGAGGGTTAGGGATTCGTGTCCTTCCAGCCATTTCCAGAGGTCACAGGGAGGAATGTTCAAGTGGCTGGAGAGTGTGGGGGAATAAAAAAGATTAGAAATCTTCTTAGGACTTTATTACAGATCTAATATAAGTCTAAATCATGCTCAGCAGTCGTTCATCAGAGGATCTGTATGGATTTGGTCCTCACTGATGGCCAGGTACTACAAAAAAGAAGGAAATTAAATATGCTTAGATATTCAGCATATAGATATAAAAGCAGAGAGCCTCTCTTACATAGCTATGGGGGCTGTCTCTTGGAGTCTCATGATAAACATGTGATAAATATGCAAACATTAGAGTCCATGGTTAATAGAGTTCTATAAGGATTTAGGAAGACAGAACTTTCACCAGAAGTATCATGTCCTCTGCATCAATAGTATTCATGCAATAACTGATTCAATAAACAGCTTGGGTGCCTGCTCCAGACAAGGCATTATACCAGAGACTTCCAAAAGCTAAGTCGTGTCCAGCTCTTTGTGACTCCATGGACTGTGGCCTGCCAGGCTCCTCAGTCCATGGGATTTCCCAGGCAGGAATACTGGGCAGGTTGCCATTTGTTTCTCCAGGGGATCCTCCAGGGGATCCAAGGATCAAACTCACGTCTCCTACTTGGCAGGTGAATTCTTTACCACTGAGCTACCTGGGAAACCCTCTTTATAAAGTTGGATATATAAAGATGGGGGAGATTTGCCTTTTGGATTCACAGTCCAGAACAGGGTTTCCCAACCACAACAACACAACTGACATTTGGGGCAAAGTAATTATTTGCTGTGCAGCTATCCTGTGCATTGTAGGCTGTTTAGCAGCATCCCTGGCCTCTACCCCCTAGATGCCAGTAGCATTCTACCTCAGTTGTGCTATCAAAATGTTGTGACAACCAAAGATGTCTCCAAACATTGCCAAATGTCCCCTGGAGGGGAGTAGGCAAAATTTCACAGCCCGTTGAAAATCACTCATTTAATGGGCGAAACAAGGTTTTGTAATCAAATAATCACAATGCATTGAGAAGGGCTAGTATTTGTAGGAAGTGCTGAGGGAGCACTCAGAAGAGAGCAGCTAGATAACCCGGAGTGGAGGAAGAAGAGGGTGAATGCTCTATCAGCATTAATCACACTCCAGTAACCCAGTATGCTAAAAAGCAGATAATAGACAACAGATAATACTTGTTCCCTGGTGGCTCAGACAGTAAAGAATCTGCCTGCAATGTGGGAGACCTGGCTTCGATCCCTGGGTTGGGAAGATCCCCTGGAGGAGGGTATGGCAACCCACTCCAGTATCCTTGCCTGGAGAATCCCCACGGACAGAGGAGTCTGGCGGGCTATAGTCCAAAGAGTCAGACACAACTAAGCACAGCACAGCATAACACTTCCTGAGCACTTTCTATGTGTCATACACTGTTCTAAGCATTTTGCAGACATTAACTCATTAATCTTCAGAACAGTCCTATAAGACAGATTCTATGATTATCCTCATTTTAAAATAAAGAAACAGACATAGAAAGGTTAAGTAACTTGTCCAAGTCACAGAGCCAGTAAATAGTGGTGGCATGATTAAAAATCCAGGCAGTATATCTCAGTACATCTGCTTAAAAAAAAAAAGAAGCAAGTGGCAGCAGTCTGGGAAGGGGAACACATGTAAATCCATGGCTGATTCATGTCAATGTATGGCAAAAACTATTACAATATTGTAAAGTAATTAGCCCCCAACTAAAATAAATAAATTTATAAAAAATAAAAAAATAAAAAAAAACAATATAAGTAAGAAGACAAAAAGAGGATTGAACACAAAAAGGATTAGCACTGCTTGTAGTGAGAAGATAAAGGGGGGGGGGGTGCGAAATGCACACTGTATTATAAACGTCAAACATGCTAAGAGACTAGATCTTAATTACTCCCACCACCAAAAAGAAATGATAATTATGTGTCATGATAAAGGTGCTAACCAACCCTACAATGGCAATCATGTTACAATAGATAATCAAATCAACATGTTGTAGGCCTTAAACTCACCCAATGTTATATGTCAAATATATTTCAATTAAAAAAAAAAAGAAAAGGAAAAGAAAGCACGAGGAAAAAGAGAAGGGTGTCAAAAAGAGGCAATGCTTACCCACTTTGGAAAATTGTAGAAAATTGTATGTTGGAGATAATAAGACTAGAAGGAAATCAGGCATGGGTTACATTTGCATGCAAATCCACATTCACAAGGTTTATAGATATGATACAGTTTGAACAAGAGTATTCAGTGTTAGACCATAAAGAAAGGTCAACACCAAAGAACTGATGCTTTCGAATTGTGGTACTAGAGAAAACTCTTGAGAGTCCCTTGGACTTCAAGGGGATTAAACTAGTCAATCCTAAAGGAAATCAACCCTGAATATTCATTGGAAGGACTGATGCTGAAGCTGAAGCTCCAATATTTTGGCCACCTGATGCAAAGAGCAGATTCACTGGAAAAGACTCTGATGCTGGGAAAGATTGAAGGCAAAAGGAAAAGAGGGTGGCAGAGGATGAGATGGTTGGGCATGAATCTGAGCCAACTCTGAGATACAGTGGAGGACAGGGAAGCCTGGTGTGCTGTAGTCCATGGGGTCACAAAGAGTCAGACACAGCTTAGTGACTGAATAACAACAACAGCCTAATTTTTTAATACTTCTCAAGAAGGTACACGGTAGTGTAAAAAAAATGAGTATATAAAGCTTTAGAATAAGTATAACTTAGACTGTTCCTTTTTTTTGAAGTTTTAGTATTCTATAAAGATAGAACAAATATACTGTAAATTTGACGTGAGTTAAGATAAACTCAAGCTCTCAGAAAATTTCAAGCTTTCAGTGTGACTGGAAACTGTGGCCCCAGGCCTCTGGGGGCTATGAATGCCCTCTTTTTCTCTCTTTAGGACCCTTTGACAAGGAGAAACTGAGACTCCCATCCTAGAGCACAGTAAGCACTAGTGGTTGGTTAGGCATGTTTCTTAGAAATTGAAAGTTAAAGGAGTTGTGCCATTGTCATATTTTTGGTTGAAAACCAAGCCAGCCCAGATGGCCTGTGCCCTCAAGAGCAGGTTTAGGGTAAAGCTATGTGGCCAGTTTATGGTGCCAACTGGATAGAGCATTCCCCTACATCAATCTCAAGCTGGCTGTTTGGGATAAACATTCTAACAAGAAATCAGAACTAGATCTTGGACAGACTTCCCCACTAATGTCTTGCATTAATTAAGATGCTTGAGATCCAGCCATGCCTGCTGTCAACTCACACCTCAGGCCTTTATAACTGCTCTTCCCTCTGCCTCTCAAGCTCCCTCCTCCGGTCACCTTCTGGCTCTCTCCCCCACCTCTTTCAGATCACTACACAAAGTCCACCTTCTCACTGATGCCTTCCTCGACCACCCTACTTCAAATCAGAAACTCCTTCCTCTGTGTAATCCTTGTTCATAATACCTATTACCACTGAACAGGCTACATATTGTACTTGTTAATTTATGTTTTTATTGTTTATCTCCCACCACTAGAATGTTAGCTCCACGAGGGCAGGAATTTTGGTCTGCTTTGTTCCCTACTGACATTCTCTAGCACCTGGAAAATATCAGTAAATATTTATGGAATGAATCATTTATGTCATTTAATCCTCACAAAGACTACATCCTTCAGTGCTTCTCTAAGGTGTGGATCCTGCCATCACTGTTGTGGCTGATAATGACAATAAATAACCTTAGTCCAAGTGTTTTAGTCACCTTGGGCTGCTATAATAAAATACCATACACTGGCTCATTTAAACAACTGAAATTTTATTTCTCACAGTTCTAGAAATTCAAGATCAGAGCATCAGCATGGCCATGTTACGGTGAGAGCCCTTTTCTGGGTTACAGACAGCAGTCTTCTTGCTGTGTCCTCACATGGTAGACAGAGGGCTGGCACTCTTTCCCTTCTCATAAGGACACCAATACCATCACAGGGGCTCTGCCCTCATGACCTAATTACCCTCAAAGACCCCATCACCTAATATCATCCTATTGGAGGTTGCAGTTTCAACATGTAAGTTTTGAGGGGACACAATTATGCAGTCTATAACATCAAGTATTCAATTACATATGTTGGCTCCCTTTCTACAATTACTACTATTGCCCATTTTCTTGATGAAGAAATTGAAGCTCAGAAAGGTAAATGATTTGCTCAAAGTCACAGAATTAGGCATTAAACTCAGGTCCCTCAGGCTCCAAAGTTACATGCATATCAAATCAATGAATACTTCATTGATAAAAATAATTATTACTAGTACTATTGTTACCATCACACTTTTCTACCACATTTGGAAAGATGATTTCCCCTCCAGTAGCTCATTGGATATTCACAACAGCCCCAAAAGGGAATGAGCAAATACATCGTCCCCCCACGCCTTATAGATAGAAGATTAAAAGACTTGTCCAAGGTCATACATCTAAGAAACAGAGACGGAAAGGGGCACTACAAACACTCATTCCTACAGTCAACAGGTTTCGTCAAACTCATTAATTTGTAAAACCAAATGACATGGCTCCAAGTCTATCAATCAGTCCAAAGTCAGACAAAGTTAATAAGCATCTTCATACATATTAATTTCTTCTAGTATTATAGAAATATTTGCACTGAGCTGTTGATTCAGTCTCAGAAAATTTCTAAGTGACTGGACAGTTCCATATTTGAGTAAACAGGACCAGGGCAGGGGACTTAGTCCAACACAGTGCTTCCCAGATGGTAATGTGCTCCAGCTCCAGAGGGAGGCAGCAGTGAGAAAAGGAAAAGGAAAGGAAAGTCGCTCAGTCGTGTCCGACTCTTTGCGACCCCGTGGACTGTAGCCTGCCAGGCTCCTCAGTCCATGGGATTCTCCAGGCAAGAATACTGGAGTGGTTTGCCATTTCCTTCTCCAGGGGATCTTCCCGACCCAGGGATCGAACCCAGGTCTCCCGCATTGGAGGCAGACGCTTTAACCTCTGAGCCACCAGGGAAGTCCATGAGAAAAGGACCAGTCTTCAAAGTTGGGCATGGGTACTCTTTCTGGAGCACTTTCTGGGAACAATTATGGAATATTCTTTATAAGCCAAGCTCTAATGGTGAGATAAGGCAAACGTTTTGAACCTGAGAAAAATCCTAAAGGATTTCTGAACTCATTAGGGAAAGCAAACATTATGAGAGACTGAGGCTATATTTTATTTCTATAAAGAAATATTTATTTCTATATTTTATTTCTACAAAGAAAGCTGAGCACCAAAGAATTGATGCTTTTGAACTGTGGTGTTGGAGAAGACTCTTGAGAGTCCCTTGGACTGCAAGGAGATCCAACCAGTCCATCCTGAAGGTAATCAGACCTGAATATTCATTGGAAGGACTGATGCTGAAGCTGAAACTCCAATACTTTGGCCACCTGATGCGAAGAACTGACTCATTTGAAAAGACCCTGATACTGGGAAAGATTGAAGGCAGGAAGAGAAGGGGACAACAGAGGATGAGATGGTTGGATGGCATCACCCACTCGATGGACATGAGTTTGAGTAAACTCTGGGAGTTGGCGATGGACAGGGAGGCCTGGTATGCTGCAGTCCATGGGGTCACAAACAGTTGGTTACGACTGAGCGACTGAACTGAACTGAGACTATATTTATCGCTAATATAGGCCTCTGGGGACTCTGAAATTGTTCTTAGAAATTGTCTTTTGGAAAGCTACTTAGGGAGGGTACATTGTGCTAGTTACAAACTGAAAATTA